>NC_136467.1:8994425-10207925 GCF_902686455.1 Sciurus vulgaris | reverse complement strand
ACTCCGCAGTGTTGATAGGTGCCTTGGTGGGTGTCTGTGATTTGCTTCACTGAGGGTGTCTCCCCACTTCCCCAGAGAGGGCTTATTTTAGAGGGGAGGAAAATAGCTTTTGACATTTCCTATTGGTGGGTCAAGAAGAGAATATACCAGAGCGGGTAGCTCTGGGCCTGGCTTATAGACCCAAAGTGGAAGTTGGATCCTTTTCTTTAGTTAGATACTTGTTTTTAAACTAAACTTTTGATTTAGGATGTTTCAAGCTTACAGAAACATGAGGAAAATAGTATATAACTTTTGCTTCATTGGTTCACATTTCAGTCCTTTCTCATACGCTAATGCTTTCTCATTAGGAGTTAAGAGTTCATGAGCAGGTTCCTTGTGCACTGCTGACCATCCAAAAAAAAGATATGCACGTGGATCAGAAGCATATGTGAGAAGTCGCCTCCCAGGTGGGCCGCACAGACGTGCACACATCTGTCTTCAGAAGTGGCCTGCTTCAGCATTGGCAGGCAAGGGGGCCGAATGTGCTGAATTAAAACTTTTTCTGCTCATTAACAAAATATCAGGAATATTGTACATTAGGGTCTGAATCCAGAAATGTGAAATGAGGAGAGAAACTCATCTGGCAGCTTTTTTGTGCCATCAAGATCTAGTACAAAACCTGTGCCAGGTGACTCAAAAATCATGGCTTTTTCTTTCTTTCTTTTTTTTTTTTTTTTTTTTAAGTTCTTTACTTTTGGAGTGGGAAAAGTTTGGTTGGAACTTGGACCTGTCCAAGGCCTCTATCAACAATATTGGTGACAATGGTGTGAAAGGTGTGTTTTGCTGTTAATAACCGTATATTTGCGTAAGAAAGTGAATTTTGGGCAATGACTCACTTCAGTAGACACGGTTCTTTCACGTAAATGCCTTACAGTGCTGGTCATGTCGTGGGACTGTAGAGGCAGAGATCTTGTCAGGATTTGGTCCTAATTCAGTGTTACGGAGGAGGCATACATGAGAGCAAGTCTCGGCTGGGCACACATTGAGAATTTGGGTGATGATTCCCCGGGGAATGTGAGTGTGTTGGGTTCACACAGGGGCTGACATCTGAGGCTCCGCGGCAGCTCGTCAGAGTCTGGTTGGACCCTGCTTTCCCGAGGCCAAGGCAGTGGCAGGTGCCCCCGGCTACAGTTCGTGTGGGCTCTTCTCGGTGGAAGCAATGTGGGTGACATTTGCGTGGGCACCCCCTTTCTTTCCTGGTGAGGGACATTGGGCCGGCCACTCCCTTAGGTGCCAGGCAAATGTGGCACTCCATAGATCTTAATTGAGCACCAACAGTAAGTCAGGCACTGGAGCAGAGCAGGGGACCAGGCACACCACCCTGCACCTGTCCTCGTGGGGCTGACGTGGCCGTGGGCAGTACAGAGACTGAAGGCAAGAACAAATGACCAGTGGAGAGCCCCCACCAGCCACCTCTCCCTTCTCTTGGCCTTTGCTGTCGTCCCATTAAAGTGTTTCCATATGGTTCCATTCCCTCCAAGGGCACGAGAGGCTGGTCTTCTGCCTCCCATTCTCCCGGCAGCTGTTCTGAGTGGCCCTCAAGTGACTAATGATGGTGGAGAGAGGCCATCAGCAGCTTGTCAGTGCTTCCCAAACGTCCTGCCCTGGTGGCTGGTGACCAGGAGCCTACCTGTACTTCGTGACTATTGTTTTTCATGGATTGTCTCTGTCTCAGGGTCAGCCCAGCTACAATAAAAAACCATATGATTCTGAATGAAAGAGTAAGAAGTTATGTACAAAGACTTGCAAGTCTGTGAGCCAGAAATCATTTTGAAAAACAAAAACCTTGTCAGAAGCTCAATTTTCAGGCGCCTCAGAAAGAGCAAGCCATGAAGTCGAAGCTGGTGCCATTGTGTGTGGAAGCGTCCCCTGGGAGGCCTGGAGGAAGTGACGGGTGAAGGGGTGATAATGTAACATTATTCACCTCCAGCAAGATGTTTCATGCCATCTTTAACACCACAGTCATCCGTTAGCCAGAGGAAGTGGTCCAGGCCAGTGGCCCATATGCCACAGTGGGTCAGGATCCCCAGGAAGCTTTTTAAAACACCGGTCTCCTGGATCCCACGTTAGATCTACTGACTCAGAACCCTGGAGCTGGGAGATGGGTAGTGATAAAACTCAGGAAGTGTCATTTATTAAAAGCTTTCGGTGAGGGAAAAAAGCTCGTCTCAAAGGTTGCATACTGTATGGTGCATTTATGTAAGATTCTTAAAATGACATGGAGAACAGACGTGCAGGGCCACAGGTTAGGGGAGGGCAGGAAGGCAGTGAATTTAAAGTGGCAGTACAAAAATTCCTTTTGTGTTGATGGGACAGCTCTGTATCTTGATTAATCTAAACATATGATAAAATGACATTAATTTGTGCAAAAAGAAATATCAAGTAAATGATTTCATGCCAAGAACGGTGTCATCTAGTGAGGTGTGTAGCTCCTCGTACTGTGCCAACAAGCTGCCTTTTGTTATGTAAGGTGTCACTCTGAGGGAAAGTTGGATGCCAGTGCTTTCTTAGATAGACAATAAGATCTGTGAAAAGGTTAAGGGTAAGAAAAATAAGAAAAGGGAAGAAGAGAGACATGAGAAGGTCCAGGACTGCCTGCACTATTTTTGCAATTTCTTAGGACTATAATTATTTCAAAATAAAATGGTAAGAAGAGCTTTCCAGGAGTCACCAGTGTGTGGCCATTGGTTTCAACCGCACACCCATTGGCAGTGTTGGCCTGTCTCAGTGGGTTGGTGTGCAGCTGGGGAGCAGTAGGAAGATTGGCCTTAGATCCAAAGTTGGTCGAATCCTCTAGTAGAATACAGTTTATAGTGAGAACTGCTTTAAGCTTGGAGTCGTCATTACCTTAGAAACGCAGGTGGAAGGGACACTACCACTGAAGTGACTCTGGTGACTTGCAGAATGCAGGGCGATAGACAAGAGTGCCATGGATCACCTAGGACGGGAAGGAGTCCAGCCAGGCCACAGCCAGGCTGGAGTGGGGTGAACCCAGGCACCTGGAGTTGTGGATTCGAGTGAAGGAGAAACCAAGACCCGGAGGTGCTGAGGGAGTGGGGAGGAGGCTGACCCAGCCTGCGGAGGAGTTCCAGATGCTCGGAGCAGCTGCTGCTGTGGAGGGACACCTCACAGGTGTTTCTGGAAGTCCCGGCTGTGTGGGGCCCTTCCAGTGGTTACCCTGGTCCTCAGTTCTCACTGCCTGTGGGGCCAACACCACTGAAACTGCTCTCTGCAAAAGAGGCTGTGCTCAGGGGATGCTCCAGAGGTCTCTGCAGAGACACTGAGGGACAGCCTGGCCTCACCTGCTGACTGGAGTCCTGTTCGTGGGCACAGCTTCTCTGGTGCTGTTTTTAAATACCTGGGATGATGACATGGTCTTAGACAGTTTGCCTCAGGAAGGGGAGTTTCTTATTTCATAGCTTGAAAATTACCTGATATAGCAGGTAATGTTCTTTCAGATTGATCTTTTTTCCTTTTTTAGGTAGATCTTTTGAAGCTTTTCTTTTCTTTTTTTTTTTTAAAGTCAGAAGGCAGCCAAACATTTCTCACATTCAGAAACTTAGTGGGAAGAACGTGTGGGTGTTGAAAATCTCTCTCCGCTGCATTTTCTAAAATGCCTTGTTCCATCTAAAGCATGTCTCCATGGAACATCAGAACTCTCCTCTACCCACAAATTATTCTTTTCTTTTTCCACAAAATTTGTGCCTGTGCCGGGGTTGCCAGCGGTGGTGGTTTCCCATGAGCATTCGCTCCGAGTACCCTGCCTACTAAGTGCTGCTGCATTCCTTCCTCCCCAGAAAGGCAGGAGGCCTGGGGTCTTATGGGTCAACACAGCAGAGACCACCCAACCCGTTTTGGTACTTACTTGCTTTTTGTAGAAGTTAATGTGTCACTCACATTGCAGCATGACACAGGATTGGGGTCCACGGTGAGCCCATGCCAGTTACTTGGGAGTTGGCACACTCAGTGAAGGCCTTGAGAGTCTATTTAGTGTTTTCGGTAGACACATGCGCTGCTAAGTGAAGGGCATAAAATCAATGGGAGATTTAGGATGTTTGGATTCTCGCTTCTTTCCAAAATGATTCATCCATTGATTCCCTCATTGATTCCACACTAGGCATTGGAGATTAACAGGTGACCTAAGTGGACAGGGGCTGAGGGTTGGAGGGTTATATTTGTCTGGGCCCTGGGGAAACAGATGCGAAGGGATTGAGCATGATGGAACTTTTATTAGGAGAAACGTGCCGATGGGGAGCGGGTGCGAGGGAGCTGGCAACCCAGGGAGAGCCCTGAGAACATTTGGGCCTCGGTCCAGCGAAGGCAGGAGGGAAGCTGTCTGAGGCCTCCTGCACAGTCTAGGGAGGGTTTGGCAAAGCTGTTGAAAAACTTCTTGAGTCCAAGTCAGAGGACAGGGGTTCTAGGACCCCTAGGAAAAGCTCTGCCCCACCGACCCTACTGTGACATTGGCTGGGGACATCTCTGGGAGGTATGGCCTCACACAAAAGGGATTTCCAAGTGCAGCAGCTGGGTCCCCAGCCATTATGCTCCCTGAAATAGGAGTTCTGGGACTGCCCTTTCTAACTGCCCCAGAGGGAGGATGGGCAAAGATACTAACCCCCAGGTCACCTCGAAAATGTAGACTCAGAGCTGTGAGCACCTCTATGCATGCAGGGGAATCTGCATGGGGGGCACAGCAGAGCCATGAAACCTGGTCTGCAGTGCCTACCAGGGAAGGCCCTGCCCTGGGGAGCTGAGCTTTGAAGAATGAGAGGAGCCTGCTGGGCAAAGCGGACACGTCAAAGGAGATTTCTGGGCAGAGCTTCCCTTGTGGCCCTTTTGAGTGACAGGAAGAGGGGCCATGCTGGCCTCCTAGGTGAGCAGTGGAAGCCACGGGATGGGGGACAGACAGCATTGAGAGAGTGCTTTGAAGTGACAACTTGGGTTAAGCTTGGGGAGCTGATGGGAGGGGCAGGAGTCGATGGGGAGCCTTAGGAGGAGGCCGGGAGGAAGTCCCGGGAGGTGAGGGAGACGGCAGGAGGCATCTTGGAGAAGGAGTAGTGGACTGCACTTAGGTTGGATGGGGTGGGGTGAAGGAGAGCGGGCGGTGGCAGAGAGGGAGCGAGGGAGGGAGAGCGGCACAAGCACTTGACTTGGGAATTCCAGGTGCGCTCGTCCGACCTTGGGAGTTACCGGCACGTTGTTGGGTACGACCCCACTGAAGGAAAAAGTTTTACTGCAGAAATGGCTGCTGGGACAGGCAGAGGCTGGACAGAGGAGGACAGAGCAGATGTCAGAAGGGCCGGGGGGAGGAGGAGGACAAGAAAGCACAGGTGCAAGGACAGCGTTCCGGGGGAAGGTGGCTGTCAATATCAAGTGAGTGTCGGTGCTAAAAGCAGCTGCCAGATTTGGTGACATCCTGGTCATTGGTGACCTTAACAAGAGCTGTTCTGATGAAACGATGGTGGGAACACCAGATTGGAGTGGGCTGAGGCATTGTGGGAGGCAGGAAGCAACAAAGTCTGTAAGTTTGGCCTCATAGGGGAGAAGAGGAAGGTCAGCGACTGGAAGGGGGTCTGAGGCTGGGAGGTGGCTTTTTTTTCCCCTTATGGTACAGACTTAGCTAAATTTACAAGAATTAATTGGCTCTAATAAAAACAGAGGTTTATTTGTCAGTGCAGGCTTCCTGAGAAGGCAGGAGGGGCCCGGATCCCAAGTGAGGCAGAGGTCTTGGCTGTGGGAAGAGGGATCCTTCTCCATGTAGCTGGAGGGAAAGAAACTTGGGGAAAGCCAGGTGCTGAACATCCTAGAAGTTTAGGATGTGTCTGACAGTGGTCCAGAGTTCCCTTGGAAACTCTCCTGATGTTTCTCCTTTGTCCTTTCTGACAGGGGCCATGTATCTTGGTTCTTACCCTGGACCATGATGATGTTTCACGTTGGGTACCATAAGTTCTACTGCAGATAAGGAAATTATCCTGTGCTTTTTGGAGACTTTTGTGAATAGATAGTGTTTGCTGAAGCATCTGACACTGGTGACTTGTGAACCACAACAGATCCTGTGGCTGCAACCTTAAACCCCAGACGATAATTGTTTAAAAGGGGGGAGTTTAGAAAAAGAAGATGAAACAAAGCAAAGTGGTCGTGATTTCAGATGATTGGCCAGAAGGCAGCAGAAGCAGAGTAACGAACATTAATTTTTACCCAGTTACTTTTCTGCCCACCAGCTGGTTTCAGGTGAGTGGAACCTTTGCTGGTGGGGTCTCTGTTGGACTTTAGCTAAACGTGGGGCTGATGCTAAATTTCCATGTTCCTGCTAGAAACGCCTATTTAAATTTAAGCACAGCCTGCAGGGTCTGCGCACAGTGCAGCTGGTGCCCTTGGCAAGGCCCATCCTGCTAGAAACTGAGCGCCTTCTCCTGTTTGCCTGGGCGCCTGGATGGCATAAGGGGAGTCGCCCCTTGCAGCACAAACTTCCAACTCCCTTCATCAACCCACTGATTCTGAAGAATTGAAGACCTGGGACTTGAACAGCACAGGACTTTGATCTCTGCTTCTTGCCCTTCTTCCCAAAAAAGGGGGAAGGTCTGGAAATTACATGGCAAGCTGAGATAGCAGGCACGGTGCATGGGATTTGAGTGTATGACTTGTTTCTCTAAGAACCAGATCTAAAGCAGCTGCTATCACTGGGTCATTCTAAGCCACAGTAAGATTTTCTTCATTCCCAAATGTACTGAATGGCCAAGCTTTCCTCTAGCTCCAGTGGATGATCTCATTAGCTGTACACTTGGGCTGGCTGGCACCCTCAATTATGGGAACCCCCATTCTTCCCCTCCTACCTTTAAAATAAAGCCAGAAGGAATCCTCCACACTGGTTCCTGCGGTGCTAGGGAGAAAGGGGACCTGAGGAGCTGCATAGCTGGAGGACAATGTGAGAGTGAGATGCTGGCCATCTCCGGTGTGCTGTGGCTGCAGCCAGGGTATTTTATCCAGGTGACCCTGAGGCTGCATACGTGCTGGATCCTTCTTCTAGCACCGATAGACACCTGCAGCCCCGCTGAGTCTCCATGATGTCAGCATCCACAGCATCCAGTTGGTGGTGTCTCCCCCCGAGTTTAAGTGATGACCTTAGAAAACTGGCTTACAACTTCTTTCTGTAGTAAATGTCATGTTTGGGTAGGAAGGATTCTGCACACTCTAGTTCAGAGCTCTGACTTTTTAATTTCAAGTCTCTTCTCTGCCTGATTGAATCCTGTATTGTTTTCTTTTTTCCTGCCTGGCTGAATGACACATTTTCTAGATATTTTAATAGCACGTGATTGGATTCACACATCTCTCAGGCTTTCGCTTAGCTCTGTGGTTACTCCTCTAATGTCTCACTTAGGAGGATTTCAGAATTTAGTGGGCCAGACTTCACAGAGAGGATAGTGGGGGTTGTCGGTAGAGAAGGTGGGGTGCAGGGTTGGCCCTGCTTACTGTCAAGAGAGCTGTACTGATGACAGTTTAGCACTTCCAGCTATCAGTATATCAGCAATGAACAAATGAATTCCTGTTGTGTTTTTATAAAGTTCTTTCTATGTTTTGGGTTGGGCTAGGCTCTCAAAAGCCATTAAGTAATACTGTAAATAATATTGCCATAATAATTTATCAATATCTTTATTGCTAGTTTGTTAAAGAGTAGTGCAAGGAATAGGAAAGTTTTTTTTTTTTTTAAATGTCACCACTCTCAGAGGAGTTGACAGAGGCAGGAAGGACAGAGGAGTGTTGTTTAAGGAGTGAACGGAGCCCCGAAATGCGCTTATTGCATGAAGATGGGGCTTCTATAGAATGGGGGGTGGATATGTTTCCGGAGAGAGAAGCTTAGCAGACATCATCTGCTCGGAGATAATATCATGTCCATTTTTTTTTCTGATCCTGGATTCTTTCGAAGGACAGACACTTGGCAAAGAGAATTCCAAGGCAGGCATACTTTTCCAAAAATTACGAAAAACATCACAACGATGTGTTCATTCACTGAGCAATTACAGGGAGGCAGTGACGCGGTGCCGGCCTCAGGGATCTTGCCATCTGTGGGCGCAAGTCTGCAGCTGCAGGTAGGCCTGGCCAAAGCAGGTGGCATTGGGCTTAAAAAGAAAAATGCAGGTTGCTGTTTTTCACCTGTTCCATTTTCCTGGCCCCCTTTTAACATTCAAAAGGACATTATTTCCTCAGAAGGCTTTTCCCCTCCTTGCATATGTTTGGCACACATTTTTAAATGCTCACAACTGTTTGTTTTTCTTGGATCACCCAGGGAGCGTGCGAGGAGTCAGGCCAGCGCCTTGACAGTGGACCTGGATGGAGCCTTAAAGTAGGTCACGCCTGAGATGCCAGGTAGAGCTCGCTGCCTGCCGCTTCTCAGCTGTGGGAATCGTTGTTCCAGAAGGACCCACGTGGAAGCTTAAAGATCCTATAAATTAAACAGTTCCACTTAAGGGGGAATCTGGAGATGGCGTGATGGGAAAGAGGGAGGGTCGGGGACAGCTGGCCTTCAATTTTCGGATGAGCTGTCTTTGAGGATAATGTGCACAGCTCTTTGACTAATGCTAACAGAGTAGTTTTCTTCTGCCAGATTTTGGCCATTAAAACAATAAAAGAAAAAACAGAAACCATTGCGAACCACATGTAGAGATTGACATATGGCCTGCAAAAGCTCCCTAGAGAGCTGGGGTGTCTTCACGACCATTTTTCCTCCTCTGCACCATTCTCCAGAGCCTGCGGGAGTAACCTTGCTGTGGACCCTGACGCTGGCATCATCCACGAGGATGCTGGTGGAAGAGAACAGGTGTTGTGCAGCACCTTCAGCATCTGTGGGCAGTAATTCATTTACCTTGTCTGATTTCATTGCGTATCGCCAGGAACACTGCTTAAGGAATTTCCAGGCTCAGCTGTGTGTTTACAAGATCGTACCCCCTCCCAAAGGGAGATGGTTGAGCCCAATTTCATTAGGTACCAAAGCTACGCAGTCTAATTTATTCATCACACACATATTATTATTATACTTATTACCTTTACCACTGCCACCACCGCTGTGTACTCCAAAGCCAAATAACATTTTCCAGTGAGCTGTACCAATGTCCCCTTCCATGACCTACCACTGGGACCAACTGTAGATATAATTACCTCCATTAGGCAGGGGACCACACTTAGGCCCAAAGAGTCACAGAGGAGCGCTTCTAGAGTAACTTGGGCTTATGGTCCTGATGCAGGTTTCTCTCTCTCCAGAATATCACTGTGCCAGATTTCAGAGACACCAGGAGTCTCTGCCCCCAGTGGAGGCATGTGGTTAAGGAAGAGGAGAGAGATGCAGACCAATGTACAGTTGCACTGGAGAGAGTAATGTAGGGGTGAGATCAAGGGGCCAGGCTCCTGGGCGGAAGTGGTGCTTGAGGCAAGGCAGGGAGCTTTCTAGGGACTGGAGTACACAAGATTAGAGAGGAGGAGAGAAAAATTCTCATTGTCAAAGAGGCTGGTGGGAAAGTTCCCAACCAAGTGGGGACCACAGTCCCTCCAAAGTTCAGCATCTCTGGAATGTCATTGCATATTGGGACAGGTACTATTTTAAGAAAATACACAATTCAAAATTGGTGTCTGTCCTGAGTGGCTGTGCTTAGAAGTGCCCCAGGAGTAAGCTGGGCACCAGAGGGAAATCTGGAAAACCAAGTAGGAGTTGGGTCTTCTTGTGGTAGCTCTTCAAAGACTGTAGGCAACTATCACTCATGGAAGGGGACAGTGGTCTAGTTCATTACAAAACACTTTCAGCTTTAGAGTGTACATGTGTGCATTTAGATGGAATTTTGTAAATTTGTCTTACCGAGGCTATATTAAAATTAGTTTGTAGCTCCCTAATTCATACTGACAGTAGGTAGCTAGAAGGTTGTAGAGGAAAAGGAGAAGAGAGTTAAAAACTGCCATTTTCCTGTGGCTAATGGATGGTAGGTCTGAGTCGGAAAGTATGATTCAAATGAATTTCTAGGCAGTAATTTTTGTATGTGTATTTGTCATTGTAATACCTGTGAATTATCATAATTGAGTCCTTTAACCATTTTGAAAGTGTTATTCATCTTGATTTAAGAAATTATAAAAGTAGGGACTGGGGATATAGCTCAGTTGGTAAAGTACTTGCCTTACAAGCACAGGGCCCTGGGTTCGATCCCCAGCACCGCAAAAAAAAAACCAACAAAGCAAGAAATATAAAAGTAGTACATGCTACAGTAAAAAAAAATCAAACTGTATAGATGCTGTTAAAGGTAAACTAGTCCATCTCCCCCTGGGCACTCCTCCCCCAGTTGGAACTGTTGTTAGTGATTTTATGGCATCCTTCCAGAAATGCACATGCTTGTCTTTGTTCATGCCTGCTTGTGCTTAAATGCGTATGTGCATATGGATATATTCTGCACGCAGGAAATCATACCCTACACACTGTTGGGTGCGGTTTTTTGTGAACTGATCACATACCTTGGGCAGCTCTTGTATTAGCACACCTGGAGACCCTGAAGGTGCTGCACAACATTCTGTGATATAGGTGGACAATAATGTACTGAACCAGGATGGACTTTTGGGTTTCTAGTCTTTAGTTGTTAATTAGGCTGCAGTCAGCATTCTTGTACATATAGTTTGGCATTCACGTGTGACTTGCTATAGAATTGTTATCCGTTGACTTTAGCTGTGAGTTACAGAAAACGATGGCTTGCATTAGCTTACATGATACATAAACTTACTGTCTCTCTAAGGAAGTAGCCCAAGGTCAGGTATGTTCCAAGATGTATTGGTTCACATGCTCAGTGATGTCTCAAGGGCCCAGCCTCTTTCCCCCTCTGCATTCACTCACTGCAGGATCCCAAGTGGCTACGCTGACTCCAGGGGACATGTCCAGATTGGACACCATCCCAGGAAAAGTGAGGCCATCACTTCCAGCAAGTCCTTCCCAGAAGGCAGGAAACCCTAGCCTGACTCACGACCCCTTCTAAGGCCAGTCACAGGCCAGGGGCAGAATGTGCATTGAGGGTCAGTTTTCATACTTCTAGAAGGATAAAGTCCCACAAACTTAATTTAGGGTCAACAATTCTAAAGCTAACTTTAAAATCTTACAGAATATCCCCAGATTTCCTGGAGAAGACATGGTACCGATTTATACCTGTGTAAGCATGAACGAGGCCAAAGCAATGGTTCAAGAGGTCACTTTTGGAGCTGAGCGTGCTGTGTTTTGGAGGATTCACTGAGGCATGATGTGTTTTTATTTAACTGTCCATAATCAGATGTGTGTAGCCATTCTCCAGGAAGTTCCAAACCATTGGGGGAAAGAGAGGTTTACAAAATGCAAACATGGTGAACAAGGCGTCCTTATTTTAGACCGGCACAAGGCCCTTCCATCCTTAAATTGCTTCATGATAGCATTTGCACCATGGAAGCTGGAGAACTGTGTTCTTTCTCCTCGGCCATCCCCCATTCCCAGCAGATAAGCAGTTCAGTATTCTAGAAACATCTCAGTGAGTGAATGTCTGTCAGACTTCTGCAGATGTACCTGTTACCTAAAAATTCCCCAGGTGGATGTTTCCTTGTAAGTCAGAGTTCGCACAGAGGGTTCAAGATAGGGGATTTAAAGAGCGAGCTATTAAACCGAGTTGGGAACACTGGAGGAACTTTAGTGATTCAGTGGTTATATGGGGCTGCTGAAGAATTGCACTGGAATACTGAACTGAAAATGCGAGAACCTTACACGTAGTGCAGAACTTGTGACTGATTTAAAGTGCAGGCTTGGAGGACATCTGTGGAGCAGCAGGTTTGGGATAGGGCTGGTGTGGGACCCCAGGGGGGCAAAAATAAGGGGTTTTAATTTTCAGCCTCCTTCTTCCTAGGGTCGTCCCTCTGATCTTTGGTTGTGATGATAGTGTGGTACATTTGTAAAGATTGATCACCTAGGTTGAGTGATCACTATTAACTGAGGTCCACGGTTTATGTAGGGTTCACTGTGTGTGGGACATTCTGTGGGTTCATGTCATGTGTGACATCATGTACCCACCATTACAGTATCATACGGAACAGTTTCATTGTCCTGAAAATTCCCTGCATGCGTTCCCTAGAATCCGACAATAACTCATCTTTTTACTGTCCCTAGAGTTACAGACTGTTGCACAGTTGGAATCATGTGCTATGTGGCCCTTTTAAATGGATTTTTCTTTCTTAACGTGTGCATCCACCTGTACTTCATGCCATTTTGTGACTCGATACCTCAGTTCTTTGAACTGTTGGCTAATATTCCACTGTGAAGATGTACTGCTATTTGTTTATCCATTGCCATTTGAAGAACATCTTGGCTGCTTCCAATTCTTGGTGATTATTCATAAAACTGTGATGGATAGTTTTTTTTGTGTGTGTGTGGACATGAAGTTTTGACTCATTGAGGTAAATACCCAGGAATGTGATTACTCCATATATGGTAAGACTATGTTAGCTTTGTAAGTGTTCATCCAACCGTGTTCCACAGTGACTGCCTGCCTGCATTCCTACCAACAATGAGCAATGAGTTCCCGCTGCTCCACATACTCACCGGCATTTGGTTTTGTCAGTGCTTTGGGTTTGAACTTATTCTACTTGCTGTGCAGTAGTATCTCATTGTTTTAATTTGCAATTCCCTAATAACATGCTATGGAGCCTCTTTTCACATATTTATTCCCCATCTCCCTGAGCTATTTTAAGATCTCCCACATAGTAAGGAGTCTCTTGTTTTAGGAGAGCAAACTAGGGACCCTAAGGAGAGGGAAGAGGTTGCGGCTGCTCACGCAGCAGGCTGGGCCTCCGAGACTGATTTGTTGCCAACCTGAGTGGCCTACGTCAGTTTTGAGCACATCTCAGGAACTGCTTCTCTCTCTTCCCTCCATGGAAGCAACATGTTCTAAAGTTTAGGTTAGAACTTGAACACAGGGTGATGACCTCCAGGAGGAGGTGGACAGACTAGCAGGTTCCCACAGTGGCCTCATTGGTTTCAATAGACGTTTCCTCTTGTCCCTATGCAAGTGGGCCTCAGGATCAGCCGACCTGACCTTCAGCTCAGGTTGGGCTGGGACCTCCGACGAGCCACCTCACTGGGTAAGCTGGCAGGAGCTCACTTCTCTGATGCTCTGAAGCATCCTGACACGGAATCTCTTTGTTGGTAAAGAGCTTCCCTTTTTCTCTACCAAATCCTTGTACTGTTGCTATTAAGGAGCCCAGAAATGAAACAAAGCAGACTTAGGCCAAGAGCTTAGAGTTTAGCTGTATTCTACAAACCAAGATACAAGCCAGTTGCCTGCTCAGTGAGCTGTGAACTATTCAAATCCCCACCAGCAGTGAACACTCAGGAGAGGAGTTGCCATCATTCAGGTGGTGGGCTGGAGAGCCTTCGTGGAAAACTAGTAATAGCATACTAATAACTAACATTTGCGTTCTGTGTTGCACATAATTATCTGAAACTCACTGGTGCATTCAGCACTCTTCCTAGGTTTCAGGAGACTCAAAACAGCTCTCCGGGGCAGGGAATTCAGCTCCATTCAGCAGGTGAGAGCCCTGGCGGCCGAGAGGCAACTCAGCCACATGCCTGGGTCTGTTTGGAGCCCTTTGCAGTGGGCTGTACCGTGGCCTTTCCCAGAGCATCTCCAGGGATGCCAGCCTCAGGCATTGCTCACTTGGTGTTAAGAGGTGGTGAGCCCAGGAAGCGGTCGGTGAGAGTGGGAACGCACTGTTAGGGTGGGCGCGGACGTCAGTGTCAGCATTGTTGGAGCCATGCAGATTTGGGGTTTTCCTCCATCAGATCTTCCCACACCCGTCCAATGAATATTCCAAATTTTTAAAATATTCCATCTCCATTTCTGGATGCTGCACCTCCATCCCACCCACCTTGGACGTAAAGGAGATAGAAGGGACAAGTTGATGACTGTGGAACTGGACTCCATCTCTGGTTAGTGGTGCCCAGGAAAGTAGGGAGCCCTGACTGCAATGGGAGGTGGCCTGTCTTCATGGCACCTGTCACCGGAAGCTTCTCATGCAGCATTATTATGTGGACATAGTAGAAGCTCCATTTTCACTGAATGATTTTTGAAGCTGTCCCACATTTGTAAGGGTTCTTCCCCCAGTATCAGGATGGAGAGGGTAAGTCCTGTTCATGGTAACCCAACCCAGGTGTTGGGGGGGCGGTGTCAGGAAAAGGCAGAAACAGTGTGTGTAAGGCATTTGCCTAGACCTGTTATGAACTTTTTGTATTTTTATGTTTTTGTATTTTAAAATTTTGTATCTTTTTATTATGTATTTTGCACACTGTGTAAAACAGAGAGGTTCTTTCTACAATGTATCTATCCACATGGTCTTTCGCACACAGGAAGGTGAATGCAGATCTCTGTGAATAGGAAAAATTGCTTAAATGCGCGTGCAATATTTACTTTGCCTCTTTTTAAATATCAGTTATAGTTTAATCTTCTGCATTCTACTTTTTGGTTGATATGGAAAATGTTCTCCAAGGCCATACCAACTACACTGAGGTTGCACTCTTGCCAGAGACACAGGCTTCTGTCAAGGTGGCTGGTACTCTAGTAGGTAAAGTTCATTGTCATTGACATTCCTTAGCTTAATAAGGTTCCCAGAATGGCAATGACCTTGAGTTAAATCAACTTTGCTAGTGACTTTAGGCCTTAACTTTTCCATCCAGAAATGGGTTAAATGGTTAAAGGTTAAACCATTAACAGGCATGGTTACAATAGAAGGAATATAGGTATTGTGTGTTTTAGGGACCGTTTATTTTAAATGCATGAAGTCTGTTGAAATTACTTTTCCTTTTGTTTGGAACTTGCAATTATTCATAGATGGGGGCTGGAAAGACCCAGATATTTCTTTTTTTTTTCTTAGTGCAAATGAAATATGACAAATGTTATCCTTAAGAAAGTATTTGAAATGCTACTTTTTCAGACACCTCAAAGTTGAAAATTGAAAGGAATAAGCTACATTATATTTTTAAAATTCTATAGTTAAAGCTGCCCTCTTATTTAATTCAAATTGGTGAGGCTTTCCTAACTATTTTGGGACTTTGTAGGTATGAATCTTTAGCCAGGAGAACATTGTAGGGTGGACTGGGATGAGGTAGTCTGACTTGAAGCATTCACTTGACATGTCGGGGCACTTTGGCACAGTCTCTGCGTCACTGAGGGGAGCATGTGCCACCTGCAGGTTCATCCCTGAGGAAGTGGCCCCTTGCTGAGCCTGTTCCAGCCCTCAAACCTCTCACTACTGGCTATGCATCGCTAGGGTGGCATCCCCTGGAGCTCTTTAGGAAGGGGAGTCCCAGGCCCCTCCCCAGAGCTGCAGGCTGACTCTGCGCATGGCAAGGCCACCCAGGCACTTTGTGTGCGCTGCAAGGTGTCAAGGCACTGGCTCAGGCATCTCCTATGGCACGTTGCTTTGTAGCTCCCCAAGAACGCCCGAGACAGACAGTGGAGGTGAGCTGGGTCCCAGCTAGTCTCATCAAACGCCTCTGCTTTTAAAACCCAAGTTTTAACAGGTGCAGGCTTTGCATAACAGGCTGTTTGCACCCAAAACAAATACATTTCTTTTTCATCTCAAACACCACATTCACTGAACTGGTTCCTGAAAATGTTGGAGGCAACCACTGTGTGATATATTTAAACTCACTTTGTTCTGGTTGACGATGTTGAAAGGAGCTGTGAATCAGGGGGAAGAGGCAAACCTGAAAGGGACCTTGCTCCTGACAGAACAGCAGGCGGTGGCAGCAAGAAGGTTCGTAGTACCTTTGGGATTTATTTATTTATTAAAGAAGAGGAAAGGTAGGATGGAGGTGTCTAGCCACAGAGAAAGTAAACCTTGACCCTGAGTAGGTTGGCCACCAACATAATTGCTGCTCTGTTTTTTTTTTGCCAGCATGATTTTGAATCAAGAGGAAAAAGGAAAAATGTAGGGAAAGAGTAAGAGTCTTCCGAGGCTCCCAAGGCCAAGGCCGTCGGCTCACCGAAGCTCTCAGCAGACACCTAATTAGCAGAGTCAGAGTGCAGAAGTGGTGCTTCACTTGGCTGTGACCACACAACTAGTTAGCAAGCCTTTAGGAGGGCCTTGGTAAATTTCCACTGGGCCCAGAGTCACCACCGCCAGCCATGATGTGATTTCAGAAATGCAGTGGTAGGCTTCTGGGACGTTTGACTGATAACCGATGGGGCACACCTAACAGCAGGAGTCTTCTTTTCACATCTCTCACTCACATCCCGCGTCCAGTCTCCATGGTGGGATCTCTCAGTTACATCCTTTCTCTGCATCTCCAACACCATTCCAGCCTGGGCCCAGCTTTCCTCATCAGGACCCTGGGCTGGGTCTCCTAGCTCCCTCACCCGACTCCATTCCACTCTTCTTTGCAGAGCCACTCTGTAGCCAGAGGGAGCTTTTCAGGTAAGCTATATAATCTAATTGTTCTGATATATTTCAAAAACATTGTTTTTTTTTTGGGGGGGGGGTTACATTACCTTTACAGATTAGATTAAGAAGGACTGTGTCATTTTATGTTCTTGTTCAGGAATAGACTTCTAGTGATTTTTGTCATTCAGCTTAATTTAAAGTCTCTTCATAAGAATCTTGTGTAATCCTTATTGCATTTATTCCTAAGAATTTCGTAATGTTGCTCCCGTTACAGACGGAGGCCTTTTTTCTAATGTCTCTTTGAACTGCTTATTGTTTGGATACAAGTAAATGATTGATTTATATGTATTAGTTTGCTCCTATGATCTTACTGAATTCTCTCAAGGGGTGAAGAGTTTCTTAGTGGATTCTCTTGGGAGGTTGTATATAGTTGTACTTCTTTCTGAGTTTTGACTCTCTCATTTCTTATTCTTACCCAAATACATTGGCCAGTTTCTCAAAGAATGATGGTAGTGGACATTTTGTCCAGCTCCTGAGTCCCAGAATGCTCCTGAGCTCCCTCCTCCCTGCTCCCTGCTGCGTTTCAGGTTGGGATCATTGGATTTCATCATGTTAGGAAAGTGACCATCGGCACTTGAGTATTTCGCAGAACAATCTTTTTAGAAGGCAGACTTGACCATGTCACTCTACCACTTCCCAGAGCTCTGAAGAGGACACTAAAATTCTCCCTGCATCCCCAGGCCTAAGGTCTCTGGTCCAGCCTCATCTGGCCAGATGCTCCATTTAACGCCTGGACTTCAGCCACACTGGCTGCCTGGTAGCCTAGAGCACACCCCATGCCGTCTTACCCTAGGGTCCTGCTCCACCCCAGATTCCGTCGCTTCCTGCAGGCTTGCGGAGGTCATTCCAGTAAGCACTTCGTCATGGAAGCTCTCGGACCCCCTGACCAGATGATCCCACCTAGTCTTCTGCATTCTTCCCACAGAGGCAGACAGGTGTGATCATGAGAAGGGCGGGCTGTGAATCTGGGTGTCAGATTGGGGTAGGAGATCCAGTGGCCCTCACTCTGGTTCATGTTCAGATGCTGGGGGCTCGGCGCAGGGGTGGCAGGAGAGAGCCGATGTGGAGGTAAAAGCCACGTAGATGCAGGGGTGGGGTGGAAAGGGACAGTTGGGCCAGCAGAGGACCTTCTTGGATGATTGGATGGCATTCCAAAGACAGAAGTAGGTTTAAGGGGGAAAGCAATGGATGTGGTTTGGGGCTTTTACTCAGCAATCATTTATGGAATGCTTATTGTATGCCAGACACCGTGGTAGGTTTCAGGACCCCTTGAGGCACACAAGACCTCCGCTCTCTTGGAACTGACGGACTGATTAAAGGGACTTTTGGGGCCCTGTGTGCAGAGCACCAGGTGGCAGGATATATGGATCTGGAGCTCAGAGGAGAGGGTGGCCTGGGGCTTCACAGGGGAGTCCTCCACTGTGAGGGTGATTGAAGAGACTCTGGGAGAGTGCAGACGAGAATGCTGAGGGAACAGCTTTTGAGGTTAGGGAAGGAAAACGCAGAGGCGGGGCGCCAGAAACCGTTAGGAGGGAACCCAGGAGATGCAAATGGAAACCAGCATCAGATCCCAGAGCGCGGCGGGCGGAAAAGGTTGGCAATTTGGAGATCGTGGTTCATCTTTGCAAGAGTGTTTTCAGTGGAAATGGAGACTTCCTTTTAGTGGGTGGAAGAGTAAAGCGTGGGGGCTGGGGGTGAGGGAGGGTGGCACCCACTGCAGCCTCCCTTTTATAAAAGGCAGTTAGAGGGGAGGAGAAATTGTAGACGGTGTCTGAGGGAGGAGGCAGGTGGAGAGTCGGTCTAGATGAAAGGTAGAGAAAAGCAGCCGAGATCAGGGCAGCTTGGAGAGCCGGGGCCAGGAGGAGAGGGCCGGGTGGGGCGGGTGCAGAGCAGAGCCTGGGCGTGAACCTGAGCCCAAAGGGCAGCTGACCCCAAGACCAGAGGCAGGGAAGCGGGGCGGTGCCGGGAGGGAGTCCACTTGCTGCTCTTCACCTGTCCGTCCTCAGAGGCCCAGCTGTTGGCTCAGTTCATCAATACACCAAGTGAGCAGAGAGGTCAAAGCTGGAGGTGTCGCTCCATGAGACAGAGAGGGAAAGCGTCCACAGGGACAGGGCAGGGTTCCTGGGCCTCTGGGATTGGACACTTCTCATGTTTTGGGGAAGCTGCTGCCTGTCCTGCGGCTTTCCCCAGCTGGACCTGGGAGCATGGGGCTGGGCTGAGCGAACCCGTGGATGGTTGGCTAGATTCCTTCAGGACTGCAACTTAGCAGGGAAAATGCGGGGCCAAGAGACTACAGAGCCTTGGCAGTGGCACGAGAGGAGGCAAGGGGTGGGCAAGGGGTCCAGGCTGGCAAGGCGGACAGGGAGGAGGGTCGCAGACCCGAGGAATATGGGTGTCAGACAGGAAGGCCACTGTACTTCAGAGGCGGCAGATGCGCCAGGGCTGTTGACCTGCAGATGTGGAGTCAGGGATGCCCTGTGCAGCCTGCCGGCCTCCCTTAGAATGCAGGAATGTCTCGCTTACGACCTTCCGGCCCCTACGGTCAACGGGATGATGGGCTTCCAGTCTTCATCTTTTCCTGGTGATGGCAGGAGGGGTACATCTGAGAAAACACTGCTGGCGGCAGGGAGTGCCCGTGGGCGTTGTGATTAGAGGAACAGCCCGTTCCTTGGGGGTCACTGTGACATTGATGGGAGCTATTTTTGGCCCCCTCAATATTTTCTGCCAGAAAATCTGTGGAGAAGACTGAGAGGGCTCTGCAAAGGCCACACCTGAACATGACCCGGGCCCTGAGCAGCCACCATGTTGTTCATGTGGGCAGGAGGGGACGGGCTGCGGCGGGCTGCAGAGGCCTGCCCACCCAGCCTCCAGAGCCTCTGGCTGGCCAACGACTGTGCCGCAGAATCTGCTCAGCAGAGTGGACTGAATCTGCAAAGCAGGGTGGTGTCTTTCTAAATGAGTGATCTGGGAACTCCTATCAGTCTAAAATCAGCCTGTGGAAAGATGAGCTTTAATATATGTCATTAAGTGGAATGACAAGTAATTGAGAGTGAAAATTCCCATTTAAAAACATAATCTGTGCAAATAAGCCTCTTACATAAAAGGGTACTGTGACTTTTTCAGCGGCTTTTTATAGCAGTGCCCTCTGGAGCCGGTGGCCGGGGCACCCTGTACAGGAGCACAGAGAGGCACATTGGGCTGGGCACATCTCCCCTGCACAGGCTTGCGGAAGGCCTGACCAGGGCTCTGCAGAGCCCACTAGCAATCTTCCCTAGATGTGTTGCGGGATTAATAAAGTCAATCACAGCACATTTTTAGTCATTTGGTGCTTTGCCCAAAGGCTCTGGTCGCTTCTCCTTCGTTACAGGTTAATCTCTGGATGGGCCGAACAGTTGGGGGCTTTGGTCCTCAGTGCTGGCTCTGTGAGCACTGTTTTCTTCATTGCTCTGAGCCCTCCGCGGGCTCCACTCGAGTGACCTTCACAGCCATGGACCTGGTTGACAGGAACAGTGCATCGCAACGTTCCATGCCCAGCTCCCTTGATTCCTGCCCTCCAGGGCTGGTGGGAGCGTGTGTTTCTGGTGGGTGGTCATCACACTGAACTGACAGGACGCTGAGTCAGCTCACCTGGACGACAGTGGGGTGTGGGAGGGAAGGGTCTGCAGGCTGCCAGGCCCGAGCGCGTGTCTGAGGACTGACCTCTGTGGGGCTGCGGAGGGACCGGTGTACTGGTGTCAAGACTTCTATTAGCATTTTTCCAACTGAGAAGTGCGGTCCGTGACTACCTCATGAACTCAGTTGGCTAGGTTATGGTCAGAATGAAGAATAGAATAGAATAGAATGCCAATCAGAATGAAGGATAGAATAGGACAGAAAATAAGAATACATCCCTTTAAGTAAGGGTAGCATGGTTTGGTGAAAGTTTTGGTTCAGTTTGCCGTGAGTGTGGTAGTAGACTGTGACATAGAAATGCATCTATTGCTATGGGTAATGGTCCAAAAAATTTGAGAATCCACAGCTCTAATTGGATGGTGAGTCTTTGACTAATGAGCTCCTTGGAAAACCATTAGGGATTATTCACTCATTTTTGTATTTCCTTGCCTCTGGCAATAGGTAGTATATATTAGGTGCTTAGTAGTTATTTATGGAAAGGAGGAAGGAAAGAAGGAGGGAGGCAGGAAGGTCTGACTTCATGGACCTGAAGCACTGGATAGGGTACACCTGGGGATCATGTGTTATGTCCCCCCAAAGTTCAAGATAGTCTAGAGGCGAAATGGTTGGGTTGTGAGAGCCTTAACCCAGTCAGTGCATTAGCTGGGTGGTAACTGTAGGCAGGCAGGGTGTGGCTGGAGGAGGTGGGTCCCTGGGGGTGGCTTGGGGAATCTTCTCTCTCTGCTTCCTGGCTGTCATGTCCTGAGCTGCTTTCCTTACCACCCTGATGTTCTGCCTCAACTGAGACCTTTGAAACTGTGAGTGCCAAATAAACATTTACTCCTCTAAATTTTTCTGCTAAATTTAGTTGGCAAAAAAGCTGACTAAAATAAGACGTCACCCCCCAGTGTCATCCCAGGGTCTCAGCAACCGTTCCTCTTCTCTCTTTTCAAAATCTCTTCCTGAGTCATCTGGAAGTGAATCAAGAAAGCCTCTCGTACGATGGGCAGAGGTAATGCAGCCTCTCACCACAGCATTGACGTTCAGAAGAGCAGACCCTTCATGGAAGGGCGGGCTGTGAGGAATGACTCTCACTGAGGACTGGCAGGTTTATGTAGCACGGGGCCTTAGTTTCTGGTTAGCTGCTGTAGAAAGTTTCCACCAACTTAGTGACTTAAAACTGCCAATATTTGTCATTTTACAGTTTTAGAGGCTAGAAGTCCAAAACGGGTCTAACTGAGCTAAACCCCGGGTGTTGGCAGGGCCTTGTTCCTGCTGAGGGCTCTGGGGGAGACTCTTTGTCCTGACCCTTTCTGGCTTCCAGAGGCTGCCTGCTTTCCTTGGCTTGTGGCCCTTTGTCTGTTTCCAAAGCCAGCAACGCGAGGTCGAGTCCTCACCCTTCATCTCTCTGGTTCTCTCTTCCGGCTCCCTCTTCCACTTTTAAGGACCATTGGGATTACACTGGGTTCCCTCAGGAATCCAGGACACCCCAGATTGACTGCTAACTGATGAGCAATTTGCCCCGGCTGCTGCCTTCATCACCCTCTGCCATGTCTCCCAGTGTGCTCACAGGTTCTGGGGATTAGGACATGGACACGGCTGTGGGGCCACCATGCTCCCCTCCACCTATGGCTCATTTTAAGATTGCCAGTTGGTGGTGGCTCCTGCCAAGGCTTTTGTATTTGTGTGGCATCCAGTGGGGCTGGGTGTGCGTGCCGTGAGCATCACTGGGTGCGATAGAAAGTCCCCTTCCCAGGAGAGAGCCTGCCCTGACCCTGGTTTGGCTGGGTTAGTCCCACAGCCAGGTTGCATTCTTGTCTGGTATTTTTCCAGAGCTGTCATCGTGTTGCTGATCCTCTTGATGAAGTTGTCTGTAAATAGCAGCTGTCTTCATCTGGCTCACCTACTCCCATCTGCCAAGGTGCATGCAGGGTGAAAGGAATGCAGGCGTGGGTAGACCCAACGGAGCACCTACCTCGGGCTCTGCGCAGAAGTCACTAGACACTCCTTGAAGTAGAGGCCATCACCTTCCCTGTTCAGAGATGCCCAGAACTCAGGGAGGCTCACAATGCATCCATGTAGATCACTCATTTAGTCTGAGTGACTTCCAGCCCTGCATTTCTCTCCTGCAGGAACCACACGGAGTGGGGAGCTCGGTGCCAGCTCTTAGCACTGGATGCGAATCTTTCTTTGTTGGGTCAGTCATGTGCTGAGGACACCAATCTCCATAGCAGGAGGAATAATACGGGCATCCTTCATCCGACGCCGGGAGATGCATTGTGATGGGAAAGCATGGAGGAGCTGCTGAGTGGCTGAGAGTTCTGTTTGCTGATGGCCTTAGTACATTTGGTTATGGGGTGGATGTCTACATTCTTGCTTGCATGGGTTTTGTTGAAATCTCTTAACTGTTGAGGCTTCAGGGTTACCTCAATTCCCTGTGATTACAAAACCAGTAATCAAAACAAAAACAACAAAACAAAACAAAAAAACAAGTTACCCTCTATTTTCTCATTGGCATTTAAGAGAACGCTGCTATAATTTTTTCCTCTTGGACCTTTGGAAATGCTTAGCCAGAAACAATCTACTGCATGAAGGAGCTTACCAGTTAGCCCCGTAGAAGGTCATGGGAAGGAGTACAGAACTCATTTGCACTTTTTTGATAACTTGTGGTACAATTTGTCAAAGGTGCAGTTTGCAGCTTCATGAGCTGTGTAAATTTGAGTTTTAAAATAAATGGAAAACATTTCTGGCAAAAAGAAAAAAAAAAGAGCCTTGTCTTACTCATCTCTGTATCTCTAGTACTTGACAAAGTGGGTACTCAACAACTATATTGAATGAATAATCAGATTATTCATTCTTTATTAATGAGGTAGCTTTTGAGTCAGAGACTGTGTGGGACCAAAGAGAACAGGATAGAGCCCCTCATGGAGTGCACTGTCCAGTAGATGTATTTGCCCTCTGCTTTTTTAGGGATGTTAGTAGTTGCCTAGAAGTTATGAAGTTATGGGAGAGTTCATAAGTCAAACAAGACTTGCCTGCATAAGAGCTTTCCTTAGCAATTTATTTTCTTTGTCTGATAGCTTCCAGCAGGAAGTGGTTTTTTTGGAAAATTTCCATAATAATTTAATTTAAAATTTGACTTCCTGCACAGAAGAATAAAAAGTGTCAGGACTGCTTAGAGGCAGCAGAAATCTAGAACTCTAATTAGATCTCCTTCAGTGTGATTTTATGAACAGCAAGATGGTTCTCCTGACAATTAAACCACTGTTATGAGCCACAAGTTTCAGCCTATTGTGACTACTAAGTAACACCAAAAAATGTAGTAGGAAAGAGCTTTTCAGCCGTGCTCCTGGAAGTTGCTATATACTGTTGACATTTAAACATATGCAGTTTTTTGGGACCATTTTTATGTTTTCGAATCCAGATGGTTGTTCCAAAAGGAGGACTGTCCTTGCTGATCAAGTGGGAGGTAAAGAAACAGGTTTCCTCCAGTAGGAACACCCACTGTGTGGGGCAAACCTGTGGTCAGTGTGGGCTGCAGTCCCTCACCTCCCCAGAGCAGCATTCCTGTGTCTAATGAAGGCTTTAAAGGGCCTGTGGTCACCTTTCTTTGAAAACCTTGTCCCATGTCTTAGCAGATGGCCAGTGTGCATTTGGGCATGAAATCTAGCACACTGCTGGCACTATTGTTCTCTTTCTGGAGACTTCTTTAGTAATAAGAATCTGTGATTGAGTCATGTGGGCCCTGATAACTAATTGCTTTAATTCTGATCGTGTGGGCACAGGTTGCAAGCTAATACCATTGCATCTTTTCTGATATTGAATGCAGGATCATTTCTCTTGGGTAATGCATTCCATTAGCCTACACACAGAGACTCATAGGTGTCCTCTAAACAGAAGAAGGAAGAAATCGTAGAGTAGTGACCAGCACAAAACCAGAGGTTTAGGGCCTGGATGTGATGCTCAGGAACTGCTGGGCAAACCATTTACCCTCCAGGGAACTATTTTGTCCCAGTTACTATGGGAGGAGTCACTTCAGCTCTGCAGATTCTCCGGCTGGTGACTCTGATACTTGGGAGGGCAGGTTTTGTGACAGCAGCAGGACAGAGTGGGACGTGATCCTCGTGCACACAGATGTACCCCTCTTGCGCTGCAGCATTGCTGGCGGCTCTGGTCAGCCTTGACAGCTGTCCTTTTTAAATGAAGACGTTAACAAACAGTGATGTGACATGTGCTGTGACAACGTGCATGCCTTGGCATCCAGTTGGCTGGCTGACATCTTTCCTGAGGGAGCCTGGACTTTCAGATAGAGAAAAATGGCAGCAATGAGGATCTAGGCCACCCCACCCTTAACTTGTCCCTGGCAGTCACGTGTGAGTTGCCAAATGCTGTCCCATGAAGTGCCAGAGAGGGCACCTCAGGATGCCGCCTCTGGTCCTCCTAAGACATGTGCTGAAAGATTTTAGAAAACTCCAGCTCCAGGATTATGGAAACCCCAACAACCCAAAGAAAAATAGTACTTGACCTATCATGTAATTGATTGCTGATAAATTTTAGAAGTCAGTTCGTAAATGATGCTTATAAATTATGTGCTTATATACAGTAATGCTATTGTCCTTGCAGTTCTGGATCACGGAGCTATTCTGACATTCTGGTGACTGCAAAGTTATGGCCTGGGCTGTCTCTCCTGTTGGGGCCCTGACAGCCAGCTAGGAGCACTGTTGGGAACTGAGGCCTCTTTGCAGCAGGCAGATGTTCTTATGGGCCGAAACTGGCTAGAGCACCCCTGTGTCCTCTTCAGAAGTCTCCATGAAGACTCTGCTTCATGAAACCATTCCAGGAGGTCCTGGGTTCAATACCCAGCCCTGGGAAAAAAGAAAAGCCACTTCAGAGGTCATGTTCCTCCAGTTCCTAGGTGTCCTTAAGCATTTTATCTGGGTCACTGAAAACACAATTCCATTAATCATTCAGGCCACAGTCAGAGCTGCAACTGGGCTTTCTTTTAATATCCCTTGGGTACTTTGAAAATGGATCTTTCATCCTGGATTTATCCCAGGTGTGTGTGTGACTGGGCCACATGGAGATGCAAGACTTTAGGCTTCAGGGAAGAGCCAGGTTAAAAAAAAAAAAGGCAACTCTGGTCGCCTGTCGTTCTAGTGGACCTGCTCCATATTGGGGAGAATCCTTGTGTGACAGGTTTGGCAACAGCCCTGTCAACAGGGGTTGGCTGTGGTCTTGGGAGAGGGGACCTGCTCAGAGTTGCCCTTCCTGCATGGCTACAGAGAGTGCACTTCCTGGGCCCATGGCTCCCAGGGAGGCGTACCAGGAGGCGGGTGTACCAGGAGACAGGGGTACCAGGAGGTGTACTTGGTTTGACCTTTACATAAAGACAGAGCAAACTATTCACACCATTAGTGAACACAGACTAGCCTCATGGTGGAACTGGGCGCAGATGGTTTACACACTGAGGGAATTGCTGTGTGGGGTTCCTGGGGCTCTGTGTGGACTTCATCCCACTCAATCCTGCTGCCAGTCCCATAAAACCTCACGGTTGGGGAAACTGAGGCTCTGAAGTCACCGGGAAGTAAGAGGTAGGACTAGGATTTGGCTATGTATGTCCTGCCAGGAGGATGCCTTCTAAGACAGGGAGATTAGGTAGGATGTGAATCTGGGAGGAAGGCAGGGAGAAGGGGAGCATGGCAGGGGACACACTGGCTGTGGGGACATGGGGGGAGGGGAGCGAAGGGACAGCTTCCTGGAGCCAGTGACTGTGGGAGGATCCTTGGACACACGTGGACAGACACGTAGTTCTTGATTAATGACTTCTCTGGCACTAGCCTGTAAGGTCAATGGGACTGGGCACTCCTTTCTTCCCTCATTTCTTTCCTGGTAGCTGTTAGTCAGCTTTCCGTGACTATAACAAGTACACGAGAAAAGTCAACTTATAAGACAAAGAGGCTCTTTTTGTTGTGGTCAGTTCATGGTCAACTGACTGTGGCTTTGGGGCCTGTGGCAAGGTCACGCATTATTATGCGCACACATGGAAGGGTAAAACTACTCACATCATGGACAGGAGAGAGAGAGAGAAAGAGAGAGAGGAGGGAAGGAAGAGATTGGGATCCTCCATAATCCCTTTCAAGGGTATGTCCCAATTACCAGGAGATGTCCTGCCAGGTCCCACCTCTTAAGATCTCTACCCCTCCCACTAGCGCCATGGTAGGAACCAACCTTTAACACATGGACCAGCAGTATCCCAAGGCCTGGCACTTGGTGGGTGGTGCCCAGTGTACACTATTCCAAAGGATGGTTGGGAGGGACTGGACATGGAGGCAGTTTCAGGCAGAGAGTAGCATGGGTGCGAGGAATCAGGGCCAAATGTCGTTTGATTGGTCACTTGGGTCAGGAGAGTGCCTGGGGTGGCAGCCCGTGAGGCCAGGTGCGAGGTCACGCTGTGGGAGCCTTCGGAGGCCAGCTGCAGAGGCTCCAGGGAGCTAGCTCTCCACTGCCAGGCGTTAGTGGTGGGGCACGGATGACTTAGCAATGCTGCTGATCCTCCGTCTCTTCCTCATGTGTAAAGTGGAGAGGGTGCAGATGCACACGACCTGTCAGGGCTCACCTCCAAGCGACTCTAGGGTGCCTGCTTGATCACAGCTATAGTTGCGTCCTCACCAGATGATGGAGGGTGTTGCTTCCTCATGGGGAAGTGACGTGGTTGGCGCTGGGCTTGGCTCAAGAGTGCAGGCAGGGACCTCACAAGCACCGTGAGGATGAGTTAATAGGTATGGGGGTGGCCCAGGTGAGAAGCAATGAGCCCCTGAATTGGGGGGTGTGGGAAGGGTGTAACGGGGGACACCGGGGTCAGGGGCCTTGCAGAGGTCTGCAGGACGTGGCAGCTGACTGAGGGGGAGAGACGAGGGTCTGGCTGAGTCTCCAGGGGAGCAGACTCTCCGACTTCAGAGAGGGAAGCAGGCGTGTTTGCTTGGGAGGGCAACAGGTGTTGGGGATTGCATGGTGCCTGTGCCATTTCCGGATGCAGAAGTTCTGCAGAGTCAGAAAACGCCATCCTGGAATTCTGGGGCGAGGTCAGAGCGACTGCAGGGAACACTGAGGCATCCAAGGGCTGGAGGGAACGGTGGCATGCGGTGCCAAGGGTGCCTTCACCTGTAGGCAAGGTCGCTCCCGAGACTTGCGGCTGCTGAGAAAGATGGAGTACTGTAGTCATGTGTGTGGTGTGGAGACAAGTGGCCCTGCTTCTGTGGCCCTACCCTGTGGCCACAGGTCTTCCCTGTGCAGCCCCGGAGGGCTAAGGAGCCCAGCACTGGGTGGGAGTACCCGAGTGCCTTTGGCCAAAGTCTCCCTGTTTCCAGGTGTCCGATCTGCACACAGGACTTGTCACTTTGTTTCAGAGGTGCCTGCAGAGGCGATGCAGGACACCAAACCAGGCTAAGGCCGCCTCCTTCCTGAAGGAGGCCACTGCCTCTGGAGAGGACACCTGGATTCTCTTTATAGCAGCATCATGGAAATGAGCGGCCAGCACCGCCCTGTGCTCCTGAGCTTCTTGGCAGGCTCTTGCCCTCTTCCCTGGCCCTGAACTGCTTTGTCTTGGTCCTGAGATTCAAGCCCTTAATCTGTATGGCAGGAAGTAATGGGGAACCCTTGCATGTGGCTGCACCTGCATGGACCACTTCAGTGGTACCTGATCTCCTGGAAACCCCAGTGAGCAATCCTTCCCTTACAGGCTCAGCCCCAGCATTTTCTTTTTTTCTAAATTTATTTTTAAATTTAATTAACTTTATTTTTTTATTTATTTTGGTACTGGGGATTGAACCCAGGGGCATTTGACCTCTGAGCGACATCCCCATCCCTCTTCTATATCTTATTTAAAGACAGGGTCTTGCTGAGTTGCTTAGGGTCTCCCTTACTTGCTGAGGCTGGCTTTAAACTTGCTATCTTCCTGCCTTAGCCTCCTGAGTCTCTAGGATTACTGACTTGGTATTTTCTTATTACTAATAAAATGACCATCAGCGTCAGGGTCAAATGTATTCACATTATTTACTGTTGAAGGATACTAGCTCTTCTGTGCAACTATATTAGGTGATTGTTATATGATAATAAATTCATAGATTTAAAACTGGAGAAAACAGATCAGTGCATGATTCATTCTTCCTCTGTGAAATTATGTGATCATGTAGCTCAGAATTTTATAGAAGAAATAGCCCAACTTGTTGAAATTACACCCTCAGTGTTTCTATGGAAAGGTAGGGTTAAAAATAATTTATCCATTTATCCATCTACTTATCTTCATAATTTGATTTTCTAAAAAGGAATTGAGCTAGTTAAAACTTACATGTAATGTTTTCATTGAGCGAGAACACACACACACATAAAATTTATAATTTTAGCCATTTTTAAGTGTACAGTTCAGTGTATTAAGGATGTCTTTTAGTTTTAATTAATCTGATGGTGAAAAATTTCTCAATCTTCCCCCAAAACACATGAGAAAGTGGAAAAGACTGTTAGAAAGTCTTTACCAGGGAAAAAGAACAGTTGGTGAACTGAAAGCTAAGGGTTGTAGAAGTGGGGTTTCCTGGCAGCAGAAAGGAAGCATTTAAGGTAAGAATGCTTTAGGGAGCGTTCTCATAGATTCTACAAATAGGATTCTTTTTAAAATGGAGTGATTATTTTTATTTTGTCAGGGGAGTAAGGAAACCTCTGAGATAGTCAACTTAAGAGAATTTTGGAGATGGTAAAATCAAAATCTGGATTTTGAGATGTGTTCAGAACTATAGAAAAATCACTGGGATCCTTGAACACAAATGTCCTGTATCGACAAGTCTCTGTATTTTGCATCGTGAAGTTAACACATTATCCTCACAATGATCTCAAAGTACAGTGCAATGCTGACGTTCCCGTGTGACTCTGCCAATGAGAGGATCTCCATAGCAACGGCCACGTTCAACTTTACATTCTAAGATTGTTAGTCAAAGACACTTGTGTCTGTAAGGCTTCCTGGGGAGCGAAAGGCCTCTTCTCTTCACTGTACCGAAGGTGTTTCTTTCCTATCTCAAGCTTTTTTTTTTTTTTTGGAAACTCAAAAGTCTGGATGTCAACTTGGGAGCAGCCAAAACACTGGCCTTGGTGTCAGGATGTTAGAAGACATTTCCAGTAGCAGTTTGAGGCAGAGCTCCGGAATTTGTGCATGTGTTTGGCTGTGGAGGGTGGCAGGGAAAGCTTTGGACAAGTATATTTTATAAGTGATAAATTCAGGGTATTGTCCAGGCTGTGGTGTGATCCCAGAGCTGAATTCATCTAGAATCGAGCATTCATGCGGAGTCAGCCACTCCACTGCTTAGAGACTCGTTGACACAAAGGGTCTCAATTGCTGTTTGTGTGAGGGCCATTGAGTGGCTTTTTCTTAACACCCTGTTCCTGAGCTTGGGTACAGTTCCCTGTCCAAAAAAATGCTGTCCTGTTCCCCATCGAATGCATCCTTGCACATCTCTTATTTCCTACTCAGTATTTTCTTTCTTCGTCCCCCAAACATCTTAGGGCCCTTAAGACAATGGCGACTCCCAAGCAGAGGGCTAGAAATCTAAGCATTGGAGAAGACACGGGAGGTTTCTAAAGTTTAGAGAAGGACTGATTCTAAGATCGCTTTTACCAAAAAGAAAAGGAGTCCTGGCGGATCTTGACTGATGGCCTCATTTTATTGGGGATGGGACGAAATTAGGTAAGTAGGCCGTCTGCATGCAGGCATCGAACAAAACTGTGGCATGACTGAGCACCTACGTGGGAGAGTTACACAGGCTTCCCCTGCAGAGAATATCCCCAGTGGGGTAAGCCCCAGCAGAACAGGAGCAGTGAAGGCAGGTCCTTCCTGGCGGACACAAGGAACCATTTTAGAAGTCAAGGTGTTTATACACCAACAACAAAAAGAGCAAACTGTTCAGCATCAAACAGAGCCTCGTCAGAAGGGGAGGATCAGCCACCTACTGGGTCTCAGTAAGCCTGTTCAGTCTTCAGAGAGGCAGGATGAGTGGTGTTGAGCATGGACCGAAGGCCCAGGCTGCCTGCCTGCAGGTCCCGGCTCTGCCATTTACCAGCTGTGTGACTTCAGGTGAGCCACTTTACCTCTCTGTGCTTCTGTTGCTTCATCTTTAAAATGGGGCTAATGATAGAGATAGGGAAGCATTTCAAAGGGCAGAAAATGTAAGCACCTGCACATGTAGCAGATATGTGTAATTATGATTGCACCGTCATCTTCCGAGATTACCAGGGAATCCCAACTACCTGCCTGAGAGCTCTCACTGTTAGAGCAGTATATTCAGGCCACTCAGCTGCAGGGTTCAGGGGCCTCTCTCAGGAAACTTGGTGCCAGGTGACTCGAGGGGCTCTCGGGGACCCAGCAACTCTGGAAGTTCAGCAGGAGGATTCACAGAGTGTTCACGCCCCCAGCCCAGCAGTTTTACACAGCCACGTGCCTCATCAAAACCGTGCTGAATCAGAGTTTCTTGAGGGGTATTTTCTTGTGCTTTAGATCTACATAAGGGGGAGTTATGCAAGGGGTGACCTTGTCAGAGTAAGGGACGGGCCCCCTTCTCTTGCACTTTCTGCATGCACTTTCCAGGCCCCTCCTCAGGTGTGCTAAGGGTGAGGGGTGTGTGGGAGCGTGGTTCTAGAACTCCCCCAGGCACGGTTTGGTGACCAGGAGCAAGGTATCTGACTTCTCTGGGCCTTAGTTTCCTTATGTGAAATGGGGCAGATAATAATATTTTGAGAATTTAAAAAAAGATAAGATGTTGCCCTTTGGAGGATCTGGGTGTTGGATGTGCGGGACCCCCTGTACTATCTTGGTAACTTCCTGTGAGTCTAACATGATTTCAAAATTAAAATTAAAAAAGAAACATGAAAAGAGCTTAGCATTGTTCTTGACCCACAAATGCCTAAAAATGGGCATCTTGTACAGATTGATTGGATTTGGATGTACTCTGCTAAATATTCTGCTGAACATCCCTAGGAGGTAGGTAAAAGCTACCTATATGACCCATTTCACAGACAGAGAACTGAGTCAAAGGGAGAGGAAGTGATTTATCCAAGGTCACTGCAAAGTAAGTGGCAGAGTTGGGGGTCTACTGAAGTGCCCATGACCTTAACTACTTTGCTGTGCTTCTCTTAGTAAGGGCCAAGGAAGAAGAGGAGGAGAAACAGGGGTCTGGGGGTGTAGCTGGATGGTAGAGCACATGCTGAGCATGTACAAAGTCCTGTGTTCCATCCCCAGCACACACACAGAATAGCCATGAACAAACGAACAAATGAAAGCAGGTGAGATTTTTCTCACGTTGATGGAGCCCTCCATTTCAGGGGCTGTGTCTTGTTATTTAGTAAGAAATAGGGTAAAGAGACTTTTTGCATGTCCTCGAATTTGAACATGCACCCATGGCTAGTGTCATGTAATATTTTTTTGGTAACCTCGTTGAAGTAAGGGTCAACATGTTTATAACATTTACACGTAATACCATATTTAATGGATTCGTTGATATCGTGAAAGGTGGGCGTGTCAGTTAGCTTTCTGTTACTGTGATGAAATAACTAAGAAAATCAACTTAATAAAGGAAAAAGTTTATTTTGGCTCATGGTTTCAGAGATTTCGTTCTTTGACCACTTGTCCCTGTTTTGGGCCCGTGGTAGCACAGTAGTACATCATGGTGGGAGTGTGGCCTGTTCACCTCTTGGTAGCCAGGAAGCAGAGACGAGCAGGAAGAGGGTGGGATCCAAATCCCCCACAGGAGCATGCCCCAGTGACCTACCTTTTTTCCCATTTGGCCTCTTCTTAAAGGTTCCACCATTTCCCAATAGCTCCAGGGCTGGAGACCAAGGTTTCAACACCTGGGCCTCTGGAGACATTTAAGACCCATCCTGTAGCAATGGGGATGGAGTTCAAAGTGGCCTTGGAAGCTGTGTCAGAAACTAGCCACAGGACAGGGGAGGCTTGACCAGGGCTGGTGCCTACAGAGGCCCAAAGATGGAGAGACGGGTGTGGACACAGAGGTGCACGGAGATCTGACGTCTTTCTGGAAAGAAGGGCCCTTCAGTGCATGAGCAGCCAGAGGCCACGGGCTTGGGGCCTCATCTTGCCTCATCTGAGCACCTGCTGCAGGTTGCTGTCCACTCTCTAAAGCCGCGTGGAGCTGATGCAGAACAAGCAGCAGCAGTCATGGGGCTGGGTGTGGACGGCGGCTGAGAGCCCCTGGCCTGGCGGGTGGACAGGCTCTCCCATGGGCGGCTGGGCCTTTCTGGGGAGGCCTCGGTTGGGCAGCACTGCCTCTGGAACTGCAGGTCCTGCAGCTGGCATTCAGCCAGAGCCCTCTTTTCTGCAGCCTGTGGAGAACGTGGCTGCCGAGGGCCGTCTCCAATGCCTCCATAGGCCTGGCCATCACCGCTGTCCAGGCCCGATGGCCAGGCTGACAGGGAGGTGGCCAGTCCTGTTGCTGTCCTCGCCTCCTCACTCTGGGGTGTGCTCTGGGGCTGTTCCTCGTCTCCACACTGAACCCCGCTCCATTCCCAGGGCCCCAGTCAGCCCCCTCAGGGATCCCCAGGTGTCGTGGTGTCGCCTTGCACAAGGGCAGGTGTGGGATGGGTGTGACGCCAGGCCCCACCCCTGCTGCCACCGACGGTCCAGCCCTCTGAGGGCCCTGCCCCGTGCCTCCTCTCCTGCCCTATTCTCAACTCGGCAGCCAGGTCTGACTTTTAAAGCAGGTCGCTCAGGTCACTGGCAGTTGTCAGGGCCCTCGCGATGGTGCAAGGGTCTGGGCGAGGCTGCCCATCTGACCTCCACCTCTGCACCCCTCCTCACCTGGCATGGCGTCCACTCCTGCTCCCCAGCCCGCCTCCCTTGGTCTGGGCGTTCTCTGTTCCCTGGCTGGGAATCCCCTCCCTCCGGCTGCAGGGTCCCTGGCTTCTCCGGGCAGTTAGCAAACGTTACCTTCTTCGCTGAGCCTCGTGGCTGCCCTGCCTGCAGTTGAAATCACTCCGCTCTCCGTGACCCCCTGCCACACTCCCTTTTTCTCCTGATCCCAAGCTCATATCATAAACACCTTGCTTGTTTCTTCTTCCTTCCTGCTGGAATGTATGTGTCTTGAGGGCAAAATTTTAAAGTCAGTTTTGGTCTCTACTGAATCTTGGAACCAAAGGTGGACCTAGGTGTAGTGGGTGGTCAATAGCCTTTTACTAAAGGAACGAATGCGTGGTGGTTGTTCGTACTTAGTATGAGTTCCGTGAAGGCAGCTTCATGGATGAATGGATAATAGACTCATTTTTGTATCTCCTCTGGAAACTGGTGCAAAATGACCCAATATGTCCTTGGTCGCTATTCAATATTCTCAACTCACAGACAGGATAGAGGACCTCCTGTTTCAGAAATTGAATGGAGAGAAATAAGAATGTGACTTCTCAGGGTCTCGTCTGGCCTGGGGTGTTGGTTCCTTTCTGTGTTAACCCAGTGGGAACCTACCTGTTCCCCAGGCTTCCTTTCTGTCCCCTTTTGGTGGCTGTATTTGTTTGGCACCTGCAAATAAGTCACTGGAGGGGAGCGAAAGGAGGGGACTGCCATACCTTCCAGACCTTCGAGAACGTGGCAGGGATGGGAAGCTGTGCCCTAGGATCTCATCGCCCGCAGCTTTCATCTCGGCCTGGTGGGTTTCTGATCACAAGAGAAGAGAGCTATTCAACCAAACATTGTTTGCGGGAAGACACCAAATACTTGTTCTTCTTTCCACATCTCTGTTAATGTGGTTATTTGTTCTCTGTTGCTGTAGCCTCCTCTCTGCTTACTGCTTCGCAAGTGTTAGATTGGCAGACGCTTCGTGCAGGACCAAGGGAGGAAATTTCTTGCTAATTTCTCTCTGAAAAGCACGTGTGCAAATGGAGACACGGCCTCTTGTATATAAAAGGAGCAAGTATTTTTGTGTGTGTATGTATGTGTGTGGATTCTCTATAGAAAAGGTTCCATGTTTCACGGAAACCTGTGCTCAAAACATGCAGTGGGCTTTGTTTCCGTCTTATATGCTGGCTGCAGTTAGGACAGAAAGCTTTTCGATGTCAACTGGTTTACTGATTGGTGAGGACATTGGGGGATGTAAAATCGTAAGAGGAGTTAGTTCCGTGTGGCAATTATTGACACAGAAATGACAGTATTTAATAATCGCCAGTGTATAGAGTTCTTACCAGTGCCAGTGAGTAGGTGTCATAACAGAGGCAGACACAAGGCTTGGTGACCTCCTTGCTCAAGGTTGTACAGCCACTGAGTGCTGGCACCACATTTTTAAAGGTGGCATCTGATTCCGGAGGCTGAATTCTCTTCCTGGCTGTGCTCAACTGCTCCTCCAGGAGGTAGATAAAAACCCTTTTTGTGGGAACAAGCATTCTGCATTTATCGCCTCCTGGCCTTCCCATCCTGCTTCGCCACTCTGGGCACCTAAATTCACACAGTAATAGGACCATTTACTTTGCCAAAAAAAAAAAAAAACATCAAATTAATCTTTGATAGCGGTGAAATTGCTTCCAGCAACTGAATAGTTCTCATGGTTCCTGGCATGCAGGTGGTGCCAAGTAAGTACTTATGGGTGAACTTTTGCACGAGTGAGATTGGCAATAATGAATACCAGTCCCAATTAAAATATAAAAGAAGCTTAGATAATTTAGTCCATTTAGCATCAGTTGCCAGAACAAGCCAGCAGTGCTGTGCACCTGTTGGAAGAATATTTCAGTATCAAATGTGTACTGGTTATTGAAAATTATTAGTCCTGGTGATGGTCCAACTTTCTGTGTAATGGAAGGTCGCGGGAGTGTGTTAAGTGTCATTATTGGTACACCTGAGTCCTTCCAGTGAGCCACAGCAGGACCACATCTGCGCAGGGGTCAGGAAGTCAAAGAGCCGGCCCCAGGGTACAGGACTCAGATGACTTAGAGGAGAGTGCTACTCAGATCTGCGACTGCAACAGCAACACCCAGAGTCCAGCAGCTCACCACGACAACAGACGCAGACCCCTTACCTGTGTTACGGAGGGCTGCTCTTGGGGTTTTCTCGTTGTAGGAGCCCCAAGCTTCAGGAGCAGTGTTTGTCTGGACATGCTGTCCTTGTGCTGGGGCAGGAAGAAGCCACGCTGAACCTCAGCACAGAAGGCGAGTGTCTTTGGTGCAGAAGCAATTGTGTTTTCATGTCCTATCGGCTGTGGCCAGTCACTTGGCCAGTGTGGACAACTAAGATTCCCACAGCAAGGGGTGCGGTGTGTGTGTGGCTGGGTGGGTGAGTGGTGAGTCTGCCCCTGAGAGGCTGGGCCACAGGCATCTGCAGAAGCTACTATCCACTCCTTGTTTTTGTTGGGGTGTGTGTGTGTATGTGTGTGAAAACAAGAGTTTATGTGCATGCACATGTGTGTACAAGGGGTGAGTGTGTGTGTGAGGGGTGAACCATGCTGACATTACCACCTGTATTTAGATGTTGATCTTGGTTTTGTAAATATGCTCTGCATGACTGTTAGTTTTGTGTTGCTGTGACCAAAGTACCTGACAAGAACAACTTAGAGGAGGAAAGGTTTATTTTGGCCCATGGTCCAGTCCATGATAGGCTGACTCCAAGACAGAAACTTGGCAGAAGGGTGTGGTAGAGGGAAGCTGCTCAGCTCATGGCAGCCAGGAAACTGGGGTAGGGGGGAACCCCAGTGACCTACTTCCTCCAGCCACGCCAACCTGCCTGCAGTTTCTAAGCCCATTCAAACTATTAATCCCATCAAATAGATCAATCCACAGACGAGGTTACACCCTCATGATCCAATCATTGCCTAAAAGCCCCACCTGTGAACCTTGCCTACTAGGAACTATGCTTTCAACAGCTGACCTTTGGGGGAACATTCCAAATCCAAACTGTAATAGAGACTAAGTTTGCAGTTCCTTACTCTCACTTCCAGTATCCAGACATTCTTTGGGAAATGGCTTTAGGGACCACAGGAAGCAAGAAAGTGGTTGATCCTGTGTCTCTTGAGTGAGAAGCTCTGCAAATCAGTTTCATGTGTCCTGAACTAAGAGAGACTGCAGGTCCCAGGGTAGTGGGAAGCAGCAGGTGGGCTGGACAGCAATATCAGTGGATGCTGGCCTGGAAGGAGGTGGAGGCTGCAGAGCAGAGACCAACTGCTGTGAGTCATGGGGCCATTTTGGTCTCTCATGTACCTGTCCTTCTGGAGAACTTTCATGCATGTGTGCAAAACCTGTTCCTATTGCTGAGGAAACCCATAGAACACAGATTACAGGGGAACTCCATAGTGCTATATTTCATCTCTTGCAGTGGGAGTTACCTTTAAACCTGTTTTCTGGTACTAGATTTTGTTACTTAGTATACTGTGTAGCAAGAGTACTTGTGTCAGTATCAATATATCTTTGCTCTCAAATACTTTAAGAAGATGAAGTTTATTTAAAAAGGTAATACAGAGGTGCAAATTCGCTGTGTTTTAAACTTTAGCCTCAGCATGGCACCAACTCATGATACCAATCTTTTGTCCTCTGGGACCCTCTGGGGAATTAACTGTGAATGGACATAGTGATGCTTCTGATCCAGCCTCAAGTAGCAGCAGTGGTGCTCTGTTGAAGGCATATGTGACCTTTACCTGGGGACTTGCACAGCTACGGTCTCTGCTGGAGCATGGGCTGTGGACCTTGCTGGATGGTAGAGGAACGAGGGGAGCGTTGTGGAATTCAGGGTGTCCCTGGCTTCAGAACTCCTAGCTTTCTAAGCCCTCTCCTGGTGTGCCTGTTTGCTGGTAGCAGAGTAAATATTCTTTCCATTAACTAACGAGGGAAAAAATATTCGCAATACATCATTTCCTTGGCGCTTTGCCCGGAACTCTTTTACCCTGGTGCGGAAGCCTTCGCTGCAGGGCACGGACAGCATGCTTTTGCTGCCCTGCCGAGCTGGCTGGAAGCTGGCAGATACGTCCCGAGGTCAGCGTCTTCCTCCTGTCCCGGCCCTCACTCCCCAGGCGCTCCCAGAGGCGTCCTCCCTACTAGCAGCACTGGGGGTGGGGGGGATTTTTTTTTTTTTAAAGCAAAATTGTAAGACTTCTTCAAGAAAAGTTTATCAAAAAGTTGATCCAGAAACAGCAATGGGTGAAGTATGGCAGCCACTTCCTCAGTCACTAGTTTGAAGCCAACTCAGGTAGCAGACTGTCCACAGGTCTCCTGGGTTAGGGTCCCACTGCAGAGGGCAGGGAGCCTCACAGCAGCACCCGGGGCTATCTGGCCCTGACCCCCAGTCCCCTGCTCTACTGCAGCCCCTTGAACTCCAGCCTTCATTTTTGGGAGAGAATCATGGGCTATAAAGAAACCAGACTGTGGATTTGCAGTGCCAGCTGCCAGGGAACCCCAGGGCTGTTCTTTCAATGCCCTGCAGTGGCTGGCACAGTGATGGTGAAGCAGTCCATGTGGAGGGCAAGAGGCAAGTCCAGCTTTCAGATGAAGGGTCAGGAGCATTTCCAACTCAAAAGCTAAGACACGTTGGCTGCATGTGGATATTTATGACTCCTAAATATCATCCTGGCCAGATCACTAACCCAGTTCTGCCTCTATTAGCTATGTGACTTTGGGTAGTACCTTAACTTCTCTGGGCTACAGGTTTCTTCCTCTGTAATGTGGAGGTGCCTGCCTTCTAGGGTTCTGTTTGAAATTAAATGTCTTGGTCCACATGAAGAATTTATAACAGGGCCTGGAAGACTGTGGGCCCCACAGTATTATTATAGGCTGGCAAAAATTTGTTACAGCTTTTATACCTCCAGTGAACTCATAGTTAGCACAAGGCAGCAGCCAACAGCAGAATCCTGGGGCATGGGCTTCTGTTTCTAACCAGATGGAAGAGCTGGTCACAGCTGTGAGTCGGCGACACCTGAGAACAGGTGAGTGTGGAGGCTCCGAGGAGGCGTCCAGCGAGAGGACACATGCTCCTGTCTAGATCCAGGTGGGTCAGTGGGAGGATGTTCCATGGACAGCCCTTGATGAAAAGACATTCACGGGCCTTCGTTTCCCTGTGGACAGGCTGGGCAGGGGCTCCTTCCAGGGTCTAGTCAGCTGCTCAAAGATGAGAACAGAGCGGGAGAAGCGGCTGCCAGTCAGGGAAGCATAGCACAGTGGTCAAGAAAAAGTCCAGAAGTGGATCTGTAGCCAGCAGCAGGGTTCCACAAAGGGACTGGGAGCCCAGAGGGTAGTCCCTATGGAAGCCAGAGTTGAGGGCAGTGCTTCTTACAAGGTAGGGAGTGTGGGGCCTGGGGAAGGGGACACTTCCAGAAATACAGCACGAGCAAATCCCTGGGAATGACTCTGTTGTTTTACATATGTAAACCACTGGAAAGAGCAGCTCTGAATTACTGGGGATACATTACTGTCCCTGAAGGGGATAGAGAGATTCTGAGAGTTAATTTCCCCTCTGTCACTTACCAGGCTCTTGCTGCAGTTCAGACAAGAGCCATCCATGTTTATTACAGATAAACAAAACCTCGTGGGCTGGAGGTGGACGGGGTTTGTCTTGCCTGTCTCCTTCCTGCTGCACCTCCAACATGTGGCTGTCTGTCCAAAACAGTTCCTATTTCTGAAGCATCCGAAGATCTTTTCCAGCTGGGGTTAGAGGCCAGCACTGGTGCGCCCAGTTGGGCACAGCACCACCCTTTGGGCCAGTTGTGCCCCACAGTGAGTCACCAGCCCCTCCGACACATTGGCTGGTGGACCCGAGCCTCGGTGCCGGCATCATGGATGGGAATGGAGAGTCCTTTCAACCCTAATGTCCTGCAGAAATTATCTGGTGAATTTTATTAAAATAATCTGGTCCAAAAGTGAAGCATCCCACATTCACTTTTTTTTTTTTTTTTTTTTTTTTTATGCCAGGCCTTTGATGATTTAAAAAACAAACAAACTATATTTAGATGCAGAAAAAATAATGGGAACCAAATGGTTCTAGTTTGGAAAAGATATGCAGGGCATAGGGATTGAAATTAGGGTGCAAACGTAAATGCTGTCAGATTCCTAGAGCTTAATATCATGCAACCAAGACACAAAGCACCCTTCTCCCAGGGAATGCTCCAGCAAAACGTCACCTTGGGGCCAGTGTGCTTTCAGCAGGTCGGACTCTGCACACAGTGCTGACCCAGGAGAGCAGGTCACTACTGTCGTGGAGGGTGTTCGGGCATGGCAGGTCCTGGCAATCACCCTGTTTGGCGTGACCACACTTCCTTGTTCACAGCCTTAACCCCCAAAGAATGTGAGGCACCACGCTTCCTGCAGCTGAACCTGTTTGGGGTAGTGACTATGTTGGGCACAGCCGGCGTCCGCTCCAGCCCTCACCTGGGCTGACATCCTGCCACCCAGACATCGTCTCCGGAAGCTCCTCTTTCTGTTAGCAGTCGCTGCTCCCTGCACACACTAGGCTCTTGGCAGGTGCTGCTTGGGCCTCGAGGGCCTTCTCCTCATGACCACATCCTACTTGTTCCCGAAACCCCAGCTCGGCTCCCTCATCCCCGACGTTTCTCTTGACACTTCAGTTGATGTGTATCCCTTCCTTTCTAACTCCTTGACTTATTTTCACATGGTTAGTGATTTGCTGGCTCAGAATTATATGCTGCTGCTTGTGTTTGTATGTATGCATACGTGCGCACAGATATGTGCATGCATAAACGTATGCTGGAGGTAATGCTGTCCTACCTGATGGAGGTTGTATTTGTGCACTTAGTCTCCACTATGGGCAAGAACAGAGGCCCCTTGTCCAGGCCCTTCCATAGCTGTCTCTCTCTCAGTGGAACAAGGAGCCCAAGGGGCCAAACGGATGCACTGTCCCTTCTCAGCGACCTTGCTCTGGGTACCTGGAGCTCAAACTCCTTGTCCAGAGGATGCTGAGCTGCTTATAGAGGCTGTGCAGGCCTTCCCTGGGTGCTCACTGTGCCTCTCGGGGGTGTGTAGTGCTAGCACTGAGGGGCGAGCTGGGGGAGCTGCAGGTGGACGTGCAGTCTGCACTGGCCCCACGCAAGTGACAGGGAATGGAGGGAGAAGTGGGACAGAAGGCAAGGAAGGCCTTGGCTGGGAGAATGCCTGGGAGCCCAAGAACCCTGAGTTAGATGTCGGTCTTGCAGGTCCTTAGGATGGACGTCTGTCAAGGAGGGAGGGGGAACCCTTTCTCTTAAGTTTCTTGGTGACTTACAGCCGTCACCTGTTTGGGCACATGGCACATGGGCCTCTTCTGCACTCCTGCCCTGGGTGCCAAAGTGTTGGGGGTTTCGTCAGCAGCGTTTGAAAAGCATTTTTATTTGATTTCTTTGTAACTGCAGTGCTTCGGGGCTCATTGCAAGTAACCAGAAAGCTATTTGGATAATTGCAGAGTAAAACTTTGTTCTACCATTGGTCTTAACTCTCTCCCAAATGAACAGCTGTCCTGTCTAGAGCATGTGTGCGTGTGGGGGGGTGGTGGTAATAAAAGCCCCATGTCTATTAAATGACGAGGTTCAATACAACAGCTTCTCAGGTCATTCTACTCAACGTTCAGGTCACCTCAACAATCAACAGTTTTTCTTTTTTTAAATATTTCTAGATGTTGATAGACCTTTATTTCATTAACTTATTTGTATGTGGTGCGGAGGATGGAACCCAGGGCCTCGCGTATGCTAGGTAAGCTCTTCCACTGAGCCACGCCCCAGCCCCACCAACATTTTTTCAATCTCTACTGCATTTGCCTTTACCTACATGGACCCGCCCTGTCCTTCCCCCTTACTATCTTCTGTTGTTAGTCACCCGGAAGTTGTTATCCCATGTGCCACGATTCCCTCCAAATTACTGATGGCGACTCTCACTCAGGCGCCTGCAAACCACTGCTGGGCCATGGTTCCCGGTGCCTCCATGGGCTCCACCAGGCAGATTTTTGGTTTGAATAAATCTGGCTCACCATGGGACCTTGAGCAGGTTCAGGTTCAGCTGGATGTCCCCACCTCTGCGGTGAGGATAATGCTGGCATGTGCCTCATGGGACTGTTCTGGGGACTCACTGGGGTTGACCATGCAGAGCACCCCATCGTATCTGGCATATCACAAGAGGTGTATCAGTGTGACCTCGAATTGGGCACAGCCGTGGCGTCTGCTTCCTGTCTCGTGGAGATCTGTGCTAGGGACTCAGGAGGGACTCACGTGAGGTGAGATGAAGTAACCTTCCCATTTATGGTATTTCTCAAGCCTAATTTGCAGATTTCCCCATAACACTTCGTGAGCCTTATCTTCCGGTGCTTGGAAGACCACATGGTAACAACATGGGTAAATATTTATAAACATTAGCAAATAAATGTATCTGAAGAGGAACAGTCCAGAACTCATGAACCACTGAGCTAAGAATTAATAAGACATAATTTATCAAACAGTTTCATGGACTTTAGAAATCCTCAAACAGTTGGTGTTCTCTTTCCTCACTTTTGTTTGGAATGTTTTCTTTGCAAACTGAAGAGTCTGAAACTAAGGAGACCAGGAATGAATCAGCTCTGTCCTCCCTCAAAAAAGAAATTTAAACTAAACCATCTTGTAACAAGTCACGTATTCACTGCCGTTCTGTCGATGCCTTTTGACAATTGTATTTCAATGTCCTGCCTCGCACCTGGAACCTGGACTCAGTTCGGCTATGGATCAATAGCCACCAGGTAAGGCAGGTGTTCAGAGAATTAAGGTGGAAACAGCTCATGCTGCTCATAAATGTCACCTCAGAAGGCTCCTGAGTCAAATATCCTCAAGGCATAAAGCTGTAACTGGCATTTCATTTTTCCCCATTTTAATTTCTTATAATATCATGGATCTCAAAACATTTGTGATTTTATTTAATTTTTCCCACATGTGGGAGAAATTTCCCTGTCAAAAATCTGGCCTTGTTTTTGTGTGTGCCATGGAGTTTGTCCTTTACGAATGAGATCTGACCCCTTCTTGAGGAGGAATGTAGGCGCTTACACCACACCTGGCGATTCCAAGGAAGCCAATTAACCTTTGATGTGATCTTGACCTTCTTCAAAGCTTACGAATGCTAATGCTAGTGCATCTTCCTTTGATAAATTTAGCACAAATCAATATCAGAAATAATAACAATTTTTGAGGTGTTTAGAAAACTGGCAAATGGAAGAATAACGACCTTATCCATTTTCTGCCTTGTGATTGTGGAAGGGTGAGATCTGCACCTCACCCTGATGTTATGAGCAGAGCCACCCCATGTGTGGACGCGGAGCTCCATGAAGGCAGCACATCATCCCCAGTTCCTAGCACAGGACCTAGCACATAGTAGGTCCTCCATTCAATCAATATTTAGTAGTGCTTATTGAATAAGTATGTGCTAAAAAAAAATTTATGAATCAATAAAATAATCGAATAATCAATTGCTGGACAAGAGAACATTTGGTTCAGGTAAATCAAATTAAAATTTTAGGGTAATAGAAAAATTATGCAGAAATTAAGAAACAAATGTCCATACGCTCACATTGTTTTCTGGAAGGTTTGTTTCATGTTTGTTAATTATTGAAGATGTAAATACTTTTGAGGGGCAGCAAGAAATCAAGGTAAGAGAACAGAAAGTGCCTGCTGTGGTCCCAAGGAATGAGAGGGGTTCCTGGCGCGGTCCGCACTGGCAGAAGATGCTGACGGTCTTGGGATCCTGTGAGTTCCAGTGAGTAGTCCAGGTTGGCCCTGGTGGTGCTGGACTAGCCTAGTGCAGTACTGATCCTGGACAGAGAGTACAGAGGCCCAAGAGAGGGAGTCCCACAGTCCCTCCTTCCACCCATACTTGACCTTAGAGGAGACGGTCAGACTGACTCAGGTTCAACCAGGATTTCCAAACCATTTACCACTTGCATTCTCCATTCCCTAATGTACCTAGGATTTTTCTGTAAATACATTCAGTTGAAGTTCTTAAGTATGTCTGAGTACCACTTAAATCCTTGGCTTTAGGACTTTGGGAAACACTGGTTTACCCACCTGCCACCTGCAATAGCCCACCGTTGCTGAAATGCCTCCATCTCCAAGCAGTGACCTCTGTGAGGCAGGAGGCATGTGTGTTGTGCATGTTCTGACTTGGAAGTTGCCAAACAAAGTTCTGGGATTATTGTTTTTTTTTTTTTTTTTTTTTTTTTTTTTCAGCATTTTAAGCTAATTTTTAAATACAGTAGTGTTCATGTTCTATACAGCTCTGTAATTTGGAACTTTTGGTAGAGTTTAATAAGCCTTAATTTTCTGGAGTGTCAAAGAAATTTGAACTTGTGTCTTATCACCTAAATTGAAAGGAGGAAAGATGTTTGGCAGATCTCATAAAGATCACAGGACGTGGGAATAAGGAAACTGCAGCTGACCCTCTAGGAAAGTGATAGTAGCATCCTCTTGTGTCCCCTCCCCACTGCCGGCTGAGCTCTGTCTTTCACATGCTGGAAATCTCCTGTCCCACAAAGCTCCTGTTATGAGCTGGACTCATGTAGGATAAGGGTGGCTGTTATTGATCTGGGCATTGGCAGGTTCCTGGGGGTAGTCTCTTCAGACAGGACTCCCAAAGGGATGCTTCTTTTCATCTGTGCTCTTTAGATCCAAAAGAAATTCTGTGTGTTGATCTTTCATTTTCAAGCTTTAGGACATCTGAATGACGGTATCAATGCACAGAAACCTTGGTGGTCTGAAATCCTCTCTTCTCTGATTCCACAGAATAGGGTTTGGATTCCTGTGAGCCAGTAACTTTTCTGGCTGCTCTGCCGCCAACCACTCACCCCAGCCATCAGGGCTTGAGTTTCTCAGGCCCATTCTCCTCCATATCGATAGTTTCATGTTGTGTCATGTTCTTTTATATGAGAAAGGACCGACTAATAATTGGACCCGGGGCTAGATTGACAAGCTACCCTTGACTCTATCATCACTCATTCAGTGGGAATTTGTGGAACATCTATGGAAGTTTCTGTGCAGCAGCCTCTGTATCCAGACATGGTGCCAAATGCCAAGGCACCACATCTTTTCCCTGAAGACCAGCTGTGTGACTAGTGGATCCACCTGAACTTCCACTGGGCCTCATGCATGGTTTTCTTGGACCATGGCTGACTCCACTGTACACTTGTGTCTGCCCCTTTTCTGGTGGCCAATACATTCTTTCCTAGTCTGGCTCTAGAAATAATCCTGTCTGTTAGTTGGTAGCTGTTTTGTCCCAACCTTATGCATATCTCAAAGGCTTTAAGAAGGGGATGTATAACTTGGGTTAAGATCGGACTGTGAACAATAGGAAAAACATCATTTGCTTAGACATCCGTTCATTTCTCTTGCACACCCTACAACTGGTATGGCAGTACTGTTTCACAAAGTTCTCAAGGCCGCAGACCTTTTTTTTTTTTTTTTTAATGACTGTAATTGGCCTACATTCTCAAGGTGACCTCATGGTCCAGGATGACTGCTCCAACTCCAACCATCATATCTGTATTTAAGCTGCCCAGAGGGTAAAGAGACAAAGAAGTAAGGTTGAAAAAAATAGGCATCAGCCATTCTTTAAGGGCTATCTACTTATTTTCCCCTGGCGTGTCCTTAGTCCTTGCTATTTTTGAATGCACTTTTAACATCGAAGAGTAATTCTCTGTTATCTCTCCAAATACTTTCTGGAAACATGTTGTGCTCTTTAATTTCACAAGGTTCCTGGCAAATGTGTCTATCCATAAAAGAAAAAAGAAAAATGCAATATAATATTACTGATTTTTAAAAATGCTTCTAATGCATCTTTAAACATGATCTAACACGATTTAAAAGCAAGTGGAGATAAATGTTCCTATTTTTCTTCCATCACATTGTAAAGTCTCTGAATATCTTGAGTTTTCTCTGTATTAATGGAGTTACAGGCCCAGCTGGTGCTTCCTTTGATAATGCCGTATTTGATGCTGGTATCATGTGCTCTCTGCGTCACAGCTCAAGTACAGTACTGATTTCTGTTGGAGCAGGAAGCCACCCTCTGTGAGTGCCTTTGGTGGCTCTGGGATGATGCTGTTGGTCCCTCTGGGCTGAAAATGGTCCTCAGTTCCGTGCCACCTTCTCCCTGATCACAAATTGCAGAGCTTTGCCTGAGCTCTTTCCCTACCTGTGCTCCTTGGCCCCAGGTCTTCTAGGACCTGCCACCAGCCCACTCTGAAAGTCAGCAAAAGGCTCCTAGGTGTGAACAGAGCAGGGCATCTCCTGCAGTAGCTCTGTCTCCTGAAGACCTTGAAGCACTGGCAGGACACAGGAGAAGCCGGTTCTCGACGCTGCCTGATATAGACCGTCTTGTCTTTCTGAAGAGGCACGGTCCCCATGGCCACAGTGACATTCCAGCGATGCTGTAGGTGGGCACAGGGACAGTTGCCTTGTCTTAGGGCAGAAGGGCTCTGGAACTGAGGAAGACAGAGTAAGGCTGGGAAGTGTTCTGACGCAGGAGGGAGGCTTTAGCCCGGGGCTTCCTGTGGGGCCGACGTGCCTGGACATCACTGTCCCCCACACTACAGTGAAGTGGGTGAATGGCTTGTGAAATCTCTTGACCCTGCTGAGTTTCCTCAAGGGCTTCTCTGGATCTGGAGGCCCCAGATGGAGGCCTGATGCTCCAGGCCTTGGGTTTGCTTTGGTTTCCTTTTCCCGACTGGGCCTGCCCTGTCCTCTTTTCCGCAGGCCCCACTGTCTTGGGACACACTGCCATTTTCTTCGTGAGGAGCAGGGTGTGATTTTCCTAGAGTCAGCTGGGTCACAAGTGGCTCTTGATAGAAAGAAAATGACTGCAACACAGAATTTCCCTCAGAAAAAGCTCCTGGGTTCAAAAGGAAAGCAGAGGAAGAAACTTGTTGGCCATTGTGTCTGAGCAGCGCCCTCGGGTACTCATCTCAGTGTCAAATGATGTCCTTTGATGGTGGCCCTGGACTGGTCCCCGCCCCCTAATCTGCCTGGGTGGTGGGGCGAGGAAGAGGAGAATTGACGGCAGACAGTGGAGAAAGAACAGAGGAAATGGGTTTTGCTTTTCTGGCCATGGGTTTGGTTTGGCTTGTGTTCCTCTGTGTTTGCAGGTTGCTGCGCTGTTAGGAAAACCATCTTCTGCCTCTCCTTCCACAGGGGCCTCTGCTGGGCTGCTCCTCCTGACCTCGGCCTCCTCAGGAAGCCACCAGAGCACGAGGCCCCTGGATCCACAGGGTGGGTGAGTTAGGACGTGAGCAGACAGTCCTCCTGACATGCCCTATTTGCCCTGGATTTTGTGATCAACTCTAAACACTCTCCGGATCTTTTTGAGTGATTTGCCTATGCAGGTGCCAGTCACATAGTTTGTGGTCCAGCTGGCCCTGTCCTTGCCCATCTGGAAGTTGGAAAGTGGTGGGAAAAGAACCCAGGCCTGGCCTTGGCCCAGGCTCTCCCGAGTCTGCGTCTGTGGGCAGGTGACCTACTGCATGGAGCCTTGGATTCTGCAAGGTGGGAGGGACGGCAGCTGCGATGCACAGCAGAGCTGTGAGGGGCTTCTCCTGACACGGTCTGCTGGAGAGCGCTTGGAAAACTGTCCAGAACTGAATAAAGGCAAAGGGTTATCGTTTCCCTCCCTTGGCCATTGATGCCTCTTCAGAGTACAGATGTGGGTAGAGAAAGATTGATCCTTGTCGGCTACTGTTGGTCGATTTTTTTCTTTTTAACTGTTTAGAAATTTGCCACAGGAGGAGGTGGTCTAAGAAGAGTTTTACCATTATTTAGAGAGTTCACTTAACCATTCTATTTCTGTCCTTTTCTATTTTAAATCACCATGGTAATTCTGCATCACCTGCTGGTGAGGCTGGTGAGGCAGTGCCCACTCTCTCGGTGCCTGATGGGCCACAGAGTGGGATTCAGAGACTGGGTGTTTATCAGGACGTGGGTGGGACCCAAGAGCATCGTGTGTCTGGCCACAGCAGACAGAAGTGTTGTACTGAGCATGTCCTGGGGCCCAGGGGTGGGAATGTAAGTGGTTATTTGTAAGATCTGTTTCATGCATCGGGTCGGCCAAGGTCATTTGGGAGTGTTATTTTATGGAATTGGGAACTGGCAATTTGTGCTAAGCATTCTAGAGGAGACTGGCCCGATGATATTTTTAAATGGGCGATAAAGCCTGCACCATCCTCTGTTCCTGCCATTTTAGTGAGAATACACGAATATTAACTGCGTAGTCACGATATTCCCTGAATCGTCCTCCATCATTTAGGTGTGACATCACTGCCTTTTCTATAAGCCCCAAATTATAGAAATGTGATTTTACTATCAACTGCTAGTAGGTGATATTCATGTCAAAAACTAAGCCTGGAGTACACTGCCTCAGGCATTGGGATCCCCTTGGGATTTGACTTGGTGGCAGGTGCTGCTTGGGTTCAGTATTCTGGTTTCGGTTGCTTGGCACGGTCCCCTGCGGTCCCAGTCGCCCTTCCAACCCTCAGCAGTACCGAGATGGGGCCCTTGGCCTGAGCCCTGTAGCTGCTGAGGTTCCACAGCCTCTCTCTGTCCCAGGGACAAGGAGGGACGCATTTGGACAACATAAAGCATGACCCCTGAGAAAATCAACTCACGGACCTCTCAGGACTGTCTGCCCAGCCTGGCTCTGCAGGAAGACAGGCCTCAGCGGGCTGGCTGCTGCCCTCCCCGGCCCCCACTCTGGGCCCATGTCATTCCGCTTCCTGCGGGCGGTATGTGGGGGAATCTGGTTGTTGACATCTATTTATGTTCCAGCCTCGAGGAGTGTTTTTGTGGGTAGATGGGAGGGGGACTGCTCTGGGTAATTTGATGTGATTGCTAACAAACGTCTTTTTCCCTCTTCATGGTTCCCATGGTGATTTTTTTCATTTGGTGTAGCACTGATCTTGGGGGTTTTAATTAGACTCTAATAGGCCCCAGGATCAGTGGCTGTTGGGATTCATTAGTATCTTTTTTTTTTTTTATTTACTGTATTTCGGTGGTTACACAACACAAAGTGGTAGAAAACCTGTTCTGCTGGCATCTGTTCTGTCGTTTGATGCAGTAACAGGAATATCAGTGGCATGAAAGGGAAAATACGAACAACGAATGAGTGATCACGCTTTTCCCCCTTAGTGTCAGTTTGAAATTCCTTTGGGATTACTTAATAGAATTTTGGTTTTTAGAATTCATAAAAGAGGGGTGCCAGGACAGGTTTTCCAGTGCACAGGGATCCTGTTGTTGGTTTGTGATTAATCAAACATGAATGCAATTAAAACCATTGCTGAATTCATGATAGCCTTTTATAACTATTTTCTCAATGGGGATGTACAAAATGTTTTCACTTTAAAAAACCAGCTCCTCTGCCTGAAGTAGTCAGAAGCCACTCTTCCTAACTATCTACTGGAGTGTTGATCCACAAGAAAACCCAGAGATATGTGGAGTAAAGGGATTTCTCCAAAGGTGTCCATGGAGGAACTTTCTAGAAATCAAATTGTCAATGTTCATCCTAAACATGTCTATGGGGCTCCTGTTGCTTCCACCTAAACAACAGAACTGCAAAAGGCTTTTAGTGGTGGCACCAAGCCTCATAAACAGAACAAAGTGGTCCCTCCTTGGCTTTACCTCTAGTCTCTTCCTCACCAGCCTGGGAGATTTTTCTGAAATGTGAGGAGGGAGACCGATTCCTTGTTTCTGTGGTGGTGGTGGGAAGTTTGAGACCTCACTATGGGAAGTATGAGTTAAAAAAACAAGACACTTGCATTCTGTGACAGTGGACATGGAGCAGCGTGCACTGTGCCCAGAAGGCCCTCACTGGTGACCCTTGCCCATGAACTGGCACAGGGAGAGTTGGGGTTTGCTGAGAGTAGAGGCAACTAACCAGAACTATTGGAGTTTCCAGGATGCACAAGTTGGAGATCCTGGTAGGGTGTCCCTCGTGGAGTTCAGCTTGGATAGGTGACTTGGAGAGGGACACTTCATTCCTCCAAGTCAACCCATAAGCACAGAGCTGGCGTGTCTTAGGAAAGGTCACCGTGTGTTACAGATCTCTTCTGGTGTCCCCTCCTCCAGGGTGCTGCCTGGGGAGGAAGTCCTTATTCAGACATCATCCAGTCCAGTCCCAGGCAGGAGCCCTTCTACAGGAAAGGCTCCCAGAAGCCTGGGGTATGTCTCCTGTTGCTCGAGAGCCACACCCCCGGTCGCACACTTGAGTCACAGAGAGGCAGAAAACAGCAGCTCAGGGGGAGGTCTGCCCAGCGTGCCCCAGGTTCCATCCCTGCACACAGCAGTGTGAACGGAATGTAGCCTTGTGTCAGCCTATTTCATTTGCTTCTGACCGGTTGTATTAGAAGAGCAGATGAGGAAGGGGTTCCAAGGAGAAGGGCAGAGGCGCCCAGCGCAGCGTGGCTCCTGCCTGTACCTTCTCGCCGCATCTTCTGGAGTGGAGTTTCTTCCTGTCCGCACAGGTTGGCAACAGGAGGCTCCCAAATCATTCCCTTATCAGTGTTTTTCGTGTTTGAGACCATGAATAAAATGTGCCCGTGGTCGCAAACGCTCCCTTTCCTGCCTGCTAGCCAGCCGCTTGGCTTAGCAGGAAGGAAAGTGGTGGGGGTGGGGTTCAAAACGCTCATGCAGTCTGTGGCGGAGAATCTGATGTCACTGCTGTGCACTTTTGTTTTTGGAATCTGAAATAACACACACATTCCAGGGGCCTGGGAAATTCCCAGGTGGCCCCCGCCACGAGCACTTTCTCATTGAGTCTTATTAAACTGGCAGGAGTCCAGCCTTCTGGCCAGGAATGATTCCGGGTGCCACAGGGGTCTGCGTGGGGAAGGCACCTTTAAAAGGCAATCCATTTGTGGGCAAAGGTTTGAATACGTTTCGTGTAAATGTCTGCTCCTCATTGCAAAGAATGGTTGTTACTAAAAATAGTTTAAAGGCGACATCAGGATACGGCTGCAGCAAGACAAGGGAAGCAGGGCGGATTGCAGCGGGGTTAGGAACTTGGCTTTCCTGGACAGTTCATTACCCGCCCAGCCCGGGGCTCAGGCCATTTCAAAGGCAAAGACGTTTCGATTGGTGAAGAGCAGGCTTCCTAGTCCTGCCCCTTAGCTATTTTTCATTTTTGTTTTTGTTTGTAGTTCTGGGGATGGAACCCAGGCTTCCTGCATGCTTGGTAAGCACTATACCAGGGAGCTACATCCCCAGCCCTCTTCTAGTTATTTCTGTAACAGCAGCTTCATTTTTGGTTAGTGTCTTCATATTAGAAGGCTCTGCTCCTCCCCTTACAGGCACATTCTCCTTCTGGAAAGGAAGTAAAAATACAAGGATACCTGTTGTAGTTTGGGAATGTGCAGGTGGATAAGGAAGGCTGGGTCTAAGAACAGGAGGGTCTGTTGTGGCAGGGGCAAACAGAAACAGGCCAGCCACCTGGGAGGCTGCTGCTCCCTGCAGGGGGCGCCAGAGAGAGCAGTGGCCCCACTTCCCAGCCAGCCTCTGGGCCCAGGGCCCCAGTAGGAGCCTCCATGGTTAGTAATTTATCACACAGAAGCTGCCAAGGGAGTACTAGGCCCTGCTAAGGCAGAGCTTTCTGAGGCATGAGATTCTCATAGTTTTAGTCTGCCATGAATTTAGGATCATTTTTATGCTTTAGAAGAAAAGATTTTTTAAAGCCATGTTGGGTCGCATCCTGGTCTGCCATGTGACAGCAGCGTGGAGGGGGCCTTGTGGGGCCATGGACAGCTTGGTTTCCCTTGGTACAACTCACTGTGGATCCATGACTTCAGATCCTCTCGAAGCTTATTTATAGTTCCAGCCTCTTCAATGCCCTCTGCGATGAGTGTCAGGAATTTTCCAACATCACGGGAAGTTAGCTCTTCTGCCTGGGTCCTAAGCCTGCCTCCTTCAGCTCAAAGCAGTTGTGGAAGTGCCTGGCCCCTTTCCATTCTTTCTCTGGCCTGGTTTCCTGTGGGGTTCACCGTGGGGTTCACCTGATGATGTCACGATGTGCACAGTAGTGGATCCTGGTAGAATTTCATTGACAAAATCACCTCCCAAAATCAGCTGTCATAGGAGAAGAGCTGTCTCCAAAGAAGGGTCTGAGGAGTTCCCAGAGAGAAGGGAACGCTCCCCTGGGGACCAGTGGGGTTCCTGGCATACTTGATGGAGAAGAAATCAGCACACACCATTCAAAGGCATAGACAGAGATTATTTAGGAAAGTGCTTATGCGTTCCAGGAAGAACGGGAGCACCTCGGCAGAAAGGCCTTGTGGGTGGAGCAAGGAATCCACACGCTGGGGAGAATGCGGCCGCCTGGAGGTTAGAGATGCGCTTTGAGGGCTGCCAGCTCCTCTGTTAAAGGAAACTCCGCAGGCTGGTGTGGTCTTCGTCATCTGATCAATAGACAGCTGGAGAGGCCCTGCATTAGAGGTTCCTCAAGACATTGTATCTCTTTTGCCTGATCTATTTATTGGGGGTTAATTAACAGTGCACAGGTAGATTCACAGACGTCTCAGGAATTGGGGAGTAACAGAGGGAGACGGGCCGGGAAAGTGTGCTTAACTGCTGCATTAAAATCTTTTTCCTTGTCTGCCTTTCTGTCTCCTTCGACCTATTTCTTCTGTCTTCCATTGTACCTCACAAACCATAAGCCCCTATGTTCTGCCTCCTAAGAAAAACTATCTTTCTTTCTCCATATTGTGGTGGGGCTGTCTTCTGTCACATCGTGGGGAGGGGGGACAGGAGCTCAGTGCCTGTTTTTCAGACATTACTCACAAGATGCAGATTTCTGGGACTTTTTGGTTAGGAAAAGAAAGTCTGTATTGCTGGCCTTGGAAGATCTCTCTGAGAACCACTTTGGAGGACTTGGTACGTCCTTGCTTTGCGTAGTATTTCTCAGAAACAAGACCCGTCACGTCTGTAAGCCTTCCCTTACACGTGTGCCAGCTTTGCTTCTCACAATTTGGGCAAAGGAAATGGAGTGCCGTTGTTGGATGTGCCTAGCACTGTGCCCACAGCCTGCAGGGCCTGGCAGAGACGTCGCATGGGTCAAGCTGTAGAAGCCTGGATTGAAGCACTAGGTGTTGTGTGCACAGATGTGGTCAATGCTGTTTTAGTTGTTTAACTGTGACCCTCACAGAACTATTGAGAGGAAAATGGTCCCATTTCGTTACTAAAGAAATTTCCCAAAAGCTCTTAAAGATAGTTGCTGCTAGGTAGCCATTTCAGAGACTTTCTATGTCATCAGAGTTCAAGTAAGTAAACGCGTATTTTATTACTGAACGTTTATGACATTCGTTGTTAGATATGCAGACACACACAAGAGTATACAAGACAGCTGGAAACTAGATCCTTCTGTAGGAAATACTTAGTCTGGAGAGCAAAGACCTGGGGACATAAGAAAATGGAAGCCATCAGCCTGCTGTTTGTGTTGCCTCCTCTGCATTTGGACTGAGGCCCAGGCAGGGATGCTGGTGGCTGGAAATTGTCTCTGGAGCCCAGAGCCTTGCCAGTCCACGTTTGTGTGTTGGTGGCAATGTTTGCTGACCCCTCAGCTCCTCACCAGAGGGGTTAACAGCTATTGAGCCTTGAGGGGAAAACATGTACTCTGATAACTTTGACCTAAATTATATGTGCTATGTAGGACTTTTCACCTTAGGACTTGGGAAAAATTCTTTACTCTTTTCTACTCCTCTGGTTAATAGCCATAGTTCCTGGTTTCATTGTTTGGTTGTTGCATTTTGCTTTTGGTTACATATTCCACTTCTTACTTTTTTATACTGTGAATGCCCAGTAAATATTATTGACTGATTTAATAATTACCTCCACATTTCAGTTTATACCTATGATATATGAAGTAGATTTTAAGGCCAATGTATGTGAAACTATCATTTGTTCAAATTCACTATTTTTCCCTTTTAATGTAGATGAAGTTTTTTTTAAAAATAATGACATTCTCTTTTTCTGCTATTTTAATTATCTATTGTTATCCAATAAACCACCTTGAAGATTAGTGACCAATATCGATTATTTTTTTAAATCAATTATTCATTATTGTTTTAAAACCACCCCAAAACTTGGCAGCTGCAAATTTTGTCTGCTGTCTCCTGGTTCTTTGGGTCAACCTGGTTCAGCTGGCGGTTTTTGGTTAGGTTGTTTGCTGTGGGCTCTGTCTGCTGCCAGCTGGGCCTGGTCTTCTTGCCCTTGACCCTTCACTCAAGTCTGACTCTTTCTGGTAGGACAGTGGTGGCTGGAGGCTGGCCATTTGGCCTCTCCTCATGGCCTCCAAAATTGGCATCCCAAAGAAGCCCAGGCTAAAGCTGCAAGGCTTCTTATGATCTAGGCTTGGGGGTTCCAGGATGCCAGAATGTTCTCCTGGTCATATAAGTCACTAAGACCAGCCCAGCTTCAAGGGGAGAGCAATTAGAATTTTTCTCACAATGGAGCAAAATAATTCCCAGCCATCATATCAAACATATTGAATACTAAAAAGTAAGGTTTTTTTTGTTTTTTGAGTTTTTTTTTTTTTTTATTGTAATAACTGGTTACTGGGTTGGACCAATGAACAAAAAGACTTATTGTTCTATTTAGAAAAGCACAAACATATTTGGCTTTCCTGTTGTGCCATGAAATTTTAGACTATGGTAGTTTCAGATTATACCTAACTTGTCTTAAGTCCAAGTACATCAAGGTGCCCACTTTGAAACTAATGCACACATGCAGTTTGAGGTCCTGACTCACTGTTACTTGTGAGAGCCTTCTGAGAATTGTTTCAGCAACAAAACTTCTGGAGAATCACAGAATGCAGTAAAAATACCCCAGTGCATGTAAACGGTAACCTCCCCCACCAAGGCATTTCCAGAAACCACAAAAACTGTGACTGGAAGTAAAACAGGCTACTGAGACCCCATCTGCCCCAGGGGAGCTGGTTTGAAGTATGGCATCTGGAGAGTTAAAGCAATTCTATTTAGCAGGGGAGGGAAGGAAAAATAGAAATATCCCAAGTGTGGTCCTCTTTGAGGTGCCACGAGGCTCTTGTTAAGACAGGATGCTCTCAGGTATTCTATCCCTGCAGGTGGGGACCTCTGTGCCTCCCTGTCTTTCCAGAGGTCTAACTGGGGTGTCTGGGGAGAGTTGGGAAGAGAACGCCCATTGCTTGGACAGCAGCCTGTGAGTTTCTTCTGGTCTGATCCATAGCCACCTCTCTGAGGACAAGCCCCTCTACCTGAGTGAATGCATCTGCCGGCAGTGATGGTTCCCATGGCAGTTTAGGGCCTCAGGTCCCACACTTGTGGGACGGCACCATGCCATCCCTCCATGACAGCACCTTCCCTATTGAAAAAATGAGAGTTTGTCCTGAGGACACAGCCAGTGCTGTGTGACCAGAGCTTAGGACCAAGTGGACACACTGCAGTGTAACCAGAGCTTAGGACCAAGTGGACACACCGTAGGCATTTGGGGAATGTTGTTGGGTGAACAATAAAAAGCAGAGGTCACATATGTATTACTGAAAAAGAAAATGGAATTAGTTGCAAAAACCAAATTAAAGAAGTGTTATGGTTTGGATGTGAGGTGTCCCTCAAAAGCTCATGTGTAAGACAGTGTAAGAAGAGAAATGACTGAGTCGTAAGAGTCTTAACCCGATGCGTGATTTCATCCCCTGATAGGGGTTAACTGAGTGGTAACTGAAGTGGTGGGTGTGGCTGGAGGAGGTGGGCATTGGGGCGTGGCTTTGGGGATGTATTTTGTATCTGGCAAGTAGACTCTCTGCTTCTGGATCATATGAGCTACTTCCCTCTGCCACACTCTTCCACCATGTTGTTCAGTCTCACCTGGAGCCCCGAGGAATGGAGCCGGCCTGCTAGGGACGAAGACCTCTGAAACCCTGAGCCCTCAGATAAACTTTTCCTTCTTTACAACTTTTCTGGTTGGGCCCTTTAGTCACAGCAACAAAAAAGCTGATAAAAACAGGAAGTTTCAACTAAAGCTTAAGTGTTTTAGTTTTTTCCAAAAAGTGTGAAAATCTGGCAAAGCTTGGCCCGAGGGGCAACAGTTGGGGGTGGCAGGCTGTGCAGTGGCTGCTTCCTTTGGACTGGGCTGGTTTTCCAGGTGGGCCAAATCTCTTCATCCCTGCCTATTGCTTTATACACAACCTGCTTCTCCTGTTGAGTTTGCAAACCATGGAAGACATAGTGCTGTCTGATTTGGAAATACCCCAGAACATTTCCATTTATTTCGAGGGACATCACAGAATTCTCACACAGTAAGAGTTCTTCTTCGTCCTTTTTTTTTTTTTTTACAATGACTTTATGGAGCTCTAATTCACATTCCAAAGATTCACCCTTTTAAGATATACAATTCAGTGACTTTTAATATAGTCAGTGACAACTCTCACCACTATCCAAGTCAGAACATCTTCATTACCCCAAAAAGAAACTCCTGCACCCACCAGCACACACTCCCTCTATGCTACCCCTCTGCTCTGGGCAACCAGCCACGCATTTTCTATCTCTAGATATGTCTCTGTTCCGGACACTTCATGTGAATGAAGTCATGCATTCCGTGGCCTTTCGTGCATGGTTTCCCTCATGTAGCGTGTTTTCAAGGCCTGTCCTTGTATATCAGGATTGGTGCTTCATTCCTTTTTATGGCTGACTACTGTCCTCTTCCATGGATATCCCCCCTTGTGTCTATCCACTCATCAGCTGATGGACATTTGGGTTGGTTCCATTTGGGGGCTATTACCAACAATTCCTGGAAGGTTTTTCATCCTATGAAATAATTGTGTGCTATACAGCACTTTAAGGATGGGAGGGAAAAAACTTCACATCAGAAAGACAAGGATAGGTTATTAATGTTCCAAAACATTTGGAAAATCGCTACCGTAAGAGGGCATCTAACCTCCCAGAGTCACCGAAAGCGGAGGGCAGAGCCAGGTGAAGGAGTGGGGGAAAGCCTGGAACACGCAGGAAGCTCTGCTGGAGGGAGGCTAAGGCACAGTTTGGCTCACGTCAGTCTCTCTGAGCCAATTCCTCCAGGCGATTGTAAGTCCCAGTGGTGGCCAGGAACATCTGAGTCTGGACGGTGTGGTAGCAGGGCTGGTAATGGCTCCACCTCTTGTTGTGCTTTCAATCACTCTGGTTCAGTGGGTTGCCAGGGTCAAGGCTGTGTAGATAGCCTTCAGCCTCCTTGTTATTTCCTGGCCTCACCTCTTTGGAGTGACCTGGTACAGATAGACAGTGGTCCTGCCTGCCCAGTTAGGAATCCCTTTTCTCAAGGGTTGCAAGTGATGTGGCTTTGTATGGCTCCCGCAGCCAGTAATGTGTCCCCTTAAACAACTGTTCCGATAGCAAGACTATGCCCTGCCTCTGAGGCCCCCAAGGACACAGCGTGCTTTCAGAATGAGTGTCTAAGGCTACGAAGCAGATTGGGCCAGAGTGTGGCTCAGGGGGAGAGCACTTGCTGAGTGTGTACAGGCCGGGTCCATCCTCAACTCCACCACAGGAACAGAAGGAGGCCTGGCTATCTGTGACCTTGTTTTTCTTTCACTGAAGGACTGATCTCCACTGATCTTCCTGTTTTGTGGAGAGGACGAATCTAGGAGGATGCTTGCTTGACATAGAAGACACAATTTATTGAGGACCTACTGTGTGCTGAGCACATTTTTACTGTTTTAAGTAGCCTAGCATCTTATGACTTTGGTTTTTTATTCCCATTAGATGGATGAGAAACTCAAGGCTCAGATGTGGCAAAAGACCCAGGTCATTGTTAACCGGAAAATGACAGCACGTGCATCTGAGCCTGGAGGAAGGCTCTGAAGCCCAGCTCTCTCCCCTGAGGTCACCTCTGCCGGAAGTGGTATTTCTAAGTGTGAAAGACAATCACAACTTTCTGGGACTAGGTGGCCAAAGGCGACATGCTGGGTGGATGAGTCTGGGTACAGGGTCTAGCTGCAGCTGGGGACAGCCCGTGGCTGCTCACGTGCCCAGCAGTCTACTCAGGAGCTCTGTTGGGCCCTCGCCTCTCTGGTGAGGCCCTAAGCCTTTCTTCACCCTGTGCCCAGACAGCCCACCCCAGTGCTGCCCTGTAAAGCTGTGACGGACTGGAACTGGACACCTTGGCACTCTCCAGAACTCTTCTCCCAAGTGAGTGTCTTTCTCAGAAGGTATTACAGGCATGGTTTTTGGGCAGTGAGCCCTAGGTACCCCTCTGATCCTTTTAGGAAGGAAGTCGGCCACGTGTAGGGGAAGCGTATTCACAGTGATTTTAGAAGTTGAAAGGGATCAGGCAGGATAGGTTAGGTTGTGCTGGGGTAACAAACAACTCAGAATCTTAGTGACTTAGCAAAATACAAGTCTATTTCTTGCTCAAGTTATTTGACCACTGCAGAGTGGCCAGGATTCTGCTCTATAGCTCTGCACTCTGAGCCCCAGGCTGAGAGAGCAACTGTCACCTCAAATGTTCAAAGTCACTGTGGCAGAGGAGAGTTCCAGAGGATCTTGCTATAGCAATGAGATGCTCTGACCTGAAAGGGACTCATGTTACTGCCATTCAGAGCTCAGTGGCCAGAACTGGTCCCATGGCACTACCCAGCCACAGGGGCCAAAGCTCAGTCAACCAGCTGCTTAGAAGTGGGGCAGGGATGGGAATTTTGGCGAATATCTCTACTGCCTACTGTAGGGGTCTTGACGTTTCTCTCCCTCCTTCCAGGTGCCTTCACTTACTAGCTATGCAACCTTGGGCACGTGGCCTTTGCAAAATGGAGACAACACATTGAAGTGTGTAGCTCGAGGATTGCATAAACCTGGTGACATAGTAGGCGTCCCATAGATGATAACCTGGGCAGTGCCATCTTATGAGAAATATGTTCATCAACAGCCAGAAACATGTCTGGTGTGCCACTTTCTTTTAATTAATTCTCTTTTCCTTAGATGGGCCAACATCTGGAATTCTATTCTAACAGCAGGAAATACACAAATTTAAAATGCTATTACATATACATTTCAAAAACTGAAAGGAACCCAAATTGCATGTCTTAACAATAGAAGAATGATTAAGTAAATTATGATATATTGACTTTGTGAACTTTATGTAGTCATACAAATAAGAAAGATTAGTTAGTAACATGCAAAATGCTCCTGATGGTATGTTGATTTAAAAATGCAGTAAAGTTGTAGATATTATTAATTGACCAAAATCATGCCAAAATAAAAGCAGATGAAAAAAAAAAAAACTAGAAAAGAAAATGCAGAAAAATGACAGTTCTATTAGAGTTGTAGAATTATGTTCTACAATGTTATTTTTATGGTTTTAAACAGAATTATTTCAAGATACGGGAACTTCAGAAAAATATCCTGAATGTGTTTATTGATACCCTCAGAAATTACTAAGAAATTTAAAAATTAGATATATTAACACCATATATGGATCATCTGCAGTTCAAAAATCCAGTGGAAGAAACTGAGGAAAAGAAAAGGTTTTAGAAAACAAACGAACAGAACACAGTCCTGGAGCAGTAAGTCTGCGCACATAGGCATCATGAGAACTTCCAGACCTGAGTAGGGCTGATAGTGTTTGGCACCCGACAAAATCATTAGGTGTAGGGGACCCATCAGATGGGAAGGGGTTCAGGAATCTGTATTTAGATGTGTCTCCACAGTGTTCTTTGCCCCTGGTGGGAGGGCAGGAAGATGTGTCTGTCAAGTGAGCGCACTGGGAAGACTTGGACAGAACTTTGGCTTATATTTTCCCAGTGATTTGTGGGTGGGCTGGTTTTTGGCCTCCAAGCCTCCTCTTGAGGACCTCCACCTCTGCCCCCTCCAGACATGTCTGCTGCCCACTTCCCCAGGGTTCCCCCAAGAAAACAGATTTACATTGCACGGCTGGTCTTCACAGGGGAATTCTAGCATGCTGCGAGTGGTTTACACGGGCTAACGCCACCGTGTCTAGGAAAGAAGAAAGAATCTCAGGAGCGAACTGGCTAAAATTAAGAGTTCGAAGCCTCAAAATAGCTGGGGAAATATCCGCCTCTGTGAAGAAAACCAGACCTACTTTGCTGAGCGTACGATTCCTTGAAAGCTGGACAGGGGATGAAATGAAGGTTGGCGGCGTTGGCATTTGAAAGCGGCCTCAGTGCTGCTGCCGTTGGTATTTTCGGCCAGGTGCAGGGAGCCGCTCTCCACTCCCTCGTCTGGAAACAGTGATCTGATGCCCCTTCCTTCCTGGCTTGTCCTAAAGGTCCAGTACAAAGCTGTAGGTCAAGTGCCAGGCACAGTACCCGGCGCCTGGTGAAACTTTGGTGTTTTGCCTTGATTTTCTAATTAGAGTGCATGCAGCTCCTGCAAGTGAGGTGGCCGTCTGCCCGGGAAGAGGGAAGAGCAGCTCACTCTGCACCGGTGAGCGAGCCTCTGGGCAAAAGGTCTGCTGTGGCCCGTCTTCTCTTCCAGATGTGCCACAGCCTGAGCAGGCCCCGTGGGCTCCTCTGGTAGACATTGTGGCTGAAGGATCCACCTGTGGGACAGAAATGCATGCCCAAGGCTGGTACCCAATCAGCCCGGGAGGAGACTTGGGGCCTGGACACCATGGAACCTTCCAGAGAGCCAGGCTCTGGGGCTGTGATGGGTGCTCCACATAGCAATAGACATTCACTCCCTGGTCAGCCGCTGGGATTCCTGTTTTGACTTCAGACTGTGCTGCTTGACCTAGCAATTGAGTGGAGCAGAGGCTGACTTCAGGGACTGGACTCAGAAAACACAATTTTAATGCACTCCAGTTAAGCCAGAATCCACATTTCTTGTGATTCTTCTTTTAAATCAAGTTAGAGGTGATTTCCCCCTTTTGATCCTTTGGTAAGAGATGGTACTCTTCCTGATTGAAACCTCGGGTCTGGGAAGCGTGTGTGTCACACTTACTACAGAACAGTAATGAAGGGTCTAATTGGAGAGGCACTTACGTGGTCCTTACAGGGAGATACAAAGAACAGCCTTGCTCTCAGGAACATTTGAAGTCCTCCAGCATTTACCAAATCCGCACAGATGAAATCAGAGCCAGCGGGTTTCCACCTGGAGGCATGAAGGGCAGTGTGTGCTCAGAGCCACGGCGGACCATGCCGCTCTCCATTGCCTTTCTGAATCAAGTAGTTTCGAAGCACTGTGCTTTGAAAAACAAAGATAACAAGACATCGGGTCTTCTGATAACCTGTGGTTCATTTAAACAAGTTTTGTCCACTTTTAAAATTAACAATTATATATTTATGGTGCACAACATGGTATTTTGATACATATGCATACACCAATGGTGGGATGGCTAGGTCAATCTGTTTGACATATGGGTCACCTTGTGTACTGAGCATTGTCTTGCAGTGGGAACAATTAAATCTACCCTTCTACCAATTTTCAAGAATACAATATACTGTTATTAATGTTTGTCACCATGGGTACTATAAATCTCTTGCACTTATTCTTCCAGTCTAGCTGAAATTTGGGGTCCTTTGACCAACATCTCCTCAATCCTGCTGCCCTTGGTCCTTGGAAGTCATTATTCTATTCTCAATTTCTTTGAGTTTGACTTTTTAGAGTCCAGGTATAAGTGAGTAGAGGTAATTGTCTTAATGTGCCTGACATTTCATTTAACACAATGTTCTACAGGTTCATCCATGTTGTGCCAAATGACAAGATCTATTTCTCTTGAAGGCAGAACAGTATGTATTCTGGGGTGTGTGTGTGTGTGTGTGTATGAGAAAGAGAGAGAGAAGGAGAGAGAGAGAAAGAGAGAGAGAGTTATTTTCTTCGTCTACTCACCTTTGATGGATACTTAGCTTGATTGCATATCTTGGCTTTTGTAAATAATGCTACAATGGACATGAGAGTACAGTTATCTCTTTGACATACCAATTTTGTGTCCTTTGGCTGTGTTCCCAGTAGTGGAATTGCTTAAGAGATCCAGCTGGATCCTATGGTAGTTGTATTTTTAATGTTTGGAGGATCCCCCATGCTGTTTTCCTTAATGATGGTTCTAATTTACATTCCCACCAAGAGCAAGGATTGCCTTCTCTCAGATCCTTGCCACACTTATCTTTTGTCTTTTGAACAGCTATTCTAACAGCTGTGAGGTGATATCACAGCATGGTTTTAATTTGCCTTTCCCTGATTAGTAGGATCAAACATTTCTTCATGCCAGTTGTCTGTTCTGGTTCTGTGCCCATATTTGAATAGGGTTACTTATTTTCTTACTATTGCACTGTTTGAGTTCTTGATGTGTTTAGGAGACTAACCCCTTGTGAGATGCACAGTTTGCAAATGCATTCTTCCATGCTGTAGGTTGTCTCTTCACACTATTGACTGTTTTCTCTTCTTGATTTTTGCATGTGGTGCAAGACAAGTGCCTACTTTCATTGTTTTGCCCTTTGCTATCAGTTGTTCCATCACCCTTTATTGAAGAGACTTCCATTTTTCCCCAGAGTGCCCTTGGTACCTTCATTGAAAATCAATCGACCATAAATGTGTGGGTTTATTGCTGGGCTCTCTGTTCTGCTCCCTTGGTTAGTGCATCTGTTTTATGCCAGTACCATGCTGTTTTGATTACTATAACTTTGTGGTAGATTTTGAAATCAGGTAGAACAATGCTTCTAGCTTTGCTATTTTTGCTCAAGATTGCTTTTTAGGTCTTTGTGACAAATGTCATTAGCATTTTGATAATTGCCTGAGTCTTCAGATCACTTTGAGTAGCATGGACGTTTTAACAATACCATTCTTCCAATCCATGCACATGTGATATCTTCCATTTGTTTGTCTTTTCAATTTCTTTCATCAAGTTTTTATTGTTTTCAGTGTACAGATTTTTCATCCCCTTGTTTAAATTTAGTTTGATTTTATTTTTGTAGCCCTTATGAATAGAATTGGGGGCAGTCCATTGTTATTGTATAAAAATGATACTGATTTTTGTATTTTGATTTTGTATTTGAAACTTTACTGAATTCATTAGTTATATCAGTTTTTGGTGAAGAAGTTTTAGAAAGTTTACAAATGTGGAGAAATTAAATAAGTGCTCCTGAAAAACGTGTGTCAACAAAAAATTAAAAGGAGAATTAAAACACTCTTGAGACAAATGAAAATGGAAACCATATAACAAAACTTAAGAGATCCAGCAAAAGCAGTGCTACAAAGGAAGTTTGTAGCAATAAACACCAACATCAAAAAAGAAAAAATTCCAAATATTGTACCTCAGAGTACTAGAGAAAGAAGGAAGTAAGCCTAAAGTTAGTAGAAGGAAGGAAATAATAAAGATCAGAGCAATATAAAATAAAGATCAGTAAACAATATAAAGGATCAATGGAACTAGGAGTTGATTTTCTAAAACTATAAAAAATAAAGACAAACTGTTAGCTAGGCTAAGAGAAAAAGAGAGATGACATTACAACTGATAGAAATACAAAGGATCATATTAGACCATCGGGAACAGATATATGCAAACAAATTGGGTAACCTAGAAGAAATGGATAAATTCCTAGTCACTTACAACCTACCAAAACTAAATCATGAAGCAATAGAAACTTTGAACAAAACAATCACGAGCGAGAACATTGACTGAGTGATCAAAGTCTTCCATCAGATAAAAATCCAGGTCCTGATAACTTCACTACCGAACTCTGTCAGACACTTAACAAAAAACTAACACAGGACTGGGGTTGTAGCTTGCCTAGCACCTATGAGGCACTGAGTTCAATCCTCAGCACTACATAAAAATAAATAAATAAAGCAAAGGCATCCTGTCCATGTACAACTAAGAAAAAATTTTTTTTAAAACTAACACCAATTTTTCTCAAATTCTTTCAAAAAGTTGAAAAGGAAGGAGTACTTCAAAACACATTCTATAAGGCCAGCATTACCCTGATGCCAAGGCCAGACAATGATACTATAAGAAATGAATCACAGACCAATATTCCTGATAAACATAAATGCAAGAATTCTCAAAAATCCTACTAGCAAACTGAATCCAACAGCACTTTGTAAAGATCCTGTACCATGAGCAAGTGGGATTTATCCCTAGAATGCAAGGTTGGTTCAATATTCACAACTCAATCAATGTAATACACCACATTAAGAGCAAAGGACAAAAATGATATTATGTTCATATGAATAGAAAAGGAATTTGACCCAATACAACGTCCTTTCATGATAATAACTCTCAGTAAATGAGGTGTTGAAGGAAAGTACCTCGATACAACACAGGCTAAATGCGACAAACCTATAGCACACTCAGTGGTGAAACTTGAAACACTGGTCCCTTAAGGTCAGGAACAGGACAAGCCCACTCTCACCATTTCTATCCACCACAGTACTGGAAGTCCTAGCCAGAGAACTTCAACCAAGAAAAAGAAATGGAAGTTTTCTAGGTAGGAAAGGAGGAAGCAAAACTGTCTCTATACAGACCATGTGACCTTACAGAGAAAACCTAAAGACTCCACCAATACTCCATTAGCAGTGTTGTTGTTGTTGTTGTTGTTGTTGTTGTTTTAATTCCCATGAATCTTCAAGTATACAAATGCTCTAAGACCATCTGGGTTTTGTTTTCCTTATCTTGGAGATGTTTCTTTTATCTTCTTTCTCTCTCTCTACACATATTTTTTTTAAACTTACCCTTATCTTTAAAAAGAGTTAATTTGACTAAATGGTCCTTATAAGACATTACTGGCCAAAATGGATTACAGTACACATAAAATTCAAATGGTTCTTTGGAATTTTTCTGTTTCAGACCTGTGGTATACGAAAACACAACATAGCTCTGGGTCCTGTAGCTCTAGTGTTTATTTACTTTCAAGAAGCCATAATACTGTCTTTTGCCTCCTGGATGTTTGCAAATTATTTATATTACATAAGCAAAAATATGAACAAAATGAAAAACAAAAATGAACAAAATAAAAACTTTTCACACTTTTTTTCATTAGTATATTTTGGAGTTTTGTCATATTGTTGTATGTTCACTTTCTTTTGACATATGCAGAATAATTAACAATTTCCCGTTGTGTTTTGGTACTGTGATTTTTTTTTATCCTAGCAGATTTAATTAAATACCCTTTGCTGTTGAGTTAATATATCTGTCTATTCAAATCAGTTTGTCTTTAGTGCAGAACTACTAGGTAATTAAAACAGTTCAGCACATCCTGATTAATAAGAAGTTCCCAATTTAGGAACTCATCATCAGAGAACTTTGCATTAAACATGGGTTTAGGAATAGACAGCACATTAAGTCTTTAGTCACCTCTGTGTAGAAGCAATCATGATTAAGAAAAATTGGACAATTATGGATTAGAGTCTTTTATCATGTATCATTTGATAATATAGGCAGTTGTGAAGTGCAGTAACAAAATGAACACTTGTAACCTCACTGGAATTTCACCCACACTCCTGATCCCTTTTGCTGGAAATCACTTCCTGTGCAGTGGATGGTACATGCTCCGATTCGATTGGCTTTTGCCAACCTTGTCCACACACGAGGGTCAAAAGACATCCCTGCACTATTTCTAGAAGGAGGCCACGAATTCATATTGTAGGTGGTCCTGCTTTCTAAATGCCGCTCTTGTTACCTCTCTGAATATCAATGCTGGGAAGTTCATCTTTGTTTCTCTTACACTTAGCATCTGGGACTTAGTAAATGCTAGGCAAATATCCACAATATTCAATAATTTAATAAATGTCCTAAGAAAATTTAAGATGGAAGGTTGTTTCCATACTATTTCAAGATCAATTTGATATGTGAAATCAATTTTCTAATTCTCTATCTAGATATAGTCATAGTATTTTTATGATACATAGTCTGTGTAATATATGTGTATATATATTACACATATAATACATAATATATATATATATATTTATATTATAGAAGGCTCTCCCAAATGAGTGAGCTCCATGCTCTCCAACTCAATGGCACCAAGCATGGTCTCTGAGGAGACTCAGTGTCATCTAGCCACAGTGGACTGGAGATCTCTCCTCCCCATCACCCCACCTGTAATCTACCTATTAGAGAAGCAGCATGGCATTCTGGTCTAAAAGAATGGATTCTGCAGGTCAAACTTTGGGTTCAGGTCCCAGCTCTGCCATTAACCAGCTGAGTGATCCTGGGCCGATCACTTAACCCCTCTGTATCCACTTTCCTCTTCTAGGGATTGGGGACACAGCCCTTACCTCGTAGGAAGTTTTTGGGACTAAGCAAAGGCTAGCTTTGAACTTGTGATCCTCCTGCTTCAGCTTCCTGAGCAGCTAGGATTACAGGCATGTGCCACACCACCCAGCTCCTCCTGGCCATTTCTGAAGTACCCTGGTGTTTCCCTGAAAAACCTCAGGTTTCAATAATACTATAGCCTCAGGCTTCCGAGCCCACAGGAGGTGATTCTGTTTTCTGAAGGTGTGAAGGTGCAAGGAGGCCTTCACTTTGCATCTGGGCAAGTTGTTATCAGGCCAACGTGGCAGAGGAGAGAATTCACCCAATCCCAACGTGTCTCAGGTGGGCTGTGTGTAGAAGACAGCTGTGCCCTGGGCTTGCCTGTGCGCATGCTTCACTAACCCCTCTGAGCCAAAGGAGATCTGGACTCTCCAGGGAAGGGTGATTATGGAGGACTGTTGTGATTTCAGAGGGCGCCTTATAGACAGGTTTCTCAACAGGCCTTTGTCAGGTCAGCCTGTGCTCACACACAAGAAGAAAAGGAGGAGAAGCTGTTAGGATTCTCCAGGGGTTAAGGGAGCTGATGATAGACTGAGTCCTGGGTACTGAATGACTGGTTCTTGGTTCCTTTCATCTGATTCACCTGCTTATGACTTGGACCAGGCAGACTGCTCCCACTGTTACCTGTGGGGCCACCACTTGTATGAGACTATCCTGAAGGTCCCTGTAAGTGGAACATCTTATGAGAAACCCGGTCTGAAGGTAAAGTATAAAATACAGCCACCTCTTAACACTTAGCTCATAATGCCATCTGCAGACGTCAGAGCTTCCTGGACCATCACAAGGACCCACAGTGCCCCCGTTCTCAGGGCGCAGGTGATATACCTGAACAGGCTTTCCCGTATGTTTTATGAGATAAAGTAGACAATTTCTGTATTGCAACAAGAAAGGTGTAAATATTGTATATTCCTCATTCTCCAATCTTGAAGATAAAGGTTTAATTGGAGTTCTTTAATTGCTTTGCATTGTTTATTGATAAAAAGTATTTTGTGATGAGAAACAGTCACAGAGTTGTTCAGGAAGTTCAAACACACTGATGAGAAGCCCTGACAATGTTTTTTCAACCGAAAGCATTATTTCCTATTTCAGGCAGCATGAACCCCTGCCCTCTAAGAGGCCATCTCCAGCTCTAAAGTTCGTATACACGTGGCACTTCAACAAACCCATTCATTCTTCCATGTACAACATGGAAAGATGGATATTTGTGTTGTGTTTCACATAGATAATCTCCTGAGGTCTGACGCAGGCCTTTCCGCGGATAAGCTAGTCTGTCTCCTCAGGTTATGTCAACTTCTTTTCCCTTCCTTTCCTTTGAAAGTCAATATGGAAACAGACAGCTGGTTATTGACAGGTTGAACTGTTACGAGTGAATAATTGCGATGGGCTTTGAAACCAGTTGCACAGTGAGAGGCTGGTCACCGGAAGGCCCTGCCCACCTTCCTGAGGCCTCTGCTTCAGATGAGCCACATTCTTTAAGTTCCTTTCACCTTAGTTAGGGTTGTTCCTACACTTGGAATTACTTCCCTGAGCACTCACCTTTCCCCAAGAAACCTGACAGCAGCACCTGACTGCCTCCATCTCTAGAGAGGCACCTCCTGAGTACTGACTCCAGGGAGAACCACCGAGTGTCTTCCACCTCCGTCCAGAGGCCCAGGGGCTGCCGTGGGCATGAGTGGACTTGACCCCTTCTCAACGCTCCCTGATTGCCTTTTTATTTTCGACATTCCTAAAGCATCCGTAGCACCAGTGTTTGTATGGTTTTGGTTACGATAACTGAATTCTACAGAGTGGATAGTTTATAAAGAATAGGGGTTTATTTGACTGATGGCTCTGGAGGCGGATAGTTCAAGAGCATGTGCTGGCATCTACTTGGCCACTGGTCTGCATCTGGTGAGGGCCTTCTCACAGCTTCGTGATCTGGCAGAGGCCTCCCATGGTAAGATGAGGAGAGAGCTCACTTTGATAACAAAACTATGCCTGAGATGATCCATCAGTCCACGAATGGGTAAATCCACTCATGACTCAATCTTCTCCCACAGGTCCTGGAACTTAGCATTTCTGAGCTAAGTCTGTAATAAACTTTTTTTTAAATTTTATAAATTGGAGCTTTATAGTTATACAGTACTTGGTCTCATCCTGACAAACTCGTACATGCATGGAATTCGATGTCAGTTCCTGATCCCCTCTTTTCCCTCTCGTCTTCCCTCTTCTTCCTCTACCAGACTTCTTTTCACTTGTCTGTTTATCTATATCTGATTGTTCTTTTTACTTACACATAAAGGTGAGGCTCCCTGTGGTGTACTGACATATGCACAGGATCGATTTCTTAAGAGTTCACTCTGTGTGGCCTCTCTTTCCCATCCCTCCTCTGTCTCTGGATCTCCTTCTACATCACTGATCTCCCCTTCGTCTTTATGATATCTTATCCTTCCCTCCCCTTTCCTTTATTTTAGTCTCGTTTCCACAAATGAGAGAAAACATTTGACCTTTGAGTTTCTGAGTTTGCCTTATTTCACTTAGCATGATATTCTTCATTTCCATCCATTTACTGGCAATTGCCATAATTTCATTCTTCTTTATGGTTGAGTAAGAACTCCAGTATGTATATATGCCACCATTTCTTCATCTATTCATCTATCGACAGCACCTGGGTTGATTCCATAATTTAGCTATCGTGAATCGTGCTGCTGTAAACATTGAAGTGGCTTTCACTATAGCATGCTGATCTTAGATCTTTTGGGGGAATATCAAGGAGTGGGATAGCTGGGTCATATGGGGTTCCTTCCTAGTTTGTTGAGGAATCTTCATACTGCTTTCCAGAGTGGTTGTAGTAGTAGCAGTCCCACCAACAATATATGAGTGTTCCTTTTCCCCAGCCTCGCCTGCACTTATTATTGTTTGTATTCTCCATCACTGCCATCCTGACAGGAGATGGACTATTAGCATAGTTTAATTTGCATTTCCCTGATTGCTAGAGATGTTTTCAAATGCTTTTTGACCATTTGTGGGTTTTTTTTTTTTTAATTTTTTTGAGAATTTTCTGTTTAGTTCTTTTGCCCACTTATTGATTGGGTTATTGGTTTTGGGGGTGTTAAGTTTTTTGAGTTTATGTATTTTGGATATTAATCCCCTACTGGAGGAACAGCTGGGCACGATTTTCTCCCATTCTGTAGGCTCGCTCTTCATGTTCTTAACTGTGTCCTCTGCTGTGCAGAAGCTTTTTAGTTTGATGGCATCCCTCTTATTGATTTTATTTATTTATTTATTTATTTATTTACTTATTTATTCATTGATTCATTCTTCTTCTTTTTTTTTTTTTTTTTTTTTTTTGCAGTGCTGGGGATTGAACACAGGGCCTTGGGCATGTGAGGCAAGCACTCTACCAACTGAGCTATATCCCCAGCCCCATTAATTAATTCTTGAGTTTATTTCTTGTACTTTGGGGAATCTCATTAAGAAAGTCAGTGCCAGCATCTATATGATGGAGTGTTGACCCTCTGTTTTCTTCTAGTGATTGCAAAGTTTCTGATCTAATTCCTAAGTCTTTGATCCATTTTGATTTGAGTTTTGTGCAGGGTGGGAGTTAGATATCTAGTTACATTTTTCTATATATAGCTCTCCAGTTTTCCTAGCACCATTTGTTAAAAAGTCTGTTGTGTCTCCAAAATATATTTTTGATGCCTTTGTCAGGTATAAGATGGCTGTAGGTATATGGATTTGTTTGTGTCTTCTATTCTGTTCCATTGGTCTTCATGCCTAATTTGTGTGTGTGCGTGTGTTTGTGTGTGTGTGTGTGTGTGTGTGTGTGTGTGTGTGTGTGGTGCTGGGGATTGAACCCTGGGCCTTGTGCATGCAAGGCAAGCACTCTACCAACTGAGCTATATCCCCAGCCCTTCATGACTATTTTGATGCCACTACCATGGTGGATTTTTTTTTGTTTGTTTGTTTGTTTTTGTTTTTTGTTTGTGTAACACATGAACTATTGAGGGACACAGGCAAACCACACCAACACTCAGTGCTTGGAATTGTTACTATCTATCATCTTTTATCTATCTTCCCACCTACCATCTATCTTGTTTCTCTTATTGGATTATAAGCAATTGAGGTACATGACTGGGTCCCAAAGAGAATTGTTTCTGGTTCAAGCACGGGGGCCACAATCAGAGGGTAGGGACAGAACTGGGCATGCCTAGAGGCAGGTGTCCAGCCTGAGGACTCTCAGGATCTGCTGCCAGTTTATAATCTAAGCAGTGACAGTGACCCTGTGGGGACAGGCAGGCAGAGATGATATAATGCAGAACCCAAAGTTCACAGGAACTGGGTTCAACTGAGCTGTGATGGATAAGCCAATACAGTGAGGGTAGGGAGAAAGAAGGCATCCTAGGGGTCCTGGATGATCTGGGACTACAGGGTCCATGGCTACTCTCCCAGAGCAGTCCTATCATTCTCTAGTACTAACAGCTGCAAGCAGTGCACTCCTCTGTCCTGGGGTCTGCCCTCAGCTGGCCACTGATGCCAGGTTCCTCCTCAGGCTGAGTGGTAGGCTGGGCCTTAGCTACTGTTTCCCTTCACAGCCACCTGGACTTCTGCGAGCTCAAAAGTTCATATTTCTTGCTGTAACTCTGTGTCTCTGGCACAGTTCCTTGCAACTGGTCAGGACCGGTCAGTATTGTCCCATTATTGCATTTGTGTAGCCAGGAAGCATCCTGTTCCTAGGACATCTTTGGGTTCTGTTAAGGGAGACCACTGGCCCGCCACAAGTGCCAGACAAGTCCTCTGGTTGTGGTCACAACTCAGAGCCTTTGTTAAGGAAAAGGGTTTTCATTCCTTCTGCTTCTTTACCTGCCAGAGTCACAATTTAGTGTGCTTCGTTTGTCACTTATTTTCACTTAGATCACTTTTGTAGGACGGGTGGGGATGTAAGTGTGAGTGACAGGGTCTCCTTCCAGCAGGCAGTACCTTCCACAGGTGGTCATTTCTGGTTCCCGCTTGTGCACCCCCAAGGAGAAGGGCCCAGGTTTTACGTGACAAGAACCAGCCAGTCCAGGGCCCTTCTAACATGTCACCCCCTTGAGCCCCTGCGAGGAGAGTACCTGGCAGGTTCTGGGCAGCAAATGACAGTGTTCATGGTAGAAGGCACCATTTCAGAGAAAGGGCCTAGCCTGGAATGTTTCCCAGTGAGGCTGCAGGACCCCCAGCTCCTTGGTTCCACCACGTAGTGCTGAGTCCTGTCCGCACACCAGGGCGTGGAGAACACTCTTCACCTCCGGAGACTGTTGGGACGGTGCTGCAATGAGGGTGCTGCCCCTCGTGAAGGCAGTGGGCTGGAGGATCTCCAGAGCATCTTGCTCCCTTTGGGCCCCAAAGCCCTTCCTCCACGATGGGGGAGCATTCTGCCTTGTCCTGTGCGAGCTGAGGGCTGCTTGCTGCACACACAGGCAGGAGGCTCAAGACAGCCACCGATGTTACAGAGTGTGATTCACTGATGGGAAAACAGATCCTCCAGTAACCCACTATTGTGTAAGTCGCCAGGGACACGGTGCCGGGCTCCCCCTGCACGGTGCTCCTCTTCTGGTCCTCACTGCACCAGTAAAGAGATGATCACAACTTGTGATAAGGGCCATTAAGAAATGGGATGCAAGAGAAATCCAGGTTAATATGGCTTCCAGCATCCCGAGGTCCTCTCCGAAGAGGTGACATGGTTTGGACTGAGCTGTGACAGATGAGATGACCCTGCTGTGCTGGGGGAGTGTTCTGTGCAGAGGGCTGGAGTGGGAATGAAGGAAGGGCAGCCTGCTGGCCCCCGGAACTGGGGTGACCATATGAGAAGTCAGAGGCTTGGGCAGGTAGGATTTATTGTAAGTGGGACGGAATCCATGTAGTGTTTGTGAGAGGACTGCTCTGGCCCCTGGGTGGAGAACACATTCGTAGTGGGGCGCAGGATATTGCGTCTCCAGTCTCACCCGACCCTGTTTGGCCTGCTGATTCTGCAGATGGCACACTGGCCCACTGGTCCTCTGGCTTCCTGGTGGACCCAGCCAATGAGGAGCACCAGGAGGGGGCTGGGGAAGGAAGAAGGAGAACTTGGGGATTTATTCCCACATCTGCCTGTTGGACAGCAGTTTGGCAGTGATGAACGTCCACCCTGGACCACTGCCCTGTTCCTGTGGTCTCTCTGGCGCTGGCCCAGGCTGCGATGGCTTCCTGCTGAGGCTGTCCCTGGGCATTTCACTCTCTCTGCTTGGTCTCCCCTAATTCCGCCTGCCCTTCCTTAAGAGCCCCTGCTTCAGGCTCTCCAGTCTCCTCTTCTGAGTGCCAGATGTTTCTCCCCTGAGTGACGCAGAGCAGGAGCGGCAGGAGATCAAACAGGAGTCCATGGCAGTGCCCTGGTGAGAGGAGTTGTGTGGCTTGCCCGAGGTGACAGTCGGGCCCCCTCGACGATGACCGCACCACCAGCGGTGGCAGTGGGGCCTTCTCCCGCCTCGCGCTCCAGCATCCCCGCTTCTGATGCGGAACCACGGCTGGCGTGACTCGGTCGGGGCCCCTGAGCCGGTGTCTCCGTTCCTCAAAGAGCCACCTGCTTCTGCGCTTCCTTGAAGCCCTTGGGAACGTCACTGTATCGTTTAACAGAATCGTTTTAATTGTGCTGCTCGGGTTGCCTTTGGCTTATCTCATTGTTTTGAAAGTAGGGGAACATGAAAAAAATCATGTTCCCAGGTTCCTCCGAGGCTTCTGGGCTCGTGCAAGCCGGGTGGGGCCCCGCCCTGGTGTTTCTCTTCTTTGCCTTGAACGTCCCCTTGAGAAGCTGGTCACTCCCACCGTTCTTGACTCTGTATTTGAACTCATGCAGTGCATTAGGCTCACTCCTCATTAATCAGTCCAGGAATGACAACGACCTTATCTGTCTTATCCATTTCTTTATTCAGTCCTTGGACTCGTGCCTGGCACGGGGTGGGGTCTTAGTAAATATTAATTGACCAACTGTACAAATGAATTGGCCTGAAGCAGCTTCCTGTAGAGGGCTGGCCTCCCATTTTCTGTAACACTTACGTACACTCCGCATACTGTTATGAGGTGTTCATCAGACAAGGGTGCTGGTGAAGGCCGCCACCATGAAGAGGGAAACCGCATTTAGTAATGACTCCCAGCCGAGCACAGTGACGCCCCTGTAATATCAGGACCTCGGGAAGCCGCGGTTGGAGGATGGCAAGTCTGAGCCTAGACTAGGCAACTTAGCAAGGTCTCCATCTCAAACAAGCAGAACCGTCCTGACCACTACCATCTGACCATGTTACAACCAGTCTCTGAGTCAGCCACAGTGTATATGGGAGTGGAGAAGATGTGACCTCAGAGAGTGCGTCTCCACGAGATGATTAAGCAAGACAAACTTTTTATTTCATAACTAGATCAGTTCTTGGCCCCAATACTACCTCCCCATGAAGAAAACTCAAGAGAGAGCACCCTCTTCTTCAAGTTCTGAGAGTGGAGTCTTTCGGGGAAATTCAGTGGAAATATAAACTTAGCCCCCGATATTAACTAGTGGGAGATGTTATTTGAGTGTTGTGAGCAGTGTGAGGACACCTCGCAAGCATGTAGGACAGTCTAACATCTGGGTTTAATTTGCTTTTTCTTCCTTAAAATGACCCACTTTGCCTCCAAGCTGACTGAGGCTCTTCACAGCCCTGTGGCCCCAGCTGACTTGGCCTGGAGCGCTGCTCTCAGCCTGAGCATTTCACTCTATTCGCAGGCCCGAGTTAGGGCACCTGAGGGTCTTGAAAGTGGATCTGGGCAAGACGAGTGCATGTGGAAGTGGAAGACCTGCCCCTGGCTGCCGGAGCATGCTAGTTGCATTTTTTTTTTTTTTTTTAAGTTGTCAATGGTCTTTAATTTTACTTATTTATATGTGGTGCTGAGAATCGAACCCAGTGCCTCACACGTGCTAGGCAAGCGCTCTACCACTGAGCCACAACCCCAGCCCCTGAGCTACAACCCCAGCCCTGGTTTCATTTTTAATCACATTTTTTCCTCTCTGAGCAGCATCTTTTAATGTGCTGCTTCTGCAGGACAGACCAAATACAGTGAGTTATTGCTCAGAAGCAAAACAAACCCTATCTCAGTCCTTCTTTAATCAACTCATTTTTAGGATCGTGGATTTTCTCCCTGCTGGTGCTCTGTAAGCTTTGCAGGCAGTTCTGGGTCCTCGCGGGAGACTGGGACGCTGGGCAGAACAGCCGATCTAATGCATGGCCCGGACTGCAAGGCTCAGGCAGCGTGCGGTGTGTCCATGAAGTTCATCTTCAAAGAGAAATACCCTTAAAATGGATAAAGTCTGTTCTTCAGCTAGCTTTCTTTTGTACAAAGCCACAGCAGGAGAAATGTCGAAGTGAATGTGAGGTCACCGTGATGGGATCCCGGGCCTTGGTCTAGTCAGTTCAACCCTTTGGGCCACTTCAGGATGGTTATCAGCTAGGCCCTACAACCCTCTGCTGTGTGGACAGTTTTTATCATTCCTTCCAAAATTACAGATAAGAAAAGTGGTTCAGGAGATGTGGATAAACCTCTTTTGCATCCCATTTAACTCCCATGCTGCATGATACGTGTGGGCATGATATGTGTGGATACGTCACTGGCCTCGTGAGGCTACACAAGGTCTTTAAGTGGCACGACTTAGTGTTCTCTTTGTTTATTTATTTTTGGTAATCTGCCCAGAGTTTTCTAATAATGAAAAATATGAGACCGCCAAGGATTTGGGGGTACAAACATAACAAAATTGGGTCCAGAACCCTCCCTTTGAAAATTGCTTACTACATCGTAATTCTGGAGAATGGAGGAGGTATCAGTGGGAAGACTTGGTTCATTTTAAAATGATGTAGATGCTGGATTCATAGGCTCTTGGACCTAGAAGTAAACTTGAGGCCCCAAGAACAGGTTGACAGTGAGCGCTATAGTATGGAGGGAGGTTTGGGGCTGGGGCAGGCGCCGTGCCCAGGGGTTGCAGCAGCGCTGAGCCTGTGTCTTCTGTGGGCAGCTCCACTCTGAGCAAGTGGCCGTACTCGCCCCATGAAGAAGTTTAGGCACACGGAAGTTTGGAATGTAAGTTCCTTTGTCCTGCTGGTATCTTTCCTTTTATTTAAAAATTTCCTTTCTGAACCTCAGCCAAAATGTTATTTCTGTAGATTCTCCCATTCGTTTACGTGATTGGGTTCTTGTTTTCATTTTCATTCTGATTGTGGCTCTCTCTGTCCTGTCCTGAAACACATGCTTCTCTCACATTGATTTCGTGTCTCTGGTAGAGATGGGCAGAGCCCCAGTGACTGAGTCTTAAAAGGCCAAATCTTTTAAAAATTGTAATTAAAAATCCACACCTGTATCTCCCTTATTTCTGAATTTTTGTTTTTTGGAAACTCTCTACGGGCATGTTCTCTGGAATGACGTGGCTACTGTGTTCCACCCTGGGGTGCTTGTTATTCCATTGGTTAGTTGAGTGACGTCCTGGGCCTCTGTGACGGTCACAGTGCCTTCTCGGTGACTCTGCTAAAAGAAACGAGATCTTGAGTATAATGGAGTCATCACTAAATCTGTCCCCTGAGCTGGGCGCCAGGGTGGATAGCCAGCCATTGCTGGGGTGTTGCAATCCCACTGGATCTGCCACGCAAAGACCTCCTGCCTGTGTTATCCCAGAGTCTGCAGATCTCTGGTTGACATGCTGTCCCAAAGAATGAAGGCAGTAGATGAAGTGGAGGTGAGTATTCCTTCCAGCTCTGAAACTCTGCAGTTCTGATCCTGGCTTCTCCGTGTGTGTTTTAATTCTCCACATTACATCATACATATACATCATATTTGTTAACATAAGAATGGAAATATAATGCGTATTATATATAATATCATGCATATGATATTGTATATTATATATTATATATATTATCACATTAACAAATATTCAGGGTGAGCCTACAAGGTGCAAGGAACTGGGGTCCAGAGGTAGGAGATGCCAATCACACTCCCTAGGGACACAGTCTGGTGGGGGAGAGAGGAACAAACCTCTGGAATGGGGTGGCATGGTCTGCAGGTAGCAGTGTGTGGCCCATGCTCTGTGGACTCCCCAGGGAGTGCGAGGGGAGCTCTTCCCAGGGGAGGCTGCTGGGAGGGAATCTCAAAAGAGAAACATTCACCAGGCAGAGAGGTTGGGCAGGGCAGATGTGCAGAGGACGGGCGAGGTCCAGGGGACAGGATGTGTCAAGGGCAGAGAACAGGAGGAAATGAGGTGTGCTGGGGAACTGGGCCTCAATTCAGGGTGAGGAAGTCACGGGAGAATGGCAGGAGATGGCTGAGGGGTGGTTATAACAGTGGCATGTCGGTCAACTGAGTTAAATGATTGGTAAGTGTTAGCATCATTTTGCAAGTGAAGACAGTCTCAGGAAGGTAAACGGCTTCTGGAAACTTCCACAAGTATAGTTTAAAGAGCAAAATTTGAGTCTTTGTTCCAAACCTTTGGTTCCGTCCTACCTCACCCCACCCTGCTCCCCGCTTGAGGGATAGGAGATACAGAAACTCCCTCACACCCTGGTCCTGACTGTCTTGATGGAGAGCGTGGGTTTCATCCTAGAGGCTGCAGGATGATCTCAGGATTGCAGGCAGGAGCGGCACGACTGAGTAGAGAGGCCAAAGGGAAAACTGCGGTGGTCTGGTCAGCTGGCCAGCTCTGCTGGGCTGGAACCCATTCTGGCCCAGAATAGACCCTGGGTGGCTCTTGGAGTCCACAGGCCTGGTCTTATGTCTCCCATCTCCCATTAACCTTCTCATGGTCTTGAACCTGTTTCTTTGCAAACTTAAAGAAAGTCCAGAATGATGGAAAAAAGTAATTTCGGCCTATAGTGATGCCCTGACTCCATCCCTGGGCGAGCACCAGGCCCCTGAGCCTGCGCCCGTAGCAGCCTCTGAGGTGCCATGATTCACACCCTTGGGTTTGGGCACCACCTTGCCCAGGGCCTTAGTTAGCAAGGGGGAAGTCGGGACCCAGCCCCAGAGCACAGCTCTTGTCCTGTCACAGACTGCCTTCCAGAAGCACTGGGCTCAGCCCCAGGTGGGAGCCAGGCTTTTATCAGTTGTACAGTCGTCATTGTCATTGCTATTATTAGACGGGGAATTGAGGGGCAGGCAGGAGCTGAAGGAGCCTGAGGTCCTGGAAGGGCCCCTCAGGACGGCAGGCCAGGCGTTCCCTCTCTGCTGCCCCCGCCCGCCTCCTCCACTGCCCGGGTGTGACACTGCTTAGGGACTGCTCCAGTGAAGGTGGTCCAGGATGTTCTCTGCTCATAGTGGTCAGTCGTAGGCCTGGGAGACCCCCCACCCCTCCAGGGAGCCCACAGAACCAGCTTCCTCCTGCACTTGAACTGCAGCCATATCTCAGGACATTCTCTCTGGGGGATTCGTGCAGCTGAAATCCACTTGCCCAGGGGTCCCGAAACCCTGAATTTGCATTGGTTCTAGGGGAGGGAGTGGAACTCATAGGTCTGGTTAATAAGTGCCATCGTCCTACAGAGAGTCGGAAAGTTTAATCTGAAGCTCAGGGGTCTGGATAGCATAGCCTGTTTCGGGAGGTGGGTTGTAACTGAGCTTAATTTTCAAATCTCAGCCACCTGGCTTCTTTGGTTGCTGCACGTTGCCTGGCTTCACGGAGAAGAATGGCATTGGGGGGCCCTCCTTCCCTTGGGGTCCCGGGGTTGTAAACTGTCATCTCTGTATTCATGACCTGTTTAGTATTTATCTGTCTTTAGCAGAGTGTGGCTGCCCACGGGGTGGACGAGACCGCCTACCCTGTCTCAAGGTCTTGTTTTTTCTGTTTTACTTTTAAAAGGTCATACAAGCGCATGGATGGGCCTATCTCCCAGCCCTGGGTATCCCACTTTCCAGAGCCTGCATTTCTGAGTTTTAGAGTGGGACATCTTAACACAGCTAGTGCATCTGCAGCAATCCTGCCACCGATTTCCATCTGTTAATTGAGTCTGTGTGCTTTGTGAGCATGCAAAAGAGTTGTTATCCTGCATTTATTCATGTTTTAGAAATTTTTTATCTTATTTGTTCTACTTAGTTGTACATGACAGTAGAATGCCTTTATACATTTTGATAGATCAGACATAAATAGAGTGTAATCTCTCATTTTTCTGATTATACATATCTACATTTATTTGTTGATCTTTAAAAAAATTTTTATATGTTCTTTTTAGTTATACGTGACAGTAGAATGTATTTTGACATATTATATATACATGAAGCATAACTTCCTATTCTTGTGGTAGTACATGATGTGGAATCATACTGGTTGTGTATTCACACATGAATACTGGAAAGTTATGTCCAATTAATTGTATTGTCCTTCATATTCCCATCCCTCCTTCCTTCCCTTCATTCCCCTTTGTCTAATCCAAAGTACGTCTGTCTATCCCTTCCCCCATTATTGTTTGTTAGCATCTGCATATCAGAGAGAATATTCAGACTTTGGGTTTTGGAATTGGCTTATTTCACTTAGCATGATTGTCTCCAGGTCCATCCATTTACTGGCAAATGCCATAATTTTATTTTTCTTTATGGCTGAGTAATATTCCGTTGTGTATATGTACCACAATTTCTTTATCCATTCATCTGTTGAAGAGCACCTAGGTTGGTTCCATAGTTTAGCTATTGTGAGTTGAGCTGCTATAAACATTGATGTGACTGCATCACTGTAGTATGCTGATTTTAAGTCCTTTGAGTATAGACCGAGAAGTGGGATAGCTGGATCAAATGCTGGTTCCATTTCAAGTTTTCTGAGGAATCTCCACACTGCTTTCCATAGTGGTTGCCCCAATTTGCAGCCCCACCAGCAATGTATGAGTGTGCCTTTTTCCCCACATCTTCACCGACATTTATTGTTGCTTGCATTCTTGATAATTGCCATTCTGACCGGAGGGAGGTGAAATCTGTGTAGTTTTAATTTGAATTTCTCTAATTGTTAGAGATGTTGAACATTTTTTCATATATTTCTTGACCATTCGTATTTCTTCTTCTGTGAAGTATCTGTTCAGTTTCTTAACCCGTTTGTTGATTGGGTTATTTGGTTTTTTGGTGTTAAGTATTTTGAGTTCTTTGTATGTCCTGGAGATTAACGCTCTATCTGAGGTGCAGGTGCCAAAGGTTTTCTCCCATTCTGGAGGTGCTCTCTTCACATATCTTGATTGATTCCTTTGTTGTGATGATACTTTTTAGTTTGATACCATCCCATTCTTTGATTCTTGATTTTATTTCTTGTATTTTAGGAGTCTTATTGAGGAATTTTGTTCGTAAGCTGACATGATGGAGATTTGGGCCTACTTTTTCTTCTAGTAGGTGCAGGGTCTCTCGTCTAATGCTTGGGTCCTTGATCCACTCTGAGTTTGAGTTATTTTTTGGTACTGGGGATTGAACTCAGGGTCACTCAACCACTGAGCCACATCCCCAACCCTATTTTGTATTTTACTTAGAGGCAGAGTCTCACCGAGTTGCTTAGCACCTCTCTTTTGCTGAAGGTGGCTTTGAACTCACAATTCTCCTGCTTCAGCCTCCCTAGCCATAGGATTACAGGTGTGCACCACTGTGACTGGCTTTGAGTTGAGTTTCCTGCAGGGTGAGAGATAGGGGTATAATTCACATTGCTACAAATGAATTTCCAGTTTTCCCAGCACCATTTGTTGAAGAGGTTTTTCCCAAGGTGTTTATAGTACCTTTGTCGAGTATGAGATAACTGTATTTATGTGGGTCTGTCTCTGTGTCTTCTATTCTGTACCATTGGTCTTCATGTCTGTTTTGGTGCCAATAACATGCTGTTTTTGTTACTCTCACTCTGTAGTATGATTTAAGGTCTGGTATTGTGATGCCTCCTGCTTCACTTGTCTTGATGAGGATTGCTTTGGCTATTTTGGGCCTTTTGTTTTTCCAAATGAATTTCATGACAGCTTTTACTATTTCTATGGAGAACATCATTGAAATGTTACTGGAATTGCAATAAGTCTGTATAGCACTTTTGGTAGTATGGTCATTTTGACAATATTAATTCTGCCTATTCATGAGTGTGGGAGATCTTTCCATCTTCCAAGGTCTTCTTCAATCTCTTCCTTTAGTTTTCATTGTAGAGGTCTTTCGCCTCTTTTGTTATATTCATTCCCCAGTTTTTTTTTTTTTTTTTTTTTTTTTTTGAGGCTATTGTGAATGGGATAGTTTTCTTGATTTCTCTTTCAGTGGATTCATCACCAGATATATTGATTTATGGGTGTTCATTTTATAACCTACTACTTTGTTGAATTCTCATATGAGCTCTAGAAGTTTTCTGGTGGAGTTTTTGGGTCTTCTAATTATAGAATCACGTCATTGACAAATAGGGATAGTTTGAGTTCTTCTTTTCCTATTCTTATCCCTTTAATTTCTTTCATCTGTCTAATTGCTCTGGCTAGAATATCAAGGACTGTGTTGAACATGAGTGGTGAAAGAGGGCCTCCTTGTCTTGTTTCAGTTTTTAGAGAGAATGCTTTCCATTTTTCTCCATTTAGAATGATGTCGACCTTGGTTAGACATATATAGCTTTTACATGTTGAGGTATGTTCCCATTATCCTTAGTTTTTCTAATGTTTTGAACATGAAGGGGTGTTGCATTTTGTCAAATGCTTTTTCTGCAACTATTGAGATAATCATATGATTCTTATCTTTAAGTTTATTGATATGATGAATTATGTTTGATTTCCATATGTTGAACCAACCTTGCATCCCTGGGATGAAGCCCACTTGATCATGGTGCACTAATATATATATATATATTTGTTGTTGTTATTGTTGTTGTACTCGGGATTGAATCCAGGGCCTCGCGCTTGCAAGGCAAGCACTCTACCAACTGAGCCTTATCCCCAGTCCCTGAACATATTTTTGTATGTGCTTTGGCAGTATTTTATTAAGAATTTTGCACCTATGTTCATCAGGGATATTGGTCTGAAGTTTTCTTTCCTTGACGTTCTTTGTCTGGTTTTGGTATCAGGGTGGTACTAGCTTCACAGAATGGGTTTGGAAGGGCTCCTTCCTTTCCTATTTCACGGAATAATTTAAGGAGTAGTGGTGTTATTTCCTTCCAACCTCTGGTAGAACTTAGCTGAGAATCTGTCTTGTTTTGGGCTTTTCTTGTTGGCAGGCTCCTGATGGTGTCTTCAATTTCACTGCTTGAAATTAATCTGTTTAAATCTTCTATGTCCTCACGATTCAATGTGGGTAGGCGATATGTCTCTAGAAATTTGCCTTCAAGATTTTCTATTTTATTAAAGTATAAATTTTCAAAATAACTTCTGATTATCATCTCTATTTTAGTAGTCTCCATCATCTTTCCTTTTTCACCATGAATTTTTGTGATTTGAGTTTCCTCTCTCTTCCTCTTCATTAGTTTGGTTAAGGGTTTATCAATTTTACTTATTTTTTCATAGAACCAAACTTTGTTTCATTGATATTTTGGATTTTTTGTTGTTGTTTCAATTTCATTGATTTCAGCTCTGATTTTAATTATTTCCTGTCTTATTATTTCTACTGCTTTTGGTGTTGGTTTGTTCTTCTTTATCTAGGGTTTTGAGATGTAATGTTAGGTTATTTATTTGGTGACTTCTCATCCTTAATGAATGAGCTCATTGCAATGAACTTTCCTCTTAGACCTGCCTTCATAGGGTCTCAGAGATTCTGATATGTTGTATTGCTATTCTCATTTAACTCTAAGTATCTTTTTAATTTAATCCCTGATTTCTTTTCTGATATTCATTGATCATTCAATAGCATATTATTTATTCTCCAGGTGTTAGAGTAGCTTCTATTTTTTATTTTGTTGTTGATTTCTAATTTCAGTTCATTATGATCCAATAGAATGCAAGATATTCTCTCTCTCTCTCTCTCTCTCTCTCTCTCTCTCTCTCTCTGTGTGTGTGTGTGTGTGTGTGTGTGTGTGTGTGTGTATGTGTGTGTTTGCTAAGAGTTACTTCGTGGCCTAAGATGTGGTCTGTTTTAGAGAAGGATCCAGGTGCTGCTGAGAAGAAAGTGCATTCAGTCATCAATGGATGAAATATTCTGTATATGTCTGTTAAGTCTAAACCATTAATTATATTTTTTAGTTTTCTAGTTTCTTTGTTTGGTTTTTGTTTGGAGGCTATATCCAGTGGTGAGAGAGGTGTGTTAAGTCATCCAGAATTATTGTTGTGGTCTATTTGGTTCATGAAATTGAGAAGAGTTTGTTTGATATACATACATGCTCCATTATTTGGGGCATAAATTTTTACAACTGTTATGTATAATTCCATTATGCATAACATATGCTGATGTATAATTCCATTAAGCAGTATGAAATGTCCTACTTTATGCCTTCTGGTTAACTTTGACTTGAAATCTACTTTAGCTGATATGAGGATAGAAATCCCTGCTTATTTATGAGATTCCTGTGAATGATACATTTTTTCCCATCCTTTCACCTTCAGTCTGTGGATGTCTTTTCCTAGGACGTTAGTCTCTTGGAGACAGCATATTGTTGGATCTTCTTTTTTAATCCAAATCCAATCTGTCAGTCTGTGTCTTTTGATTGATGAGCTTAGACCATTTACATTCAATGTTATTATTGAGAAATGATTTTTATTCCCTGTCATTTTGATTTACTTCTAGTTTTTAATTTGAATTAGTTTCTCCATTGATTGGCTATTCTAGTGTAGTTCCTCCCTTTGCTGGTTTTCACTTTTATTTTTCATTTCTTTGTCATGATATATTTTATTGAGTATGTTTTGTATTGCAGGCTCTAGTGAATTTTTTTAACTTTTGTTTATCATGGAAGGTTTTATTTCATCATCAGTTCTGAAGCTTAATTTTTCTGGGTGTAGTACTCTTGACTGGCATCCATTTTCTTTCAGAGTCCACTCCCTCCTAGCCTTGAGGGTCTGGGTTGAGAAATCAGTGGAGTTCTGAATTGGTTTCCCTCTAAATGTGACCTGCTGTTTTTCTCTGGTAGCCTTTAAAAATTATATCTTTATTCTGTATGTTGGGCATTTTCAAAATATTGTGGCTCAATGTGGGTCTGTTGTAATTTTGTATATGTGGGGTCCTGTAAGCCTCCTATATCTGATTTTCTATTTCATTCTTTAGGTTTGGAAAATTTTCTGACATTATTTCATTGAAAAGATTGTGCATTCCTTTTATTTATATCTTCAAGCCTTCTTCTATCTCAAAAATCTTAAATTTGGTCTTTTCAGATTATCTCATATTTCTTGAAAGTTCTGGTCATGGTCTCTTAACATCTTTTCTCCATGATCAACTATATTTTCAAGACTGTATATTTCATCTTCATTGCTTGAAATTCTGTCTGTCAAGTGGTCTACTCTGTTGTTGATGCTTTCATTGAATTTTTAATTTGGTTTATTGATTCCTTCATTTTGAGTATTTCTGCTTTTTTTTTTTCAGAATCTCTCTCTCTTTATTGAAGTAATCTTTCACTTCCTGTATTTTATCTCTGATTTCATTCCTTACATTGTCCTTTACCTCACAGGTTAGTTTAACTATGTACATTCTAAACTCCTTCTCTGACATTTCTTCCACTGTGGTGTGAATTCTATTATTGAAGTATCTTGGTTTGTTTGGGGTGATTTGTTCCCTTGCTTTTTCATGCTTGCATGTCTACCCAGCTCCTAGTATGGATTTGAGGCAGGAGTTTTGATCCTGTGGACTTACAGTGACCCTGAAGGTTTCTAGTACCTTGCTGTTTAGGGGGAGACAAATAGTAACAACAACCAATGCAAACAATATACGGCATTAAATCAAATAGTTTCAGCTATGACTTTAACAATGTTGTCACAACATTTTAAAGAAAAATGATATGATCAGTTATTGCCTACAATAAAAATAGTAGGTCTGCAAAAGGGTTTACAATTTCAAATCATGGACAGGGAGAGAGCAGAAGTGATGTAGGATGTGATGATGATGAGGGAGGAGGAGAGACGATAGACATAAAAAAAGGAATTGTGAACGAGAGAACAATAGAGATCAACCGTCAGCAGAAGACAGAAAGAGAAGGGAAACAAATAAGTGAGAAATAATACATATATAAAGTAAAAAATTAAAAATAAAAGAATACAAAAGAAAACAGAAAAATAATAATCAAACATCTTAGTTCTATAAAAACTGATCCATGAAAAATAACTGGTTTCAAAAATACTGGAAATGAAAAAAAAAACAAATATAAATATCTACAAATGTCCATGAACCATTAAGGTCACTATTAAATAGAGAAAAGAAAAAAGGGGGAAAAAAAGAGAGAGATCTCAATAAAAATGTTAAAGAAATGTTTCCATTGGAATTCAAAAATTCTTAGCTTCCCTTCTCAGCAGTGTTAAGTGGGGTTGTCTGGAGTGTGACGTTTGCTCCATCCTCTGGGTGGAGTTCCTAGGGTGAAGGAGGTGATCCCATAGGCAGAACTCCTGGAGCTGGGCTCTAGGCTCTTTGCTGAATGCCAGTTGGTCTGGAGATTTTAAATAAGTGCACCTCCAGGGCCCAGCAATTGCTGATCTACGCCATAAGATTGCACCCCAAGATCTCCCCTGGGTTCCACTCATTTGGCGGCGGAGCCAATTCTTAGTCCTTTTTTTTTTCTTCTTTTCTTTCTTGATTATTAAAACAAATGGGATACATGTTTCTCTATTTGTACATGAAGTCAAGGCATACCATTTGTGTAATCATAAATTTACATAGGGCAATGTTGCTTGATTCATTCTGTTACTTTTTTCCCTTCCCCCCACCCCTCCCACCCATCTTTTCCCTCTATACAGTCCTTCCTTCCTCCATTCTTACCACCCTCCTTATCCCTAACCCTAAACCTAACCCTAACCCTAACGCTAACCCCTCCCACCCCCCATTATATGTCATCATCCGCTTATCAGCGAGATCATTCGTCCTTTAGTTTTTTGAGGTTGGCTTATCTCACTTAGCATGATATTCTCCAATTTCATCCATTTGCCTACAAATGCCATAATTTTATCATTCTTCCTGGCGGAGTAATATTCCATTGTATATATATGCCACAGTTTCTTTATCCATTCATCAACTGAAGGGCATCTAGGTTAGTTCCACAATCTGGCTACAGTGAATTGAGCAGCTATGAACATTGATGTGGCTGTATCTCTGTAGTATGCTGATTTTAAGTCCTTTGGGTATAGGCCAAGGAGTGGGATAGCTGGGTCAAATGGTGGTTCCATTCCAAGCTTTCTGAGGACTCTCCATACTGCTTTCCAGAGTGGCTGCACTAATTTGCAACCCACCAGCAATGTATGAGTGTACCTTTTCCCCCACATCCTCGCCAACACCTATTGTTGCTTGTGTTCTTCATAATTGCCATTCTTTTTGGGGTGAGATGAAATCTTAGGGTAGTTTTGATTTGCATTTCTCTTATTATTAAAGATGTTGAACATTTTTTCATATATCTGTTGATTGCTTGTACATCTTCTTCTGTGAAGTGTCTGTTCATTTCCTTAGCCCATTTGTTGATCGGATTATTTGTATTCTTGGTGTAGAGTTTTTTGAGTTCTTTATATGTTCTGGAAATTAGCACTCTATCTGAAGTATGAGTGGCAAAGATATTCTCCCACTCTGTAGGCTCTCTCTTCACATTACTAATAGTTTCCTTTGCTGAGAGAAAGCTTTTTAGTTTGAATCTATCCCAGTTGTTGATTCTTGCTTTTATTTCTTGTGCTATGGGAGTCCTGTTAAGGAAGTCTGATCCTAAGCCAACAAGTTGAAGGTTTGGATCTACTTTTTCTCCTATAAGATGCAGGGTCTCTGGTCTGATTCTGAGGTTCTTGATCCATTTTGAGTTGAGTTTCGTGCAGGGTGAGAGATAGGGGTTTAATTTCATTCTGTTGCATATGGTTTTCCAGTTTTCCCAGCACCATTTGTTGAAGAGGCTATCTTTTCTCCATTGCATATTTTTGGCACCTTTGTCTAGTTTGAGAAAATTGTATTTATTTGGATTTGTGTCCATGTCCTCTATTCTGTACCATTGATCTATCTGTCTATTTGGTACCAATACCATGCCATTTTTGTTACTATTGCTTTGTAATAGAGTTGAAGAAAGATCTGGTATTGTGATACCCCCCGCTTCACTCTTTCTACTGAGGATTGCTTTAGCTATTCTGGGTTTTTTATTCTTCCAGATGAATTTCATAATTGCTTGCTCTATTTCTGTAAGGTACATCATTGGGATTTTAATTGGAATTGCATTGAATCTGTATAGCACTTTTGGTAGTATGACCATTTTGACAATATTAATTCTTCCTATCCAAGAACATGGGAGATCTTTCCATCTTCTAAGGTGTTCTTTAATTTCTTTCTTTAGTGTTTCTGTAGTTCTCATTGTAGAGGTCTTTCACCTCTTTTGTGAGATTGATTCCCAAGTATTTTATTTTTTTCGAGGCTATTGTGAATGGGGTAGTTTTCCTAATTTCTCTTTCTGAAGATTCATCACTTATGTATAAACATGCATTGGATTTATGAGCATTGATCTTGTAACCTGCTACTTTACTGAATTCACTTATGAGTTCTAAGAGTTTTCTGGTGGAATTTCCAGGTTCCTCTAAATATATAATCATGTCATCAGCGAACAGGGATAGTTTGAGTTCTTCTTTTCCAATTTGTATCCCTTTAATTTCTTTGGTTTGTCTAATTGCTCTGGCTAGAGTCTCAAGGATGATGTTGAATAGAAGTGGTGAAAGAGGGCATCCCTGCCTTGTTCCAGTTTTTAGGGGGAATGCTTTCAGTTTTTCACCATTTAGAATGATATTGGCCATGGGCTTAGCGTAGATGGCCTTTACAATATTAAGGAATGTTCCCACTACCCCAATTTTTTCTGGTGTTTTGAGCATGAAGGGATGCTGTATTTTATCAAATGCTTTTTCTGCATCTATTGAAATAATCGTGTGATTCTTAACTTTAAGTCTGTTGATATGGTGAATGACATTTATTGATTTCTGGATGTTGAGCCAACCTTGCATCCCTGGGATAAAACCCACTTGATCATGGTGCACTATCTTTTTAATATATTTTTGTATTTAATATATTTTTGCATCGATGTTCATTAAGGATATTGGTCTGAAATTTTCTTTCCTTGATGTGTCTCTGTCTGGTTTAGGTATCAGGGTGCTATTGGCTTCATAGAATGAGTTTGGGAGGGTTCCCTCCTCTTCTATTTCATGGAATACTTTGAGAAGTATTGGAATGAGTTCTTCTTTAAAGTTTTTGTAGAACTCGGCTGAGAACCCATCTGGTCCCAGACTTTTCTTTGTTGGTAGGCTTTTGATGACCTCTTCTATTTCATTGCTTGAAATTGATTTCTTTAAGTTGTGTATATCCTCCTCATTCAGTTTAGGTAATTCATATGTCTCTAGAAACTTGTTGATGTCTTCGAGGTTTTCTGTTTTGTTGGAGTATAGATTTTCAAAATAGCTTCTAATTATGTTTTGTATTTCACTCATGTCTGTTGTGTTATTTCCTTGTTCATTCCGAATTTTAGTAATTTGAGTTTTTTCCCTCTTTCTCTTTGTTAGTGTGGCTAAGGATTTATCAATTTGTTCATTTTTTCAAAGAACCAACTATTTATTTTGTTAATTTTTCCGATTGTTTCTTTTGTTTCAATTTCGATGATTTCGGCTCTGATTTTAACTATTTCCTGTCTTCTACTACTTTTGGTGTTGGTCTGCTCTTCTCTTTCTAGGGCTTTGAGCTTGTAGTGTTAAGTCATTTGTTTGTTGATTTCTACTTCTTTTGTTGAATGCGCCCCATGAAATAAATCTTCCTCTAAGTATTGCTTTCATAGTGTCCCAGAAATTTTGATATGATGTGTCTTTGTTCTCGTTTACTTCTAAGAATTTTTTTATTTCCCTCCTGATGTCTTCTGTTATCCATTCATCATATAATAGTGTATTATTTAATCTCCAGGTATTGGAGAAGTTTCTGTTTTTTATTCTGTCATTTATTTCTAATTTCAATCCATTATGATCTGATAGAGTACAAGGTAGTATCTCTATCTTCTTGTATTTGCTAACAGTAGCTTTGTGGCATAAAACATGGTCTATTTTAGAGAAGGATCCATGTGCTGCTGAGAAGAAAGTGTGTTCGTTCTATGTTGGATGGTATATTCTACATATGTCGGTTAAGTCTAAATTGTTGATTGTGTTATTGAGATCTATGGTTTCTTTATTCAGTTTTTGTTTGGAAGATCTATCCAGTGGTGAGAGGGCTGTGTTAAAATTGCCTAGTATTATTGTGTTGTGGTCTATTTGATTTCTGGAATTGAGAAAGATTTGTTTGATGTACATGGATGAGCCAATGTTCAGGGCATAGATATTTATGATTGTTATGTCTTGCTGATTTATGCTTCCCTTAAGCAGTAGGTAATGTCCTTCTTTATCCCTTCTGACTAGTTTTGGTTTGAAGTCCACATTATCTGAAATGAGGATGGATACTCCAGCTTTTTTGCAGTGTCTGTGTGCATGGTATGTTTTTTCCCATCCTTTCACCTTTAGTCTATGGGTATCTCTTTCTATGAGATGAGTCTCTTGCAGGCAGCATATTGTTGAATTTTTCTTTTTAATCCAATCTGCCAGTCTATGTCTTTTGATTGATGAGTTCAGGCCATTAACATTCAGGGTTATTATTGTGATATGATTTGTATTCCCAGTCATTTGACTCATTTTTGTTTTTTGACATGATTTGCTTTCTCCTTTATTTGGCTATTCCTTTAGGCTAGTTCCTCCGTTGCTGATTTCCATCGTTGTTTTTCATCTCTTCCTCACGGAATATTTTGCTGAGAATGTTCTGTAATGCCGGCTTTCTTTTTGTAAATTCCTTTAGCTTTTGTTTATCATGGAAGGATCTTATTTCGTCATCAAATCTGAAAGTAAGTTTTGCTGGGTATAAGATTCTTGGTTGGCATCCGTTTTCATTCAGGGCTTGGTAAATGTTGTTCCAGGCCCTTCTAGCTTTTAGGGTCTGGATTGAAAAATCTGCTGATATTCTTATTGGTTTCCCCCTGAATGTAATTTGATTCTTTTCTCTCACGGCCTTTAAAATTCTGTCTTTATTTTGTATGTTAGGTATTTTCATAATAATGTGCCTTGGTGTGGGTCTGTTGTAATTTTGTATATTTGGAATCCTATAAGCCTCTTGTACTTGGTTTTCCATTTCATTCTTCAGATTTGGGACATTTTCTGATATTATTTCATTGAATAGATTGTTCATTCCTTTGGTTTGTTTCTCTAAGCCTTCCTCAATCCCAATAATTCTTAAATTTGGCCTTTTCATGATATCCCATAATTCTTGTAGATTCTGTTCATGATTTCTTACCATCTTCTCTGTTTGGTCAACTTTGTTTTTAAGATGAAATATTTTGTCTTCAATGTCTGAGGTTCTGTCTATTGTTCTATCCTATTGGTTATGCTTTCTATGGAGTTTTTAACTTGGTTTATTGTTTCCCTCATTTCAAGGATTTGTTTTTTTTTTTTTTCAGTATCTCTAACTCTTTATTGAAATGATCTCTTGCTTCCCATATTTGCTCTTTTAACTGTTGATTGGTGCGATCATTTAATGCCTGTATTTGCTCTTTCATCTCTTCGTTTGCTTCTCTGATTGTTTTAATTATGTACATTCTGAACTCCCTTTCTGACATTTCTTCTGCTGTGCTGTCATTGGGTTTTATTGATATAGTATCTAGGTTTGTTTGGGACATTTTCTTCCCTTGTTTTCTCATATTGGTCAGATGTCAGTGGGACTCTGAGATATTGCAGATTTCCTCTATTGGCTTATAGTGTCCCTGTAGATTTCCAGTGTATCACCTCCGAGCCTTCAGTAGCCTGAAGTCTTGGAGTAACTTGATAATGCAGTGCTTCCGAAGAAAGCTGCCCCTAGCCCGCTACTGGTTCCAGAACTTGGAGCTGGCTCTGTGTGGAAAGGCTCTCACTGGGGGGCTTGCTCCGAGCAGCTGGCTGTGTGGGAGGAACCCACCGCTGGAGTGCACAGGGCTGCCTGGGGAAGACTCTAGCTGCCCTGCCCTATTCTGAGAAGCTGCCCCTATCCGGGCCTGCCACCCAGGCCGAGCTTCACCAGGTTGGGGAGACTCACCCCATGGCTCTATTTTAGTCCGAGTCTCTCAATGCCTCCCCTTCTTGAATCCTGGGTTCTGGGGCGACTGGAGATGCAGTCACCCTCTAGTCCACCATCTTGGATCACCCAGTGGAAACAGCCTGCGGCTGGAGGGGGCAGGGCCGCCTGGAGAGGTCTCTGGCTGCCCTGCCCTGGTCCCAGAGGCTGCTTGTGGGTTGGTGGTCTCCGCTGGCTTGGGGACTTGTGGCTGGCTCTGTGTAGAAAGGCTCTCACTGGGCAGTCTGCTCCGAGAAGCTAGCCTAGAAAGGCACTTCCCACCGGAGGGAGCCGGGCTGCTTGGGGAAGTCTCTGGCTGCCCTGTCCTGGTCCCTGAAGCTACCTGTGGTCTGGAGCTCGCTGCGCTGGGTCAGGGACTTGGAGCTGGTTCTGTGCAGAAAGGCTCTCACTGGGGGGCCTGCTCCCAGAAGCTGGCGAAGCTGGCCATGTGGGAGGAGCCACCACCAGAGCGCCTAATTCTTAGTCCTTTATGTCACCTGTGGACCACATGTTTCCTGATCCCCCACCCCCACCTTTGAATTCCCAGCCAGACCTGTGTCTCCCACCCAGCCCTGCAGTCTGCCAGGTTGGAGGGGGAAGTGAAGAACTGGGTGGGTTTCCACAATCAATTGTTCCCTGTGTAAACCTCTCTCCATGTTGATTTTCTCCTGGTTACTTAGGCACACTCTATGTCATGCACTGTGGGTTTACCAGTCCTGTATTTTTTTTGCTGGTACCCGGCTCCCCCAGCTGCCAGCCCTGGTACCATAGCTGTGAAATGGTTCCTCCCTCTGTCCTCCACATGCTGCTGGGAGAGATGTGATTTCTTTCCCTACAAGGATTTTGTGCACCATGCCTTTCAGTTTAGTTGGGCGGTGTCTTTGATCTCTAAATGCTCCATACACAGACACCCCTCAGTCCTCCTCAAGATGTGGGTTCCTTTAATTCCCTTATCCCTCCACTTTGCTCATGGAGGGAACTCCTGGCTGGTGCCTCTGGCTGCGGCAGTGGTGGTGGCGCTGGGGATTTCTTCCTTATTTAATTATGTCCAACCTCCTGAGTCCCCGATCTGCTTTGAGTGTCCAGGATTAAATTTCAGTAAAGTTCCCCACACTTTTTTTTTCATCCACCTTGCGGAGAAGCTGCCTGTCTGCCTTCATGGTTTCATGCAACAGAACAGCCAGGAAAGTCTGTTATTTTGCTTTTAATGGATTGACAAGATGCCCTGATGTGTGCAGTGTGTGTGTGTGTGTGTGTGTGTGTGTGTGTGTGTGTGTGAGTGTTCCTACAGCAGCTTCACGGAGTTTTGTGCAAGTAAATGGGCTCTGGTCCACAGAACTCTGTCTCAAATTGCAAAGATGTTTCCACACAAAGGATGTGAACAGCCCTCCTCATCCAATTAACAAGTATTCCTGAACTTAGAGGGACTCTCAGATTGCTCACTTCAGTTTTACTCTTGCTCTTCCCATGTGGGAATGTTTAGAGTGGAAAGTTTTACTGGAGATTTAAATTGTAACATTAACCTGATACCTAAAACAAATCTGTGTGACTGCTCTCTTTGTAAAAGTTGTAATACTATAAAAACTGCATTTTTACAAAAATTTCCATAGAAGTGGTGTCAGGGTGGCTGGGGTTGTGGCTCAGTGGTAGAGCACTTGCCTAGCAAGTGTGAGGCACTGGGTTCAATTCTCAGCACCACATATGAATAAATAAAATATAGGTCCATCAACAACTAAAAAAAAAAAAGAATTACAAAAAAGAAGCATTGGGTTTTGAACGTTGCAAAAAAAAAAAAAAAAAAAAAATGACCAAGTTTTTTGAAATACTTTTTCCCCTCCCTCTCAGTTGCTTTTATGAAGTGGTTTTTAAAATGTTGCGATTTTATTTCCATTTCTTAGATATTTTAAATATGATTTTTGTAGACCTTGCTAAGGCCATCTGGATTTTGCGACGGGGTGGTGGCTATGCTTAGAGTGGGGGCTGAAGTGAGTGTGCCTGACACAGCCAGACCCCCCCCCCCCCCGGGTGCACTGTGTGGCCAGTCTTCAAATTCCGGGTGGGGACAGGAATTCCTTGCGTCTCTTCAGAGCATTGTCAAGAGAAGCTTTCTTCAGTCCTCACAGCCTCCTTAAGAGGCTGACACCAGTCCTGCTTCTGGGCATGATGAACCTGTCTGACAGAGGCCAAGTGACTTGCTTAAACCCCAGGACGGCAAGTCGCAGATTTCCCATCAGCCATGACTTTTTCCACGTGTTCCTTCCTTAACAAACAGACTGAGCATTGTATGTGCCAGGAGCTGTATATAAACAAGAGTGGCCTGGCCCTTGGAGTCTGGTCACCTAAGTGCCCTAGGAGGCTCCCTCCCCCAAGGCCCAAGAGCCCTTTGTCAGAGATTTCCTTGTTGAACTATCTTCCAACATGAAGGGGACACTTACTGGATGCCAGCTGGTGGCGAGTAAGACTCACAGCAGACTCACAGCATGTTGAGGTGGGATGGGTGCCAACTGACCTCAGGTGGGCTTGGGGTCGACCAGGGGTGGCCAGGTCACTAGGGTTAGTGATGAACGTGGGGAGCCCTGAACCAGGCACGGCGGGGTGTGAGGCTGGCGCTTCCTCCCTGGGCAGTGGGAAGCCATGGAGGAGTCTGCCAAGGAAGGAAGGGGTGTGCGGCTCGGTGGCAGGGAAGCAGGAGCGTGTCTGCGTAACCAAGGGAGCCGTGGCATTGGGGCAGTGAAGAGCAGTGGGCAGGCAGGGAGGCAGGCTCTCCAGTGTCAGGGGGATGAGAGGCAGAGGCAAGAAAGGGGGACCAGAGGCGACCCCCAGGCTTCTAGATAGAGAAGTGGGGTGGGCGCTTATACCACTTACTGGAATGGGGACGTTGGTGGAGCAGAAGGGACGACTTGGTCATTCGTGGGCAGTGGGGCAGGAATGAGGGATTATGAAGCTCTCCAGAGTTACTCTGGGTGTCTCTCAACAGTTACCATCATTGTTCATTCAGTTTTCCAATTCCGTTTTAGTTGTTGGAGTTTGAATTAGGGAAATTCCTTGGGTAATTTTTTCCCACTCAGTATTTGAATTTTTTTTTTTAAAGAGAAAATGAGGTTTTTTTTTCCCCCTGAGGTTTTTTTTTTTTTTTTTTTTTTTTTACTGTAAACAATTGGGATACATGTTATTTCTCTGTTTGTACATGGAGTAAAGGCATACCATTTGTGTAATCATAAATTTACATAGGGTAATGTTGTTTGATTCACTCTGTTTTTTTTTCCCTTCCCCCCACCCCTCCCACCCCTCTTTTCCCTCTATACAGTCCTTCCTTCCACCATTATTGCCCCCCTCCCTAACCCTAATCCTAACCCTAACACTAACACTAACCCCTCCCACCCCCCATTATGTGTCATCATCCACTTATCAGCGAGATCATTCGTCCTTTGGTATTTTGAGGTTGGCTTATCTCACTTAGCATGATATTCTCCAATTTCATCCATTTGCCTGCAAATGCCATAATTTTATCATTCTTTATGGCTGAGTAATATTCCATTGTATATATATACCACAGTTTCTTTATCCATTCATCAATTGAAGGACATCTAGGTTAGTTCCACAATCTGGCTACAGTGAATTGAGCAGCTATGAACATTGTGTGGCTGTATCTCTGTAGTATGCTGATTTTAAGTCCTTTGGGTATAGGCCAAGGAGTGGGATAGCTGGGTCAAATGGTGGTTCCATTCCAAGCTTTCTGAGGAATCTCCATACTGCTTTCCAGAGTGGCTGTACTAATTTGCAACCCCACCAGCAATGTGTGAGTGTACACATTGGGTTTTTCCCCGCATCCTCACCAACACCTTGCTGCTTGTGTTCTTGATAATCGCCATTCTAACTGGGATGCGATGGAATCTTAGGGTAGTTTTGATTTGCATTTCTCTTATTACTAAAGATGTTGAACATTTTTTCATATATCTGTTAATTGCTTGTACATCTTCTGTGAAGTGTCTGTTCATTTCCTTAACCCATTTGTTGATTGGGTTATTTGTATTCGTAGTGTAGAGTTTTTTGAGTTCTTTATATATTCTGGAAATTAGCGCTCTATCTGAAGTATGAGTGGCAAAGATATTCTCCCACTCTGTAGGCTCTCTCTTCACATTACTAATAGTTTCCTTTGCTGAGAGAAAGCTTTTTAGTTTGAATCTATCCCAGTTATTGATTCTTGCTTTTATTTCTTGTGCTATGGGAGTCCTGTTAAGGAAGTCTGATCCTAAGCTGACATGTTGAAGAGCTAAAGCAATCCTTAGCAGAAAGAGCGAAGCAGGGGGTATCGCAATACCAGATCTTCAACTCTATTACAAAGCAATAGTAACAAAAACAGCATGGTATTGGTACCAAAATAGACAGGTAGATTAATGGTACAGAATAGAGGACACGGACACAAACCCAAATAAATACAATTTTCTCATACTAGACAAAGGGGTCAAAAATATGCAATGGAGAAAAGATAGTCTCTTCATCAAATGGTGCCTTAGAGGAGGGGAGCTGTCCTGAGCAGGTCTAGGGGCACAGAGGTGCTCAAATCTGTTCATCCCCATCTCTTCGTTTTTCCTTCAGAGAGGACAGACCAGTCTGTGAGCTTCTGTGTCATCTTAGTCAAAGGCAGGAGCACGTCCACTCTGTACTCCCCACAGCACCCGGCACACAGCTCTGCAGACAACGGATATTCCACAGGTATTTATGGAATAAAGCCTGAGATAGGTCAGTGTTCCTGGAAATGGAAAGACAGGAGAGGAGCAGGAAGACTGTACATGAAGCAACCTCAGGACCTAAGGAGAACTTGCAATGGGTCACACAGGTCTCCTCTTTGGCCTCTTTTTTTTTAATCAATGTCTGAGAATGAGCTGAATGTGAATTTCTACATTAAATTTATTTGTTAAACTAGATCCAAAAGACTCACATGAGCCATTTTGGTGGGGAGACGTTGGGCCTCAGACCCTTTCATTTACCTCAAGTGTCCCTTGGGAGACACTTGATTGACAAGTGGCCTCGGCTGTCACTCTCATTAACAACTCTGGCTCCATAAACTGGCAGATAAGAGGGAATTGAAATGAGCACGGATAGGCTGGGCGTGATTGTAATGACAGAGGCCGTAACGCAAGTGTCTTGATCAGAATCCTGAGGATTAATTATCTTGATTATCAAATCACTGATTTGCCATTTTGCAAAGTACCCGGCACTTGCCCACTCGGCAACTTGCCCACTCGGACTCCCAGTCTGTCACCACACAGTGGCTGGCTCCCAGCAGCTGGAGCACTCCTGTGCCCGACTGCTTCCCCTTCAGCATCACGCTGGGCCAGGCGGCACTGGCCAAGCCCTGCCACGGCCCCAGAGCAGTGGAGGAAGCCAGGCCCCACTCACCCCCTCATCCCTGTCACTGGGTCTCAACCGCCAGCGTCCCCTTCCTGAGTGCAGGTCTTTCCACCCCTCTGCAGCCTGCTGTCCTTTCAGTCCTCAAGCCCCATCTGCCACCTCCCAGGTGAGAACCACAGTGGACCAGCTCCCTGGCCTCAGCCTGCCATGGCCCCTGCTGTCTGAGTTCCAGCCACCCTGTGCCTTGTATTCCTGGGACCCTGGGTGCTGCTTCCCACCTTGGGGCTCTTCATAGTCTGTCCTGCCTGATACCCTCTGGTTGAGCAGGGGAGTGGGGAGTAGGGAGGCTGGGTCCCTGTCCCGCAACAGTAGGGTGCCGAGCGAGGAGCTTGCTGCTTGTTGCCTGCCTCTATGTCCCCAGTGTCCAGGGGGAAGTGGCCTTTGACGCCCCCCAGCGCGGCAGCCCTGGAGGCTGGCCTTGGCCCATCCCAGGAGCGCAGCACCTCCTCCCTCTGTCCCCACCCCCGCAGCATTCTCCGGTGCTCCTGTGTCACCCTCACGCCTGTGATCACTTGCTTCTTTTAGGGCCGTGCTGTCTGTGTCCTTCTGTGCTGTCAGGGTGCAGCCTAGATCGGCCCTCCCAGCTGTGCCTGGGTTTTGGCATCTTCCTGGAACTCCGTTCCCTCTGCTCTCTTCTCTGTGCCGGTGGCACAGCTGCCGAGCTGAGGAGGAAACCCCGCCTTTCCTGTCCCTTCCTCTTCCCCGCAGGTCCTGGCAGCAGCCCCGTTAGGGGAATGGGTGATGTCAGTCAATGGGGGCTCCACAGGAGGCAGCAGCAGGAAGGAAGCTCCACTTGGGGGTGGGGGTGTGTCCCACAGTCTCACAGTGATGGGAGATCGCAGGGCAGAGCTCCACGACCTTGTGGTGAGGGCCAATCTGCAGAGAGATAAACCTCAGTGACCACAAGGGCAAGAGACAACAGTCTGAGGGTGGGCACTCCCCAAACGGCTAGGGCCTGGTCAGGGTGGGGACAGAGAAAGTGAGCCCTGTCCCCCCAGGGGGATGAGGGGGCTCTGGAGGGCACACACAGAAGGGGCTTTCCTGAGTTCTTCTGGCAGCTGATTGCTTGAAAGGTCATAGAAGCCAAAAGTATGCCAGGCAGTTGTATTTTCTGGAAAACTAGTCAACAATGGGAAAGCCTCCCCCACCCCCCATCAGCCATGAGCGGTGACACAGGAAGGCTTGAGCTCTGGCCTGGCTCCAGCCGACTGCTCTGCAGAGCTCGCTGTGGACATCCCCCGACTTCCGTGAAGACGTTCCCTCTGCTCCCTGATGTTGCCTCCTGGGTCTTGGGCAATTTGGGGTGAGAAGTCTTTCCAGGGAAGCAGCCACCTGGCCTCTGCCTGCTCTGGGCCTGCCATCTCTGCTGGGCTAAAGACGAGCAACCCATCCTCAGGCTGGTGGAGCACTGGAGAGTGGTCCTTGTCCACCATCACTGCGTCGCTGCTGTGTCCACTCCCTGCCCTCCACAGGCCAGGCCTGACATCAGCGCTGTAATGCCTGACAGGAGCCGGAGCCAAGGAATGGGATTTATGACCTTCTGTGTGCACTTGCTGGCAAAGAACTATGTCCCCCTGCTGGGCCTTGCGCGATCTCATACTTGGGCTTCCTCACTCTGAGCCTTGGTCTCTTCAGACTGTGAGAAGAGTGGACTGGACTTGATCATCTCTATGACCACTTTGAAGTCCCTATGTATTTGAGATGCTGAGGTCCGAGTCTGCAGGAGGTCACACACATGCATTTACTAGGAAGTCCTGGGCCACTGCCTGTGACTTACTTGGCACAGGTGAGAGACCAGCCATCCTTGAGGCTGAGCCTTCACCAACTTCCTTCTTCCTGGGGGCCCTGCAAGCCCTCTGCCCAGGAGCAGTGATGGCCTCTGGGTCAGGAGGGAAGGCAGGCTGTGTTCCTGCTTCCCCTTAAAAGATAATGAACCTGAGATTTAGACAGGACAGCCAGGATGAGAACTGGATGTCACCACTTCAAAATACATTCAGGATGCCAAAGATGGTAGGCAGATTTTTATAAAAAGGGACATAACTGACTTTTCTTATAGATCGTTGCTCCTCAGAGAATACCCGTTCTTATAAATTTTTTTGTTCCAATACAGTTCACTTTGTTTCATTAGGGAAGTCTAAAAGGAAATAACTTTAAAGAATCTAATAAATACAAAGAGAGAAAATTTTAAATTGCATTTTATTGCCTTTATGGTCCCAAATCCATTTCATTTCCTGAATGCATAATCTCAAATTCATTTCATATCCTGAATACATATGCTACATCTCAGAAATATCAGGGACAACCAAACCAAGAGTCAAGTGATAAAATGCTTCTCAGCAACTTGAAATTCTCTTCTTGTCTTCTGGGTCACAAAAAGTCTGCAGTTTCCCATCTCCTGTTTCCCTAGAAATAATTCAGCCTAGAACTGGCATTTTAACTCTGCTTTATAGTCATGTTTTTATGCATGTCTGTGGGACCAGAGCCTTCTGCGATGCTCTTGGGTTTGTTTTTCTCTCTTTTTGAGATGAATATAGAAAAAGTGCATCCCAAGGGATTTACAGTTTTTACAAATCCCTTCCCCCTAGCTTCTACCTGTAATTCTTCGCCTCGCACTGAAGAGATGCAAACTTCATGTTTTGGAGAATTGAAATAAACTTAACTTTTGTCATCCTGTGTATCTATGAGATTTTTTAAAAAAGCTGTCTAAACTTGGAATGGAATCCTGCTTTCAGCATCTCCTGTCTTTATTCATTTAACAGACATGCATGGTGTACATGCTCTGGGCAAGCCCTGTGAGTGACAAAAATGTTGACCAGACCTATTCCTGCCGCCTGTCCTTGCAGCCACAAAGGCAGGCCATGTGCACACGAACAGCTACAGTTGGGATCAGGGGACATGGGCTGCCTGAGAAGACAGAATCGATAGCGCCATCAGACCCAGGGGCTGAGAACTAGCCCATGAGGGGGTCCAAGGGAGGGACTGTGGGGCTTAGTGAGGAGGTGGCAGAAAAGAACAGCATTCATAAACTTAGAGAAGGAGCCAGAGTCAAGCATTTGGGGAAATGCTGAGAAGCCCAGGTTAAATGATGCTCTAAATTATGGAGGATGATGTTGGAAAGCAGACAGGGATATAAGGAAGGCCCAGGAGTCTGCTTCACAGGGTAGTTAGAGGGTTTCGAGCAGAGAATAGCAACCCACGTGGGGACTTGGTGAGAGAAATGTGGTTCTGAAGCATGAATGGTGCTGGCCCTGAGTTTGCTGCTGCCAGGACCAGCCCCCAGGGAGCGAGAGGGGCCCGGGGCCTCTTGGGTGGAAGTGCTGGGCAGAGCCACAGGGCGGCTGAAGTTGAAGAGCCCAGCATGCATGGCTGCTGGGGCGGGGCCCAGGAATATCCCAGACCAGAAGCAGCTTCTGTTACTTTTTTTTTTCCCCCACAAGAGAACAATTTTTTAAAATTTGGTCTGTGACTTTTCATTTTATTTTTTTGATTTTTAATTTTAGTTATTCATGACAGTGGAATGTATTTTGGCAGATTGTTCATACATAGAATATAACTTACTTTATTTAGGATCCCACTCTTGTGGTTGTGCATGGTATGGTGGTGTATTCAAATACAAGACAGCAAATTAATCAGTAATGTTACTTTTTATTCCTTTTGTTGGAGAGAAGGATACAGGAACCTTTAAAACTGTTTTGTGAAGGGTGACCCCTAAGTTTGCATCCTTGCTATAAACTTCTTTGGTGACCCCACAATGCTAGGTGTAGTCCTTCAGTTTTATTTGGTACGTGGCTACTCAACAAATGTTTGAAATGTCTTCGTGTATTTGTTTTAAGAACAAACTAAACTTATCAGCCTTGTTTGGCAAACTCGCATGTACTCAGCAAGTAAAAAAAACTCACATTCTTATGGATGAACATCTAAAATATTCTCAAGCCAGTAACGCCTGCACTTGGAAGGGGAGCCGAGCTGGGGCTCTCTGCTAGACCTGTTCCCCTTTCTTTCAGTAGTGGATACAAGAATGAAATGCCATATCAATGACCCTGGCCATCAGACAGTTACAGCTTGCAGGCACTGGGTGCTTCAGACATTTTCTGTCCAGCAGAGAGCACCCAGAGAGGAAGTCACAGGGATGGGCTGCATGATTCCTCCAGAGTCTGAGCTGGTTCGGTCAAGGCCACTGCTGCCGTAAGGCAGGTGCTGCTACCGGCCAGAGACAGCACATCCCGAGCTGCCCGTCGCCCTTTTGTTCATAGGCACCTTTCTTCCTATACCTTGTACCCAGCCATTTCCGCTCCTTTCATGGCCAGGAATCTGTGCTCTCTCAATACAGCAGACTCCTCCTCCTGCCCTATTTTGTGGAGCAGAAAATGACAGACCAGACCAGCGTGGTGGTACATGCCTCATAATTCCAGTGGCTCGGGAGGCTGAGACAGGAGGATTGCAAGTTCAAAGCCAGCCTCAGCAAAAGCAAGGCACTTAGCAGCTCAGTGAGACCCTGTCTCTAAATAAATACAAAACAGGGCGGGGGACGTGGCTCAGGGGTCGAGTGCCCCTGAGCTCCATCCCTGGTACATGCCCCTCTCCTCCCCAAAAAATCACAGACCAGCAGGTAGCAGCCTCTGGGACCGCCAACTCTGCCTCCCTAGTGTCATTCTGAGGGGGCATGGCAGGTCCAGCACAGTGGCCACCTTGGTTCCCAGGGAATGTCCCTAGGGTCTGTGCCCACAGGCCATGTGTAGCTCATGTGGCATGGGGTGCAGGAGCGCCAACCTGGTCTGGTCCTCCCGCCACTGGGGAGCAAATTGCCTCCTCCCATGCTATTAAGGGTTGAATTATGTCCCCCCCAAAGATATGCCCAATCTTCACCTCCAATACCTCAGAATGTGACCTTATTTAGAAGTAGTAGGGTCTTTACAGAGGTAATGAAGTTAAATGAATTCATATGGATGGGCTTTAATCAGACAAGACTAGTATCCTTACAAAAAGGGGAAACTTGAGCACAGAGATAGCCATGCAGAGGGAAGATGATGTGAAGAGACCCAGGAAGAAGGTGACCGTGTGACTGGAGCGAGCATTTACAAACCAAGCAGTGCCACAGAGCTAGCCGGCAGACTCCAGGAGCTGGAAGAAGCAAGCCAAGATCTGCCCCTGCGACTTCAAAGAGAGCTCAGCCCCACCGACCCCTTCATTTTGGACATGTGGCCTCCAGAACTGTCAGACAACACATTTCTGGTGTTTTCAGTCACCCTGTTATGGTCCTTGGTTATGGCAGTCCTAGGAATCCACACATGACCCTGCATGAGCCTTCAAGGCTCCTGCACAAAGGTCACAGAAACCGAGTCCTCGTTTCCTTCGACACTGCTTCTTGGTCTTCTCTTCTGCCTTTCTGTGCACAGAGTGGCCTCAGAGCAAAGCACAGATCCAGTCCAGTGTGACTAGGATGGACTGGGGAAGGGAGGAGAGCTGCCGGGTTCTGAGGATCTGTCCCAACAGGGCTGTGGCAGCCCGGCCCTCCGTGGTGTCATGGAAGAACTGGGGGCTTGACAACTTGAGATCTGTGAAGAACTCCTGATTGTAAGGCCAGAAGAAACCAGCCGAAGAGAAGCGGTGCTGTTGGTGAGCTAGACCACCTGTGAATTAGGGCCAGCGTTTAATCCAGCACACGTGTTCAGCAGACAAGGAATCTGCCTCTCAGGGACTTGCCACCAATCGCACTAACGAAGACAGTGAGTCAGAACCAGAACTCAGTCTCCAGGGCTCTTTTCACCAGCCCTGTCAACACACACTTTAACGTCATTACCCTGGGGCCAGCACCGTGAGACCCGTGCCCTCCCTTCTTATAGCCCATAACCTAATCAGAGACAAAGCCAATATCCTAGCATTATCTGATGAAGACAGACAGGGCAGCAGAAGGCAGCAGGCCCTGCACAATCCCTTTACCCAGGAAGCTCCTTGTCTTCAACAGTAACCTGGAGTAATGTGTGTCTTGCCCACTGAACTAGTTACGTGAAAACGCTTTGAAAACTGAAATGCACTCTGAATGCAGGAAGCACCGGCAGTCAAGTGTGGGGTCAAGTCCAAATCAAATTACATAAGGGATTTGGTGCAGAAAATTAAGTGCCTTTATAGATATTATCATTTTCACAGGTTATTTTTTTAATTGATGGAATGTCTGTAAGGCACATTATCTCTGGAGTCTCTTGGCAAACGAACATCTGAAACAAAATCTTTCTGAAATAGACGTTAGCACTATTCTCATAGTTCCTCTTGTCCTACTTGGTTTACTTCTTTCCATCTACAAAAGCTAAAATAAAAAAATAGCAAATTCAGATAAAAGTGGTGGTATATCCAAAGAATAATGCAGAAGCATCTGTTAATTTAAACTTGGGGCTTTATTAATAAGTAAAACTACGCATAGCTTTTATCTGTGTTTCCTTTTTACCAAGTTCAGTGACTGTTGTGCAGGGACTGCTGAGCAGATTTGGACCCCATATGCTTAATATTAATTAGATTCATTTGGGCGCTTAATAGCTTTGGTAAAGCGGAACTGCATTTGACACTTTTTGTTTGTGGTTAGGTGATGCATTCAGTTCTGGAAACTTCAAGGGAAAAAAACCATAAAATTCTGACAACCTGCCTGTTAACCCCATCTACCTCTGGGCCCATAAACTCTCATAGCTAAACTTCCTCTGGTGAGCAGAGAGCACTTTGTGTGCAGCTGGTTGTATTCTTAGTCACAGAGCAGTGTCTTGGCCTATTTGGGTTGGCAAAATACCCTGAACTGGGTGGCTTAAACAACAAACATGTATTGCTCACAGTTCGGGAAGCTGGGGAGTCCAGGATGGGGCTTCAGCAGGTTCGGGTCTGGTGAGGGCCCGCTGCCTAGTTTGCAGATGGCCACCTTCTTGCGTAGTCACGGGTCCAGGAAACCAGCTCTTAGCTCTTCTTTGTACAGACACTAGTCCCATCTTGGGTGCTTCACCCTCATGACCTCATTTAATCCTCCCAAGGCCCCATCTCCTGATACCACCCATTGGAGGTTAGGGGATCAACAGAGAATTGTGGAGGGACACAAACATTCCGTCCATAGCAAGCAGCCCAGAACCATCCTCGCCTGAAGGGTTCGGTTACTGGCATTGCCCAAGGGCCTTTTTACATGTGTGCTCATGGGGAAAGGGCAAGATGAAGACAGTGTCCCGTGTCATGTGATGTACTGGGTTTTGCTACTTGGATCATCCTAAGCATCCAACCAACCATCTTCTTATAATAATGGTCTAAAATATTTTCTTTGAAGAAGTAGGAATTTGCTTGAATTATGTAACTCCTAGGTCTGCAGCTCTCAGGAGACCAACAGATTCATTCACTCACTCACCCACTCACTCACTGGCTCATTCAACAAATATTTAGTGAGGACGGGGCATTATTCTAGATGCTAAAGAAGTTAGTAACAAGATAAAAATCCCTGCCTTCAAGGGTCTTATGCCATTTGCAAATCCATAAATTCATATGTAATATGATATTAGATCATGATGACAGAATAAAATCCAGAGGAAAGGCAATAGACTACGATTGGGGAGATTAATCTGACTTGGATGAGCCGGTGAGAGAGAGCACTTTTAAAAATTTTTGTTACTGCATTATAGTTAGACAACTATAGTGTATTCATTATATCATATTCGTATAGCACATGATGTGATTTTCTCAATCTCTCCCCCAGTACCTTCCCCAGGGAAAGCATTTTTGAAGAGGTGATGCTAAGCAGAAATTTGAAAGAAATGAGGGATGACTTTCATGTGGAAGAAGAATATTGCAGGGAGTGGGAACAGCTAGTGCAAAGGCCTTGAGGTGGCATGAACTTTGTATCACTGAGGATAGGTAAGAGGTGGGCATCACTGGAGTCATTGAACAAGATGAGGAATGGTAGGAAAGTGGGGGCAAGAGACCAGGAAGCCAGATCACGTAGGGCCCCGTCGACCACGGCAAGGACACTAGATTTTGTTGTAAGTACAATAGGAAGTCATTTTGAAAGGGTCACTCTAGCTTCTCTCCAGGGAGTGGGATGTTGGGAGTGGGGAAATTCAGACACTATTTCAAGTCCAGTCATAAGGTGAATGTGGACATGGACCAGACCAGAGAGGGAAGGGCTGGGAAGTAACTGGAATCAGGAGCATTTTGAAGGTTGACATGATTGGCAGGTGGACCATGAGGGGCGTGACTCTCAGGGAAACAGCTTTGCTCTTCTCCAATTAGAGAAGCCCAGGGGCCACAATTGCAGCCCACCGTGACCCACGAGGGGACGTGACTCTCAGCAGCAGAATCCACAGCCCTTTCATGAAAGTGAAGGAAAATCAATGCCTCTGGTGGCTCTCACATTTAAAATAAAGGTTTGAATTTTAAGTGCCACACATTTTCCATGAAGAAGAGAATAAAGACATCGCTTACATTGTATCACTTTTTAAAAACCTTTCCTTAGCAACCTTTCAAAACCATAGCAGATGTTCCTTGGTTAGAAAAATAAGTAGATTGCAGTTTCCAGGAAGAGGAGACCATTATCATGGGCTCATTATGAAGTTCATTACTGCATGCATCGGAAAGACCAGACTTAGTTTATAGTTTCTCCTGCTGGGTAGTCCCAGACAACATCAGAGCAGGTAATGGTAAAAAGGAGGCCAATGATAAGAATTCACATTTTCCTCTTCTCTCTTCTGAACTTTCAAAGCTTAAATCATTTTCTTATAGAAACAATACTCAGCATTGGCAGGACTTACTTTGGATTTCCCCTTTCCTTTCCTTTTGGTTACTTCTTACTCCTTCCTTCCTCCAAATCTGTTTTTCATATTTTCCAAAAATAATTTGACATATTTCTCTAGTCTCTAAATTTTTTGAAGATGAATGTGCTATTGCTTAGAGCACTTTTATAAATTAAGAAATGTGAAAATTTGAAATAATGCAATTTGGGGGTTCACCTGTTTCTTGGAATTTTTCTTGAACAAAAACGAAATGATTCTAGGAATCTATCTGTTCTACACCAAATTAGTTGTGTCTCCGTGTTTTTGTTGTCATTCTTTAATGACATTTACAATGTATAGCCTGTGATTAGATGTATTTCACAGCACTGAAATTTAAGCCTTTGTGTCAAAGTCATATCAGTTCTTATTTTGTGTCTGTGGATACAGTTATTAAAACAGAGAGCCTGTGTTTCCACTGTTGATACTGTTCCGTCCTGGAATGAACAGACCACCTGGCACCCCGTGCTGATTTCCTCTTGCTGACATCCTGGGTTGAGCATTTTATTGGCTCATGGCGCCAATAGCTTCTCCTGTAACGGCTTCAGGGGTTCGTTTTATGGTGATCATTTGATAAGCTCTACGATCTTCCGTTGACATGTACAGTGCTCAGATTCTCCCTTATCCATAAGAATACAACTTAAAGATATCTTACTTTTCCCTGAGAAGGAGATATTCCAGGAGTTTTAGGCCACAGGACTCTGTTCTGTGCTGGAAGGGATTCTAAGGACAACAGTCAGCCTCTGGCCACAGCAGGCCTTGCTGGAGTCCAGGCCCTCCTAGATTCCTCCAGCACCAACGGTCAGCAGCCACTTATCAAGGTTGGATGATATGTCACCATAATTCATGCAACAGTCTTGGAATGTTGTCCTGGGGACAGAGAAAATGATTGCGGCTCAGTGAGGACAGATTCTCTCTCAGGGCCCACTGGAGTTGGTGTCAGTGACCACACCTGAGGGACAGAAGGCTGCAAAGTAGAAGAGCAGCACTCCTTCCTTCTTTCTTCCTTTCTTTCTTCCTTCCTTCCTTTCTTTTCTTTTCTTTTCTTTTCTTTCTTTTCTTTGCGGGGGGCTACCAGGGATTAGACTGAGGGGCACTCAGCCACTGAGCCACATCCCCAGCCCTATTTTGTATATTATTTAGAGACAGGGTCTCACTGAGTTGCTCAGTGCCTCTCCATTGCTAAGGCTGGTTTTGAACTCACAATCCTCCTGTCTCAGCCTCCCGAGCTGCTGGGATTATAGGCGCACACCTGGTGGAAAGAAGCTGCAAAGTAGAACAGTTGCACACCTTCCTAAGGTGTGTGTGTATATATGGCAGAAGGGAAGCCCAGACGCCAATGCCATGACCTATTAGGAGCCAAATGCTTTGCATGAGTGAGAGAAGGTAGGTGAAAGTCAGAGCATGGAGGCATCTCTCAGCTCTCTGAAGAGACACCCTGTGTGGCATGTAATTAATGATGACTATTCTGAATGATCCCATTTGGAGAGGGGTTTCTAAGCCTGTGCTCACATCCCAGATTCCTGGGATCAGCCCTGCCTCTTGTTCTTCACTTGTCCTCCAACATGTGACCATGTGGACCTCACAGGTCTGTCAGCTGTCTCCTACCTCTTGCTGTCGGTCAGCTCTCCCAGGGTGTCAGGGAATGCCACTCATGACTCATAGTTCCTGTTGCATTTGTTTTAAGTCACAAAACTTGTGCGAGGATGCTCCTGGTGGAGGTAAAAGAAAACCAGGCCCAGATGGCCTCAAGCAACAAGGAACTGCGTTGATTTACATAAATTGGTACCCAGCCACCAAGCAGTTCATGTGGCAGTTCAGCTATGTGATCAGAGGCCCATCTGTCTGCTCCGCCTTCCACCCTGATCTTTGTTCTGTGACTGCTTCTCCTTGTGAGCGAAGGGTGGCTGCTAGAAGCACGTGCATCTGTTTACTGCCTTTTCTTGTCTGATAGCGAATAGACCCTGGTTTCCCATTGCTGCTTGTGAGAGCAGGGAAAGATTTTTCCAGAAACCACCAGTAGTCCTCCCTTTGAATCTCTTTAGACAGACTTGGTGCACATCTCCATTCCTGGACTAATTACTATCAAGAAAGGTGGGATTCCCTTTGACTCTATGCGGCCACCTTTTAAAAAAAAATTATTTATTTTTTAATTTGTTAGAGACTGCATTTTGATTCATTGTACACAAATGGGGTACATCATTTTGTTTCTGTGGTTGAGCTGAGCCCAAATCCCTAGTCCATAGGCTGCTGTCTAGTGGGGGAGGAGTCCATGATTAGTCAACAGCAGTGTCCTTATACAAGGCAAGTAGTAACTCCGAGGCCCAGCACCCATATTTATTTTCCATCCTCTTAAGGTTTGGGGCTGATGGATAGTTTGATATGCAGTGCTACAAAATGAATTGCCTAAAATTATTAGGAGGCAGGTGACAGACAATCTAAAAACATGAAAACATGCTGGGCCTTGTTAGTAATAGGGAAAATGTAAATTAGGATCTCAATGACAAGCTATTTTACTCCCACTAAATTGGCAAAAATTTAGAAGTCTGACATTAGCAAGCATTGGCAATGATCTGTTATGAGGAAACAAAACCTCTCCTATAATGGGAGTATAATTTGGTACCACCACTTTTGAAAATACAGCTGTTATTATAAAACAGAAAATTTGTGTGCCCTTTGAGTCAGCAATTCCATTTTTAGGTCTATATTCTAGAACAGTTTTTACAATTTCTCCAACAGACATGTTTGAGAATGTTCACAACAATATTGTTCACAACAGGGAGAAACTGGCAACCATCTAAATGTTCAAGAACAGGAGAACAAATAAATGCACTGTGGTATATTATTTAGCAGTGAAAATGAAGAACCACTGGCTACCCAACAACATGGATGTGTCTTAAAAACTTATGCTCAACAAAAAGCAAGTTACCAAAGACTACAAACAGTAAATTACCATGCTTATAAAACTCAAAAGCCAGCACATTCAACCAATGCATTGTTGGGAGCCTGCCATATGTTCTGAAACTCTCTTGAAAAGCAAGGATGGTTTTCTAGGGAGAGAGCAGTCTAGAGGGTGGGGTCCAGAAAGATCTGATCTTTAGTTGGGTGGTAGGATTGGGGGTGTTTATTTGATTTAGGGGTTTCATAACTTTCTATTTATAAAATATTACATAAGAATCTTAAAATATATGCTCTCTGAGCTCTTTAGTGAATGTCATTGATTACAGTAGAGTGTCAAAAAAATTATGATTCTTATAGAAGAAATCCGTGCCTGATGAATCAATTAATATTCTGTGAGGGAACCAATTGTTATGTGGTTGGAAGAATGAGCAACTGTAATCTATTTAGGCTTTGAGGAGTCTTTGATTAATTGCTATGCCGTGAATCATTAAAACCCTGGTGTTAAAAGTGGGTTGAGTTAATATTCACTCACAGATAGGAAAGCAAGGACAAGAAGTTCCAAAAAAATTAATGTGGAACTAAATGAGCCATTATCTATGTGTAGAAATGTAAGCTCTTAGTTTCTGCAGTGATCAGAGTCAAATTTTGCTTATAGCACACTTTTTAATGGATCATTTGAAGGGGAACACACAAGCAAAAAAGTCCCTTGGTCAAAGGGAGAGTTGAGGCACCAGGTGGTTCAAGCACAAGATCAGAGCCTGTTTGACTCAGAAGCACAGCAGATGAGCTTTTGTGTGGATCGCACTTTCGTTCGGTGAGTCCCACTTCCCATTAAATTCTCTCTGGACATTTATTCCTGATGGGAAAACATTGGAGCTCATGTAGTCAGGCATTTTCCCCACACTGAGCCTCTAGGGGAATCTCTTCATGGTTAAATAAGTTCTACTTAATCAAGTTCTATCTGCACGAGTTCTATTTCTGGTGAAGGTGTGGCTTCTGGCGTCATTGGTGTGATTTGTGGTTCGGCATACTCTTTCAATCCCTCTTTAGAACTTCCATGTCTCCCTCAAAATGTAAATTCAAGACTAAGTCCAGGATGGAAGATTCTGGCCCACCCGGCATGATTACATAAGGCATCTGTGATTTTGGCAACTTGTCTCACTTTCTTCGTTAGTGAATTGAAAGGGTCACGCTGGGATATTTCTGAGGTCGCGCTCAGATCCAACATTCTGCGACACTGGGAAGCCACTTATGGAGGCCACGGGTTGGGGAAATCCTCTTCCGGGTTGGCCCAAGGCTAGCAGTGCTGCGCTCTTGCTGATGCTCTGTTACCTGTGCTCAAGGTAATGTGGACCCTCTATGATCCCTTTGAACACTGTCTTCTTAGTGTTAAAATAACTTCTTAGTTATTTTCTGGGCACCTCTCCCTGAACGGGGCAGAAACTCGTCACTGATGAGCCAGACCCAGAGTCTTTATTAATTTGCTTCTGCGGTTGTGTATCGGTATACAACTTAAATGATGTGTGAAAAATCCCATCAACATTAGGGAGCCCTCATATTCTGACAAGAGGCATGTTTTGCGTGGTCCCTGGGAAGATGTCAGTGTGAGCCATTATTTGAACCTAAAGGAAAGCTACGCTCAGGACAGTGAGTGTTCAGAGCATCCTGAACATCTGTGTCCTTAGATCCAGAGTGAATGAGGCCATTGTTAAGTGGCCCCTAGGACTAGCAAGTCATTTTTTTTGTTTAAATTTGATTTTAGTTTTTATTCAAGTATCACATGCACATATTTTAAAAAGTCAAATTGTTCTAAGAGACCTATAACAAAATCACCTGCTCTGTATCCTCACCCTAGTCTACTCTGGTTCACTTCAACTCTTTTAATCTCTATTTTTCTACATAATCTGTATTTCTTTCTGTTGATTCATATTAGAGCTTATTGATTTACTTCTATTCTCTCACAATCCCCTTCCCCTCACCTCCCTAATCTTTTTGGAATAATTATACATTTTGATTAAATACATATCCATATTTTAATTATTTTGAACATATGAATATTGTTCACATCTGTACCAGGTAAGAGGCTATTATATTTCCTGACTCGTTTGTTTCATTTGGACTTTTTATCCACATCTTCCAGCAGCTCTGTAGAAACGTGTACATACTGTTATTCGCAGAGTTGATGCTTTAGCTCTCTGCAGAGCCTCCTTCTCCTTCACACCGGACTGGCCCGATGCACTGATGGTATTCTGTGACCTCCCTTCGTTGTCATCCTGAGAATGTTCTTGGCCTCCCTCTGGAGGCAGCACCTGTTCCTGGACCCTGGGGCTTCCTCTACATGATTTTCCTATTTTTGGTGGATCACATCCTATGATATCTTTAGGAAGTGGTATACTTTTGAGATTTTTAAACATTTGAAAATATGTCTATTTTTTAATCTTATACTTGATTGATGGTTGAATTGGGTATAAAAATATGAATTGCAAATCACATTCAATCAGCATTATGAAGAAATTATTCCATCATTTCTTCACTCCCTAACTTGCTAAAAAGTCCCTGGTTATATACAATATAAACAGTTTGAATCTGACCTCTTTCCCACTATCTTTTTGTCCCTTTTAAAGCTTTTAGATTTTGTTCTTTATGTCTAGTGTTTTGGTTTTTTATTTTTTCAAGTTATTGCTAGCCATTGTGCTGAGCACCAAATTACAATGGTAGTGAGTCCTATTAATAAGGGAACACGAGTCTTTTATTTCCAGGAAATATTCTTTGATAACTTCCTCTGTGCTTTTTTTTGGGGGGGGGGGGGGTTCCTCTTTATCCTGAGTGTCTTTTGTATATGAACTCTTTTATTTGGATAAGGGAGTCTTAAATTGATCTTTCAATTTTTTTCTAGCTTTTTTGTTGTCTGTCACTTGATCTTTTTAATTTTTTTTTTTTTTTACTTTTAGTTGCAATAGACACAATATCTTTATTTTATTTATTTATTTTTATGTGGTGCTGAGGATCGAACCCAGCGCCTCACACATGTTAGGCAAGTGCTCCACCACTTGTCCATTTTTGTTTTACTTTCTGGGAAATCTGTTTGAATATTTTCATTGAATTTTTAATTTCAGCAGCAATATTTTTGAGTACTGAGAACTCTTTCTTGTTTCCTGACTCTTCAGTTTTAGAATGTCCTGATCTTACTTCATTTCTCTGAAGATATTTATCTTTGAAAAATAATAGCTAGCACTTACATAGGACAAGGTCCTGTCCTAAGCAGTTCGTATGGAGTAAGTCGTGTGTTCCGCAGAGCAACCATCTGAAGCAATGTCGTTACCATTCTGATTTTACAGATGGGAAACCGAGGCACACAGAGGGTAAGTAACTTGCCCAAGATGCCACAGGGGAAGGGTGATCAGAACAGGATTCTACCACTCTCTCAGGCTGCCTCTACTCTCTGCACCATCTCTTAGGAGTTCTTCACCTCTTTGTTTTTGTGTTTTTCATGCTGAAGATGCTTCTCAGATGTCTGGTGACATTTGGCCATCTGTTCACATTTTTTGTTTGTTTTTTTTTTTTTTTTTTGGTACCAGGGATTGAATCCAGGGGTACTTAACCACTGAGACAGCCCTTTTTTATTTTGAGACAGGTTCTCACTAAGTTACTTAGGGTCTTGCTAAGTTCTAAAGCTGGCTTTGAACTTGTGATCCTCCTGCCTCAGCCTTCCAAACCGCTGGGATTACAGATATGTACCACCACCATTCCTGGCTCTGTTCATATTTAACACTGAGTTACTCTTAAGCTGCTGTAAGCTCTGTTGGACTGGGTAGGACTTTTTGCCTGGTGGATTGTGGGACTGTGTGATGGGGTGTGGGGGAAGCCATTTACCTGCTGGAGGACTCTGATAACAAAGAAGTCTTTTTTCTAGGTCTGGGCTCGAGAACGGGTCTGGTCCCAGTCAGCATGCATGTGTCTTACTTCCTGTTTTTAGGTTGGCGTTCCATCTCTGTCCTGTTCTGGTGCCTCTGAGCACAATGCTTATCTGGTTTAATTTTTGAAGTCTTGACTTCCCATCTTCTGTGGAGGAAAATTCTGGAACAGATTCTCATGCACAGGACCATTTTGAGCCCCTGGACTGTGCAGGTCCTGCCTGGTGAGCCATCTGTCTCTGTCAGCCTCACTCTCTCCCCAGTTCCCCACACTTGAGGCACTTAGTGCTGACCTCCTTCAACTCTTAAGTCATCTCACAATCCTGTGTCATCTTTGTGGCATCCTTCCTAACCGCCCCCATCCTATACCTGGCGATTTTGTCTTCTGTATTGGATGATCCTGATGGATGGTCCTGATATGTTGTTTCTTGATTCTTCCATGTCTCACTCGTCTTAGCCTGTGTTCTTGGTACTTGCTGATCTTCAATTGGAAGCCCATTGCTAGTTTTTCTCCTTTAGAAAACCCCGTGGTCTAACTTGGTTGAGTGTGCTCTCCTTCAGAGGACTCTTAGCCACTGCTGTGGGGACCTGGGGCTCCCAGGCCTGAGACCACCTCAGCCTCACTCCAGTGCATGCGGGGGTCCCCAGCCCAGCTGCTCGCCTCACAGCTGGCCGGCGGCTGCGTATCAGAGCTCCAGATGGGCATTCCTGTTGGCGCATGCTGTTGGTGCCATCCCGCCCTATGGTTTACCCAACAGCAAGCGCTTAGCTCTGCCCCTCATCTTCCTTGGGAGTGTGGGAGGACCTTGGAGACCCCTGACCTTTGGGCATCTCAGAAGGGGTTTGGGTGCCCTTAGGTACCATCTGCCACATTATCAGAATCAGAAGTCTTTATGTGCTTTCCATTTTCACATGTCAGTTTGGGGGAGCCCCATATGCTTCTTAAGTCCCCAGAAGGTGGAATCTGTGTTTTAGTTTACCTTCCCTCTACGTAGGGAGTGATTTTCAGGAAAGGCTGTGGGTAAAGTACGGAACTGAGAAAGTCGCCTGTGCGTTCCATTCTGAAAGTGTTCCCATGCTCAGTGTGCACAGAACCGCGGGCCCTGGGCTGGAGTGCACACAGACACACGGACCTCGTATTGGTTTTTCTGCTGAGGTTACAACAAATTAGCCCAAACTTAGTGGCTTTGAACAGCACACATTTATCCTCTCATGGTTTTTTTTTGTCACAAGTACAGGTTCAGCACGGCCCTTGGCTTAGGGCATCTTAGAGTGTCACGAGGTGTCAACAGGACTGTACTCCTTTGGGGAGCTCCTGGGAAGAACCCTTTTCCAAGCTCATTCAAGCCATAGGCCCAGGGAGGACTGAGGTCCCATTTCTTCAGTGCTGTTGGCCAAGGTAGTTCTTAGCTACTAGAAGCCCCTACATCCCTTGGCTCATGTCCCTTTTGCTCCAAGCAGCAGTGGGTGTGTCTCCAAGCTCGGTCTGTCTGCCTCTCCTCATCTCTCCAAAGCATTTCTGCTGACACATCGTTACGCCCTTCTCTTGTTGTCCACATTCATGTGCGTTCCCGGGCCTCTGAATGATCCAGACCACCTGCCCATCCTAAGATAGGAAGCAGGCCCAGCTACATCTGTAAAGCCCTTCCCAGCCGCCTGTAGACCAAGGGCAAGAGTCTGGGAGGAGCCTCTTCCAGGTCCTGCCACCCCATGTGGACGCACACATTCATCCGAGTCTCACGACAACCTGTGAGGTAGGTGGCATCACTTTCCTCACTTTAGAAACGTGAACGCCGAGGCTCCGGCATCTACCTGGATTCCCACTTCTGGGCGGTTGGCGAGGGGCAGAGCTGGGCTGTAGACAGCGCGGTCTCCAGAGGCCGTGCTCCCGAGGGCTGTGCTGCACGCTCTGGATCACGAGGCGCCATGCAGGTCCCTGCCGTCTGAAGCACTGCTAAGGGTGACTGATATTTAACAAACCGTTAGAGAGGAGAGGTTGGGTGTGGGAGTGTGAGCTGCTGTGTGAGCCCTTCGGGTTCTCCGGATAGAGTGCCTGCTTTCCCACAGGATGGTTCATGATCTTTCTTTTCTCAGTGTTAATTTGTACACATACTCGCAGAGGAAGGCGTGTTAGATGCCTCTCACTTACAGGTGGAGGAGCTGAGGTCCGTCCTCCCCTTTCCCTCAGCCGCTCTCCACTCTGTTCTCCTCATTCGCTCTGTTCCCTCCTGTCCGTCTGTTCCTGTCACTGCTGCCCCCACCTTTCCTGCTCCTTTTCCTCAAACCAAATCCCCAAAATGAATATTCTAGATTCTCATTTACAACTGCTCCTCAAAGCTGCCCTCGTGGGTTGCAAATGAACCTCTCCAGCCCAGGACACCCCCTAGGCCCCATCTCACTGACCCATCAACCTGGACAGTATGGCCATGCCCCATTCTGGAACTTTCCTCCCCTGGTCTTTGCTGCTGCTCATACGGAATTTCCTGCTTCCCGATGTTCTTTCTCAGTCCCTTTTGCTGGTTTTTCTTTCTCTACCTACTTCCTTCTTTGCAGTCTGCAACAGGAGAAGCAAGCATGACCTCTGTAAGAAAACCCACGGAAACCACGCCAGACAGGGAAATCACATAAGGGAGTTTATGAAGCAAACAGAGTGTCTCCCTGCAGGGTAAGAGAGAAAATGAGAGGAAGAGAAAGGGAACGAGAAAGGGCGTGTGCTAGAGAGAGTGGAAAAACGAGGGGGAGAAAGAAAGTGAGTAGAAGAGAGAAAGCATGAGAAAAGATGGCGGGTAGCTACTGTGAGGCAGTTGAATTCCGCTGGGCTAACAGGGGACCAATACCGGAGAAGGACACTTGCAAGCTGACTGATGAACCAATAGCTAGCCAGGATGTTCACAGACTGACAGTAGTTGGGAGGCGGGGAAATGGCTGCAGCGGAAAGGGCGGGAACAGCTTTGTATTACAGCCTCAGCCCCGGATGTGCTGAGGGGAAGCACCAGGAGGCAGAAGGCGGTCCCAGAGGTGCCTCCAGCCCCAGCCTCCTGCAGCCTCACTCCTCAGGAGACTCCGCCCAGCGGTGCCTTCAGCTACCACACCTGCATGGCTCGCAGCGGACGTTTTGGCCATTTCCTTTTCCCATGTAGTTTTTTAAATCAATAAATGATATCGGGTTTTTAAAAATTATCATTTACCTTTGGGGCTTAGAAATCCAGTCGTGACAGCAGCTGTCTCCGCCCGTCCCAGCCAAGGCCTCTGCCCCCGAGAAGGCAGTGTTCTCTAACCTAATTCTAAGCGTTGGCTTTTCATTTTCTTTTTCTTTCTTTAAGATTTAGTTTTAGTGTCACCCTGTGGGACAAAAAAGGATGGGGTTATTCATCAGCATTCCCTCCCGGGCGGGGGCTGGTCTTTGCCAGCAGACTTGTGCGGCGTGAAGCAGGAAATCACCTGGGCCGGAGAGTGCTCTTCCAATGCATTTGTTTTCCGCTTCCATCAGCGAAAACATGCAGCTCCCCACTCGGCGCAGAGTGAGCAAGGGAGCGCGTGGTGTAGGGGAACCAGGAGGCGCTTCCTGTCATGGCACATTCCTTCACCGCGGCGTTCCATTCCCGGGCTGGCCTGGGCATGTGCCCGGAGTCTGCGTTTATGGTCGTGGTCCTTTGTGTACTGTGAATTTCCGGAGGACCCACGTCGTCTGTTTAGTGCGGCACCCAGCACAGTGTCCTAAACGCCTTTGATAACAGTCGTTTCCGTGACAGTGGGAGAAGGTGGCAGCTGCCATTCAGTGGCCTCGGCTTATTGGAGATGGATCACCGACAACATGGTGGAGACAGGGGGGTGTGGGGCAGCACACAGGAAGCAGAAACGCCTGAGGAAGGCAGGACAGCGGCCTCTGAAGGGCTGTAGATTGTCGCTTCGGGCTTGCAGTCCCCTCCCAGAGCCGATCCAGCTGTTTTCATTTTAGAGTGAAGGGAACTCAACTCAGGGAGGTCAGGTGAGTGACTTGCTGACCTCATGTGGCAAAGTGGAAGGCTGAGACTTTAGCCATGCTGTGGTTGGAATGTCCCCTCCAGGGCTCATGCTGAGATTCGGTCACCACTGTGACTGTACCAGAGGCGGGACTCTGGTCCAGATTCTGACACCCCTGCCTTCGGGAATGGACAGATACCATCATCTCAGGGGTGGCATAGACTCAGGGGTGGCTCTGTGAGGGCAGTGAACTCTCCAGGTGGGCTCTTGTCCTGCCCTTCCCCCATGGGGCGAGGCAGCAGGAGGCCCTCACCAGATGTCCAGCAAGTGTCAGACCCATGTACTTGGACTTCCCAGTCTCCAGAGCCATGAGAAGCAGGTTTCTGTTCTTTCTAAACCACGTGGTCTCAGGTGTTCTGTTACAGTAGCAGGAAACGGACTAAGACCCCTATCACCTGACTCAGGTCCCTGCCCCTCCCCTGTGGCCTCTCCTGGCCCCTTGTCTGGCGACTTTCCCACCTGAGCATCGCATTCCTTGGCTCACGGCCACATTTCCCTCAGCCGGTCAGCATCTCCAGCTCCGCTCTTCCTTGGGCCACTTCCTGCCTCAGGAGTCCAGGGATCCGCCCCTCGCAGACAGAACTCGCTCTGCACTTTGCGAAGCACCGTCCCGGTCATGACGCACACGCACGCACGCTGTGGCTTCCTCTTGGAAGAGGAGCTCTGAAAAATTGGCTTATTGAGAAGGCGTTGAACAGGTCAAAAGGCGTCTGTCTTTTGGCATCTCTATTTTTTAATTTGTACACTCATCAGAATTAGGTTTAGATTGCGCTATGCATTCCTAAAATGTTTTTATCATTCTTTGAGAAATTATGTTTTTTGTACCTTCAAGCTAATTATGTCCCCTAACTCAGGAAAAGCTTGCTTTTCTGTCTTGTATGCAATTCATATTTCATTATCAATGGCAGAGCTTCAGAAGAACCCAGAAATGAAGCCAAGCCCCACTCAGGAGGACGCTGGCCAGGGCACGTGGAGTGGTGGCATCTGTGTTTCCCAGCAGCAGTCCGTCAGGGCCTCGTTGGAGAGTGTTCCCACTTGTGGACGCAGGCACAGTTGACCCAGCTGTCCCTAGGGTGGTCTCTGGCTAGGGTCCCTGGGAGGCTCCTCAGGTCCCTCGGCTGAGCAGGTTGCTCCTCACAGCCCACCACCCTCTGCGGGTTGACACAGGACAGGCTGCTGGGCGCTGTTCTCCACTCTGCGTCATTAGTTTCTGAAACGCATGCTAAAATCTCAGGAGCTGTGGTTGGTGTGGCTGCCAAAAAGACGTTGCAGAGCTGCAAACGTGGGGTGGCCTCTGGGTGTGCCAGTCATCCGGGCGGGGGACTCACGGGGTGGGTCACAGAGGCTGGTGATTCGGTCCCCTGAGCATTTCACTCCGTGATCCACACAATCTTCACCCCACCTGGGACTGCCCACACCCACGTCAGCCTCAGAGACGCGGCCCACATCTCTTTTACCTTTGCTGTTTACTATTACACTGTGCCAGGCACTTCACTAAATGCCACGCACACATTTACTTCACCAGATACTGATACTTGAGCCCTGAAGCCTCGTGGTCACTGGGAGGCCTCACTGGCCTTCCCCTGGGGGAGGCTGACCCAGCTTGCATTCCCAGTAGCCGGAGTGGGGTGCAGTCCAAGCCTTCAGGAGAGCGGGGTGCAGTCCAAGCCTACAGGGGAGTGGGGCGCAGCCCAAGCCTACAGGAGAGTGGGGTGCCGTCCAAGTCTACAGGGAACCCGTTCCAAGAGCATGGGGTTTGGGGCCTGGGTCTCAGGGAGCTGAGCTTTCCTGGAGTCTCCAAAGCACCGGCTCTGGGCAGGTCAGAGTCTCAATCTTGTCTCAGTACTTTCAGAAGCGTTGGCATTGGGGTCCTATAGGCATCTGAGGTGTCAGAGGGAGGGCAGTTTATTTGGTGTGGCTATTTGATGGTGGCCAGAATGTTTCTTTTCGACTCTCCAGAATGTCCTGGGCTGGTGGGATTGAATTGATGCCTAAAAGGTTGTTGGTGTGTGGGGAACAGGAACCAAGGGAGAGAGATGGCCCTAAGCAACACACCTCCCAAGCCCAGCAAGGCCTGATGACTGGACCCTCAAATAGCCTACTATGGCCAGAGTGTTCCTGCTGGACACCAAGGGCCAGACACCAGGAAGTTCTCCCTCTCCAAACCTCTGGCACTGTCTGTGGAACGTGCACGGTGTAACTGATCACGCTCTAGCTCATGATTATCACATTTGGGGCCTCCTTCTCTAAGCTTATGTCAAATCACATGCAATGTACTTGGGACCCTCCCAGTCTCTTTAGCTACCAGTTCCCAGTCTCTTGTGTCACTTCTATAGCAGCCTACTAGCACCAACTGCATACATCTATGTATAAGTAAACATTTTGTTGGTATATAATATACATACAGAAAGTATACAGATTACACGGGTACAGTTCAGTAAATTTTCACTGTGTTCAGAACAAGCAAATAGAACAGTACCAGCACCCATAAATCCCCTTTGTGCCTCCTGATAAGCCACTACCCCCTCAAGGGCAACTGCAGGTCTGCTCTCTAATACGGCAGGATTCATCATACCTACTTTGGAACTTTATAGAAATGAAACTCATGATGTCCTGTTTTTGCTCCACATTTTATTTTTAAGATATGTCTCTGTTGTTGCATTCAGCTATTTATATCAATGCCAGATAATATTCAGTGTGTTAATATTTAACATGAATACAGTCTACTGTTGAGAATCGGTTGGGTTTTAGTTTTTGTTCTTACAACAGTGACACTGTGAACATCTTGTATGTGCACTGGGTTGCATCAGCTGCTTTGAATCCAAGTTTGCTATCTTAAGGTAATTTCATCCCAAAGTTCTAGGAGTACATAATTGTCCCATGGACAGGCTTCTGGTCCCTGAGGGCTGGCACATGCTATCTTTGCCATGCCATTTGTGGGCTTGGCCAGTCTCCTGCCAAACTGTAGATCCACCAGGGTCTCCCACACCCAGTAAGTGATGCATAGTTATTGGTTCAGTGAATGTTCTGATGAGAGATTGGAACACCAAATGTTGGGTCACAATGGAAAACGAAAATTCAGGTTGCTTCTCTCTGTTCCCCATCACCGTGCCCACCATACCACAGCAGTTGTGCAAAGGGACATCGGTCAAGGGGGAGGTCAGGCTGGAGATGCACTGAAGATCCTGGGAGGCTGGCAGCTGGAGGGCCTCCCAGCCTTCCCAGGAGTGCCAGCCACTGACATCCTGGGGAGCACAGTCAGGAGGTATAGAAGCCACGGAGGTGCAGCTGTCATCTAGCTGACACCATCGCCACTGTCCTCTCCCATCTGTACGACATGGACGCCAGGATGGCTGCCTTGGTGGGGCAGGAGGAGGCAGGGTTGAGAGGAAGGGAGCTCTACGTGGAGCATGGAGGGGTCACTCACGCTGCTGGTACCCAGGCTGGGGCATCCCTGGGCATGTGCAGCGCCACTGGGGGAAGCGCCATCCAAGTCAGGGCCCATCCCTCCCCTCGGGTCCTTGTCGCTCTGAGCACTGCTTCTCTGATCCTTCCTCCGGAAATCCGGAGGGAACCAGTTCTCCAAAGTAGGGAGCTGTTTCCCTGGCGGGAGCGAATGCATTCACACAGCGTGACAGGTACAGGGGCCTGAGAGCTGTCTGCTCAGAAGTGTCTCCCAAGCTGCCCTGCAGATTGTCAGGTTCGCCCAAACCCGTGACTCCTGGTCCTGAACTAAGACATCTCCCGGGTGCTGCCCTGAGCAGGCTGGGCGGGGCTGCACCCCGCTTCCTCCTCCCCGCCACTGAGGGTCTCGCTCTTGTGGGGTTTTGCTGCTCCCTCTGCATCTCTCCTTGTCACCAGAAAGGATAGATTTTGTGTGAGCCGCTGTCGCCTTGGGTATTGCACACATCCTCTGTCAAAGTCCCACCCGTGAACCGCAGCTCAAGTTGGCAAGTGGGGACGGGCTGGTTGGAAAAGTCCTCATAGGATTGCCTGGGACTCCTTGAGAGGATATGCGTGTGCTTGCATGTGCACATATGCCTATTTGTGCACACGTGTGTGTGTGTGCATGTGTATACATGTGTGCACTTGCACGCACCCTGGTCACTCGCGGATCTGATTACATGGGCCAGCAGGAGGATGGGGCAGCGACCCTGTGGCTTTGTGCAGGCAGCAGGCCGCTGGCAGCTTTGTTTGTTTTCCTGGAGTTACAGTTCCCAGGCCTTCGTGGGAGGCCTGATAGAACAGACCACCCACCTGCCGCAGCTTTGCTTTCTTCTTTTTGTCTGCAGAGAAGCCCTACTTCAAGTCGTGCTTCAGTGTTAAAGAACTGGCCCCTGTGAGACCCTCCTCAAGCCACCAAGGGGCCTTCCACTAGTTTGATTGGGGATTTAGCAAGTGGTCCCTGACAGACCCTCACGTTGGGGCCTGCGCCAAGGTCTCCACAAGGCCATGTGTGTGGCCACTCAGTTCCTTGGGGGCAACAGCTCCTGAGGGAGGAGGCAGGGAAATGGCATTTTACAAACAACCCGAGACAACAGTAAGTTATCAATGGACTCAGTGCATGTACAATCAATGCCAGCAACGCTGGTGTGAGGAATGAATTGCATTAGACAGAGGCCATCCCAGGACCCGGCAAGTCCACTGCATCTGTCAAAGCCCCAGGTAGCCACCCGCAGCTGGTGCGGCTCTGCACACCTGTTCCCAGACTTTCCCCCTCCACTGCAGCCCCTCTGACTCTGCCCCTGCTTCTCAGGGTCCCACCTGTGTCTGCATTCATCGCTCAGGCTCCCCTCGGTGTTGGTGTCCTGGAACCTTGGGTTTAAGACAGGGACCTCACTTCGTGGCTCCTCCACCACCTGGATCGTTTTCCATGATTGCAGACCTGTTCCTATGATGAGGAGACCTTCACACATGCTGCTTAGGTCCTGCCTTCCCCGGGGACACAATAACAACCCCACGGGGGCCGAGAGGAGTGGCCCACTGTGGGCAACAGGAAGAACGGAGCTGGGTCAGAGGGCAAGGGCGCAGTGCACGCAGCTACAGCAGCTCTCACAAACCCTGTGCTTTCTGGGTGACAACCAGAGACACGGTGACAATTGTGACAACAGACAGTCGCTCCTGTCGCCCTCGGACCCAGCTCTGTTCTTCCCGTTAGCCACAGCGATACCTGATTAACGGTTCTGGTAAGCAACGGAGCATCAGTGACCTCAGAAGCAGGTGGAGGGGAGTCTCTGTTGTTTTCTCCTGAAGTTTTGGAATCATAAAGCAGCAGCTGACTCCAAGTGTTGTTTTTAACACTGTATTCTCCAAAGCCTGATGTTAAAATTCCGATGGCATCTTTACTTCAAACCAGAAGCAAAGAGATGAGCCAAGTTTGGTATTTTTTGTCTTTTGCTTATTTTTGCTGTGAAACCATTGAAAAGAAAAATATCGGATTTTCACACACCCAGGTGTAAATTGGCCATTGCGTGCCATAAAATAGCTGCTTTCCTTATCACAAGTCTTCTCTTAAGGGTCTCAGTAAGTGTGGGGGCAGCTTTTGCCTCCTTAACCAGAAGAACGAGCTGGTAGGAGAGGTGAGAGCCCACAGAGGTGCTGGCTTGGTTGTCCAGAAACGTTAATTGCCCTTCCAGGGACTCTGGAAGCAACCTCAACAGAGTCACAGAAGATTCGGAATCTTCCCTCTCCTGACCAAGGGCCTGGGCACAGGGACAGGAAGTGGAGCCTTAGCCCAAGAGGAGCTGTGTGCTCTTAGGCAGTTCTCTTTGCCTCTCAGCGCTTCCTCTGCACAACCAGAGGGTTCAGCTGGTGTCTTTCATGACACAAACATCTCCTAAGGTCCTTCTGGGAGCCTGTTGCTTTGCCAGGTCCTCACATGGAAGGTAACCAACCAGTCCCTGCTCCAAGGATCCAAGTCCTGATAAAAAAAGGGAAACAGGACAACCAGCAATTACAGCGCAGTGGGGAGAGAAAATGGAGATGGGGTGCATTGGTGGCACCGAGGTGGCACCGAGGAGCCTGGGAATGTGACTCAGGAAGGACTTCTTGGAGCAGAGGGCACTTCAGCTGAGCGGGAGGGAAGAGAAGGACTTTGCAGGCCAAGGGATGGTTCCCAAGGCCCCGTCCAGGTCTAAGTGCAGAGTCCGCAGTTGGGGTGTGGGGCCGATCAAAAGTTCCACTGGATCCAGCGGCCCTGGGGGCAGTCCCTTCTCCACTCTGACTGCAATGGAGGAACCAACGACAAGTTAGCTGTCTCTCCACGACTTCCCATCATGGTTTCCATTATCCCTGCTTCTCCCCTCCTCCCTGGCTGTCTGGCATTTGTCTCATTGGGACACAGTTAATTAGAGATCACCTGGCAGTCGCTGTTTATGCAGGAGGTTGTTTCCTCATGATTTCAGATTAGTTAGATTAGGAGTTTGGAACTAGTTGTTTTTAGATGTGGTCTTCAAATATTTTTGCTTGTTTTGAGCAAAGTTTTAAAAATACAGCTGGGCACCATGGCGCATGCCTATAATTCCAGCAGCTCTGGAGGCTGAAGCAGGAGAATCAAGACTTCAAAGTCAGCCTCAGCAACTTAGCGAGGCGCTAAGCAACTCAGTGAGACCCTGTCTCAAAATAAAATGTAAAATAGGGCTGGGGATGTGGCTCAGTGGTTATGTGCCCCTGAGTTCAATCCCTGGTGGTAATAATAATAATAATAATAATAATAATAATAATAATAATAGCCTGGAGTGGTGGCACACACCTGTAATGCCATCTACTTGGGAGGCTGAGGCAGGAGGATCACAAGTTGGGAGTCCAGCCTTAGCAACTTAGTGAGACCCTGTCTCAAAATTAAAATTAAAATTGTTAAAAAGGATTGGGGATGTGGTTTCATGGTAGAGGGCCTGGGTGCAACCCCCAGTATCACATACACACAAAAAGCAGAATACTATATACATAATAGTAGTGTTTTTTAAATCTCTCTCTCTCCAGGGTTATTAAATTTCTGGTACATTTTCTAGTGTTATCTCTAGCACCTACCTGGTAATGAGCGCAGAAATGACATTTCCAGAGAAAGTTTTTAAAAGATTTTAACTTAAATGGCAGTATTTAAATCACAAAGCAATCACCAAGTCATCTGAGACTTGGAACAGAAGTGTTGGCTTGGGGTGCTGATTCAAGGATGCCTGGGAAGGTCACCCTGAGTACTAGCACTTAGAAGGAGTGGGACAACAGCAAGGTAGTTGCCAATTCACTTCCTGCCAGCTTTAAAATTATGTGGTTCCTGATCTTTTCTTTATCTAGAGAGATTTGGAGTTTTGCACACCAGATGAAACCTCATTAATAATTGTATACCCTATTATTCCAAATTTATGTAAATTCAAATCCACAGGAAATGTCTCTGCACTCTGCATTTAAGGCTCTGCAAGGCACTGAGGGAGGACAAAGAGTGTGCACACGTCTGTTTAAAGCCACAGGTATCAGCACTGGGGGACAGTGTGATGAAGAAGGGGCCCCGGGAAGCAGAGTCCTCACGGTGAACGGGATCTTGTGTCGTGGCTGGAATCAGGCGTGACAGCTCCGGCGGAAGTCAGGGTCATCCAGCCTCGAGTGAGGGGCTCAGCTTTCAAGCGGGTGGCTTCCGTCTTTGTTCTCATGGGCTGCTATGACAAAGTACCATCACGTGATAGCTTAGGAACAGCAGAAATTTCTTTCTCACGATTCTGGCAAGCCCAAGGTCAAGGAGCTGGCAGATTTGGTCTTTCTGATTGAAAGATGGCAGCTTCTTGCTGTGTCCTAGCAAGGTGCAAGGCCAAGGCAGTCTTCGGAGCTTCTTTTATAAGGTCACCAATCGCATTCTTGGCTGAAGACCATTGTATTGGTGATCACGTTTCAACGTGTGGATTGGGGTGGGGCACAGAGATCAAGACCTCAGCACCCTTTTAGACTACTTGGCTTCCTGGAAAGTTGGAACTCACGAAGGCAGAGGCCACTGTGAAGTCTGGCTGAGTCCTGTCCTTCCGCCACACCACCACCTCCCAGGACCAAAGGGGATTCCTGATGGACTGGATTGGGCTTCCCAATAAATGGAACAGGAATGTGTGCTTTAGAAACTAAAACCGTACAATAAAGGGGACATGCTGGAGACACTGCACTATCCAAACTAACCTAAAAACTGCTAAGCGTGTAACAGGTTGCTTTTTTGGCAGGGGAGTACTGGGGATTGAACTGAGGGATACTCGACCACTGAGCTGCATCCCCAGCCCTATTTTGTATTTTATTTAGAGACAGGGTCTCCCTGAGTTGCTTAGCACCTTGCTGTTGCTGAGGTTGGCTTTGAACTTGCCATCCTCCTGTCTCAGCCTCCCGAGCTGCTGGGATTACAGGCATGCACCACCACACCTGGCAACAGGTTGCATTTTTTAAAAATTCTCAAAGCCAGCTGCACAGGTGCCCCTCATTAGCATGAGCTGTCATGGGTTTGCCCTTCACATTTCTACTCAGATGACCTTTGACAAGTTTCTTGATGTCGCGGTTTCATCATCTGTTACACGCCCTCCTCATAGGAAATCGCTGTGGAAATCAAGTTTGTCCTCTGTGGCGGGTTCCTGGACCTATTCCTCCTAAGTACAAATATTATGTCAAAAGCCAAGTTTAGATAAAAATGGCTTTCACAATCCCAGCATCGGATAGAATTTAAATTTCATACATAGTCTCAAACGAAATGAAAATGCTAACAAGGAACCGGTAAACCCGCTCTCAGCGACGGAGTCGCACTAGGCCGCTCCTTCTTGCACCAGCACCCTATTAAGGTTGGGGGAGTTCTCATGGGCCTCATTTTCCCTCATTCCCACCTCTGTGACTTTAGAGAAATAAGTAACATAAGAAATATCAGCTTAGAAAAGGAAATTAAGCTAATTTTTGATGGTATGGATTTTAAGGAAATTATGCCCTTTTCTGGTCTCAAAAAGCTATCCAAACCATTTTATAAATGTTCTGATTTATAAGCAATTCTGTGTTATTTTAAAAGCTTACTCACGAAAGTTATTTCCTTCCCCTCCTCCCCTCCTCCCCTCTCCCCTCCTATCCCTCTGCTCCTCCCCTTACCTCCCCCCTCCCCTTTCCCTCCCCCTATCCCCCTCCCTCCCTCTACCCTTTTCTTCCCATCTCCCTTCCACTTAACTTGCTCCATCTCTGGCACCTGTTCCCAGGCAGCCTCCCAGGGGAGCTGTGCCGTCTCCTACTCCTCTGGCAGAAGGAGGGGGAGGTGATGTCTCTCCACCCGTGGGACATCTGCCAATGTGAACATTGAATGATCACTTTAATTTGCCTTGCTTTGATTGCCGGTGGAGTTAGTGCCTATGTGCAGTTCTTCCCTGCCCCAGGTCCCTCCCTGCCCTAGGGGGCCATCTGTGTTCGCTGTAGTGTGGTTGGTACATGGAGTAAGCGGTGGGGAGCCCAGAAGTCGTCCTGGCTCCTCCCATCAACAGTGCATCTGTGAAAGCTCTTATCTTCAGCCTTTCTGCTGTTGTCATGTGTGTGTGTGCGCGTCATTGTGAGGTTCTGAGGGAAGGTTGGGAGGAGGGACCTCCGACACTTGTCACCAGCAGCTTGTGAAGCTCACTGTGTAGACTCCTGGCTTCTTCTGTCCTTTATGCCACTTGCAATAACACCAAATATAAAGACAGAAAAGTTGGCCACACCTGATTGTGCAGAGTATTCTTTAAACTCATTTAAAAATGAAGACTCAGTGGTAAATATCTCCTTCTGTTTTGTATAAACGATGGAAATATTTTCTTGGGAAGTAAAAAGGAAGAAAATTTAGCTGGTTAGGGTATCTAGCACAGGATTTTAGAAATGCAGCAGGTAAATAAGACATAAGAGGATCTCTAGGAAATGCCAGAATGGCTTATTTATTGTGCTCATTTTATGAACTTCACTTTGGTTTATTTCCAGTTTTTGTTTTTGTGCTGCAGCACTAGGGATGGAAACAGGCTCTTACCACTGAGCCACATCCCCAGCCCTTTTTACTTTTTATTTTGAGATAGGGTCTCACCAAGTTGCCCAGGCCAGTCTCAAACCTGCAATCCTCCTGCCTCAGCCCCCCAAGTAGCTGGGATTACAGGCAGGCGCCACCGTGCCCAGCTGTTTAGTTTTTAAATAGGTAGCAGTTCTGCAGCCCTGTGATTTAATTTTAGGCCTCTGTGGCATACAGTTGTGCATAAACACATGTTTTCTCTTTCTATATTTGTTCCTTAGATTTCTTTGTTGGCATGTTAAGAAGTCAGGTCTTCTTGGTCATTGGTCCTATAAAATCTTTAGATCACCTTCAACATAGTCATTTAGACAGAGGCAGCTCAGCTTTCAGTTAATCAGTGGCAGAGCCCAGACTAATCATCGACAAGCCTTCTGTCCATGCAGAAGGAGGCCTACACACCCCTTGGCTGGCCAGTGGAAACTGAGTGGAAAGGCTTGATCAACTGCGATTCTGTTTTACTCGCCGTAGCAAGAAATAGCATAGTATTTCAGTTGACATACGTAAGTTGGTAAGTTGTGTTCACAGAAATCAGATACAAGATACCATCAGATACAGATACAGATACAAGATATCTAAGTTTATGTCTGATAGAGCCACATGTGTCCGTGATTCGTAACAAACTGTCCCAGAACCTAGTGAATTAAAACTATACACATTTATTATCTCCTAGTACAGGGGCCAGAAGTCTGGGTGCAGATTAACTGCCCAGTGGATCAGGCACTGTCCAGGGCTGCAAGCAAGATATATCTGGGGATGTCATCATGGGCAGGCTAGACCAGAGTTAGGATGTTCACTCTTGTGGCTATTGACCAGAGGCCATCCTTGTGAGCCTCTCCGTAGGGCAGTTCACAAGGACAGCTGGTGTCCCTTGGAAGACCAACAGGAGAAAGAAAGAAAGTGAGCAATTTGGAAGTTGTCCTTTTTTGTAACTTAGAAAGGACACCCTATCACGTCTTCCATTTTCTAGAAGCAAGTCAGCAGATGAAAGTGAATACCAGGAGGCAGGGATCTCTGGAACCATGGATAGGCTTCCACATACAATGTGTGCTGTGGTCTGGGTATGTCCCCCCAAAACCACGTGTTGGAAGCTTGATCCCCAGTGCAAAGATGTTGGGAGGTGGGGCTTATGGGGAGATGTTTAAGCTGAATGGATCAGTGGCCACCATGAAGGGCTCAGGCTGTGAGTCTGGTCTCTCACTCTCGCTTCCTATCTCTGCCTTTTAGCCATGGGCTGATGCAACATGAAGGTCCGCGGCAGATGCCGGCCCTTGACCTTGGACTGCCCAGTTGCAAGAGCTGAGAGAAGTAGATTCTACCCTCTATAAGCCACCTAGTCTCAGGTGTTCTGCTGCAGCTGCACACACACTGACCGAGATGCCATTTTCCCCATCGCGTCAAGTAAAATTGCCTGGACATCAGGAGGTTCCCCTGTCCCCCTGCACACCTCTCTTTCTCAGACTTTCAGGAATCCACTCAGTCACCTCCTGTTCCAAAATATACCACTTTTCTGCCTGGATTATTCTCTAGGCTTTGAGTCTTCTTCCTAACCTCCTGGGCTCTGAAACAAACACAGAACTCCCATAAGCTTTTACTGGACTAAATCAAAACAAGGAATAATAGGGAAGTGTGGGAAATTACCACGAGTCCACACAAGTGCAAGACTAGCTCTCTAGGAGGAAGGGATTGTATTTATGGAGCATCTAATGTATACCCAGGGGTATGTACTAGCTAAGGGTCTTCCTGATGCCAACTCATCAATTCCCAGATCGACAATACAATTGGCCAATCATTACTCCTAATTTGTACTATTCCAATTTATTCCTTGATCTGTGATGAAACTGACTCAGAGTCTGAGCTGACTTCTCAAGCCAGGGTTAGGTGGGAAGCCAGTCAGTCTGATTCTATAGCCTGAGACCTTCCCACTACAATACCAGGGTGGCCCTATGGACCCAGCCCCAGGTTCTGGTATGAAGTGATTCAGGCCCTTACCTTAAACACCTATCTACTCGGTCTTGCCAAGGTAAATTTCTTCAGATTCCAGGCAAGCTGGGGATGGGATGGTACTGCTTCTCAATCTATTCTAGAAACTTCTTCCCACTCTCCCATGGTGCTGTGGGCTATTTTTCTGTCACACAGGCTTTGCCTCAGTATTCCTGAGTCTGGCAAATCCTTGAGCTCATGGGTGAGGAAGGGGCTTCCCCACCTGCTGCCATGGCTGTACTAGTCTCAAGGTGGCCCTTTCCTCCTTTTGCCAGAGGCTGTGAAGTACAGTCTTCCTTTACTGTGACCAAGGGACTCATCAGAGGCCCTGAGAAGGCAAAGGGGCAGAGCTAAGGGAGCAAGGACGGGGACAACTCCACGTGGGGTAGACAGTGACCTTTATTTGATGGATCATGGAGAACTCACAAGGAAGTAGAGGGACTGGGGCCCTTGCTGGTGCTTGAGGACACTGAGGGACTTGGGGCAACACATTCAGCAGCCAATCCAGAAACTCACTTTTGTGTAGCTACGTGGGTACACCCTTCCCTTCCTGAGGGAAGTTATACAGGTGCTTTTGGGGTCAGTGCCCTTAGAAGATCTATGGACCTTCTCCCCACAGAATGTGAGGCCAGGTCTGGCATGGCCCAAGGTAAGGCTCTTCACCCATTGCCGCCAGCCTCTGAGGCCTAGGAGCCCCCAGCAAGCGGTCATCATTCGCAGGGGGCTGACTGCCTTGGGCCCCACTTCCGGACAGTCCTGCAGTGCCTCCAGCCCCTGGGCTCTGTTGCTAGCTTGCTCAGGAACCGGAACCTCGACCTTCCTTGGCTGGGTTAACCATTTCCCTGTGTCCCTCCCTGGATGTCCCATTCACAAACCCTTTCCTTCAAAGACGCGCCTTTGCGGAGCTTGTGGTCATGGTTAGACAGTGTGAAGCTCTCCTTTTAGACTGAGGAGCAGCAAGAGGAGTGTGCCCTGGGGAGAGTGTCAGAACCCGAGCTGGTGGGAACTCCTGGCTGAAAAGCCTTTTGAAACTGTTCAGAATAAGCACCATGGTCACAAGGCTTTGCTGATGAGCACGAAGGCACAGCCAGGGTGTCTCAGGCCATTGCCTCCTCGGCCCTGCTTGGTGGGCCTCTGCTTTCGGACTTCGGTTTCCTGGTGTGAAGTAGTGGCTTTGTGGCAGCCTCATGGCAGCTGCCCAGGCAGTTGTGTCTGGAAAGGTAAAAGACCATCCCAGACCTGACCCCATTCTTTCCACCGGCTGCGTCAAGCTGGACTGTGTGTGCCCACGATGAGCAGGGACTCCGTGGAAGGAGGTGCTTTCTGGCCCTTTTCTCTCTCCATTGTATTATTCTGCAGCTTCCAGTGGCTTCTCCAGCTTTGCCATTTGCAAATGTGGTGGCCTTTTAACTTACTGTGCCTTTCGCAGCAGTGACATCTCCCAGACACTCCTCAGGACACAGCATGACTCCGTTGGCCGTGTCCCTCTTGATAAGCACTAGTTAAAGATGCTCTTCTCAGATGCTTCTCCACCATAGGTCCCATGAGGTTCTCTAAATCTAATGTTTATTATTTTGCCCTCTGGCCCCTTCTATTTAAAAGTTAACTAATAGTCATGTTTGCCACTGGGTGGTCCTCAGGATTCTTTCTGTTCTGTTTCAAAATGAACTGGAAAGGTTTTCTCTCAGAAGCAGTTGGCTTACAAGAAAACTCAAGAAATGATAATGAAGGTTTAGCCCAGGCAGATATACTAGGAAAAGAACGGTTAGATGAAGACTGGGGTGGGGTGGCTAAGGTATTCATTCATTTGTTGTCACATGGCATTTTTTGGCTTTTCCCCCATGAATTCAAAGAGTTTCAGAAAGAGCACACCATGGAACTTGCTCGAATCTAGTGAAAATGCTCAGCCTTCTGAGCTTTATCCAGCACCTCCTGCCTGTCTTCTTGAGGCACCACGCTTGGCAGGACTGTGCATCTGAGCAGGACACACAGGCCTCTTGGAATTGGGGGCCCCTGGGCTTTCTCACCCTGCCCCCTTCTCACAGGGAGCGGTTTACTCCTTGGGTGGAACCTGGGAATTTTAACAAGCATCTTTTTTTTTCTATCAATGAAAGTTTTTGCTTTAGTATTGTACTGGTTAGTCTCCCCAATATTTAAACAAAACTAGTACTGTCGTCATCTAGCATAAATGTATTTTTAAATACTAGGCACCATCTTTACTGCTAGTATCAAGTTTGGTGGACAGGGACGCTGGGGATCCAATCTGTGTTACACAGAAACCAGGGAGGTTGTAATTGCTCCGGGGAATGGGAAACAACCCAAGAGAAACGCTCTTGACCTTTGCGGGAAGGTGTTACTCTCTCACTAGTCCGAGCCACTGCAGCCCAGGGGACATGAGTGGTTTCCATGTTCTGGGTGTCCCTGGAGGTGTGGAAACCAAAATGTGACCCGGAGCCCTCCCTGGCACCCCACGCTTATGACTGTGACAGCCCCAAGCCTCTCCTGGGACAAAGCCGATCTGCACTGCTCCACCCCATGTGTTTGGGCTCCAGATGGCCCTGGCCAGCAGTCAGGGGCTCTGCGCCTGGCTGTCTTTTTGGCAGGGCTGCATGAGTTTCCTTTTCCTGTCCTTCTGCTAGCAATCCATCATTGAGAAGCATGTCACCTGTGACTCCTGAGCTGGCCATCTCCACAGGCCAGGCAGGGCACCTTCAAGCTGAGTCGAGTTTCAGGATTTCAAGGTATTCTTAATTATATTTAATGATTGTAGTTTGGCTCATGAAAAGGTGAAAACAGGCACAACTGTTTCTGTACTCTTAGGAAACAAATATATATGTATAGGGTACATATCAGAAGTGTAGGCCCATGTGGCTTAATGGAGAGAATGTGCTATGGGGTTCGGGCTTTGAAGACAGTCACATCTGATTGGAATTCTGGTCCTGATTTTTACTAGCTAAACTGGCTCTCAATTAAGATAGTTTCCTCATCTGTAAAATGGTCTCAATAATACCAATGACTAACTTTTTGAAGAGATTACATGAAACATAATATGTGAAACCACTTGAAATATAAGCACTCGATCAAAAAATGTGAATTTTCTTCCATTTCCTGCAGTCTCCCTGTCTGGCTGCCTGTTGCTTTGAAAACCATGTGTGCAACCACATCTGTGTGTCTGGCAGGGGAAGACCGTCCCTCTGGATCTGTTTGTTCTGACCTTGTCTTCTAATTGGGCTGGATAATTACATGCCTTTGCCATGTTTTAATGCAAAGGGGTTTTACCCAGGATACACAGGCAAGAGCTCAGGAACTGTGCTAATGGGTGCTAAGTGCTGCCCCTTTGGGGATGGGAACAATGACTCAGCAGCCCCCAGCAGCAACCCCATACCCAAAGACTCCAAGAGCATCGCATTTCATCCATTTTTCCACCATCTGTGTGCCCTAAAGCCGCCTGCACCTGATTGTCTCCAGCTTCATGTCAAAGGGCTCATGGGCTTGTTAATCTGTTGACCTTATTTTGTTTTTATTTCTCTCCTTTTGGGAAATGGAAGATTTTTTTTTCCTCTAAGGATTTTTGTAGCCTTCCCACCCTGCCCCAGTCAAAAGCACTATGTTCCATTTTGCATAAACATTATATGTATGATTGTCAAATCACAATGTCTCCACTATTGAAAACTGTGTTGCTTTGAGTTTATGGAGGAAGCGGCTGAGCCCTCTTGACTCGCACATCTCCTTGGGAAGACAGGCCATTTCTGGCTGCATTTGGAGGTACTCTAGCTAAGAGGTTAGTGCTGATGACTGAGGTACAGACTGAGTCTTCAATTCCTCATTAAGAAGGGAAAATGGCTCACTTGGTCATTCTCCTTCCTTTGCAAAAGGAGGAAGGGGGCCCTCTCTGCCCAGGTGTGGGGGCTAAACCCAGCCTTTGGTGGGAAGAGGAGAGAGCCATCGCAGGAAGCCAGGACACACTGAGGGGAGTGTCCCCTGGGTCTGCACTCGGCTGCTTCTGTCTGGTCAGCCTCATCACCACCTCTGTGGGAATGGTCTCCCCACTCACCACACACAGTGGAGACTCAGAAGTTGCAGGTTTGCTCTGCTGATTCCCCTAAGTTCAGCTCAGCCCCATTTGCGAGCATACTGAGTGGCAGCCGGCATATGAGGTACTAGGTGCAGCAAGCGCCACCCAACCCCTGGACCCTGCTCCTGCACCAGCCACTTCCAGCAGCCACCGAAGGCCTGGAATTGACAGCCATTGCCCTGGGTCTGTGGCTGCTCTCTTGACTGGTCCAACTCCTGCTGACCCCTGAACAGCCCTTGCCTGAGCTGGAGCCCTGCCTGTTCCCAGAGTGCACGCTTTGCATCTGCCTCCAGGCTTGCTGGTTTGCTTGTAGTTAACTGACCTCAGGTCTGTCTGTCCTAGGGTGTGAGCCCCTGAGAGCTCCCCACCCCTGAGGCTTGTGTCTTGATCCTGCCTTTGGTCTGGTGTCGTGGTGTGTACTAGGTGCTCAGTAAATGTGCGCGAAGGGAATGAATGAAGGAATGCGGGATTCTTTGCAGTATCTTGGATCCACGCTCCTACTTTCCTTCTCTGGAGAAACTTTCCAACACTCATGCCTGCCTTGCCTTGAGTTGCTGCTTCTCAGTAACATCCGAGACCACTTTTCGGTAGCAGTAGCTCTGGATGTTGAGAGAAAAGAATTTTGTGCAGTAACGACCCCAGGGCACGGGGCCTTGCTCTGTAGGGCAGGTGTGTGCTGAGTGACACCAGCAGCACCAGGGCTCCCAGGGCCACATCCCTGACCGTCTTCCAGTGGTGCCTGGGAACAGGAGGGGCTCAGTGATGCTCTCATGCAGTCCAAAACGAGGCAGGGACATTGTCCTTCCTCGAAGGCCTTTTTTTTTTTTTTTTTTTTTTTGTATCGGGGATTGAAACCAGGAGGCTTGTCCACTGGGCCACATCCCCAGCCCTTTTTGAAAATATTTTATTAGAGACAGGATCTCGCTGAGTTGTTTTTGCTAAGTTGCTGAGGCTGGCTTTGAACTCGTGATCTCCTGCCTCAGCCTCCTGAGATGCTGGGATTATAGGCATGCACCACTATGCCCAGCCCCAAAGGGTTTTTGAACATAGAATGATAAAACTAATTTGTATGGAACTGAGCGTGTCTCTGTTGACAGTTCATTCCCAACAATACGCGTCAGTGGGATATTCAGGGATGCTTTCAACTTTGGGTTCGACTCTACGTGTGTTGCCAGTTGGGGAGATTTGATTTGTGTAGTTTTATCCTTCTATTCCTGGAAGCTCCCTTACAGGCTGCCATCCCTGGACCCAGTCCCAACCCAAGGAAACAAAAAGGGATCTACCTTGAATGGGAGACTTTGGGTCTCCAGGGGGCTGGTGGGAAGAGAGGGAGCCTGGGCCCAGAGTGGGTGGCCTCCTCAGCTGTCTTCTTGATTTTTTCTTTCTTTCTTTCTCTCTCTTTCCTTCTCATTCTTTCTCTCTCCTTCCTTCTTTCCTTTCCTCTTTTGTTTCCTGTGAAATAGTATGTCTATGTATGGTTGTCTCTGCCTTCAATATATAAATGTCCAGTTTAACACAGAAATTCACAAAGATGGTAAAAGAACTTCTCATAGTTACATCCCATAAGAAAGTGCATCTGGCCTGGAGTTGAGCTGGGAGGTGACCCGAGTCTTGCATGCTTGAAGACCATCCTCCATACCCTAAGCCCAGCCTTCTCAACAGGGTAGTGTAAGGCCACCTGCAAAACCCAAGGGCTTCATCCAACAGTGAATGTGCATCTTCTTTATTGATACTTGAGTTTCTTAAAGCACAGGTCGATTTTAGTATTATGGCAATTTCCTTTTTTTTTTTTTTCCTTTATTTTTATTGTAAACAAATGGGGTACATCTTGTTTCTCTGTTTGTACATGAAGTAGAGGCATACCATTTGTGTAATCATACATTTACATAGGGTAATGGTGTTTGATTTATTCTGTTATTTTTTCCTTCCCCCCCACCCCTCCCACCCCTCTTTGCCCTCTATACCGTCCTTCCTTCCTCCATTCTTGCAATTTGACCCAGCTATCCCACACCTTGTCCTATACCCAAAGGAATTAAAATCAGCATATTACAGTGATGCAGCCACATCAATTTCCGTTTTTAAATTCAACAAGTATTTATGCAATTTATTTTGAATAATATATTTTTCCATTGCAGAAATAAGCTGTGCTTTAATTAGAAAGTTTGGAAACCACACAAAAGCACATATGCACACAATCACCCTTCTACCTTTAAAATGAGGGAATAATTCGGGGCACATTCTTCCAATTATGGATACAAAAGTGTTTTGAAACACAAATTGAATCATCTCAACCCTACTTTGGATTTCATGTTTTTAAAGATACTTTTCATTTTATTAACAAATATTTATTGAAAGCCTACTATGTACTGGCCCAAATTCTAAACATTGGGGTTACATCTGCGAACCAAGCAGACAAAGCTCATTGTACTGAGCTTCTCTCTGATGGGAGTCAGAAAATATACAAGTCAGTCCAGGTGGGGCTAGAAGGGGTGGGCTCCAGGAAGGTGGGCATAATGAGTGATAGTCACCATGAAGGACGGGTGCTAAGAGGAAGAAAGACTCGAAGGGGGCTGGGAGAGGGGATGCTGGTCTGAGGACCATGCTGGTCATAGAAGGGCTGTGATTTGGCCATTCTGCAGTTTTGTAGCCTGGTTAGAGAAGGTTCCACTGCAAAGTGAAATTGGAACAAGGGCTTGGAGGAAAGGGTGTTCTCTGCAGAGGTAGATGCCCTGGAGGGTATGCCTGCCATGGGCTGAGGATCTCAGCTGGGTCAGGTGGAGGAAGCGAATGGCAAGAGGGCAAAGGAGAAGATGAGGTCAAGGCAAAGAGGTAGCAGGAGCTGGGCAGCTTTGTGGCCCCTAAGAGCCCTTGGGCTTAAGCCCTGAACATCTGGGTTCTGAAAGCAGGGCTCCCACTCTGTGCAGGGAGTGGACTGGAGGGCAGGAGCAGCACAGGAAGAGGAGCTGCTGCTGTGGCTGTGGCTGTGTGTGTGATGACCTCAGACACTGTACCTCCAAGTGAGGACGGCCTGGGGCTGCCCCGCCGTGTGACCTCACTCACGGAGCTACACACAATAGCAACATGGAATTTTTAAACTGGTGCCAAAGAAGCCTAGAATAGCTCTTTCCAGAAGGGTAAAGTTTACAAGTGATTATAGAATATTATCTTATTAACACATTTTTTCCCTGAATGATACATCTTAAAACTTGGGTACCTTATATTTGATGAAATACAGAATTCTAAGAGAGTTAAAGTCCTGCCAAGATTTTTTTTTTTTTTTTTTTCTTGGAACTGAGTTTTGAACCCAGAGTGCTTTACAATTAAGTTCCATCTCCAGTCCCTTTTTCCTAATTTTAACTTTTTATTTTGAGTTAGGGTCTAAGTTGCCAAGGCCAGCCTCCAGCTTGCGGCCTCAGCCTCCTGAGTCTCTTGGATCACAGATGAGCATCCTGGGCCCCAGCTGTGAAGACGTTACAGAATTGCCACACACAAGCAGAATAGACATCCTTCCAAACGTAGCACTGTCAGAAGTAACCAAAGCTTAGATCATGCTAGGGCCAGAGCGAATCCCCAGTGTATACCCTTGCCACTCTCCACGAGAAGGCCTCTTCCACAGGCTACCATCCTGCCTGAGGAGGACCAACAGGAGGGCCTGTGGCAGCCGGCCGATTCCTTACGCTTCTGGTGGCAGTGAGAGCAAGATGGTGGAGTTGGGCTGCGGTTGCAGCTCAGTGGCAGAGCGCTTGCCTAGCAGGTAGAGAGCCAGTTTGGGGTAGTCAGTGTCAGCTCTCCTTCCTGTGATTTGCACCTACCCAGAAGTCCTGGCTTCCAGGAATTTTAAGTGTAACTTGAAATCACTTGGCAAAAATGTTGAAACACCACAATTTTCCCTAACAAACCCTTTCCCGCTTTCAATAGCAGGTGGAGATGTAGGGCTGTCTACACACTATAATTTGAAGCCTTTTTTTAAGCTATAGAGGCCCAGGTTCTGTATCTATAAGTAGATCCATCTGGGTGGCCTTGGAGGTCCCTAGTTAAGTATAATGACATCATTTCTGTCCTGCATATTTGGAAGGTTCTGACCACCTGGCTGGAGGGCCCCTGGCCTCCCTGCCTCCGCCCACTGAACACTGGAGGCCTGGAGGCCTCTCCTCCCAAGAACTCCACAGGCAGAAGGCAAGACTGTGTTGAGTCCTTCCTGCTAAACTCTGCATCTGCAGGAGAAACCTGGTTCCTTGGTGACTCTCCTCTCCTCTGTAAGGGGACCCTCGCCTCCCTCCTCTCTTAGTAAGCCGCAAAGTGACAGTTCTCACCCAAGAAAGGCAGACGGATCCTGGGTATGGTGAGGCCCGTGAGCTCCTCCTTCCAGGATTCTGTCTTGATAGTTTTCCTCTGGACTCCCAGGTACATGCATTTAAAGTCTCTCCTTCAGTACGAGTAGCAGTAGACTCGTCCTTAGGTGACCTGGGGTGGTCAAAGCAGATAGTGAGCAGGGGCTTTCCCCACACTGGGGCTGCTGTGGGGTGTCCTGTAGGGGCTGTGCTCTGGGAGCTTTGGTGAATGTTTGTCTCTTCCCATCATCGAGTGAAATGGATATTATTTCAGAGTTACTTTTTCCTTTGTCTCCTAGTAATGTACTTATCTCTGCCTTGGAGTGCAGATATATTTCTGAGTATGCGATTAAGCAAGAAACCACAAAATGAATGGTGCTTATGTCCCTCCCTGTAAGTGAAAAATACATTCGTTTTACAATGACTCATCTGACAAGGAAAAAAGATCATTTTTATTACGATCCTTACAACCTCTATTTATCACAGTACCACTCGCTCTGCTGTACTTCAGACATGTGAGTCATTGGCTCAGATCATTGTATTTTATGATCATTTGCCTTAGCTACTTATTACTGAAATGCGTTGTGATCAAGAATCTGAAATTTAAAATAATAGCTTGCTTCGTGATTTCTGAAACATAGGAAACACTTAATATGCAGCATCGGTGAAGCATGACCACTTCCGCTTCCTGTGTGGTGATACATGGTGTCTCAGTTCTGCATCTAAACAAATGACATCTGTGCACTTACACACAGGACGAAGCAAAAATACCAAATGCAGGCCGTTTGTTCTTAATGAGGAGTCGTGAACTCCTCCTATTGACAGCAATTTTTTTTATGCGCACCCATTTGCAGATAAAAAGAGGCATTAAAAGATGACAGATTGTTTAGATATGGAAAAAGATTCTCTACTTCTTGCTCCAAAGGCCTGTGTCTCTGCTCCATCTTCTTAATATTGCTGTGCTGTGTTTTGTTTTTAAGCAATGTGAATCTTCTCCTAAAGACTGCCCTATGGAAAAACAGGGATCTAGCTGCCCAGGAATGGAATCCAGCTTTCCTAACTGATTGTTTAAGGAATTAATTTTGTCCTAGGGTTTTTGTCCAAGGAATCAGCTTTGTGTGTTATCCTCCCCATGACCCAGTCTCCAAATACTGATGTAGAATCAAAGGCGGCATTCGCCCTGGGAGCTGGTCAGCGCCTGAGGGTGAGACCGTGTTACACTTGTCTCCGTTTCAACAGTAAAGTGCTCTGGCTGTGATCTCAGCCCAGCACCAGAAGATAGTTCCACTTCTCATATACAAAGTACTAAAATTTTTTTTTTTCCTAAAGATTTGAGAAGATGACTGTTGGATTTCAAAAAAAAAAAAAAAAAAAAAATTCCCTGTCACCTTCTGGCAATGCTGCCGTTTCTGATTATTACCTAGCCGTGGCCTCTTTCCCTGAAATGTACGGGCCTCCGGTTTGCATACCGGTGTTTGACCCCGGTTTCCAAGTCACAGGGCTGTGCCGTGGGGTGGGGTGGGAGGCGGGCTTTGTGAGGGAGCCTCGTGTCCCAGCGTTTGTTTGGTCTGGTGCTAAATTAGCTAATTTCTTTCATGCCCTGAAAACACATGCTTTCGGATTCTTATTTTCTCCCTCCTGTCAGTTTCCGATTGAGCTTTAGGAAGGCAAGAAGCCCGAGGCCCCGACTCCTATGTAGGTCACGATTCTTGAGACAGAAATAGGCCTCCATTTGGAGTCTGTGTCTCTGGCGGCTGTGTCCCCTCCCGTGTGCAAGCCAGGCCTCGGGGAGAAGCCCTCCCCATCACAGATGGCTCTCGGAATTGCCACCCCACCCACCTCTGCTCAGAAAGGCCAAGGAACCGGCTCCCAGTGGTCCGAGCTGGGGCTCCAGATTCTCCATGCTGCTTCCAGAGCTGCAGCTCCTGAGGGCTGGCCGAGACGGAAGCCGATAGAAGAAGGAAATGTCACCAAGCACCTAGTAATGCACACAGCTGCACCCACGTAAGGTGCTTCATCTGCCAGAACTTCAGAGGCGAGGGTCTCAGAGGTCTCGTGCATGCTACCGCAGCATCCCCTGGTGCTCGCAGCCCCGAGCCCAGGAAGACCTCCCCTAGCCTCCACTGAGGAAGCTTCATGGAAGCGACACGGGCCCTGCATCCAGGTGAAGGAAGCCACTAGCCCCAGCTGGCTCTGAAGAGGAGAGAGCTTCCAGGTACAAGGGACACTGCTAATGTCAAGCGAATGGCCAACCCTCTTCTTATTTTCTGAGTCACCGTACAGTTCATTAAATGGATCGTATTCAGTTACTCAGCAGATGCTTGTCGATCATGCACGTGTGAGGCACCTGCTGGGTGCTATGGGGTACGCAGAGAGGAACTGCGAGCATTCTCACCCGGGGACTTTCAACCCTGTGGGGTCTGTGCAGCACATCCACAGACAGCCACAAGTACCCAAGTACCAGCGGTGGGCGGGGCGGGCGGGGACAGTGGCCTGTCCGGGCGTTCAGAGAAGGAAGGGCCCACTTCTGCCTGTGGGGAGGCAAGACTGCCCACAGTCGTCACAGGAGGTGATGCCAGCCCAGCGTGGTCGCAGGGGAGCCTGGGCACGCTCAGTGGGGTGAGGGCGTCAAGACGCAGGAGCAGGGAGGCAGGGCCAGAGGGCGTGCAAGGTCGGGGGCTGGGGGTGCATGCGGCCATTCTGTGTGTGGAAAGGGGGGCGGAGGAGAGGGCGAGGAGGAGGGAGCTGCAGCAGGTGGCGTGTGACCTGGCTTTGGAAGTGACAGCAGGATCGAAGAGGGTTCTGGGGCAGGCAGAGTGATGGGGAGGCTGTTCTGCCATCCTCAGTGCCAGAAGACGGGGGAGAGCTGCCGGGAGGACAGGCGTGGAAGGCCCAGCAGGCCAAGGCTGCCCCGCTGGAGGAAGGAGACAGGCGTGAACTCAGGCCCAGCAGGGCTTCTGGAAAACTCACAGATGCGCATTAGGGAAATTCAGTTCTAAACATCTGGGAGGCCAGAGCGCACGGTCACCTTGTGACAGAACTGTTCCAATCCGGACTTCCCTGCCTCCCTGTCCAGGCCATCTGCTTTCTTCTTCTCCAGTCACCCAGGGGCCCGGAGCTGCAGCTGGCCAGCTGGGGAATGGAGGGGCTGCACTAGAAGTTCTCATTATGATGGCACTTTTATTGATTGGCACGTCTGCTGCTTGAGGGGCTGGAGGACCTCCTGGACCTTCGCGTTATGATCAGAGGGGTCCTGAGGCCCGGCCAAGTCTCCGCACAGGCAGGCGCAGGAGCAGGCTCACAAGGGAGACAGAGCAGTCTGTCTGGACTCTGCCCCTGTTCCTCCCCGTCAACAGCCAGCCGCACTGAGAACCCCTGGCAGGTCACCTCTGCGCTTCCTCTCCCACTTTCCCGGAGCAGGACTGAATAAATGAAGGTGTGCTCAAGGGCGAATAACTTCAGCCACAAGGCATTGTCTCTGGGGTGAAAATGTGCGGGGGGCAGAAAGCTTAGTTAAAGCCATTGATCTCTAATTGCTGAGTGTCGACCTTCTCCAGGGGAGGCGATGGAAGGCCTCCGGAGCATGGAGCATCATCACGGCCATTAGCAGGGCGGCCATTAGCAGGGCAGCCGTTGAAGACTGCAGGCCTGCCTGACGTGCATCCCCGGCAAGGAACAGTTCAGCCTGTGGGGGGCTCGTCAGCACCACGGGCTCTAGGGAGGCCGCTTCTGTGACTTGGCACAGGCAGGCTTTGAGGTCAGCCAAGGTAGCTTTCAGACCCCAAAGGGAAAAACACACATGCCAAAATCTGAGACCTGCTAAGCCTCCTTCACGAGAGGCCTCTGGCCGTTCCGGAGTATCTACCCTTGGAGGCACAATGGAGACGAGAGCTCTCAACTCTGCACCCCTGCAGGGAGCGCATCCTGTCAACGGCTCTGCCCGGCTCACCTCTCCAGCCGCCAAGGATGGCTCACCGCTGTGCCCATTCATTAATAACGAGAAAGAGAAAAGACACAGGCCTGTTTTATTCTCTGCCAGTATTCAAATCATGTGCAGTTGTGAATTTTTCTGGAACATTCTCTTTTATACAAATCATTTTCTTGGCCTTTAAAATTATTCTTCCTCCTGGGTTAGTCAGTTTTTGTATCACTGTGACCAAAATACCTGACAAGAACAACTTAGAGGAGGAAAAGCTGATTCTGGCTCCTGGTTTCCGAGGTCTCAGTTTGTGGGTGGCCAACTCCTTGCTCTGGACCTGAGGTGAGGCAGCCCATCATGGTGGAAGGGCCCCGGAGGGAAGCGCCTCAGCTCATGGTGGGGACAGTGTGGAGAGGGTGCCACAGGGGATGAACCCTGCCAGGCACCTCCTCAGTGACCACCTCTTCCAGCCACGCTCCACCCGCCCACAGGTGCCTCCCAGTCAGTCCATTCAAACCCGGAGGGACGATCAGGTCACAGTGATCACAGTCCAGTCCTTCCACCTCTGAAGAGTCCTGCATTAACAGGAGCTTTGGGGGACAATATCTCACATCTAAACCACACCACCTACATTTGTGTATGTGTACTTATGTTAGGGCTAATGCATGTAACTGGAAATCTATTGTTTTGTACCATAGATTTTATGCTAATTTTATGCTTTCAATATGGTTTGTGTTTCTTTCTCCTTTTTTCTTTTGATTTTTATTTGGAAATAATTTCAAATTTACAAAAAAGCTGCAAACATCATAATAGTACAAAGACATACATATGCCCTCTACCCAGCACCTCCTGTGAATATTTACCCCATTTGCTCTCCCTGGAGTGTATCTTCCTCATGGGGCTGTGTTCCGGAACACTCCAGTGTGTGTGTCCTCGCAAGAGGGGCCTCTCACGAAACTATGGTGCACATTATCAGTGTCAGCAAATCTGACGCTGGCCCACTGCTCGGACCAAATCCGACATGGCATGCTTATTTCTGATTGTGATACACAGTGTGAGGTTGCTTTTTACTTGACAGTAAAAGCAACAAAACTAATGTCACAATGCAGTCCCTTTAATGAGCTCCTGGAGTCTGAGTCCCTTTAGATCAACCCCAGGCCGATGTCTCAGTCAGTGGTTGAGACTCTGGACTGGCAGCCGTTGACTGGTGTCACCAGCCCTCGGTTGAATGTGCCCCATCGGCACTGGACTTGGACTGAAGAGGCAGGGTCTCCACCACCTGCTGCCCTGTGCACCATCACCATTTGGGATTCTGAGTTCAACACACCATTAAGTAGATTTGATTGTCACTTTATATGGAATCTCTAAAGGAAAATGATCATTTCCTGAGAGATTTTCTATTCTCTACATGTCTCAAATTGAATTGCAAGTTCTGTGCCAGACCCCGGAGCCTGGGCCCACACTACAGTCTGGTGCGGTCTTTTAAAATCCCAAAGATCTCTGTTGTAGGAAAGATTTCTTCTACAGGTCCAGGAGTACAAACTAAGTGCTATTTGCCTGATTGTGGTGTCCCCACTTTCTTCAATGTTTAACTTGAAGCTTTTCAGTACTTAAAAGCATAAAATCAAATGTTTTAGAAAGGACAGAAGACTGTTAAAGAGAATTATGTCAGTATTTACCCAGAAACACTCAAGGAAAACAGTGATTCCCTTTTACATACAGCAGTACCAGCTGGATTAAAGAGACTTCCCAACATGAGTGAACACTTTTTCAGAGGGAGTTCATTTTGTGCTGCTATAACGGAATGCCTGAGGCTGGGTAACTAAAAGAGCAGAAATTTATTTCTGACAGTTATTGGGGTTGGGAAGTCCAAAGTCAAGGGCCCACATCTGGCAAGGGCCTGAGTGCTGGGTCATCCCGTGCAGAAGACAAGAGGGTGAGAGAGAGAGGGAGAGAGGGAGAGACAAAGAGAGAGCAGGAGAGGGCTGAACAAGATTTTGCAGTTTTTGCAGCACGGAGCCCCTTCCTATGATGTTGACTAGCATCCACTGGAGAGAGCTGAGCCCTGGCCACCTAATCCTTCTTAAAGACCCTCCTCTCAACGCTGCTGCTTTAGGGATTAAGTTTCTAACACGTGAAGTTTGGGGGACACATTTGCAGGACAGCAGGGAGTTCTTCTTTGTTGTTGTTCCAATTGGTTACACGTGACAGTTGAGTGCATTTTGACACAGCATACGTTTAAGTGGAGCACAACTTCTCATTCTGCTGGTTGTACATGATGTACAGTCGTGAAATCACATGTCTGACTAGTTCTACAACCCTTCCTACCCCTATACCGCCCCCCCACCCTTCACTCCCCTCTGCCCAATGCAAAGTACCTCTATTCTTTCCTAGCTGCTCCCCCTACTTATTATGAATGAGCTTCCGCATATCAGAGAAAATATTCAGCCTTTGATTTTTTGGGGGATTGGCTTACTTCACTTAGCATGATATTCTTCAGTTCCATTTATTTACTTGCAAATGCCATAATTTCATTCTTCTTTAAGGCTGAGTAATATTCCATTGTTTATATGTATGACATTTTCTTTATCCATTTATCTGCTGAAGGGCATCTAGGTTGGTTCCATAGTTTGGCTATTGTGAATTGAGCTGCTATAAACATTGACGTGGCTGTATCTCTGTAGTATGCTGATTTTAAGTCCTTTGGGTATAGGCCAAGGAGTGGGATAGCTGGGTCAAATGGTGGGTCCATTCCAAGTTTTCTGAGGAATCTCCACACTGCTTCCCATAATGGTTGCACCAATTTGCAGTCCTATCAACAATGTAGGAGTGTACCTTTTATCCCACATCCTTGCCAACATTTATGGTTGCTTGTTTTCTTCTTGATGATTGCTGTACAATCCACTTTGAGTTGATTTTTGTGCAAGGTGTGAGATAGGGGTTTAATTTCATTTTGTTACATATGGATTTCCAGTTACCCCAGCACCTTCTTTTCTCCAATGTATGTTTATGGCACCTTTGTCTAGGATGAAATAAATGTATTTGTTGGTATGACTCTGTGCCTTCTATTCTGTTCCATTGGTCTTCATGTCAGTTTTGGTGCCAATACCATGCTGTTTTTGTTACTATGGCTCTGCAGTATAGTTTAAGGTCTGGTATTGTGATGCCTCTTGCTTCACTCTTCTTCCTAGGAATTGCTTTGGCTATTTTGGGTCTCTAATTTTTCCAAATGAATTTCATGATTGCTTTTTCTATTTCTATGAAGAATGTCATTGGGGTTTTAATAGGAATTGTATTAAATCTGTTTAACACTTTTGGTTATGGCCATTTTGACAGTATTAATTCCTGCAGGGAGTTCATCTTGTCACCCTCCTTTGTGAATTCTCTTTCCTGTGAGGCTCTGTGAGAGTATAAGCGGTCAGTGTCGGAGGTTGGGTGGTTACCTTGATGTGAGGACACCAGCTCTTTGTTTGTTCTGGTCTCCCCTGAGTCCTATGGAGGGACCTCCCACCTGGCCGTCCACCATGTTGATTCCTGCTGTGGTTTTGCTTTGTTCTGTTTCTGCAAGGGGGTTGGTGTGGGAGCAGGGACAGAGAGGATGGGGTGTCGTAGCTTCGTGCCTCTGGGTGGTCCTCCTGGAGACAGCAGTCCACCTAGTCACATTGGGGTCGCTCTCCACCTTCTTAAGGTCATGGGACATCTCCAGACTTCTGCAGGGCTGAGGACACACAAAGACCTCTGGCCTCAGTTCAGTCACTGTCCAATTAGCAGCACATATGTCCCCAGGGCTGGTGGGCCAGCTTTTCTGTTGTGATCTCAGAAAAGGGGCTCCTGGCTGGTGGTACTCGGGCCCCAACTTGTGCCAGCCCCCCTTGCCATCTTGTTTGAGCATGTGTGGGTGCTGGTCCCACAGCTTCCAGGAACGAGCCCCTGTCCACCTCCAAGTCCTGAGCAGAGAGCTGAGGTCCTGCACCTCCTGCTCTTGGCAGCTGCAAGGACCTGTCATGAGGCTGCGTCCTGTTTCTCTATACCTACCTCATCACTTAATGTGGTGACAAGAGACTGACCATGGTCATGGCAGAGACCTCCCTTCCCTTGGCTTCATGCCGACTCTCAGGTCTGCCTCCCACCCTCTCCATGAAGTCTGGGAGCCATGACCGTGAGCCAGACCCTGATGCTGAGACAGCCCAGCTCCTGAACCCCTCAGTCTGCAGCCAAGGCCAGATGCCAGTTCCCAGGCTGGCCTGGCACAGGCTTTAGTCTGGCCAGAGGCACATCTCCCAGCTCCCCATAGAATTCAGATTTGGGAGTGTACCCTGTAGACCTGTAGTCTCAGCTGCCCGGGAGGCTGGGGTGGGAGGATGACTGCAGTCCAGAAGCTGAGAACAACCTAGGCAATAGAGCAAGACTCTACCTCTTAAAAACAACCCAACAGCCCAGCTGGCGCAGTGGTGCACGCCTGTAATCCCAGTGGCTCGGGGGGCTGAAGCAGGAGGATCACCAGTTCAAGTCCAGTCTCAGCAACTTACTGAAGCCCTAAGAGACTGAGCTAGACTACGTCTCAAAGTTAAAATATAAAAAGGACTGGGAATGTGACTCTGGTTGAGTGTCCCTGAGTTCAATCCCTGGTACAAAAAAAAAAAAAAAAACAACCACAAAAACAATGAGAAGAATCGTTCATCAATTGGTAGCTCAAATGCCTTCTGGAATTAGTGCAGTTAGCCACGGAAATCCCTTCAAGCTTCTTCAGAGACTCCCCTGCAGGCTCACGTCCACAGTTCCTTGACCTCTTTTGGAGAGATAACCTCCAAAATATTGAAAAATGGTTTCTTGCTTTTTGCAAATGAACTTAGTCCTCAAGGTCTTGTGCTGGCAGAAAGTGCCTGAGTTGTTGGATCCGGGCGGGAAAGGCCGGTTCTGGTGCAGATGGTTCTAAGGTGATGTCTCTATGAGGTAATTCCAAGGCCAGGTGACCCCTATGAAGAGCCATGTTCTCAGCCAGGGCACGTGTGCACCTGCCCAGCTCTAGTCTGAGGCTAGCCGGGGGGAGGCAGAATCGCCTCCATTCTTCTGCCGGCTGCTCTTCTGGGGGAGCAGAGGGTGGGCTGCCATGGCTGGGGAAGGATGGTTTGGTGGTCCACAAGAGACAGCAGCAGAGTCCCCTGCGTGCAAAAGCTCAACACGACTGGTCTCCAATGGAAGCAGTTCGTTCCTCCCAGGAAGTCTGGCTTCTTAAAAGACAGAGCTGCTCACTGTGTCTAACTCTGGTTCCCTTTCTTCTCCTCCCCTCCCGCCTCCCCCACCTGTTGGCAGCTGTCCGTACCTAGCGGTGAAGATCACCCCTGCCATCCCCGTGGTTGGGGGCATCCTCTTCTTCTTTGTGATGGGGACCCTGCTTCGTACCAGCTTCAGCGACCCCGGAGTCCTCCCGCGAGCCACACCAGATGAAGCCGCTGACCTGGAAAGACAAATAGGTAATCACACAGGCCCTTGGCTGTTTTGGGTCACTCTCCTCCTGTGCCAGCCCTGTGGGCAGCCCAGCCGAGGTACCCATGCAGGAGGGGCAGGGCGCTGGCCATGGGAGGAGCAGCCGGGAAGGGTCGGGCATGAGCCCATCACCTGGGGAGGAGGTGGGACGTCAGGTGGGGGCAGAAGGCTAGAGGCTCACGAGTGGAGTCCAGGGCTGCTGGCGCGACCTGCAGGGTCCCCCAGTAAGCACGCTCCAGGTTCTGCTCTGGTGACCAGCCTCAGTGACCACAGATCTGCAGTTGTAGGTTGCTGTCTTCTGTTCCCATGTCGGTCACTGTGACTTAGCTAGTTCTGATAAAAACCTTGGAAAGGTTATTCTCCGCCTGCTGCCCTGTCTGTCCCGCCTGGGACCCAGCATTTCCTTTACTGAGGCACAAGAACACCAGATCCTTGTGACGCACATTGAGATGAATAGCTCTTTTTCCTTAGAAATTACAGCCCTAGGTTAAAATGTCTACAGCCATTCATTTTGAAGACATTAAAACAGATCCTAATTCCTCACACAATAAACTTTGGAAGTCATTTTTTTAAGTTTAGAAAGAGCGCCTTTTCTTCCTATTTAATGCTCTTAAATGTTCTGACTTGTGACTGTGGCTTTGCTGTCGCGTGCTGGTCAGTTTGGCCTGGATGGCAGAGGGGCTGCGATCTCTCCGCATGAACACAGAGCTAAGGCCTGAAAAACCATGTGCAGAGATGTTTCCCTCCCATTCCACAGAGCTCCCTTTGCAGCCTCCACCAAAGCTGGCATGGTTCCCTTATCTACAGTGTAAGCAGGTCTGGAAGTGTGGCTGTTGCTGGGAAGTGTCCACTCTGGTCTGACCATTCCCCAGGAAGCCACTGAACTCCGAGAGGGAAGCAGTGAACTGGAAGGCAGAGGGACAGTAGGAAAGAACCCATGAGACCGAAAGTCGGATCTTTGAAAAGAACATCGGCAAGCCTTTAGTCACACTGAGAGACCCAGGGACAGAGATGGACAAGTGACTTAAAACAGGGACAGCATTGGTCCAGAGAAGACGCACGAAGGGTCAGTGAGCACATGGAAAGACACTCGTGGTCCTACTGCCGAGGGGGCCCAAGTCGGAACACAATGAGGCACCGCCCCCTCTGCACCTCTAGGATGCTCTGATCCAAAGGACTGATAACCACAGACGCTGGGCAGGAACTGGAGACACTAAAACCCCGGCACAGGACTGGGGGGAATGTAAAATGGCATGACCACCTTGGAGAATAGTTCCTCAAAGTCCTTCCAAAAGTCAGCTACCACAGGACCTGGCAACTCCACTCCTGGGCAAGGATCCAAGAAAAATGAAAATGTCTGTCCTCACAAAGACTTGTACGTGAATATCCACAGCAACTTTATATCTACTAGTCAAAAACTGGACCCAACCCAGCTGTCCATCAAAGGATGAATTGATGGTCAACATGTGGTATATCTACACAATGGAATACTATTGAGCAATAAAAAATGAGCAAGTATTGATACACTTTTTTTTTTTAAGGTTCATGGATGAACCTTAAAATCAGCATGCTGAGTCAGATAAGCCAGAGGCCAAAGATTACACTGTGTGTTCCACTTATGTCAAATGTCCAGAAAGGACAAATCTTTAGAATGCAGAGTAGTATCATGTGGGTAGGCTAGGAGTACAGGCAGACTGTCCCTGTCATAAGGGAGTCTGAGGTGATGGACATGGTCTAAAATTAGCCCGAGGCTCTCACTGAACTGTATACTCACAGTGGGTCACTGCTGCAGTATGTAAATCATACCTCAGTAAATCTGTAAAACAGGAGGGAGGAGGAGGGGACGAAGGAGCCGAGGGAGAGGGCAGGCGGGGGCTCTGGAGTCACGCCAGTGGGTGGGAATCCTGGCTCCCGTTCTCCAGCCGTGCGACACGAGGCTACAGCAGCCTTTTCTAACCTGGCCTCCCGCGTGGTTCTCAGCAGGAATGCTGGCCCGTTGAGGACGCTCCGTAAGCCGTGTTGCTGTTTCCAAGTCTCCGCTTCCCACCAGTTCTTTCTTCTCCTTCTACAAACATAAAACCCAACTGCTGTGTGACAGGAGTAAGGGGCGGAGCTGGGTCCCCATCCCTGCTGGCTCCCCGTGGTCTCGGCGGGGCTCTGGTCCTTCCCGGGGGTCTCCAGGGGGCCACTTGGCGTCGGAAAATACGATGTTTCCATGAAATCGTAACACATTCATGTTGTGCGCCTGGGTAGAGAAGGAAGAATGAAAAATGAGGTCTGGAAACCTTTTGTTATCAGGGTCATTAACTCTAATCTGTTGTAGATCTCTTACTTCTAAACGCTCGGTGTAGCCCTCGGAAGCAGCCCTGGGTAGTTCATCGGATTTTGGCGAGGTCTCCACCACTGCCGTCCTCAGACTCCTGCAGAGGAGTCGGGCTCTCGGGGTCTGTTGTGCCGGTCGGAAGGGCCTTGCCCTTCTTTCTTCTGAAGGAATGTTCCAGAACTTAGGTCACAGCTAAAAAGACATGGAAGAACAGCGGTAGGGGTGCAGGGGAGGCCCTGCTGGGATCGCAGACTTGTGCATGGATGTCCACAAGGCCCCTGGAAACTTCAGTTTCAGAAACTCCGTTTTGTCCCTTCATCAGGGACAACCAGATACTCAGCAATAGATTCGGGGTCAGAGAAAAGCAGGTGAGATGCCGAATCAGAAATCTCGGACTGAGGCACTCGGCTTCCCTTAGGTGGGGACAGAGCTGCCTAGTGGCCACGCAGCTCCTCCAGCTCTCCGCGATCCTGAGGGCGCCAGGACGGGAGCCGCACGGAGGAGGCCCAGCTGCATGGGAACCCGGCCCCTTCAGCTCCCAAAGAAAGGCTGGCGGCTCAGAGGGCTCCCCGAGCCAGAGAGACCCAGAGGCCACGTGAGGGGCCCACCATTGTGGGGTGAGGGTGGACTGGGCCAGTGCGGCCTGTGGAAGCCCACCCGAGGTGGACTCGAGCTGAGCAGTCCCTGCCTCCTCTCTGCTCCTTCACGAGGCAGCCCAGTGCCACTGTCCCCACCTAGAGCCTAGCCTCCTCTTCCCTCTGGCCCTCCCGACCTTCCTCCTCCTCCTCCTCCTCCTCTTCCTCTCCTCGCTCCCCTGCCTCTGCCCACCACCCACATCTGATCAGAGTGTCATGCTCAGCAGTTCTGGGACGACGCAAGCCAGTCCCCAGGCCCAACAGCCCAGCTTCTCTCCTGAATTAGCTCTGAAACGGGCGCCTGTTGGTGAGATTCCCGGATCCTGGGAGCTCTGGACCCTGAGCCCCCAGCCCCGCCGGGTCCTCCTGGGGAGTTGCCTGTGGCAGCAGGAAGGAGTCAGGTTGACTTGCTGGAGTTTTTTCCCCAACGACATCTCAAGCCTTTGTTTAAGGGTAGAAGCATTTTAATTGGAATTTTAATGACACCGGTGAATTTTTGTTGAAGGAAATACGATTCTGAGGAGAATGCTATTTAAGCCAGTGTAAGACCTTAATCAGTTTTCTCCATTGCAGCTAAACTATTTCCATTTCCATTTTTATTTAACTAAAATTACTTTTATTGGAGTAATTTCTTTTCTGCATAAAGTCGGTAACCAAGATTTTTAATTGATCAGGTTTTTTTTTTTTTAAATATTATGAAAGTGGGTATCATAAAATTTCTCATAGAACTATTATTTCTTTTTTATTGGTTCTTTTCAGTTATACGTGATAGGAGAATCCATTTTGACATAATTATACAAGCGTGGACTCTGTCTTGTTCTAATTCAGACCCCAGCACCTCTCCTTCCCTTCCCCGCACCAGTTTTGCCCCTCTATTGATCTTTCTGCCATTTACCCGTAGTTAGTTTTTAAATTAATATTGTGTGATTGTGCACAATGGCGGGATTCACTGTGGTTGTGTATGTACTCAGGAAGTTATGTCAGATTTGTTCCACTGTCTTTCCTTTTCCTATCCCCACTCCTGTCCCTTCGTTCCCCTTGGAATAACCCCCTGAACTTCTACTGTCCATCCCCTCTTGTGGGTCAACCTCACATCTCAGAGAAAACTTTCGGCCTTTGGTTTTTAGGAACTGGCGTATTTCACTTAGCATGATGATGGTCTCCAATTCCATCCATTCACCAGCAAATGCCATATTTCATTATTCTTTATGACCAAATAATATCCCGTTGTGTATAGATACCATGGTTTCTTTATCCATTCATCCATAGAAGGGCACCTAGGTTGGCTCCAGAGCTCAGCGATTGTGAAACGTTTGATTTGGCCACATCACTGTAGTATTTCTACCACAACAAATTTTCTTGGTGATTTAATTTTCTACCTATCAAGTGTTTTGGTTTTGGATTTTTTTCAGCCATTATTGGTTTCATTTTGTGTTTATTATTTATATTGATAATATTCACCATAAATTTTCCCTAAGATTTGATGGTCTCATTCATGTTTTGCCTAAGGAGTGGTGTGTTGTTTTGACTCACCTGTGTCAAAATCTTCTAGACCCTGTCCGGTCACTTTGGATCCTGTACAGTAGTTGTCCATACTGGCAGTTAGACACCCCACCCCATGGCAAGTCAAAGGGCAGGTGTTGCAGGTGCTATTTTGATAGCTCTTTCTTGTCAGAAGATGGCCTTTTCTGACCATGTTCCCAGTTCCTATTTGTATCTTTCTACGTGCTCCCAAAACTCCACGATTTGTCTTCCGTGTTGTTTACATTCACGGTGATCATTTCAGCAGCTGGTCTCCAGAGCTCGGTCCAGAATCGGGCCACACCTGATACTGAGGCTCCTTTCTGCCTTCTCTGCCCTCTCTCTCCTGCCTGCCCTTGCCAGAGATGTCAGCTCCCATTTACGGGGCTTTAGGACTTTCTCTTCCAGACACCTGTGCCCACGAACTAAAATATTCTCTGCTTTTCCTGTGTCTCTGGGAGGCTGGCTTCCTGGGGGTGGTGAGCAGGCAGGACAGAGTTCCCAGCTGACATCCGTGGGTACTCTTTCATGTGGGCACTGCGTTACACTCTTGCCCTGTGTTATCTTGACTCACCCAGCAGCCCCCGTGATCTACAGACACTGTTGTTGTCCCTGTTTTATTCATAATGAAGCCAGTGCTCAGAAAGTGATTTGCCAGGGGTGGTTTGGCCAGAGCTGGACGTCCAGCTCAGCTCCATCTGCGCTCACACCCTGTGCCCTGAGCTGCTGCCCAGTCCTGCCCCATCCTGTTGGCATGGGAACCAGGCCCTGAACAGGGGATTTCTGGGCTCACTGGAGCAGGGCACCTCTCTTTCCCCCATTGCTGTTCCTCTTCCTGCGACTGGCCGTATATCCAACCCTGCAGCTTCCCTGTACCCCTGGCTGACTCTCCTCATCATCAGCTCAGCTCAGGCATGGAGCCCTGGGTCAGCACCACAGTCAGAGGCCTGATTCTAAAGTCCTGGCCCAAGAGGGTAGAGAAGGAGGCCAGGCAGGAGGCGCCAGGCAACCCGGCTACCTCTTGGAGCTGCCTGAAGATCGAGGCCTTTCGTTCTGTGGGACCCTTGCTGCTGTCTGCATGTTCTGCAGAGTTTGTGAAGGAGCTTAGGCAGCAGGAGTGGGGAGCCCACCACGCTGGATCCCTCCTGGAAGGGACCAAGGTGTTGGAAGAAACATCCCAGGGAAAGGAAGGGCAGAAGAGGGAAGAAAGGAAAAGGAAGAGTAGATTCCTTGTTTGGAGGAAGGTGCTAGAATCATCTAGCATGTACTGATGCCAGGAAAGGGCAGGTGGTGAGCCGCCCACACAGAGGTGGGGGGGTGGGGAGACTCAGAATGTCAAAAATCTTGATTGTCTCTTTTAAAAAACTCCCAGCCAGGCAAAGTGGCAACCAGATGTCACAACTCAAAATTGTGGTATTTGGGGAAATACCACAAGATTTTGAAGAGTCTGGTTCTGAGGGAAGGAGGAAGCCAGAGATTTTGTTTTTCCACAGCATCCCCACCCCGGATGCCTCTCGTAATAAAGGTCGAGGTTCGACTCGCATGCATGGTCCTGCGTACAGAGCTAATGAGCTCCTCCCGAGAGGCACTAATGGTTCTGCGATCAGACGGGGAGGCCTCTCTCTCCCCCTCTCGGCACCAGCGTCACTGCCTGCAGAGTCTGTGTTAAATCAGCACAGTGAGGGCGTAGAGCGATGTCGATGTGCCTTGCTAAGAAATAGAAATGTGCTGTCGTTGTAACCAGTTCTCATATCGGGAGCCGTAAATGGGAAGGATGAGACAAGAACCAGGGTCAGGAGGAGGTCGGCCTCAAGAGCAGAGAGAAAGCCTGCAGGCACAGGAGGAAGAGATCAGGTGCCATGACGGGAACAGGAGAGTTGGGACCCCGTAATTCAGGAGCCTGGTCCAGAGGAGGCGCAGGCGCTCTGGAGCACGTTGGTGGGAATCGGAGCCCCCCTTGCCACCCAGGGGCACTGAAGCTTTGGCTTCCTCCATGGCCCATGGTACAGCTCTCTGTACCCACCTGTCTTCCTCCCGGAGTGCTGGTCCCAGGCAGTGCTGCAAGTCACAGAACATTCCAGTTTGAAGAGACCTCAGCCATCATGGAGATCATCTTGGGCAACTCCTCTGCTTTACAGAAGAGTAAACCGAGGCTCAGAGACAAGCCCCCCCATGCTTACATGGAGCTAACAGTGACAGGCTCAGGACACTGGCTCTGGGGTCTGACTCAAGTCTAGGTACTATGTACTTCTCCTTTGTTTTCTTCTAAAACAGAATCTCTAAACCCTTGCTACTCAAAGCAAGGTCCGTGGAAGAGCAGCATCCACAGTGCCTGGGAGCACAATAGAAATGCAGGATCTCAGGTCTCAGTCCACCTATAGATCAGGTCCTGCACTTAGCAAGATGGCAGGTAGCTGCAGGAAGGCTGAGGAGCAGAGCCCTGGGGCCTGCCATTGCCCACCTAGTGATCCTTCTCAACTGTCCAAATCCATTTCCTCTCCTCTTAAATTCTCAAGACTTCCATATTTTCAGGCGTTCAGCTAACTACAGATCTGTGTACTGGGTCTAATAACCTCCCTTCCCACAGGACCTGAGATATGAGTGGCATCTTATGCTTTATTGTTTCTTGTTTAAAATAATCATATTAATAAAGACCTTCTCTTCAGATAGTGCTGTACAGATTTCAAAGACTATATATGTTAGTATTATCAAGAAAGTGTATGGGTATGAGCACAGAATCTGTAGCTAATTTGACTGAGCCTGAATCCCAACCTTTTGCACTTCCTTGGTACCTTGAGAAGTGTGTTAACTTCTCTCGGCCTCAATTTCAGTGTCTATAAAGTAGACCTGCTAAGGGCAAAGATCTATTCTAATGTTATCATTCTAAAGTAAATTCTTCTTTCTCCTCTGCTTCACTGCAAAATGCAGGAACTAAAATACTTCAGAAGTTTGTTTAGCAGGCTCAACTGTTTAAACATTAGGAATGACGTATTCTGTTCATTTTAGAATGCAAAGATACATGCGCACCCATGTGAATTCAATAAGCAAAGTGTAAGTACTGCAAAATAAGTAAGATATTTAAATAACTCATTGCATATTACTATCATTAGTGCTTTAACTGGCACGCTTGTGAGGATAATTGGAGATGATCAAACAGCAGCTCTTTTGAGCGAGAGAATGAATCAGGCAGTCAGTCAGTAAGGTTTTAGAGGGAAGCCAATGACTCTTCGTCCAGGTCAGCAGGTTAGGGTATTGGGTAAAAGGGGCTCAGGAACAGCAATCTGACCACAGGAGCGCATGCGGGGTGTGCTGAAGGAGTGGGGGCAAGGCTGGCTTTTCAGGGGAGAATCCCCTGGAGGCGGAGTGGACAGGCTCTGTGTGCCAGGGAAGCAGGAGGCTTTTTAAATTCCAAATATAAAGGTGTGCACGAGGCCACTCAGGGGTGAAAGGAAGCAAAGGACGTATTGAGGATGGAGGAAGGAGACCCGGGCAAGGAGGGATGTGGGGCCACTGGGAGTAGCCAGAGCAGGCCAAGCAGGGGCTGCCTGGTGGGGAGGAGGACCAGCCGCGCTGGGCACTGGAAATAGGTAACCAGATGACCAGAGACGCCGTGGGCCATGCAGCACCTCTTGGCAAGAGCCTGTTCCTAACTAAAGGGAGCCATTCCACTGTCCCACACGGTGGCTCATGGTTCTGGACTCAGCCGAGAGCCAGCTGCCCACAACAACTCGCCGTGTCCCTGATCATTCTAAGACATCATTGTTCAAACGGTTGAGGCGTTTGTTCAAACGCTAAGCCAGACTGTCCTGGAAGACCAGGAGGGTGATGGCAGCTGGTGTGGTGAGGTTTCTCAGTAGGCAAGAGACACTGGGCCCCACACCAGACACAACAAGGAAGCCTGGGAGGAGCAAGGTGGGGTCGTCCATGGAAGATTGCTAAAGGAAAAGGTCAAGGGCGAAGCGTCATTCTGGCTGAACCTACCAATAGGATTCTGGTGGATGACAGGCCAGGCAATCAGATAGTCCCTGGGGTGGGGCTGAGGAACCAGGTCAGACAGATCAGGAGGGACCAGATATCTAGGATGGGGCTGACTTCACAGGATTCTTGCTAACACTGGACAATGCAGAAGCCCAAAAGCCAGGGCCTATTTGAGAAGAGCGAGGAGCCTGAGGAGAATTTGGTCATCACGATCCTTGTCATCGCAGATGCCCTGTGTCCCTTGGGTGCTCACGTGCTCTGTTGTCACCAGACCCTGTGAGGTGTCATCTGTGGGGTCTCCACATGGGTCTGTGGTGCCAGTGACTGCAAGCCCTCAGCCCCTGTGCGGAGGGGAGGGGCTGACCCGCGTTCCGTGAGGGCTGTGTCTCCCGTCCCTTCTGGAGGGGAGACTTGGTACCTTGAGGAACTTGTAGATTGACTTTCTGCAGATAAGTTCGGAGGTTAAGAATCACTGCCTAAGAACACGAGTCAGTTGCTTCTGCAGGGTGGCACGGCTGGATGTGGGTGGCCCTGGGAATCGCTTGCAGCCCACACAAGGCTAGAGGGTACCCAGACAGAGGGAGGGCTCAGGTGGGCTGACCAGGAAGACCAGGGGTCATCCCACAAGGGCACTTCCTACCACCAGGTTCTTAGGAAAAAACTCCTCACAATTTCCATTTATCCAAATTTACCTTCCAAAGCTCCTGTTCGGCTTCTATAGCTGGACAGAAATGAAGTTCATTTATTTGGAAATCATAGATAACACTCTCCAGGAGAAAACAGAAGTGCCGTGGATGCCTGCCAAAGTACTTACCATCACAATTTGGAATGTGTACTTTTTAAATCTCTATTTTCTTTGAGGATGGAAACTTGAAGTCTGGGGTCCCTGAGTGAGTGAATAGGTAAGTTGTTCTTTGCACACAATAAAAATAAATAGAATAAAAACAGACTAGAATCACCTGTGACCCTCAAAGAACTGAAATGTAACACACTTGGAGTGAGACTGAGAGGCAGGCATGCCCACTGGAAATATAATGCAAGTCGTGTGTGTTAATTGCACATTTTCTAGCAATGATATTATAAAAGTAAGGAAGAAATAGAAAAAGCAGCAGTGAAATTCATTTGGAAAACTAAGAGAACCAGAATAGTCAAAGCAATTCTTAGCAAGAAGAGTGAAGCAGGAGGCATCACAATACCAGACTTTAAATTATACTACAGAGCTGTAGTAACAAAAACAGCATGGTATTGGCACCAAAACTGACATGAAGACCAATGGAACAGAGTGGAAGTCACAGAGTCATACCAACAAATACATTTATCTCATCCAAGACAAAGGCACCATAAACATACATTGGAGAAAAGATAGCCTCTTCACAAATGGTGCTGGGAATACTGGAAATCCATATGTAGCAGAATGAATTGAACCTCTATCTCTCACCCTGTACGAAACTTCACTCAAAGTGGACCAAGGACCTAGGCATTAGACCAGAGACCCTGCACCTAGTAGGAGATAAAGTAGGCCCAACTCTCTACCATGTGGGTTTAGGAACTTACTTCCTTAACAAGACTCCTGAAGTGCAAGAAGTAGAATCAAGAATCAATAAATGGGATGGTATCAAACTAAAAATCTTCTCAGCAAAGGAAACAATAAAGAATGTAGGCTCTTCACAAGAGAGCCTACAGAATGGGAGAAAATCTTTACCCACCAGCACCTCAGATAGAGCATTAATCTCCAGGATATAGAAAGAACTCAAAAAACTTAACACCCACACACATGCACACACACACACACACACATGTACACACAAAATAACCCAGTCAATAAATGGGCAAAGGAACTGAACAGACACTTCACAAAAGAAATAAGAATAGTCAAAAATATATGAAAAAATGTTCAACATCTCTAGCAATTAGAGAAATGCAACTCAAAACTACATCAATTCCATCTCACTCCAGTCAGAATGGCAATTATCAAGAATACAAGTAACAATAATTGTTGGCAAGGATATGGGGAAAAGGTTCACTCCTACATTGCTGGTGGGACTACAAATTGGTGCAACCACTATGGAAAGCAGTGTGGAGATTCCTTAGAAAACTTGGATAAAACCACCATTTGACCCAGTTATCCCACTTCTCAGTCTGTACCCAAAGGTCTTAAAATCAGCATACTACAGTGATACAGCCACATCAATGTTTATAGCAGCTCAATTCATAATAGCTAAACTGTGGAACCAGCCTAAGTGCCCTTCAACAGATGAATGGATAAAGAAAATGTGGTAAATATGCACTATAGAGTATTACTCAGCCATAAAGAAGAATGAAATTAAGGTATTTCTTGGTAAATGGATGGAACTGGAGACTATCATGTTAAGTGAAATAAACCAATCTCAAAAAACCAAAGACAAAGTGTTCTGTCTTATTCTAACCTTCAACAAGGGAGGGGAAGATTAGAAGTTCATTGGACTACACAGAGGTGAACGAAGGGAAGAGATGGGGAATGGGAATAGAAAAGACAATAGAATGAATCAGAATGAAATTTCCTATGTTCACATTATGAATACATGACCAGTGTAACTCCACGTCATGTACAACCACAAGAATGGGATCCTAATTGGAATGAATCATACTTATTCTGTTTGTATAATATGTCCAAATGCACTCATGTATATCTATAAAGAACAAAAAAAGTAAGAAAGGAATAAATGAGATTAATTTTAATGCCATCATTTCAATGTGTATGTAATATAAAAAGCACTAATGTGATACTTTATGCTTTGTGTGTGGTGTGTGCTGAATCTCCAAGATCTGGTGTGTGTTGTGTACTTACAGTTATCTTTCAGTGTGAACTAGCCATATTTCAAGTGCTCAATAGAGTAGTCACATGTGACGAGTGGCTACTGTGTTGGACCACACAGGTGTAGGTTCAAACAATTGGACCTAAATAATTATTGCAATCTCTCAGATTTGTTAATCTTGGCTATTTTGTTTTGGATCATTTGAAAGAATAACTGGGGAGAATGTTTTTTAACTTCATCATTTTTTTCAATTTTGAAAGAGAGCTTCATTTGTGCGTTCATTCATTTGCCCACTTATTCAACATTTATTTGTTGACTTGTAGCTGGGTACTAGGCACTATGGTAATGGCAGGTCATATTGTTGTTGTTGCTGTTGTTTTATTGCTGCCAATATAATTGTGAAGTTATAAACAATGGAATCATTTGAAATGTCTAAGCAGGCTTATTATTATTGCTCATTAACAAGACCAGATTCCATACCATTCAATTAGATCATCAATCTGAGTGTGCATCAGAATCAACTGGGAGCCTATTAAAATGTAGATTGGAGAGCCACCTGCAGAGGTTCTGAATCAGATCTGGGGTGGGGCCAAGATGCTGCATGTCTAACAAGGCCCCAGATGACTTTGATGATGCTGGTCTGGAGGCCACACTTTGAGAACCCGTAGATTGGAGTGGTTCCTCCTTTACCTTTTACTTAGTCTGCAAGCCTAGAGGCACAGTCTTCAAGCCTGGAGAGTTGAGCAACCACAGGATTCCTGTCTCTAGGGGATTCTTTGGCAACAGGTAAGTCACCTTCCCGTGGTCTGTTTTCTAAGATACAGCTGTAGTGACACGAATGGAAAATTCCTTGAGAAACTTATTTAGGAACATCACCAGGGACTGAATGAACTGGTGTGGAGTCATCTAAGGGAAGCTCAGAGCTGCCTTGGGGACCAGCATTGCCCACCATGGCCTCGCCCATCCTCCATGGTCAGTCCGTTAAGGGCTCAGTCCCTTGTGCTCCCTCTCCGCTCCCTTCGGAGCTATGGGCACAGCAGGACACCTGCACATGAATTCTGCCAGCAGAGGTGCCAGGTGGGAGCAGTGGCCTTTCTCCCCTCTGCCAGTTATCATTTTTGTAGGACAGACCTTTGACAGGCCAGGTGACAGTCGCAAAGGTGACTTTCCAGGGTCCTCATTCTTTCCACTCATGCCTCAAATGACTTGATATCAAGTTCAGATTATTTGGATGTGCCTTTTCCCCATGACATTTTCTTTCTTAAAAAAAAAAAAAAAAGCGCTTATTTTCTCTAAGATGCAGATAACAGGATTTTGCTGTCATATATGATTTTGATCCTGTGAATGCCATCCAAAGGTCAAGTTCTTAGAAAAGAACAAGAAAGGGAAACTGGAGGCAAATGGTTTCCTGCAGAACTGTGGCCGGATGTCGGTGGGAGGAGGTCTGAACAACCCCCATGCCCACCCCCACCCCTCTGGCCACAGCACCATCTGTCCGGTAGTTAGATAAACTTTTGTTCGAAGAACGACAGAGACTTTTGCATTTTTCTCTCAATGAGCACAGAATGTCTCTAACATCTATGTGATTGTTTTTTATCTTGCCATGATAGATCCCAGACACTTAGTGAAAAACATTCCTGGCTGGTTGTTGAGTTTTTAAAAAAAATCGCTAAACAGTTCCTCAGTTTATTTTAAGCCTGGCACGATCTTAGGTACCGTAGAATGATCAAAGGCACTCTAGCTGGGGGCTAGCTTACACACGGGAAACCACAAACAGCTTTCGTTAAACAGCAGAGGAACATCAGCAGGGACAAATTACTATGCGAAGGGCTTGGAACCTCTGCTCCTTTGCCAGGTAGTTCACTGTGAGGCTCCTCCTGCCTGTGGTACGGCGTTGAACGGTCTCACTGCCACTAGAATTGTGACAATCAAAGCATGTCCCAACATTCCCAAGTGGCCCTGGGGGGCAAAGTCCCCCCGGGAAGAACCTCTGCTGTGAAGTCAGCTGGGTTTGTGAGGGACCGAGGGGCATACACCCAGGAGAGCATCAGAAGAGATCAACCACAGAGAGCTCTCTGGAAAAAGCGAATTGGAGCTGGATTTTAAGAGACAAGAAGGACAGGAATTGCCTGTGGGGATGACACTGGGGTGGGGCGGGCAGAGCGGAGGAGAGGGGAGGTGTTATTCTGGAAACGAGTGACCAAGAGACCCAACCAGAGCCCTCTGGCTGGCATGGGCAGTGTGTACAGAAAACAGAGCAATAATTAGTGACTTTGGTCAGTGTTGCATAATAGCTGCTAGAGGCAGACATCAGCAAGCACGAAAGCAGAACCAGGACAGAAAGAACAGCTAGCAACTGAATAGCGCCTACTGTATGCCAGGCACAGTTTTAATGTTACATGTTAATCTAATCCTCCCAACAACCCCTGAGGCAGGCGCCATTATTATTCTCATTTTGTAGCCGGAGAACCAGAGGCATGGAAGGGATCAGTAACTTCCACAAACTTCACCTTTAGCCCTCTGTCCAGCTGCTCAGCCATGCTCTTACCAGCCTCACTGGGTCCAGGTATCCAGGTTTGGTTAAGCAGGGCCGGGGTGATGGTATTCTGTCCCCAGAGGGCAGGAACTGGTCTGGAGTCCAAGCCATCAAGCAAGGTTTGAAAGAATGAAAGAAGTGGCCTTGGTTGTAAGGAGGTCAGGAATTCGCATGAAGAGTCGTATTTCATGGGAAAGCCAGGGTCAAGGGGGCCACAGGAGCGCAGTTCCAGCGGCCTCGAGACTCCCACAGGGAATATTTAGCTGCGAGGGAAGCAGAGGATCCGGCCAGATGAGGATGGGGCAGGCGTGGGCCTGGCTGGGACAGGGTGGGACACTGCCTTCACTGAGGAGTGGGGCCTCAGGAATGAATCACTCTGGCTCCTCAGGAGGGGGGCGGGACAAGAGGCAAAGGGTGGGGTGACAGGAGACTCGGCTTAAAGATGGAGCTGGGTCTGTGTCCAGTAACTGGGGAGCAAAGGGTCCCTCGGTGAGAGGGAGACAGGGCTGCATGTGGAGGGGCCTGGAACCTGGAGGCAGGGGCCTGGACTGAGCCCAGCATTCACAGTGTGGTCAGAGCGGGTGCCTTGGCCCTCCACGTCAGAGTCCTCTTCTCTTGAACAGGGGCCGTAGAACACACTCGGGTCGCTGAGGGTTTAAATGACACCCCGGGTACAGGCCAGGCACCGCACATCACGGCAGCAGAGGAAGAGTTCCTAGGTGAGAGCAGCTGGAGAGGGACAAACTGAAGCCAAACCAGGCAGGGAGGAGGCGCAGGACCCTGAAAGGAAGGCGCTGGGCCTGGATGGTGGCTCTGGAGGGCCCACCACACTGCTAGCCTTGGCAAGCCTGTTCGTTCTGACAGGAGGGCGAGGAACCCTTTCTTTTGCCCTGTGAGGATTGGAGTCACCGATGGCTCATCACGTGATCTTCAAATGCATAGAAATTGAACTGTCGGGCTGGAGTGGATTTTTACCTTTGGCCATGCTGAGCAGTTGAATGCGTGTCCAGCATTGTGTCAGACTGAAGAATGAGAGAAAGACAAAATGTTATTTGAGGGACAGGACCTTGGCTGTTACTGTTTGCAAATTTAGCTCTAAAAAGAGCTTCAGCCTCAGGCACTGCAGGGGTTCGTGACACACCTCTGGTCAGTGGGTGCGCCCTGACCTCAGTCTTCCTAGTGTTGTTGCCACACCACAGAGCAAGGTGTGGATGGTTGTGCCAGCCAACTGCAGAGCACAGGGAGCCCCCTTTCCCATGGCCCCCTCAATTAACAGCACATGAATAGTTATGTCCCACTAATTTCCAGTGAATCCCGATTGGTGTTTCCGATTGCCTAAACTGGCCTGTCCAATAGACAAGTAATGTGAGCCACAAATGCAGGTCACATGTGTAATGTTAAATTTTCCAGTAGCAACATGATAGACCCAAAAAGGAGCAGATCAAGTCAATTTTAATAGTATATAGTATTGAACCCAATTATTCAAAGTATTTTCACTTGAAATATGATTGATATTTAGAGTGTTGAGATAGTTTACATCCTCCTTTTTTGTACCATGCCTTTGAAATTGGGTATGAATTTTATACTTAAAACACATCCCCATTCAGACTAGCCATATTTCGGGTTCTTAAGAGCTACATGTGGCTGGTGGTGCCATACTGGGCAGTTCAGAACTAAATTCCTTGACTGTGATGCTGACAGTCCAGGAAAAGGCTTATAATTACTCAGCCTGGGGACACTTGTTTCCCCTGATTCCTGGTTGCTGCTGTAGAAGATGCCAGTTTTTGATTCATTTCCCACCTCAGCATTATCAGAAGGAAATTATCTAAAACCAGTGATCACCAGAGAGCCCAACTCTGGGCCATGTAGGGACAAGAACAGCCAATCAAGGGCCATGTGCAAGTCTAAAGGAAAAGAAAACAAATCATTTTGGTGCAGAAATGGAATCCCAGGTTGAGGGGAGGAGGAATTTCTAATATAAGAAAGGCAATGGCCATCAATAAAGGAAGATTGGATTCAGGCTACTGCAGTGAACACTCAGAATTGTGGTCTTGGCTTTATTTCTTCTGTGTGGGATCCTCATCTCAGGCCATTATGATCATTCTTCTGCTCGACAGCACACAGGGTGATTATAAGACAAAAATCTCTAAGACGAAATGATTGGGATGGCTTTGTGCAAAAATCACCAGGTGAACTTTGAGGGTAAAAAACAATGTGATGAAGTTCAAGCACATGGTACAGTGATTCTTCCTTCCTGGTATAGAATTCTGTCTGTCCTAGCCAAGCCCAGAGGGAGGGAGGAGCCCGCAGGAGCATAAAACATCTGGCCCCTGCAGTCAGGGCTGCTCAGTCCAGTCCCTCCACCTCTCTGCCAAGTCCAATCCTGCTTCAGAACTGTTACAGCTCAAACACACCCACGGAGATGACTGAGGGCTTCCTCTGGCTTCCTTGACACCTCCTGAGATAAAAGCAGTTGACGACTGCTCTTCCCTGGTGATAAATGGTTGTTGGTTTTCTTTCATCAATATTTTAATGACTATTTGCACATTTTGGCAATAAGGGATCCAGAGTCTGATGGTAGGTGCAGAGGCAGATTGCAGAGGTGACTCACGAGGATTCGGCTGGCCGTCAATGCAACGCCAGTCCCCTGTGACAAGTAGGTTTCAGTCCAGCACCTGGCTGCTTGGCAGGCTTCTGAAGCAGGTGTACCAAGTGAGTCAACCTGCCTTCCCCTCTGATGCTGTCTTCTCTGAGATAGCTTTGCTGCCTGGGAAATGCACTGAGAAACTTCAGGCCAAACCTCGCCTCTGCCCGGGTATGACTGGCACTGAATTCGCAGCTGCATTGGCAACCCCGAGGTGCCTATGTTAGGGGAAAGACTCTGCTGCAGCAGGCGCAGCCCTGTCCACTGGGGAGAGCAAAACCACTCTGCTCTCCTGGAGGGCACTTGCTGCTCCCTGGACACTTCCCCAATCCTCAGTTAAGGTCATGTTCACATCATGGATCCGCTCTTCAGTTCTTCCCCATTTCAAGCTTCAGATTGTCATGAATATTATTTTGGAGCTAGACCAGTGGTAAATGTTCTGCCCAGTAAAGAGTTTGGAAGAAAAGCTCCTAACTACTGGGGATGGTAGAGAGAGAATTAGGAACTGTCTTTCCACATTGAATCAAGTTTTAGAAATGAATGCTTGAAACCAAAATGACAAAATGATGGAAGAAGTCCAACAGGAAAGGAAATCAGAATAGGCATTTATAGGGAGCCAGGGAGGAAGACTAAAGCTAACCTGAAATAAATATGAAAATGGTCATTATAGAATTATTTAGTACAAAAATTGGAAGCAACTTCAATGCATAACAGTAAGCAAATGAGTAAATGAAGCGTAGGATGGGTAAATGATGTCTATGATGACTATTATTAAGAGGTCATTAAATGTTGATTTCAAGCCAGGGACTGTGGCGCATGCCTGTAATCTCAGCTCCTCGGGAGGTTGAGGCAGGAGAATTGAAAGCTCGAAACCAACCTGGACAAGTAGGTGAGTCCCTGTCTCAGAATCAAATAAGGGCTAGAGTTGTAGCTCAGTGGTAGAGCACTTGCCCAGAGTGTGTGAAGCCCTGGGTTTGATCCCCAATACTGAAAAAAAAAAAAAAAAATGTTGATTTCAAAAATATGTGATCACTTAGAAATGAAAGTTACCTTGATATCTTTAAATGAACATAAGCAAAATACAAAATTGCACATACATTCTGATCTTATACTTCCAGAAGCCTAGAAAAACGAGAGGAAGGAATTACACAGTTCTTTCGCGGTTGGTCTGGAAAGTGATCTCGATTTTTCTTCTTTGTCTGTTTCTTATATTCCAAAATCTCTGTGATGAGTATGTGATACTTTCATAATCCAAAGGAAAATAATCAGAAATTGTTATTACATAAGTGAGCAACTGTCCCTCAACACACGCCTAAAGCCGTGCCTCTCCCCAGTTGCCTGGTCTGGGAAAACCCCAGATTCCCCCCAAGTGCCTTCTTTCCTTACTGGGATAATGGGGTCCAATGGCCTCACCTGCCTGTCTGAGGGGGGCATGGGGACGTCCTAACCTGAAGAATCCTGAGAACAGCAAGGAGTTCTCCAAGCATGCCTGGTAGCACGGGAGACGTGGTGTCTCATTGCAAACCTCCTACAACATGAGGAACAAGGGACTGAAGGAACACACTGGAGTGGTCCAGAATCAGAGGGAAGTGGCCCACATGAGGGGCAGCGGGACACTGGGAACCCAGGTCTCAGAGCTCAGATGTCTCAGCTGCCCCAGGCAGGGCTCTCCTGTATGATAGGAGCCTCAGACACGTCCCTGAGAGTGGCTCTTGCAGCCACCCCTGAGACTGACATTCATTTTGCTTTCTCCAAGCAGAGTGAGGTAGAAGGTGCCAGAGCTGGATGTGGCAGGTGGTGGAGGTCGTACTGCCTGTTTCATGGCTGTTTAGTGCCAGGTGTTGATTGGGGCCAAGGGTCCCCTCCCTAAGTGCAGATTAGTATTCCCAAGGAGGCCTGAAATTTTTTCCAGTAAAAGAAAAATTTTTAAGCACATGCATATTACTTTTCAGTAATCAAATGCATAAGGCACAGTGGGCCCTCCTCTGAAGACCCTGATTCAGCAGGTGGGTGCCCCACCAGGCCCAGGCCTGTTGCAGCGTCCAGGTGTGACACCTGCCATCCTTAGTACCCTGACAAATGTGGGGACAGACAGAACAAAGCAGCGCCCCACAGGATGGAATGACAGACGCAAACCCCACGCACCCAGCAGAGTCAGAGCTCGGTCGGCAGCTTCGGGTGGCTCTTGAATTGTGGAATTGAACTGAAAAGTTAAACACACATGTACAGATGTTTTCAGGGTCTCAGAGACCTTTATCTCCTAGCGTCTCAGGGTGTGTGGGTTTAGTGAGAAAGATGGATTTTGTGATTTATCCAACAAAATAACTTCAACTCCTCCACTCAGAGAGCTTTTCGCATGGAGACACAGGTGATCGCAAAGGCGTGTGGGATGGTCAGACTGGGCAGCTGATGCTGGGCAGGGGTGAGAAGTGGAACCTGGTTAGACACTGGGGAGGAGAAGAGCAGGGGGCCTGGGGGTCAGTCTCACTCTGACCCAAGGCCCAGAGCCTGGCCCATGAGGGAGAAGCAGAGACCAGGTCCTAGCTGGACCTGGGCCAGTGCTACTTCAGAGATGCAACCCTTCCAGAAGCTCCCAGGCGGACGCCACACTACTGGGCGAAGCTGTGGGGGAGGGGGTGCCCACATTCTGCTATCCCTTGTTGCTCTTCTTTATCCATTCCTGCGGCGGCAGCCGGGGGGAAGCTTGGGAGAGCCATCACCAGGTTCCCCTAGCTGCTGCTCTCCAGGCAGATTTGGGATGGGGACCCCTCAGGAGGGTGTGTGAGAGCTGGCCACTTTCACAAGGCAGAGGGCAGAGGAGTCTCGAAGCACCATCTCTCACTCTGAGGTCCGCAGGCCTCCATACCGAGTCCCCTAAGCTGCTCGTTAAAATGCAGACTCCCAGGCCCTGTCCTGAACCTACAGCTCAGAGTCTCTGGGACGTAAGGCCTGAGAACCTGCATCAGGCACATTCACAAGTGATATTTATACACAGTGGTGTTTGATGTTTGCTGACTTAAAATGTCCCCAGACATATAAGGAGCATTTTATGCATGTGCACAGAGATGCACTGTTGGGAATCAACAGCCCCTTCAGAGAGACAGGTCAGGCCAGGGCCCACCCATCAGCCAGGAAGCCACTGAGGGTCAGCATCTCCACATTTTGTCTCCTCCCCACCTTCCACTGTCCCCCAAGCACCCACTCTACCTATGTCAGAGAAAAAGCCCAGCAACCCTCAAGAGCTCTGCATTTTCTGGCAGAGGCCACCCAGAAGGTAAGAGGGACTGAGACAGGATGGTCAGGTGCTGGGACTCTTGGATGCAAGGATCTGTGATCTTCCCGGGGACAGAGCTGGCTCCCCAAGGATCCACAGATGGCCTCCTAGGGGCCCAGTGCTGGACTGGGACCCCAGGATGTACAGGTGCATAAGGCAGAGCTGGAAGGCAGCCATGCGGACCCAGAAACTTGGTAGAGGAGCCACGGCCATGCCTGGTGACGTTTTCCTCTGCCTCTTGGGAACGCCGCGGGGCAGCCCTGGCGAAGTTTCCTGGGTGGCAGATGCATGCACCTCGTCCCTGGCTCCATGCCAAAAGAGGGGCTGGAGTGGGGTGGGTCTCAGGGACATGGGACTGCTCAGAAGAGGCAGCTCCTGCTTTGTCCTGTTCTAAGGGGCAGGTACCTATTTTGTTTTGTTACGCCTTATCCAGGAGCAGAATTTTTTTGTCTAAAAGGAGAACATGTGCTCTTGTCTCGTTTATAAACCCTGTTCTGGGAAGATGCCGGGAGACCCATAGCAAGGACACATCCCCCCGGAAGGCTCTGCTTACCAACAGTGTTGGCTGGACACACCCTGTGTTAATCCAAGCATTACTTCCTGTAGGATGCAAACACAATAGGGCCAGACCTCCACAGCAGGCACAGTGTGGTCCATGCCCAGGACCTGATGCCAATGGGACACAGAGGCCCAGGCCTGCGGGAAGGGAGTGGACGGGAGGTGGGGGGTTGCCGCATGTCACCCCCTGTTTCAAAACCAAACACCCAGGGGCCTTTCAGGGAAACTTCTAGGTTGTACAGGTTGTGGGGCAGTAGTGAATGGCTGCATTGAGATTCTAGAACTTTCCAGAAACCTGAGTGAAAGGGAACAGTGCACTCTGGTTGACTGACAGGCTCCCGACTGAGTTCAGTCATCCCCAGATCCTGCCACTCTCAGCTGCCATCAGGGGAAACACTAGTCCACAAACCAGCCCCAGGGGTCGATCAGAAGGGAAGAGCCTGCCACACCCCACTCAGAAAATCAGGTCCCCGCAGAGAGGAAACTGGGCAGGAAACTTAAGGGATTTCTTGGTCACATTTCTTCTAAGTTAGTTGACAGAAGACTTGAGAAACTCCTCCCCTGCTGGAAGGCAACAATAATTTTTAAAAATTAGTTAAAACTGCCCTTGCGTGATGGTGACAACTGGCACCTGCTGTCTCCAATGGGGCAGGCCAGGGCTGCGCGTCAGTAATCAGAGGCAAACTCTGAAGACTGAGCTCTGATCTACTCTTGTTGTCAGCCAAGCTCAGACCTAAGCAAGTCTCTTTCTCTGCCAGAAGGGAAGACAGACATTCAGAGATATCAATGTGACTGTGTGGCTGCAGAGAATCATAGGCACTTAGGAGTAGTTGTCTTTTATATTATGTACCCTTTTGTCATATGTGGAAACAGATGACCATTATAGGCTAATCTCTGGACCTAGACACCCAATTCTTCTCCCCTTTCAATCCAATGCAACCGATATTTCAATGTAGTAAGCATTGAAAAGAACACAAAGATAAAGAAGTAGAGTCTGTGCATGTGTCAAAATCTAGACAGTGCTGCTATTGACCACAAGAAACTGGCTAAAAAGTATTGTATCTGAATTCTGCCACCCTTACATTGTGATTGCATGAGGCTTACATGGTTCTTTATTCAAGTACATATGAGCAATACAGAAAAAACAAAATCTGTACTTCCAATCTTACGGTCAGGTGCAGATGAGACTCATTTTTGCCTGATGTCCCTTTGAGAACTCAGGCCTGGCCATTGAAGGCTGCTGAGGAACCCACAAAGATAAGTGGAGAGCCCTGGGGTGAAACTGTAGTGATCTGGTAAGTTCCTCTGTGCTGCCTCTGATAGTAAAGCATGAATACTCCAAAGTAAGAATATTTAGTAAATTTCACTATAATTGCTGAAAGTAGATGTTAAATTGAGATTATTAGTTCAATGGAGGACTGGATTTAGTTTAAACAAGTGATTACTTTACATGTGCTAATGAGAAAGGGCAAAATAGAAGAAATCACGATGATGAAATACCTGAAGCAGTTAACTTATAAAGAGAAAAGGTATATTTTGACTCATGGTCCTGGAAGTTGCATTTCGAGATTGGGTAGCCCTATTGCTTTGGGCCTCTGATGAAGGCCCAGGATGACAATGGCAGAGAGCATATGTCAAAGCAAACTGCTCACATTGTGAACTAGCAAATACAGCTGGGATAAGTGGTGTCCCACAATCTCAAAATGTTAACCATGGATGTCTCTGCAGGGTTTAGTAGGATCAAATACATTAATAAGTTAATGACCTAAGGACTGCCCATAGGCCCACTTCCTAAAGGTCCACAGTATCTCCCAATAGTGCCACCCTGAGGACCAAGTCTTTAACACATGGACCTGTGAGTACACTCACCTAAACCATAGCAGAGAACATAGGCAAGTTATTCAGTGTTAACCAAATTTAATCAAATTTAAATTTAATCAAAACAAAGTCACGGACAAGGGAGTCAGTAAGTTGAGTACAGGGAAAGCCCTGAACAGAATCCTAGCCCCACAGTTAGGAACCCTTCTCTCCAGCCCCCCATCAGACAGACCTCAGTCACCCCCAGAAGTTCAGTCCTTTGGAGGGTGCACAGCAGGGACAATATAGCTCTGTCCTGACACCTGGGATTGCTGTTTCCATCACCCTTTCATTTCTCATGATGCAACATCTGAATAATATTTTGGCAAATGAAGGAATGCAGTTCCCAGTAACAAGAAAGGCACTTTTTCTTAGAGTTGAACATCATGCTGACTCAGTCTGGGCTAAGTGATTTTCTACTCAGCCCAGTGCATCAGTCCACAGCTGCCTGGGGGCCAGGAGGAGACCGGAGATTGTGGGAGCTTTGAGTGGACCCAGTGATGAGTGAAATGGCCTCCTTGTTATAGAGCCTCGGGAGTGAAGGAAGAACCTGAGAAAGGCCTCACTCACCCCAGTCTTCAGGAGCGATGGGAAGGATAGCCTCCCAACATTATTGACGAAACCTGTGCACTCGTGATTCGTTTTTTCAAAGCAATAGAAATACTTCCTCTGCCATCTAAATCTATGGTCTCACTCTCTTACAAACGATGTACGCCTCTTTTCAAACTGTCCCTTAAAAGTTACATTTTTGTTTGCTATAAGTCATATATATTATTTTTAGAAAGCTTGAAAAGAATAAAGAAGAAAATGAAAATAGATTTTAACTTATTAATATATTGGATCCTAATAATCCACGCAGAGACATCCATGGTTAACATTTTGATGTACCCTTGCATTATTTCTTTCTCTGCCTGATCTATTTTTATAGAAATGTGGAATCACATGCAACATTACTATCTAGAAAATTTTTTTCCTCAATGCACTGTGTGTCATTGTACCCCATCTTTAATAGGTATACAGTGTTTCATTGTATGATCACATAATTTGTTTAACCAGTTCCCTCTTAACATTGTAGTTTCCAGTTTTTGATAATCACAATGTTGCAATCAATATCCATGAACATTTCCTTAAGTCGTATGCCTTGTAAGTGCTCTTGCTGGACCAAAGGATTTATATGTTTTAAATTTTCGATATACACAGCTTATTTCTTCGAAGGTTGCATTAATTTATATTCTCACCAATATAAAGTACAAGTGGTTTATTCTTCCTGTTCTCAGCAGTACTAAATATTGTCATTTGACATTTCACTTGTTTGAAACTTGTTTGTGGGCACAAATCACAAACTTTTTAAAAAAGCGTATTTACTGATTGAGTTTGTGTGCGAGTGGCCTGTTCATCTCTTTGGCCCATTTTCTTATTGGAATATTTATCTTTATCCTATTCATTTGTAAGGGCTCTTTATATATGCAACAATATTTATATATTGTTACACAAATGTTTGTAGATGCAATAAATATTTTCCTGCTTTAACATTTGCTTTTTATGGAGTTTCTGACATACAGGATTTTAAAATTTTATGTGGTCAGAATTCTTTATGTGGCCTGCCTTGTCATATTTGTTTAGAAAGTGCTGGCCACCCTCCAAATACAACAAGTTTGTGTACATTTTTCTAGTTATTTTATGTTTTATTTTTTATATTTGGTCCTTTGGTATATACTTGAGAGATATAGCTTTAACATTAGATTTTATCTTCCTAAATGAATAGCTGTTTATCCAATTCCATTTATTGGATCATCCCTACTCTCCCCACTGAATTGGAAATGGTGTATTTATCACGTACTAAATCCTAGAGAAGTTGCATCTAAGATTATGTATTTGGGGACGTTCTATTTTGTTTCAATGCTTCATTTATTCTGGGGCTAATTATTTCCCTTCATGATTTCATTTGGCAAAAATGCTCACCCATTTATTCTTCCAGGTGGAATTCAGAATCATTTTGTTAAGTTTGTCAAGATTTCCCCAAGTCATAGGGGGACTTTAATTAGCATTGTAATCGATGTACCAAGTACCTGGGGAGGGTGGCAGGTTTAAAGCATTGCAGGATTCAGAATGTCTCCTCATTTTCCAAAAAATTCCTTAACGTCTGTATTGTTTTATAATTTCTTCATTTGGGGCATATCTACCACTGCAGGGGGGCGGTTAAGATTATTCCTAGAGGTTTATGGTGTTTTTTGTTTTTTTTTTCTGTTGTACATGGGAAGTCATCCTCCTTATCCAACAGGTTATTCTAATATAACGTAAAAAGTATTTGAAGTTTGTGAGTATATTAATTTATGCTATTCATATTATTGAAGATTCTTACTCACTTTAAATGATCTGTTGATGAGATGTGTGTGTGTGTGTGTGTGTGTGAGAGAGAGAGAGAGAGAGAGAGAGTGTGTGTGAGAGAGAGCAAGTAGGACCAACTAGATGGACATTTTTATTCTTTAAAGTATGGTCTGTTTATAAATAGCATCCCCTGCTTTTGTGCTGGTGAGACCCTTCACTCTTCTCCTCGGTGCTAAAGATAAAATCTGACAATTGCTCCATGCAGATGGCTCTGTGAGCAGTCCCCGCCCCCGGGGCCTTGCTAATACCCTCCTACCAGGGGCCTTCAGACTTAGCAGCAGCGAGTCACTTTCCTGTGAGGTGTGGAGTCAGACCGGCCTCTGCATGGCTTCCAGAGGCCCTGCGGTACCCTGGTTCCCATCCACTTATCTTACCACACTGCAAACATGGACAATCCAAGCTGATCCCTGTCGTTGCACCGTAGTCTGTAGCTTCTGCCAGGGCAGAGTCTGTGCCCTGTGCTGTGGAAACGGATTTCTCACTTTGGCCTTCAGTAGAACTGGTCTGCATGTTTGCAGGACAGTGGTTTTGTGAGTGTGTGAGTGTGTGCCCAGAGAACTTTGACAGCGTTTGAGGGAAATTAATACTCTGCAAGGACAAAGCCACTTTTCTTTCTTTTACATTCAAGGGCAAGCTTTGCATCCAAGTGGAAAAAAAATAGCGTGGCAAAAAATAAGGTAGTCATTAATTTTCATTTTGCTATAAGCATATATTGGATTAACTCAGTTAGTTAAACTAAAAGGGTCACAGCTACTGAGCTCTTTCTTTCTCTGTGTTTAATTGCACTAATTAGAGCTATATATATACATTGCCCTACAGGATCTGAGCAGGCCTGAGAAAAGTACTTTTGATAGCTGTGCACGTCATAGCATCTGGCAGTTCAAGGCTCCCCTTGAATTACAATGGCTCTGAGCTACAAGAACCCAAATTGTCATAGTCCAAATGTGGAGAAACTGAGGCCTGTTTTCTTCCACCAGATTAAAAGAATCACAGCGATGGCATTCTGGGTTCCAATTTTCTAGAACTTATGCTTCCAGAGCTATTTTTAGGAATATTTGGCTTTGTACTTGTGGAATTATTTTTGATGCCTACCACTCCATCGTCACATTAAAATTCATGTGTGGCACCATCTTGCTAATGTCATGAGAGCTCACATATGTGCACAAGATCTCCCCCGAATGGAATTCAGTTCCTTACGGCCATTCTTCACGACCGACTCTGGCACCCACTCTAGGCCACAGTCACTGTCTGCTGCGTTCTTCGGACTGGGCAGGGCAAGGGGCAGACATGCTTGGGTCATCATGGGAATTAGGTCGCTTCACTCTGGTGGGTGGCATATGTTGAGGTTCTTCTAGAATTTTCTTTGAACAAAACGTCACACTGTTATAAATAACAACAAAAACGAACAGTTTAAAAACCAGGCTTGGCTGTTTCCTCGGGCAGACTTTCAGCTCTATCGGCTCTTGGAGTAACATCGATATCTTTGTAAATGGCACGTCTTCCTCTCTGGCATCTCTGTCCTTAGCTGACCTCTTGGATTCTCCTGCCAGTGAAACTCAGCCTCAGGGTTGAGCTATTTCAGGTGTCGTGTTTGCCATGGACACAAACCTGTCGCCGTCAGATGTACACAGGTGGCATTTGTAAAATTTCATATTCCTAGCTCCCACCCAAGATAAGCATCTTTAGGAGGGAGGAATATCAATTTTTTTAAAGGTTCTCACGTGCTTTAAATACAGCTCTGGTCAGAGTGCTGCAAAGGCAAGAATGGGGACTTCTCAGCTCAGTTAACAGGTGTCTGGCTGGACAGCAAGTGTGTCCTTGCTAACGAGTGTTTGCACCCATAGCAGGGCTTCCAACTTTCATGTGCATCTGAGTCACCTGCAGATCTATTTTTTAAATATGCAGATTCTGGCTCAGAAGGCTTGGGAGGGGCACCAAGATTATTCACTTCTGACCAACTTTCTGGTGATGTCAATGCCGCCGGTCCATGGACCACACCGTGAACAGCAGGTCCTGGCTCAGCTTCTCACAGTAGCACTCCCTCCTACTGTGACAATTAAAAATGTCTCCAGACATTTCACGCTCCCCCGGAGGCAGGGCAGATTCTCAACTCCTGGTTGAGAATCGTGTCACTAGGTAATCCTGATCATCCACCAGGTATACAGTCTACTTTTAAATATAATTTGTTTGCACACTTAAATGATCAAAAACATCCACTCTCTGGGTTTGCCTACCCTCCCCACGGTATAAGTCACAAAGGGCAGAGGACTTGTCCTGCTCATCACTGTATCCACAGAAGACTGACAGGTATGTAGTGGGCACCTAATAAATATCTGAATTAATTAGTTAATTGGTTAAACTAGCACTGAGTTGTACATGAAGTTCAATCTTAGAGGTCACCTTTTTCTATTCTCCATAAAGAGACAGAAAAAAAAAAAGATTGCTTTACTCTATTCTCTACAGATATTTCCATTGTATTTCTTTTCTCAATGCTTTATTGAAAAGCCATAAATAGTCAGGTGCTCGTGGGGCAAGAAGTGCCTATTTAAAGCTCTCATCTGACATTTTTTATTTCCTGAGAAGGTTCTCATCTAAAGGAGATCAACCCATGACCTTTTGTTGACCAAGTCTAGAAAAAGCCCAAATCCTTTGTGCTTTCTCAACTAAATCATCTCACACAACTTCAAACCAGCTTCATGATCAAGGGTGACCAGGGCTTGTGTGAGCCACTGCGTCATCAGGGGTTTCTCGTTTCCACTCACCGTTTCCCGCCTCTGCCCCACACAGCCCCTCCCCTCATACCTGCCCACCACTGGCACCCTGGTCAGCACGCCCCCAGAGCTGCGCCCTGTACACCCCTGCCACTCAGAACAGGGAGCACCCATGCTTGGCCCATTCAGCTCCCCTCACCGAGGGCCACACAGGACCGGCATGGCAGCACCACCAGGGTGGGTTGAACCTCAGGGGAAACTCTGCTCCCATCTCCCAGCATCCTCCAGCAAGGGCAGAAAGGCTTGTCACCGCCCCTTCCTCTCCTCCCCACCCGCTGCTGGGAGTTTTCCTTGCTTTCTTGATTTTGCAGGTAGGTGCTCTCTGTTTCTCCTGGGATGGGCCAGAGACAAGGCAGAGGAAACGCCTGTCTGCCCACCTTGGCTCAGCTTTGAAACTGCCCAGTGAGCTCGCCCAGCATCACTTTCAGTCCTTGAAGACCAACATTTAAGACTCACTTGCAGAATAAAGCTTTTAACTGGAGAAAGAATGGAGAACTCACGTCCCTTTGTGAGCCCCTGTGTGCATATTTGTCAATAAGCACTTGTAAAGACAAAGAGGCTGCTATATGATGTATTAGCAAGGAAATATTCACATTTTACTCTCTTGAGTGAAGACTAGCCAATATGGATAAACAGACCCAAATTCGCTCTACTTTTCCCGTAATAGAAGTTGGCTTGTCTAACATAGCTAATCATCATGGATATTTTCCTGTGAGCTTGGAAGTTGACAGATTGTAGGCCACGACATTCTGGCAAGTGGCTCAAAAATTGCTATCTTCCTTCCTGATAGGTCTGCCTTTCCAAGATTGGGTGGTTTTTGTCCTAATGGCTGCACAGCACCAATGGAAAGAGCTTTCTGAACGAGGAAGATTTGTTAGGTCCATCAGCTGGGTGTCGGTGGCCTCCAAGGACTGGACTCCAGCACACAAAGAGATAGGGCCATGACAACTCCAGTATAAAGCTATATTTGCCCTGGGCTTTGTCATCATTCCAACTGAACTCTTATCAGAGAGGTTCCTACCATCCTGGAAGGCACTCTGGCAGCTAGTTAATGACCTCTGAAACTTAAATACCCCAGGGAATATCACTCCTCTGAATCATTCACTAAGGAAAAAAATCTTAATCCACATCTTGCAAAAATTGAGATTTTTTTTCCCTTTGCATTTTGTAAAAGCAAAACGCCATTACTTGCTAACAGCTTGGAGCAGGAGGCCAATGGGTTGTGTTAGTCAGCTTTCTGTGGTTGTGACAACATACCTGAGATAAGCAACTGAAAGAGGAAAAATTTATTTAGCTCAGTCTCAGAGGTTTCAATCCCTAATCACAAGACTCTGTTGCTGTGGGCTTGGGCTGAGCAGAGCATCATGGGGGACACATGGTGGAGCAAAGCCATTCATCTCATGGTGGCCAGGAAGGAGAGAGAGAAAAAGGGAAAGACAGATGGAGTGTGGGGGGACCAAGGAAAAGATATCCCCTTCAAAGGCATGTCCCAGTGACCCACTTCCTCCAACCTCCTAAAGATTGTACCACATTCCAATAGTGCCCCTGGCTAGCAACCAAGCCTTTAGCACATGGTCTTTGGGTTCACTTCGGATTGGAACCATAACATGCATCCATGTCAACAGAGCTGTAGTATTGATACCGCCGTTTACCGGTGACGAGTTCTGCTCCTTCTAATGTTGAAGATTGAACACTAGAGAAGCAGCCAAGGCAAGCATATTAAGCAGGTTTTATTTAAAGGTAATAATACAGACTTCTCCCGGCAGGGAGAAGAGGGCCATGGCTGATGTTCTAAAGTCCCAAGAAGTGAGCGCACCCTACATCTTTTATAGGTTAAATTCTCTTTTGTTCTCCAGTTCCCTCCCCGCTTATCTCTCCTTCCTGCCTACCTGACTAGGCCTGGTTTTGCATTAAGTGAGAAGCCATGGGCAGGAGGAGGGCCAAGGTGATTCAGGCAGGCAAGGACCCAGGGGGCATTAATTAGCAGCTCCTGGCTTGCAGTCCTTGATAAAGGCAGGTAAATTTGGTAATCAATGGCCTCTGGAGATCCTTGACATTCCATTCTTCCAGGGGCAGTCTCCAACTTCCAGAGGCAGATGGCTTCATGGCCTCCATTTCCTCGATTTGACCGATCCCCTATTTCTACACTAACTACCTGTTCCCAATTCTGGCTTCATTCCCCCCTCTAATCTTAGGAACTCCATGCTGCTGGGGAAGGAGGTCGATGACCGCTCTGACTTCTTCGAGCTGGAAGTGGGTGGCGTGGGGCAAGCAGCTTGGAGTTCCTTTTCTAAAAATCGGGTCAATCGAGGAGTCCCAGGAAGAAGCCTGGTTGGGGGAAGAGCAGGTTGTAAAGTCATCTGGGGGTGGGTGCTTCTATGAGAGAAGAACAAAAAGACATAAGTACTGAAATGAGAGTAGTACAAAGTAAATGTTACAGCATCTGAGACATGCCACTGAGTATCATGAAAATGGCAGAAGTCAATCTCTTACCAGAAGGTGGAAGAACTGAGAAATTGTTCCCATAACTAGGCCTAGCAAAGGCTGGAGAGGACAAGGCCTTTATTTGGGGACTTTAACATTGTCCAGGTTGTCAGGAATGTAAACATGACATTTAACTCTTAATGTCATTGATGTCCCCAGAAAATATAGTTAAGCTACTTAATATCATCTGATTTTGTAAAATATCCCTTTATTGGTATAACCTGTGTTTAGTAGAGATCTCTATACTTCTGTTATTTAGGGCTAGATAATCATACCTGTGTAGCATAGAAAGGTCTTAAACTGCCTAAAACTTCTGACTCTGGCAGTTTCTCTTGATAGTTATTCAGGCACATTTGCTGAAGAATCTTTCTTTCATTTGTAGCTTCCAGTCTTTATTCTAGTGGGCTAGTACAAGTGTACATCTTAAGTTACATTTAACTATTATTTCCTTTAAATGCCCAAGAATGGCTATATTTTGGTTTTAACTGTTTTGCTGGGTATCTAAGATCAAGCTGGTCAAATTGACCTGGTTCCTGTCTTGTTAAAGAGTCAGCTGAGTTCCCACAGGGGTCACTCCTAGAGAACTTAAGAGCGGCTTCCCGGTTCCACCAGTGACTTTGGTTAGGCAGGGTCTCTTGATGAGGTGACTTCCTTTGGAAGCATTAAGGGATGTTTCCCTTTTTCCATGACCCTCCTCTGCAGCAAATGCACTGGGTGATTTTTCATCCTCTAGTCTCAACAATCTCCTTGATCAGGAGGTTGTGTGACCCAGAGTTGCAACGCTCCTTAGAGAAGTTCTCTTATTCCATGGGTTCAGGCTGACGTTGAGGGCAAGACCCAAATATGGACTTTTCTTGACCTCTGTATTTAACTTCAATCTCTAAGTTTGATCTTAATTATCCAACAAGCCAGTCTCACCAGTCATAAAGTAAGAGTACTGGGCTTCAACTTCAATGTCTATAACTTTACAGTTATTTACTCTTATCTAACAGGAGTCTGTATTAGTACTGGAAGTTACCACTATCTGTTCTATAGGTGATGGCTTATTATCACAAGTTACCTAGGTTGTGTGTTCCTGAAGCAGCTACTTCTGCAAAACATCAACAGGTAACAGTTTTACTAAATGAAATTAGCAAGAGTAAAAATATATCTTGTTTGTATAATAGCTATCTTGAGTTTTGACTGAGGACCACATTATATCCCCTATTTGAGATCACAGTACTTTTACAACAAGAACCAATCTTTTGACTATAACTTTAAATAAGCTGAAGTCTGGCTTATTTTGGAGCTATCCTACACACAGTGAAGTGGGAGGCAGAGCCTTATCTCAGGTAAGGCGTGGCTCTTTACAGATCTTAAGTGTTCTAATTCTGATGTTGATCTTTGCTTCTTTCTTAAATGTCATTTTAAGAAGTTTACATATATTGTTTCCTGAGTCTATATGAACACTAGTTAAAACAATTTAACATTATATCTAAAACATGAATTAAAAAAAGTTTGAGAGAGCTTTTAACTTAAGTGGCAAAATGTTTTCATGTTTCACAATATTAATCTTTACAAGTCAGGCTCTAACATTTATAAATACATTTATATTTGAAATTTTTTATCTCAGTGTAAAAAGTAACAAATTTTACATATACCCTATTGATAACAGGTCCTATAATAAAACATTAAATGATAGAAATAAATCCCCAATAAAATTTACTCTTTGTAAGTTTAAGATTACCATTACAGACAAGTTTAATCTGGAGAATAGCAAAGCTTGATAAATTTCCTGCTTTAAAAACTTGTGTACATGAAAAATATGAACACATTTAATATACAACTAGTGACCATTTCACAATTACCCTGACACTTTTATCTTACCAAATTTAGTTTTTAAAGAAAAATGTAGACTCTGTAACATAGTACAATAATCTAACAGTTGTTTAACCATAATTGTATAAACCCCTAATTTTTAAAACTAATTGTTCCAAAGAATAAAACTTAATAGACATAAAGTTAAGAGTAAATTAGTGTTTCTAAGAAATCCTTGTCATTTTACCATATAGATTGAGCTTTGGTTTATATTAGAACATTAGTATTTCACCTTAGGAAAAAAACCTTAAATAGCTTTAGCTGTCTCACACACATACAACCAACTTAGTTACATTCAAACTTGTTGAAACTTGCCCTTTACTTACACAGACTTTCTTAGCACTTACTTAGACCCTCATGTATTTCATCACACAAGCACTTTCTTACCCAGAAACATTCTTTTCCTTTTACTAAATATATTTCCATACCCAGAACCTTTTATTTTCTCTTTCCTATTTGTTGACCCCTTTTTGTTCACATTCTGAAACAACTCTTATGAAATTTCTGAATTTAGATAAATTACTCTATTTTAATAAGATTAAATATTTTGTTGTTTAGAGTACTCTAATTGAAACACAGTGGAAACTTTTGGGACCCTTTGTATATAGAATTGTACTTGTTAGGACATAACTTTTAGTAACCTTGTTTTTAGTTTAGTGATGACACAAAGCAAGTTTAAACCCTTTTATTTACCAACCTATGAAAACACCAATAATGTTCAAGTATGATACCCCATGGAATTTAAGGAGTTAAAAGTACTCAATGTTATTTAATAATTAGCATTTTAACTTTGTAAATTAATCCGATGTCTCTACAAACACATTTGAGTAATCCCATGCATGTTAACTCTAATTCACTTATTCTGTAAAAACCAAGATATCAGACAAGTGTCCTGAACAGTATTTGCTCTCTTCCCTGTTGAAGAAAAGTCCTAGAAACAATTGATATTAGACATTTTATTAACATCAATATTTTATTAGCTTGACCACCTAGAGACTTGCAAGTTATTTTCAAAGACATTTTACTTTTATTAGTTTACCCAATTTGAACCTTTTTAAATCACGTCAATTGAGAGTATCTGGATCCATTTTTTTTTATTTTAATTTTAGGAGCGCTCAGACAAAACATGACATCAGACAGCACGACATACAAATAACACAAAATCAAAGGCCTTGTAACTTTATAGGTGAATCTCCATTGCAATGTAACAGATGTTCAAAAATTCTAGTTGAATAAAAAATAGAACTGATCAAAAAAAATCATGAGCTCAAAAAAACATAATTAAAAAAACAAGAGTCCTGGAAAAATGATACGGCCGTTAATTACTTTAGTGAAGTACCATAAAATTTACTTTTTCTGGAGTTTAGATAAGGCTCTTTCTATCTTTTTTTTTTTCCCTTGGGTTTGAGACCGGTCTCCTACTGAGCCTTTAGGCTTCCTTTATTAACAGAAACCTTGTGCCTAGGGCATTTTAGCCATCTCATCAGGACAGGTTGGATGTCAAAGAAAATTATGAGAACTTATTTTCCATTACCTTTGAGAATGAAGCTACTTTGCTAAGTTCCTCACTGAGATATGCCATTGGTTATTGACCTGCCTATGGCTACTTATCCAGGATTTATTTTCCCCTTTGTGACTAACAGGTTAAATCTTGCTTCATAGGTAAGCTGAGGACAGGAGCTTGAAGTAAGGCCCCTTCTTGATATTCCTGGGGCAGAATATTGTCCTATAGTGGCTATTTTCTGTAGTATTGAACCTGTTGATGACATAATTAAGCTTTATTTTTGAGATCTTTAAATTCCTATTAGCTAAGAAGTTTAGGAGCTCTAAAATGGCCTTTTGATATTCCTCCTGGGTGGAGGCACATAGAGGATGTCATTTACTTACTGGAGAACAATTGCAGATGTTTTATCTCTGAATTTTGTTAAGTCCTTAGCTAAGGTTTGTCCAGAACAGGTGAGGGCCATCTAAATCCTGAGGCAATACTGTCTAGGTTAGTTGAGATACAGTATCTGGTTCCTCAAAGGCAAACAGAAATTGCCATTCAGAGTCTAGCACCCACAGGAAAAGTCATCTTTTAAATCTAACTTAGTAAACCAAGCAGCACTTGGAATCCAAGATAAAAGTGTATGGATTAAGAACTACGGGGGGGGGGGAAATTACTGCTTCATTATTCTAAGGTTTTGGACTACGCAGTTTGCTTTTTAACTCCTAAAATGGACTATTGCAAGGCATTAAAAGTTTCTATCAATTTGAATGATCTTTAATAAGTCCTTTTTCTTGCCTATATGTTCCCTTTTCTTTCCTTTTGATGTCTATTAAAAATGGAAGAAGCAAGCTGGAGAAGATCATCTGAGGATTGATCAGGGCCACATGCCAATTATTGTAATTTCCTCTAAATATTTGGGGCTGACTAAATGATAAATTTATACTTTAAAAGTAGGTGGCCCTTTATGGATTCAGGATTCAGAGTGGTGTGTTTTCTTATTGCTTTCCTAAGTCTCTCTATGAAAATAGCAGGACTTTCCTGAAGGCTGCATAATAGTTTTTTAGGCATCCGACTCATTATTCCAATCCCAGTTAGGATGGTTTCTGGGAACTGCCTGTGCTCTAGATGGTTAATAGCATAATTTTCCAGGTGAAATCATTCCTGGCATAAGTTTTAAAACATCTCAATATTTATTAGGATCTTCCAAAAGCCTCCTTAAATTTATTTTTGTCTGTCTTAAGTTGGGAGGGTCCCCTCCATTTTCCTCCCTTCGTGGGCGATTCCTCAAGGCTTTCTCCTCTCATGGTAGATTATTGATGTCAAGCATGGTAACATATGAAAGGCACTTTTCTTGATCATTTGCAATTTAGCAGTATGCAGGCTAGTGGTGAACCTGGCAATACTGTTGAGAGAAGCTCCCTTCTGAGTTAGAAATGTTAGGGACGTCTCCCTAACTTTGAGCTTCCTTATGGTCCAGAAAAACCCGTCTCTCACTACCTGGCTTTGCCAAAGTTATTTCTGGCCTTCTTTGGCAAAGTGCTAGGGTCCTAGTTTGCCCTGTGCTAGGGACCCTGGGAGGATTCAGACTTAAGGGCATTACTGCTTTCCTCCTGCCATTATAAACTCCTAATTATGAAAAACGATGACAAAAGTAAAAAGTGTGCTTTTTGCCTATCATTTTGCCCTGGGTGGGGGCACACCTGTTGGTTGTTAGGCGTATAACGCCCTTTGCTTGGAGGGAGGGGTTTTTAAATGCCTCCCTCTTGCAGCTTAAAGAGAACACCGTGAGCACATTTAAGCACGGGAACAGTAATGGGGAGACTCTAGATATCTAGACTAGTGAAGGCTAACTATGCGAACAAAGGGAACCTGGGCATTTTCATACTAATCATCCCAGGCCTTAATCCTACAGCTTGAATTCCTAATATCTGACTGGCAAGGGAAGGGGAGCATCCAGGAGGGAGTGGATGTGGGGAGTGTTGTGCACTGTGCGGCCCATACGGAGGCAAAGGTAATTGGCGCTTTCCCTCAGTGCCATTCATCTACCGATCACCCTGGATACCCCTCAGGGCTGTCGGGAGGGGGAGTCCAGAGAAGGAACCTTTGGGGTCCACCCGAGAGTAGCCCGGGCCGAGAACCCCGCAGTTGTTCCAACCCTTCCTCCACCTCCACGCATCCTGGGCAGATCAGGACTAGGGACACTGTGTACTGGCGGCAATTGCGCTCCGGGCCTGGACAGAAAAGTAGGAAACGGCTTCAGCAGAGTCCAACATGCCTACAGAGCAGGGGTTGGAAACTTGCCTGGGCCGGGAAATCTTTCACCCGAGTCTTAAGAATGGCGGCTGCACTAACTGCATTTAAGTAGCCGACGGGTGCCCATTTTGCCCTCCAAAAATAAAGAGACAGAAAGATGCACCTCAAACAGATGTGAGGTGCGTGGAGAGAGAAGCTTACTTACCTTGGCGTAAATCTCCGTGGGACCTCCAAATCTGATACCGCCGTTTACCGGTGACGAGTTCTGCTCCTTCTAATGTTGAGGATTGAACACTAGAGAAGCACGCCAAGGCAAGCATATTAAGCAGGTTTTATTTAAAGCTAATAATACAGACTTCTCCCGGCAGGAAGAAGGGGGCCATGGCTGATGTTCTAAAGTCCCCAGAAGTGAGCCACCCTACATCTTTTATAGGTTAAATTCTCTTTTGTTCTCCAGTTCTCTCCCCCCTTATCTCTCCCTCCTGCCCACCTGACTAGGCCTGGTTTTGCATTAAGTGAGAAGCCATGGGCAGGGGGAGGGCCAAGGTGATTCAGGCAGGCAAGGGCCCAGGGGGCATTAATTAGCAGCTCCTGGCTTGCAGTCCTTGATAAAGGCAGGTAAATTTGGTAATCAATGGCCTCTGGAGATCCTTGACATTCCATTCTTCCAGGGGCAGTTTCCAACTTCCAGAGGCAGATGATTTTATGGCCTCCATTTCCTCGATTTGACCCGATCCCCTATTTCTACACTAACTACCTGTTCCCAATTCTGGCTTCAGTATTCTTTCAGGAGGAGGAGATGACTTCCCTTGCAGAAAATGGCTTTGAGAGCAGGAGAACCTGTCCCCGTCCACTTACTTGAGCCTGTGGCTAGCCCAGGGCTTCTCTTTGAGTGAAACAACCCGTCAGTGGCAGTTTCTGGTCCCTGAGCTCACACACGGACCAGCCTCCCCTTTCCATTCTGAAGGCCCCGGATTCTTTTTCCCTGGGTTTGGTTGCAAGGTTAATACTAGATGTGGTGCTGCTGTTATGTCTGCCTCTTGCCACCACTCTCAACAACTGGGGAGCGGAGGTCTTTGTGAAGGTAAGGACCACTTCAAGCTTTACACTTTCTCTCAGAGTGTTTCTGCATGAAATTGTCCTTGAGAAATAAATACTGGCTTACAGGAACTTGCAGAAACTACTCAGGGGTTTTTACCCAGCATTCTAGTGTTCTTGAACTATTAGCTACTGTAGGCTTTGATTATTCTTGTCAATAGCTGTATTTAAACAACAAAGAGCAGCCCTAAGAAGCAGAGCAGCAATTGTTACCAACAACAAAAAGAAGGGTAAAAAACCACCCCAAAACCAGCATAATTGAATATCAGAGCAGGAACAATCAGCTTCACCCCTTGTGCCTCGGAACTCAGGCCCCGGAGGCTGGTGCTCTCCACTGAGGAGAGAAAGGCTTTGTGACCAGCCATGGCCGCAGACTGATGGAGAAGAAAAGGTTTTGTCCTCAGGGTGGTGTATGAAGCCCTCAGCTCCAGGGCTGGCATCTAGCAGAAGCATAGCAAGATCGATTAACCAGATAAATAAATGAATTAAGTGCAATGAGAGCCCAAGGGAGGAAATAAGCAACTGTGCCTGCCAACTGTTTTCACAAAAGAGGCCTGGACTGGACCTTAAAGGCAGGATTATTCCCGCAGACAGCAGAAAGGGAAACTGCAACATCGCCGTCACTGAAGGACAGAACAGCGTGGCCTCCCAGGGAAGCACAGCGAGGCCTCGGGGCTTGGAGCACAGCCTGCCGGGAATCCTGCGCTGCAAGAAGAGCAGGCCCTCGGGAGAGGCCCCAGGGTTCTTGGACAGACTCTCCAGGGCTGTGAAGAGAACGAGTCTAAGCAGAAGAGGCAGCAAGAGTAGCCAGGAGGCTGCCAGCTTCTCAGGCAGCCACAAGTGCCCCCAGGCCACTGCGGGCCCCACACAGCCCGCACGCAGGACTGTGTTGCCCAGAGTAAGTCCTCCTTCAAGATCGGTGGACTGCTTTTTCATTCCCTGGTCCTTCCAACACTTTACAACCCGGCCCAGGTCTTCTGATCCTTCCGTTTCCTTCACATCCAGAGCTCTGGAACACCTAGCCACCGGTTGGAGGGGTGGGTTCACTTCTCGAGCTTCAGTTTGCTATCTCTGTGGAATTCAAGCTTCCAGCTCACTTTTATATCCAAGGTTTAAATTTTCTTTTCCTTAATCGTAAGGAACTCTAGTAAAGATTAGTTTATTGTTTTGAGTTTTTTGTTTTATTTTTCCCAAGTCATTGCTACTCACAACTAAGCTTTGTAAGTGATTCTAGCTGGTAAGTTTGCCATTTCTGTATTTTAAAATAGTTGACTTCACAATTCAGCTTCAAACTTTTCTGCTTAAATGAGCACAAATGTTTGATTATCTTTTTAAACTTATATCTGACCCTCTAGTTTTTCTACCCATGTTTATAAGAATTAAGTAAATACAGTCGACTTCACACTGACCTACGGCTACCGAAGCCCCCAATCGTTAATTTATCGAAGCCCCAGTAGGTGCCTGCAGAGATTTGCCTTTACATTGATGTGTTCAAAGCCAGTTCTTTTCACCCTGATACTTAGGGACACACATAACCATGCCACCTCTTTGTCTTCTCTTAGTACAGAACAGATTGAAAAACCCGCCTTCTTCCCAGAGTGCTCGCTTCTGGAGCTGAATTTAGCACCATTTGATGGTGTAGTCAGCAGGGTGCCAGGCAGGTGGGGCACATGCCAGGAGGGGATGTTCTGCCTCATCAGGTCCTATGGAGGAGGGCTGGTCCCAAGGAAGAGGCAGAGCCAAGGCCGTGACTTAGCATTTCCATCCTGGCCCTCCCAAACTTACTCCCTCTCTGTTTGCAACCTGCAAGAGGAACTTTAATTTGCCATGAACAGTCAGCGGCTGGTAGCCACAAAATATTCCCCTATTGATATTTTTACTATCACCGAAAAGTGATAGGCTCAAGGTTGAGGGCAGATTATCACAGCCTCTTAAAGGAGGCTAGGGGTGTGGGGGCAGGAGAATGGTCGTTTGAGCCCCTGAATCAGGACAGGTGAACTGTAGATCCTGTCAATGAGTGAAGCCCTCCAGAGACCCCAATGTGAAAAGACTTGGGGCACCGTGAGCATTTACTTATGGAGCCCTTCATCTGAAGTAAAGTGTCTTCTCTGAGTTGGGCTCCTTATCATACTTGAGACCTCATTAGAAGGCACGTGTGTATGACGTATGCCCTGGAGAATATCTTCAAGACCCTGAATCAGGTTCTCAAACTTTAAGGTGCCCAAATCACTGGTAAATCTCAGATACATGCAGATCATGATTTAGTAGCTGGGACGAGCTGAGAACCTGTTTCTGTTTCTCAGCTGAGCTGTTGGGTGACATGGATGCTCTGCGGACCACACGTGGAGCCACAGGGCCCCAGAGAGCAGTGTTCTCAATGGGCCTCTCTAGAGAGATTGGCATATCTGGGGAGCTTTTAAAAATCTTGATGCCAAACTGTACCCCACACCAATGAAATCAGAATTCTGATGACAAGGCCAAGATATCACCAGTTCTAGAGGCCCCCACATAATTCCTGTCTGTATGAAGGACACGAGTGGATGATGGGACTGAGTCCTGTCACTTTGGAAATCAGCCAAAAGCATGTTGTGAGTCTGGATCTGATGTCCTTCAAGGGTTGTGAATTAAAACTGAGCGGCTGCCTTTCCCGTCGCCAGCTCCAGAGCCTGAGCTGAGGGCTCCAGAGCCCGCGCTGAAGGCCTCACAGCGCTCCCGCAATGCTCGGTGCACCTGTGGTTTCTGTTCTTGGCTGCTCCAGGTTCTTTTCAGAAGCCTAATCGGGCTGTGAGAGTCGGGATGAGAATAGAACTGGACGTTTATGTTCCTATGGAGAGGGTTTCTCGGCCCCGCTGTATATTCACATCACTCGTCTGCATTCCGTGAGCTGGGCTAGTTTTAAAAGCTCCCCTGGTGATGCTGATGTGAAGCCAAGGAGGGGAAGATAAAATGAAACTTTTTAAAATGGACATATTTGTTTTTTCTTCAACACTATTGGAACTGGTTCTAAATAACAAGGTGCGGGTCCGATAATAAACAAAATGTAGAAATGATTTTTAAATATGCATTAATGATTTTTAAAAATGTTTCGAAATGTATATGCCGGCTTCCTGTCCCCCACCTGGTATTTTTGAGGAGGCCAATTGGCCCCTGAGCTGGGTGTGGAGTAGCCACCTGAACATGAAAATTAATTAGGGCACTGCATTAGTCAAGGAAAGGCTAGCTGCTAAAACACGTAAAAGCCGAACCTTCTGGGGCTTGACACTGCAGGAATTTGGCAAATGAGACCAGGTCCGGGGGGCAGACCTCCTCTGCAGTCTGCCCAATGGGAGGGGAGGGAGTGGGCGGGACTCCGGGGGGCGGTCCTCCAGATGGGCGGGGCCACGTCTGCTCTCACTTCATTGGCCAGAGCTCCATCACGGGGCTCCTGGCCCCTGTATGAGTGACTACCCCCGGATCCCAGCAACTGAGCAGCCTGGCCTGCAGCCAGCAGCGAAGACCAGCAGTCCTTGAAGTGATGGGGGTTTTTTTGTTTGTTTGTTTGTTTTGTGTGTGTGTGCTAGGGATTGAACCCAGGGGCGCTTAACCACTGAGCCACATCCCCAGTCCTTTTTTATATTTTATTTTGAGACAGGGTCTCTCTACGTTGCTTAGGGCCTTGCTAAATTGCTGAGACTGGCTTTCAACTTGCAATCCTCCTGCCTCAGCCTCCAGGGACGCCGGGATTACAGGCATGCATCCCCACGTCCTGTTTGAAGTGATGATCCTAAGGGCAAGTGTTCTCTTTTCTCCGCAGATATTGCAAACGGCACCAGTTCAGGGGGGTACCGCCCACCTCCCAGAACCAAAGAAGTCATCATCAATGGCCAGACTGTGAAACTTAAGTATTGTTTCACCTGCAAGATTTTCCGGCCCCCTCGCGCCTCCCACTGCAGCCTGTGCGATAACTGCGTAGGTGAGTAGGAGCCTGGGGCGCTGGCGGCCACGTTCGGTTGCTCCGAATAGGCGTTGTGCAGGGTTGATGTGTACCTCTCTTTAATCCTTCTCCATGAAAAGACTCATTCATGGTTGATGTTCGGTGTATTTGCCTGTTGCCACCATTTGCACTGACCAGACCTACAGTTACCAATCTCTTACTTTTCATTCCCTCCCCCCCCCCCTGGCATCCTGCAATGCCCTAGGCCTTCAATTCCCCCAGCACAGCGCAGTGTTATAAAGCCATTTCAGCCCGAGGCCCCTGCATGGCCTGACCGGCTGGCCAGGCACACATTTTGTTCAGTTCTCTTCTGGAGCTGGAAGCATTGGATTAAGCAGGGAGAGGAGGAGAGGCTGGAGGTTTCTTCTTTCAGGGAGCTGGAGTTAGGATCATTGTTCTTCAGAAACCAAAGGACCTCCACTCTCTGTCCACTCGCTTTCTCCAGGACAGATGAGGGAAGCAGGCAGAGGGAAGGTGAGAGCCCAGAGGTCCCGGTGAAGTGGCAAGGAGATGGCAAAGTAGCTAGAAAGACAGAGGCTCACCAGTGTTGATGTCCCACATTTCCTCAGTCCCACAGCCAGCCTCTAGTAGAAGCAACCAAGGACACTCCTGGGGGAATGAACTCGGACCCCTCTGTTACTTCATACCTGAGAGATAGGAATACACCCCAGAACAAGCCTTGTTTCCCTGGTGACACTGATTTCTAACCCACTTCTTGAGTCTTAGAGCTTGGAGTCTCCATTTTTCTTGAGAAAAATAAAATTTTATAGTTTGCTTCCTGTTGTGCCAAGCAATCTTTTATTCATCTTAAATTTAGCTCATTCTAACTTTAATAATTTAAATTTGGTCCAAAGGCCATGTTTTCCCTATCAGGCTTTGTTAATAAAACTTACTATTAGTTTTGCCTTTCCGTGGAACAGCATGGAATTTTGTTCCATCCTTCCTGTGTAGTCAGGAGTCTGTAGTTAAGAGCCTTGGATGTGGCACTGGTGGGCCTGGGTCCAGATATGGCAATGATCTGTAATTGTTAGCTGCTATTGCTGTTATCACTACTGCTGTCTTGATGGTTTAGTGGCTTCCTCTGGACAATTCCTTGATAACATGGTACTCCTCTGCAGGTGCGATGACCAACACTATAGCTAGGCCTCAAGGTGGGGCACACTAGGATTTCAACAAGGACAAGTGACAGTCGTGATTTGATTTGGTACCCTTCTTTGGCAACGCCAGCCTGCCATGCCTATCCCATACCCATCTCAAGGACATTTAAGCCAAAACAGCATGACAGCTTACATATCTTCCAGGGCTTCTTAGATTGTTGGCAGCCTTTTCTTGTGCTGTCACTTTGACCTCAAGACTTCTGGCGTGGTGGGACAATATGTAACTTATTCTTACTCACATAAGCTCCTGTTATTTTGTACGCCCTCTCCTATGGGCCTGGGGATTATTCTAGTCTGCAGGGAGTAGTTATCTGCAAATCAGAAGTGTTTACTGAGCACTTCTTTCACTTTCTCATTTTCAAAACCTTTACCCATTTCTAGACACCCCCATTTCCACTTCTTCATTTCCATCAATTGGTCTCAATCCTGTTTCTTATCTGTAGGCTAGATTCTTAGTCATGATGAAAACTTTCATTCCCATCTCAGAGTGACTTACTGTTTTAAAATTCCCTTTGGATTCTTGTCAGACACTTTCTAAAAGCTCATATGTTCACTCACAGTTTCTTCCCACTATTGCCCATAGGCGTAGATGTCCCTTAAAGAACCCTGATGTATTGCATGTAAAAACCCCTTACCAAAATTAGATCTGCTTTTCCCCAGTTGATGGTGTGCTTCTGCCTTAGTGAAACCACTTAAAATAGTGTCCTCTCCTACCAGCGGTCATAGAGCCATGGGTCTAGAATACCCAGGAGTAGGTGTTGGCCTTTCTGAGAATAAAGTCACCATGGATAATCCAGCGTCCCACTAACCAGCAGAGAGGTGTTCTAGAAACCAGAGATCCTAATCGCAAAGGGAAAGGAAAAGGAGAGAAGGTGGCAAAGTCTGTGGTGGGTCAAGAGGAGGAGGCTGATCCAAGTGGCATACCACCAGCAGTGACCTCTAAGCCTGGTCCACAGTCCTGGGCTTGGGTTCGGCTGAGCCTAACTAGAGCCTGTCTTCATGGAGGACAGCACAGGTGAGGAGCATAAGACTGATTTACAATAAAGCTGCTCATAGAACTCCTTTAAAAAACCATGCAGTTATTCAAGCCTGCATAGCTTTGGTTTTGCAGTTAATTCCATGACATTTGGGCCTTTGTCATGACCAGAAGATTGAACCTTCTGCATATGGGAAAATAGAATGGAAAGCAGATGTCTCCCACAGAGACGGGTAATGGCAGAGTTTGCCAGTAGTTTATTTTTAGATAGAAAGTTTTTACTGAAAGAATTCTACTTTTTGCAGCAAGGGAAAAGCACAGGAAAGCGGAAAGCCAGGGTTAGACTATGTGCTGCCCTTGTCATGAAGAGCTTTGGGTTGGCCCTTCCCAGGCACAGTAGATAAATCTTGCTTTGCATGAGGAGAGGGGAGAGGGAGAATGTGCTTTCTCCGGTGGCTGGGAAGAGTATTTTCCTTTGTTAAATACGTTTGAGATGAGAGTTAAGTTTTAGGGACTATGAGTTTCTAGTTGAGGATGGAGGGAAGGACTTTTGGGGGGACAAATGCTGGTGCAAACATAGAACTAGTGAGTAGAACTCGTGGCTGGGACCTGGCTCTTGGGACATGCAGATCCAGGGCTGCACGCTGTTCCTGTCGCTGAGTGATCCCAGAACCTGGCAGGTTATCTGGACACTTGTTTCCACCTCTGTGAAACAGGGTGACCCCAGGGCTACCTCACAGGTTTCTCTAAGAGAGTAAATGAGATGGTACTCATCAAAGCGTCCAGAACAGATCTGGCACACACTAAGGGCAGCGAGCACCTGCCATTGGGCTCCTGGATAGCAGATTCAAACAAGGTTCGTTGTCACAACATGGCAGTCAGCTTGGGTGTTTTTGGTAGGATTTAGACAATATGCAGTAATGGAAGTGTGTGTGTTCTCTCTGTCTCTCTTACTGGGCCTTGATTTAGCTCCACTGCTGTCTCTCAATCTTCCTCTGTCTGCCTGGTTTCCCTATTACTTCTGCACACCATTTCTGCACATTTGCAGCAGAGTATTTGGGTTCGTTTGTCCGTCTAGATGATCTTTGAGTTTATAGAACATTTTTAAACAACCAGCAGCTCAGGCCTGGCACCCCTCCCTCTCTCAGACCCTCAGGTCACTGGTGCGAAGGTGGTGGAAGGAGAGAAAAGCCAGATGGGTCCAGGAAGTCCTCTCATGTGCTCCACCTTCTGTGGTCAGGCAGACCCTGTCGGGGAGGTCTGTCCTTGGGTGGCCCTGGTCCAGTGTCAGAATGGCCCCAGCCTTCTCCAGAACTGGGGACATCTAATGCAGCCTAAACCTATAACCAAAAGGGACTTAGTTGAAATGAGTGTGATCACATGCTGTGGGCAAACTAATGAGAAAGCTTGCTAGACATGAAGACTTGCGAGCATTTTCAAACTGTCTGTGCAAGAGTCTACCTTGGTCAGACGGAGGCAGCTGTGCCTAGGAGCTGAGAGGGGCCTCTGGAAGTTCCAGAGCTGCTGTCCTGTCCGGGCTGGGGGACCCTCTGTGCACCTGCAGTGCCACACCTGGAGGGGCTTCGAGGACAAAGAAGGTAGCGCACAAAGCCTCGGGCCTTTGCGTATTTTGAGCATGGTCAGCCTCCCTCATGCAGGGGAGCACTTGTCTTGCCATTGTCTTCTGTCCCTCTGTCACTTCTGGTGTGGGTGCCACAGGAACCTCCAGAGCCTCTGCAGAGGCTCGGGGTCCATCCCCGCTGGTCTGGGTTGCACTTCGCCACCCTCCTCAAATCCCCATGGACGCCCCCCCCCTTCCCCTCTTCTTGCTACACTCTCTCTCCTGCTCCTCAACCACTCCTGCCCCACAGCTGCCCTCCCGATGCTCCCATGCTCCTCTGTGACGCAGGTGTCCACACTCAGCCTGCTGGTTCCATGTGTGTAGCGCACGCTCTGCCGAGTGCCACCGCCGGCCCTCAGAACCCAGGCTTTGTGTCAGCATTGTACCACATGCTAAGAGATGTGAAAGGGTGGAGGTGTGGAGTTACACCTGCCTTCAGGTGTGGGTAGCATCAGGGAATTCCTTCTTAACTATTTGTATCTGGCCAGAGGGTAATCGATCCCCATGGGAAAATGTATCATTCAGGGGAGAGGAGGGGGCTGGCATTGAATCCTCCTTGGAACCCAGAATCTCCTGGGCTTCCCAAAATCCATGATCTTTGCATTTCACCAACTTTAATGAGCATTTATGTGTCAGGTACTGTGATAGGAACTAAGTATATCAAAGTAAAAGACAGTCGCCAGGGATTATTAAGACTCGATCAAGGAGAACTTGAAGCAAAAAGCATTATATGTATTACATTACACAGGTCAGAGAGTAATTCTGTGTTGGTAAAGAGTCCGATCAAAAATTGTCATCAACATGTATGCACCAAATAATATTGCATCAAAATACCTAAAGCAAAAGGTGTCAGAAAATGCAAGAACAGTTTTGTATAAACATAGTGGCTAGTGAGAAACAACAGCATACCTCTGCTTTTGATGGCTGAAGCCAATGAAATATAAGGAAATCAAGGATAGCAACTGATAAGGAATAAATATTATGTTAAATTTTATTTCTACAAAGTAGCCTTTTTCAGCTGTTCATGAAACATTTACAAAAATTAACCATATTAGGTCACAAAGAGTCCAACTTCCTAAAAGCAGATATTGCACCAACAGCATCATCTGATGACACAACAATAAAACAAGAAACCGACCACAAAGATATGATTGCATAAACACAAGCAATGGCAACTTAAAAAAAAAAAACTTTTAATAAATTCTTGGGCAACAGAAACTTCAATATTAAAGTTGTAGAATATTTGGAAAATGACAGTAAGAACAATGCAAAACTGTAATTCAGAATTCTAAATTTTAAAAACACAAAAAGCAGCCTAAGAGGAAAAGGAAATAATTGAAAGACTATCCAGGTGCTGGTAAGAATCAACAAGAAGCCGGAGAGGCAAGCTGAGGGAGGCTGGGTGGTGGGGCGTGGGCAGTCACGCCTGTCACAAGAAACTATCTGGAGGTAACTGCCACAAGCAGTGCATTACTGGTACCACCACAGAGTCCTCTGTGCTATGCCAAGACCATGAGCTCCAGATTCAGAGGTCTGGGTGGGCCTCTGGGCCTGTCTCACTTCTGCACTTGAGCAGCCCTCAAGGCGGGGCCACACCTGCGCCACCTGCCCCACTTACATATCTCCCTGCTATTTTGGGATTCTCTCCAAACAGGAAGTTTACTTGGATGGTAGATGACCAATGAAGTAAAGAGTTTTTAAAAGTCTAGTACAAAAAAAAAAAAAAAATTGAACTTAGAATAGAAGCAAATAAACAAAGCATCTATCTCAAGAAGACAGAAAAAAAAAAAAAAAAATCCTTAAGAAAACAGGAAAATAAAATCAGTGACCTAGAAGGCAGAACAGTAAATATGATGCCAGATCTAATTTCTTAGAAAATAAACAATCAAGAGATAAACCTCTGGTGAAACTGAAGGAGAGAACATAGCAAGAAAGTGGAATCAATTCAAATGAGATGAATGTGTTGAGATATTTTTAAGTCATTAGAAAATGTATTATTTTGTATGCTGTCTGACTCTATGTCAGTTGATTTAAAAACTCAATGAATCATGATTTTTATCAGAGATTGGTCAAAGACTGAGTAAAAAACGGGTAGATTACAAGTTTCTCATGGAATTATCTAGGCAATTTTCTGGCCAAAGTGCTGTGCTCAGACAATCTTACTTCCTACATTCTGAATATAGTGTTTCAGAGTTTAGGAAACTTTTCAGTTCATTTTGCCATGATAGTATGACCCTAATGACAAAATCTAACAAAAATAACGTGAAAAAAACCACCAAAATTTTTCAATTATAAATGTATGTAAAAAGATAACATGAGACATAGAAAATTTAATCTCACTTAATTCTATATATGAAAGAATTAGTCCCTACAGCATAGAAGGGTATATTCCAGGTATGCAATTGCTTTTTAATGATATTAAAACTACTAACATACCAGTAGACCAAAGGACAGAAGATAATGAGCATGATGATGATTCCATAAAGGGTTGGATGTCGGGTGGCCTCCGTCTCTAACTTGAACTAAGCCAAGACTGGGAGGCATGGTGGGCAGAATTTTGACCCCCAGGACCTCCTTCCCTGGGTGCTACTTGCTTGGCAATAGTGACTTTGTGGAAGTCATTAGAGGTTACTAATCCACTGAGCTCAAAGTGAGATTATCCTGGGTTATCACAAGGCCCCTGAGGAGCCAACACAGACATTCAAAGCCACGGAAGGATTTAACGTGTCCTCACTGCCCATAAGGTGGAGGGACCATATGCAAAGGTGAGAGGGAAATTGGTGGATCATGCCAGCAGCAGGGCATGTGGAAGAGACCTCAGCTGTGCATGGGAACTGTTCCCTGGATGTCCCTTGATCTTAGCCTTAGACTGAGCAGAGAAGCCAGTCAGGTCATGCTGAACACCTCAACCATGGAATAGTGAGATGATAAATTCGTGTTGCTTAAAGCCCCTACACTTATGGTAAGTTGCTATGCAAAACTATTGCTGTGCAATAGAAGTCTAGTACAGAAGAATGTTCCTTAACATGGTTTTTGTTTTTTTGGTTTTTGTTTTTGTTTTTTGGGTTTTGTTGTTGTTGTTGTTGTTTGGTTTTTTGGGTTGTTGTGTTTTTTTTGTTTTTTTGTTTTTGTTTTTGTTTTTTTTTGTACTAGGGATTGAACACAAGGGCACTTTATCACTGAACTACATCCCCAGCCCTTTTTATTTTTTATTAAAAGACAGCATCTCAGTAAGTTGCTGAGGCTGGACTCAAACTTGTGATCCTCCTGCCTCACCCTCCTGAGTTGCTGGGATTATAGTCATGTACCACTGTACCCAGCTTAACATGTTGTTTTTAAAAGAAAAATTAAAGCTAACATTTTCTGTACCGTAAAGTAGTAAAGTGATGTACATTGAAGTTGGAAACAAATTAGGATATCCATTGTCACAACTAGTTTTTAACATTATCTTTTGTAACTAATGCTGTAAGAAAAGAAAAATATGAACATAAATCTAACAAAAAAGAGGAAACTAAATTATCATTTTCGTAGATGATAAGAACACCAGTAATAACAGTACCAACAAACATTAGAACTAGTGTCATAAGTTTAGTAGGTTTATTAATCACCAAATAAATCCATGACCGTACTTTACCATGGATCAGTTAGGAATTTCAGTAGAAAATCAAAATGGATACCCTTCACAAATATATCTATAAATATAATGCAGTTTGAGGCATGGAACAAGATAAAATAACCATAGCATTCAATTAGCCAAATAAGCAATAATTATGAATAACATTTTTGAAAATAGAGCTAGTCAAGGAAACCAGCACTGTTGGGTATAAAGGCCAGTGTGTCCCTCATAGACAAGTTGCAGAAAGTGACCTCAGGGCCCACACACGTGTGTGTGTGTGTGTGTGTGTGTGTGTCTGCACTTCCTTTGTCCACTTCCGTCTTTTCCAGATCTCCAAGGTGATCCTTCAGGTGCTTAGTTTGTTCAGCAGGGCCTGGGGTCTGGTGGGGAAGGCAGAGACGGATGAGCAATGGGAGATGGGAGGGGAACCAGGTGCAGGTTCCAGGAGACCCCGAAGTCCGGTCCCCACTGCACGTTGTGACGCCAGCAGAGGAGTTACTGGTTGAGGATGGGCAGGAGGCCCCATGTGGACATGTCCAGGGGTCAGAACGAGAGGACAATGCTGACTGTCAGAGAAAAGCAAGGCTTTCGGCCTACAGGTTTGTGGGAGCAGTCAAAAGGGCCAGGCTCAGATCCCTGGGGACCCGCGGGGTCTTCCTCTGCGCTGTCCATATTGTCCGCAGGTTCCACCCCTGGAGCCTTCCAGCGTCCACGCTTGCTTGTGGGTTTTGTCTGAGTGTCCAGAGCTTTATCTTCTTTTTTTTTTTTTTTTTTTTTTTGGCTTCAGCAGCAAAAATATATCAGACAGTCTGAGTAATGCACGTGGGTGCAGCCCCTCCGTGTGTGCACCCCCTCCCGTCCCTTGACCCCGGGGAGAGTTCCTCAGCTTCAGGTCAGTGAGCATTTGTGCCTCCCATCCCCGCCCTGCGACTCAAAAAGGATGAAGTCATGAGAGCTTTTACAGGAAGACAGATTTCAGAGGTTTTTTGTTTTTTCACAGAGAATCTATTTGCAGTGCTAGAGGGTTTCGTGACACTTGCAAAATGACAGGCAGTGTCAAACTGAGCGGCCTCATTGGACTTCTGCCATTTGTTCCTAGAAGATTTTATTCTTCTACATGAGAAGCTCAGAGCCAGACCCAGGCTCACAGTGCAGATGGGCGCTGGGGTGTGGATTTGCTGCTGCCCTTACTCCTGGCTTCCTCCATGGCAGCTCAGATCTCTCTCAGCCGGGTTGTGAGTGTGGTCTCAGGTGCTCATCATCCATGGTTTGGTGATACTAGCTCCAGTGACTGACAGAATTCCAAGGAACTTCCCTGGCCTCTTTGACCCAAGGTGGTGGCGTTCTGTCCCAGAAGCCTTCTCACCTGCTTTTGGGGTGTACTTAACATATTCCCTCCTTTCTTTGTCTAGTCCTGCCAGTTGTCGTTGCTTGGGCTTCCCTCTTGATTCCCTCCTCCTGGGTCCCTGGGCACCCCAAGCTCTTCTCCTGGTGCCACCCCTCCTCCTTGGGTCTGCCCCACTGCCAGCTGGAGCCACTCCTGTGCTAGCTAAAAAAGCCACCCCTTCCCTGGCAGCCCTTTCCTCAACATGCTCACTCCCATCGGATCCCCACGTTCTGCTACCAAGGGATTTTTCTTCCAAAACTATTTAAACTGAAAAAGTGCCAAGAGGTGCTTTTGAGGCAGTAACCAAAATAAAATTCTAGAAAGTCTTTCATCTTTCACCAGAATCGCCTTTGCAACCTGTTTGCTACAGGTGTGAGTAGAGATGAAGTCCTTCAAATGGAATGGCGGGCTGGGAGTCTGCATTAGCACACGCCCCAGGGGTCTTCGGCACTGTCAGGGAATGAGTCACAGGAAGACTTTCTACCTGTCCTGGGAACAGTCATCCGGTTGAGTTGGGAATTGCTCTCAGAGCAGTGACCACTGAGGTTTCCTTCCAAAAGGACGCTGCTGAGGTGACTTGCAACTGTGAAAAGTTAATAAGCAGTGCACCTGTGGAGGGCCTGCCAGATGCAACCCACGCTAACTGTAATTTTGGAGTCGATTCATTCCATACAGCTGTTTCTCCCCACCCGCCTGGGGCCATCATCCCCTTGGGTGTCTGAGGTGAACCATGTGGTTGACCTACAGTGCTGCAGGCCAGGATCAGAGATTCGATCAGGTCTGCCGAATACCCTGTGGAGCAGCATTTACAACTATCAGCAGGGAAAAGAACAAGAAATTCAGTTTAAAAGATCTTGATTGGCTTTGTGATTCTAGCATCAGGCAACAATTGAACAGAGGAGTTTGGTTTTACAGACAAAAAAGGCTGAAGAAAACCGAAACAAAGAGCAAAAAGTGGATTGGCCATTTCGAGGAATTTTTCTTATAGTGCGGGAACAAGAAGACAGAAAAATAACTGACTAATGAATATCTAGGTACTTTTTTCTTGTAAGGATTAAAGCAGAGGAAGCTTCGGTGTCGCATGGATGGAGACGGGCCCGTTTGGGGAGTGTGGCTGTTATGTTTGTGTAGTCATTCTGATTTCTCAGGCAAGTAACAACTTAGCTCTGGTTTGGTGATATCAGCCTTCAGTCTGGGTGACTCCATTTTGATTTTTAATCTGGTCTTTTGGGGCCCAGTGCAAAAGCTTAGTTCAAAACAATGACCTCCTGTACATTTTATTCAACACAACTAATCCAAAAGTATTTATTATTGGCTATTTGTACAAGCAAAGTGCAAAGAAATATAGGACAGACTCCCAGCCCTTGAGGAGTCTTCTGTTTAGTCCTGAAAAGTTAATGGATATCCTAGAGAAATATTTAGCAATACTGCAACATGCAGGATAACTAGTCTGAGAGCAGCAGGGATGTTTTAGACCAATTCCCATAAAGGGGAGAAGACAAAGCTGAAAAAAATAATCAGGTGGTGGCCACACAGAGAGGTTGATGCCACCTAAGGGGGGACTTGATAGCCATAAGCACATAATGCTCCAGAAAGAAATCCAGAAGGGTGAAATTCCACCTTGGGAGGACTGATCTGATACCTGAGCTGTGAGTGAGTTGATGAGATGTATTTGCTAGCTATTGCCCAGTGATGCTGTGTAACAAACATCCTCAAGACTCTTGGTGGAAATTAGCAGTAGCATCTCTCTCTCTTGTGTGTCTGCAGGTTGTCTGGGACAAGTCTGAGGCTTGGCTCTAGCATTGGTTCAAGATCAGGTCTTCTCAGATTTTACTCTGAGACTAGGCTAAAGGGAAACCAGCTCCCAGGGTACATTCTTCTCATGGTGGACATGAGACCACACTGTGGTGAGCCAAGTCACACAGTATCTCTCACAACCTGTGCTCATAGCCCATCTGCGAAGACTCCAGTGACCAAGCAAGGCACATTGCCAGCGTAAATGTCAATGAGCGGGAAAGGTAGTCCAACTGGAGAGGGACAGAAGAGACTGTGTTCCCGATGGTACAGTCTGACGGGGAATTTGAAGGATTAAGACCAGTTACTTTCTAAGAAGTGGTTCCTTTTAACCCATATACCACCTTACATCAGGGGCCCAGCGACCAATCATAAACTGACTTGAGTCCCTTAGAAGCAAGATTGGCTCCAGCAATGGACTCGGGAGTTAGGATGGATGGCAAATGCCCAGGCATACCTCGCCAGCCCTGAAGGTTCTTCTCCTGAGATGCTGTGCGTAGAGCAACTCCAGATGCTCTGTTGGGTGTGAGGCAATAAATGTTTCACAAATTGCCAGCCACCCCTCGTGGGAGTTGGGCAGAGCTGAGCTGTTCAAGGCTGGAAACTTCCATCAGGAACAGTAACCAGTGTGCTTAACTTTGAAAGCTTAATACATGTTTGTACATTTTTTAACAAAAGCTATAAAAATAATTCGGTGTGTTGGAATAAGTTAAGTTTTACTTTATGTTTTAAAAGGGTTGAAAACTATTTTAAATAAAGGGGTAATCAAAAGGGAGAGATTGTATTTTGGGAAAAGGAATAAACATGTTTATTTTAAAATCCAGTGACATACCTGCAGAACTGTAATTATGACCGTTCTGAAGAGGGAAGTGAAAGCAGTTCATAGAGGCCATTTTTACTAAAATAACACTTTCCTTTCTGTCACACTACCCAGTGTTTATGCGTGGCTTTTTGGCTTGGGAGGTAATTCACCACGTGGCTTTCATTCTCCAAACCAGCCTGAGCACTGGTCACTTGATGCAGAGCTGAGGTCCAGGCGGGCAGGGACCTGCCCAGGTCAGACGGCACGGCTGGAACCAGAAAGGCAGCAGCCAGAGCCTGTGGGACAAGGAAGAATTACTAACTTCCTGCCCGGCCCGCTTGTAGGGCTCTGCGTTCTTCTGACAGTTGTCATCTGACCTGATGAGAGCACAGAGAGCACAGAGGACCAGACTGTGGGGAGGGAGCAGGATGATGAGTGGCCACAGTCCCCAGCCTTTAAAAGGCGTTCATGACTCCTGGAGGAGCAAGGGAAGGCGCCACCTGCTCCATCCCAGCTGGGCCCTTGCAGAGTCATAAGTAAGCTCGGCCTGCTACTTCAGTCCCCAGGAACATCAAGAAGTCAACAGACGGATGTGCACTAAGTACTTTCATGTTTTAAGAAACTTCTCTCACGTACATGTATGAATACTGCTTTGCCCTTCTGAAGTTCTTCCCTGGAGGGAAGAGTCTCCTGGTTTTCTGGAGCGAAGGCTCACTAGCCCTTGGATTGGGCCTTCTCCGCCTCAGAGTTCCCAAGGCCTTTGAGGTCCAAGGAGAGCGTTCAGTGAAGTGAGCTGAGACGGAAAGCAGAGGGTGCCAGGAATTTGATGGGATGCAGAAACTTAAGGGGAAGCTTTGAGCCCCAGACATGAGGAAAAGCTAAATGATCTACCCCAGGGGCCTGGACAGATCAACCTCCCCTGGAGGCCTGCGGGGGGGCTCAGTTGCTATGAGGACTGCAGACAGGAGTGGCCCCCCTGTGTGGGGTAAAGCTTACTCCTGGGGACTGACCATCTCCAGGCACCAAGAACCTGGCTTCTCAGGTTTGCTTAGAGCAGGGATTCTTGACTTGGGGCCAGGGATGGAATTCAGGAGGTCCATGACCTTGACTGGAAAGATAATCGTATCTTTATTTTCACTGACATCTAAATGAAATTGAGTATTTCCTCTGATCATGACTATAGGCAGCAAACCACATTAGTAGTGTTCATCGCCACAGGAACTACAGATATTTCCTCTGACGTTAGTTATGATGGAGACCTCAGAATAACATTTGCACCAATCCTGCTTCAAAGTTCTGGTGGTTGATAAGCCATAACTAGGTTAGTTAGCCTACTAATAAATAAGCACACACCTTACTGTTTCAAAACAATTTTCAACAAAAATTTTTTGAAGATGCAATTTCTTTATAATTGACCTCCTTTTCATCTCATGGACGTTATATATATAAAACATTCTGGGCTGGGTCTGTGGGCCTCACCAGTCTGCCGAAAGGTTCACGACACAAAGACAGTTAAGGATCACTATTTAGACTCAAGCTGTTGGAAAAGAGTCCTCTTAGGACTTGGGTATCCTCTCTCCACCCTACCCCAGAGGGTTTCTGTGGGTGTTTTTAAGTAATAAATAACAACATTTCTTTCCAGGAATGCCATTTTTAAAAACTCTTTTTAAAAAGAGAAAGCAAACTGCACTGGACTTTCTACTTCCTTCCTCTTTTTCTCTCTCAACCCAAACAGGTGTGTAGCCTGTAGCTTCCACAGGTGGGAGGCAGGCCTGGACACCTCCCGGCCCCAGTGGGACCTTTGGGGCTTGGTGCTGGGCAGCTGTGTTTAACCCCTTCCTTAGGAAGAAGGGAACACAGCTAGCAGGCAGGGCAGGGTGAGCAGCTGGCCCATGCTCACTGTTCTGTGGTAAAGGAACCATCGTGACAAAATGGCTGTGTAGACAGGGTTGAGGCTTCTTTCCCTCCCGGGTTTTTCCTGTCCCCATCCTGGGGAGAAAAGAACCCTCAAAGTAAAGAAATGAAAACCTTCCCACAAATCATAATAGGACACTTACAGTATCATCTTTTCAATCTGAAGCCATGGTTTTTCCACAGGGGTTGTGGCAAAGGCTTATGTAACATACCTTTTCACCAACTTTTGGCAAAAGCGAGACACATCCTAGAATGCAGTCTAGTTCTTAGGAGTTGAACCACACGGCATTCCAGTGGAGTGACATGCCACTGGTCACACAATAGCAGCAACCAGTTTTCTTCTAAGAGATTTGTGCCTAGAAACCTTTGCTTACTACCAGCCCATTTCTGGTCATGCTCAGAGGAAGTAGCTGGTGTGTGGGCCCAAACTGGCTGCCCACTGCACTCGGGGAGGCTGTCAGCCTCAGGGCTGGTGACCCTGATCTTTTAGGGCTGTGGCACAGCCAGTGAGCATGTCATTCACTCACCTATTTAGAAATATTGACCAACTGTGGAGGTGTGTCCAGCCTCGTGCTAGTGGACACTGGCAGGTGGGCCCTGGGAGGCAGTGGTGAATGCAGCCAGCCTGGGCCAGCAAAAGAGCTTCCAGGTTTCTGAGGAGGAACATGGATAGATTAGCAAACACCTGCCGTGTGCGAGCTTAGGAGAGAGACTCCCAGCCCAGGGGAAGGAGCGCCCCATCTGAGGCCCAGGGGTGAGTGCCTATTAGCCAGCACATGGCCTTTCTACTCCTGCCTCCCTTTGCCTGGTGAAGGGAGCTGAGGGACAGGTCTACCTGACTGCAGTCTCCACACGCAGAAGGCTGAGAGGCAGGAGGGAAGTGGGTGCCTTGCAAGCCGCACAAGGGGGTGTCCATCTTATGAGGGTGAAGGATGAGTGACCTCATCCGTGTGGGAGAAAGTGCCCTCTGTGTCCAGCGTACAGAAAGCTGCCTGGTAGAGCATGCAGCCATGGAGACAGGTTAGGGCTGTGGCCCCAGGGCCAAGATGGGGCGGTGGCCCAGACCAAGATAGTGTCCTGGGGGTGGGAAAATGTCGATAATTCCAGAAATATTTAAAAGGAAGAGGCAACAGGACTCAGTTTTCCTCAGATTCATGGGGTTGAGACAAAAGAACAAGTCCGTTCTCTTTGTCTCCTGAAAACGTGGGTTTCCCCATGTTAAAAACTAAGGCTTTTAAAGAAAGAACTATATCATGATTGGTGACTTGAGTTTAGAACCACCTAGAACCTTCTGACCCTCAGTCCAGAGCTTGAAATGCAGTGGTTTAAAATAAATGTGAGGACCCAGAAACACAGGTGAGCTCCAGGAGCCAGAGCCGGGAGCAGCACACGCCACGCTACATCCGTCTGGCTGGTGCCTGCGAAGTCAGAGGCAGAGCGAGAAAAGGAAAAGGATGGGAAAACAGTGCTGGAAGGTCATTGGAACAGAAAGAAAGGGGGACCGGCCCAGAGGGAGAGAGAGTTGGATGGATGCAGTGTCCATGGCCTGGAGAGCAGGGGCCTCAGGACAGCCTGCTGAGGCAAAGCAGCCACGCTGGCCCTGGGAAGCGGCTCTTCCCACGTGGGGTGTGGGCTCCCCCAGAGCCGCTGAGGATGCCAGCCAAGCCTGAAGGGAGGCCCAGTCATGCAGCTTGCTCCCTTAACCCAGAAGGTCTCCCTGTCACCACCGCTGTCACCCCATCTCTTGCCCAGCTCTTGACAGTTTATAAGCTCTTCATAAAGAGCGTTGAGTTTGTGGTCAGTGGGGTGGGCTGTTTAATGGCTTTATACAAAAAGTGTTATGGGTGCCACAAAACAGGATCCGTTTTCAGGGCTACTCCAAGCAGCAGCGTGTCTCCCCTCTCCTGGGGCCATGGAAGAGAGCATGGAGACCCGCACAGAGCTCAGGCAGGCCGAGGAGGAGGCCCATCCCTCAGGACCACCCAGGGGTGATAAGGCAGTACAAAGGTGGACTCTGGGGAAGCACAGGTAGGAGCCAGAGCCTTGGGATGCCACAGGGGGCCATCAAGGGACCCCAGAGGGGATCCAGGCTGGTCTTCTCCCAGACCTTCTGGATGAAACCATTAGCGGTCCCCTGGGGACAGAACTGACCAGTAACATGGGAGCATTCTATTTGGAAGTTTTCCCCATGATTTTGCAGGGTGGATCATCGTTGTTCATCGCAGAGGGGGCTTCAGAGGTCGCAGAGGCCTTAGTTGGCATGATCAAGGCCTCAGCAACGACCACACCCACCTTCAATATTGTTAGACCCAGACAGCTGGGCTAGGTGGACCCCACCAACTACCCACCGTGAGGCCTTACTGAGCCTCGTTCTGTCTCTGCAGTTGCATGTTTCAGGATGTGTCAGTCACCCCAAGTCTCAGGACAGTCCTGGATGAGAAATGGAAAGAGAGGTTGTGCATCAAATGAGAAGAGGCAGCTAAGCCGGCCCACACCTGGAAAGCAGGGTCTTACTCCGTGCATTTATTTATACATTGTTTTCAACAAACAAGTGACACTGCACATGCCACGCTGGCGGGAACCCTCAACCACAGAATTCCTGGGGCCTCCGGGTACCAGTTCCAATCTGTCCTGGGTCAGTCAGTGACTCCCACAGTGCCCATGCACAGTCGGAAGCGCCCACTTCTCATGCAGGGACTGGGCAGCCAGACTGGGTCTGAGCTGGCCGGAGCACCTCTGGCCGAGCCTTGCCTGCTTTCTGCCAGGAAGTGACAAGCTGCAACTCACTTTAGAAGTACTTTTCTTCATGCCCCGCTCAGCCACAGCAGGCACTTGGTGGAGCTTGTTTCTGTGTCCCTCTCCCCCGGGCATCTTTCTTTGACGTGCTCCGTCCCTTTTTATTGGCGTGTGGCTCTTGGCTCAGTGTCTCTGGGGAGCACGTGCTCCACCCTGCGTCCTGCCCTCTGCCTTCCAGAAGCCTTTCTCGGAGTCTCTGACTCCAGCTCAGACCCCTCTCTGAGCTCTAGTCTGGCGCATGCAGCCATCTGCTGGGCAGCTCCCCTTGGAATCACCCCTCATCGTCTTCCCAGCGTCCTTGCTGAGTGCCACCTCCCTTCATGCTCAGGGAGTCCCGGTGAGCCCTTCCTCTGCCACACCCGCTTTACCATCATCACCAGTTCTGTGCCTTTTGCTCATGTGATGAATCCCAACTCCATCCACTCTGCGCCCAGGCTGTGCCCCCACCACCTACTCCTGCTCCTCTCCAGCCTGTGCCCCAACACCAGTGTGACCATTCCCAGACAGAATCTGACCCTGACGTGAAGGAGGCCACACCCCTTCGCCTGGTCCACAAGGCCCAGGAGAGCGTGCCTGGCCTGCTGCTGCCCCTGGACATGTGCTGAGCTCCTCAGTGCCACCCGGCTCGACCCTGGGCGCCTGGCTCCCCTCTGTTAACTCCTCATCGCCTTTCAGGGGAGTCCCAGTGGGGGCCTCGATGTACACCCCACACTCTGCGCTCTCCCAGGGCTGGGCTGTGGGTGGCCTTCTTGGGTGAACGGCTCTGCCCACCTATGTGTGAGCTCAAAGAGGGGAGGCTGGGTCTCTCCACTGCCTCATGCTCCCCACAGCTGCACCTGGGCTGGCAGCAGGGGTCCTGAGGAGGGTAGCAGAGGAAGAGGAGGAAGAAGAGGCTGTGGTGTTCCTCCGTCACGTCAACCTTCAGCTCTCCATTTTACCTTTCTCTCTTGAGAAACAAACTTTCTGGCTCTGTGATGAGGTTAGTATTCTCAACTAGGGAAAACTGTTTCCTTTACCCAGTCCAAACTAAATCATCGCCCAACCCCAGACCTCTGGGAAGTACACATTAAATTTTCAGACTCCAGGAGCAACAATGGTCAGTTTCTTCCTGCTATCATCTGGCAGGAGGCAAGCACCACCACTGGGACCTCGCCTCATGCAGGTCGGTCTGCACACGCGCGTACTATTCAGCAAGTCGTTCAGGGCCTCTCACTGCCAGGAGCGGATCTCTGAGGGGCAGGAGCTCTCTCTGGGATCCGTGTGCACACATTCCGGGCTGAGCCCCTGAAGCAGGACTTTCCCGCAGCGGAAGAGGCCTGGAAGCTTTCTCTTCCGTTTTTGGTTTTTACGCTGGTCATGGACCCTAAGTTCATCTCATGACACACTGCCGGGCCACCGCCCTTGTTGAGAGGACCTTCCAGGAAAGCACAGGAGAGCAGCCTGCTCTGAGTGGTGGCAGGGTTGGGCCGGGCCCCTTGAAGGTCTGTACCTCCACCGCACGATAGGTGGGCACCTGCCTCATCTGCCTCCTTAGAACAACTTGATTTTAAATCATTTGCTGATGTAAGTCACTCAGGTTTCCATGCACTAACCATGGGGGGAGGGGTAGCGTTCCCTCCTCTTCAGGACATGGTGTGCTCAGTGTCATTGGAGTGCTCACAGTGGGGTTGGGACGCAGTTTTCCTCAGATTTTCCAAACATCAGGGAGTGGAACAGGTTCAGAGCCATGGCCCTCAGGGTTAAAAGCAGAGTGTCTGATACTATCTTCAACAGCAGATGAAGGGGGACGGTCTCTGTGCACGCTGGCTCCTGGACTCAGGTCCTCCGGACACCCTGTCCTCTTCCTTCACTTACTTTGTTCGTGCCACACCTTCGTCCCACCTGCATCGCCCGGGCTCCCCAGCGCAGGCTGGGAGGTCTGAGATGGGGGCTCTGGGAGGACCACCCCATCACTCAGCCTCAGTGCGCAAGGGCTGGTCTGCTTGCCCCAGGGCTGACCGCATGGCCCGATGCTGGCTGCTATTAGGACTAAGCCCTAATCACAGCGTCCTCGCTAAACACTGCTCTTAGAAGCCCCTGCAAATCCTTGCAGGAACGCCAGTGGGACCCGCAGACATTTATCTGCCACAACTGAGAAAATCACTTTCCCAGGCAGCAAAGCCAGGCAGGGCTGAGGTGCTGCTTCATCACACACAACCCAAGGTGGGTGCCGTGCTCTGCCTGAGCCGTCTTGAAATTCTTACCAATTATTCTTAATAAGCTGCTCCATATTTCCATTTCGCAATGGGGCTCATAAATTATGTGCCCAGTCCCGACCATGAGAGAGACCCTTTGCCTGTTCTTCTGAATGCTTTTGTTTAGAAGCATAATTAAAGATCTACTGGCTAGACTTACACGCTGCAAATGAACAACAAGAAACAAAACAAGAGACTATAGAGACTATTTAGAGCCCGAGGAGTCTGCACAGCCACAGTCTGCTGGCAGAGCCTTTATGTGTATTCTGTCGCTCCTGACTGCTGGTAGAGCCACCAATTAGTTCGGGACCTAACCCAAGCCTGTAAAAGATCCAGTTCTTGTAAATTCTTTATTCATGGTCTCTGCCGCCGAGGCCTGCGGCCCTTCCTGGCTTTGTGTAGAGCGGACACATTGAATCGAGTTCTTGAAACATTCTACTTAGCCGTGGAATCGTGGTGTGAGAAGGCGCCTGGCAGAGCCTAACTCGCCAAGGCCTGAAACCTGCCTGGGGACATCGTGAAATAGCCAAAAGGCCAGGACCCACCTTGGGTCCTCAACAGAGTCCAGCTTGCTTTTCTGCACATCTCACCACCACACACCAGGACCTTGACTGGATGCTAGAATAATGTCAGTAAATGCCTACTAGCCGACTGCAGAGATGCTGGCTGTTTATTATTATTTTTATTTATGTATGTATTTATTGTTGCCAGCAGTGGCCCATTTAGGAAATGAACATTTTTGAGGAAACCCAATATGCCGCACAGGTACAGGTGTAGCTGCTGCAGTTCAGGAGCACATGGTGCGAGCTGGTGGGTGGGAGGGGTGGGGGTGCTTCCCCGCACCCCAGGAGCTTGGTTTGGAAACTGCAACTTCAAACACATAGCTCTGCAGTCACCTTGAAGAGGGCCACCTGCGGGAAGAGGGATAGGAACGTCAGCAGCAGGAACTCCCCAGGGAAAAGGGGCGAAGGGCTGACGATTGCACCGGAAGGAGCCTGTGGCACAGTGTGGAGAACACACCAAAGGGACACCCAGATGTGACAGTGGTTCCTGCAGGAGGAGACGAGGGCATGCACAGGACCGTGGCCTTCAGAAGTGGGGGAATGGAAGGATGGAAAAGACCAGAAATGCTTCCACGACTCCAGCTGACCACGTGGGTGTGAGGGGGGGGAGCCCAGAGCAAGAAATGAATACATTCCCTGCCTGGGGTGCCCTGGCTAAGAGGGGGGCTTGTGAGGAGAGAGCGAGGGGGTGTAATGAATGGAGCTTTGGACCTGCTGAACAAGAGGTGTGTGTGGACAGTTGGGTAGAAGCGGCCAGCGGGGCCTTGGAAGCAAGCAGGAGCTCATCTCGGCAAGGCGATGGAGCAGCCCAGCCCCAAGGGTGGCCCTCCCGGCAATGCACACAGACCAGCCCCACAGCAGCGATGCCCATGTGCACCTCAGATGGCCGGTGCCCTGGTGCAGGATGACAGCAGGTCTCCACGCCCAGCTGCACCCTCCCGGCCAGGCACCTGTGGTGGACTTGCAAGCAAAGGGACAAAAGGACCTGAAATCTCAGAGGCAGGCCCTGAAATCCCAGCCAGGGGAGGCGGGAGCAGTAGCTATTTCAGGGGTCAGGGTCACACATCTGTGTGGAGGACAAGGTGCTATGAGACTTGAGGTGTCCTGCGCCCCTTCCGCCCACCAGAGTGTCGCTTTGCTTCTGGGCCACATCAGAGTCAGGACTTGTCCCTGGAGAGCTGGACTGAGCCTCAGAACCCTGACTGAGAGTCCTGGATGGCCAGGGTGCCTGTGGCCCTGGATCTCAGACTGTGGAACATCAGAGCAGGAGCAACCGGGGGTTGAGGGGAGGTGGAAGGGCAAGGCCTCGTAGAGATGGGGTGGGAGACGGAGGACCGTCATGACCACAGTAGACATGAATAGCAGCCGCTAAGGAGATGCCCTCCGGGTGGAAGCGTCAGAGCACACGCGGAGGAGGGTGAGAGGGGACAGCTGTGCCAGCCCTGCTGTGTCCAACACGATCCACGCCGTCCCGTCGTAACACCAGCGCAGTGGAGAGTCACAGGGCACCACTGAAGATGCACAGTTTAATCTCCAGGAGGAGTATCATGTGCTGACGCACGAGCGCATGTTTGCATTTCTTTCTTTAAGCTGCTTTTATATTTCAATGCCACAGTGCTTAAGTTGGGTGTGCAGTTTCAGTTCAGAAAAATGAAATATCTCAGAAATTTTGCAGAGTCTTCATGCTTCTGATTTAAAGGGGAAAAAAAAGGTTCTCCTTGGGAAGATCACCACCTGCTTCCTCAGGGAGCAAGCATCAATTGCAGTGACTCACTGAGTCCTGCTCCTAGGCAAGTTCTAGGTGCCTGGATGATGCAGATTCCTTGCTACAAGACCACCAAGGCGCGTTGACCTTGGAAAACATACTAATTGGGAATAGGACTTTCAAATTGGGTATAGAATAATAGAGCCAAATTAAAAGGTTTTGAAGAGCCTTGGAGTGGCTAGATTCCTGTGGGTATTACACATACAAGATAACTCAGTTCTGAAACCTCCATTATGAGGATAGAATGGCTGAGACTTTGAAAAATCTTAAAAACAGGACAAAAAAAAAACCATAAGACTCGAGAGCGGGGAATACGCAGGAAAAGCAATACACAGAAGGAGAAAGAAACGCTGCTCCCAGACTGGCAGATCCGACTCTGTGTGACTCAGAGCCACTTTCTCCCAACTGACTCCCAGGTGTGTGCTGCTGGTCTCAGACTGTAGAAAGTGAGCAAATAAGAAACGGGAATGGGAACTGAAATCCAGAAAGCCCGGCAGATGCTCAAAGTGTGACATAATGCGGTGTTACTGATTTTGAGACCAGCAATTTCTGGAGAAAACTGAGAAATTTCTGAAGGGAGCCATTGAATGTGGAAGTTTGATTTTTGATATTATAAGATAATTTGTTTTACTCTATGGAGAATTAAGGAGAACTCCCACGTATACCCTTTGGCCCTGCAAACCCAAAGACGGGTGAGGCCAACACGGGACTTGGGTGGGGTCAGGTGGCGTGGCCCCAGGACAGAGATTCACCAGGTTCTCAAGCACTTGCCCCTGGAGCTTATTCCAGTGAGTGACAGCTGTAGAATCACCAATACACAAGGGCTGTTTTCTTGAGCGCATGCAAATCTAAACTTGCATTACTGATTCTATCACAGTGGTGCAGAGCGCAGATCCACCTCCTGCGTTCCAGGCAGCTCACAGCTAGACAGCAGGCTGCCAATCTGATTCTTGTCAAAAGGGAGAGGCCTGGCAGTGGGATGGAGCAGAAAGCGGGGCTGGATTCCTCCTGCTGGTCCAGTGATCCTCCCCAATCCAAAACTGAAACGGTAGGATTTTCTTTTGGATCCTAACTGACCAACTTGGTTCTTAAGGTACCTCTTTTCTGCTCCCTTTCTTACATGGCCTTTCAAAACCGCCATGCTGTAGATGAAGTCATTTTTCCCTCTCTCTCCTCCACTTTCTCTAGCAAAGCCTTTTACGTCTTTCCTCAATGGTTCCGTAACCTTCTGTTTCTAATTAGCCGATTATGGTCCAACTTGCTTCAAAACCCCTGTGTCTCTATTGCTTGCTAGTCCTAGCTCCCCAAGCACAAAATTCCCCCAACACTGGAAACCAGAGTTGGGCTGGGGAGATAGCTCAGTCAGTAGAGGGCTCGCCTCACAAGCACACAGCCCTGGGTTCAATCCCCAGCACCACAAAAAAAAAAAAAAAAACACGCATTAAACAGAAAATTTGAGAAACTAGAAATCTATAAATTGCCTGTTTAGGGAGCTGAAGGGACCTTCATTGTGCCTTATCAAGCTCCAATATCTCATGCACAAAGGGGCCCTTTACATGCCAGGTAGTGAGGAAACCAAGGCAGGAACCAGCGAGACCAAGAAGATGGAGGAGGTAGGCAGTAGGGTACTTTAAAGTCGGCCACATGGCTGGCCAAGGTTATGTTAAATTGCAGCATAAAGGTGACAACTCTACATTTACTAATTACTTTTACATTGAAAAGTTTTAGGGTTTTGGTTTTTAAAAACAAACAAACAAAAAAAAAAAAAAACAAGGAACTAAAAGCTGCAGAATCTTCATGTATAAAACATTGGCAAAGACTCTGACCAGAAGAATTCACACAGGTACTAATAAAACACAATACCTTCTTGCATTTTAATTTTCCAGCTCAAAGGTATCTTAGAGCTTATCTGATCCAACCTTTGACACAAAGAGATTGAGTGCCCACATAGAAACGCTATAATACTTTAAGTCCACAGAATTAGCTAATATGATTTTTTGGTTTTGTTTCTCTATCAAATTGAGCAGAACTCATTTTCAGGAAGGGAGCTGAGAAGAGAGGGCAGGGAAGAAAGCTTCCTCCCTGGTACTCACTTGGCCCCAATTACGCCCAGCTCCACAATCTCAAGTTAGTGTTCAGATCCACACATCTGCATAAGTCTCGCTTCCCTGATGTTCTCCTTGCTGAGAATGAGGCCCGTTCATGTATCAGAGGACTTCTTGATTGAGGGTGGGCATCTCCAGATGCAGACCAGGTGTTCTGCACATGCAGCAGAGCTCGGAAGCCCCGGACCAGAAGAGCCCAAGGAACCACTGACGGAAGCAGTGTCTACCCCTTCCTGTTCCTGGCCTGACCCTCGGTGACTCCCTCAGCAGCAGAGCATGTGGGCTGTTATGGGAGGGACTAACTGAGTTGGGCCCTGGGCATAGGGGCCAGCAGCGGATTGGCAGGGGAGGCAGCCACAGGTGGTGTTGGAGTTGGGATCAGCGCCTGGGTCTCAGTGCCGGCTGCTCCATCTGGTTTTCTCATCTGCAAAAATGGAATAACAGCCTGGAGCTCAGTGAGCTTTGTAGAGTTAGGTGACACAGTTCAAGTGACGTTCTTGGCACAGCGTCTAGCAGGTAGCAGGGTAGGATACAAAGGCTGGATGAAAGCAGGGGCGGTGAGGAGTAAGGTAGGTGGGGCTGCTCTTCAGAAATCTCACCTTCTTGAACCCAGAAGCAAAGCAGCTAGAACTTGGGTCTCACCCAGAGATTCACAGCAGCAGAGATTCTTCAGCGTCTGAGGACTTGGTTCTCGGATGCTCTAGTCAGCTTAATATTTAAATGTTACTGTTGCTTAACTTTATGAATGAGGCGAAGCCACAAAGACCAGGTAGCCACGTGTACCATGGTATCCCAACACCTGTCCTTCTAAAACACAAATGAAATATACTTTATAAGGCAATTATTTTTGGAGGTAAGGGGAAAAAAAAATCCAGGTCTAAAGAAAAGCAATTTTCTACTTCAAACCTTTAAAAACATTTAACTAAATTTGAGTGTAATTAACATTTAAATTAGAACTTTTAAACCTCAATCCTGCATTTCTCTCCCTTAATTCCACATGGTCCTTGGGATGCTCTTGGGGAAGGAGGCTGAAACTGCGCCTTCTCCATCTTCCAACCCAGCCGAGCCAGGCTCCCCAGAGCCCAGACCACTGCCTGGAAAATGGAGGATTCTGGCTCCAGGCCACCTGTACTGACCTTAGGGCATTACTCGAACCTATGCACAGATCCCGCTCATGAGGGTACAGGTCAAAGCCCAACTTCTGGGAGGCTTTGGATTCTTAACATTTTTTCCAAAGATTCCATTCCTTTCTCTGGCCACCTTCAAACACAACTCTTGCAAATACTTTTCTTCCCACATTTCAGTGGACTTTTCCGTCCTGTCCGGTTTGAATCATTCTCCACCTCTCTTTAAGGATCCTTTTTTCATAGTCTCTTCCTTTAGCCAGAGGAGAGATGCAGCCATCAGCTCAGGGTCCCAGAGCTGACTGGGCAGGCGGGGTATGGTCAAGTGGAAGGAGATGACATTCCTAACAGGTCTCAGTAGCTGCAAGCTTTCCTTAATCACTAACAAAATGGAGGCCAGCAACATAGCAGGGTATCTGCCTTCCTTGAAATATGTTCCCATTGGCCCTTTTAGGGGAGACTTCTTTCCTGCTTGGGATCCAGGGGCAGGTGACTTGGTTCCCCTCCAGCCTCTGGGTCCCTCTGTGGCACCTGCAGAGCTTTGAAGAAAGCCTCCTGCATTCTCCAGGAGCCTGTTTGCACTAACAGCTTTCCATCTGCTCCCTACGCCGCTGGTGAACATCTTCCACCCCTCGGTCTTCTCTGAGCATCTTCAGATGGCAAGGACCCCTGCCTTCCCTGTGGTTGGCATTCCCAACCCTCTCTGTACCCACATTGTCTGATGCCCCCACCTGGCTGTCAGGAGGGGTGGTCACTCATAAACCCACAAGTGGCCATGAAAGTCATCTCTTCCTTTACTTGATGTGTATATATTGAGCATCTGTTGTATACCAGGGCTATTAAAATGACTGGCAATGAGTCCTGACTTAGAGGTAACGGGGAAAGAGGAAAACAAGTCCACAGATCGTTGTGGGCTGCACAGTGCTACCAGAGGAACAGCAGGACACCCCAGCTGGCCGGCTCATTACTGTAGAGAACTCTAGGTCCTCCTGCCACACCCCACCTCAGTGTCCAGTCAGCACCCTTCCTGTAGGGAATAGCTCCTCATCCTTTTTAAAAGAATCCTGCAGAACCACTGCAGTGTCGAGACCACTGTGTTCTGGAAGGATACAGACTTCAGAATCAAGCCGTGTGGCAGCAACCCCAAGGTGGTCCTTTAAAGACACCCCATCACTCCCACACCCACCCTGCCACCCCCAGTACACAGGACCCCTTTCCACTTCTCACACTGACCTCCCATGGCGGCTGTTAGAAACTGCTCAGCTGTGTTGTTGATGCACCTGGCCTGGACAGCTGTCGGGTCCCCTCCCTCCTCCAGATGCCTGCCCTGGCCCTGCCAGCCAATTGCTTGGGTCCCTGGGAGCTGTGTCATGAGTCAGCCGTGGCCACTAGATCAGCTGTTGTCCAATTCTCGACAATTCCTCTGGCCTGGAAACTGAGCAACACAAGCCTCATGGTTCAGAACGACCCTGGAAATTCCTGGACTTCCTGCCAATCGGAGCAAATTCAGGGCAGAGGGAGGCCTCCCACCACAGGACAGGGCCGGCCCCCAGGGGCCTCAACCATGAGGCCCCAACCCTGCTCCCTGACCCCCCATTATGCTCCCCCCGCTGGTTTTTGTCCTTGACCTGTGAAAGGAGAATGTTGTGTGCTGCCAGCAATGGAGAGCAAGCAGGCTGATTTGGAAGGTGAGCTGGTTTGTGAGTTCTTTCCTCGCATCTGAGGAATATTTTGGAGGATGAAAATAGTGACCTCACCAAATAAGATCAGGAACTCTTTGAAGCCATGGAGTCTTGTCTTGCTGTTTTTTTGTATTAGTTTCCTGACACATGATAATGGTGTTGCATACCTTGGAAATAATAAAGGCAAGGTGGCACTTACTGACCAAGGACTCAGACTGACATATGGAATAGGCTCCATCCCAGCTTTGGGATTCCTCACCTGTGTGACTTTGGACAACCTACTTATTCATGTGGATGTCCTTCTGGCAATATGTGGGTTAATTCAGTCATTGGACAAAGGTCTGTTAGACCTGGAGCCTAATCACTATTTCAGCTCACAAAATCAAGTAAAAATAACCTGTGGGGTGGAGCCCATAGGACCTGCTCGTGAATCAGATGTGGAGCAGAGAAGGAACAAGGTCGGGAAGGTCACCTGGGGTTCTGGGTTGAGCACCTTATGGATGTGGAATGGAGAGGCTCATGTTTGTGGATGTGGGTATGGAGAGGGATGACAGGAAAAAGTCTCTCTGGGACAAGGCCAGTTTGAGACGCCCATAGGCCTTCAGCCAGAGTCTGTCACTAAAGGTGGGAGATGACATTTTGGAGTCTTGGGGTGGAGTTGGCATTTGAACCTTGGGATGAAAGATTTCCCAGTGACAGAGGGACTCATGGAGAACAGCAGAGGTGCAGGCGGAGCCCTGGAGCAGCCTGTGTGCCCTGCATGGGTGGAGAGCATGCCCCATGCAAGACTGAGAGGGAGGCACCCTGTGCCCCTTCCTCCCACCCTGGGTCCCACACTGGCCAGGCCCACAGAGGGCCCCAGAGTTCTCAGAACCACTGACAACTTGAACTCAACAAACACAATGGTGGCCAAGAAAAACAGTCTGTGAAAGAATTGCTCGGTGTGCCTGCAGTTTCAGTGGGCTTTGTCAGTCAAGGAAAAGTTCCACATGCGAACGGCTTCCAGGCCAGGGCCACTGGAGGGCCAGGTGATCACAGCCACATTGAACACCTGGCTCCCAGAATCCTCTTAGGCAGGACAGGCCATGTAGCAGCCAGGGCAGCTAGCATTAAACTTTCTGAGCTAAAAGTCCAAGGCCTGCCCTGTGGAACAGGCCCCATGGCTGCGAGACCTTCCCCGGATGGCCTAGCAGGTGCTGAGAATGTCCTTTGCTGAAGGAAGATTTTCCCTGCAGCTAGGAGGCTTTGCCCAGGGCCTTGATGTGCACAGTCAGAGTCAGACTTGAACTTGGCGTGTGTTTTCCTGCCCCGGCCTCCACTCTCGTTCCTGTTCCCTACAGTCAGATTTTTTAAAAAGTGGTTTCTCAAAACAGTCGCCTCTGACCCGAATCTTCCTTTTCCTCTTCTGCCCCCCTTCTTGAAGACCTCTCACTGTACAGACCAGTAGATCAGACTTGGGGAAGTGAGGTTGTTTGTCTAATGTTTAAAGACTTATTTTTTTTTAGAGAAGTTTTCAGTTCACAGCAAAATTGACAGGGAGGTACAGAGTTCCAGCCTCGCTGCACCCCACCTGCACAACCTCCCCATTACCAGCACCCCGGCCAGACTGGAGATGTCTGTTCCACTGAGAGGTGCTCTGGCACATGGTAACCACCCCACATCCATCGTTGGCATTAGGGTTTGATCTTGGCCTTGTGCATTCCATGACTTTGAACCAACATATAATAACATGCGTCTGTCACAATCCATGGTGTTTTCTCTGTGCGCCATCTATTGTCCCACCTGTTACTCTAATGAGGCTGTTTTAATGGAGGGCTTAGCTTTTCCAGGATGTGGGGTTGCAGCCATGTCAACGTGGCTCACATAAAGACACCAAGAGAAATTATTTTGGTTGAATATCAGCATTTTATAGGCCATAGGGTTGTCACCAAACCAGTGACCTCCAAAATTTGTCCTCATGTCCTCGGCGTGATTGGCAATTTCTTCTTAATGCCACTTGCAGGCCCTGGTGGTTCCCTCGCAGTCCCTGTGCCACCTCCATCCAGGTGTCCTTGTGCTCTCTTCAGAAGCAGGCCTTCGACCTCACGTAGGAGACGAGTGGTTTAAGACCCGTGATCAGAGGGTCATGGGACTGACCACCTTGTTTTAGTTATTTGGTCCACTTCAGAGAGCTTCTCTGTGCTCTGTTAAAGCAAATACGATAGATAAAGCATGAAACTGGGTAGAAAGTAAGCTCAGAAGAGTCTGCGTCGAGGCTAAGCTGCACGCTGAGCAACTCCCAGGCCAGGCGGGCAGCCTGAGGAGGCGGGTATGGGAATCCCAGGGAGCAGTGATCTCAGCAGATCAGCTGAGGCGTCAGGAGAAGCACTCTGCCATTGCTTGCAAGGGAAAGGAGAGTCACAGATGCGCTCCAGACTGTGGGACTGGGACACTCCCAAGGTGGGGACAGGGGTGTACCTAGGGTACCCGGAGCCGTGACAGGCGACAGTGCAAACACGGCACTGTCACTACACACACCAGAGGCCACGCTTGTAGCGGGAGACAGGAGCAGCTCCAGCAGACCCAGACTCAAGCTCTAGTGTCATGGGCTCTGAGCTGGCTGGCCCCCTGCAAGCCAGTCTCCCATCTCCCCAGCCTCGGTTTGCTCATCTGTAAAACAGGGCAGCGCTTTCATTGTCCTTATAAGAATGTTTCAGGGCCAAATGTAGCAACGAATGGGATGAGTGTGTGCCCAACAGTGTAACTGGGATGGGAGAACGCAGGAGTGTCCTCTGTCTTGCTCCAGGCCCTTTGTGACATCTCTCTGTGACCACTTACTGTGCCAGGTGGTCACCCAGTGCCACATCCAGCTCCAGCCCACACAGCCTAGCCCAGCCTTTACCATCAGGTGGCCTTGGGAACATCTTCAGGGAAGATGGTTCTGTGAATAGAGTCGTCTTTTAGACAGAGGGAAATCTTTACTTTTCTAAAAAGGAATTGGTACCCCTCTTTTTTTGGCAGGACTGGGGATTGAAGCCAGGGCATTGCATGTGCTAGGCCAGCCCTCTACCACGGAGCTACACCCCAGCCCCGTACCCCCATTTCTTTCTTACTTTTAGAAGAACATGTACATTATTTTTTTGAAACAGCTGAATCCTGTTGGAAGAATAATTATGTTCTTGAAATGTCTCGATGTTAATAAGCATCTCTCTGAGTGGTTTCGAAAAATTGTAGTATGATATTTTTATATCCTCAGGGCATGGGGGAGGGCTCCCTCCAGTAAAAGACAGTACATTAATTGACTTTCATTCTTTTTCTTCTGCCTCTCATTTCAGAACGGTTTGATCACCACTGTCCCTGGGTAGGCAACTGTGTGGGGAAAAGAAACTACAGATTTTTTTATATGTTTATTTTATCCCTGTCTTTTCTGACAGTCTTTATATTTGCATTCGTTATCACCCACGTCATTCTTCGTAAGTATGCTGACGAAATCAGATTACGTATGTAACCATTTGCCTGACTTTGGTTTTCTGATTTAATTTTGATTTAATATTTTGATCATTTCGGGCTTTCTCTTCCTTCTCTTCCCCCCCCCTCACTTCTCACCTGCCCCCTTTCCGTTGCTCACTTCCTCCATCCCTCTTCATCCCTCCCTCTTCCCCTTCCCCATCCTCCTAACAGCAGTTTCCTGGGTCACACCTGGACCAGGTGTTTCTTCCACCAACGAGACTGTTTCCTTGATACACCTGTCCCCTTGCCAACCTCGAAGTCTTCTGCTAAGGGATCCTCTGAAAGATTCATTCCCACGTTTTGCACAAAGGACAGTGTGCCACAGTGATACACTAAATAGCAGACGCCACCTGCCCCAGGGAACATGTCTGGGTTTTCTTGGGCACAAACCTATGTATGTTAAAAATACACATTTAATGACATATTCAGTGGTCTGCGAGAACCTGAGCGAACTGCCCCTCAGCATATAGAGAAAGCGACTTTATGAAAAATTTGACTTGGATGTAAATAATCTTAATATATTTGCTTAAGCAAATGGAATTTTTTGTTCCCAATTCCAAAAGTCGTAACTTTGAGTTTCTTTCATCTCCTGATCATCGACCTTCCTACAACAGGCAGTGATGAGAAGAAGGAAGTTAATTGGCTTTGAACTAGAAATTCAAGCCTTTAAACTTCGATTACAGTGCCATCAGCAACACTGAAGACTAGCCGTGCCTCTCACCCACATCCCTGAAGTATAGCAGCCCGTTAGCAAGTGTGCAGCCTCCCTCTAGTGTGTTTCCAGAAGTGTCTGAACAGAGGCCTTACCTTCTTCCTGCTTCAGTGCTGACACACAGACTGAGTGTGCAGGGTCTCAGCTGGGGTGCACTTCCCTCCCTGGTCTGTGGATGGGGTCCATGTGCGGCTGGTGAACAGGAGGATTCTCTTTACCTCTTGTGAGCATTAATCCAGTGTGGACACTAAAGCGACTATCCAAATTCTCACAGATATTTTAAATCCTAGATCCCATTCTTTCCATGCTCCTTGTGTCTGAATATGACACAGATTTGTAGCGTGTAGGTGACAGCCATAACTCAGAGAGCTTACAGGAGACAGTGTTCGTCAGAGTCTTCCTGCACACCAGTGGGGCGGGGGAGTCTCTGCGGAGGCCCCCATCTCTGCAATTTCAGAGGCCCAAAGCAGCAAAACCGAACCAGCATCCCATCTGGGGTTCATAGACCAAAAAGAGAAAGCCTAGAATATCATATTATTTTCAAAAAAGCAATTATTGGCACAAGCGGAGGTAAATCAGTATTGACTCCAGCACACATGCATAGTGTTGGAACCTTACCTTTTATATCATTTTTACAAGTTCAAGATGCCTTCATATACACTACCGAATTGTACTTGTGGCCTTACCTCTACATTCTAGATATAAGAGCCAGTTTCACTTGCCCATTTGTAAATTTCAGGAACACACACACACACACACACACACACGCACACACACACATGCAAGCATCGTTGCACACTACACAGTCTCACACACTCTTACACTTTCACCTGCCTTTATACTTCTCTACCCTCACTCTTGCACACCCACACCCCTCGCCCGGGTCACACACACCTCACGTGCATGCACACCCACACACGCTCCCTCACACACATACTCATGCACAGTGAGGTTCACTGCCGGCCCCCACAGTTGGGCTGGGATGTACATTTCTCTTTCTCCTTTGCTAAAGTGTCACTCACCCTGGCTCCAGCAAACTGGAGTTGACAGAAGCTTATTCTAAGTGCTGTTAATCTAATCAACAAAAAAAATTAAGAATTCATCTGCCTGCAAGATATATTTTAGACAGCAAGCAAAGCTTTTTCTTTCCCTCCTTTGGCTCCCCCCAGCAATGTCCATGAAACAAGCTGCCGCCCTGTTTGGCTTGGCACATGACGTTTTCAAAAGGCAGAGGGTTTACGTGGTCCTTATATGTCCTTAAGACTCAGGTGACATTAGCAGGGCAGAAAGCTCCCTGAGAGCATCTGGGAGCCATGGCCCAGGTTCTGAGCTGGGGAAAGCATTCCATGGCCTCTGGTACTCCCAGAAGCCAAAGTCTGTATTTCTTTGAGGGCAGGAGACTTGAGGCAGGTGATTATAATGGGAATTCAGCAGAGAAAGAAAAATCATTTCTCCTCATTTGCCTCCAAATTGTGCCTGCCCCAAACCTGCAGCATGTCTGCTTGCTGGGCAGCCTTACTGGCCTCAGGGATGCAGGAAGAAGCTTAATGCACCTGCCTTCCGGCTCAGCTCTTGAGACAGCCCTTTCCACATCCCTTCCCTCCATGCTGCACTCCTCTGTGCCTTAGTGGTGGGCAGTAGGTCCTGAGGGAGCAGAGACTCAGAGTAGAATATGGAGTGAGCCCCGTCCTTGCCATCCCAAAGTGGGACGCACTTGCTGGGGCACTGCCCCTCACTGACTCCTGCCCTGCAGCCGAGACAGTTGAACAGCAGAGGAATAGCAGCCTGGCGCTGTCTTGCCAGTTCTGCACACTTTATTGCTGCAGGTGGACCAGATTGCGTCCCCTAACACACAGGAGCCTCATCCAGCAAAGAGGGACCAGGCATCGTCACCCAAGATGGGATTGTCAAGACGTCCCCCAAATAGGCTTTATTTTTATTTTTAAAAGTATGATGTCAATACAGAAAACAAAAATTGCTTCTCGTCAGATGCCTCTTTGTTCAAGTTCCTAAAGAAATGTTTCTTGCACAGATGAGCTCATAGGAAAATGTCATCGATGCAAAAAGATCAGTTATAAACTTCAGCTCTATGACTTTATTTACTCTGGGTTCAGAGAGGGGATCTGTGTCATACGTAACCAAGTCTATAGGACTTCTAAGGTCAAAAGTTAACAAATTTGGGGAAAACAGAGGAGAAAAAATAGTATGCAGTAGTCTGTTTTCCTATTAAAATGAAGGAAACAAAGAGTAATCAGAACTGTGATTTATGGTAAAGTATGCAGACATCCATCTGCTTTTATTGAAACAATATCCTGCAGATGTTGAGTCCCATTGTGAATCTGCCATTTTCTTGTTGAATAACTTAAGTGGAATCTCCATTTCTGATCAGTAAACTGGGTGCCGTAGTACTTACAAAATGTAATTATTTAATTGATCTTTAGAAACCTATTATTTTTATGTAGATGACGGCTTTCAGCATGAGGCTGTGCATTTGGGAGGTAAGTGTCTGAATACTAAATGTTGGTTTTATTTCCGCAGGTTCACAGCAAACAGGATTCCTCAATGCCCTTAAGGACAGCCCCGCGAGATATCCTTTCTGGCACTCTGAGGGTGCGGTGCAGATGTGTTCATTTCTCACGGAGTCTACACTCCTGCTCCTCATCTTTGGCCTTGGCTCTTCTTCCCATAAATCTTACTCTTTTTCATTCTATAAAGCATCCAGGAACTCCCTAAGAGTCACTTGCATGATAAATGACATCTGAACACTTAAATCTCTAAGCGACTCATCCAGCGTCTAAATTGAAGTGCTTTTCAGTGTGAAAGCCAAGTGTGGATGCCTGCCTGCCCCCAGAAGCCAGCCCTGATTTGTGTTGAGTCACGTTGGGCAGGGAAGATGTAGGGCTATGAGCTCCTCCTGATCTCATTTTGATGGACAGGTGATCTGAGTCTCCCCAGGCCCACTGGATAGATGGTGTCTGGAGGGCAGAGTGACATTCTATGGGAAGTGCAGATGATCTGGTCGTTTCTGGAAACAGAACTCCCTTTCACTACCCGAGAGGGACTGAGGATGCTCAGTCTCAAGTGATTTAGATCAATGAGGACCATTTCCCATTCTCCCAAATAGGAAATATGGGCACGTACCACAGTATTTTGAATTTTGAAAGAAAAATGTCCACCATGGAGTGCTTGCTTGGGCTTCCATCTAGATAGGCCCCAGGTTGACACTGGTGTGGAACTGGCTGATTGGACCCGCTCACCTATCTCCTTAGACACGAAGCTCTTTCTTCGTGTAACTGGGAAAACTGCACTTGGCTTCCTCATTTCTCTGGTGTGTGTGTCCATTTTGGAGTAGAGAATTCTACCACATGTTCACGTCAGGTACTTTTCTCTGTGTGGTGCTCAGAGTTGAACCCAGGGCCTTGTGCTGCTAGGTAAGTGCTTCACCCCTGAGCTACGTCCCCAGCCCTTTATCACACGCTTCTTAAAGTAGAGTGGTCCATGTCCCTTAAAGTAGAGTGGCGGTGGAGGATTTGGATCTGAAAAGTATCTTTCTGGCAGCTCTGTGTTTCTGGGCCACATAGGGTGTTGGTTACAAGTCCAGCTTCTATAGTCAGCTGATATCTTTTTAATGCACTCTATATTATGGAAGGGGACTCGGGACATAGAGACAGTGCACAAAGGGGACTTGGAAGATAAATCCCATAGGCATGGCCTGCCTTGTTAATGATATAGGATGCTGGAGTGTGCTAGAAGTTGGCTAGAAGAAAAGGCAGCCGGGGAGTGCCGAAAAGCTCTTTGCGTGACTAAGAACAGGTCCAATGAGCAACATCATCCTCTCTCTCTTTCCTGACCCTACAAAGGGTGACTATCTTCCTACCACATTGCCTCTCTGCGCTCTCCTGTTTCCAGGGACGTGGCTTTGCTACATCTTAAAGCCTTCTTTGCTGAAAGAAGACAGGCTTGTCTCAGTTCAGGGAATCCATGGCATCGTGAACACAGGCTGCTCATCGAGGCACGAGGGATGAGGCTGACTGTGACATCACACTGCCACAAAGCTGTTCTTTTAACTGACAGCTGCTCTTCTCTGGAGCAGATCTGTGAAGTCCGGCGTTCGCAGGATGAGAGGACTTTTCCAGGTGGCATTGCCTGAGCACAGGACTGCAGTCTAACGTCACCTTCCCAAGTGACCTCTGCAGAGTGCTCTCGAGCAAGAAAATAAATCGTATTTTCAGACTTTCAGTGGCCCCACAGCTGATTTCTGACCATGGTGTAAAAATACTACTCTGAGAAATCAGAGCACAGGCCAAGATTTCTCATAGCGAATTTACTCTGCAAAATATCCAGCTAAAAACAATGTGGTTGAGAGATTAGGAACAAAAATGGCTAATTAACAACAAACCAAGTCACCCATCAAAAGTATCAATGTAAACAATGGACACACTGATCAACCATCAGCCCTTTAAAACCCAGCCGGACTCTAGGAAGAGAATCCACCTGCATTACCACAAGGAAGTCAAGAAGGGCCGTGCGTCCAACCTGCAGTGTGGCCAGCTGGGAGGGTGGGAGAGTGGCAGGAGCAGGCCTTTCCTCTGTGCCCACAGTGCTGCTGGTGGTGAGGGAGGAGGGGAAGACCCTGGCTGCCAGGGGGGAGCACTCCCAGCCTCCACCCGTGGCCTGCCTGTCTCCCTCTTCGTCTTTCCTGCCCACCTTCCCTTGCCTGCCCACAGACTCCCCTTTGGTCTTTGCATCCAAGAAGCTGAAGCCATGGGCCAGGGGACAGTGAGGTGGCTGCTGGCCTTCCCCAGGGAAAGAGATAAAAGGAGAATCTTTTCCAAAAGAGATAAAAGGAGAATCTTTTCCAAAACCATGAGAGGGGCCCTCAGTCTACCCAGCCAGGCCGTTTGAGACCCACTTGGCAGCTCAGTCCTACAAAATCACTTTCCTGAGCACGTGCCAGACCTGCAGTTACAAGGTCTACAACGACCTGGCCTGGCCTTCAAAGCACTCAGTCCAAAGGGCGGAGCAGGTGGGGCAGGGATGAGCCACATCACAAACACACCAGCTCCCTCTCCTCAAAGGCCTGCTGGTGCCCAGGTCTGAGCTCTAACTATGTCTTAAATCAGACTGAGTCTTAGGCCCCAGAACAGGACCAGACCCCACTTGCGGGGGGAGTCAGGGAGACCTGCACGTGCTACAGGGAAAGGCTGTGGCTGATGGCCCCTGCGCAGGGTCTTGGAAATGCAGAGGTGGGGTGGAGGTGGGCTCTAGCAGGGACATGGGGAGGGGGAGGGGCACGGGGGAGGCTGAGTCAGGCCTGGAGGCAGGTAGGAGGGTACGCTGGAGAAGATCCCAAGCCTGGCATTGGTCACTCAAAGCCCTGCAGAGTGTCCAGCAGGCTGTTGGGCATGTGGAAGGGGCAGGCACCCAGCCTGCCTTCACTCATTCGAGCACCCAGGTGCGCTCACAGTGCTGGTAAAGCAGAGAGGCAGGGTGACAGCTAGGTCCCAGGAGGGTGGAGGGCATGTGACAGCATTGAAGACTGAAGGCAGTGGGGTCCCTTTGTCCCTGAAGAATGGGGAACCAGGTGTGATTTTTGGCCTGTGGGTGGCATCCTCGGAGTTGGCTTCTCATTTTGTTTCTCAAGAATATTCATCTTTCACTGGGAGCACGAGAGATCGAAATAGTGAGCGGAACGATTTGCAGAGGAAAGGCCCCCAGATGGAAATCAGTGACGAGGGACAGCTCAGTGGGGACAAGCAGGGCAGTGGGAGCCATGTCATGGGAGGGGTGAGGGTGAGGAGGAGACAAAGCTGATCCTGGGGGTCTTCTCAGGGTGCCCTGGAGAATGAGGGTCACAGTGGAAGGGAGAGCTGGCACTGGGCTGGGAGAAGCCACGAGTTCTCTCTGAGGTACGTGTAAGAAAGTTGAAGCTCGCACACAGGTGAGGTGCCCCCCATCAGCCCACAACGACTGTAGGGTCCTCGGTAGCCCCCTGCCTGCAAAGTGGAAGGAAAGAAAAGATAATGCCTAAGAATGTCCCAGCTGCTTAGGAGACACTGCCAGTTGGGCGGGGAGCCACATGTACCTGCTTGTACATGATGACATCTGCTCCCAGACTCCCCAGGTTCTCAGGAAGAAGCCTCAGGAACTCAAGCAAGGAGAGTCAGGGGGCCTGGGCATTCTCCAGGAAGACTCCAGGAGGGGAACTCTGCCATCCACCATCATGGCAGTGTAACAGGGCATTATCGTCCCACTAAAGGGATTGTGGTCACTTTTAATCGTGACTTACTGTCCAGCTCTCCCCAAATGAAAGGATCTTCTGTGGTTGATAAATCAGATGGTAATTGATCCTGCGTCTGTGGAAGCTTTCCACAGAAAGCCTTTTGATCCCTAATTCGCATTCGTTGGACAGTTCCCCATCTGAAGGGCACCATGGCCCAATGGGCATTGTCTGTTTTAATGGAATTTAATGGCAGGCTCAGAGTTGGCCCAAGTGCAACAGAAAACAGGACACCACATGGCACCTTCACTGGCCTGTCCATCCTGATAGCTCTTGACATTCAGAGGGATCCCAGAAAATAGGAAGAACAGGTATCCTCAGCTCTGCTTACTGCCGCACCTGGGCACCTGGGCACCCAGGTACCTGAGCTGGCGAATTGATTGATGTCCCCAGGGAACACTCCACAGCACCAAAGCCACAGCCTGGTTCTCCTAACTCCAGTCCTGTTCCCCTCCAGGAATGAGATGCTCCTTGGCACCACAACCAGTCAGATTGGGGGAGTTTCATGGAGAATAAACATCAGATTGTATCTCATAAGATCCCAAAGAGGGGGAGGTTGTTTGGTTTTGAAAATCACCCCAGGGATCCATGAGTGTATTCTGATTGTAAAAGGTTTCTAAGACCAGAAATCTAAGAGTGAAAAATGCTTCATTCTTTGGCAGAAATCTTGGTCAGTTTCTGTGTGTCCTTCCAGAGTATCCACGGAGCTGGACACACAAGTACATTCATATACCTGTATATGGCCAGGGGATTGTTGGTACCTCAAAAGGGTACCCTTTGCCTTGTTCTATAATTTGATTAATTATTTCCTGGAGATATTTCTGCATCAATACATAAATCTACCTCATTCTTTTTTGCACAGTTCTATAAAATTTCAAGTGCACATAATGACAGTGTATTCATCTATGAATGGAGTTCGATTTCTTAATTTTTTTAACAGTTCAAAATATGAGACAGTGAGTTTTCTTGTATGTGACTCTTTGTGCACAGTGTTGTCATTTATCAGGGACTGACAATGAGATGTGGAATCTCTGAGTTGAGAGTTAAGCACGTTTTAAATGTTGGTAGACCTGCCAAACGGTCCTCTAAAGGGATTGCACCCACTATCACCCCTCATCCCTACAGCCTCACCAACACTTGGTGTCAGTCTTGTTTTTGCCAATTTGATGGAGAGAGAAATATCTCATGGTTCTAATTTCTACATTCTATATGATAATCATGTTGCACGTCTTTCTGTGACTATTGGTTTTCTCTCTCTCATCACAAGGTGGCAATTCATGCCCTGGCACCTAGATTTTGCCTTTCAACTTTACCCCCAAATTTATTTCCCTTATTTCTGTCTAATCTTTATACACTGTTTATGTCAGACACAGTAATCAGTCGATGGTGTGATTTTGTCCCTGTGGTGGGAGTCGAAATTCTTTATCTATCCCAAGAGTTTAGTGACATGTCCCAAGACTGCTTTCCATTCTCTTCCAGTCGTTTGAGAACTTTTCGACCTCAGGGTTCTTTACACTGTTAAAAATTGAGGACCCCAAGGAGCTTTTGTTGGCGCATATTGTGCGTGCATGTGTGTGCCTGTTGGTTATTTATTGTGTTTGAAAATAAAATGGAGGAAATTTCAAAGCACTGTAGTCCCCAGTGCATTGTGGGCCAGGGCACCTCCCGCGGGCAGCCCTGGAGGAACCTGGCACTGCAGGAGCCGGGAGGGAAACTGGCAAATGCTGTTTGGGGATTGAAGGGAATGTGGCTTTGACCTGGAGGGACACTGAACACTTCCTGGGGACTCTGAGGGTCCGTGGGCCACACTTTGAGAACCACAGTCTGTCCCTCCACCACTGATTTGAAATGCACCTTTGCCCCCTGCCCCTGAGCCTATGTCCGGTCCCCATCCTGTCCTTTGCCACCCTGATGTTAGCACCTCGTTTTGTTGACTGGAGGTCCCCTGTCTGCGGTCACCCAGCAGACGCGGACAGCATGCTGAACCTGAGTGTCCCAAAGTGCTAATGCTGATGTCGGCCCTGCCCGGAGGCCCCCAGAGACCCTGCCATCAGGACCCTTCTCATTATTTTTGAGAAGGCACGAAAACAGGCGACGATTCTTCTTCAGAATTTCTCACCTGTTTCTGTGACTGTTGTCATCTAGTTAAAGTTTAGAGTCTGTTTGTCAAATTCCATCTTCAAAACTCCAGTTGGGATTTTGACTGGGATGCCAGTGACTTCTTACACTACTTCCAGCGACCTCTTATGTGACACTCTGGACCTCCGCACGCCATCATTGCCCCATGTCCACGCACGCAGGAGAAGAGGATTTGAGAGAAAGGCGGTGGTCAAATGACCCTCAGGCCTGTCATTCACACACATCGCCACAGTCCCTGCCCCAGACAGTGTCAGGCATGCAGGTGACAGTGCACAGCTGTTTTCCTGCCCTGTCAGGGGTCAGTTAACAAACGAGGGAAGCATGCCAAACCTGAATATCTAAGAGTTTGGCACTGGTGTGGACTCTCCCAGGGGACTGCAGAGCCCCCGTTGCCATCTGCTCGGCCACCGGAGCGCTTCCTACTAGCAGCATGACTATTTCATCCTGGCTGTTAGGAAAAAATAAACGATCGCAAGCAACATGCTCTCTTCTGTTTTAAACACCAGAACACTTTGTGTCCAGCTTCCTCCCAAGTCAGAGAACTTGGGGCAGAAGGACAAGCAGGAGAACCCAGGGCCACACACCTAAGGCACACAGAGGAACACCCGCTACCACCGGGCAACCCCAGGACCTTAACAGCCAAGTGCCAAAAAGGAGAGGCCGGTGACCAAACCCTGGACGTTGGCACTCCCCACCATTCTGGAATCTAAGAAAATCTGGTAAATAAAAAACACACAACACTTACACACTTTTCAAAGGATTGTCTGAATTTGACACTTGGTGAAAGTACCGTCCCCACCCTGATTGGGGCAATGTGTGGAGAAGACAGGTGACAACATGTCCATGCCAGGATGGCTTTAAGGCCACAGGACCAAGGACCAAAGCTCAGTATCACTGGCTGACTCCAACTTGCCACCGTGAGTGCCAAGGCCCACTAAGTCACAGGCGCTGTGTGACACTGCCACGGCCTGGAGCCTTGGGACGGGTCCTTCTACTCTAGAATCTGCAGAGCAGGTTCCGTTCCGTTCTGCCCTGAACGGCCCTGAGGAGCAGCATGACCCCTCTGGGCCTCTGCTTCCTACCTGAACAAGGGAGAGCTTTGAATAAATAGGGACCTCTTACCTCCAAGATGGCACGTACCTGTGGCGGGCTCCAGGGCAGCTTTAAACCTCTGAAAATTATAAGAAAATCTGTGTTTATGTGCATTTTTTTCTAAGAGTAAGGCAGGAACCCAAAGTTACAGGTACGTGGCTCCCTGATGTCTCCCCTCGTAATTGATCCTCCGGGTCCTGCGGCTTCCCAGATGCTCTTCTCGCAGCATTTCCATGTCCATCCGTGGCTTCTCCCTGTCTGACTTACCTTCTCAAGCAGAGAAACCCTGTTCCCTCAGGGGAGAGAGCTGGTCCTTCCCACCCTCACTGTCCCCTGTTCAGGGCTCGGTGCTCAGCAGGCACTTCTGGGATTCTGAGGACTCACGGAGGGACATCTGCAGGTCAGCTCTTGTTCAAGGTCACTGTCAAGACCATAAACATCTAGTGAAGTGGGCAGCTGTTGGGTTAGGGGCTGTGGGGAGTTGGTCGGCACGGAGGGGCTCACCGTCTTAGTGAGGGCTGCAGGGGCTGCAGGGGTGACTGCTCTAGTTCAAAACCCTTCTCTGCAGCCAACCAATTGGTTATTTCCTCTCGTTTCTCTTTTTTGCAAGATCAGTGAATGGATTTTGATACGCGTAAGATGATTTCCATTTCTTGATCTTGTGATACTGTAGATATTTTCAGTATCCGGCTGGTGGGTCAGTGAGACAAGTTGTTTGGGTATCTGTGCCTCAGGTGGGAGTGGATGTGAGGGGAATGGACTCCTTCAGCTGGCACAGCTCCTTGAATCCCTCTCAAGGAATGTCCGCATCTCCCTCGGCAGGGGGCGGATCAGCAAGCACAGAAGGAACCAGCCCTGGGCGCCCCGCCTCACTGGCAGGGCTCCCCTCCAGCATTCGACTCCCAGCTCTGCTGATTCCTAAGCACAGCTCTCCCCTGCTTCCTGCCTCGGGTTCCCTCTCAGTTGCTGGGAATGGCCTTCCCCTGGGATTGCTCTGAGGGTGGTGAGTGAGTCCATGTGAAGTCTCTGGAACAGCGCCTGACATGTGGCCAGCAATGCCAGCCATTGTTCTGAGTGACAGCGACAATTTCTCAAGACACCCGGACTGAGGGGCTGTCAGCTGGGGACGGGGCAGCAGAAGTGAGTGGCTTCCTTGTGTCCTCCCTTGGATTCATTTTGACACAGGGGCAGCCTAACAGCAGCACTGCCTTCTGTTATTGATGGAATATTCCTGAAGCACACAAGATAGGAATACAGAAAGCTGCATTTTTTTTGCTGTTGCTGTAACCCTTTGAGAGTCCCCAGCCACTGGTCCCACTGCCTGCTAAGGGGGCAGTGATTGTAGATGGCTCACAAAGAGAACAGCAGCCAGGAGCCCCTCTGGCTGCCGTGACTCGCCCACTGGTACGTGCTGGTTTCTGTGGGGTTCATACGTATGAACGTTACATCTACCTGGATTGGCAACTTTTGGTGACACACAAGTATTTCTGAGATTGAGATTCAGCGCTCTGCATGCTATTCAGTACACAAACCCTTGGGTTGGGTTCTTAATTCTCTCCCTTTACCTTTGATCACCTCTTGTTCTTGGCCTCACACATCACCTCCTGTTTCGTCTCCCTCCGGTCTTCTCCTTCCATCTGAGACTCAGACTCATTACCGGTATCATTGCCTCTTGCATCGCCCAGTTTCCCTGACTTGGTCTCCCCTCTGGTTACTTCGTCCTTTTCCCTGGATTCCCCCTCTGCTTCCCAGCCAGTGTGGGGTGTGAATTCCACCTGGTTGCCTCTCCCCTCTTGGATGGAGCATCTCTGAGCCCTGGAAAGCTTTGGAGAACAAGGTCACCAGTGAACCATGTTCCACCATCTGTGTGTCCCAAGTATACACCAGGCTCCCAGCATAGCCATTTGCCCACTGAGTTAGCCCTGGGAGGAGCAGAGGGGTCACCCAGCCCAGAGGCAGCCCTGGGGAGGGGATGCTTCCCTGCACCTCTCTTATCGCCTCCGGGTCCTCAGACCATCTTCTCTGAGTGCCCGCCCTCTCCCCACTGGCTCTGCAGTGCTGACAGCCCAGAGCGGGAAGCCCATTCGGTCCTCCCATTCCAAGCTCAGCCCTGTGTGCCGGACAATGGCATCTGCTGATCATGCTCTGACAGATTGTGACCCTGCACTGGGTGATGTATTCAGTGCTCCAAACATGAATTATCTCTGACCTGCAAAAATCGATGGTGACGCATCAGCATGATCTCTACAGCTTGCATCCTTGGAGGCACGAGGAAAGTGCGAGGGCTTCCTTCCCCAGCCTAAAATTCATTGCCAGTCAATGCAAGATGTATATTTAACCCCCAGACCAGCCCCGAGATGAATGGGGTCTTTCCTGAGAAACATCTGTATCTTGTAAATGGAATTTTATAAACACTTGTAGGACAAGAAAATTCTCTCGTCCTTACCAATCGCCACACTATGTGGCTTGATCTCATCTGTTGAAGAATGCCAAGCTGTTTCTCCTACAGCTGACACAGCCCGGCTGTCCTGAGGAGGAAGGCACCACTCCCAGCAGCTGGACACAGTCTTTTACGTCAGGGACAGACTGAGAGACGGGGAAGAGGCCCCTCAGAAGAGCACCCCCACCCCAGGGCCATTCTGAGAAACGCCCCTGCCGGTTCAGAGGCTCAGATCCTTCTCCCCCAAATCTATGAACCAAAAATGGATGACCCGCCAAAGCAGAAACCTCTGACCGCAGCAGTCCTAGGGGGAGACACCTGCTGGCTGCCATCCTCAGCCTCGGGAAGGCAAGCAGAGTCCCAGCTGAGGGATGTCCAGTGTTTAGTCCTCCATCAAAGGCCTGCGCCACGGCCAGAGCAGCGCGCGTCTGGGTGCATCAGTCTTTGACTCCAGCAGGAGTCACAGGAGAAGGTCAAGGTCCAGTAGGGAGGACAGCCAGGGGACACTGCTGTAAAGTAGTGAGCGGAGTGCAGGGAGCCTGCCAGAGCCACAGGGGCCCCTCTGGACTGGGGGCAGGGGGTACAGGAGAATGTGACAGGGCTCCTGTCTGGAAGGGGGTCTCCCTCTGGTTGGAGAGGAGACGGATGTGGAGGGAGAACACTCCCCACTCGCGGCCAGGCAAGGAAGCAGCCTGAGGAGCCGGTCCGGCTCCCCAACCCGCCTCCCCCTGGCGTGAGAGCCCCTCGCTCCGTGTGCTCCTTGACTGGCGCCACCGTGCTGGAGGCCGTGGTGTGCTTCTTCTCCGTCTGGTCCATCGTGGGGCTCTCGGGTTTCCACACGTACTTGATCAGCTCCAACCAGACAACAAACGAGGACGTAAGTTCCTGGCTGCAGGGGACACGGGCGTTGGGCCGTGCTGGGCAGTGGAGGAGGGAAGGGAAGGAAGAGGTCAGGGCCCGCTGCTCCCACGCATCGCACTCCAGGTGTGAGCCCTGGGAACCAAGGACACACCTGGGAAGCATTTCCAGATGTTGTCCTGCATGTCTCTGTTGGGCAGCTTTGCATTCTCCCATCCTTTTCTGACCACGTCGGTTGGATACTAAGACTGGCCGAATGGCATCCAGTTCTGGCCCTGAGGAGAAGGTTCTCTCTATTCCTCTTACATAGTCTTGGAAGCAACTCATTACCCTTCCCCTAATACAGACCACAGCAGCCTGACATCTTGAGTCTCCTTGTCATGTTAAATATCTGCTTAGTATTTCAGGGAGAGTGCCCTGACCCTGAATTTAACTTTTTACCTGGGATCATCTATCTGCCTACATTTACAGGCCAAAAGGAAGAACAAAATCAGGAGTCATAATGATGGATATGTTTTAATAAAATGGTCCTCGTGGCTCTTAATACTTAGATTTTGACAGAAGTCTCTATCCATACATGAATCAAATGTCTCAGAATAAGTCAGGCTACCTTAAGCAAAAACTTGAGAAAAAATTGGTGGTGATAAAATACGTGAGGTAGAAGACTACTAAAACAACTAATTACGTAACTATGAACATTAGAATCTGCCAGACACTTTAGCAGGACTGTGAGGCTGAATTCTTATGTCTAAATTGGAGTTTGGGGACCACATTAGCTTTTCCCGCATCCATTCATTTAATTGCCATTAGAATAGTAAATATGCATATGAAAAAATCTCCACTGGCTTGCAGGAGAGGACCCTTTAGTTCCATGTGGTGTGACTAGAGATGGTTGTCCCCCAAAAATGTAACTCTCCCCCAGTCTAAGCTGCTGCTTGGGGGATGTTTCCAAGTTCGTAGTAAATACCCATTTTCCTTTGGAAAAGCACTTTGGTTTCTCCTAGTGAAGACACGGATAAAAACTATTTGCATTCCTCCTGGGACCCCATGATCAGGTTGCCTGAACTTCGGCATTGGCTTGAAGGATAGTGTATGCTATTGATTTTCCTTGTCTTTCAGATTAAAGGATCTTGGTCAAATAAAAGAGGTAAAGAAAATTACAATCCCTACAGCTACGGAAATATCTTTACAAATTGCTGTGTTGCCCTGTGTGGGCCCATCTCTCCAAGGTAAGATTCAGAAACAGCGGTGCTCTTCACAGACATTGGAAGAGCAAATTGTTGAGCAGCGTTAGCCTGGGCCTTCCCAGGCAAAGACCTGGCCCCTACCTAGTGGAGCTGGCCACACCCACCAATGACCGAGGGCTCAGCCCTCCCCTTTGTGTCACGTAGACACAACCTTAATGAAATACAGATCTGGCTTCCTTTAGTCACACTTCACATCTGTTTTGGTCTTCAGCTAAATGTGTGTCAGATTTGGGGAATTTGAGCAGAATTTGAGCAGATTTGAGGAAGATTCCCTAAAGCTCAAGATAGGAAAATGGAAGTCTCTGGCAAACAGGGAGCAAATATAGGAAGCAGTTAGAAAACTGTAGACACTAGTGCTAAAGGCTGAGTTGTAAAGGATATAATGCTAAAATAGTTCAGGACGGAGATACGGAGATCCATGTGGCCCGGAGAGTTGAGATTGCAGGATATTAACAATGCCAATATCAATCATGGCAGTAGCTGGCACTTATAGGATTCCTGTTCAGTCTTGCCGTAACTGCATTACAGGTAAGAGTTTTTTTTTTAAAGCTCACTCTGTATCTATGAGGGAGGTACCATTATCTCTCACTTTGTAGATGAGGAAATTCAGGGACAGAATTTAAATCATATGGCCAAGATCACAGCTAGTAAGTGCCACCTAGTCAAGCCACCTGCCAACAGAAACACTGTGTGTCCCCAGGGCCAGAGGTCCTCTGGATCAGAACTGTTCAGGGTTGAAGTACAGCCAGGATTTGGGCATTTGTGAGTTGTGCCCCAGGAGATAATTCCCTACCAGTCAACCGACTGCTCATCAACAAGAAATGGACAAAACAGAGAAACCACAAAGGCCACTGGATTGTCTCCAAGTCAGTCCCCTGAGCACCTAGACCTCACGGAGTGAGCTCTGGGGACCCACACTTCATGTTTGTGTCAGCCTAGGTGAACTCTGAATAGGGAAGTAAAAGGAATGCAAAGAAGAAAAGGAAAGAAAGCAGGCACGGGGTACGTCCATGCCGCTCTCCAGCCGTTCTGGGCCACGGCTGGTCAGAGTCATCACGGTGCCATCGGGTCACTAGGAATGGACCTTTTTGTATCTTTGGCCTGGGAAGTTGGGAGCCCAGTATACCTCTCTCCTTAACTGGGCCTCCACTGACCCCAGAGCAGCTCCTCAGAGGCTTCCTGGGGGAGGGAGGCAGCAGGGCCTCTGGGACGGGTTTGGCCTGCTTGCTGGGTACTTGCCCCTAGTGAAGACAGCTCCAGATCCATCTAGACCTCCTTCTTGGGTCTCCTTAGGTCAGCCGGTCTCTCAGGAAGTCCTTGAGCCATTTCAGTTTGTTCCTCATGAAGGGATGTTGGAAGAGCAAACCGAGCATCTTTTCCCTTGTCTGAAATACACATTTGAGTCCAGGAAAGGAACTGAAAACTCACTCTGTCCAAATCTCTTCTCTAGTTCCTGAATCCTGGATTTGTACATGGTACTACTCCTCTACATAAATCAAATTGTGTCACAACAAAAATGATTTCTTTCACAACTGGATTAAATGTGCTATTTTGGTTGGGTTGGGCCATATTCTTTTCAAAACCCAAGTTCTTTGGGTGGGCCATATCTCCAGGATGGCTCTGGCTCCCCGCTTCGAACTGCTTGAATTACTTATTAAAAGGTAAACTAAGGCATATTAAATCAAATTATTTGGGCAGGTAGAGATTGGTGAATCAGGTAGCTCCAGCCTACCTGTGATTTGGGGCTGCATGGAAAGGGCATGGGGCTTTATTTAGGGTGAGAGGAGTCAAGGCCAAGGCAACATGAGATTAGTTGAGGTGGATCACTCCAGTGGAAAGTCACTGGTCCTCTCCTGGGAGTTCCTTTGAGAGCCTCCAATTGCAGCTCCCCTTAGACCAGGAAGTCTCTCAGGAAGCCCTTGAAAGCTATTCTCTCACCTTTTGGAGGCTGAAGCCAAGGTGCAGCAGGGCTGTGCTCCCTCTGAGACTCTGGGCAGGGCGCTTCCTTGCCTCTGCCTGCTCCTAGTAGCAGCAGGCCTTCCTTGACAAGAGGTTACAGCCTCCATTCTCTGCCTCTGTGACACATGGCCTCCTCCCTGTGTGTCTCCATTCCTCCCAACAACATTCCTTCCCTGTTGTCTTCTCCTTTTTGTGAGGACACTGGTCACTTGGATTAAGAGTCACCCAATTAAGTATGAACTCAAAGTAGATATATCTGCAAAGGCCTTGTTTCCAAAAAAGGTCATCCTCACAGACACCAGGGTTGGGTTCCAACATAGCTTTTTGTGTGATTCGACCCAGGACATTCCCCTTCCCACCAACTCCAGTGGGCAGTGGAGCAGGAGGGCACAAAGGGTAGGGGGAAAAGCTTGACCTGACATACAGATGGCAAAGCACAGAGTGCACAAGGCCCTGCCATCACTCTGGTCCCATGCAAAAGACTGGCATATGGCAGGTGGTGGGGACACGTTTGCTGAATGAGTGTGACAAGAAGACATGGAGTTAGGTCTGCAGAGAGAAACTGGGGACAGATTGTGGCAGGAGGAGGTGAGACCAACTAGGAGTATCTCATGGTGGGAGGGGCAAAAGGGGGATGTGGGGTCTCCTGCAGGTGGAAGGTGACAAGCAACCAGTGACAGGTCTTTTAAAGGTAGAAGGGAGCCCAGCTCACACCTTCAAGCCCTGTTGCTGGCCTCTTGGGGCTTTCTTCTCTCTCTCTTGCAGCCTGATCGACAGAAGAGGGTACATCCAGCCCGACACTCCACAGCCAGCAGCGCCCTCCAATGGGATCACCATGTACGGGGCCATGCAGTCACAGAGCGACATGGTAGGGACCGTCTGCACTGGGGGTCACTGCTCCCTCCAAAGGCTTCTTTTCTGCTTACATGTTCTCTAACCAAGTAACAAACCAGGTGCCTAGCCCTGGCGGAGGGGCAGCCAGGACACCCCTGTGACTGATGGGCTTACAGGAGAGAAAGGAAATGGCAAACTAGGGCAACACCCAGGGACCGTGGCCACTGAGCCTGGCTCGCGGGTAGGGGAAGCACACACACAAGATCTCTTTGTCAAACAGCATGTAGCACACTGATGGGAAGCCCTTCTGCAGAACCAGGGGATCCTTGTGGGTTGGGATTCACTGTCCCACCAGGGCCTGGCTGGCTGGATACTCTCCCTGGTCTGGTGCTGTCCATGGGCCCTGCACCCCACTGCTAAGTGTGCAGGGATGATCTGCCCCTTCTCCTTCTCCTTCCTTCAGCCAGAACCTGAGACCAGCACCTTAGCACAAATGACCAGACCAGGTCTCCTTCATTCACAGCAAAACCTGCCTGAGACCCCTGCAAAGCGCCACGCACAGTGTGGGCTCACCATGGCAGGAAGCTTGAAGCAACTGCAGGTGGGGGTGGGCAGGAGTCTCCTGTGGACACAGGCAATACCAGCACAGCCAGGTTCCAGCGCTTGGTGCCCTAAATTCCTTGGGTGTCTAAAGGCAGTGGCCTCCCTTAATTTCCTTCAAGAAGCTTCTTCCTTCTGCCAAGAAGCCCGTCCTTTGTCTACAGCCTGCAAGGCTGCTTGCTCTTTGTAGGGCTGAATCACCCCCAGTTTGCATGCTGTGCAGATCAAAAAGCTGAATTTAAGGGTCCACAGGGAATGGGGGTTCCCGGGAGCACCTGGCTTCTGTGTGTGGAGAGCTCGAGGTGAAGGTCGGCACCCCCCAGGCTGTCTCTGTGAGTGAGCTGAGGAGAGCATTGCATTCCTGGTCATCCTGGTGGCTCAGAAGGTCCCTGGCTTATCTGTGGCTAATGCTGGCCTCTCATCCAGGCTGCTTTGCTTCGCTGGTAATGGGTCTCCTTTAAATCGAGTATGTGTTTGTCACAGTCCCTGCCACTTCCTTCTGCGAGCAATCAGGAAGCCGCTTGTTTCGTCCACACAAGTGACCCAAAGGTCACGCCCCTTATTCTTCAGAGAAGGAAAATGAGCAGAGAGAATAAGAGTCAGGCTCACAAGAAAGGAGATTGCATTTATCGAGCACTGACTATGTTCAAGGCGCTCGATGATCCGATCTCATTTAATCCTAAACCAACAATGGGAAATTGTCACCCACACTTTTTGTCAAGTTGGGAGAGCTTGTCACCTACCTGACAGCACATAGTCCCTGGTTTGTGGATCCAGAGCCCATCCGAGGACTCTGAGGTCCACCTCCACTTCATACTCGGCCTTCAAGTGCACAGCCTTAAAGACAAGCACACCCGGGCTCGGGAGCCTTCCTCGGTCATTTGCAGGTGTGCAAGCAATGTCTTGTAGGGACGGTCACCAGAACTCTGACCACGGTATACACTGATCAGTGTATCAGGCTCCTGGGGTGTGCTAAGGACCAGCCTGGGGACTAGGGCTACAAGATTTATAGGGCACGACTCCCTCAGCTTCAAGGGCCAACAGCCAGGTGAATGGACAGGCGAAGGGAACATCAGGGACCTTCATTAGAACAGACCACTGACGGCGACAGGCATTATGGACCCCAGCGGACTTAGGTAGCCTCACCCGGAACTCCCCCGGCACTGATCCCGCCAATGCTATACGTCTTCTCCAGAGTTGAAAAATAAGCACAGGCTATCTTGAAGGTGCTGCTGTCACCAGCAAGCCCCTTGAGGTCAAGAGGGGATGGGTCCCCATTAATGCTACGAACATTTAGGGAGCCCCTGCTGCATGCCTCTCAGTTAGGGCAGCCGTGACAAGGGAAATGTGGAGGTGGCTTCTCTCCACCTGGTTCGTCAGATTCACCTCTGGATCCATTCAGCTGTGCTGCGGCTCGGTTAGGGGCACACCACGACGAGCAGGGCGTGGGCGTGGCAGAAGTGGTTAGGACGTCATGGCCCGTTCCTGGGGCACAGCCACCTCCCAAGCAACCAGCAACCCGGAAGGCACAGGCCCAGGTGCCAGAGCCCTGGGTGAGGACCCACAGAGGCGAAGAAGCTTGTAACAGAGAAACAGTTTCCTATTGCTGGCTCCACTCAGTGTCAGCTCACTTCACGACACCTGCTCATCTCGGTGCTGGGCACCCTGTCAGGAAGCAGGGGGACCCAGAACCCAGACTCCTCACCCTCCAGTTCTCGGCCACATCTGGAGACAAGAACAGGTGTGAGCAGTTAGGGAGGGAGCCAGGTGTGGCATCTGCATGCCACTAAGCTCCAGGCTGATCAGGCAACACAGACAGAGCTCTGGACCTGACGTGGAGACTCCAGTGCTGACCAAGGGACCAGTGGTGGCATGCGTCACCATGGAAACTGCATGTGGACCTGTGGTCCTGGGTCACCTGCCCAGACCTCAGACCTCATGTCCCTGTGCCCCGCACACCTGGTACGTGTGCCCAGCATACCACCTCCCAACATCTGCACACGCGAAGGGGCGGAACTTCATCACCTCTGTGTTCAGGTCTGAAAGCCCATGGTGTGAAGAAGCAAGCAAGGAAGGCCCATGCGGGAGCCACAGCCCTGGTGACATCTGTGCCCCGTGAGCTCAGACACACAGCTTCTCACATGTGACGTCAGGACCTAGTCCTCCTGTGAAGCCCTTGGACTCCAAGGTGAGCCCTCCCTCGGGGATTGCTGCCATCGACCTTCTCCCCGGCAGAGATGAGACTTTCAGAAATCTGAAACTTCAGAGGTGAGACCCTGTGAGCATGGCTCCAGGTTTGTAATGTGCAGAACTGTGAATCAACCCCAAGCCAGGACTTCCAGCCGGTGACAAAAGCTGGATACAGATGTCTCTTCCACCGGGTGAGTGCTCTGGAGTCAGCCACCCTCAACTCTCAGTTGTCTTCCTCGGCCTTTTCTTGGAGAAGAAAAGGGGATGGGGACTCCTTGCCAGAGACAGGGCTACCGTTGCTCTCTAGATGAGTGACCTTGATGGTTGCTTGACTTCACTCTGCCTCAGTGTTTTCACCCACAAAATGGGAACATTGGTGTCCTTACCTGGTGCAAGCACTAAGCACCTTGCCTCGCACAAGGTATGTACCATGAAGGGTTAGCTATGACATCATCATCGTTACCATCATCGTCGTCACCTCCCTGATGTCCTTGGGCATGATAGGCAAGAGCAATTGTATCCTCTCTAAGCAACTGGACAGTAGACATGATTCCAGGGAGCTAAGGCAGGAGAGGAAGGCACGAGGGGCCTTGGAACCATCTTGGGTTTTGTTCTGTAGATGGCGAGAAGCCATCACAAAGCCTCGGTTCGGTTAGTCATAGCTTCAGATTTTCATGTGGATGAAGATGGCGATGGTGCAGGAGACCTGGGTGGGGGTTCTGCGGGGTGGGGAAGGAAACATGCCACCACTGGAGCCAGAGCAAAAGAGGAGGCCCTTGCAAGAGACCTGGTGACTGGCAGGCTGGCCAGAACAACAGAGGTGGGTCAGAAAAGCAGCAGCACAGAGTAGGCTTTGAGAATTAAGACAATATTGGGGCCTGGGGGAGGTCGACCAGGAGGCCTCCCAGCCAGTGAGCAACTCAGCAATGGAAGTTCAAGAAGAGGTGTAAGTAGGGGAGCCGATTTGGGCATGTGGAATCTGATGGCCCGCAATTCTGATAGCTGGGACCATTGGGGAAATGCCATCAGGTAGCTGAATGGAAAGCTCAGGGAAGGTTTGCTTCCTGGTGTTGATGAAGAAATGATATGGTCGTTAGAAATTCATTCTGAAATAATGGAGATGTTCATTGATTTTACCAATTATTCTAAAGTATCAGTCACACTGGAATTGAAAAGCAAACTATGAGACTTGCTTGTGTTGATTGTCTAAGATATTAATCCAAGTTGACCTCACAAGCTGGGTGATTATTTTTTAATCGGCACTTATTATATTTTCCTTTTTCTCCATCCACCTCTGCCAGTGCTATCCCCACTAAGCCAATCAAGTGTCTTGTTCCAATTGGATACTAGAATGGTAGAGAGCAGGGTGTGGATCAGAGAACCACTTCAACGCTTTGGGGCTGTGTAGTTTTGGAGGAGTCACTTAACAATGTAAACCAAAGAAGGGAACAATGACACCCAGGTTCCTGCACTGTGGCTGGAACTGCCTGAGACCTTCCTGTTATACCTTCCCATTGCCAGTCCATAGCAGAGGGCTGGGCACTCAGTAGGGACTCGTTCAATGTTCACTGGACTGTATGTGAACATTTCTCTAGCAGGATCTGGCTCACGAAGGTTCTTCTTTTCCTCATTACTCCCATCTTCCGATTTTGCCATGTCTGCAGAAAGCTCGATCCAAACTGTACATTGAACTGGGAACTAGAAACAACTATTCTTTGGGCAGCGACATGTCAAGATGGCTTCATGAAGCAGTGGCCTCCCTTGGGTCAAAATGACCCATGAGAGGCAGAGGTTGTGGTTGTGATACCCATTAGACGCAGTCGGCCAGTGTCTGTGCACTTTCCCATGGACTTCTATGAAAAGTTTTAAGATCTGGAAAAAAGACTATATGCACTAAAACATGAAAGTGACAAAATCAAAATCAAAATTAATAAATGTTTAATGTCTAGGAGACACATGACTATATCAACTTCATTGTTAAATTTAGCATTCATGAAAATTTCATTACGTTTGAAGAATGAGTTGTAGCTGAGTTATGCTCATTCGTAAGAACTCCCAAGCACACAGATGAATACACAGAAAGCAGTACCAATTGTAAGTTAAGCAAGTTGCCCGTAGACAGGTGCTTGGAAAGTCTAACTGACTCGAAACCCCATGCGCCTCTCACTGGACTGCCTTCCCCTTGAGGAACCCAGGTTGGCTCTGTGCTTAAGGCTAGAGAAAACTTTGGGGCCCTGAGGTTCCTACCCACAGCTAGGAATGCCCCAGGTACACGAGCACATCTTCAGGAGAGGATGAGGTGTGTTCTTTGTGGCCCCAACAAACTTAGAGCTAGAACCAGATGGCAGGTGTGGGATTCAGATCCTACTCAATCCAAGAGAAAATGCCAGCCCCCAGAGCTCATGGAGGACGGGAGTCCCCACTCCAGAGATGTCAGCCTGGGAGAGCTGAACTCCAGCAATGTTGGACAGTGGCTTTCAGCTGCCCATTGGCCTTCAGGATCCTTTCCAGTGCGGTCTCAGTGGGGCAGACATTTCTGCTCATCCTGTCTTGTCTCCAGCTCGACAGTTCTCCACTCCAGGTTCCCTTGCGGACCGTGAGGCACCTGGAGTCAGACTTTCAGTGGCTTCCGTCTCTCTTTGTGGGGCTCTGTAGTGCAAGTTCCAGGCTAATGGGTTCAGTCGTGGAGCTGGGCTTGCCCCAGCAGAACCCTCACCCCGCTCTCCTCTTCCCAAGTCCTTTGTGGTCACACCACATGGTGTTCACCGATTCCCATACCAGAGCGGCACGGGACCCACTGTGTTCCATTCCAGGGCTTTGTCATTGAGATGTCCCACTAATCATCACGACAACCCTAAGAGGTACTAATACTCTACAGATTAGTAAAACTGAGTTAAGAGAGCTTGAGTAAGTTTGCCTAAGGAAAAGTTTGCAGTCTGAACCCAGAGTCTCTGATCTTTACACTCGTCTGCCCTCAGCGAAGACGCGTTTACAGAGACTGGGCATGAAGTGATTTTCTTCAACACTCTCTCAGTCCTGACAACCCATTATCCTCACCCCCTCTCCCTATGACAATCTACTCTTAGAAAAAGATCTATTAGGAATCATTTATACCTTGAGGGAAATTTAAACCAAATTTCATGAATATATGAATTTTTCAATTATAAATGAACATTTTACCCTCTATTAAAAACACTTGTCTTTGATAATAATATAATAACAACAATAATAATCTAGTGTTTCAATGCTGTTTGTTCAGCACTATATCCCTCGTGTCTAGAATAGTCCCTGTGATGGTTGGTTTCAGCAAATGTTCATTAAAAGAGCAGGGGGGAAGGAAAAAACAGAGAAAAAGATTTAAATCGACTACAATGTGCCCAACACTGGGATAAATGCCTTACATGCATTATTAACTCATTTAATCCTCACTGAACCATCTGATGTGGGTATTTTAATTGCCCCTTGGAGGAGACAGGGACTCGGGGATGTTAAGTATCTGACGTAGCCAACCAGCAGTGATCTTCAATTTCTTCCTTGGCTGTCTGAATCTAAGGTGTTTGCAACCACTGTATCTAAAGTTTCTCATGTGGGAGATCTTCTTATGCAGAGCAGGGGGACAGAGGCTCCTCCCAGGACTGGAAATCATGCCACACAACATTTCTCTGTAGAAGGATGATTAATTTCCCATAGTCAGTCACAAAACCAGACTGTGGGACTGAATGTGTAATGTCTCCATAATTTAACCTACACCTTGACCAGCAAATGTCTATCAAACATTGTCAGTTTCTACTCTATTACAATGGCAGGGCTAATTCAGGACAAATTGAGTTAACTCTTTTGTTCTCTGCTTGCTTCCCTAAGTCCAAACCATTTGCAACACTTCAGACTAGTCTAGTGGAAGTTAGGAATTTATTCGCATAAAAATGCATCAGTACCCAAGTGAATCATTGACCTGTTCCATTATTGTACTGCTGGGAGTTTATCTAATTTGGGGGGTCTGAAAGCTATTGTTTTTCATCCAATTGTGATACTTTGGGGCATTTAAAAATTTTTTTTTTCATTCTTATTTCATTGTCTTTCTTCCTGGAGCCCCAGTTATACATATGTTAGGCCATTTATACTGGCCCCAAGGACAGAGCCTGAGGGTCTTTAAACTCTCTCTCCTTCAGGTTGCATAATTTCTTTTGATAGATCTTGATAGTTGCTGAGCCTTTCTTCTGCTGCCTCCAATCTTCTGTTAAACTTATCCCAGAAGTTTTCATTTTGGTTATTATACTTTTTATTTCTAGAATTTTCATTTGGTTCTAACACATTTTCTTATTTATTCATACACCTATTAATATTTTATTTAAACTGGACATTTTTATTCAGTAGAGGCTCTAGATTTTGTTATCTTCCTCTGAAGAATTCAGTTACTGGCTAATCACCTTGAACTTTGGTAGCCTGTATTATATTTAGCTTGTATAGACCCATGAAAAGTTCAAGAAGTTTCTCAGACCCCTCTAAGTATGTCTGTTGTGGATATCCTGTTAGTTGTTTTTTTGTTTGTTTGTTTGTTTGTTTGTTTTCTCTTTTGGAGGGGGATATTAGGACAGGTCTAGGGTCTTTCTTTAAGGCACGATTCTTTCTCCAAATGCATAGACCTTCTAATGTCTTCATTGGCTGCCAGATATGAGCCATGTTAATGTTATCCTTGTCCCCAGCACCACTTACTCTCTAGTCTTTCTAGTCCTCTCTCAACCCCACTGCAACTTCTGTCTTATAAGTCTTGGGATAGGGGGTCCCCACCCTCATATGCACAGCACAGCTCCTTGCTACAGACTTGTGGAGACTCCACTGGGACTTCTGGTCCACCCTCTGCACAGCATCCTCTTATTCAATGCCTGGTCCTACAAACCAAGTCACTTTATCTTCCTTAAATTCCAACTGGTCTTCTTCATTCAGCAAACTCTAGTTCTAGCTCTATGCCAGGGTTGGGAAATTGCCCCTAAGAAGAAAACTGTTGGTCACAGGCTTGTTTTGTGAGTTTGCCTTCTCTCAGGGTTCGTGGTCTCGCATTGTCTATTGCACACTATTTTGGCACCATTTGCTTCCAGTATTTTGGCCAGTTCTGTCTAGTCCTTATATGCAGAGTAAAGACTAGTCCAGTATCTGTTCTCCGTCATTTCTGGGAGTAGAAGTCCTATCTCTATGACTACAGGACATGTTACAATCAATGTCACCATATGCCCCAGACACACATTTTCGCTACCCACTCTACCAATGATAAATATTGAATTAACTGTGGTAAGATTACTCTGACCCCAAACCAGTTCCAGTGCTTACCTGAAAGGAGAAGCATGCCTAGACACTCAAGATTGAGCACCAAACTCTGAATGTTCATTTGCAGTGGGAAGAAAAATGGCAGGAAAGAGGTCCTATGTATCTTTGGTCAAATTTTGGTCTATCATTTTATTTTAGGACCAATGTCCAGATCAAGAAACCATTTCATGTATGATAAGAAAAGTGCTCCTAAGGAAATACACACTATTTTAGAAATTATAGATAATTTCTAATTTCTTTATAAGTCTTAGACAAACACTGTGATATTGCAGGTCAGAATATTAGTAGAAACTGGCACCTAAGTACACACTAGGGCCTTATTTATTGTCTCAGAAATGGAAAACTATCACCAGCAACCTACCATCTCATGCAAGTTGGGGTGGCAGTAGTTATCTAGTGCCTACGTGATCTTCCTTCTACTACAAATTCTCAAGGAAGAAAATGTTAGAGGCATGAAGTCACACTTAAAGCATCACAATGGCATATGGAACAGCAGATGCGGCCTTCGCCATCTGAACTCATGAAATTCTGAGAACCCAAGATGGGATTGTGTGCAAATAGCCCTGGTGCTGAGGGCTGTATTTTCAGTGCTCCTATTTTCTTCTTTATTGACTCTTGTTATTACCCAGCATGGAAGTTCTTTCTATGCCCATGTATGTATGAATATGCATGACGTTCAGTTACCGTCCAGCTTTTAGCATGCATATTTTATTTAATTGCCAAATCATTTAAATTCTAGATATAATTAGAGTCACAGTTTATGTTTATATCTGGCACTCGTGGCTTCAAAGATAGTAACATAGGGCATAGTTGTTGGAAGTTTTTTAATAACATACTGTATTTGCTGAACCTAATATTTTACAGACTCCTTGCTATAGTCTGGGCCTGAAATGTCCCCCAAAGTCCCAAGTGGTGAAGACTTGGTCCCATACCTGTACGATTAATAGTGGAACCTTTAATAAGAGGTGGGGACTAGTGAGGGGAAGCTAGGTCACTGGGGGCATGCCCTTGTTGGGGATGCTGGGACCCCAGCCCCTTTCTCTCTGTGCGTTCTGGTTGCCATGAGGTGACCAGGTCCTTTCTCATGCATTTCCACCATGACCTATTGCGCCACCACAAGCCCAAAACAACAGAGCCAAGTAACCATGGACAGAAACCATGAACCAGAATAAACCTTTCCTCCTTTTAAGTTAATTATCTCAGGTATTTTGTCACAGTAATGGAGAACTAACACATCCCTTAATCTAGCATCAAAATAAGACTAACCCAGCAGATGCATGATTTATTAAACAAGAATTACATAATCTGAAAAGTCAAATGCAGTAGATAAAAATTACTTCAATAAACTTAATAATATTAAATAAAATAACAAAAAGAAGTTCTCCTCCTAACTTCTGTCTGTGTTTTAGGTGAACTTTAGAAATGTATGTCTTCTAGCATCTATAACAGAGCTTTTATAAGACTCCAGGACAGGGCTTCACAGCCAAAGAGGGATATACCATGCCTACCTCTAATACTTTTGACAGAATTGGAGCAAAAGAAAGAATTAATTTCATTCATTCTTAATTTGTATACAGATCACCTAGAAACTCCTAGTAGCATTTAATGTGCACACTAGGTTTATTTCAGACAAGAAGTCAGCTAGGATAGATAAGATAAAATGTGTTCCAAGAGGAGCAATTTTATTTGAAAATCTACAGAAACAAGAAGGAAATAATCTCTGTGGCATTTTAAAATTGTAACATTAAGCACTAATGTGTGTGACACCCGAATGTCAGAGCCATAGGCTTCTTTGCAAGTTAAGTGCTGAAACTCCATAAGGGCAATAAACCGTCCCTCATGGTGACTCACCACAAAACAGTAACACCCTGTGCTCCTACAGCAGCAGCCCCCCGCTGCCCGCAGAAAGGACTTTTCATAGACAGTCCTACCAGAGATCGAGCTTCTATCCTGCTCCTGTTCACCATCTGACTGATTTTTGACCTAAGAAAAGGATGGCAATTTCATATGCTTCAACCTCATAGTTCATAAATACGAAACTCTGAAGGATTGTTTTGGGGACCAAAACACAAGTTTCTCCATTCGCAGTTCATAGTAGATGGATTGTTCCTGGCAAGAATCTGGGTGCTTAAATGTTTTTCCTTAAGATTATGTAACTGGTGAGATAAATTAAAACATATTATAGCTTCTTGGCATTCGCTGGGATAGTCGCAGAGCCACCAAATTGGAAGAGAAAAAGAGCAAGCAGGGATGTCTCCCTCTACTGGTGGAAGGTGGAAGAGCCCTCAGGTATAAAGCCAGGAAGGCAGGACTGGGGTTTGATTCAAGGCAAGAGAAAAGAGGGAGGAAGGGAGAAGAAGAAAAAAGAAAGGGAAAAAGAAATAGGAAGGAGATGGATGAGGGGAAAGATGGAGGGGAAGAAATTGAGCAAGGACTGATAAAGCTAAGTAGAAAATCAAGAAATGAGCAAATAAGAACAAGAAGGAAAGATTTTAAATTTTAAAAAAAGGAGGGAGACTATTTTTCATGGCTCATCTCCATAGTAACCTGAAGATATTGCCTATTTTCTCTATGAGGTCCTTAAATGGGAGTCATGACCATGAAGGTTTATCAACTCATTGTTCTTGGAATTGTGGCACAGTAGAAAATGTGAAGAAGCGCTGACTTATTTTTTTTAATGTCATATATCCCTGAAACATTTGCTTTTTCAGTTTTTTCCTAAAGAGGAGATGTTCAAAACTGGAAAATTAATATTATGGGAATTATAATTTCAACGGGTAGTGTCATATGCTAGCCTTGGTTAGAATCTGATAAAATCCCAGTCTCCACTCCCAGCCCTGTTATGAGCCAACAGGAGGTTGATGTGGGCAATACGCTGCAAGTAGAGCCTGATCTCTGTGTGCCCCTAAGTGGGGCTGCTCCCCTCAAGGGAAGCCAGTTTGAAAGTAAGAGCTATCTTAAAGGTCATGGGATACAGCAGGATTTAGACACCTGGGTTTGGAGTACCGGGACCTGCACCCACTGGAACCAGGTAAACAGAGGCTACTGGAGAACAGCTTAGCTATTCATATGAAAGTAGTCCCTACAGCAGGAAAAACACCCCAGCTATACTTGGAGAGAGTCATCTTTAACACATTTAAACAAATCTATATAAAACAGGTGCTTAAAGTCAGAGAAGTCTGGGTTACAATAGTCGTTTGGAAAAAATTTCCGAGTGATTTATGGTAGTTTTTTTTTTTTTTTTTAAATTAAATGGTTTAGGCTAAACTTTTCTTTCACTAATTTTTCCCCGTCCTTTCATTGATGTCCTCAAACCGTACCCACAATAAATAGGAGACCAGTTTCAACAGGGTCCGGGCCACAGCGTCCGACATAGGATTTGACCTGCATGGTTCTCAGCAAGTCCTAAGTCTGAGCAAGGTAAAGCTCTGGGTGTGCACAGGAGTGGACCCGGGTCTTGAGGGGCCTGTGTCATGCCATGGGTGTTAAGAAAGGAAATCAGCATGCAAGATACAAGGCCTTGGAAGGGGCTATGCCAGCAAGGTGCCCTGGAGCTTCCGATTCCTTAGCTAAATAGGACTCCGCCTCTTGGTCTGTGTTATTTAAGTCAGTGAAGTGATGCTCATAGCTGAAAGTCTGAGAAGGTGCCTCAGATTCAACATCAACTTTTCAGTGACCTTCGCGGTCCAGTGTCAGCAGCAACATTATTTCCAGAAGGTTCTGGTGGGTGTCCATGAGCTCTGCTGTCAGGCTTGAACGGAAGAGAAGGGTCAGGGAGGTGGGAAAGGGCACCTTTGTGAGGGAAGCCACGAAGTTGGAGAATGGACAACAGAGTGAGGAACAGAGAGGAAGAGAGAGAAAGGGGCGGGGGAAAGAGGAGGAGGGAGAAAGACACTGGGGGCGGGCGGGGGGCTCGGCCTCCCTGTGCTCCTACCTTGGCTTTGGAAGCCCTTCCAGCTCTAACCTACATATTTTCCTAAGCGTCTTTAAGAGCCAGTCACAAAGTACTTGGGCTGAGCCCCAAAATAGAATCTGCCAATTGGTTTTCAGTAAAAAGGTCGACAGAGACAAGCAAATCTAATTTGCAATTTCCTCGTTCCTTGGGGCAGGGGGAACGTGTGAACAGAAAGCACAGGAAGAGTGAGGACTGAGGGGGAGGTTGACACCAAGACTCAGGAAGGGCCCTAGGATTGCGAGCCGGAGGCCCCTGCCCGGTCTCCGCCCTGGCTTCATACGCAGGCCCTCCTGCAAATCGGAGCTGCCCAACAGGAAGCAGGAGCCTATGGCCGCTCAGTCTCTGCCACGAAGAATATTCCTAAAATGGCCTTTGCAAAGCACAGTCCACCGCCTGCCAGCACTGGGTCTCGAAGACGAATATTTACTCTGCAAAGCTGCTCTTCTTCCGCCACTGCCCTGGCAAGACCAGGCCCATGCCCTGAACAGAGCTGGAGCCAGCCTGCCTGACCACCACCGTCCACAGGCAGACAGCCACCACCAAGCATCCACACCTTGGTCCAGAGTCCCTGTAAGAGCAGAGAAAGCTACTCAGCTGCCCCCCTGATGGCAAGGAAAAGGAAACACTGACCTTCACAAAAGGACCATTAATGCTGGACAGTCAACCCATTGCGAGTACTTTTTAATGGCCTTTTCATCTCCTCCAAATAGGCCCCATCCACTCCCCAGCTCCTTCCCACCCTCCCTGCCCTTGCCCCAGGTCTCTGTGTGGTTGGAATCCCCTTGGCCAGAAGGAAGCATGATAGAAAAGCAGGGGTTTCCCCTGAGACTGGCTTTCCCTCCTCAAGCCTTTCCTGTGAGCCTCGCTCCTGCCTGGAACCAAGGGCTTTGAACTTCTAAAGCCTGCCAATTTCTGAGAGTCTGCAGCTCCGCAACCTTCTCCTGTAGGCTCAAGGCCAGGACAGGATGTAGTCTACACTTGTGACTTTAGAAAGAAAGTCTCTGGGATGGCTGGGATGGGCACACTCCGCTGCAAATGAAGCGAGCCCCTGAGATTGCAAGTCCAGGTGAGCTCTGGTCCCATTAAAGCTCCTCCTTGCACACATTTTGCATCGCTGCTGGGGCTGGAGGTCAAGGTCAGTGGCAGTTTGGGGTGCACCTGAGCCACCTGGCTGTTACTACCTGGCTCTTTAGTAACACTCCAGTTCTGAAAAGGAGCAGGAGATAATAAGTCAAGCAACATTTATTAGGTTCCTACTGTGTGAAAAAGTCCAAATGGTTTGCAGTGGAACTATTCAAGCTTCAGATGCTGGATCCATCCCTTGCTTTCATCTTTGAGGTCTGAAGCTCAGGTCCAACCCACCTGAGCCTTGGTCTCCATCTGTAAAGAGCAGAAACATGATTATTAGGAGAATTAAAGAAACAGAGCAGGGCACCCAGCCAATAGCTAGAACAGTCACAAGGTGCTCCCTTGATACCCACACCCATTCCTCCTTCTTGCTGCAGGAAAGCTGCTTCTGAATCTCAAGGGACTGACTGCAGAGGGTCTAGTTTAGGATTTCTATCTCCTGGGAAGTGTATTCTAGCTCTCATAGTTCAAGGAGAGAGTCTGCTGAGCAAACAGGGATTTTACTCTGTTTTCTTTGCCAGTGATTAAAGTGAAATAAAGGACGCAAGATAGAGGTGATGTGACTTCTGAACCCTTGGAAGAAAGGGAAGTCTTCTCAAATGCTGGCATCATCACGCCCCAGGAGCTTCCTTCATGGTTCCTGAGGCTGATGAAAACCCGGCAGGAATTCTAGGCCTTTGCAGAACAGTGTGATCCAAACCCCAGGGCTTCTGTGAACTTTGTATCTTTCTTTTCTTCTTTTGGTCAAAAAGACATAACCTTTTTAAGTACAGCTCAGTGGAATTCAGTCACTATCATATTGCTCTGCAGACATCTCCACCCTCTATCTCCAAAACTTTTTCATCTTCACAAACTGAAACTCTATCCCCATTAAACAAGCACCTCCCAGTCCCCTCCCTAGGCCATTCCCATTCTGTCTTCTGGCCATGGACCTGACTCCTCCAGGTACCTGGTCAGTGGAATCATACAGCACTTGTCTTTGTATGTCTCGTTTATTTTACATAGTGTGACATCCTCGAGCCTCATCCTGGTTGTAATGTGTCAGAATCCCCTTCCTGAGACCCAAGCATATCTCTCTGTACAAATAGACCACATTGTTTGTGCACTCAGCCATCCATCCATCTCCCATTGCTTTTGCCTTTTGAACTATTATGAATAACACTGTGAATGTGGGTGTACTTTTAGAACAATATGGTTTAAAAAAAAAAAAAAAAAAAAAGGTTTTCAGCACATAAGCAACTGCCTCAGACTGCTTTAGATGATAAAAAGCCTGGTACTCAGTCCACAGGATTGTTTTAAAATTACATCCTTTAAGTTGGGGACAGGGGCCACGGGCATCACGGCCTGGGACTGCATGCTACTTCCATCCAGGTGTTGGTCTTTGCCAGCTGTGGGGAGGGGGGGTGCGGGGGGGGGGGGTCTCTCTCCAGATGCACCTGGGCTACTGTGCCAGCTCCTGCCCCCACCCGGGCGCTGCTAACCGTTTTTCTCTTCTTACACCCTCCCTCCCGCCCTGCCTCCCTTTCCCATTCATCTTCGCCTTCTCTCTGCTGGCTCCTGCTGCCCTCCAGTGCGACCAAGACCAGTGCATTCAGAGCACCAAATTCGTTTTGCAGGCCGCAGCCACTCCCCTGCTGCAGAGCGAGCCCAGCCTCACCAGCGACGAGATGCACCTGCCGGGAAAGCCCGGCCTGGGCACGCCGTGCACCAGCCTGACGCTGGGCCAGCCCACGCCACCCTCCTCTATGCCCAACCTCGCCGCCGAGGCCACGCTCTCGGACATTATGCCCTTGAAGGACGAGCACGGGGGCCACCAGTTCCTGACCCCCGACGAGGCGCCCTCGCCCCCGCGCATGCTGGGGGCCGGCAGCCCGCTGGCGCACAGCCGCACCATGCACGTGCTGGGCCTGGCCAGCCAGGACTCTCTGCACGAAGACTCCGTGCGGGGCCTGGTGAAGCTCAGCTCCGTGTGACCCGTGTGGCGACCCCAGGACCGACCAAGGGGTGCACCGCGGCATGGAGATGACAGCCCGGGCCTGGGGTACAGAGACCAGCTCAGAAAGCCAGGGCAGCCCCGTCTCACGGCGGAGGGCCAGCAGGCTCCGGAAACTCGGAGCTTGGTTTTATTTGAATTTTCTTCCCGCTCTGAGCGCTTGGACAATAACGAATATAGAGAAGAGGCTCTTTTCAGGCTTTCGGGACCTGCAGGGTGGGCCTGGGGAGGGAGGACCCTCGAGGGCGCACCCAGCCCGGGAAGAAAAGATGCTGCCCTGGCTGCTGCTCTGGGGAGGGACACGCGGCAGGTTTCAGACATCTGGCCAGACGGCGATTGCACTTAAGTGTTACGCTACTAATATTTGAAACAGATACGCCGTTCCATTTAATTTAAAAAATACTGAAGTTCTAAAGGGAAAAAAACAGACCGGATGTGGATTTGCATGCCACGCTACAGTCTACCTTACAGTGGTGTTGGTATTCCAAGGAAATGCTGCTTTCTTTCCTTCTTCCTTTCTTCCTTTTTTTTTTTTTTTTTTTTTTTTTTGTGAATTTTCAAGTGCTGTTTTGTTGACAGGCAGCAGTGGGATGCAGCCCAGTGGGCAGTGCCATTGGTGGCTGCTTATTCAACATGGTTCTTTGTGAATGGGGAGCATCTGGGCTGCTGGGGTTTATCCCATCCAATGCCCTCGAACCTCTGCCTAGTGGTCAGATGGGGTGCCGTGTTGTGCTGCCCTGCAGTCTTCACGTCCTTGTGTCATCAACTCCCCATGGACAGCCAATAAAATGACATCCTCTGTTACTTCAGATCTGCGTGCAGTCGTCCTTAACAGCTTCCGTGAGAACAAGCCATCTGGAGGACCTGCAGAGAGTGTGTATTTTTTTCAGTGCCCCTAGCCTGGAATGGTTCAAAACCACCAAACTCAGAGCTGTGGGTTGTGGGGTGTCGGATGGTTATTGGGTGATTTCTTAGTTAAGGGACACGCTGTCCACACCATCCCCAACCTTAATCACCTCTGTTTGACACAATCTTGGGGGAACTTGCTCTGCGATTAGATTGCCATGTGACAGGTGATCTGCCGTAGGTAGAGGGAGGGATGCTCAGGGAGCGAGGGTGCTGTCTGGCTGTCTTCCTGGTTCCAAGTCGGATTCGTTGTCACCAAACCTCAGAAGAGCAACCTGAAGTCCTGGTAAAGATTTCAAAAAATGAGGAGGAGAAACTGGCTCAAAGTTTGGGCTGAAATCTCAGAGAGCATATTCTAAGCTAGACACTAATTCAAATGGAATTAAGAAAATTACCTCTTCATTCATTTTGTTTGTCAGCTGAGGGAACTGGCTCTGTACTTGGGAGGAAGTCACTTTGGAGGCAGCCTCAGGGAACTCAGCAAATTCTCTCCTGGCTTCCCTCCAACAGCCAAATCCACTCAAGTTCCAGTCTTGCTGTTTACAACCATATGAAACCATATACATTGTTCTTTAATACAAATAACCACAAATGATTTCCATTGATGAGAAAAGGCTATTTCTCCTAGAAAGAATCACCATTTTATATGAAATAAAAGGAAAGTAGAAACAAAAGAAAAGCACGATTTTAAATGTTACTTGGAATAAAACCAATTCTATTTGGGTCAAAAAATAATTGTGTTGAAAATCTGCAGATTTTTTGCCTCATGATATCTTTGAGCCATCTTTATTTATCATACTGAATGCAAGTATAGAAAATGGAAAGGTAAATCATGTGTGGCCATTTTTGTTTTTGACTTTCTGGACTACCTTACTGCTGTTCCCACTGGTGACTTAGGCCAGAGTCCTCCTTACACGACCACACCTACTCATATCCCATGCCCCTCGAAGGTTCCCTGAGCATAGCGAGAGTTCCATAAAGGGCATTCCACACTCCTGGACTCTCTCTTCCTCTGACCTCACCCACCTGCTCCCCAGGGCCCCCAGGAGAGCACTGGCCCTTATGAGAAGTCTCAACCTTCATTCTGGGATCAAGAGTGGGTGGTTCCATTCCCAGTTTCTGCCTCTGGAAGACAAAGACGGTGGCCTTTGGAGCCCTTCCATCCCGAACAGTCTCTCATCCAGAGGTTGCTCATTTCCTGTGACCGGCCCTTCTCCTCATTTTATGAAAAAAATCCAAGAACCAAACAGAAACGAGGACCAAATGATGAATGATTACCTGAATCGGCCAACCCTCTGTATCCTCTGATTCTACATCTGTGGATTCAACCAAGATTGAAAATATTTGGAAAAAATTGTACCTGAACATGTAGACATTTTTTCTTATCATTGTCCCCTAAACATTACACTATTGCACAGCATTAACACTATTTACACAGCATTGACATTGTATTAGGTATTGTACGTAATCTAGAGAGGCTTCGGGTATCCTGGAGAGTGCACACAGGTTATACGCAAATACCATGCCTTGTTATGCAAGGGACTTGAGCCTCCAAGAATTTTGGTGTCCAAGGTGGCCCTGGGACCAATTCTCTGAGGAAACTGAGGGACAACTGTATTTATTATCAATCATCCCACCCCATACCACCCCCCCATTCTATCCCCTGAATGCATTTGGCATCTTTCATGGAAAGGGTTTGAGAATTTTGGTGAAATGAATTAAAGTTATTCAGGGTCAAGAAGGAGACTAACTTGATTAATTTTCAAAGAAATTAACATCTTAAAAACCCAAACCACAAAGATGTCCATAGCCCTTGCTCCTGTGACTTTCAAAGAAGAAGCAATTGCGCTCCCAGGGTCTCCCTCCCCTGTGGGGCAGAAGAGATGGTCTGGAGGGTAAGTTGCCTGGTGAGGTTAGGCCTTTGCATTTCCCATTAACTGATATGTATCTGCTGAGTGGTCCCTCAGCGTGGCTGAGTAGACCTCGATATTTCTAAATGCTTCCAGTAAGCTAGCAATTGATTGCATACCAGCTAGAAAAGGGAAGATAAATATTTTACCATGCTATTAAGGCTTGGACCATTATCAGACATACACACACACACATATACTCGTGCTGTTGTTTAAAAATTCAGCTGCTCTCGTTCTCCCAGGAAGGCTCTAGGGACAACAGAGCTCCCAGGCACTCGAAGGCTGAATTTAGCATAAGCACCCTGGCCTCTCGACTGGATGGAGATGAGAATGGCAGACAGCCTACACCTGAGAGGGCACGATGACCTGTCACTCTGCCTGGGGTAGACAGCCCAGCCTTTGTGCCGCTCCCTCTTGAAAAATGCTCATCCCAGACTTCACATGTGACTGTTCAGCTTGTTAGAACTTAACCAACCCGGAGCAAGCAAAATGCAGAGAGCTGTCCTGGTCCACAGTGGCACAGGAAAGGGTCTTCAGAGCCCCCTCCCCATGTCTTCTCCAGGGTTGCTGGCTGGGCTTCAGAACCAGGGCAAACTCCTTTCTGTGAACCACAGAAACCTGGGTGGGTTTAGCTCTTCATGCCTGAAGCCCACACCTCCTTGTTGGATCCAAGAAGAAGAAAAATGAATTTGCCAAAATTGGCAGTAGGTGTCGGGGCATAGTGCTTGTGAGGGCACCTCCAGAGAAATGCCAGAATGGAGCCCACAGAGGCTTTTGAAGGGCACAGCCTAGCGGTTGCTCCCCGAGGGTCTCAGACCTCCTGCCCCCTGCCCCAGCACATCCGCCTGTGCAGAGATGAGCTCACATCCCATCCTCTTCAAGCTGGGAGCCAACTGCTTCTCAGCCTCGGCTCCAGGGTTTGGAGTTTGTTGGGAGGTGGCAGGAGAATGGGGCTGTTACTGGGATCTCTCCAAAGGGAGTGTCTTTTGCCCACAGAGAACATTGCTTAGCCCACTCAGTGCTTGGCCAGATAAGAAAAGAATGAGGAGGAGTGAATGGTAAATGTATTTTCTAATTAATGCCTTATAACTGATCTGAAGCTGAGCCTAATCAAATCAATGTTTACATATTTTATTAAATGATATGAGTTGTGGAAATCTAGCATGCTCTTTTCCAGAAGAGAGAGTTTCAAATGAGTTGCTGTTCCTCCTGGGCGCCTGACCTCTCTCATGGCACTGTATGTTCTTTCCCATGTTACCGCATTAAAAAATCGCCTCCCACTTGTTTCCTTAAAACCTCTCTCCTTCTCTCTCTCTCTCTCTCTCTCTCTCTCTCTCTCTCTCTCTCTCTCTCTCTCTCAACAAGCTATCATAGAAATATTAAATGAGCTGAAGTGTCATTTTCTTTCAAATAAATGTCAGACACTGATAGTTTTGTACATCAGTAAACCCTCTGTCAATTGCCCATTGTACATGATCCCAATAATATAGCCAAGATGGATTTTCAAATATAACTGGTTAGTCCATTCATCCAGCCATTAAAAATAATTGGGAGATGGAAGATTAGATTGTCTCTGAAGCATCTGTGTTTGCAGCTGCCACAAAACTAGATAAATGGCTTCAACTGGAATTATCTTTCAATCTCATAAGCCCCAGGAATTACACCCAGAATGGATAGGAAGACAGATGAACATCTTGTGCTACTGCAAGATTTTTTTTTCCATCAATTGTTGAATTTTTAAAGGAAACTCAGTTTTATAATAATGAAGATATGAAAGGACAATTCTCTCTTAACTGACCAAATATCTTAAGATTTGTAGTTAAACCAAGAGATCACATGGACTAGGAAAGGAGGCATGTTTTGGTTCCATAAGAATGGAAATGGTTTCAGACTACAGCAAGAAAAAGAAAAAGTTGAAGCCTTGCTAACCTTTGACCAGAGAATTCTGGATTGGTATTTTGTTAGAATCAAACATTTTGGCATGAGAGAGGGGGGGGGGGGGGGGAAGAAATGAACGAACGAAGGAAAACATCTTGAATTCTAAGTGGATTCAAAACCTGAATCTGAACAATGATGAACACATAAAATATAACATCTCATGTTTTCAGACGGATAGTTAAGTGCCTTTCATATTTTAATCAATGTTTGCAGAACTGATCCTAACCCTGGAATGAATTGGGAAAGCATTTTCCTCCTTCAATAAAAACTGCAAAAGACATGCAATGTAAACCTCAGTCTGTGGAGAGACACCATCTAAGAAGGAGCAGGGAGGAGTGGGATTGCCTTGCCCTGAAGGAAGGGGGGCTCTGAGGACCCACAACCGAGAAGTGTGGGTGTTCTAATCTCTCATATTCAGACTGATATCCTACAGATTTTTCAATTCATAAGCAACTTTAGAGTAATGTAAAAAGTCAAACCTAGAGTAATGTAAAAAGTCAAACCCCTAATCCATTTGCTCTGTGTTCTATCTTCCAACACACACACATGCACATACCCCAACTCCCCACAAAATGAGGTAGAAGTTGTATTTGGCTACTGGTAACAAATCCCCAAACAATAGCGGCTTAGACAAACAGCTGTCTTTTCTGTCATGCAAAGTAAGTGCAGGGGTAGTCAATCCTGGGTCAGTGTGATGGCTCTACAATGTCACCCATCGATCACAAAATAGCTGCTGCAGCTCCAAACATCATCTAGGAAGGAAAGAAGAGAATGAGGGAAGAACAAATGAGACTACTCCCTTTAAGAAACATTCCCAGAAACCCCATCTTGTGATTTCTCCACGGTAGATGTTGATTCACATGACCACCCTGGCCAAACCACATCCTGAGAAATATGGTGTTTTAACCGGACACATTGCTGCCCCAGATGATACTGGGTTCTGTCAGTGAGGAGGAAGAGGGAAATGAGTGTTCACTAGATAAAACAATAGATGACCTCACCTCCTTTAGTGAAAAAATTATATGCTCTAGCCTGATGTCACCCATTCTCCCCTTTCAAAAACTGCTATCTTCATCCACCAACTTTTCTCTCCCTTTATAGAGCATTCTTGAGTTCTTGGGACATGAATTGAGAAGGAGCTGGGTGCTGGGGTCCTGGGGAGTGAGAGCCAGGGTCCTGGGGTTGTGGATGGAACAGGGGCTTGAGGAGACAGGGTCAAGCCTACTTTAGCAAGTAGGAATTCACTGCAATCCTGGTGAATCAGGAGACTGAGGCAGGAGGATCCCAAGTTCAAGTCCAGCCTCAGAAACTTGGCAAGACCCTGTCTCCAAGTAAATATAAAAAGGGCTGGGTATGTAGCTCAGTGGTCAAGTGCCCCTGGGTTCCATCCCCAGTACTAAGGAAAAAAAATGGAAGACTACTCTGGGGCAGCCATGTTATTACCAGCCCAACGTTCAGCTTAGATGTCCCCTTGTCATCCCAAACCCCAAATGTCCTCATGTAGTTGATGTTTTCTGAGTAGAGTCCTGGGCTGATGACCACAAAGTGGTCTCAACTCTTCCTCCTTCTGCACATCTAATCAGGCACCAGGTGCTCTCCATCTTCCTTTACATTACCCATCACGTCTGTTCTCCTTTGCCTTTTATTCTCGCTTTCGCCATCTTACCCAGGGTGCTGGATGGCTGCGGAGAGCTTTCTTCCTCTTGATCTTCCCTCCTCTCAATCTTCCCATGCCTGTCCATCCTGGATGATTGGACAATAATCTCCCCCAACCATTGCTTGGCCCATGTCAGATCCCAGAAGTAGGACTGGCAGGGGGTTTTGCTGACATAGATGTCCCACATGGGTAAGAGAAAGGATTCCCGTTGGAGGTATGGGCTGGCTGCAGAATAAAAGCTAAGAAATATATGTGTGTATATCAGAAATAAAGACAAGAAGGCAAGAATATTTTTGAAGTGGGGCATGATCAATTGAGCCATCCAGAAGGGCCCTGCTCTAACAAAGGAGCCCGTGCTTGCTTTATTTATATTGGTACAGATCAAAGGGGACTGGTAGGAGCTTCTTCAAGAAAAACAGGAATTGGGGTGGAGGTAAGCAGGCCATCTGGCTCTAGCAGGTCACTCCCATCCCCCAGGTGCCTGTACTTGAACCTGAGTGGTGAGCTAATGCAGGACTCAGGTGTTCTTGAACAGTAAATATCTGACTCTGAGTTCCTGAGGCCAGATATTCCTGGGTAATGGCTCGAACTTCGCCTGGTTCTCACACAAGTCATGGATGGCTCCCAGCATTTTGCTTTCCCGTTTGCTGCTGGGACCAGCATCTCACGCCTGTGTGATTTGGCCCATTGGTGTCTCCAGCCTTCTTTTCCTCTCTCCCTGGGCTTCCCCTCTGCTGATCCAGCCACTCTTCTGGTCTGGCACACCGTGTGCTTCCATCCTCCTCCTGCCTCTCCCCTCTTATCTAAGTCCTTCCTGTCCTACAAGAACCAACACCACCTTAAGATCTTCTCCACAGCCTGCGGCACACCCTTTCCTCTGAATTCCTAAATACTCAGTCCCCACACTGTCTCCTGTAACCAGAAACGAGGGTCAAGACACCAAGATCTGGAAGCAACACTTTATTAGTGGCACCATGGCCCAGAGGGATAATTCCCAAAGTCTGAGCCCTGAGCACAGCGGAGCTCACACTTTTACACATAAGCAAGTCTGGGGTAAGGCAAGGGCGTTGGTGCATTTCTCTTGGAGGGTGGGTTCTACATTCCTGATAGGGGTACAAGCTTGTCAACAGCCTAGGGACTCTTAGCTCGTACAGCTTAGGGCGTTTTACTGCACTGAAACTAAAGGGGGTTTGTTCGACTCATTGCTTTGTTTCCTGCTTCTGCTACTCTTCTGCTACTGTGGTTATGTGTAAGGCACCTGAGAGCCACTGCAATTCTCTATGGTTAAACATCAGTAAGCACAGCTGCTGTGTGTCAGTGTGCAAAACCACAGCCTGTCAGCTCTTAAACTCCTGCAGCTCCCATTTTCCTCTACCACACTCCCAGGAAAGTCTGGGAGCCTCTCAAGAGCCCTGAGTTTCACGCCTTGCTGTGACAGTGCGGGATTCTGGGTTGGGCCGGTAACTGTACCTGCCAGAGACCCTCTAAGAAACTAAGGATGGGGGCAGAGGTGACTGGTGATTAGATGTATTTGTTATAACAACACTTCAAAATTGAGGGACATCATCCTAAGGGGCTCAGAGAAAAGCCACCTTCCCTCCTGTCCCTTATCTCAGCTCTGAATAAGGAGCAAATACTACTCAGAGCTAATGAAAGGGACTAGCTCAGCCCTCCAAGCTCTGCTGAGGTCACCCTTCCCTTCCTGAGGCAAGACAAGTATCCTGACTTGTGACAAAATTGGGGTCTTAAGTCGGTTATTTCATGTAATACCAACAGAAAAAACAGAAATGACAACTTCAAGAAATGTAATCTGTGATCTGTAGTAGGAATATTTGGATGATTTGAGAATTGCATAAATTTTTTTCTAAATAAAAATTTATTAGCCAGTTCCAACAACAAACACTTGCTGAGCCCACAACACAGGAACAGCCGTGAATAACCATGTGCACCACTTTTTATACCATAGACTGGCATACATATTCTACATATTAGTACAGACCACATACAGTCACTTAAATTATGTATCATTTCTACCAACAAATTATGTTCCATAAATAGTAAAGTTTGGAATATTTTCCCATGGAAATGAAAATCATAAATGTGTCGAGACCCTGGGCCAATCCACAGATAGTCCACAGTGGACCTGAAATAATGTTGAGAGGCCTACAACTCTGAGCATTGCTGAGCTCCTAAACTGCTTTCAGTTCTGGGTCCAGAGTCTGGTTCTAAGACCCTCTGACTTCAGCCCCCGACTCCCTGAGAATGAAAGAAACTCCCAGAGACTGGCCTTTCTCCCTCACTGCCAAACAAAGTAAATCTACCTAAAGAAAGAAAGAGCTCATTCAATCTCTTGAAAATCTCTACTAGAAAAAAACAAAACCTGAAAAAAAACTTTAAATATTTCTAATTCTTATTGTTTGCTTGTTTGTTTGTTTTGGTACTGAGGACTGAACCCAGGGACACTTAACCACCAAGTCACATCCCCAGCCCTTTTTGTTTTTCATTTTGAGACAGGGTCTCGCTAAGTTGCTTAAGGCCTCATTAAGTTGCTGACGCTGACTTTGAACTTCAAGTACTCCTTCCTCAGCCTCCCAAGCTGCTGGGATTATAGCATGTGCCACAGCCCCTGGCAGTCTTTTCTAATTCTTGAGATTTTAAAATAGGTAAAACCTCCTTTCCAGTGTACTTACACTCGTTCTTGAAAAATGAACTTTTCCTTTTTCCTGAGAGCCTCCAGGAAGTCCAGCTGACACAATTTCCTGGCAGAAACTCTAGATAACTCAGCAGCTAGATTTAATTGGGCCAAACATGAACGTCTCCCTGGGGACCAAAGATTGATTTATCTATTTATTGTCAATATCTTGAACCAAGACATGCGCTGGGCTTAGAGCACAGCTGCCTGATGTTGAGCGTCATGTTGAAGGAGTATCGATCACTTCGCGAAGCCTTCAGCATGGTTTCCTGGACCCCGTGAACATCTTTGGAAAGGAAGATGCAGCGCAGAGGGTTTTTAGGTCCTGTTTTGAGACATGTGGTCAGCAAACACTTCTGTCTGTGGCATCTGTGTTTTCTGGTTGCGATCTAGTCTGAGGATTGAAATTTAATTAATTTGTTAGGTCGGCCTGGCAGCTGCTCTAGAAAACAGATGGCTTCAGAGGCCACCAAAGATTGTTCCAGCCCCATTCTCATGGAAATGCCAGACAGGACATTTAAATAACAACCACAGATCAGCTGTGTGGAGGCCACCAAGACCCTGCCAACAAGGCTGTTCCCTGAGTAGAAACATAATGCACCTTGTCTTGTGAGCTGTCCTCATTAGATTTAGGTCAAAATTAACTTCCTGCAATAAAACTCTACCCAGAACATGTTGGAAATTCACTGAAACGTGAAGGGTCCCACAATGAACCCCGCAACCACTGCTACACTGGTTTAGGTCCCCTTCTTCCCAGGGACACCCCTTCCCTCTCATACTGCACAGGATATCCACTAGGGACTTTGTGAAAGGAACCTGGCCACCTCTGGGCGTGTCAGCTTCCTGTGGTGTGGCACTTCCTCATGACTGACAGAGTTCTACATGTTGTCAAGAACCAAAGTTCAGCTTCCAGCAGATGTGGCTGCTCCATTTTTAATTTTTTTTTTTTTTTTTTTTTTTCTGGCACTGGGAATTGAACCCAGGGCCTTGCACTTGTTAGACAAATAATAAATTCCATATTAGCAAAAAGAAGGGGCCAGCATTTGTTTCTGCCAAATGCCTCATTGTCCCCCAGAGGTGGCATCTGGGTCTGAGAAGCACTCCCGGCCGTTCTTCAGGATCCTGAAGGAGACCGAGTTGCTTGAAGCAGCGTAGGGGCCGTGCTTGTTCTAGGGGAGAAATGGGTCTTTTTCGTCTTTCCTTTCATTTCCTTTTCTGAAGGGCAGAGTGCTCTCCCTTTTGTGTAACCCATGGTAACCAGAGAACCACATTCAGTGCTGTCACTTACATAAATGCCAATGAGTGTACAAATGACCAGGGGACGCAGGAAGGATTTACTATCAACTGGATGCTGAACCGTTTTGCAGCAGTGAGCGAGGGTGACAGTGCTCTTAAGGAGGTGAGTGGCCCACAAAGCCGGGACTGGGCCCCAGCTGACCCCAAGGTGAGCACACTGCATAGACCCCAGCCAAGAGGTCAGTGTTGTTAGTTCCCATCCACGCACACGCCTGCAACGTTGCGGCACAGACACATGCGGATGCAGCAAAGTCCTCACATGAAAATTTGGTTTCAATTTTTTTGAGAAATAAAAATGAAAAGCTCCCTGCTTAGCTCTCATGAGAAAGAGCATAATTGATCATGCACAAATCAGAAATTTGTAGAACTCAATGGCAGCCTGCAGCTGGGGTCTCGTTTGTGGTTCTTGGCTCACCCTGGCCTAGGTTCAGACAGGGTCCTGCCAGTGGCAGGAATCACTTTAAAGACAACCTCCGGTGTCTCCCACACCAGGCCAGCTGCCTGGTCCCTGGCGCCTTGACATCAGCTTAGTGGAGTCAGAGTCACATTCTTTTCAGATGGAATGAATGAGAACACAGGGATTGAAATAGGAAATGTCAGATTGATTTCCCTGTAACAAGGGTGAGCAACTCACTGGGTCTGATACAAGCATATTTCCTTGGCTGGGCAGGGTATACACCTACAATCACAGTTACTAGAGAGTCTGAAGCAGGAAGATTACAATCTCAAGGCCTACGGGGTTGAGCAAGACCTTGTCTCAAAATAAAAATTGAAAAAGGGCTGGGGACATAGTTCAGTGATACAGCACTTGCCTAACATATACAAGATCCTGGGTTCAATTCCCAGTATCATACACACATACACACACAATCTACTATCAATGTATATATATATATAATTTTTTTCCTTACAATTCTGATCCAGTTTGTCCATTGCTGCCTCATCTTATGAAAGCAAACCCTGGAAATCAGCATATCAGCAGTTTTCTATCACTGTGATGAAATACCTGAGGTAAACAATTTATAAGGTGGAAAGGTTTATTTTAACTCATGGTTTCCAAGTCTTCAGTCCATGGTTGACTGGCCCCATGGCTTTTGGGCCTGTGGTGAAGCAGAACATCATGGTGGGCCGGGTGAGATGGAGCAAAGCTGCAACCCTCTCAGTGGCCTGGAAACAAAGAGAGATGAGGCGGCCAGGGTCCCAAAACTTCCTTCAAGGGCAAACCCCCAGTGACTCAGCTTCCTTCCTTAGATCCTATGGCCTAAAAGTTCCACATCTCCCAGTGATGCCACAGCTGGTGACTAAGTAAGTCTTCAACACATGGTCTTTGCAGGACAGTCAAGATCCAAACCATGGCAACCAAAAATCTGAAATGTCACATCCAAGGTCACATAACTGGTCAGGACAGAGTTGACTCAGCAGAGGTCAGTGCTTCTCAACCATCAATGATAAACAGTTTTTGCTTTTTATAAAATGTCCCATCTATTACACATGAATATTTTTATAAAACATGACTAAAAGGAATAACTAGAAAAAATGAAGTTTAAAATAAGCACGCAAAAGCCCCAACATTTCATTGTTGGATTCAATAGGCATAAAACACTCTACCAGATTGCTATAGGAGTTTCTAAACAGGAATTTTGGTTTCTGTATTTATCTCATCATGTGTCAGAAACAAAGAGTTCATCACTGACCCTGGTGTGCATAACACACTTTGAGCAGCCCCGTGTCCAGGGAAAGATTGGCCCTGCCCGAAATCAGATCTGGCCTCTGCCCTGGGATGCTGGAAGGTAGTGTTGAAGCCTCGGAGTGTTCTACCTGGTAAGAATACCTTGGCTTACTTGGGGGCATGGGCCAGATATTCCAGGGTAGCACTGTGGTTTATGGTCATACACAGCCATCCATAGTGTCAGCTCAGTCTCTGGAGGGACTAGGGACTAAGGTCAGCAGATGCTCACCACACTGAATGATTGACCTCCAGGGAAAGCTCTGGGCTTGAGGCCTGGGCCAGCTTCCCTGGTCAGCTGCACTTCCTGTGCGCTGCCATTATCATGGCTGGGAGAGAACAGGAAGTTCTGTGCTGGTGGCTCCAGACCCCACCCTACAGACTTCCTGACTGTTGACTTTAATTTGGATTTTTTCACTGCAGTAAAACTGTTCCAATGACTTTTCTAAGTTCTGTGAGGCTTTCTAGCAAACATTCAAACCTGAGGGTGGTCTTGGGGATCACTGACCTTACAGTGGATGTCAGAATCAAGGGTGGCCTTGGAAACTCTCAAACGTTGCCCACAGCACAGGGAGCAACCCAAGCTGTGTTTGGAGGGGCCCCATGATGTCTCCCCAATCCCACCAGCTTCACCCCTCCAAACCCAGGACCCCTCAAATAGTGCAGTGTGGCCACTGAAGGCCTCTCCTGTGCAGTGATGTGTTACCCAAGGGCCAGAGGAGGCACAGGGCAGTATGGCTTCAGCAAACTTTTTTAAAAAACAATATTTAACTGGCAAAGAGCAAAAAGAAGAGAGAAAGTAGGTTTTAATAGGAAAATGGAGAGGAACTGGCAGGATGTATATGTAAACATAAGGCTAATCCTCTTAAGAGCTGTTTTAGACCCAGACTAATTAGCTTTAAAAAAAAAAAAAAAGAAAAGAAAGAAAAGAAAATATCTTGAATATTCTCTGGCTTGCTCTTACTGGTGTCAAGTTTAACCTACTTAGAAATATAAAAGAATAGGAGGAACAAAAGGGATTGTTTGGGGGGAGGAATTCCTTCCTAATTTTCTGGAGAAAATTATCAAACACTTAAAGAAACTCTTATTGTTAGACCTGGGTGTGGTGGCACAAGCCACCCAGCTATTCAGGAGGCTGAGGTAGCAGGACACAAGTTCCTCAAAATAAAAAAATAAAAAGGGACTGGGGATGTGGCTCAGTGGTTAAGTACCCCTGGGTTCAATATCCAATACTGTACCAAAAGAAAAAAAGAAAAGAAATTCATGGAGGTTAAAAAATGTCAAGATGTGTCCCAGCCTGTGGCATGTTAAGACGTCACCAAAAGGAGGAAGCAGAGGGACCCAAACTCAGGAGACCCCAAGGGTCAGGAGGAAGGAAGTCCTACAGGCTGCTGGGGCCACACAGCCTCACTCTTCCTGCCATTTTTAGGAACAGCGCCTGTCTTCTTCCCATTGTTTCAAAACCTGGTGGCTGGGCTGGCTATGAACGAAGCCACACCCAGAGGCTGGAGACTCAGAATCTTGCTGCCCGGGCACCCACCAAAAGACCTGTGTGGGCATCCCTGCCAATACAGAGCTTTTTCCAACACCGAAGTTCTTCAGAAACTGGACACCACTGGTGTGAAGGTCAAAAGTCAACAACAAGAAGTGGGGACATACTGAAGGTCTGAGTGACTGAGGCGAGACCGCTGGGGTGCCCTCGGAACTCCCTGTAATGGCAGGAAGTAGCCTCGGCCTGCCTCTGCACCATCCCTGCTCCTCCTGACCCCTGCGGCAGGCATCGTGGGAGGTGCCCAGCCGTCCTTCAAAGTAGTCCTCCAGACTTTGGGACCCCAGAACCTCCTCTGGGGCTGCAGAGAGCACACAGATTCTTAGGCCTGGGATGGGACCCCCGTCTGCTTTTCTAAGGAGCCTCCCTGTGAGGTTGGGGCCACATTTGGAGAACCCCTGCTCTAAAGAATGTGGAAGGGGAGAGAGATCCCAGGAAGCCAGGGTGATAAGGTGTCCAAGGCAAGAGCAGGTGCACAGGGGATGAAACTCAGAGCCACAACATCAGTGCTTTGTCCCAGGCCCTGCCACGGGGAGTCCCCTTCCTCCTAAATGGAAGGGAACGACAGGGTAGGCCACATGCAAGCCAGGTGCCAAGAATCCTCTAGGTTCTGGGTACACCTGGCCCAGTCCCTGACTCCTCACTTCCTCAAGGAGCTGAGTTAGCAGCTGGTTGGTGCAATGGGTGGTTCTCATCCAGCAGCTCAGCCCATCACTAAGTCTTGGGTGAGCAGTGTTCACACCTGTGACTGCTGTATTCATGGCCCTGGTCCCAGGAAGGGTGTGCAGTTCGGACAAGATGCCCTACAGCATGGTGAACAGGCCTTTTCTCTCCTTTGTCTCACTGAGTCTCTGGCCCCTCTGAGGGTTCTGGCACAACTCAGAAATACCCGTCAGTTCCCATCCCAGAACTTCCACGTGAGAGACAAAGGTTTAGGACAGACAGGTACAGAGTGCAGGTACAGAGTGCCTGGAAACAGCTGGCTGGTTTCTTTTCCCCACAGGGAGAAGGGGTGAGAAATTTGTTAGGACATAGGGAGGGGTGTTTCCCAGGTGGAAAGTGACCAGAGGGGAACCTGCCCTCTTTGCGTTTGTGTGGAATCTGTGAGCAGAGGGATAGGGCCCAGCTTCCTTGGTCAAGTCCAAGGAGAAAGCAGGTCTCCCAGGGCTAGGAGCTGCTGGTGGAAAACAAAGCAGAGAGACAGAGCCAGCCAGATGCCCGCCACGTCCCAGGCCTAAGCCGCACTCGGACAAGCACCTGTATGCAAATGAGAAAGAGGGCCCCCATTGCTTCCTTCTAGGGGAAATGTCATCGTAGACAGACTTATGTAAGAAGATGGGGCTTTGCAGTCACACATGCAAAATATTCTGAGCAAATGCACCGATCGATAGTGTTTTCCATGTAAGCAGCACTCTGGGGGCCATAGGAAGCACGAATTTACAGAGGCCACTGAGCGGGGACGTGACCCAGGACCCACAGTGCCTTCCCAGAGGACTCCATGACAAACACACACACATTTCAGGGAAAACCCCAGAGAGGGAAATGCTAACATGACAGTCTACCCAGGAGCGCGTGGATTGATCCTTTCCTCAGAGTTGGAAAAAAGTAATTATCAAAAAAGCTCTTTTGCACCCAGGCTTATGACTGTGACGTAAGAGGGGCTTGGTCCCTGGCCACACGGAGCTCCCACCTCAGTAGGACTCAGGGATGCAACTGGATCCTGCCCAGGGCCGCTGCACGGGCCACCCCTCCCCTTGTCGTGGCCCCAGGCGCTCCCTGGGCTGGCTGGCTCCCCTCTGGGAGTTCCTCGCCTCTAGCCCTTACCTGGTTTTGTTTACTGATTGATTTATTTACTCCTAGCAGTTTTTGTTTCCCAACAGCATATTACATATGATGGTGAAGCTGCTTACAGTCTGTCCCACACCATAGAATAAAGATTCCACTTAAAAGAAGTGACTTCGACTTGGATATGACAGTGACAGCGCATTTCCGGTGTCCAGAGCCAACCTGGCACAGAGTAGGTCCTCAGCGATTTCAGAATGGATGAAAGGTCATTTGAGGAAACCACCCTGCAAGAAGTCACCTGAATGCCCAGCCCACCCACCGGCTCCGCCTCAGCGAGCCCACCAGTGCGCAAGCTCCCTGCTGAGCTCTCCCTGGCGCCAGAGACCCCTGACTCCTGTGTCTGGGGGAAGACTTGCCTGCTTAATTTTATGGACTTTGAATTTTCATAATCGCTAAGGCTTAGTGGTGTGTAAAAGCTGCCTGTTTGGGTTCAAAGAAAGAAAGAGAAAAACAAGAAACCAGTGGGGGAATAAGAAGGAATGTGGGAAGAGGCAGCAATGGTCACCACTTCCCAGCGAGTGAAATTCAGTGCAGAAGCCTCCTGAGGATGCTGAGTGGACTCCACAGACTCCACGGGATCTTTACTCACCGGCATCCACCAGGGACTCAGGGTGGTGCCAGTACTTGTGAACTCTCCAAGCCTTTGTGTCCCCCAAGTCCCGCCCTGCCCCATGATTTCCATGACCTGTCATGGCCCTTTCGTGACTCCTTGACCCTCCCTGGAGTGAGTCAAGGAGAGGGGAAGGAAGAGCCTCCTGTCAGCCTTTTAAAATGAGTGTGTCAGCAGCTCTGGTCCCAGCTCTGAGAAGGAGAGGGACATGCCCTCTGAAGGGAGATTCTGATAATCCATGCCTGGGCCAGAAGCTTGCCCAGGCAGATGTGTGCTGTCCGCAGGGCAGAGCCTCCGAGGCAGGAGTGCCCACACCCGCAGCCCACACCCACAGCCCACCGGCCAGTGCCTCCCTCTTGTGCCTCCTCCCACCCTGGTAAGTGGTTCCCTCTTTTCCTGGCTGACTCCTGATCCACTTCCTTGAACCCTAGACTCACTGGCTGTCTTCGTGTATCCGACTGTTCCAGAACCTCTGGTCCCCTCCACACCCACCCCCTGGGGCTCCCAGGCCTTTGCTGTTAGGACAGCACCTCAGCTCCCCCAGAGGCTCATGGGCCATCTCAAGGCAGCCCTGCCAAGCCCCCCTTCTTCCTGGGGTAGCCCCCTTGGAGAGCTCCCCCTTCCCAGCATTCCCCTGCCTCACTCCCCCGGCACAGCCTCCCCCTTGAGGGCCAAGAGAGCAACTTTGAGAAATCTCCAGTGCCTGGCATAGAACAGTCACTCAAAAGCATTTGATTAGTAAATCAAGGAGGAAGGTAGGAGTTGTTCTATTCCATTTTTCTTTTATTCAAGATGATGGACTGTTAGCATTCACAGTCGGCATTTGCAATAACGTCCAAGATATAATTATGAAGAAACACTGAACATTAAACACCTACTAGCATGGCTGCAATCCAAAACGCTAACACCACCAAATTCAGGTGAAGGTATCCCACGACTGGATCCCTCATGTCGCTGGTGGGAATGCAGAGGGTACAGCTGTTTTGGAAGACAGCTTGACCATCTGCTATCAAGCTAAACATCATCTTACCTATGGTCTGTCAATCACCCTCCTTGGTATTTACCCACATAAGCTGAGAGCTTATGTCCACACAAAATGTGCACCCAGATGTTTAGCAGCTCTATTTATAATTACCCAGATTGGACGCAGCCAAGATGTCCTTCAGCAGCTGATGGATAACGGCACCACAGTGCATGGCTCAGTGCTCAAAAGAAGCACGGTGGCAAGCCATGAAAAGACGTGGAGACTGCTAAGTGAAAGAAGCCAAAATTTTTTTTTAGAAATAAATAAAATAAATTGTGGAAAAAACTACAAAAAACAAATCTGGGAAGGCTGCAACTATGTGACATTCTGGAAAAGGCAAAATTGTCGATGGTTGCCTGGGTTTTGAGGGAGGAGGAAAGACTAGATGGAGCACGGGATTTAGAGGGCAGTGAAATTACTCTGGAGGATACCACAGTGGACCCACATCATCACACGTCTATGCAAACCCACAGGACGCACAGGAGTGGGCACTGATGCAATCCACACGAAGTGGAAAAGAACCAAAGGGACGCCATTTTGCTCTTACCTGACTGCATTGTATACTTGCTTGTCATGCTTTCCTTTCAGCCTCCTGAAGCTGTATCTGTATCTGTGTTCCCACATCCCTGACTACGGCCCTGATGTACAACAATGACTCTGAGATGTGTAATCAAAACTATTCTCTCATGCAATCAAAATATCTGTCTCAACAAGGTCTTTTCTGACCTACATATGCCTCAATGGTCCTTGTGGGTTTTGTAGATTTTGCCTTTATAAACTCTGTACTTCCAAAATTCAGGGCTAGGAGTTCTTTGAGGCGTTAGCCTGCCCCCAGCCTTTGCCCCTTTCAATTTGGCTCAATATGCATGGTGGTTTGTGATTCTCACACACTCCATGACTTTGGGTGATCACACTGTGTCAACGTAGGCTCAGCAACGGTGGCAGAAGTGCTGCTTGGTGAGGGAGGCTCTGCCTGTGTTGGGGTGGCAGGGTACTTGGGCACCCTCTGCTCTCTGCTCAATCTCACTGTGCACTAAAACGGCTCTAAAAAAAAACTCTTTTAATAAGGAAGGAAGGAAAGGAAGGAGGGGTGGAGGGAGGATAAAAGGAAATAAAAGACACATTTTCAAGAAGACAATGATGTAACATTAATGATGAGAGTGCACGCTTACACACACACACACACACAGAATGGATCGTGAAACCAACAAAGGACTCCTGTGCAAAGTCACAGCAAGTGTGAAGGGGGCACCGTCACCCTTTAGCACTAAGGCTGGGCCTGGGGCAGCACCAGCAGGCTCTTTCCCCAGGCTCAGGCCCAGCTTGCTCATGCCCACAGCTGTCTAGACAGGGACAGTGGGATGTGGGCTGAAGTCCCTGCCCATCCCTGGGGAGCAGGAACACTGGAAATATAAGCCAGGGCCACAGGAAAATCCACTCCTGGGTTGGGGCACTTCAGACTCCCTCTCAATAGCTTGGCAGAGTGGAAGCCCTAGTGGGCTTTGCATGCATCCCACAGCCCGGTTTAGAGGAACCTCAGGGGACCTTAAACAGAACATGTGTTTAAAAATGTCGGAACCTTTCTACATTATACCTGAGGCTGATGCCCTTTGTGTGTGAGGCCTCAGAAGATTGGGTGAGAAGACAGGGCCTTCCTGCCTCTTTGTAATGTGCGTCTCCCTAGAATCATTTTCTAGAATCTTTATAGTTATCGAAATACAATGTCTCCACAAATGACTGTGACTTCTTAAATCCTTAACCAGAGTAAGAATTAGTGTGGGCCAGACATGGTGGTGCACACCTGTAATCCTAGCGGTTCAGGAGGCTGAGGCAGGAGGATCATGAGTTCAAAGCCAGCCTCAGCAATTTAGCAAGACCCTAAGCAACTCAGTGAGACCCTGTCTCTAAATAAAATATATAAAAGGACTGGGGATGTGGCTCAGTGGTTAAGTACCCCTGGGTTCAATCCCTGGTACAAAAAAAAAAAAAAAATTAGCATGGGCTGCCCCCCGACCCCCAGGAGTCCCTGCTCTAAGACCTGAGAGTAGATGCCCTGGCACTCTGCCAAGTGTGGAGGGACATTTGTTCTGTGTCCTCAATTTCCAATGCTAAAAGAAGATAAAATGGTTCTGTAAAGTAACAGAAAATTTTCGGTGAAGCAACTAGGCCTTCAAAAGGTGAACCAGGATTCCAGGAAATTCCTCTGGGCTCTCCCTGCCCCAAGACAAGGCAACTCTAGGAACCAGAAGAGCCGTACTGAGCGAGCCCCGCATTCCCCCGATTAGCACAGAAAGTTCCCCAGAAAGGTCAATGTATTAGTCATGACATTTGTTAGGACTCGTTTGGTCACAAGTGACGGAAACCTCAGTTAAAGTAGCTTGAGTAAGAAAGAAGCAGCCACCGCGTCACAGGGACCATCCAGCCTCGGACCCTCCGTGCATCTCACAGATCCGGATCCTCCATCTCGTCCCTCTCAGCTCATCTAGATCGACCCTCACTCGGACAGTCTTGGCCCTTAGAGTGACGAATGCTCGCTGATGGCTCGGGTGCACGTCTCCTGGTAGCCACCCCGTGAAGGAGAGTGGAGGAGAGCCTCCATCCACCGCTGCCACCATCTCGTGAGATGCCCTGGGTCACATGCCCAGTCCTTGACCAATCTCAGAGGATGCCGGGTGAGGGGGTCTGCTGCCCCTGGGGAAAGCTCCCCTCCTGCAGGAGGGCAGGGAGTCAGCCCTCCTCAGACCTCATGGACAGAGAGTGGGGCAGGGCTGGCCTGGCCACAGGGCAGATAAAGCAACTGTCCACTGTGCTTCCCTTGTACGCAGCCATGGCAGTGTGACACAGGTGAGTGGAAAGCCAGGGGACGCCACAGCCCAGGCAGCTGGCCGGGTCTAACAAAGACGAGCAGGACTGGCTCCTCTGACCGACACGAAGAACAGGAGGTCACCAAGCCCGTGCCAGACCCCAGGACTGGGTGGCGGCCTGAGAGCCCCTAGCCCCTCCTTATCAGTTCTTTCAACCTGGCGAGGCCCTGAGGGTGACCTTCCTTCTCCTTGCCACTGCTGCCCACATCAGCCTAGGGGCCTGGACAGGTGTCCTAGCATGCGGTCACAGAGCGTTACAAATTCAGCTGCTAGGACAGCAGAAGCTTTTCCTCCAAGCTCTGGAGACAGGAATCAAGGCACACGCAGGGTGGGGCTCCCTTGAGACTCCAGGGAGCGGCTGTCCTTGCCTCACCCCAGCTTCTGGGGGTGGCCGGCCACTCTTGGTGTTCCCTGCGACTGTATCACTCCAGTCTCTGTCCTGTGTCACCCGGTGTAGGGCCTCTTCTTCTTATAAGAACACTGGTGAGATTGGATAGGATGCATCCCAACGGCTTCATACTAATTTGGTCACCTCTGCAAAGATGCTATTTCCACATAAGATCACCTTCGCGGATCCCGAGACTAGAAGATCCCATGCTTTCCTGGATACACAACTTAACTGATACCATCACCTCTGCCCAAGCCTCTGGGTGGTCCTTTCTTATTCTCTCCAAAAAAGACGCTCACAGATCCCTTCTCCTCTCTTCACATGCACGGCTCCTCTATCACAAAGGGCTGTCCCCTTCACCCGCTGCAAGTCTTAGCAGGCTGTGACTTGCTGCCACCACCAACGGTGCAGCAGAAGGGTTACAGGTCTGGTTCCAGCCTGGCCAGGACTTGTGCATCTGAACTGATCCCCAGAACTCCGGGGGGGCTTATTTTAAGAGTCCCCAGGATTTGTCATAATGGCGTGTATTATGACACAGAAATGACCATCCTCAGGGAAGAAGCTTAACTCCCGGTTTCCTCGAAGCAGCAGGCCCTGCCCAGCACACAGGACCACATTGGAAACCGCAGGACGGGAGCAGGAGGTCCCGCGGGAGCCTGGATGGTGGCTTCTGCAGGATGCTGGGGCAGGGTGGGCCAGCTCCATGTAGGCCAATCTGAATAATGTCGGCAGGCTCTGGGGCACAGGGGTTGCCCCTAGTCGACTGGTACCTGGCCCTTGGGTGATTTTAGCAGATGGATAGTGGCCCAAAGTGTGAGAGTCCAGTGAAGTGGGGGACTGGCAGTGTGGACTCTGGATTGATGGGTTTGTATACGAAAGGGGCACTGGGGTGGCTGGTTATTATCGGGGGAAACTGGCTGTCCCTGGGAAGGGCCATCTCTCCTGGACCAGCCAGACCCAAGAAGTAGAAACACGGAAAAGATGAGGGTAAGCCAGGGTTCACCAACTCTGTGTGCTGGGGCTTGGGGCAGAGTCCTTGGTCTGTTTGTCCTTGGCTGCGGTTATTTTAGAACCTACTCCTTTCACATCTGTGACATGAAGCGAAACAGGCACCCTGGACAGTCTTTGCTGGAGTCATCAAATGTGCCAAATGGGGTTAATCAAGAGGCTGCTCTGCAGTACCCAGCATGCCTTCCACGTAGAAGGCACTGCAGAAGCATGTCATTAGAAGCATCCTAAATTCTGTGTGGCACGTAGTCAGTCACCCAGCAACGTAGGGAGTGGCCTGCTCCCCAGGTGCTGAGTCCATGACAGACTCCCAGTGGCAGCTGTGGGGGGAGGGGCTCAGGGTCTGAGGCCACCAGGAGCGCGTGGCAGTGGGGTGAGGAGCACATTCAGGCTTCCGTAGGCTCTTTCATGCCTTGGTTTTGGTGAATTGGCAGTGTAGCTGAGGAGTATCATGTTTCAAGCTCGGTCATTATTAAGAAGTAAGCAGGCCTTGAATGTGATGATGGACATTTACAAACATATTTGGTCATAAAATTTCCAATACCCAAAATGATTGCATCAATGTCTAGCAGGGTGTCTCCCCTTTTCAACCAGCAGGATGCCTTTTCTTTCTGTTTTTTTTTCCTCCCCATAGATCCTGTGGGATCCATGAGGAGATAATAATTATTCTATATTCCTATTTTCTTATGAATCTATTGAGCTCATCTGGGGGAGTGAATCAGGGTTTCTACAGGGACTTTGTTTAATTCTATCCAAAACAAGGGAACACGATGCATTGGCTGGCCTGGGAGGTGTCATCACAGGCAAGTGGGTGACTATTGACGGGGGGTATGAAGTCCCATGGGCTTACCCTGGACACCGAGGGTCAAGGGGCTCGTGCTGGGGAGATGCTGGACTACAGCCAAAAATACCCAGAGCAAGTGAGCACTAGGCTAGCAGATGCCACCACCTGCTCCTTCAGAGGGAGCATGGCTTCTTGGGGACAGTAGCAACATCCTCTGTCCCCGCGTCACAGTGAGCTCTTCCAGCGTGGTGCTTCAGTCTGTGGTCCCATCAGTCTTGTGAAGCAGGCTCACAGAAGGCAGTGAGACCCAAGGTCTGCTGCAGGGGACTCGGTGCCATCGCAGAGCCCTGGCCACAGAGTCGGTGAGATCAGAGCCCCACGTTATGGTGGGATTTGGAGTTAGGACTTTTCTCTGAGTGAGATGAGTCTGCTCAAGCTGCCATAACAAAATCCCACAGGCTGGGAGGCCTGAGGAGAAGCATCTTCTCACAGTCATGGAAACTAGAAGTCTAAGATCAAGGCCTCTCCATCTGCCTTGTCAACAGCTGCCCTCTCACTGTGGGAGCGGGGCTCACAAGCACTACTCTCTCTTCTTATGTGCACACAGTCCTACTGGATTAAGGTTCCATCCCAATGACCTCATTTAACCTTGATTTCTTAAAGGGCTTGTCCCCAAATACAAACATAGTGGGAGAAAAGAGATTCAACCCCGGATGTTGGGGGACATGGAATAATTCAGTCCAATACAAATACCATTGCTTTTTTTTTTTGGTATTGGAGACTGAACCCAGGGACACTCTACCACTGAGCTACACCCCCTGGCCCTTTTCATTTTTTATTTTGAGGCAGGGTTTCATTAAGTCGACAAAGCTGGCCTCTAACTTGCAATCCTCTAATTTGCAATCCTTCTGCCTCAGCCTCCTGATTCACTGGGATTACAAATATAAGCCACTGCAACCAGCTGCTATTGCAATTTCTGTGGATCCACTAGACTGTTAATACCCTGAGGAAGCAGGTGAGGGATCTAAGTGCATCTTCCTCCAGGTGGAGTCAGACTTAACTCCAAGCCCCTGGGTTCCCGATCCTCAATATGGAAAAAGGTGACTTTCTATCATCCTTTGAATTTTTCTAGGTAGTCTTCTTTATTCTTCTGGTTTCCAGGAAAAAAAAAAAAAAAATGAGTTTGCAAGCAATAAAGAATCTGGACTAATGATGAAAAAGTGGATTTTGGTTCCAGATAGCTCTGAATCAATGGCCACTTTAGTTGCCTGTAAGATATATGGCCTGGGACAAGTTACTCAGTCTTTCTAAACCTCACGATTCCCATCTTTAAAATGGCACCACCAGCTTCTACCTCACAGGGCTGTGGGGGAAACAGCACAGATGAGACAACTTGAATAATGCTCCTGACCCTAAAAAGAATTCCCAAAATGCCAGGCATGTGCTATGTTGTTAGTAGTACCTCTGGTCCCTGATTTAAACACTAAAACCTTCTCCAAGCACAAACCTCCCCTCACCTGGCCAAGTGCTTAGATAAAGTTCAACAGCCTCTCTGAGTCCATCTTAGGCATCCCCTAGGCATCTGCAAACTCACACCTGCCCATCTGGTGAGCCTTTTGTTGTCAACATGCAATTAAGTTGGAGCCACAGGGGTCCTCCAGGACCTGCAGGGTGTTGCCTGCCCTGACCTGGTCAAACTGGTCTGAAAGCCAGCACGGTCCCCAGGGTAGGAGCAGAAGGTCTTTCTTTTGTTTGTTTTTGCTGTGCTGGGAATTGAACCCAGGGCCTTGCACATGCTAGGAAGAGGCTCTACTGCTGAGCTACATCCACAGCCCAGGGGCAGAAGGCCTGAGTTGAATAACCAGTTGTTCTGCCATTGGCCCGAGTGGCTCGAACTAAACATTTCCATCTCTGGGCTTCTGTTTAGTCTGGCACCAAGGTCCCAGAGGTGGGGAACATGAGAAGCTTAAGTTCTCTTCCCCATTCTTTAGGGAACTGACTAGCTTTTCCACCTTCCTGACTCCAGGCCAGACCCCAGAGAAGAGCAGAGCTTGAGGTGAGCAGGCTGGCACGGGTGGGTAGAGCAACAGGGAAAGGCAGGTGGGCTCACCAACGCTTTCCCAGGCAGAACACAGCCTCAGAGAGAGGGGACTCTGCTGTACCCTAAGCTCCCTGAGATTTTCCTGCTCTAGAACCAAACACAGTTATGCTGTGGGGACGAGAGGAAGGAGACTGGGGAAGAGAGTGTTTCTCTCACACATTCCTTCCTCACTCCTAGACTCCAGGAATCTTCCCTTAACTCCTGCAGATTTAAAAGACTAAAGAAACCTCTGTGATCTTGAGACATGCCCCAGCCACAGTGGGGCAAGGGCAGACATGTTGGCTGGTGGTCATTTCTCCTTAGCAGTGGAGGGAGAAAAGCAAAGCAAGCATGATCATGGTGGGGACACCTGCTCAAATCTCTCTCCCCAACTTTGCCCTTTAGAACATCACCTTACTAGAAGGTGGCTCTGATTGGCTTAGCCTAGATGGACAAACCAATTCTGATGAGCAGCATGGGGTTCCCATGATTGGCTAGGCTATGGAGTCCTCCTCCAAAACTGGATTCTGCTAGGAAGGAGGAAGGAGCAGGGATGTTGGCAGGAGATTGACAGTGTTCATGGTGCAATTTGGAGACCTCCCTAAAGCTCGACAGATGAGCAATAGCTCATGGTGACCAGAAGAGAGTCTTTGTGCAGGGTGATCCCTGCTAAAAGTTCAGTCAGCTCCAGTTATTTGCACCCACAGAGGAGAATGCAATGTCAGGTTTGTTAGGGGTCGCTGGCTCAGTTGTGGCTCACCAATAGCTCCCCCCCAAAAAAAACGCTCCACAGACACGAGATCTCACGCAAGAGACTTATGTGGACGATTCACATCCGCTGGGGGGAAAAGAAGGGAAGAAAGAGAAAGATGGAGTATGGCTTCTCCCAGATATTGGAATCTTGTGGGCTGGAAGGAACCAATCACTGAGGAGAATTCTTGGCAGGCTGACTGATGAACCAATAGCATGTTAGGACGTAAGGTGGGAGGCAGGAAGATGGCGACAGCGTAAGCTGGAAATTCCTGTAATGTAAGAGGCGGGGGAGCGCAGATTGACAAGTGGTTGGGAGGTGGGAAATTCCTGTAAAGGGAGAGGCGGGCGGCTTTATACCTTACAAGGTTGGGGAGGTCCTGGCAGGCTCTCAGGACTAAGCCCGATGCCACCAATCCCTAGCTGCTATGGTACACACAACACCTGCTCTACCAGCAAGAGCAGAGGAGTTCACCAGGCCTGGACATCCGCCATTTCCTGTGTCTTGTCCTCTGGTCCAGTCATTCACCCTTCCCATCACCTCTCATTGCTTATATAAGCGCAGTCCTGGACAGCAAGCTTTGCCTGCCAGAAGCTCCGCTGGATCATCCTCCATCTGGTAAAGGTCCTGAGGAGCTCTTAACAATCATCACCCTAGTGACAGCAGATGCCTGCTTCCCATCTGAATGAGTTCTGCTCAGCTCAGAAGAGCAATACCGCACAGGCCTACATTCTCTTTGGGATCACAGTGGCCTAACTGGGAAAGCACAACTTCTGGAAATAATTTTCTCACCCACCGCCTCAAAAACTGACTGGGCCAACTACTACGTAAGAAGCAGCTGACAGTTTGTACATTAGAAGAGACCAAGTCATTCATTCTCTACCCTGAGATGACTGACCCCATCTCATAAGCCCAGGTTTACATGGCAGTCGAACCCTCAGGAGGGACAACTATTATGGTTTAGATATGAGGTGTCCCCTAAAGTCTCATGTGTGAGACGATGCAAGAAAGCTTAGAGGTGAAATGACTGGGTTATGAGAGCCCTAACCTAATTCATACATTGATTCCCAGATAGGTGGTAACTGTAGGCAGTAGGATGTGACTAAAAGAAGTAAGCCACTGGGCGCATGGCTTGGGGTTTGTATTTTGTCCCTGGTGAGCAAACATCTCTCTCTGCTTCCTTGTTGCCAGGTCCTGAGCTGCTTTCCTCCTCCTTGCTCTGCCACCATGATGTTCTGTGTCACCTCAGGTCCAGAGCAATGGAGTCAGCCATGTATGGACTAAAACCTCTGAAACTGTGAACAGAATAAAAATTTCCTCCTGCAATTGTTTTTGTCAGACCTTTTGGTCACAGAGGTGAAAAGGATGACTAAAATAACAACTAAAATCATTCTTGGACTACATTGATGAATCGCAAGTGACTCTCTAGAGTATTGGGCTGAGAAGGATCCTGGGTCTTCACAAGAACAAGCTCTCAGAGCCATTCACATTGTCCTGCCACAAGCAAGGGACAGGAATGGCACAGATACCAAAACCTGACCTCCCTGTCTGCTCTGGCCATAGTGAGCCTCTGCTGTATAGTCCAGGGTAAAGAAAGAGGCATTGCTATTCCACCTGGGTCCGACTGGATACAGGAATGAACCTTGGCCCTGCTGAAGGAATTGAGGCCATGAGTGAATGTCCTCCCTTCTATGGGCCTTTCCTCCATCCAGTGACAGAGTCAAGAATGCTTTTCCAGGGGCTGGGGACACAGCTCAATGGTAGACCACTCACCTAGCAGGAGTGAGGCCCTGAATCCCATTGCTAGCACCACCATAAAAAAAATAAGAAAAAGAATGCTTTCTGAACTAAGCTTCCTTTTAAGCCCCAGGGTGTTAGTGGCATAAAGCATATTAGTTTTATCTGTATCTGTTTTTATTATTCCCTTTTATGAAGATTTGGCCTCAATGATCTATAAAGAGAAGAAAAACACAAAGTCTAAAACACAGCTCATCAGTTACTTGCCCTGGGATACCCCTTTGAGAAAAGCTCAAATTACATTAAATTTATGAGTAAGCTGATGGCATGCAAACCAAGGGATGAAGAAATCTTGCAAGACAGTTTTGTTTTCCAGGACTGCGTTTCCCAAACAGTGGGAACAGCAAGCCTCGTGACCAAATGGGTGGGCCCGGAATGCTGGCTGCCCCCACAGGCCCTGCAGGGAGCATCCTGGTCTCGAAGCAGCAGGGCCAGGCACTGCTCTTACTCTGGAAAACAGCCCCACCCAGTCAACAAACAGCCAGCCATTCCCCAAAAAAGGAGCCCCGGACACTGGGGTCCTCTCCCCAGTCAGCAGCTGACCTGGAACCAAAGCTGGGTGACCCTCGCCATCCAGGAATATCTCTGTGGTGGCACAATCATTGCGTGTTTTGCTACTTAATGAAGCAGAGACATTCCTTCCCGGGTTTTGTTCCTGTCACAGATACAAAGCAGGAAGCCTGCCTCTGTTCTCCCAGGTAGCAGTCGGCGAAGCAGCCGAGGATGGAAATTTAAAACTGAGGCTCAGGACGACCGCCATGCTTTAAGCCGCAGCTGACAGACAAAAGCTGTCTGAAGTCCTGATGACCTTTCCCATGGATAATCACAAGAGCCCAGGTGTCCACAGGATGGAGGAGAAAACGGTGGCTCAAAACCTGATGTTGGTGGCCCGAGGTCCCACAGCAGGAGTTCCGTGACTGAGTTCATGCCTGTGTTCCTTCTGCTGCCCTAGGAGACAAGCTGTGAGTCTGTGATGGAGTGACCAGCAAGGAAGAAGTAGCCAGCTACCGCCTGGTGCCAAAGAGGAAGGAAAGCTTTTAGTGTGACAGATTTTTGCTTTGAAAATGTTCAAGCTGCTGTTTGCTAGAGTTTTTTGCCCCCCGTTTAATGCATTGCGTTCTGAATTCAATGCCCTGGAAGATATTGAATAGACAGGACAAAATCCATTAGGCTTGTTGATTTATAGCTTTTCAGCATTTAGAAGGAGCCACTTTCAATGTAAAACTGATCACACGCAGCAACCCTTTTTTGGAATTTGTTCTCTTATTGCCAGTGATTTATGCTATTCTTCCATGATTGCCTCTCCTCTGGAAAGAGGGGGAAAAATATAACACAAAGCAAATTCAACATCCAATGTCATTGTGAATCACGTCCAAGGCCCATTCCATCAGCTCCGCACCTGCTGGCCTGCAATTTTCCACTGACCTGCAAAGGCTATGGCTTCTGGTTCCCGGTTAAACAGAGGCTGCAAGTTGGGGTCCATCCACTAAAGTGCAGTCCCTGGAGCTGACAGGAGGGGAGCTGCTGGGGTTCAGCAGGACCCAGCTGGAGTCATTCCTTATTGTCCTTTCCTCTGGCGCAGGGCCCTCCTCAGGTTAGCAGGCAGGCCCAGCTCCGCCCTCCCAGCCTGAGAAGGAGAAGCCCTCCCCTGCCCCCCTCAGTGCTATTTCCCAGAGCCGTCGCCCCATCCTTGCCTCATCCTCCCCCTGCTGCCCAGTGCTCCCCAGTGCGAAGCATCCAGAAGAAAGCAAGAGTAAAACGAATGGCCTTGCCTCCAGTTCCTAACAGGAGCCCCGGACACAGCAGGCGCTCCATAAATGCTTTCTTGAAAGGATAGTTCACACACAAGTAACAGGATAAGCAGAGCCTGATTCAGACTGGGGCCTTGAGCCACGGCCAGGATCCTCCCTGAGCTCAAGTCCTATGTTCTCTTTCCCTGGGTATTCTAGAAAGACATCCTGGCATGGAAGATGTTAAGACACTTCATAAGGAATTCTGCATGAATGGGTTTCTGCAGTTTAACATAAAAGCCAGATGGGTTGGCAAACTCATCCTAGACATGTGGAGCTAACTGCTTTATTGAACAATAAACAAACAAAATTGCTTTTATTTTGCTCATCAATGTCCAATTCCTAAAACGCCCTATTCTGATTCTTAGCTCTTTATTTTTAAAATGAAGCCAGCCTGTCTACTCCACTTCAATCTGCCTCATTCTTGCCCTCACCCCTTGTCTACGGCGCCAGGGCTCCAGCCTCAGAGATGGCAAGAGGAACTCTCCCTCACTGAGTGCACCCGGCTCTCATGCCTTCTCCGCTGGCCCCTTCTTCCACTCTGTGAAGGGAGAAGGCAGTCAGAGGAGGGCAAACTTCTCCACTCAGCCAGGGCCTGCCGCAGCCATCTCTACCTGGCAGGTGCTCCTCTAGAAGCTTCTGCAGGGGCCTCCCCACAACACCCAGTGCAGCAGGTGCCCTGGGCCGGCCCACTCTGACCCCACCCTCAGGTCTTGCTCCCAGGGTATGTTTCACAGCCTCTGGCTTCTGAGACACAGACCGAAGGTCTGAGGTACCACCACCTCCCACTGCTGAGTCCCTGGACCCACCAGACACACTCAGTTCTTGGTCAGAGAGCGGTGATCTCTGGGGTGGACCCCACTAGCAGTTGTTTCAAGTGGTCATGTCTGCAATGATGAGAAAATAGGGACTTGCATAGTGGCCCTGGGAGCCAGGCAAGAACTCTGCCTCCACCCTTTCCCAAGCTCAGGGTAAACCGTCTCATTCGTTCATGGAGAAGTGAAGGTCGGCAACTGTGCTCATGTAAGAGAGCCAAAAGCCAGGGAGCAGAAAATCACAGTTCCATCCTAAAGCACTTACCTGTTCTTGGAATTCAGCCAGAAAGTCGAGGCAGAAGCATTGAAGCCTGAGAGGACAGGCTGGCTCAGTCTCTCCTGGCCCTGAGTGAAGGTGCTGGGTCGACACTTGCTCATTTAGAAGGCACCTCCTTAGAGACTTGTGAGGGCAGCCGCAATGTATTATTGTTATTTATTTCATAAAAGAAAGTCACATAAAAGGAACTCAGAAATGCCAAAACAAAATAAAATAGAAGAAGTGTGGAGGTAAACTTGAGCTTTCAGAACAAACCTACAGAGTTAAGCCTCCTCATTCTTGGATGCTCTGGAACATCGCTGAGTGTATCTGGTCACACTGATTTGCTCTACGATGGCTGGGTGCAGTGGCACACACCTGCACCCCCAGTCACTCGGGAAGTGGACTGTTGCAAGGTACCATGTCAGTAACACAGACAAAACATTGTGTCTCTCCACAATGTCAGACGTTTTTATGACAATAATTCACAGAAGACACTACTTCATCAGTTCACTGAATATTCATGGGTCACCTGATACCACTAGGCCAGGCAATCACTGTTCTTTTATTCCAATCTTCATTTCTAATATATAGAACACTCGAGTCACCACATACTGCACACAGTGATATACAAATGGGTCTCAGGAAGACTAAGGAAGGGTGATAGCGGCTGTGGGGTTACAGGATGCTGTGCCAAGAGCACAGGCAGGGAGACGGGTGCAGAGTCAGAGCCACTGTAGGTGTTAGATAAAGATTTTTTAAAATATTGTTTTAGTTGTCAATGGATATTGATTGATTGATTGATTGATATGTGATGCTGAGAATCCAACCTAGTGCCTCACACATGCAAGCGCTCTACCACTGAGCCAAGACCCTGGTCCTCACGTAAGGATTTTAACAAACCAGTTCAGAGTTGTCAAAGCAGAGGGACAGAGGCTCCTGGCTGGACAGACGACAGTTTGGGTTTCAGGGTCAGCTCTCCAGCTGTCAGCTTGGAGTTGGCTACGCCGGGTCATCACAGGCAGGAGAAACTTCACTCAGCTGAAATCCCACAGGGACAGGAAATCAGAGGTTTGCTCAGTGTGGCATTTTCCTGGGCAAGGCCCCAGGTGACAGGGTCAAAGTGCCACCATGTTCAGACGTCAAGACCTCTTTTTATAGGTCTTGAGTGAGAGATTCTGTGAGGTTAATAAGTTTCTGGGTCTGGTGTTACTGATACGATGTGGGATATCCACATGTCCAGGTACACCCTGATTTAGTTTTATAAGTTGCCACATACAAATTATTTGTCAATTTGTGCCTTGTGGCAGTGCCAGGCAGATGGTGATTGTTTACTGGTACAAACAAGGTATGAAGTCATTCTACCTCGGCACATGTTCTCAAAGTGGAATAGCTCATGGCAAATTACTGCTTTACAAACTGAAGTAACTCAGGTTTGGGCACAGTCTGAAAGTGACTGTTCTCTACATCAAAGAGTCATTCAAGGCAGGGCACAGTCTGCTCTCTGCACTGAGGCAGGAAGATCACAATTCAACACCATCCTCAGCAAGTTACCCAGACCCTGTCTCAAAATAAAAGGGTTTAGGATGAAGCTCAGTGGTAGAGCACCCCTGGGTTCTACCCAGTGCCACCAAAAAAATAAAAAATAAATTTAAAAAAAAAAGGATATGCTCCATGAAATCCCAGTAATGAAGAATTCTGTGCTCCTTTACCCTTTCCAAAACATCCCTAAAACTCACAGTCAGAAGAAGCCCAATGTCCAGGGCTCTGTGCTGCACCCCAGGACCCACCTAGGATTCTGTGACTCCACGTAGGATCCACTCTGCCCTGAGAACAAGAGGCCTCCTGCCTCAGGGAGAGGTGGGCAGCCCCACTCAGCCCCTTGGTCTGGAACAGAGAATGGGTTGACTGTCTCAGCCCACACTTGGTACAGCTCGAGTCTGGCATCTGGACAATCACAGCAGTGGTTCTGCAAGAGCCTGTGACCGAGCTGGGCTACCGAGACAGGAACAGAGGCGTGCTGGAGGAGTGTCTCTCTCTGGGTGGTGCGTGGTGTAGACACAAGCTTTGGGACTGCTGGGACAGTGCCGCCATGCTGGCAGCAGCCAGCTGGAGATGCCATACTGACTCTTGGGAGGGAGTTATTACCCAGCTGTCTCTGGAGCTGCCCACTCTGGGCACTTTCCAGAAACATAGCCGCTATTGAAGGTGGAAATCATAGCTGCCGAAAATCATGCCAGGATCGTCTCCTCTCAGTGGGAATGCACAGCCACTACAGCCTTCACTGAGAGGAGCCTAGCGGTCTCCAAACGGACCACCTTAAGGTGAGCAAAGTCAAATCAGAGTTAGTCAAAGGAAGAACATCATGCGACGCAGAGCCTGAGTCTCACCTTCTCTACCCACAGCCAAGTGATGTTCAAAAACGTGGCTCTGATCATCTCCTGACCTGCTTAAAACACCACCGAGGTGCCCCGTCTCTGTAGGATTAAACCTCTGACCCGAGCGGCCCAGCTCCTCAGGTCTCCCCCCCCGCCCCTTCCTACACTGTCCCTCGCTCACCTCCTCTGACTTTGCCTCCCCTGCAGTTCCTCTCCCCTTCCAGCGCTCATCCTCCAGGACTCCTGCCCTTCACCCCTCCAGCCACCACTGGTTCAGGCTCCCTTGCCACTGAACTCCAAGACCCCCTTCCTCCCCTCTTCACACTCCTCCTGGGTCCTCAGTGTGACCACACAGGAGTGGGGGAGGCCTGTGTCTTCCTTTGTGCTGTTAGCACCTTACACAGCGGCTGGCCACAGAGAACCTGCAGACGGGTGGATGCAGTGAACGAGTCCTAGGAACATTAAGATCAAGACTGCAGCAGAATGCTGAAAACCCAGCTCTCAAGTTCACAGTGTCTCCTGCTCTGTGGGTGGAGTCTTCCCAGGTTCTCAAGGGTAGACCAGTTCTCCCTCCTGATATTCCTTGGCCTTGGGGACTGCAGCATGTTCTCACCACACCATGCTCATTCCTCCAGAGGGCTCAGTTTTGAAGACCGACCTGGGGTAGAGGGCTGGGCACTGGCAGAAATCCCTTTAAACCACCAGATCTGATGTGATTCAGAAATCCCTTTAAACCAGCAGATCTGATGCGATTGCTCTCAGCTCAAGAGGTAAAGCGTTTTGATGTTCTGTTTTGTTTTGTTTTTCATCGGAAACCCTGAGTTGCAGGGGGGTAATTTCTTCTACTCTCCATTATCCAAAGGTTAATATAAATGAAAGTAAAAATCACTTCTTTTTTTATCTCGATTTGCTAATGAGCTCCCTCCCAAAAGAAAACTCAGTTTCTTTTGTAACATTGTATAAGAGTACCAGACCCAAGCCGAGAGGAAACCCTTGCTACTTCTCACCGGCCTCTGTGGTCATCAGCCATTGGAAGTCTGAATTCTCTATTTTGCACTCTGCAGAATTATTTTTGTTGCAGATTCACTTTTCCCTCCACATTCTCATAACACCTACAGCTGTTCTGCTCCTGTGTAGGGCAGCTCCAGTCCATGTTTCTCACCTTGTAAGAGACAGGAGGTGAAGGAATAGGAGCTCAGAGAAAGGACAAAACTCAGGTCACCTTCTTCAGTATTCTCAGTTTTGATATCTTTGACAAAATCACTACAAAGACCTTGTTCAGGGCCCCTCACAAGAGGATTCACACACATAAGAAAAAAAAAAAAAAAAAACTCATAAAATTCAGTACCTGTAAAATATTCATCTCTCTACAAGTTTTCTTTTATCAGGCAACATGAAACACACACTCTGTCACAACCCCCTTATGCTCTGAATCGTAACTTCTAAAATGAGTACTAATTCTCCAACACGTCCTAGGCCTCTGGCTTCTGAGGTCCTCTTTATTTCTACATTCACTGTCCTATTTTATACATGCTTCATTATTTTGAACCTCTTGGGGTCCTTTATAAAGTAGGATATAAATGGTTAAAAAAAATTGTTTACAATATTCATTGTTTCCTTAATCTTACAAAACCACATTGTCTTAAAAGAATAGTTCAGAATCACATTAAAAAATAATAATCCCTGAGTCTGAAAAAAACTAAACTCTTGCAATGAATAACTCCAGGTCTGCTCTGCAGCAAACTCAGCTTCTTGTCCCTGAATTCGTTCCAACCCTGGGTTTTTCCCTCCTGTGCTCAATCTGCACATAAATGCTCCACCACTGAGCCCTACCTGCCTCCCTCTGCTAAATCTGTCACTGGTGCTTAGTCCTTGGAGGTTTTCTCCAGGCACCAAGAAAGCCAACTCCATGGAGGCCTGGCAGGCTCTTCCTGTTTGGGTTTGCATGAATATTTCACAGGAGAATTCTGGATAACCTTCAAAAAGCAAGTCCCAGGACCCAAGATTGAAGGAAGGACATCTTGCTCCCAATACCACCAAACAACATCCCCAAGGACATTTCAGCCTTGGAAGCTTCCAGTCACTTCAGGGACAAGTACTCGGCTAACATCTCCCTCCCTTCATTGGAACTGATTTTACTCACATTTCTGACACCAAATATATGGGCTTTTTCCTAATAACGATCAATTCCCCAATTTCCCAGACACTAACTGGATGTCCTACAATTCATCTGTAATATTAACCACCTGAAGTTATCATAGATCCCACAAGTTGAGGACTCTGTCCCCAATAGCTGCTCCCACTTTGACGCCATTTGCAAGTTCAGGCCACCTGTACTTCTGATCAGCTGGCTGTGAAGTCAGGGGGGTTCCCACAACCCCTTCCCCAGATTCCATAATTTTCTAGAACAAATGATACAACTCAGGAAAGTGCTTCACTTAGGATTCCCAGTTTATTGTGAAAGATAAAACTCAGAAACAACCAAATGGAAGGGTGCAGAGGGCAAGGCACAGGGGCGAAACCAGAGTTGTGAGATGGGACCGGGTTCCTCACTTGGCCAATTTCTTCTAGGTTTTTGTCTCGCTAATTTTGAAGAATAAAATCCACAGATGATCACAGAAGGGAAGAGCATGCAGAGCAGGATTTATTAGGCGAGAGGAGAGAGAGCCCCTGCCGTGCAGGAGGTGGGCCTGATAGCAGAAGAACCCATTTCCTGTGTTAGCTTAGAAGTTTCGTTGGTTCTGGACAGAGTGTGGAGCAAAGTCTATGTAAAATAGGTGTCGAAAAGTCATCCTGGCTACCATCTGGGTTCACTTCCATCCCCTTCCTGCACTTCCCTCTGGCTTCACCCCCCATCTCTGGGACAGACAGAGTTGGTTGGGGTATTCTCAATTGTGAGTCTCAAGGTTTTCACATTTGGAATAGGCCCCAATGGTGCTCCTTAGTACGTCCACCGGTTAGCCTTCAGGTGTGGTTGAATGGGGCCCACCATCCTCTGCCTGGTGGGTTTACTATCCTATTTTATCCTCATTCAGGGGTAGGGGCACAGATTTTCCATCACCTCTCCAGCTGGGAAGCTCCCAGGCCTGCCTCTAGGAGTTTCCATGGAGGCTCCATTACAGAAGCATATTTGATTTAAATCATCATCCCTTGGTGATAAACTCCATGCTAATCAGGGACAATACCTCTCTCCTTTCCAAAGATCCAGAGTTGGGACTGAAAGTTCCAACCTCTAATTAATCACATGGTTAGTCTTTCTGAATGAGTGATATCAACAATGGGTGGTAAGAATTCAAGCATCAGCCCCTCAAGCTACCTAGGAGATCCTGGGGCCAAGAGTCATCTCATTAGCATACCAAAAGTATTACTTTATCCACTCAGGGAATTCCAAGGTTTTTAGGAACTCTGGATGAGGAACTCAGACAAAGACAAATATATGCTTTTTATTATCACACTTTGGGACAAGGTCCAGACCTCCCAACTGCTTGCTGACAGTCAGGTGAGTGAGGGTCTTTCAATCTGGAGAACTGTCTGCAGCTGATCAGAGAAATGCCACATTATACTCCATCATTTCTTGACAGTCTCGTCTCCAAGTTCTAAAGTGGTCATGAATTCTCAAGCCACAGGAGCACAGGAAGATGGAGTGCATTCAGTCAGCTTGTAATAATCAGACCTTCACATTGATGCAGCACGCCGATGTATAACCATGCACACTCTTTCAGTCCTACTGGATGGTGAGCTTCATGAAGACAACATCTGTCTGCTCATCATCCACAGCAAGGCATATGGGCACCTCACAAACTGGCCATGCTCAATATGCATTTGCTAGAAAAGTAATCATAGTAATCAACAGAAATAGTCATGTACTATTCTCAAGTACTGCATGACTATAACTGGCATTGTTTTCCCACTGTAAAACCAAGTGGGGGTTTTGCCCATTTTTATATCTATAATGGAACAACTGTTGATAGATTTCCTGGGTTTGAATACAGGCTATTACACCCACGAACACACACTGACTTGGTGAAAGATAAGCCTCTCTAATACATTTCCCCAACATTCCAGGTTCCAGCCATCTCATAACTCCCTCTAAAATGGCCTGAGATGAAACTCCCTTAGCCTTGCACCTGCTGCCCTCCTCATTCTACAGAACCATTATAAGCACAGACTCTGGGCCATATTTCCTGGCTTCAAATCTGTCTCCTTCAACTGCAGATTGTGGCCTTGAGCAAGTAAACCTACCTGTTATCCAATTCGTTTCTTTATTTGTAAAGTGAGGATAATTCTAGCATTAATCAGTGGTAGTTTGCAAAACGGCCACACACTCTTCTTCCTGGGCCTCCTTCCTTGGGCACCACCCACCATGGGGATCCTGGGCGTGGCCTCAGGTAGCCAATAGGATAGCAGCAATAGCGGAGACTTGAGAAACTCCACCACTTGTCCTCTTGCTGCCTTGGGACTCTGAGTTCACCATTTAAGCAAGGTCAGTCAGGCTACTCAATGAGAAGATGAAAGACCATGGATGATCAGTCATCCCAGCCAAGCCCCTGACGCCATCATAAGCCGGCCAATCCCCTGTCGACCTGCCACAGGTGAATTTATGCTAATGCTAAAAAAAAAAAAAAAAAAAAAAAAAAAAAAAAAAAAAAAACCAATGTCCCAAGGGGTAGGGCAAAGGCAACCCTCCAAGCTCTGCTGAGGTCACCCTTCCCTTCCTGAGGCAAGACAAGTATCCTGACTTGTGACAAAATTGGGGTCTTAAGTCGGTTATTTCATGTAATACCAACAGAAAAAACAGAAATGACAACTTCAAGAAATGTAATCTGTGATCTGTAGTAGGAATATTTGGATGATTTGAGAATTGCATAAATTTTTTTCTAAATAAAAATTTATTAGCCAGTTCCAACAACAAACACTTGCTGAGCCCACAACACAGGAACAGCCGTGAATAACCATGTGCACCACTTTTTATACCATAGACTGGCATACTATTCTACATATTAGTACAGACCACATACAGTCACTTAAATTATGTATCATTTCTACCAACAAATTATGTTCCATAAATAGTAAAGTTTGGAATATTTTCCCATGGAAATGAAAATCATAAATGTGTCGAGACCCTGGGCCAATCCACAGATAGTCCACAGTGGACCTGAAATGTTGAGAGGCCTACAACTCTGAGCATTGCTGAGCTCCTAAACTGCTTTCAGTTCTGGGTCCAGAGTCTGGTTCTAAGACCCTCTGACTTCAGCCCCCGACTCCCTGAGAATGAAAGAAACTCCCAGAGACTGGCCTTTCTCCCTCACTGCCAAACAAAGTAAATCTACCTAAAGAAAGAAAGAGCTCATTCAATCTCTTGAAAATCTCTACTAGAAAAAAACAAAACCTGAAAAAAAACTTTAAATATTTCTAATTCTTATTGTTTGCTTGTTTGTTTGTTTTGGTACTGAGGACTGAACCCAGGGACACTTAACCACCAAGTCACATCCCCAGCCCTTTTTGTTTTTCATTTTGAGACAGGGTCTCGCTAAGTTGCTTAAGGCCTCATTAAGTTGCTGACGCTGACTTTGAACTTCAAGTACTCCTTCCTCAGCCTCCCAAGCTGCTGGGATTATAGCATGTGCCACAGCCCCTGGCAGTCTTTTCTAATTCTTGAGATTTTAAAATAGGTAAAACCTCCTTTCCAGTGTACTTACACTCGTTCTTGAAAAATGAACTTTTCCTTTTTCCTGAGAGCCTCCAGGAAGTCCAGCTGACACAATTTCCTGGCAGAAACTCTAGATAACTCAGCAGCTAGATTTAATTGGGCCAAACATGAACGTCTCCCTGGGGACCAAAGATTGATTTATCTATTTATTGTCAATATCTTGAACCAAGACATGCGCTGGGCTTAGAGCACAGCTGCCTGATGTTGAGCGTCATGTTGAAGGAGTATCGATCACTTCGCGAAGCCTTCAGCATGGTTTCCTGGACCCCGTGAACATCTTTGGAAAGGAAGATGCAGCGCAGAGGGTTTTTAGGTCCTGTTTTGAGACATGTGGTCAGCAAACACTTCTGTCTGTGGCATCTGTGTTTTCTGGTTGCGATCTAGTCTGAGGATTGAAATTTAATTAATTTGTTAGGTCGGCCTGGCAGCTGCTCTAGAAAACAGATGGCTTCAGAGGCCACCAAAGATTGTTCCAGCCCCATTCTCATGGAAATGCCAGACAGGACATTTAAATAACAACCACAGATCAGCTGTGTGGAGGCCACCAAGACCCTGCCAACAAGGCTGTTCCCTGAGTAGAAACATAATGCACCTTGTCTTGTGAGCTGTCCTCATTAGATTTAGGTCAAAATTAACTTCCTGCAATAAAACTCTACCCAGAACATGTTGGAAATTCACTGAAACGTGAAGGGTCCCACAATGAACCCCGCAACCACTGCTACACTGGTTTAGGTCCCCTTCTTCCCAGGGACACCCCTTCCCTCTCATACTGCACAGGATATCCACTAGGGACTTTGTGAAAGGAACCTGGCCACCTCTGGGCGTGTCAGCTTCCTGTGGTGTGGCACTTCCTCATGACTGACAGAGTTCTACATGTTGTCAAGAACCAAAGTTCAGCTTCCAGCAGATGTGGCTGCTCCATTTTTAATTTTTTTTTTTTTTTTTTTTTTCTGGCACTGGGAATTGAACCCAGGGCCTTGCACTTGTTAGACAAATAATAAATTCCATATTAGCAAAAAGAAGGGGCCAGCATTTGTTTCTGCCAAATGCCTCATTGTCCCCCAGAGGTGGCATCTGGGTCTGAGAAGCACTCCCGGCCGTTCTTCAGGATCCTGAAGGAGACCGAGTTGCTTGAAGCAGCGTAGGGGCCGTGCTTGTTCTAGGGGAGAAATGGGTCTTTTTCGTCTTTCCTTTCATTTCCTTTTCTGAAGGGCAGAGTGCTCTCCCTTTTGTGTAACCCATGGTAACCAGAGAACCACATTCAGTGCTGTCACTTACATAAATGCCAATGAGTGTACAAATGACCAGGGGACGCAGGAAGGATTTACTATCAACTGGATGCTGAACCGTTTTGCAGCAGTGAGCGAGGGTGACAGTGCTCTTAAGGAGGTGAGTGGCCCACAAAGCCGGGACTGGGCCCCAGCTGACCCCAAGGTGAGCACACTGCATAGACCCCAGCCAAGAGGTCAGTGTTGTTAGTTCCCATCCACGCACACGCCTGCAACGTTGCGGCACAGACACATGCGGATGCAGCAAAGTCCTCACATGAAAATTTGGTTTCAATTTTTTTGAGAAATAAAAATGAAAAGCTCCCTGCTTAGCTCTCATGAGAAAGAGCATAATTGATCATGCACAAATCAGAAATTTGTAGAACTCAATGGCAGCCTGCAGCTGGGGTCTCGTTTGTGGTTCTTGGCTCACCCTGGCCTAGGTTCAGACAGGGTCCTGCCAGTGGCAGGAATCACTTTAAAGACAACCTCCGGTGTCTCCCACACCAGGCCAGCTGCCTGGTCCCTGGCGCCTTGACATCAGCTTAGTGGAGTCAGAGTCACATTCTTTTCAGATGGAATGAATGAGAACACAGGGATTGAAATAGGAAATGTCAGATTGATTTCCCTGTAACAAGGGTGAGCAACTCACTGGGTCTGATACAAGCATATTTCCTTGGCTGGGCAGGGTATACACCTACAATCACAGTTACTAGAGAGTCTGAAGCAGGAAGATTACAATCTCAAGGCCTACGGGGTTGAGCAAGACCTTGTCTCAAAATAAAAATTGAAAAAGGGCTGGGGACATAGTTCAGTGATACAGCACTTGCCTAACATATACAAGATCCTGGGTTCAATTCCCAGTATCATACACACATACACACACAATCTACTATCAATGTATATATATATAATTTTTTTCCTTACAATTCTGATCCAGTTTGTCCATTGCTGCCTCATCTTATGAAAGCAAACCCTGGAAATCAGCATATCAGCAGTTTTCTATCACTGTGATGAAATACCTGAGGTAAACAATTTATAAGGTGGAAAGGTTTATTTTAACTCATGGTTTCCAAGTCTTCAGTCCATGGTTGACTGGCCCCATGGCTTTTGGGCCTGTGGTGAAGCAGAACATCATGGTGGGCCGGGTGAGATGGAGCAAAGCTGCAACCCTCTCAGTGGCCTGGAAACAAAGAGAGATGAGGCGGCCAGGGTCCCAAAACTTCCTTCAAGGGCAAACCCCCAGTGACTTAGCTTCCTTCCTTAGATCCTATGGCCTAAAAGTTCCACATCTCCCAGTGATGCCACAGCTGGTGACTAAGTAAGTCTTCAACACATGGTCTTTGCAGGACAGTCAAGATCCAAACCATGGCAACCAAAAATCTGAAATGTCACATCCAAGGTCACATAACTGGTCAGGACAGAGTTGACTCAGCAGAGGTCAGTGCTTCTCAACCATCAATGATAAACAGTTTTTGCTTTTTATAAATGTCCCATCTATTACACATGAATATTTTTATAAAACATGACTAAAAGGAATAACTAGAAAAAATGAAGTTTAAAATAAGCACGCAAAAGCCCCAACATTTCATTGTTGGATTCAATAGGCATAAAACACTCTACCAGATTGCTATAGGAGTTTCTAAACAGGAATTTTGGTTTCTGTATTTATCTCATCATGGTCAGAAACAAAGAGTTCATCACTGACCCTGGTGTGCATAACACACTTTGAGCAGCCCCGTGTCCAGGGAAAGATTGGCCCTGCCCGAAATCAGATCTGGCCTCTGCCCTGGGATGCTGGAAGGTAGTGTTGAAGCCTCGGAGTGTTCTACCTGGTAAGAATACCTTGGCTTACTTGGGGGCATGGGCCAGATATTCCAGGGTAGCACTGTGGTTTATGGTCATACACAGCCATCCATAGTGTCAGCTCAGTCTCTGGAGGGACTAGGGACTAAGGTCAGCAGATGCTCACCACACTGAATGATTGACCTCCAGGGAAAGCTCTGGGCTTGAGGCCTGGGCCAGCTTCCCTGGTCAGCTGCACTTCCTGTGCGCTGCCATTATCATGGCTGGGAGAGAACAGGAAGTTCTGTGCTGGTGGCTCCAGACCCCACCCTACAGACTTCCTGACTGTTGACTTTAATTTGGATTTTTTCACTGCAGTAAAACCGTTCCAATGACTTTTCTAAGTTCTGTGAGGCTTTCTAGCAAACATTCAAACCTGAGGGTGGTCTTGGGGATCACTGACCTTACAGTGGATGTCAGAATCAAGGGTGGCCTTGGAAACTCTCAAACGTTGCCCACAGCACAGGGAGCAACCCAAGCTGTGTTTGGAGGGGCCCCATGATGTCTCCCCAATCCCACCAGCTTCACCCCTCCAAACCCAGGACCCCTCAAATAGTGCAGTGTGGCCACTGAAGGCCTCTCCTGTGCAGTGATGTGTTACCCAAGGGCCAGAGGAGGCACAGGGCAGTATGGCTTCAGCAAACTTTTTTAAAAAACAATATTGAACTGGCAAAGAGCAAAAAAGAAGAGAGAAAGTAGGTTTTAAATAGGAAAATGGAGAGGAACTGGCAGGATGTATATGTAACATAAGGCTAATCCTCTTAAGAGCTTTTTAGACCCAGACTAATTAGCCTTTAAAAAAAAAAAAAAAAAGAAAAGAAGAAAAGAAAAATATCTTGAATATTCTCTGGCTTGCTCTTCCTGGTGTCAAGTTTAACCTACTTAGAAATATAAAAGAATAGGAGGAACAAAAGGGATTGTTTGGGGGGAGGAATTCCTTCCTAATTTTCTGGAGAAAATTATCAAACACTTAAAGAAACTCTTATTGTTAGACCTGGGTGTGGTGGCACAAGCCACCCAGCTATTCAGGAGGCTGAGGTAGCAGGACACAAGTTCCTCAAAATAAAAAAATAAAAGGGACTGGGGATGTGGCTCAGTGGTTAAGTACCCCTGGGTTCAATATCCAATACTGTACCAAAAAGAAAAAAAAAGAAAAGAAATTCATGGAGGTTAAAAAATGTCAAGATGTGTCCCAGCCTGTGGCATGTTAAGACGTCACCAAAAGGAGGAAGCAGAGGGACCCAAACTCAGGAGACCCCAAGGGTCAGGAGGAAGGAAGTCCTACAGGCTGCTGGGGCCACACAGCCTCACTCTTCCTGCCATTTTTAGGAAACAGCGCCTGTCTTCTTCCCATTGTTTCAAAACCTGGTGGCTGGGCTGGCTATGAACGAAGCCACACCCAGAGGCTGGAGACTCAGAATCTTGCTGCCCGGGCACCCACCAAAAGACCTGTGTGGGCATCCCTGCCAATACAGAGCTTTTTCCAACACCGAAGTTCTTCAGAAACTGGACACCACTGGTGTGAAGGTCAAAAGTCAACAACAAGAAGTGGGGACATACTGAAGGTCTGAGTGACTGAGGCGAGACCGCTGGGGTGCCCTCGGAACTCCCTGTAATGGCAGGAAGTAGCCTCGGCCTGCCTCTGCACCATCCCTGCTCCTCCTGACCCCTGCGGCAGGCATCGTGGGAGGTGCCCAGCCGTCCTTCAAAGTAGTCCTCCAGACTTTGGGACCCCCAGAACCTCCTCTGGGGCTGCAGAGAGCACACAGATTCTTAGGCCTGGGATGGGACCCCCCGTCTGCTTTTCTAAGGAGCTCCCTGTGAGGTTGGGGCCACATTTGGAGAACCCCTGCTCTAAAGAATGTGGAAGGGGAGAGAGATCCCAGGAAGCCAGGGTGATAAGGTGTCCAAGGCAAGAGCAGGTGCACAGGGGATGAAACTCAGAGCCACAACATCAGTGCTTTGTCCCAGGCCCTGCCACGGGGAGTCCCCTTCCTCCTAATGGAAGGGAACGACAGGGTAGGCCACATGCAAGCCAGGTGCCAAGAATCCTCTAGGTTCTGGGTACACCTGGCCCAGTCCCTGACTCCTCACTTCCTCAAGGAGCTGAGTTAGCAGCTGGTTGGTGCAATGGGTGGTTCTCATCCAGCAGCTCAGCCCATCACTAAGTCTTGGGTGAGCAGTGTTCACACCTGTGACTGCTGTATTCATGGCCCTGGTCCCAGGAAGGGTGTGCAGTTCGGACAAGATGCCCTACAGCATGGTGAACAGGCCTTTTCTCTCCTTTGTCTCACTGAGTCTCTGGCCCCTCTGAGGGTTCTGGCACAACTCAGAAATACCCGTCAGTTCCCATCCCAGAACTTCCACGTGAGAGACAAAGGTTTAGGACAGACAGGTACAGAGTGCAGGTACAGAGTGCCTGGAAACAGCTGGCTGGTTTCTTTTCCCCACAGGGAGAAGGGGTGAGAAATTTGTTAGGACATAGGGAGGGGTGTTTCCCAGGTGGAAAGTGACCAGAGGGGAACCTGCCCTCTTTGCGTTTGTGTGGAATCTGTGAGCAGAGGGATAGGGCCCAGCTTCCTTGGTCAAGTCCAAGGAGAAAGCAGGTCTCCCAGGGCTAGGAGCTGCTGGTGGAAAACAAAGCAGAGAGACAGAGCCAGCCAGATGCCCGCCACGTCCCAGGCCTAAGCCGCACTCGGACAAGCACCTGTATGCAAATGAGAAAGAGGGCCCCCATTGCTTCCTTCTAGGGGAAATGTCATCGTAGACAGACTTATGTAAGAAGATGGGGCTTTGCAGTCACACATGCAAAATATTCTGAGCAAATGCACCGATCGATAGTGTTTTCCATGTAAGCAGCACTCTGGGGGCCATAGGAAGCACGAATTTACAGAGGCCACTGAGCGGGGACGTGACCCAGGACCCACAGTGCCTTCCCAGAGGACTCCATGACAAACACACACACATTTCAGGGAAAACCCCAGAGAGGGAAATGCTAACATGACAGTCTACCCAGGAGCGCGTGGATTGATCCTTTCCTCAGAGTTGGAAAAAAGTAATTATCAAAAAAGCTCTTTTGCACCCAGGCTTATGACTGTGACGTAAGAGGGGCTTGGTCCCTGGCCACACGGAGCTCCCACCTCAGTAGGACTCAGGGATGCAACTGGATCCTGCCCAGGGCCGCTGCACGGGCCACCCCTCCCCTTGTCGTGGCCCCAGGCGCTCCCTGGGCTGGCTGGCTCCCCTCTGGGAGTTCCTCGCCTCTAGCCCTTACCTGGTTTTGTTTACTGATTGATTTATTTACTCCTAGCAGTTTTTGTTTCCCAACAGCATATTACATATGATGGTGAAGCTGCTTACAGTCTGTCCCACACCATAGAATAAAGATTCCACTTAAAAGAAGTGACTTCGACTTGGATATGACAGTGACAGCGCATTTCCGGTGTCCAGAGCCAACCTGGCACAGAGTAGGTCCTCAGCGATTTCAGAATGGATGAAAGGTCATTTGAGGAAACCACCCTGCAAGAAGTCACCTGAATGCCCAGCCCACCCACCGGCTCCGCCTCAGCGAGCCCACCAGTGCGCAAGCTCCCTGCTGAGCTCTCCCTGGCGCCAGAGACCCCTGACTCCTGTGTCTGGGGGAAGACTTGCCTGCTTAATTTTATGGACTTTGAATTTTCATAATCGCTAAGGCTTAGTGGTGTGTAAAGCTGCCTGTTTGGTTCAAAGAAAGAAAGAGAAAAACAAGAAACCAGTGGGGGGAATAAGAAGGAATGTGGGAAGAGGCAAGCAATGGTCACCACTTCCCAGCGAGTGAATTCAGTGCAGAAGCCTCCTGAGGATGCTGAGTGGACTCCACAGACTCCACGGGATCTTTACTCACCGGCATCCACCAGGGACTCAGGGTGGTGCCAGTACTTGTGAACTCTCCAAGCCTTTGTGTCCCCCAAGTCCCGCCCTGCCCCATGATTTCCATGACCTGTCATGGCCCTTTCGTGACTCCTTGACCCTCCCTGGAGTGAGTGCAAGGAGAGGGGAAGGAAGAGCCTCCTGTCAGCCTTTTAAAATGAGTGTGTCAGCAGCTCTGGTCCCAGCTCTGAGAAGGAGAGGGACAATGCCCTCTGAAGGGAGATTCTGATAATCCATGCCTGGGCCAAGCTTGCCCAGGCAGATGTGTGCTGTCCGCAGGGCAGAGCCTCCGAGGCAGGAGTGCCCACAACCCGCAGCCCACAACCCACAGCCCACCGGCCAGTGCCCTCCCTCTTGTGCCTCCTCCCACCCTGGTAAGTGGTTCCCTGCTTTTCCTGGCTGACTCCTGATCCACTTCCTTGAACCCTAGACTCACTGGCGGTCTTCGTGTATCCGACTGTTTCCAGAACCTATGTTCCCCTCCACACCGCACCCCCCTGGGGCTCCCAGGCCTTTGCTGTTAGGACAGCACCTCAGCTCCCCCAGAGGCTCATGGGCCATCTCAAGGCAGCCCTGCCAAGCCCCCCTTCTTCCTGGGTAGCCCCCTGGAGAGCTCCCCTTCCCAGCATTCCCTGCCTCACTCTCCCCCGGCACAGCCTCCCCCTTGAGGGCCAAGAGAGCAACTGTTGAGAAATCTCCAGTGCCTGGCATAGAACAGTCACTCAAAAGCATTTGCTTAGTAAATCAGAGGAGGAAAGGGTAGGAGTTGTTCTATTCCATTTTTCTTTTATTCAAGATGATGGACTGTTAGCATTCACAGTCGGCATTTGCAATAACGTCCAAGATATAATTATGAAGAAACACTGAACATTAACACCTACTAGCATGGCTGCAATACAAAACGCTAACACCACCAAGATCAGGTGAAGGTATCCCACGACTGGATCCCTCATGTCGCTGTGGGAATGCAGAGGGTACAGCTGTTTTGGAAGACCGCTTGAACCATCTGCTATCAAGCTAAACATCTATCTTACCTATGGTCTGTCAATCCCCTCCCTTGGTATTTATACCCACATAGACTGAGAGCTTATGTCCACACAAAATGTGCACCCAGATGTTTAGCAGCTCTATTTATAATTACCCAGATTGGACGCAGCCAAGATGTCCTTCTGCAGCAGCTGATGGATTACACTGGCACAACAGTGCATGGCTCAGTGCTCAAAAGAAGCACGGTGGCAAGCCATGAAAAGACGTGGAGACTGCTAAGTGAAAGAAGCCAAAATTTTTTTTTAGAAATAAATAAAATAAATTGTGGAAAAAACTACAAAAAACAAATCTGGGAAGGCTGCAACTATGTGACATTCTGGAAAAGGCAAAATTGTCGATGGTTGCCTGGGTTTTGAGGGAGGAGGAAAGACTAGATGGAGCACGGGATTTAGAGGGCAGTGAAATTACTCTGGAGGATACCACAGTGGACCCACATCATCACACGTCTATGCAAACCCACAGGACGCACAGGAGTGGGCACTGATGCAATCCACACGAAGTGGAAAAGAACCAAAGGGACGCCATTTTGCTCTTACCTGACTGCATTGTATACTTGCTTGTCATGCTTTCCTTTCAGCCTCCTGAAGCTGTATCTGTATCTGTGTTCCCACATCCCTGACTACGGCCCTGATGTACAACAATGACTCTGAGATGTGTAATCAAAACTATTCTCTCATGCAATCAAAATATCTGTCTCAACAAGGTCTTTTCTGACCTACATATCCTCAATGGTCCTTGTGGGTTTGTAGATTTTGCCTTTATAAACTCTGTACTCCAAAATTCAGGGCTAGGAGTTTCTTGAGCGTTAGCCTGCCCCACCTTTGCCCTTTCATTTGGCTCAACTATGCATGGTGGTTTGTGATTCTCACACACTCCATGACTTTGGGGTGATCAACACTGTTCAACGTAGGCTCAGCAACGGTGGCAGAAGTGCTGCTGTGGTGAGGGAGGCTCGCCTTTGTTGGGGTGGCAGGGTACGTGGGCACCCTCTGCTCTCTGCTCAATCTCACTGTGCACTAAAACGGCTCTAAAAAAAAACTCTTTTAATAAGGAAGGAAGGAAAGGAAGGAGGGGTGGAGGGAGGATAAAAGGAAATAAAAGACACATTTTCAAGAAGACAATGATGTAACATTAATGATGAGAGTGCACGCTTACACACACACACACACACAGAATGGATCGTGAAACCAACAAAGGACTCCTGTGCAAAGTCACAGCAAGTGTGAAGGGGGCACCGTCACCCTTTAGCACTAAGGCTGGGCCTGGGGGCAGCACCAGCAGGCTCTTTCCCCAGGCTCAGGCCCAGCTTGCTCATGCCCACAGCTGTCCTAGACAGGGACAGTGGGATGTGGGCTGAAGTCCCTGCCCATCCCTGGGGAGCAGGAACACTGGAAATATAAGCCAGGGCCACAGGAAAATCCACTCCTGGGTTGGGGCACTTCAGACTCCCTCTCAATAGCTTGGCAGAGTGGAAGCCCTAGTGGGCTTTGCATGCATCCCACAGCCCGGTTTAGAGGAACCTCAGGGGACCTTAAACAGAACATGTGTTTAAAAATGTCGGAACCTTTCTACATTATACCTGAGGCTGATGCCCTTTGTGTGTGAGGCCTCAGAAGATTGGGTGAGAAGACAGGGCCTTCCTGCCTCTTTGTAATGGTGCGTCTCCCTAGAATCATTTTCTAGAATCTTTATAGTTATCGAAATACAATGTCTCCACAAATGACTGTGACTTCTTAAATCCTTAACCAGAGTAAGAATTAGTGTGGGCCAGACATGGTGGTGCACACCTGTAATCCTAGCGGTTCAGGAGGGCTGAGGCAGGAGGATCATGAGTTCAAAGCCAGCCTCAGCAATTTAGCAAGACCCTAAGCAACTCAGTGAGACCCTGTCTCTAAATAAAATATATAAAAGGACTGGGGATGTGGCTCAGTGGTTAAGTACCCCTGGGTTCAATCCCTGGTACAAAAAAAAAAAAAAAAAATTAGCATGGCTGCCCCCCGACCCCCAGGAGTCCCTGCTCTAAGACCTGAGAGTAGATGCCCTGGCACTCTGCCAAGTGTGGAGGGACATTTGTTCTGTGTCCTCAATTTCCAATGCTAAAAGAAGATAAAATGGTTCTGTAAAGTAACAGAAAATTTTCGGTGAAGCAACTAGGCCTTCAAAAGGTGAACCAGGATTCCAGGAAATTCCTCTTGGGCTCTCCCTGCCCCAAGAACAAGGCAACTCTAGGAACCAGAAGAGCCGTACTGAGCGAGCCCCGCATTCCCCCGATTAGCACAGAAAGTTCCCCAGAAAGGTCAATGTATTAGTCATGACATTTGTTAGGACTCGTTTGGTCACAAGTGACGGAAACCTCAGTTAAAGTAGCTGAGTAAGAAAGAAGCAGCCACCGCGTCACAGGTACCATCCAGCCTCGGACCCTCCGTGCATCTCACAGATCCGGATCCTCCATCTCGTCCCTCTCAGCTCATCTAGATCGACCCTCACTCGGACAGGTCTTGGCCCTTAGAGTGACGAATGCTCGCTGATGGCTCGGGTGCACGTCTCCTGGTAGCCACCCCGTGAAGGAGAGTGGAGGAGAGCCTCCATCCACCGCTGCCACCATCTCGTGAGATGCCCTGGGTCACATGCCCAGGTCCTTGACCATCTCAGAGGATGCCGGGTGAGGGGGTCTGCTGCCCCTGGGAAAGCTCCCCTCCTGCAGGAGGGCAGGGAGTCAGCCCTCCTCAGACCTCATGGACAGAGAGTGGGGCAGGGCTGGCCTGGCCACAGGGCAGATAAGCAACTGTCCACTGTGCTTCCCTTGTACGCAGCCATGGCAGTGTGACACAGGTGAGTGGAAAGCCAGGGGACGCCACAGCCCAGGCAGCTGGCCGGTTCTAAACAAAGACGAGCAGGACTGCTCCTCTGACCGACACGAAGAACAGGAGGTCACCAAGCCCGTGCCAGACCCCAGGACTGGGTGGCGGCCTGAGAGCCCCTAGCCCCTCCTTATCAGTTCTTTCAACCTGGCGAGGCCCTGAGGGTGACCTTCCTTCTCCTGCCACTGCTGCCCACATCAGCCTAGGGCCTGGACAGGTGTCCTAGCATGCGGTCACAGAGCGTTACAAATTCAGCTGCTAGGACAGCAGAAGCTTTTTCCTCCAAGCTCTGGAGACAGGAATCAAGGCACACGCAGGGTGGGGCTCCCTTGAGACTCCAGGGAGCGGGCTGTCCTTGCCTCACCCCAGCTTCTGGGTGTGGCCGGCCACTCTTGGTGTTCCCTGCGACTGTATCACTCCAGTCTCTGTCCTGTGTCACCCGGTGTAGGGCCTCTTCTTCTTATAAGAACACTGGTGAGATTGGATAGGATGCATCCCAACGGCTTCATACTAATTTGGTCACCCTCTGCAAAGATGCTATTTCCACATAAGATCACCTTCGCGGATCCCGAGACTAGAAGATCCCATGCTTTTCCTGGATACACAACTTAACTGATACCATCACCTCTGCCCAAGCCTCTGGGTGGTCCTTTCTTATTCTCTCCAAAAAAAGACGCTCACAGATCCCTTCTCCTCTCTTCACATGCACGGCTCCTCTATCACAAAGGGCTGTCCCCTTCACCCGCTGCAAGTCTTAGCAGGCTGTGACTTGCTGCCACCACCAACGGTGCAGCAGAAGGGTTACAGGTCTGGTTCCAGCCTGGCCAGGACTTGTGCATCTGAACTGATCCCCAGAACTCCGGGGGGGCTTATTTTAAGAGTCCCCAGGATTTGTCATAATGGCGTGTATTATGACACAGAAATGACCATCCTCAGGGAAGAGCTTAAACTCCCTGTTTCCTCGAAGCAGCAGGCCCTGCCCAGCACACAGGACCACATTGGAAACCGCAGGACGGGAGCAGGAGGTCCCGCGGGGAGCCTGGATGGTGGCTTCTGCAGGATGCTGGGGCAGGGTGGGCCAGCTCCATGTAGGCCAATCTGAATAATGTCGGCAGGCTCTGGGGCACAGGGGTTGCCCCTAGTCGACTGGTACCCTGGCCCTTGGGTGATTTTAGCAGATGGATAGTGGCCCAAAGTGTGAGAGTCCAGTGAAGTGGGGGACTGGCAGTGTGGACTCTGGATTGATGGGTTTGTATACGAAAGGGGCACTGGGGTGGCTGGTTATTATCGGGGGAAACTGGCTGTCCCTGGGAAGGGCCATCTCTCCTGGACCAGCCAGACCCAAGAAGTAGAAACACGGAAAAGATGAGGGTAAGCCAGGGTTCACCAACTCTGTGTGCTGGGGCTTGGGGCAGAGTCCTTGGTCTGTTTGTCCTTGGCTGCGGTTATTTTAGAACCTACTCCTTTCACATCTGTGACATGAAGCGAAACAGGCACCCTGGACAGTCTTTGCTGGAGTCATCAAATGTGCCAAATGGGGTTAATCAAGAGGCTGCTCTGCAGTACCCAGCATGCCTTCCACGTAGAAGGCACTGCAGAAGCATGTCATTAGAAGCATCCTAAATTCTGTGTGGCACGTAGTCAGTCACCCAGCAACGTAGGGAGTGGCCTGCTCCCCAGGTGCTGAGTCCATGACAGACTCCCAGTGGCAGCTGTGGGGGGAGGGGCTCAGGGTCTGAGGCCACCAGGAGCGCGTGGCAGTGGGGTGAGGAGCACATTCAGGCTTCCGTAGGCTCTTTCATGCCTTGGTTTTGGTGAATTGGCAGTGTAGCTGAGGAGTATCATGTTTCAAGCTCGGTCATTATTAAGAAGTAAGCAGGCCTTGAATGTGATGATGGACATTACAAACATATTTGGTCATAAAATTTCCAATACCCAAAATGATTGCATCAATGTCTAGCAGGGTGTTCTCCCCTTTTTCAACCAGCAGGAGGCCTTTTCTTTCTGTTTTTTTTCCTCCCCATAGATCCTGTGGGATCCATGAGGAGATAATAATTATTCTATATTCCTATTTCTTATGAATCTATTGAGCTCATCTGGGGGAGTGAATCAGGGTTTCTACAGGGACTTTGTTTAATTCTATCCAAACAAGGGAACACGATGCATTGGCTGGCCTGGGAGGTGTCATCACAGGCAAGTGGGTGACTATTGACGGGGGGTATGAAGTCCCATGGGCTTACCCTGGACACCGAGGGTCAAGGGGCTCGTGCTGGGGAGATGCTGGACTACAGCCAAAAATACCCAGAGCAAGTGAGCACTAGGCTAGCAGATGCCACCACCTGCTCCTTCAGAGGGAGCATGGCTTCTTGGGACAGTAGCAACATCCTCTGTCCCCGCGTCACAGTGAGCTCTTCCAGCGTGGTGCTTCAGTCTGTGGTCCCATCAGTCTTGTGAAGCAGGCTCACAGAAGGCAGTGAGACCCAAGGTCTGCTGCAGGGGACTCGGTGCCATCGCAGAGCCCTGGCCACAGAGTCGGTGAGATCAGAGCCCCACGTTATGGTGGGATTTGGAGTTAGGACTTTTCTCTGAGTGAGATGAGTCTGCTCAAGCTGCCATAACAAAATCCCACAGGCTGGGAGGCCTGAGGAGAAGCATCTTCTCACAGTCATGGAAACTAGAAGTCTAAGATCAAGGCCTCTCCATCTGCCTTGTCAACAGCTGCCCTCTCACTGTGGGAGCGGGGCTCACAAGCACTACTCTCTCTTCTTATGTGCACACAGTCCTACTGGATTAAGGTTCCATCCCAATGACCTCATTTAACCTTGATTTCTTAAAGGGCTTGTCCCCAAATACAAACATAGTGGGAGAAAAGAGATTCAACCCCGGATGTTGGGGGACATGGAATAATTCAGTCCAATACAAATACCATTGCTTTTTTTTTTTGGTATTGGAGACTGAACCCAGGGACACTCTACCACTGAGCTACACCCCCTGGCCCTTTTCATTTTTTATTTTGAGGCAGGGTTTCATTAAGTCGACAAAGCTGGCCTCTAACTTGCAATCCTCTAATTTGCAATCCTTCTGCCTCAGCCTCCTGATTCACTGGGATTACAAATATAAGCCACTGCAACCAGCTGCTATTGCAATTTCTGTGGATCCACTAGACTGTTAATACCCTGAGGAAGCAGGTGAGGGATCTAAGTGCATCTTCCTCCAGGTGGAGTCAGACTTAACTCCAAGCCCCTGGGTTCCCGATCCTCAATATGGAAAAAGGTGACTTTCTATCATCCTTTGAATTTTTCTAGGTAGTCTTCTTTATTCTTCTGGTTTCCAGGAAAAAAAAAAAAAAAAATGAGTTTGCAAGCAATAAAGAATCTGGACTAATGATGAAAAAGTGGATTTTGGTTCCAGATAGCTCTGAATCAATGGCCACTTTAGTTGCCTGTAAGATATATGGCCTGGGACAAGTTACTCAGTCTTTCTAAACCTCACGATTCCCATCTTTAAAATGCACCACCAGCTTCTACCTCACAGGGCTGTGGGGGAAACAGCACAGATGAGACAACTTGAATAATGCTCCTGACCCTAAAAAGAATTCCCAAAATGCCAGGCATGTGCTATGTTGTTAGTAGTACCTCTGGTCCCTGATTTAAACACTAAAACCTTCTCCAAGCACAAACCTCCCCTCACCTGGCCAAGTGCTTAGATAAAGTTCAACAGCCTCTCTGAGTCCATCTTAGGCATCCCCTAGGCATCTGCAAACTCACACCTGCCCATCTGGTGAGCCTTTTGTTGTCAACATGCAATTAAGTTGGAGCCACAGGGGTCCTCCAGGACCTGCAGGGTGTTGCCTGCCCTGACCTGGTCAAACTGGTCTGAAAGCCAGCACGGTCCCCAGGGTAGGAGCAGAAGGTCTTTCTTTTGTTTGTTTTTGCTGTGCTGGGAATTGAACCCAGGGCCTTGCACATGCTAGGAAGAGGCTCTACTGCTGAGCTACATCCACAGCCCAGGGGCAGAAGGCCTGAGTTGAATAACCAGTTGTTCTGCCATTGGCCCGAGTGGCTCGAACTAAACATTTCCATCTCTGGGCTTCTGTTTAGTCTGGCACCAAGGTCCCAGAGGTGGGGAACATGAGAAGCTTAAGTTCTCTTCCCCATTCTTTAGGGAACTGACTAGCTTTTCCACCTTCCTGACTCCAGGCCAGACCCCAGAGAAGAGCAGAGCTTGAGGTGAGCAGGCTGGCACGGGTGGGTAGAGCAACAGGGAAAGGCAGGTGGGCTCACCAACGCTTTCCCAGGCAGAACACAGCCTCAGAGAGAGGGGACTCTGCTGTACCCTAAGCTCCCTGAGATTTTCCTGCTCTAGAACCAAACACAGTTATGCTGTGGGGACGAGAGGAAGGAGACTGGGGAGAGAGTGTTTCTCTCACACATTCCTTCCTCACTCCTAGACTCCAGGAATCTTCCCTTAACTCCTGCAGATTTAAAAGACTAAAGAAACCTCTGTGATCTTGAGACATGCCCCAGCCACAGTGGGGCAAGGGCAGACATGTTGGCTGGTGGTCATTTCTTCCTTAGCAGTGGAGGGAGAAAAGCAAAGCAAGCATGATCATGGTGGGGACACCTGCTCAAATCTCTCTCCCCAACTTTGCCCTTTAGAACATCACCTTACTAGAAGGTGGGCTCTGATTGGCTTAGCCTAGATGGACAAACCAATTCCTGATGAGCAGCATGGGGTTCCCATGATTGGCTAGGCCTATTGGAGTCCTCCTCCAAAACTGGATTCTGCTAGGAAGGAGGAAGGAGCAGGGATGTTGGCAGGAGATTGACAGTGTTCATGGTGCAATTTGGAGACCTCCCTAAAGCTCGACAGATGAGCAATAGCTCATGGTGACCAGAAGAGAGTCTTTGTGCAGGGTGATCCCTGCTAAAAGTTCAGTCAGCTCCAGTTATTTGCACCCACAGAGGAGAATGCAATGTCAGGTTTGTTAGGGGTCGCTGGCTCAGTTGTGGCTCACCAATAGCTCCCCCCCAAAAAAAAACGCTCCACAGACACGAGATCTCACGCAAGAGACTTATGTGGACGATTCACATCCGCTGGGGGGAAAAGAAGGGAAGAAAGAGAAAGATGGAGTATGGCTTCTCCCAGATATTGGAATCTTGTGGGCTGGAAGGAACCAATCACTGAGGAGAATTCTTGCAGGCTGACTGATGAACCAATAGCATGTTAGGACGTAAGGTGGGAGGCAGGAAGATGGCGACAGCGTAAGCTGGAAATTCCTGTAATGTAAGAGGCGGGGGAGCGCAGATTGACAAGTGGTTGGGAGGTGGGAAATTCCTGTAAAGGGAGAGGCGGGCGGCTTTATACCTTACAAGGTTGGGGGAGGTCCTGGCAGGCTCTCAGGACTAAGCCCGATGCCACCATCCCTAGCTGCTATGGTACACACAACACCTGCTCTACCAGCAAGAGCAGAGGAGTTCACCAGGCCTGGACATCCGCCATTTCCTGTGTCTTGTCCTCTGGTCCAGTCATTCACCCTTCCCATCACCTCTCATTGCTTATATAAGCGCAGTCCTGGACAGCAAGCTTTGCCTGCCAGAAGCTCCGCTGGATCATCCTCCATCTGGTAAAGGTCCTGAGGAGCTCTTAACAATCATCACCCCTAGTGACAGCAGATGCCTGCTTCCCATCTGAATGAGTTCTGCTCAGCTCAGAAGAGCAATACCGCACAGGCCTACATTCTCTTTGGGATCACAGTGGCCTAACTGGGAAAGCACAACTTCTGGAAATAATTTTCTCACCCACCGCCTCAAAAACTGACTGGGCCAACTACTACGTAAGAAGCAGCTGACAGTTTGTACATTAGAAGAGACCAAGTCATTCATTCTCTACCCTGAGATGACTGACCCCATCTCATAAGCCCAGGTTTACATGGCAGTCGAACCCTCAGGAGGACAACTATTATGGTTTAGATATGAGGTGTCCCCTAAAGTCTCATGTGTGAGACGATGCAAGAAAGCTTAGAGGTGAAATGACTGGGTTATGAGAGCCCTAACCTAATTCATACATTGATTCCCAGATAGGTGGTAACTGTAGGCAGTAGGATGTGACTAAAAGAAGTAAGCCACTGGGCGCATGGCTTGGGGTTTGTATTTTGTCCCTGGTGAGCAAACATCTCTCTCTGCTTCCTTGTTGCCAGGTCCTGAGCTGCTTTCCTCCTCCTTGCTCTGCCACCATGATGTTCTGTGTCACCTCAGGTCCAGAGCAATGGAGTCAGCCATGTATGGACTAAAACCTCTGAAACTGTGAACAGAATAAAAATTTCCTCCTGCAATTGTTTTTGTCAGACCTTTTGGTCACAGAGGTGAAAAGGATGACTAAAATAACAACTAAAATCATTCTTTGGACTACATTGATGAATCGCAAGTGACTCTCTAGAGTATTGGGCTGAGAAGGATCCTGGGTCTTCACAAGAACAAGCTCTCAGAGCCATTCACATTGTCTGCCACAAGCAAGGGACAGGAATGGCACAGATACCAAAACCTGACCTCCCTGGTCTGCTCTGGCCATAGTGAGCCTCTGCTGTATAGTCCAGGGTAAAGAAAGAGGCATTGCTATTCCACCTGGGTCCGACTGGATACAGGAATGAACCTTGGCCCTGCTGAAGGAATTGAGGCCATGAGTGAATGTCCTCCCTTCTATGGGCCTTTCCTCCATCCAGTGACAGAGTCAAGAATGCTTTTCCAGGGGCTGGGGACACAGCTCAATGGTAGACCACTCACCTAGCAGGAGTGAGGCCCTGAATCCCATTGCTAGCACCACCATAAAAAAAATAAGAAAAAGAATGCTTTTCTGAACTAAGCTTCCTTTTAAGCCCCAGGGTGTTAGTGGCATAAAGCATATTAGTTTTATCTGTATCTGTTTTTATTATTCCCTTTTATGAAGATTTGGCCTCAATGATCTATAAAGAGAAGAAAAACACAAAGTCTAAAACACAGCTCATCAGTTACTTGCCCTGGGATACCCCTTTGAGAAAAGCTCAAATTACATTAAATTTATGAGTAAGCTGATGGCATGCAAACCAAGGGATGAAGAAATCTTGCAAGACAGTTTTGTTTTCCAGGACTGCGTTTCCCAAACAGTGGGAACAGCAAGCCTCGTGACCAAATGGGTGGGCCCGGAATGCTGGCTGCCCCCACCAGGCACTGCAGGGAGCATCCTGGTCTCGAAGCAGCAGGGCCAGGCACTGCTCTTACTCTGGAAAACAGCCCCACCCAGTCAACAAACAGCCAGCCATTCCCCAAAAAAGGAGCCCCGGACACTGGGGTCCTCTCCCCAGTCAGCAGCTGACCTGGAACCAAAGCTGGGTGGACCCTCGCCATCCAGGAATATCTCTGTGGTGGCACAATCATTGCGTGTTTTGCTACTTAATGAAGCAGAGACATTCCTTCCCGGGTTTTGTTCCTGTCACAGATACAAAGCAGGAAGCCTGCCTCTGTTCTCCCAGGTAGCAGTCGGCGAAGCAGCCGAGGATGGAAATTTAAAACTGAGGCTCAGGACGACCGCCATGCTTTAAGCCGCAGCTGACAGACAAAAGCTGTCTGAAGTCCTGATGACCTTTCCCATGGATAATCACAAGAGCCCAGGTGTCCACAGGATGGAGGAGAAAACGGTGGCTCAAAACCTGATGTTGGTGGCCCGAGGTCCCACAGCAGGAGTTCCGTGACTGAGTTCATGCCTGTGTTCCTTCTGCTGCCCTAGGAGACAAGCTGTGAGTCTGTGATGGAGTGACCAGCAAGGAAGAAGTAGCCAGCTACCGCCTGGTGCCAAAGAGGAAGGAAAGCTTTTAGTGTGACAGATTTTTGCTTTGAAAATGTTCAAGCTGCTGTTTGCTAGAGTTTTTTGCCCCCCGTTTAATGCATTGCGTTCTGAATTCAATGCCCTGGAAGATATTGAATAGACAGGACAAAATCCATTAGGCTTGTTGATTTATAGCTTTTCAGCATTTAGAAGGAGCCACTTTCAATGTAAAACTGATCACACGCAGCAACCCTTTTTTGGAATTTGTTCTCTTATTGCCAGTGATTTATGCTATTCTTCCATGATTGCCTCTCCTCTGGAAAGAGGGGGAAAAATATTAACACAAAGCAAATTCAACATCCAATGTCATTGTGAATCACGTCCAAGGCCCATTCCATCAGCTCCGCACCTGCTGGCCTGCAATTTTTCCACTGACCTGCAAAGGCTATGGCTTCTGGTTCCCGGTTAAACAGAGGCTGCAAGTTGGGGTCCATCCACTAAAGTGCAGTCCCTGGAGCTGACAGGAGGGGAGCTGCTGGGGTTCAGCAGGACCCAGCTGGAGTCATTCCTTATTGTCCTTTCCTCTGGCGCAGGGCCCTCCTCAGGTTAGCAGGCAGGCCCAGCTCCGCCCTCCCAGCCTGAGAAGGAGAAGCCCTCCCCTGCCCCCCTCAGTGCTATTTCCCAGAGCCGTCGCCCCATCCTTGCCTCATCCTCCCCCTGCTGCCCAGTGCTCCCCAGTGCGAAGCATCCAGAAGAAAGCAAGAGTAAAACGAATGGCCTTGCCTCCAGTTCCTAACAGGAGGCCCCGGACACAGCAGGCGCTCCATAAATGCTTTCTTGAAAGGATAGTTCACACACAAGTAACAGGATAAGCAGAGCCTGATTCAGACTGGGGCCTTGAGCCACGGCCAGGATCCTCCCTGAGCTCAAGTCCTATGTTCCTCTTTCCCTGGGTATTCTAGAAAGACATCCTGGCATGGAAGATGTAAGACACTTCATAAGGAAATTCTGCATGAATGGGTTTCTGCAGTTTAACATAAAAGCCAGATGGGTTGGCAAAACTCATCCTAGACATGTGGAGCTAACTGCTTTATTGAACAATAAACAAACACAAAATTGCTTTATTTTGCTCATCAATGTCCAATTCCTAAAACGCCCTATTCTGATTCTTAGCTCTTTATTTTTAAAAATGAAGCCAGCCTGTCTACTCCACTTCAATCTGCCTCATTTCTTGCCCTCACCCCTTGTCTACGGCGCCAGGGCTCCAGCCTCAGAGATGGCAAGAGGAACTCTCCCTCACTGAGTGCACCCGGCTCTCATGCCTTCTCCGCTGGCCCCTTCTTCCACTCTGTGAAGGGAGAAGGCAGTCAGAGGAGGGCAAACTTCTCCACTCAGCCAGGGCTGCCGCAGCCATCTCTACCTGGCAGGTGCTCCTCTAGAAGCTTCTGCAGGGGCCTCCCCCACAACACCCAGTGCAGCAGTGCCCTGGGCCTGGCCCACTCTGACCCCACCCTCAGGTCTTGCTCCCAGGGTATGTTTCACAGCCTCTGGCTTCTGAGACACAGACCGAAGGTCTGAGGTACCACCACCTCCCACTGAGTCCCTGGACCCACCAGACACACTCAGTTCTTGGTCAGAGAGCGGTGACTCTGGGGTGGACCCCACTAGCAGTTGTTTCAAGTGGTCATGTCTGCAATGATGAGAAAATAGGGACTTGCATAGTGGCCCTGGGAGCCAGGCAAGAACTCTGCCTCCACCCTTTCCCAAGCTCAGGGTAAACCGTCTCATTCGTTCATGGAGAAGTGTAAGGTCGGCAACTGTGCTCATGTAAGAGAGCCAAAAGCCAGGGAGCAGAAAATCACAGTTCATCCTAAAGCACTTACCTGTTCTTTGGAATTCAGCCAGAAAGTCGAGGCAGAAGCATTGAAGCCTGAGAGACAGGCTGGCTCAGTCTCTCCTGGCCCTGAGTGAAGGTGCTGGGTCAGACACTTGCTCATTTAGAAGGCACCTCCTTAGAGACTTGTGAGGGCAGCCGCAATGTATTATTGTTATTTATTTCATAAAAGAAAGTCACATAAAAAGGAACTCAGAAATGCCAAAACAAAATAAAATAGAAGAAGTGTGGAGGTAAACTTGAGCTTTCAGAACAAACCTACAAGAGTTAAGCCTCCTCATTCTTGGATGCTCTGGAACATCGCTGAGTGTATCTGGTCACACTGATTTGCTCTACGATGGCTGGGTGCAGTGGCACACACCTGCAACCCCAGTCACTCGGGAAGTGGACTGTTGCAAGGTACCATGTCAGTAACACAGACAAAACATTGTGTCTCTCCACAATGTCAGAACGTTTTTATGACAATAATTCACAGAAGACACTACTTTCATCAGTTCACTGAATATTCATGGGTCACCTGATAGCCATAGGCCAGGCAATCACTGTTCTTTTATTCCAATCTTCATTTCTAATATATAGAACACTCGAGTCACACATACTGCACACAGTGATATACAAATGGGTCTCAGGAAGACTAAGGAAGGGTGATAGCGGCTGTGGGGTTACAGGATGCTGTGCCAAGAGCACAGGCAGGGAGACGGGTGCAGAGTCAGAGCCACTGTAGGTGTTAGATAAAGATTTTTTAAAATATTGTTTTAGTTGTCAATGGATATTGATTGATTGATTGATTGATATGTGATGCTGAGAATCCAACCTAGTGCCTCACACATGCAAGCGCTCTACCACTGAGCCAAGACCCTGGTCCTCACGTAAGGATTTTAACAAACCAGTTCAGAGTTGTCAAAGCAGAGGGACAGAGGCTCCTGGCTGGACAGACGACAGTTTGGGTTTCAGGGTCAGCTCTCCAGCTGTCAGCTTGGAGTTGGCTACGCCGGGTCATCACAGGCAGGAGAAACTTCACTCAGCTGAAATCCCACAGGGACAGGAAATCAGAGGTTTGCTCAGTGTGGCATTTTCCTGGGCAAGGCCCCAGGTGACAGGGTCAAAGTGCCACCATGTTCAGACGTCAAGACCTCTTTTTATAGGTCTTGAGTGAGAGATTCTGTGAGGTTAATAAGTTTCTGGGTCTGGTGTTACTGATACGATGTGGGATATCCACATGTCCAGGTACACCCTGATTTAGTTTTATAAGTTGCCACATACAAATTATTTGTCAATTTGTGCCTTGTGGCAGTGCCAGGCAGATGGTGATTGTTTACTGGTACAAACAAGGTATGAAGTCATTCTACCTCGGCACATGTTCTCAAAGTGGAATAGCTCATGGCAAATTACTGCTTTACAAACTGAAGTAACTCAGGTTTGGGCACAGTCTGAAAGTGACTGTTCTCTACATCAAAGAGTCATTCAAGGCAGGGCACAGTCTGCTCTCTGCACTGAGGCAGGAAGATCACAATTCAACACCATCCTCAGCAAGTTACCCAGACCCTGTCTCAAAATAAAAGGGTTTAGGATGAAGCTCAGTGGTAGAGCACCCCTGGGTTCTACCCAGTGCCACCAAAAAAATAAAAAATAAATTTAAAAAAAAAAGGATATGCTCCATGAAATCCCAGTAATGAAGAATTCTGTGCTCCTTTACCCTTTCCAAAACATCCCTAAAACTCACAGTCAGAAGAAGCCCAATGTCCAGGGCTCTGTGCTGCACCCCAGGACCCACCTAGGATTCTGTGACTCCACGTAGGATCCACTCTGCCCTGAGAACAAGAGGCCTCCTGCCTCAGGGAGAGGTGGGCAGCCCCACTCAGCCCCTTGGTCTGGAACAGAGAATGGGTTGACTGTCTCAGCCCACACTTGGTACAGCTCGAGTCTGGCATCTGGACAATCACAGCAGTGGTTCTGCAAGAGCCTGTGACCGAGCTGGGCTACCGAGACAGGAACAGAGGCGTGCTGGAGGAGTGTCTCTCTCTGGGTGGTGCGTGGTGTAGACACAAGCTTTGGGACTGCTGGGACAGTGCCGCCATGCTGGCAGCAGCCAGCTGGAGATGCCATACTGACTCTTGGGAGGGAGTTATTACCCAGCTGTCTCTGGAGCTGCCCACTCTGGGCACTTTCCAGAAACATAGCCGCTATTGAAGGTGGAAATCATAGCTGCCGAAAATCATGCCAGGATCGTCTCCTCTCAGTGGGAATGCACAGCCACTACAGCCTTCACTGAGAGGAGCCTAGCGGTCTCCAAACGGACCACCTTAAGGTGAGCAAAGTCAAATCAGAGTTAGTCAAAGGAAGAACATCATGCGACGCAGAGCCTGAGTCTCACCTTCTCTACCCACAGCCAAGTGATGTTCAAAAACGTGGCTCTGATCATCTCCTGACCTGCTTAAAACACCACCGAGGTGCCCCGTCTCTGTAGGATTAAACCTCTGACCCGAGCGGCCCAGCTCCTCAGGTCTCCCCCCCGCCCCTTCCTACACTGTCCCTCGCTCACCTCCTCTGACTTTGCCTCCCCTGCAGTTCCTCTCCCCTTCCAGCGCTCATCCTCCAGGACTCCTGCCCTTCACCCCTCCAGCCACCACTGGTTCAGGCTCCCTTGCCACTGAACTCCAAGACCCCCTTCCTCCCCTCTTCACACTCCTCCTGGGTCCTCAGTGTGACCACACAGGAGTGGGGGAGGCCTGTGTCTTCCTTTGTGCTGTTAGCACCTTACACAGCGGCTGGCCACAGAGAACCTGCAGACGGGTGGATGCAGTGAACGAGTCCTAGGAACATTAAGATCAAGACTGCAGCAGAATGCTGAAAACCCAGCTCTCAAGTTCACAGTGTCTCCTGCTCTGTGGGTGGAGTCTTCCCAGGTTCTCAAGGGTAGACCAGTTCTCCCTCCTGATATTCCTTGGCCTTGGGGACTGCAGCATGTTCTCACCACACCATGCTCATTCCTCCAGAGGGCTCAGTTTTGAAGACCGACCTGGGGTAGAGGGCTGGGCACTGGCAGAAATCCCTTTAAACCACCAGATCTGATGTGATTCAGAAATCCCTTTAAACCAGCAGATCTGATGCGATTGCTCTCAGCTCAAGAGGTAAAGCGTTTTGATGTTCTGTTTTGTTTTGTTTTTCATCGGAAACCCTGAGTTGCAGGGGGGTAATTTCTTCTACTCTCCATTATCCAAAGGTTAATATAAATGAAAGTAAAAATCACTTCTTTTTTTATCTCGATTTGCTAATGAGCTCCCTCCCAAAAGAAAACTCAGTTTCTTTTGTAACATTGTATAAGAGTACCAGACCCAAGCCGAGAGGAAACCCTTGCTACTTCTCACCGGCCTCTGTGGTCATCAGCCATTGGAAGTCTGAATTCTCTATTTTGCACTCTGCAGAATTATTTTTGTTGCAGATTCACTTTTCCCTCCACATTCTCATAACACCTACAGCTGTTCTGCTCCTGTGTAGGGCAGCTCCAGTCCATGTTTCTCACCTTGTAAGAGACAGGAGGTGAAGGAATAGGAGCTCAGAGAAAGGACAAAACTCAGGTCACCTTCTTCAGTATTCTCAGTTTTGATATCTTTGACAAAATCACTACAAAGACCTTGTTCAGGGCCCCTCACAAGAGGATTCACACACATAAGAAAAAAAAAAAAAAAACTCATAAAATTCAGTACCTGTAAAATATTCATCTCTCTACAAGTTTTCTTTTATCAGGCAACATGAAACACACACTCTGTCACAACCCCCTTATGCTCTGAATTCGTAACTTCTAAAATGAGTACTAATTCTCCAACACGTCCTAGGCCTCTGGCTTCTGAGGTCCTCTTTATTTCTACATTCACTGTCCTATTTTATACATGCTTCATTATTTTGAACCTCTTGGGGTCCTTTATAAAGTAGGATATAAATGGTTAAAAAAAATTGTTTACAATATTCATTGTTTCCTTAATCTTACAAAACCACATTGTCTTAAAAGAATAGTTCAGAATCACATTAAAAAATAATAATCCCTGAGTCTGAAAAAACTAAACTCTTGCAATGAATAACTCCAGGTCTGCTCTGCAGCAAACTCAGCTTCTTGTCCCTGAATTCGTTCCAACCCTGGGTTTTTCCCTCCTGTGCTCAATCTGCACATAAATGCTCCACCACTGAGCCCTACCTGCCTCCCTCTGCTAAATCTGTCACTGGTGCTTAGTCCTTGGAGGTTTTCTCCAGGCACCAAGAAAGCCAACTCCATGGAGGCCTGGCAGGCTCTTCCTGTTTGGGTTTGCATGAATATTTCACAGGAGAATTCTGGATAACCTTCAAAAAGCAAGTCCCAGGACCCAAGATTGAAGGAAGGACATCTTGCTCCCAATACCACCAAACAACATCCCCAAGGACATTTCAGCCTTGGGAAGCTTCCAGTCACTTCAGGGACAAGTACTCGGCTAACATCTCCCTCCCTTCATTGGAACTGATTTTACTCACATTTCTGACACCAAATATATGGGCTTTTTCCTAATAACGATCAATTCCCCAATTTCCCAGACACTAACTGGATGTCCTACAATTCATCTGTAATATTAACCACCTGAAGTTATCATAGATCCCACAAGTTGAGGACTCTGTCCCCAATAGCTGCTCCCACTTTGACGCCATTTGCAAGTTCAGGCCACCTGTACTTCTGATCAGCTGGCTGTGAAGTCAGGGGGGTTCCCACAACCCCTTCCCCAGATTCCATAATTTTCTAGAACAAATGATACAACTCAGGAAAGTGCTTCACTTAGGATTCCCAGTTTATTGTGAAAGATAAAACTCAGAAACAACCAAATGGAAGGGTGCAGAGGGCAAGGCACAGGGGCGAAACCAGAGTTGTGAGATGGGACCGGGTTCCTCACTTGGCCAATTTCTTCTAGGTTTTTGTCTCGCTAATTTTGAAGAATAAAATCCACAGATGATCACAGAAGGGAAGAGCATGCAGAGCAGGATTTATTTAGGCGAGAGGAGAGAGAGCCCCTGCCGTGCAGGAGGGGGCCTGATAGCAGAAGAACCCATTTCCTGTGTTAGCTTAGAAGTTTCTGTTGGTTCTGGACAGAGTGTGGAGCAAAGTCTATGTAAAATAGGTGTCGAAAAGTCATCCTGGCTACCATCTGGGTTCACTTCCATCCCCTTCCTGCACTTCCCTCTGGCTTCACCCCCATCTCTGGGACAGAAGAGTTGGTTGGGGTATTCTCAATTGTGAGTCTCAAGGTTTTCACATTTGGAATAGGCCCCAATGGTGCTCCTTAGTACGTCCACCGGTTAGCCTTCAGGTGTGGTTGAATGGGGCCCACCATCCTCTGCCTGGTGGGTTTACTATCCTATTTTATCCTCATTCAGGGGTAGGGGCACAGATTTTCCATCACCTCTCCAGCTGGGAAGCTCCCAGGCCTGCCTTCTAGGAGTTTCCATGGAGGCTCCATTACAGAAGCATATTTGATTAAATCATCATCCCTTGGTGATAAACTCCATGCTAATCAGGGACAAATACCTCTCTCCTTTCCAAAGATCCAGAGTTGGGACTGAAAGTTCCAACCTCTAATTAATCACATGGTTAGTCTTTCTGAAATGAGTGATATCAACAATGGGTGGTAAGAATTCAAGCATCAGCCCCTCAAGCTACCTAGGAGATCCTGGGCCAAGAGTCATCTCATTAGCATACCAAAAGTATTACTTTATCACTCAGGGAATTCCAAGGTTTTTAGGAACTCTGGATGAGGAACTCAGACAAAGACAAATATATGCTTTTTATTATCACACTTTGGGACAAGGTCCAGACCTCCCAACTGCTGCTGACAGTCAGGTGAGTGAGGTCTTTCAATCTGGAGAACTGTCTGCAGCTGATCAGAGAAATGCCACATTATACTCCATCATTTCTTGACAGTCTCGTCTCCAAGTTCTAAAGTGGTCATGAATTCTCAAGCCACAGGAGCACAGGAAGATGGAGTGCATTCAGTCAGCTTGTAATAATCAGACCTTCACATTGATGCAGCACGCCGATGTATAACCATGCACACTCTTTCAGTCCTACTGGATGGTGAGCTTCATGAAGACAACATCTGTCTGCTCATCATCCACAGCAAGGCATATGGGCACCTCACAAACTGGCCATGCTCAATATGCATTTGCTAGAAAAGTAATCATAGTAATCAACAGAAATAGTCATGTACTATTCTCAAGTACTGCATGACTATAACTGGCATTGTTTTCCCACTGTAAAACCAAGTGGGGGTTTTGCCCATTTTTATATCTATAATGGAACAACTGTTGATAGATTTCCTGGGTTTGAATACAGGCTATTACACCCACGAACACACACTGACTTGGTGAAAGATAAGCCTCTCTAATACATTTCCCCAACATTCCAGGTTCCAGCCATCTCATAACTCCCTCTAAAATGGCCTGAGATGAAACTCCCTTAGCCTTGCACCTGCTGCCCTCCTCATTCTACAGAACCATTATAAGCACAGACTCTGGGCCATATTTCCTGGCTTCAAATCTGTCTCCTTCAACTGCAGATTGTGGCCTTGAGCAAGTAAACCTACCTGTTATCCAATTCGTTTCTTTATTTGTAAAGTGAGGATAATTCTAGCATTAATCAGTGGTAGTTTGCAAAACGGCCACACACTCTTCTTCCTGGGCCTCCTTCCTTGGGCACCACCCACCATGGGGATCCTGGGCGTGGCCTCAGGTAGCCAATAGGATAGCAGCAATAGCGGAGACTTGAGAAACTCCACCACTTGTCCTCTTGCTGCCTTGGGACTCTGAGTTCACCATTTAAGCAAGGTCAGTCAGGCTACTCAATGAGAAGATGAAAGACCATGGATGATCAGTCATCCCAGCCAAGCCCCTGACGCCATCATAAGCCGGCCAATCCCCTGTCGACCTGCCACAGGTGAATTTATGCTAATGCTAAAAAAAAAAAAAAAAAAAAAAAAAAAAAAAAAAAAAAAAAACCAATGTCCCAAGGGGTAGGGCAAAGGCAAAGCAGAAATCTCAGACCATGATCGTGGCAGCTAACTCTGTCATACTTACAAAGTCCCTCTTGGATTCCTACCACCCGTTGTTGATGTCACTAATTTGGCAATCAGTCGTGATTAGCCTACGTGTTCCACTGCAGGAACTGGAGGTTGACATGTCATGCTTCAGGTTTCACCTCCGTGTGTAACATGTGTGTTACGTTTCCCCTCATCTCCTGGAGCTCTGAAATCCTGTTATCTTAAAATCAATTCCATTGATGGGACATCTCTTCATTTCAGCTTGCACAGTGCCCTAACTGACCATGACTTGGAGAACCTCATTTTCCAAAATGCCTTAGACTAAGACTGCATTTGTAGCTGACTTTTACAAACAGTTTGAGGTCATGGAAAGGCCTAGATCATGGCATCTGAATCAAAATCTGAAATTAAATCTAAAATTGAAATCCCTGCTTAGGCCTTTTATCCCAAGAGTTTCCATCTCACCAGAACATCCATATTGCTTCTGGATTCTGCTACATCTGGTTTTCTGTCTGCCTTCTCTCCTCTTCTCCCATTTAATTCACTTCTATTCATCAAACCCAAATTTCTCCTCTTTTTTCATTGCCTTCTTCCAGACAAACTGTTGGAGCCTCACCTCCCAACTATGGTGACCTATCAAGGAATGTTCAGATGTTATCTGTTCTCCACAACAAATATGACATCATGGAACAGTCCAGAAGCAATATTAATCTGTTCCCCCTCAAGGTTAGATTGCACCTATGATTCCTCACTCCAGTCCCAGAGCCACAGATGGATTTGCTGAGGTTTGCTTAGAATGTCCTAATGCTGTGCACAGCAGGCAGACCATTCCTCCTAAAGGAACTCACCTTCCTTGGTGCCCCTGGACATTCTACTGACACTGGGCTTCAAGCGGATTTTAAGATCTTCCCACCTGTCCATCAGTGAGGCTAGAAAGAATTACACACTTTGCCCTTGGTTATTTTTCCTGGTGAAGATGAAGGCCATGGAGAAGATGTCCTCTTCCCTACTAATCTTCACACCTCCTCCAAAGGCACGTTTAAAATACTTTATCATAAACCTGACTTAAAACCTTCAGTTGCTCCAATTTTCTCTGAGCCTTGAGCAATTTGCAGTCAAGGGTAGCCGAGTCCCACCACCACCCTGCTGGAGCTGGAGTGGGATTCAAATCCTAGCGACCCTGGATCCCGGCCCTCAAAGGCCCTCTGCGTACCTTTTCCTTTTCTATCTTTTTGCTTTGAAGTTGGAGGCTGTCTTGAGGAGGTCCTGTAGCGTGTTGACTGACCAGAACTGGAACTGGAATTGATAGAGACAATTCCCATCAGAGGGGAATAAAAGGTGTTGGGCAATAATAGGTACTAGGAAAATTAGAGTGATTAGCATAAAACAAAGTTGCATTTCTGAGTCATTTCTTACTTAAATCAAAATGAATCCACCAAAGCAAAGGTTTTACATTTCAAAAAAGGTTTAAACATAAGATTTTAAAAAGCTTTGAACATTAAAAATTAAGCAATGAAAGGATAAGAAGAAATGTAATAGAATCTTTAAGTAGCTGAGAATGAGGAAGAGCTTCTAAGCATAACCTGGCTACCCTAGCTAACAGTCAACACAGAGGAGCCACACGGCCAGCTAAGGGAAGGATGCAGAGACAAAGGACCACGTGATGTACGATCCCATTCAAGGGAACATCCATCTGTAGAGATAGAAAAGTAGATCAGTGGTTGCCTGGGGCTGGGGTGGGCATGGGGTAGGGACTTGGTCAGTGAGGACTGGGATCGTGTATAGGTGGGTTGTGTTCCCCCCCCCCCCCCGCAAAATGAAAATACTGCAAAATTGAAGGTGGTAACAGATGCACAACTCCGTTAATACACTAAAAGAAATTGAACTGTACATTTTAAATGGGTAAACTGTATGGCTTGTGAATTTTGTCTCAATACAACTATTGTTTTTAAAAAAGAAGAATAGAGCCAGGAGTGGTAGGAAACACTTGTAATTCAAGCAACTTGGGAGGCTGAGGCAGGAAGATCACAAGTTCAAGACCAGCTGGGGCAAACTTAGCAAGGCTCTGCCTCAAATCTAAAAATAAAATGGACTGAGATATAGCTCAGTGGTAAAGCATCCCTGGGTTCAATTTCCAGTACAAAAGAAAAAAAGGAGGAGGAGGAGAATAATGGAGGGATATAAATCAAATTATCAATAGCCGAAGGAAGGAAGGAGAAAAGGAAAAAAGAAGGAGAGAAGAGGGAGAGAGGAGGCAGAACCTGGTTTCTTTTCCTAAGAAGCCAAAGGTAGGAGCCATTCCTGAGACTGCTCAAGTTGCTCTGATAACTACTTAATTATTACGTTGAAAAACAAGTTTCTTTACCTCAGTTTTTGCATGAGATTAGATTAGATTAGTATCCAAGTTAAGTTCACAATGCTTTACAATGTTTGTTCAGCATGAGTTTCCTACTTGGGAAACATCCCAGCTCAGCCTCCTGGATTTCGTCCAGCTTGCCTGGATCAAGTGTGAAGTGTTGGGATGACCCCCTGTTCAGTTCAGAACCCTCTGACTGTATCTAGTCCCTCTTTTAAGTGTAAGAATCACCTGCAGGATTGAGTATAAAAATCTATTAAGGATGCCATTCCCCACTCAGAGAATCTCTTCTGTGTTGAACTGTCCTGTGTTGAACTGGGAACTTCCAGCTCAGTGCCCAACTACATGTCCCCATGGGAACCTCCGTCCTGCATCTGGCAATCAGCCAGAGTGACCCAGTCCTCACAGAGCTCAGGGCATGTGGGAAACCCTGGTACTGCCAGGCAGTGTCTGGTGGGAGAGCAGGCATCCAGCCAGCCACCAAAGCCTCCAGGGCCAAGATGGACAGTTTGGACCTCCTCCCATGTCCAGGGGACAACAAAGGGCTCTGCTGAGGGGCTCCAAGCAGAAAAGTCCTGTTGATATTTGAAAAGACCACCTGACCTCGGGGTGAGAGGGTTCGGAGCAGACTTCCTGACGTTCCAGCAGCGAGGTCAGAGTCAGAAGGGTAGGGACACCTGCTATATCCAACAGTTGTGGCCCCCAGCCCCTCTTACAAGGGCACAGGGCTTCACAAAGCTGCTCTTGGAGATCGCAGCGCCTCCTAACTCTACGCTGCACTGTGTTTATCCCAGCATCCTTACTGCCTTACGCCTGGGTCTCCTGTCCAACACCTTTTTTAAATTTTTTGCGGCTTATTACTTATTTTATCCCCAGCCTCACTGAGATACAATTGACAAATAAAAATTACATATACTTAAGATGGACAATGTGCTGCTTTGGTATATGTCTACACTGTGGAATGAGTACCACAATCAAGTTCATTAACACACCATCACTTCACCAGTTATGTTTTTGTCTATGTGGTAAGAACCCCTTAGCAGATTTCAAGTGTGCAGTTCAGTGTTGTTAGCTGTAGTCACCAGGCTGGACACTACAGAACTTACCCTTTGTACCCTTCAACCAACAGCTCCTGTTTCCTCCACGCACTGAGTCCCTGGCAAACACCATTCTACTCTCTGCTTCTGTGAGATTGACAGTTTTAGATTTCAGAGTGTGTAATATTTGTCTTTCTGTGCCTGGTTTATTTTCCCAAGCATAATGTCTTCCAGATTCATCCATGTTGTCAAAAATAGCAGGATTCCCTTCTTTTATAAGGCTGAACAATATTCCAGTGTGTGTATGCACTCGTTCATACATGCCATATTTTCTTTATCCATTCATTGTTGATGAACAGTTCATCTCCATATCTTGGGTATTGTGAACAGTGCTGTAATGACCATGAAGTAGAGCTCTCTTTGCCAGACAGATTTCATTTCCTTTGGATACACACCCAAAAGTGAGCTTGCTGAACACAAGATAGTTCTGATTTTTATTTTTGTGAGAAACTTCATACTGATTTTCATAATGACTATAGCAATTTATATTCCCACCAACCAGGGACGAGTTCCTTTTCTCCATATCCTTACCAGCATTTATTATGTTTGCCTTTTTGAGAGTAACCATCCCGACGGGGGTGAGGTGGTTTGATCCCCTTCTCTGATGATTAGTGATGCTCAGCTCTTTTGCACGTGCCTGCTGGATATTTGTATCTTCTCTTGAGAAATGCCTATGAGGCTCTTGCAGGGTGAGACAGGGCCTTGTTAACCAGAAGTAAACCGGGTACTGTCGGTTAACTGAAAGAAGAAAAGAAAAGCAAGCACTCACTCACGTCCTTCTCAGCCACGGGCAGTTCCCCAGCTCCTACGTGGAGTTAGAAAAACTAGAGGGGGTAGGGGCAAGCCCTTCTCTGTCATCCCAGGTTGAAAAGCCTTCAAGTTGACTTAAGCTTGTCCTAAGAGGCCCTCTCTTTGCCTTGCAGGCCCGTACACATGGTTTCCAGAACCATGGGCAACTTCTAAGTTTTTCCATAGGCTCAGAAAAGGAGAGCTCACTCACCCTCCCGCAGTCTCCCCAGCAAGAGTGTAGTTCCTGCGTCCAAAGGGGACTTGGAATATTTCAGCAGCTCAGCTTTGAAGGGTCACAGGATGGTATGGTGACAGCCAGGATCAGCAGTGAGCATTTATGTTTTTAGGATAACACTCCCAGTCACCTTCATCAGATTTGACACTCAGTGTGAACAGAGGACCACCTCAGGGTATGTGACAGAAACCACAACTACCTATGGTAAGAATGATGAACGGCATGATGAGCACCGTCGAGTCATGACTGAAGGGCGGTAATACTCAGCTATGGTGATGGGAAATAAATATGTACATAAAATCTCAACCTGGTGACTTCCTAGTGTCAGAATCACGTTTAGTGTGGGACTTATTTTCTTGTGTTCTCTTCAGTGATTTCCTCATTCTCTGCAGTGAGACTTTGTGACTACACTAATTGGAGAGGAAAACTATTTTCAGAAATCATCAAAAATTATTTGCTCTGTTGCATATTATACAAAGAAAATAACCAGCACTTTTAAGAATTTTAGAACTGGATTCAAACTCCTGCAAATTGGCTGAGGCCTACCAGCATGAGGGTTATCCTGCAACAAGTCAAGGAAGAGCCTGCTTGGAGTGGAGTCCGGGGGGACAAATAGGGATTCCCAGAGTCCTACCCACCCCCACCGCCACCCTGTACTGACTAACAGGAGGGTGTCGGGTGAGGAAGTTGGCCCTTCAGGTGAACGTCCTAGAAAGTCTAAAGTCACAGAGGAAGTGATGAAAGTTGAACCCTGAGGTTTGCAAGTCTCTGCCCAGCTCAACACCCACAGAGGTGCCCCAGTCAGCCCGGGCTGGGCCGCTCCCCAGGGCCAGGCCTGTGACTGCTCTGTAAAAGTCACTAACACCCCATCAGTCTTCCAAGGTTCCAAGGAAGCTGTGTGAGAGCATAGACACATCCAGGGTTTTACTGGAAGAGTAGAACTTGGTTTTTGTTGAACAAGGGGCAGCATGATTTCACCAGAAAGTCACAGACCTGGATAGCTCTGCTTTACACTTTATTTTTCAATCGATGTCAACATGCAAACATGGGATTGGAAGTTCCAAGTGGTTCATATTTCAGTGTGTGAAGGTTGAACCCTCTCTCCGAGCACCTCCCACTGCCCAACTCCAGGGGGCACCCTTCGCCTTGTTTTCTGTGTGTCTAGCACTTCAGGGCTCCATCCACATAGAACCCAGGCGCTGGTGCCCCTGGAGTTGCGCAGCCTGTGGGCCTGACCTCTTCCTATAGGGCAGGCGAGGCAGGCCTCTGCTTAGAAGCCTCTAGTACTTCCCCTCACATCTCACTGACGAGAAGTGGGTCACTGCCTGGTGCTGACTCACTGGCAAGCAGAATGGAACTCGAGTATAATATGGCTTATCAGGACTCTTAACCCAGGACTGGAGTGGGGCCCAGCTCCTGCCGAAGCACACTGTCACACAGTACAGAGAGGGGAGTGAGAACAGGGTATGTTCCCAGCAGCATGGCCGTGCTTGCGTCTAATCCTCAGCGTTTCCGAAAGGATGGTGTCCAGGTCAAGGAAAGGGAGCGTGGATACCTGGGGCCTCTCAGACCCCACAATCAACAGGAGAATAAAGAAAGTAATTGTTGGAGAGGAGAATTTACAACTGCTGTGGGTCCCACACAGCTGAGTCTCTGCCACTCCCATTCAATGCTCCCTTTGGCCACTCCCATGTCCTAAATGCAGGGACAACTTGGAATGCGCACGGGCCTTCAGATTGGATGTGCCTAGAGCCCTGTCTTTGCCATTTACTAACTTTATGACCTTGCAAATATTACTCAAGGACCCTACGCTTCCGTTTTAAAGTGGAGATAATAAATAGCTACTTGGTAAGATTTCTGTGAAGACTGGTTTAATCAGATAAAGTCTGTAGCACAAAAGAGGTAATCAATAATTCTTAAGCTCTGGTGTCCTTAAGAGTTGCCTGAGAGTCTGTGTAAACATGCAGGTTCCTGGGCCTCATACCTCAGTTCTGCTGCACGCTTTCGAGGTTAGGAATCTGCATTTTTAACAACTGCCCCCGGTGATTCGAATGTAAGCTTCTGCTATCATCCTTGGGTAGCTTTTAGGGGAAATCTGAGCGTGACGAATATCTCCTGCAATAAGACAATTCATCTTCATTTTAATTTTTTATCTACAGTGAGATGCATTCCATTAAAATAATTGAGTCTGCAGTTTTGGGGGTATGCCCTGGCTTCTTCGTAAATGCTGAACTTCCCCTGCACAAATCATCCAAGCACAAGTTGTGAAGGGGAAGCCCTCCCCAAAGGAAGAAAGGCATTCACCTCCACCACTGCAGCCAAAACACAACTCTTAACTAAAATTACCAAAGCATCACGTTTCCGGCAGAGAAGCTCCTTCCAGCCTCCAGCCTGGATTAGTGGAGCGCTGACGGACCCGGCTCCATAAAATTGACTTACTTGCCCAGGAAAGGTGCAGGGCCCAGAAAAGCAAAGGTGAACCCGGCCTTCCCCTCCTCCCTACCACTGTGGTGCTCCCCCTGGTCTCAGGAAGATGTAACAATGTTCCTTTCCTCTTTCCAGCCTCTTAGCCTCCAGCAATAAGAGCTCTAAGATCTCTGCTGTTATTGCAAAACTAGGATAGGAAACCTTGTGCAGAAGCTGTGACTTGGAACAAAAGAACAGGAAAGAGAAAAGAAGCTCCCGCCAGCCGGTGAGAGGGGACACCAAAGGAGGATGCCAAGGTTGAGAGAGGACAAAGGAAGCATGTGCTGGGAAGAAGGGCATTATGGGTTGTGAAAGAGTTGAGAAGGAAGCGGCAGAAGACGAAGCCGTGGTCCATGGTTCATGGATGGCACTGGCCTCATCCTGCCTGCCTGAGAAAGACTTGGCAGCAGTCAAGTTTGTGCAGAGCTGTGGTCAGATGAGAGCGATTAACTGTTCTTTTCCAAAAGGGCAAACCAAGGGCAAAATGAAATGCAATAGGATGGGAGGACGCTTGGTGGGAGGCCAGTGGCTCCCAAATCTGGCTGGCTGTCAGACTTGAGGGGTCTGGTTGAGACCCCAACTCTCAGCACCACCCACCTCCGGAGCCCAGCAACATGGACAGATGTGGGAACTCGCTGCTCTAGAGGTCCCCAGGGTTCTGGACTGATGGCCTTCTGGGGCAATGGCGTTCCTTCTGTAGATTTGTCAGAGAAATTAGTGCATTGTGCATTTTCCTTTTCTTTCTTTCTTTCTCTCTCTCTCTCTCTCTCTCTCTTTTTTTTTTTTTTTTTTTTTTTTTTTTTTTGCAGTGCTGGGAATCAAGCCCTCCAGCCTGCTAGGCAAGCACTCTTCGAAGTTAATGCATTTTTCTAAAGTGCAATAATCACATCTGTAAAGCCCTTAATCCTCACAGCTAGGACCACTTAAGGATCTTCCCAGATGCTAGGATTCTGATGTGGAGGCCCCCACAGCACATCAAACATACTAGCATATACCCACATCCCATCTAAATAGAATCTTATCATACCATTTTGAATCTTTTTGTTTTGCTCTCGTTGTCTCATTTAGCTTAGAGTTCACATTTATTTCTTGGAGACCATCTGGATACTCAGATTTTTTTTTTTAAGTGAAAGAAAAAATTTAACCCACAGGTAATTTGCCAATGTAATGAGAGTTTTGTGAACACCAAATTTAGCAATTGAAGGAGTTGACCTATTATGTTATATTTTTCTGGCATGTAGTTAAATGCTTATTAGTGTTGACTTCAAGCTTCATTTGTATATTTTGGATTAAACCATCTGTTCCAGGTCTCCATCACTCTGGAGGCCTCTGCACAAGCTTGAGGCACGGCACTAGTCCCGTCTAATGGAACCAACAGCCTGCCCGTGAAGACACTGAGAGCAGAGCTATTTTGGAGATGAGAGGATCATCAGAGTTGACTTCAGAGGCCTACAGCCTGTGCGAAAGATGAGCTTGTGAACAGAGACGTCACACACATAGTGTAGGCCGAGTGCGGTGGTACATGCCTGTGATCCCAGCTACTCAGGAGGCTGAGGCAGGAGAACGGCAAGTCCAAGGCCAGGCTGGGCAACTTCGTGAGATCCCGTTTCAAATTAAAAAATAAAAAGGGCTGCTTCGGAAACTTTTCTTGGTCTGCTTCTCTCCTATCCAAACGTGATCAACTCTCCTGGCACAAACTTTCCCCATACATTAAATGACAGTGTATTGCTCCTTCTGTGGTTTGTTGAGCCAAGAAGATTCCATCTTTCACTGTCCTGTCTGATTTTCACCCAGGAAAACTTGACTTGGAAAATCTGGCGATTCCATTCTGCCTGGGGTGACTTCAGTCTTAAATTTCACTTTCCCAGGCCAGGAACGAGCAAGGCATTGGAAGATCACATGCTTTTCTTCTTTGAATGAAGCCAAGGACAATAACATGAACGATCTATTGAAGGAGAAACACAAGTAAACCACAGTAACCCTCCTGGGTGGGATTGGGGAAGTCTCCGAAACTTAGAACTTCTGCCAGCTTTGATTCAAAATTTCCCTTTTTCCCTTCTCCAACCATGTATTTGAAAGCATGGAAATGAATACAGTTAGAGAAGAATGTTTAATCTTGTCATCTAAAGACGTTACGTAAATACTTTGTTATTCTTCATTAAATCCCCCAGCCATGGAATGCTGGTTCTCCTGGACACGTGAAACACGGAAAGATAGCTACAGAATCCAAAACAGGATTTTTGTCTTAAAATGGAAGGAAGGAAGGGAGGGAGGGAGGGAGGGAGGGAGGGAGGAAGGAAGGAAGGAAGGAAGGAAGGAAGGAAGGAAGGAAGGAAGGAAGGAAGGAAGGAAGGAAGGAAGGAAGGAAGGAAACCATTGAAATGCAAATTTGCACCCCAGTTAAGTGCTGGGAGTCTGTGTTCTCCAGGATGCTGGGCACGAAGTGATGCTCCCGAGCTTCTGTCTCCAGGCAGAAGACCCCATGTGGTCCTTAAATATAAGAATCAAGGGGCCAGGCCCCGCCCCATGGAGTAGTCAGTTTTCAGAATGTTATTCTTTCTGCCAAACGGAAAGCAACAAAACACCCTCCCCTCCTTGACCCAGGGCGAGACGCAGAGCCAGGAAAGGCCTGGCTAGAAGGAGGAAGGACTCCTTCCGGGTGGACAGAGCTTCTGGGAAGGAACTGACTCCAGCGATTACAAATGGAGCTCAGCAAGTCTATTCTCTGAGACAAAGACTAAAACCACCTACGAGAAGTAACGCCCCAACTCAGAATTGAAGAGGCCGGGGCGGAGGATGTGGCTCAGCGACATGGTGCTGTCCTCTCAGGCATGAGGCCCTAGGTTTGACCCCTAGCAGACATAAAAAAAAAAAAAAATAGAATTTTTTTAAAAAGAAGAGGCCAGGGAAGTGACAGAACCCGTGGGTGTGGCACACTGAATCCACAGGGAACTTTCTCTGAGCCACGCCTGACCAAGCCGGGACTACAGGAGTGGTGAGCATGGTTTTAAAAGTCCAAGAACTGAGACTCCATGCGCTGGGGGAGAAACCAGTGATGGGACCTCGTGACCAAAGCCGCAAAATGATCTCCAAACGGCAGGCGGTCATTTGCACTGGTTCCCAGTGGCGCTTCAGCAACAAATGTTGCTCTAACAAAATTGCTATCAAGAATCGCTTGTAGCAGTTTGGCTAAATATAAGGTTGATCATTGTGGACCAAAGAACAAAATATGGAGATTAATTCCACATAAAGCATACTGATGAAAAATATGAATTATTTCCATTAGTGTTGTTCATGAAGTAAACTAATGATATTAATCCTAACTAACATTTATTGAGTCCCTATTATGTATGAGGCACTGTGCCAAATAAGAGGTAGACATGACCATCATTAATCTTTATTAGAGCTCTTTGAGATGAGTACTATTATCTTCATTTTCCAATTAGGAAACTAGTCTCAGAGATGTTAACTAATTTGCCCTCTGTCACACAGCCAGTAAGAGGCAGAGTTGGGATTTGAACCTAAGAAGCCTGAATCTAGAACTGTAGAACCAAACAAGAGTTTACTTATTTATTTGTGTGTGTGTGTTCCTGGGGATTGAAGCCAGGGCCTTGTGCATGTGAGGCAAGCGCTCTACCAACTGAGCTACATGCCCAGCCCAAGAGTTTATTCTTTATACTGTTAAATCCAATTTATTTCAATGAAACATCATCCATCATTTCATGTCATTAATTTGAATTTAATTGATTTTGTCATTTTGTTTTTATCTAATTTCAAATTTTATCTTGGTTTTATAATTGTATTAAATCTACCAGTCTAAACACTCTGCGTCTAGTTTCAGATTTATAGATATTTAAGTAACATAATAGTAAAATTAGGTCAACATTAGTTATCTGTGAGAAATTTTTCCTTTAAAAATATCCTTAGCCAGGAGCAGTGGTGCATGCCTGTAATCCAAGTCACTCAGGAGTCTGAGGCAGGGGAATCACAAGTTCAAAGTTAGCCTCAGCAACTTAGGGAGGCCCTAAGCAACTTAGCAAGACCCTGTCTCTAAATAAAATATAAAATGAACTGGGGATGTGGCTCTGTGGTTAAGTGACCCTGGGTTCAAAAAAGTATATTTTTCTTATGTTTAACTACAATGTAAAAAAAAAAAAAAAAAAAACAAAAACAAAAACAAAAAAAACTGCCCCTTACATAACTCAAATTTTTCTTGTGTCCAATACAACATTTTGAACACCAAATAATATCTTACCTACAGCTGCTCATCTGTTTTCTCCTTTTCATGTTCACAGAAGTTTTCCTCCTGAATTCCATTCTGGATGGAATGTTTTCCACAAACTAATGTGTTTCATGGCACTAGCCACTTCCTAAGGGTTGGGCAGAGTTCTTCGGTTTCCATTAACCATAGCGTGACTCTCTCTAGTATCGTCTCTCGCTGTTTTCAAATGCATCCTCTCATGTAACACATCCCAAGGAGGTAGGCAGTGGGAAGACAGTTTGTCACACCTCACAGAGAATCTAAAGTACAGAGAGGTTAACTAAAACTCATAAGAGTTCATGTCACACAGTGAATTTTATATACTCAGGTGTCTTTAGATTCAAAATAAGATTACGCATCTCCCAGAGAATTTGCATATTGATTCTGTGAAGCCATCAGATCAAGAGGTCTCTGCCCCATGCGTGTGTGCTGTTCCCACAATTAGAGGGGAAGAGAGGTCAAAGTGATGTTCAGTGGGGTGTGGCCAGAGTCTGGTTTGACCTTTAACTTTAAAGTGACTAGCTTTGCGACCTTGGGAAAATTACTTTGCTTTTGTGGGACTTGACTTCTTCATCTATCAAGTGAGAATAGTGATAGTACCTACCTCAGGCAGTCATTTTGATAAAATTAAATAAGATAATGCACGCAAAGTGCTTAGCACTGGCTTGAAGAGACAGGAGTGAGCACCATCAGCGGTGGCCACTGTGCTACCTGGATTTTCTGCTCAGGATGGACAGAAGGCTGTCCCTGCACAGAAGGCTTCCAGCACTGACACTGCCCAGATCTTAGAACTCCTGCTGAGATGGAAGTAAAAGAACAGATGCTGAAAAGGAAATCAGTGGAGAAATCCCAACCAATGTGGCTAACTATGGATGATTGTGTCAGACACTTTCTGATTTAGCTCCATATGGGCTAAACAAGGGGATTCAGAAGTTCAGAGGTTGAGAAGCTTTAGGGTTAATCCGGCAACTAAAAAACCTCTAGGGTCCAAGTTGCATACATACCTTCCATTGACCAGATTTGATGGCCCTGTGGTCTCAGGCGACTCCTGTCACTGTCCCAAGGCGGTTACCACAAGATTAGAAACAGCCAGGACCATGTCAGGGAACCCGGCCTGTATCTTTCTTGACTCTCCATTTCCTAAGGAATAAGAAACCTCGTCAGAAGCCTCCCACTTCCTGTCAATGCCTTGAGGGCCAGAACTGGGCTGTGTCCCTTCCTAAACGAGTCCCTGTCCAGCAGCATTGTCCAGAGTTTGGAAATTCTGCATGTAGAGCAGGATATGGGAAGCTCAGAGGAGACAGAGTTTGGATAAAAGCAAGGAAGAAATCGGGGTGTCTCTTGGGTACTCAGCTAAGTGTCTGCATTTATTGAACACCTCCTGTTTGGACAGAGAAGTGCTTTCTGGAAACTGGGTCTCTATGTGGATCACACATTGTGCGAGTGAACATGCGCGCATGGCCTCCAGGTGGGCCCAGGCCTCTGGGAGCACAACCTGAGCCAGGCTCCTCCCTCCTCACGGGCGCACCACGACTTCAAAGCATGGAATGCTATAGTTGGAATAAGAGTGCAGGGAGAAAGGGAACCGAGCCGCCACCCGAGAAGGTTGACATCCAGCTAGGGGTGTGTTTTAGAAGTCGGTTCCTCAGGGGACTGTAACCCAAGGCCACCAGAACTGAAAGGGCCCAGTCAGGGGACGGAGGCCGGACAGGGCTCTTAAAGCCCCGCCTTGGCCTGACTCGAAGCGTCTCCACTGGCTGGACTGCTCTCCAGCTGCAACTTCCGGAATCTATTTCGGGAGGTGAAAGCATTTCTGGAAAGAGCAACATCCTCAGGGAAAGGAAATGTCGCCCTGTACCGGATGCTTCTGAGTAGCAGGATCCGGCTGGTCTCACGGGGCAGATGGGGTCCGAGCCGAGTTCCTGGAGGAAACACACTACTGATTGTCCTGATCTGGTGGCAGCCCTCTGAAAATAAAGTCAAAAATTCACTTACCTTATAATGTACTTCTGATCCCAAATCGGAAGACCTTGATTTTGGCTAAAAGTAACCTGCTGGGGTGATGGGCTGACAGATCTGACTCCATGAGAATGTTCTAGGCCAGACTCTAAGGGAAATGACTACAGAGACTCCATTCTGCTCTGAGACTCCATGTTATGTAGGAAATAAGCTTCTCCCATGGGAACACCCCTCCTCTGTCCCCATCATCAGTTACTTAGTGTGGCATGTTTAACAATACAGAATGACAATCCTATGTAAAGAAAAATTGCTCTCTTTGATTCCTATTGCTCCTAAACAATGTACCGTGTGAACGGTGGTTGTGTGGATGTTAGTAACCATTCTTTAGTTTGTACCTAGGTAAGGGTCATTTTGACCCACTTCCCCCTCTGTCGATGATCTCATGATGTTAGTTTGTAATTTCGAATCATAGCAACAGATACTTATGATTGATGTGATTTCTGGTATAAGAATCCCTACAACCCTATGGTTGGGGCTGTACTCCCAATAGCCATTTTTGGGGCATTGTGTGAGACAGCCAGCTGCTCAGCTTAATAAAGACTCTCAAATTTGGACTTCTCAGTGGTGATCGGCCTGTTCTTAAGTTGTGCCCCATAACACTGGGAGGTGAAGATCTCGAGTACTATCATGATTACCCTGGGAGCTACCCAGCTGCCCCAAGAAGTTCTCTCCATTCCATTCAGAGTCAGGAGAGAGTCCCACCAGGGAGACTCAAACCAGCAAGCATCTCCTCTCCTCTCCTGCTTGTGCATGGAATTGGCTACTGGAATTAAAGATTTCCCCCCGAGTCTATAAATTGGTCATATATATGTAGCAGCTATGCCGTGCTCTTCCAATGTAGAGTACAAATAAATCACACCTTTCTCATTTTAATTTAATCACCACAGACCCTTCATAGGAAGCAGAAAGGCCTCTGATCTGCCAAAAGCCAAAGAACACCTGTTTTAGCCTCAAGATATCCAGGTGCAGCATCCAAAATGGTGATTACCTCCTTAGTGTCCTTTCTACCCCCAAATACTTATCCGGTCCATTCATGGTAACCTTTTCTCCTGGCCAGTGACTGGTTTGGACAAGAACTAGACCTGAGACCCAGCTTTGGTCCCCGAGATATCAGGCAAACCTGCTGGGGGCTCCTGGAACTTTCCTGGCTTTCTCTCCTAAGGAAAGGGCTTTCACAACATCCGGGGAGGAATTCTCTCTCAGCCCTCTCTTTCCTAGTAGCCTCACTTGGCATGTGTTCCTGAGTGTTAGTCACCCCTCCCCACTTGGTAGGGAAGAAAATGCATCTGGGATTGAAAAATACCAACTCTGAGTGTGTGGACATTTCTCTTCGAGTGTTTAGAGTAATAAAGACGATTGATAGGCTCTTTGGCATAATTTAGGAGTCTTCCTTTTTTCTCAAGGATTAAATAAATAAAAGCCCCTTTCTCACGCTTCCATTCAGATTATAATGTAACAGTGTCACTGGTTTAAGCTCAGATGTGAGAGATTTAAAAGAAGTTGCTTGAAAAGAGTGGTTTTGCTTCTTAAAAAGAAACCCCTACTTCAGATGATTTTTGACTTTTCATTCCTAGGAAGAAGCCAAGTTAAATGTTTTTAATCCTCAAAGTGCCCTTTCATAATCTCTCCGATCGTGGTTGCAAAGCAGAAATTGAAAAGCACCCATTAGATGTCTTTCTAGTTCTCACATCTGTCTACCTCCACTGTAACTGGTGAGGCCGGAGGAAGCTCAGGTGCAATGGGAAGATAATGCAGTGAGTCACGATCACAGGATTTCTTTCCTCTGAAACTAGACTTTGTTTCAAGCGTGACCTTTGAGAAGAGACATAACATCAGCTGACTGACAAGACTGTTGCCAGTAGACGCATCTGACAACAGTAAATGTCAGTCTCCCAACACGGTTTCTACTTTATTTCATGAATGCCATCCTCAATGGCATAATTGAAAACATATGTCACAGTACTCTATACATTTCGAAGCTCTACATAAATACCTTCCCTGTCTTCATTCATGGCAAACCAGGATAAAATGTCTAGGCACAAAAATTTCCTCATTGCTCCAGGAATTCTTCCAGTTTTTTCCTAGTTTGTTTTTCCAAGAGTCTCCTTGAACGTGGACTTTGAGGTCTGGAATTGCTTCTATACTCCCACGGCTTCTACCACCACACGCAGATGGTAACCCTCCAACCATCCTCTACCTACGCCTGGGAAATTGGGCCCTGTGACTTGGAGAAGGATCCCTAGGGGCGACAGAGTTAAATACAGTGGAAAGTTCTGCATCTGGCCAGTAGAGGGCGATGGTAAAAGGAAACAGAGCATTTCTGCAAAGAAGGCAGTTGTGCCGATATGCAAATACAGGCAGGGCTGCCGCCCTCTGCACTTGGGAATATCCAGATAGGCGGCCTAACTCAGTCGTTCCCTTGGATTTCAGTGTAATGTATGTGAGTTACATTTTTTTCACCCATCCCACACTAAATTTTGGAAGAGCAATGTCTTTCAAACTGAATGCCCCCACCCCCAGGAAGTGGCAGTTAAAAATATTAAGTATATACTATTTATAATAAGCTGTTTCTCTAATAAAAATCAGGAGCATTAAAATAGTAATAAACAAACAGATGGAAGGAGTCCAGAAAAGCAGACTTGTGAAGCACAATGTAGAAGCAACTCAAATACCTAAAAATATGCAGTCATGATAATAACCATTTGCAGACACTTCCTCACGTACCTCCCACTGAGCCTACAAGGCAGCTACTTGGCGGAGTGATGGACCCAATTCACACTACGTGGGAGGCAGCACTGACACAAACTCAGGATCCTGTGCCCTCAGCCACCTCACTCTGTCACCCTTGATAGTCATTCACTCAACAAACCTTGTGGACAAACAGTACAGAGGCGGTTGGTGGCTCTCACTGCACAGCCATACTGGTGAACTTGCCCCTGGAACCAAGATTTGAAGGCTGAATAGGAGGAGCAGGCAATCAAGAAGGGAATGGGGGTGAGGTGGGGAGCGGAGGGACTCCAGGTAGAAATGGCACTGCCAAGTGGGGAGGCCAAGGAAGGTCCCTTTGGCCATAGCATAGATCTGAGGAGGAACGTGTTGAGAAGACCAAGAAACAGGCCCCAGGTCACCTAAAAGTACTTTACGCCGTGTGGAGATGTTATTTGGAAGACTGGGAGGACAATGGCAACATTGCAAATGGAATTTCAGCAATATCATTGGCCCAGCAGTATGGAAAATGGACTTGAATCCAGCAAGTCTGATACGGGGAAGGAGGGAGAGAAATGAAAGCCCTAGACAGAAGCTGAAGGAGAGGATTTGGAGTCATTTAGGAAGTGGAGCAGATCCGATTTATTGACCAAGTGCTCATAAACAAGTGAGAGACAGGAGTCAAGGACAACTCAAGGATTCTGACCTGGGTCACTGAGCAGATGATAACATCATTACCCAGATGAGCTCCAGGAGGGCAGGGCTGCAGCTGATCGGGGCCGGCTTATCAGCACGTGGTGCATGACTGGCAGGTAGTAGGTGCTCTACTAATATTTACAGGATGACTGATGGTGGGAATGCCTGAGGACACACAGCAAGAAGGACGTACAGAAAGTTGCTCAGGTAACTGGAGTTCAAGGGCAAATCTGGGCTGATGGTGTGGATTTGGTCTTTTTTCTACTTGGGAGCCAAGTAGAATAAGGACTGAAATGTAGTCATTGCATTTAGCAACCAGGAGATAAGACATCACTTGGCCCTGGCTGGTGGAAGAATCTTATCCTACGGGGTTAGATGAAGTTCAGCTGAAGTCACAGAGAGATGGGCCTCAGAAACAAACCAGGTGAGGACGTGCTGGAACTGGCCTAGACAGGCTCGAGAGAACCAAGACGTAAAGTCTCAGGAAGTTCGTGAGCCGGTTGTCAGCCATTGTTAAAAATTAAATAACATAAACTTAAAAATTGAATAAATTACACTGAAAGTGACAGTAAGAAACACTTGAAAATCATCAGTTCCTGATTATTTGCAGTCCGCTATCGTCTGTGCTGCCAGGTCATTGATGTGTGTTTTATGCACCTGCATGACCTGTGCTTCTCACGTCTCCTTCCAGCAGCACATTCACTGACACCACGTGGATAATTTGAACTTGGCCTTGCTGGGAGGATTTACACCATGGGAACCACCAAATGTACTTTCAGGCTCTTTTTTTCCCAGAGAGCTGTGCTTATCAGCACATCACTGAAACACAGCCAGAGGGTGCTGCCCTCCCATTTCTGCCCTAGGGAGTATCAGATGGTCCAAATTACAAAGTCCTGTCTGACAGAGAGTGGCATTGATCTCAATCTGTCCAGTGAGGTGGAGGGGTGGGGAGGGATAGCAGGGCTAGACAGGATAGTCCTCAACCTCAGGGGCTTCAGTGTCACTGCAGTAGAGAGCTCAATCCAGGTACAGGTGCAGAGCCAGGGGCAGAGACCAGCCAGAGAGGACACAGAGGATTTGCGGGCCTAGAGGAAGTGGGTTCCAGTTGCCTAGACTGACATTCAGGGCTGGATTTCAGGACCAGAAGAAATTCAGGAACCGGCAGAAGCCAAGCTGGTGGCCTGGTCACCTGCACTATGCTTGGGTGGGGGCAGGCAGCAACAGCCGACTGAACCCAGGCAGCACTCCTTGGTCGGGGTCAGGGGCTTCCGTCTATTGCAGGCCCTCTCCCCATTGCCTCCACCTGACTGACACAAACCTGCAAACCGCTCTGGGGAACCAGGTGCAGGAGGGTGGCAACCAAGCACTGGGAAGTTAGAGTTATTTTTAAAAAGAAAAGAAAAACTAATAAAAATAATGCTTAAGAAATCCAATGGATAACATAAATCACTTGTTATCCGAGGAAGAGGAGGAAGCCACGGGAGCTGAGTGCATGATCTAGAGAGAAAAGCAAAATAAGAAGAAAACCACCTGAAACGTCTGCTTTTTATTCTCACCCTATGTGGCAATTTCAAGCCATGGCAGGTCCACCCCCACAAACTGTTTAGACTCCAGATGTGCAGTTTTGCCTACATCCTCAGTAATCCATTGATTCTTCTTCAGTTCCTTTCTGTGATGCTAGTTTCGTAGAATCACATATTTTTGTGTTGGAGACTTGCTTCATTTTTCATTCAGAGGACAACACGTAGCAAGCAGCCCTTGATGTGCCATCTGTCCCTCACGCTTGGAGTTGAAGAGCAGCCTTAAAGACAGAGATGGGCTCTGGAACAGTTGGTAGAGAAATTGTTTTGTGTGTGCTGTGGAATAAGTCAGGAGTAGCTATGAGTCACCAGTTTCCTATTATTCTGACATTGTACCTGCATAGCAGAAAGTCGGGGCTTTTGAAGAACACATCAGCGTGCAGGATGTGGAAATGTCGGTCTAGCAGCAAGTTCTGGTGCACACGAGCTGTACAGCATTAGGAGGAATATTCTACTCAACTCCTCAGAGCCTCAGTTTCTCCACTTGTAAAATGTGGTCACTGAGGCCTGACCGCTACCCCTAGCTACTCCCAGGCTAGTGTCAGAGTCTAGCAGAAGCAGGAACAGGAAGGGATGATGCATCTGTTAGTGCCTGCAGCTGCGTCAGTTCCTTGGGATCCAAGAAAGGGAAGGAGAGCCCCTGGTGAGCCTATTTGGGCAGCTAAAACACCGATTTGGGTCCAGAATTTCAATTTCCACTGCAGATACAGTGTGCTTAGAAAAGCCCGAGAACGACAGAGTGAAAATTGGAACTTGGGACCAGGGCTCCCCAGAGTGAGGCTCACCCCAGGGAACCAAGAATAAAAGATGCTGCAAGAGAGAGCCGTGGGTACAGGTGGGGGCTGCCCCTCTCCATATCCAGGCTGCTGTGTCAAGCTGGGCAGGGCAGGGGCAACTTTGGGGGAGCCCCTACATGCCAAGTGGCAGGTATGATCTGCAGCCAGAAGCCCTGGCTGTCTTCACTGGCTTGGCTCAGGATGTTTCTTTTATGGAGGAGGGTGATCGAAATCCGGCAAACCTGCCAAATGTCCTAAATCAAATAGAAAAGAAATCAAACAACACTCAACTCAAGCCTCTTTCTGGCTCACTACTGTACAGGAGGAAAGATCATTTTTTCCTGAACATTCAACACAGGTTCACAAGAGAAAACCAGATAGATGTTTAATTATCACCTACATTTTTTATATATATATATATATATATATATATACACACACACACACACATATATATATATATATATATATATATATATATATGTGGAAGATATCCAGGGAATGAGAAATTCACAAAAGGGTAGCTTTGAATTCCAGCTTATATAGCATCATCAACAGAGAACAGTCCATTTCTAGAAAACTGACAATACAAAGGAAAAGAACATCAGTCTCTAGAGACTGCAAATTGGGGGAAAGTAAATAAACAGCAGATAAGGGCCATTGGTACAGCGTGTTAGTGTCCATTCCTCTGGGCTCTCAAGGGCCCAAAGTTGTCTCTTGTAGTCAACCTCTGTCCTCCCTGGTAGAGGGTCAGGGTGTCTCCTATCCTGAGACCTCACGTGTTGATTTGGACGAGTAGGAGGAGCAGAGCGCTCTCCCACACCGGCTCTTCCCACCCTCAGCTCAGCGATCCCTATGCCAGGAGGGGCGTTCTGACCTCCCACCCCATGCCCGGATTATACACTTCCATATCAAACATGCACTTTTCCTTCGTGCCTGAAAAATAATGGAAAGCCCTTTCCAAAGGGGGCTAATGTTGGCATGGTGACAAACTGTGACCCCCTCCAAAGCCCAGTCCACCTCTGCCCTCGAGGATGCTCAGTGAGGGGCTGAGAAGGCCGCCCTGCACTTCCAGACCAGACCCAGAAGGGAGGAGCTTTCCACACAGGTCTCTAGGTCTCCGTGCGGCGTAGACCCCTGAAGGAAGACACTGGTCACTGTGGAAAAGGACCAAAAGCACTGCTCCTTCTTCAGTTTAGAGCGTAACATGTAGGGTGAGGCAAGAAGGTGCCAACCAGGTCAGATTCAAAGAAACCAGTCACCCAGGGGATGTAGGTGGCCCCGGGGCTCCTGTTGATCCAGAAGCAGGTCAGCCGGAAGCTCCAGGGCTGGTGACTCACTTCCTACCTGGCAGCACAGGTGCGCGTCCCTCCCAGGTGGAGCCCTCCCTTTTCCGTGAGTCACCTCCTCTCTGTGCACCTGCTGATGCTGCAGCCCTACCCCCCGTGCCACGTGGCGGCTTACAGTTCCCACGAGCTTCGTGACCTCTAATATTCACAATTCCTCAAAACACTGAAGTGAAGTGCTGAGAAATCTTATCCTGAAAAACTCCGAGGATTAAAAAACAGGGCCAAGAGCTCCCAGTGATTGCTGGCAAATCTGGAATTAGCCTCCTTATGTTTCTGGCATGAACATTACTCCCAGCCTGCTTCTTGTTCTCCAAATATTGTATCTATGATGTGTGTCGGAATCTCAGTGGGCAGGATTTCTAAGGCAGAGGAAGAAAGCTAAGCAGGTGTCAAGCTCCATTAGTCTCATCTGGTCCCTTTCTGAAATTGACACACTGTAAAGCTCGATGCACATAGGATGCAAATTCATACTTGCTTTGTATATGCATCACAAAGTGAGCTTGAAGTCTGATATTTGGATCTAAAATAGTCTGCTTCGGCCTCCCCCACCACCGTCTGTACCCCTCTGAATGTTTCCATTCATCACACTGACTGGGTTTAGTGGCTGTCTCACTGGAATGGCCAACGGGTACAGAAAAACACCACCTTCTTGTTAATTGAGTCCGCTAAGGCCTCTCTTTGATTAAAATAAGAGGGAAATATAAATTGCAGAAGCAGTAACTAGAAAACAGACTTCCTCCCACCCTACCATGGGCTGGCTCTGCCCCCAGCCGTGTTCAAAAGCCTTGGCTATAAATATGTAGCGGAAGTAAGCAGTAACCACACTGGAGCTAAAAACACTTCACTGGTTTCTGTATGTGGCTTTTGTAAATCAGTTTCAGTACGTCACATTTCCACCTCGGATGTGTGATAACAAGGTCAGGATTACCCAGCAGAGGCAGGAAAACACCCCGGATGTCGTGCCACATGGCACCTTCCCATACAGCTTGTCTTTCCCTTCAGCCAACAGTGAATCCTGGGCCATGGTTGCTGGAGATGGAATTCACCTCTGAAGCAAGCGTGGGCAGGAATGCTGCTCCAGCGAGGTGGCCCTGTGGAGGCCAAATGGCATAAGACTCTTTATCTGTACTGTAAGGAATTAAATAACCAGGTGTCAAAAATGTACAGTCGCTGCCTTGTGACACTGAACAGTAAAATGTGCTGGCAGCGCCAAGTAGCTCTTGCAAAATGTAATTACAGATACCAGTGCTCCGAGAGCTTGCATGGAAATAATTCCCATCCACCTAAAAGAGTAACAAAGGCTGCACGTAAACCTGACGCAGATGATCTGCAAAGGGCCGGGCAGAAAACCAGCAGTTTCCAAGCTGGTAGGATCCAAAGGAGGTTGCTGCTAGTTCCACCACGGACCTTACCCTCAGAGACAGCAACCTCCAACCCCACCATCTTCCACAAAGAATTAGATCTGAAACCCAAGGGGCAAGTGCTTACGTGGCGATGTTCCCAGCCCCACCACACTCAGGAGTGGACAGAGGCTCACAGTCACAACTGTGGAAGCTTCGGGCATTCATTTGGACATTTATTTATTTAATCATTTGAACGTAGTTGAGTAATTTTCCAGAGAGAAAGAACCTGGCATAGGTTAGGTAGCATGACGCCAAGAGCCAAACATTCCACATCTGCTAATGCTCCATCCTGACTCTCTGAAAAAAAAAAAAAAAAAACTGTAATTTTTATTCACAAGGGAGCTTTGGAAATGAATAAGATGTTGGCCAGGAAAGCCTGTCATTGCAGACTTCATTGCTGAAAAAACTTTGTAAATGATCTTGGGCCCATGAGCACAGTTGATCAGGAACACAATACCCAATTAAATCATCCTTACAAAAATTCTTTTTAAAAAAATTTTAAATAGCTAATTGTAATCATTGTGACAATATTTTCCAGAAGCACATACATATTTTCCAGAATATTTTAATGAAATACCCAAGTATCTTGTCACCAACCGTCAATGCAGTTAGGGTACTGTTCAATTGTCTCATGGATTCCATCTGGGTGCTACTGTAATTCTTCCTCTTAACTTGTTTTGAATCTGACACCTGGACACACAAGGGACACCTACTGAGTCATCTGTCCAGCTCAAAATGTTTCCAAGGGTTTGGACTGGACTCTGGCACAAAGTCACCTGCCTCCTGTCTGTAGCAATATGAACGAGCAAACCCACCCTACCCTCCCGTGCTTAGGAACAAAGAACTCTTTCCCATCACTGGGTTTATAACGAATAAACGGGTGCTGCCCACAAGTATGTCCCGTTACACTGGGTACCACAGAAGCTGGTCTCCACGAACAAGACAAAGCCCAGGTACCTCCCAGCCACAACCCTGCCCTTCCGGAAGCCTGGCCTCAGCTCAGTCCTGGCTCTGCCTGATACTCCTGAGTAGTCCTCCCTGGTTGTTTAAGTCTGGGTGACCCTGCCTCATATGACCAGAACATTCCAGCTAGTATGAGTTCATGTCTTATAATCACACCCTCCCCTGGGCAGGGACTCCAGGATGGTTGACATCAGGACTTCCAGCTTCTCTCAGGTCCTGGCTTCCCGTTCTGTGTGAAGAGGCCTCCGGTGGCCTGGCTGTGAGACCTGGCCCTGTTGATTCCAATGACGAGAATTCAGCAAATTCTTCCTTCTCAGTGAATCTTTGTTTCCACAACTGTAAAATGAGAGAAATAAATCTCAAAATGATAATGCGAAACGCTTGAACCCTGGGATTAGCCTTGAGATAGGCCACACTCGGCCACCTCTCCGAGCTTCCGGCTTCTCACTGGGTTGTTCTGAACATTAGAAATGATAGAGCTAAGTGCATCTGACGGGTGTCAAGTAATAAACACAGCGCTTCTATTGTTACTATTTTACTCTTCCGTTGCGACCACTGCTCTTACTTCTCTTCCTAAAGAAGGTAAAAGTTAAATAATCGGAGTACACGCAGAGAATCGCCGTCAAACAAAAAGTGGCATCTGAAGGCCTCACCTTTCTTAGGCAGCTGCAGATGCTCGGCTCTCTGCTACAGAAATCTCCTGCTGTGGTCTGTTGATCTGGCATGAGAGCCACAGGGCGCACATACCCCACCCCTCTTGGAAGGGAGAGACGCAGCCAGCCGATCTGGGAACGCTACTGACCTTTGGAGCCAGTTAGACCTGGGTGCCCTTCCTCAGCCACTTACCTGCTCTGTTTCCCATAAAATCAGGATCCTGATGGCGCCCCTCCTGGCCAGTTAGAAGCCTTAGAGGTGCTGTGCAGAAAGTGGGCTGATTATTTGGATGACAATCTTCCAGCAGCCTGTAATGGTTCCTGTGTTAGCATGAACTAGCGATGTGTTTCTCCTCAATCAGCAATTTTCCTACTAGGTCATCATTTACGAAAAAGAGATAAATCCAACCTCCTTCCGTTGATATTTATTACCTTATTTGGGTTTTTTTAGGAACTGAAATTTGCATTTGATGCAAGTTAAAAGGAACAATTTTGAGAGTTCAGAAATATCAGAATCTCAGTTCATGCCAGGATCCTGTTTTCTCTTTAATCACAGATCATTTTAAAGCAAAAGTTAAGGGGATTTTGTGATAGAAATTTTTTTAAAAGTGACATGCTAAAAATAATACCATCAGGGTCCCAACTTCTGGCCAGAGTCGATCCTCAAAACTGCTCTGGAAAAAGGCGATGCCATGAGGGCCTCAGGCTGCATTCCAGGGAATGCTGTGGCACGTGACATCTGCTAGGTCTACATCTGCTACCTCACCCGCCATCAGGGGAGGGTGATCAACTCATCCTGGCTTGTCCGGAACCATCCCGCTTTAAAACTGAAAGCCCCGGGGCCGAGACAGCCGGTCCCACCGCAGGTCTAACCAGTCTCACGTTCAGCTGACCCGTCAGCCTCACTACGCAGTCTAATCTCTGCCTAATCTACTCCATAGACTTTTCTTAAATTTTTCTCTTTTCTTACCTGTATAGAAGACAAATAAAACAGGAGGAAAAAAGTGTTTGAGGACAGATAATCCAGTGAGGTTAGAAATCACAGCTTTGCACAACTGTGTCTTTGGAACAGAAGGCAAGGGTGGGTGCCCTCCTGGGCGCTCATGGCCTCAGAGGAGGTAAACGCCATCCCTGGTAATCAGGTCGACGGCCATGCCTGCTTTCCTGTTTTCACAGGCACTTCTTAACTTGTTGCTTTTAGATACTCGGCAGCAGGGTGTTTGGGCGTATTACACAGACATGGAGTGCGACCCATTTAAAGGAAGACTCACGAGCTCCATTCAGGCAACACTAACTTCCTCCTCACACCCTTCCTTCTGTGGCCTGTGAGGCCCATTTCCCCTTTCCAGCCAGAGGAAATATATTTGCAAAGAAAATGGCCCTAACAGCAAATTCCTCTTGCCTACTACTTTGTTTAAAGTGAACTTTGCTGGGGAGGGATTATTTGTCTTCACGATCAAAATAAGCATGCATATTATCAGCAAGTAGAAACATAAAGAAGGAAATTTTTAAAATCACCCATAATCCCAGAAGTTGCCTTAAAAAAAAAAAAAAACAAAAACAAAAACAAAACTAATACCAACACAAGTAGGGTCAGATGAGTCACACTGTAATTCCACAGAATCACAGCTGCCAGAACGTTCTGTGAGCCTTTCACATACTAGCAGCAGCAGTGAACACATTTCCCTCATTGCTCAATGACAGCAATTCTCTCCCTCTATGATACTGAATTCATGAGAGAGTCTTGAATTCATCCTTCCGCCCACCCATCCTCCATCAAGAAATACTTGCCAAGTTCTTCTATGATGCAGGTACCCTGGGAAGGAGGCAGAGTCAGGAGCTGTCTTCACACACAGGAAATTCACTGGACATGAACAATGAGATGTATCAAGGGGAAGAGTATATGCTGGGGGAATGGGTCTGTAGCCAGGGCTTTATCCTAGTCTGGGAGGCAGGGAAAGCTTCCTGAGGACTTTGTGCTTAAGACAAAACCTGAAAGCTGAATACAAGTCAGGCAGGTGAAGACAAAGAGAAAACATGACATGGGAGGAAGGAGGCAGCGGTGAGAAGTCTCCAAGCCTGGAGAGCATCCCTGCTGAGGGGCATCATGGGAAATGGTCAGGACAGACACACCAACACTGTAGAGAGTGTGACACGAGCTGAGGATGCCAGGGAAGGAAGGGGACAGAAAGGGCCAAGCCTTGAGGTTCCTGGCCAGGCTTTGGTCTTCTGCCCAGAAGCAATGAGAAATCTTCCAAGGCTCTCCAGCAGTGGTGAGACAGGCCCTCTGCTGTGATCTGGCCAGGCCGGGGAACTGATGGATGCAGGAGAGAAAGGTAAGAGACATCCCAAGGAGGAGAGGGAGAACTGGTGTGTGTTGTGAGGGGACTAGTTCACAGACTTCGTAGAACTTAGTCACAGATTGTGGATTACGTATGTGTGAGAACCACTGGGATTCAGGCCCTGGTTTGCAGAAGGAAAGTGCCCAGGGTCCTAAAGCAGCAAGGGAAACCCCAGGGCAGACCAGCTTCCTGGCATTCCATCTGAGCTATTGCATGATTGGGCCCCACACTTGGGTTCATGCACTGCTGTCCCCATCTTGAAATGCTTACTGATCTTGAACATGAGGTGGCCCTACGTTCTCATTCTGCACTAGACCTGCAAACAAGCGAGCTGGTCCTGCCCAGGAATAAAAGTCTTCTACGTGTTCATGCAGAATCTTGCTTGGCTAATGGTACATGGACTCCACTGAAACCCTTCAGATTGTGTGTTTACCCCTTCAGGCAGGAGAAGGTTCCAGACCCCAGCTCAGTGTGGTTCCTCATTGAGGCTGCTCTGGGGATAAAGTTCACCTGAGGAGGTTGAACACAGAAGAGTTACTGTAGACCTTGAGGACACTGAGTGCATTTTAATAACATGAGCTTTGAGTTCACTGCTTGAGTAAAACAGGAATTTCCCTCACCCAAATTTTATTTAGTTTAATAAGTCAAACTAAAAATTTCCATGAGTTCAAGACAAGGCCAAATGGGTCTGCCATTTGGCAAAAAGACCTTTGTAAAAATAAACAATTTATTATTGTATTTGGCTAAGAATTTCATAGGATGCCTAAGCTATATGAAACAAAATTAGCATTTAAAATAAAGTTATTATTGACAAGGTTTAAAAAAAAATGTGACTGGCACAGTGGTAAGTGCCTGTAATCCCAGCTACTCAGGAGAATGAGGCAGGAAGATTGTGAGTTCAAGCCCAGCCTGGACAATTTAGCAAGACCCTGTCTCAAAAAAGAAAAGAAAAATTGAGACTACACTGTTTGAGTCAGCTTTTTTGTTGCTGTGATTGAAAGACATGACAAGAACAATTAAAGGAGGAAAAGTTTATTGGGGGCTCACAGTTACAGAGGTCTCAGCCTATAATTGACCAACTTCATTGCTCTGGGCCAGAGGGGAGGCATGGTAGAGCATGTAGCATGTAGCATCAGGAAGCAGAGAGAGACTCCACTCAACAAGAGCAAAATATATACCCCAAAGGCATGCTCCCAGGGTCCCACCTCCTCCAGCCACAGGCTACCTGCCTACCATACCACCAAGTTCATCCCTATCAGGGAATTAATTCACTGATTGGGTTAAGACTCTCATAACCCAATCATTTCACCTCTAAACTTTCTTGCATTGTCTTACACATGAGCTTTTGGGGGGCATCTCACATCCAAACTGTAACATACACCTAGATAGTTTCATTTCAGGGGAAAAAAGTGAGAGGTCCTTACCAAAACCTAAAATAGAACACAAAACTGATTATTCAAGGAACCATCTATAAGTCACTATAATTGCTATGCAAAATATCTTAAGCCTGCAGATTCTGGACCAAATAATAATTGTCATTTTTACTATGAAATGAGAAAATAAATGATTATCAATAACTGAGGTGTGGATCACCACTCTGAATTTCTTCAGGTGTTTTATATTCCCTTTAGCAACAGCTAAGTTCTAAAAAATATTTAGAATTATAGAAACAATGGGAAAGTTTGGGAAGCCCTTCCAGGCATTAACAAGACTTTCTCTTTTGAAGTCTAGTAACATAGTTCAAGGGAAGTTCTTTGAATTCATAGGGTTTTAGGGTCGAATCCCAGGTTCATCTTGGGCAAGTTGTTTAATCTGCCTGGCCTCAGTTTTCCCTTATATACATGGGTGTACCTTTAAAATGTATATGTTGTGATCATTTAATAATTTGTATATTTTTGAAGTATAGGTGTTAAAAGGCAATTAAATGCACAGTTTCCTAGGTAAATCTTCATTAATTGCTTCAAAAACTAAACCTTTATTCCTTAGATAAGTCACTTCAGTTAGCGACTCTGAATGTGGGTGTCAAGGTCAAGAGCTCTGCTTAACTGCTCGTGTATGACCCAGAGATGAATGAGTTGGTCTTGACCCCCAGAAGGGAGGAGGTGAAGAGGAGACTAAGTAGAGAGAATGGGAAAGACTCTGTGTGATGTCACTGAGGCCACGTGGGGAGAGGCCACAGGGACATATCCAGAGATGCAGGATGGCAAGTGGGGGCTTTAAGAAGCAATATGTGTTTGCATTTCTTTGATGCAAGTGGGCATGTCCCTAGGTTGTCCCACAGATAAAGGGATATTTGTGAGGCATTGGAGAGGTTTCCTAGGGGCTATAACAATAAAGTACAAGAAACTGACTAAACACAACAGGAATTTATTTTCTCCCAATTCAGAAGGACAGAAGTCCAAAATCAGGGCATTGGTAGAGCTGGTTCCTTTCAGGACTCTGAGGGATATTCTGGCCCCTGCCTCTCTCCTGGCTTCTGGGCTATGCTGGCCACCCTGCATGCTCCTTGGCATGTAGTGCTGCTTTTAGAAGCCAGTCTCTGCCTTATTGTCACCTGGCATTCTCCCTGCGTGTCTCTGTCTGTCTTTGCATAGCATTCTTGTCTCTGTGTGTCCAAATTTTCCTCTTCTTATAAGGACATCAGTCACTGGGTTAGGGTTATGATCTTTTCTTGACTACTTACATCTGCAAAGACTCTATTTCCAGATAAATTTACATTCACAGATACTGAGCATTACTACTTGAGAATATCTTCTGGGGGGACACAATTCAACCCACAATAGACACAGTCCAAGTGCAATGAGAGGTGACCAGCCAGGCTTGTCTGGTGACCTCAAGGGACAAAGGGATTAATAATGCAGCATAGTATCTGTAGCCCCTTCTTAGCACAGAAAGCTCCAGCACATAAATCCTCCTCCACCTCACTTTCCTATTCCATTTCACCCTCTCCATGTCCCTGGTAAAGTCTGTACTGAACACAAACTCTTTCAACCAAATAGGCTGTGATCTAAGCAAAGGCACAGTACCCTCAAGCCTCCTCGGGTGCAGGCGGATCCTGCTGGGGCTCCCCTGTCCAGGGCAAGCAGCAGTGTATCTGTGAAGGACGTTCAAGGCTGACGGGTCTGACACAGAACAACTTGGAGATCCTCTGGTTAATCCTTAAGCCTGACTCCAGGCTCAAGCAACCTTCTGAAAACGAGTTATTTTTCCCTGTGGGAAGATAGGAGAGCGTGTGTTAGCCAGAGGGTCCTCCTGTCCCCACTACAGTTCCACTCTGAAGTAAAAAGTATCATTGTGGCAGCAAATGGTCAATCTTGTAAGCTGGGTTAATGAGGAGTTGGTCCTGCAAGATGGGCCATGGACCCCCAGCCTTCAAGGCCAGGAGCCAGGCTCTGCACCGAGCTGATCCTACCCGGTGATGCTGCCTGGGAGGTGTCCAGGCCCAGGCCTCAGGTGGCTGACACTCACCTTCTCGACGTCTGTCTTAGTCCATTTTCTCTTGCTATAACCGAATACCTGAGACCAAGTAATTCATAAAGAAAAAGTTTTCTTGGCTTATGGTTCTCTGTGGGCTGTGAAGTTCAACGTCAAGGTGCCAGCTTCTGGCAAGGGTCTTCTTGCCACATCACAACATGGAGGAAGGCATCTTATGGTGAGACAGAGCAAATGCACTAGCTCAGGTCTCTCACTTAGTTGCTGAGGTATTGAATAGAAACTTCACCTTTGCTTGGGGAAAAACAAAGAGTAGGGAAGCCATTCTCTCCTCTGGGGGAAAACTCTGTCTGGGTATGTATTCATAAATATATTTTCTCTCATCTGTTTCATTCACCACCTGTGGGGCTATTCACAATTCGAGACTTTTGGGCCTTCCAAAGCATCCTCTTTATTCTTCCTCTCTGCTTTTTATTAGGGCTTTAATGTTGCTAGGGGTGGCCCGAGGCCAGGCAGACTGCTTACCAGTAGCAGGACCCTGAGGCCTGTCCTCCACTGGCTTGCCGAGCTGCCTGGTGAGTCAGCCTCCTGGCTTGTCCCTGTTTACTCCATTGAGGATGAGGCGGTGGGAATGTTTACCAGCCTAACAGGATGTTGTAGCAATGAATGAATGAGTAATTAGAGAGTGCACCACACTGACAGCTCCTGATAAAGCTAAACCTTGTTTTCATAGACGCTCTCAAGGAAGTTGCTCTTGATGAACATCTACTGCTGACTCAACGTGGCTTGTGAACTTGGCCCCCGGCCAGGGGCGCCTCCATCAACTAGGGACAGAACTTGTGAACATCTCTATCTACCGCCTGTCTTCCTAGAATGTGGCCTGCCAGGGCCAGAATTCTGTCCACTTTGGCAGCAATGAATGGAGACTAGGAAGGTGCCAGTTTCATTTACCAAGAGTTCCAGTCAAATCTGAATTTCAGATAAATGACAAAAAATGACATACTTTTTCGTGTAATTATGTTTCATTTCTCTTACAATAATTACATAAGACCTATGGTATACTAAAATATTATTCGTCATTTATTTGAAATTTGAATTTAAGTGAGCAGCCTGTTCTTATTCGTTTCTTTCTTGGGGTCCAGAATGTTGTGTAGTGCCCTCTGAAGACCATGACATTGAGAAGGAGCATGACTGTCAACCTCTGTCTTCAGGAACACAAGAATCTGTCACTGGTGGTGAGGTCAATGCATGACATGCCATGAGGTCACCAAAGTCCGTAATACTCCTTATTAAGGCAAAATGCTTCTGTTAGGGCTGCTCACCTACCTCTGCCTTCTGGAGTCACAGCCTAATTGTCTGGCCATGTGCATCCTGTGTATTTATATGTAGTAATAAAGAGTGTTTAACTCTAGGACTCTGTGAAGATGAGAAAATATTTGAGAAGGATTAAACACACTCTGTTAGAGATTATTTGGTTGAACTTGTACTATTCATGGTTTTCAAGGTCAAATGCATTCAGCAGGGGCAATTCACATGGTTCCACCTTTGTATGCACTCAGGCTGTGGGTCAAGAAGCCACAGAGGACGGAGAGTAAGCTGCCCTGTGCTAGGCCCTCTCTGTGGCCCGGTTGGGATCCACCTCTGATGACCACCTGTTCTCATCTGTTAGGACACTTGCTTGTCATGTTAAGGTCCTTGAGATGAATCCTCTAACCCAGGTATTTTTTAAGGGGGGTGAGTTCAATGTGTAGGGCTTTAATTTCTTACAAAATTCTCTGAAAATTAGGAGATTTGGTTCTGGTAATGATTGAGTAGCTTAGTGAAACTAAACACCAAGATAATAGGACAGTTTTTTAAAACAATATCTGAAAGCAGCAGAGAGTGAGCAAAACAGGTGGAAGTTGGGAAGCAGCTCTCCCTTGAAGAGGGGCTGCTGGGCCTGGCTGGGCCGGAGTCTGTAACCTTCTTACTTGTCTTGAGAGAACGTCCCCAAACCTCCTGCCCATGAAGAGCAGAAGCTATTAGCCTTACTGGCTTGAGGTAGATGTAACACACACAACAATCGTAACACCCTGTGTGTGTGTGTATGTGTGTGTGTGTGTGTGTGTGTAGGGGACCTAAATATGCTACCCCAGAATGTGCCACTTGGGCATAAGGATGATTTTATTTTGAGCTGGAGACAAATGAAAATCCACAGATACAGAGAGAACTTTTCCAGGGTCCCCTTACCTGACAAAAAGCAGACACTTCTGAGGACCGAAGGCCACCACATAACCCCTCTCCAGAGGGTGTTTTATGGCCATTAAAAAGACAGAAAGCTGGCACCGAGATGGGTCTGCCCACAGCCTTACTAAAATAACCTCTATCTACTGGCAGTTTCTGCCAGTTTATGCCTTGAAAAGCTTTTCCTGGTCTTGTAATTCTCAAAAACTGAAGTGCTGTTTGTTAGGTCCTAAACAGGTCCCAGGGCTGGCCATGGCTTCCCGTGCGCAGTGACCGACCGTCTGGGCTTCCCTGGTTCATCTGTCTTTGTCAGCTTAATTCCAAGGGGCACAGTTGGGCACCTAGGAGGGTGAAGAAAGAGGTTTCTTGCCTCTCCAAGAGCAGCACGTGGCAATGCTGCTGTTAGGTTTTACAAAGAATGTGAGACTGTACAGTGTTACCTCTAAGCAGACTGTGACGAATCCAAGAGGTTAACTAGGGCAACTACTGCAAATTGACGAAAATATTAAATTTTATTTTGATGTATTTTAAGTGTGAAAAATATTTCTTGTGAAAGAAGATAAGGCAGGAAAAGAAGCGGTGAGATGGGACAATTAAGACACAAATATGAAGATAGTAGACTCGAATTCGACAAGATCAGACAAGCCAGACCTGACGGTACACTGCTTCCAAGAGTGGTATTGGTATTTTAAATACAGACAATCAAATAGGGTCAAAATAAAATAGAAAAAGAAAATTGGGGTGGTTACGTTAATTTTGGAACAATGGGCTTCAAGGTGAAGAGTATTACTAAAGAGAAGGAGGGACATTTTGCAGCTACGGAAGGGTCAGTGCATCAGGAAGACAGCAATGTGCAGTGTTGAAACAGCACACAGCAAAAAGTGACAGAAATGAAGGAAGAAGCAGAGATCTCCCACCACAATTGCAGATCTTAACATCCTCCTCTCAAGAATCGATAGGTGGGTGCAGTGGTGTACACCTGTAATCCCAGTGACTGGGAAGGCTGAGTCCTTGACAAACACAACTTATAAAAACTGATTCAGGTGAAACGCAAAATCTAAATAGCCCTGTATATATAAAGTAATTGAATTCACACTCTAAAATGTCCCCATATGGTTTCTCTGGTGAATTAAACATTTAAGGAAAAAATAATACTGTATTAAAATTTTAAGGAACATATTAAATACTTAATGCACATATTAAACATTTAAGAAAGAACTAATGCTCATCTTATACAAACTCTTAAAAAACAAAAAGAAAATACATTTCTCAATAAATTTGATGCAGTCAACATAACTTGGATGCCAACATCTGTCAGAAACGATATAAAAAAGAAACATTATGGACCAATATACCTTCTGAACAAAATCTTTAACAAAACATTGGTGAATCAATTCACAATATGTAAAATGATTATAGATCATGGCTAAGTGGGGTTTACTCCAGGGTTGTGAATTTGGTTTAACACTCAAAAATCAACAGTGAGATGGGGCATGGTGGCACATGCAGGAGGATCGCAAGTTCAAAGTCAGCCTCAGCAATTGAGTGAGCAATTGAGCACCCCTGGGTTCAATTCCCAGTGTGGGGGAAAAAAAATAAAGAACAACTGTGATTGGCTGTATTAATAGAATAAGGATTCAAAAAAGTATGATCATTTCATAAGTACAGAAAAATCATTTGACAAAAATTAGCACTCATTCATGAATTTAAGAAAAATTCTCAATAAATTAGTATTACAAGGCTATATCTTCAAACTGATAGGAGATCTATAGAAGACCTACAGCTTACATGATACTTAATGGTGATATACTGATATACTGCCCCACAAGGTCAGAAAAAAGATAAAGATGTCTACTCTTACTGGAGGTCTGTGATGATCATGAGATTATACTTCAGAACACCAGCCCCTTAAGAGAATATAACTGACAACAGACCCAAGCAATGAGCTCTGAAACTGACCAGAGTCACAGGACTCCTCTGATAACTGACTTCCAGGATGCTTCTATCCGAACCTTTCCTCCCTCCTCTACTTCCTCACATCAATGTCTGATAGTGGTCCTTGTGGGACTCCCTCCTCATTCTCTCTTCTCCAGATATTTCCCCTAAAAAAATCTTTACATGTTCAATTCCATCTTTACACTTTTACTTCTTAGAATATCTAAATAACCCAAGGTGCAATAATTTGCAACAAAGCAAGTGTAATAAGGCAAGAAAAAGAAATAAAAGACATATAGATTAGAAAGGAAAAAGTCAAACAGTATTTGTAGATAACAAATTGTTTATGTAGACAATTCTAAAGAATCAGCAACAAAAAAACTTATTAGAACTAACAAAATATTTTAATAAGATCTCAGGATAAAAGGTTAATATGTAAGAATCAATTATATTTTGATACACTAACAGCAAACCATAGGAAATAAGATTTTAAACTCCTTTTGAGATAGCAATAAATTACATAAAATACACTGAGGTTGATTGAACAAAGATTTGCAAAGACCTCATCCTGAAAACTACAAATTATTGCTGAGATGTTAACTCTGGTTGTTGAGTCCACAGCTCTCTGCCTCTAACCTGAGTTCTGTACCCTATAATGAAGAAAGGATATAGAAGAATCCCCATTTGTTTGTGTCTACTAAATGATCCCCATTCCAAAAAACATGGACACCCTGCTGCTTCCCATGAAATGTCTTTAACATTCTCCTCCTATGATGGTTGACTTGATGCATTAACTTGACTAGGCCATAGGGTGCCCAGATATTTAGTCAAATGCTATCCTGGGTGTTTGATGGTGTGTTCTTAGGGGAGATAAACATTTGAGTAGAGCAGATTGCCCTCTCCAATGTGAATGGGACTTATCTAATCAGTGGAGGCCTTTCAGAGAAAAAGAAAGCTGATCCTCCCCCTAATAAGAGAGAATGCCTTCCACTTGACTGCCTTTGAAATAAATCTATTCAACTTTTTCATGTCTTTAGACTTGTTCTGAAACACAGGCTCTCCCTGAGTCTCAAGCCCACCAGTCTTCAGACTGAACCTTCACCACTGCCTTCTGTTTCTCAGGCCTTCAGACTTGGACCTATGCTACCAGGTCTCTTGGGGTTCCAGCTTGCTGACTCATCCTGCAAATATTGGGACATAACCTCTAATTGCATAAGCCAATTCCTTGTAATAAATCCCTCTCAATCTCTCTCTCTTTCTCTGTGTGTGTGTGTGTGTGTGTGTGTGTGTGTGTGTCTTTTTCTGTCTCTCTGGAGATCTCTAATACACATCTCCAAAGCAACAGTAGCTCAGAAAAAATCTCAGAGTATCTTTATACCATCATTTCCCACTCAAGATTGTATATGTTATATCAACATTGGTCACTATTATTATTATTATTATGAACCCTGAGAATATAGCACATATATTATAAATATTTAATTTTTTAAAATAAGTTAGATTTCACTAATAGAATGCTAATTATCATTTTTATAAATTAATAATTCTTCATATATTCTTAAGTTACAACTCCCCATCTCAGAGGAGACCTATCCCTCTTCAGAGTTCAGCTTTAACTATATAATTGGGCTCATCTGCAGTCATACCTTGGCCAGCCAATGGTCCCATGTCGCAAACAACCTTGTCCTCCTCTCCCTGTCCTCACCTACAGCACTTGGGGTGCTGTGAGGTAACTCCTTTACCTTTCTGGCTCTGTTTTGTCCCCAAGAATTCAGTGCTTCAAAAGATGAACAATTGGATCCATTAAAATCCTGTTGTAGCTCCTAATCTTTTTGACAAACATTGTTGGAAGCTTTGGGAAATGAGGAACAGATTCATTTAAACCACCCTGATGCATTTAGGACATTGATTGTGGGTTTTTAAAGATTGTTTTTGCTGCTTCAGTTTGAGTTCTAGCTAATGGTCCTGAATGACTTTGCTGCCATCTATAATGTTTCATCTTCCTAGCAGCATATGTAAGTTATATCAATTTGATGAGCCTAAATTACTGATGATAATCTTCTTCTGCTATTGTTCTATTCCATTCAGAAGATATTCTGCAATCTTAATATACATAGTGGAAATGACTCTTGCTAATAGTGAGGCAAAGAATGAACTTTGTCCCTTTCTCAATGCCACCTGGTCCCCTCTGTGAGGGTGCAAACAGTCTCCTGTTTGGGCTGGCTGAGAATGCCTGAAATAGCCATTAAATCATAGAACCCATAACAATGGTCCCTGGAAGGTTTTCCATAAATAAATCCCGAATAAATAAATAAGATTCCTGATTCTGCTAAGGAGTGTCTTTAAAAAGCTGTGTCCATCCTCCTCAGCAAACACCCCTCTAGCGTTGACACCTTGTCTCCTTGGCACAAACTGCAGGTGTCACAATGGTGATGGGCCAGCTGCTGGTCAATCCAGAGCAAGTGTCTATCAGCCCACTTCTGGAAAAATCCTTGAGACTTTCACCGGAGCAGCTCCTGCCTGCATGGAGCACTGACAGCTTTTCTCTTCTAGGTTTCCTCGCTGCATATCGTTACGACACCCATAAGTCACTAATTACTGAAATTCTGGTCAACAGAGGGATGTGTGGAAGTTTGATTGTGAGAGAATTGTTTTACAAGAAGTTTAGAAAAAGTGATCTGGCAGAAATCCAAGAACAGCAAAATTCCTTCATAGCTTGTTTGTTTTAGCCTTCTGCAGGACTCTGTATTTTTGGATTCAGTCATTTTATTTATTTTTTCTTATATTTCTTCTATTCTTACCATATTTTATTATTATTTTAAAATTTTTAATTGACAAAAAGTTGTATATATTTATCCCCTACAACATGTGGTTTTGAAATGTGTATATATTGTGGAATGACTAAATCAAGCTAATTAGCATATGTATTACCTCACTTATTTTTTGTAATGAGAACATTTAAAATCTACTCTCAGCAACTTTCAAGAACACAATTCATTATTATTAACTGTAGTCACCAGGCCATACAATAGATCTCTTGAACTATTTATTCCTTCTGTCTAACTGACATCTGATACCCTTGGACCACTGTCCCACAAACCACCACCCCTCTTCACAGCTCCTGGTACTCTTGTTGTAACCCTTCAATATCCTTACTTCTTAAAAGACCTCATATTCATTATCTAAATTAGTTGGTGTTAGTGCACCTGTTTTGGCTTCAACCTTACCCAAAGGATGCAATGAATTCTTTAAGTGCCAGCTATTGTTCATATACCCACCTCATGCTAGCCTGATGGCCCTAGAAACACTTTAGATAAATGTCAAGGATCAGCTCCAAAATGTAAGTTTGCCTCCTCATGACTGAGGAAGCCCAGTGGTCAACCTAAGGACCTTGGCTTTGGCGATATTAATGCTGGGCTGAAGATGCCCCCGGGCTCTGAGTCTGTCCCTTCCCCTTCATTGTTCTGTGTACACCTGATCCTCCCTCCTCTCAGACTGCTCATCTCTCAGAAGGCCAGGCTCGCCTCTGTGCCTACCCCGCCTTGTCAGCACCAGCTCCCCGAAGGATTCCTCCTATGAGAAGCAAGTCTGCTATAGATACTCACTAAGTAAAATAGGAGACATGGCCATCAGGGAGTTGGACTTATTTTCTTGTGTGGCTTGTAAACTGAAAGCATTTACAAAAATATTTGAGGGGTGGCAGCATCAGAGAAATGGGATCCTGGTTCCAAGGGGCCTCAACTGAAGGCCCGAGACCTGGTGTATTTAAAGGAGGGACAAACATGGTTTTATAGTTTTTCTGCAACATGGCATTATGAAATCTATAGAATGGTACAAGTATATTTTGCCCATCAACTAGGCCAAGGTTTCTCATGGAGAAACCAAAGCTCAGACAACTTATAGGACTTTGAGCCACAACTTTGAGACCAGCCTGGACAACATAGTGAGACCCTGCTCTGGGGAGGAAAAACAGTCTTTCTCTCTTATTTATTTATTTATGACTAGGAAATATCCTTCAGGGATAGTTAAGAAAATTCTTATTTCTGAAGGCCATTACACTCTTTTTCTAAAATGAACTTCATAAACATGAAAAACAAAACTTAAGTCATATGATCCAGAAAATTCTTGCTCTTATTCTCTAGCACCCAATTAACTAAGATATTTTGAATGACTTACTTTAGAAAGAGAGTATTTGACTAATGTAATATGTATTTATATATAATTATATTCAAGTATAATTTTATATTATATGTATATGTGTGTGTGTGTGTGTGTGCTTGTAAAGAATCAGGGATATGAAGTTCTTAAAAATGATGCTAGATTTCTCCAGATGCAAGGTGAGATATGTGTCTTGCTCAAACTTCCCCAATAAAAAAAGAAAAATATTTGGAAAATTAGAATTTTTAAAAAATATAATAGTAAAAGGAAACAAATTGAGATGAATTTTAAAGTAAAATAAATTCATTGGCAGAGACTAGAAATTAAACAATACAATTCAATATGTGAACCCAATTTAGATGCTGAATCAAACTAAAAATGAAATTAAATATAAGAATACTAGCTAGAAACATTTGAGAAAATTTTGAATTTAAACTGTTATCAGATATTGTGAAGGAATTATACTGTCAATTTTGTTAGATTTTTTGCTATAATTTTTGTTTTGATGATGGTATTATGGTATGTAAGAAAATATTCTTATTTTTTAGAGATATATAGTGAAGTATTTGAGAGTTAAATGTCATGATATCTGGGACTAGTTTTAAAATAATTCAGCAAAGGGAAAATTAGATAAAGCAGAAATGACAAAATATTAAGAATTATAAAATTGAAGTGATAGTTTTATGATAATGTATTATATTATTCTCTCTACTCTCATGCATAAAATTGCTATAAACTTTCATAGAAATAGCATTAAAAGTCACGTTGGGCAAAGGGAGTAACCCCTATTTAACCTTAAACACCAGGTTAACATGGAAACCATTACTGGAATCAGTATAACAGTAAAAGTGTCTTTGATGTATCCTTTGATGTAAAGTTGTGTTTCTCACCTTTGTATAAGTGAAAAAGATGTCAGACTTTTAAAAAGTAAAAAGTATGATCAAAATCATATTTTCTTTAAACAGGAAGTGTGACTTGAAGAACTGGCATTATAGAAAGAGAGGAAGTTAAAATGTCAGGCACTCTGAGGAATGATTCACAGGGGATTATAAGCCAAGGCTCTCTGACAGTATGCCAGGAATGTGGTGCCCACTTTTTTCTTTTTAACTGATGCTCCTGTTTCCTTCAGTGCTTCCTTGTAGATGAATAAACTTGCAATACTGTTTTTTTTTTTTTTTTTTTTTTTTTGGTTTGTTGGTTTGTTTGGCATATGCATATGCTATCAAGTGTTTAGACTATTAGAAGAGAAGATGACTTTCTATCTTTCTTTCTTTTTCTTTTTTGCAGTTCTGGGATCAAACCCAGAGCCTTGTGCATGCTAGGCAAGTGCTCTACTACTAAGCTTCACCCCAGGTCCCCTTTCTTCTATTTTGATGAGATCCATGAAACTAGAGGAGAGAGATAGAAGTCAGGACAGGTGAGGTTATGCTGCAGAAACAATCTCAAAAATCTCCGTAACTACAAAGGCTCGTTTCTCACAAACACTTTGCTGCTAGTCAGCAGGGCTGGGGAGGATCTGAGCAGAAGCGGGGAGCCACGCTGCCAGAGCCTTCCCCATCCTGCAGCTGCGCCATCTGGAACTTGCCTCTGCAAGACAAGAGAGACTGGGGCTTCTCACCAGTCACTGCTGCCCACATTCCAGAAGTGGGCATGTGATCCCACCAAACAGCAAGGGGACAAGGAAGTGTGGCCCCTACATAGCGATGAAGAAAACAAGAACCACATTTTGGTGCACTCTCTGTCTACTTCTTTATCATCAGTGCTTCATAGATGTGGGCACTCTTGTAGGCCTTGGCGAGAGTTCAGAGGCTCAGCTACGTTCCTCCACTCCTTAAAGGAGCTCCGTTATCCTCCGCATATGGTGAGCTCAGCATCTGTATTGCTCAGAGGAACTGAACTCTGCACCCGATGGATGGAGATATAAATCTGCTTGCTGACAAGCAGATTTGGTATACATATGATGTTACATAATGGAAACCCTGGAGATTTTTAGAGTTGATATGGGGGATGATCATTGAAGTGAGATACTCCAGGCTTTCATCCTAGCTGTGCCACCTGCTGTGTGACCTCTCTAAGCTTCAGTTGCCTTTGAATTAAAAGAATAATATTATGGTCCAGTGCAGTGGCACACACCTGTAATCCCAGCGGCTCGGGAGGCTGAAGCAGAGGGATCACAAGTTCAAAGCCAGCCTCAGCAACTGAGCGAGGCCCTAAGCAACTGAGTGAGGCCCTAAGCAACTCAGCGAGACCCTGTCTCTAGTGAAATATTAAAAAAGGGCTGGGGATGTGGCTCAGTGGTTAAGTGCCCCAGGATCAATCACCAGTACCAAAAAAGAAAAAGCATAAAAAAGAAATAAACCTACAGGAATAACTAGTAGGAATAATTCAAATAAAAATGCATTAAAAAGAGAATAATAATATATACGCTAGAGAATGATAGTAGGGAGGAAATGAGATAACACACATTCTGTGCACAGAGGCTCTGGCACAAAGCAAGTACGCTGTAATGTAAAACACATAAATAATTTCTAGTTAAAGTGTTTTAAAATAACATATAAATGAAATTTAAATTGTTAGGAAACTTCCTTCCTTCCTAACAGTACTGCTGTCCACGTCTGGGAGCCTGGCACAGGGTATTGAAGCCCAAGTAGGATGAGGAAGGTGTCCGGAAAGGAGTGGAGGTGGCAGGTGGATTACTTATGGAGCTCATTGATCTCATAAGTAAACATTGAGAAAAATGGGAGCCAATTTTCTAACTGTAAGAGAAAAGAAGACTAGAATGAATCCAATGGTATTAGATTTGGGATTGAAAGTATTGGCATGAACTATGGTTTTTCATAGAGACAAAGAAATAAATATAAATGTCAATTTTGGATACATATGTGGATCTTTCATGTGTTTACTTAGGTAGAGTCATAGTTTGTTCATAGATGATTAATAATAGCCCCATTTATATATAGATGATTGGTAAATAAATGGATAGATGAATGAATGGATGGATAGATAGAGAGATAGATAGGTAGGGAGAGCCCCAGCTCTGCTTGAAAGCAGTGATAACTCATTAACAACATGCAAAACTGGAGTGTAGACCTTGGTATCTAAATACCATTCTCTGCTAAAAAGACTCAGGGATCCTGGGGAAATGGTAGATTCCAGGAATGAGGCAGTGAAGACACAAGATGACACAAACATCTTCTCATACCAGAAAACAGGGAAGGGCTTAATGAATGACGGGACATGCTTAAAGAATACAGAAATAAGTTTGATGGGCCTCACACTGGACAAATCCAGACAATTTGGCATCAGAGTAAGTAATTATGGGAAGAGGCAATAACCCACTGGGTAAAAGAGGAATCCATAAGTCTGCACTGGTACAATGAGAAGACATAATAAAGAAACGGGGTGAGGGAGATTTCCTTTACCATAAAATCCAACTAATAAATGTTCAGGGAGTGATGGACCTAGAAAAGCACTATTTGACAACACAGTAATTATTAGTGTAGCAGCAAACATAATACACTAGTGGGTTAAAAATGAATAAGGAATGGAATATTTCCAGTCTCAAAGTATCTCCTCACAAGAGTCTTATTGGTTACCAAAAAAGAAAAACATACATATAGCAGAGAAACCTGGAAGACCACATTTTTTTTAATCAAGTGATCCAAATTTATACTGAAACTGGCATAGCAGTCTGTGCCCATAATCGCAGCTACTCAGGAAGCAGAGTCCAGAGGACCGAAAATTCCAGGCCAGCCTGGGCAATACAGGAAGACACCATCTCAAAATAAATGCAAGAAGTTTATTTCATGACACCTGTAATAAAGCTAAATCGTGCGCCATTTGCAAGGGAGCCATGAAGCAAACTCACCATGATTTCAGTGATGTTCTGCCCCAAAGCATATCTGAATCCAAACACCAGAAAAACGCAAACCAAGGAATGTTCTAGAAAATACCTGGCTTCTAATCTTTAAAAGTGAACTGTTCCAGGTTGAAGAAGACTAAAGAGAAATGAGAATAAATGCAATGGCTGGTCCCAGGCTGGGAGCTTTCTTGTGAAGGACATTGTGGGCACCTGGTGGAACTTGAATGGCATCCCAGGACTATCTAGCTGCACTTTGTCGGCGTTGATTTCCTGCTGGTGAGGGCTGTTTTCAGCTCAGGTCGGAATTTGCCACTGAAACATTCGGGGTGGTAGGTGCAGCATGTACTCTTCAGTAGCTCAGGAGGAAATGTTCTTTGTACTATTTTAACAGGCATTCTCTAAGTTTGAAAAACTTTGCAACAACAACAAAAACCTAGGAATGGATGGTAGTGGTGGTCATAAAACAATGTGAATGTCTTCAATACCACCAAATCGTACCCTTAAAGTGATAAACATGTTGTGTGCATTTAGCCACAAATGTTTCCAGAGCTAGGAAAACAGTAAATGGAAAATAGAGAACAAGATGGTTGCTCAGGAAACATGTTCGGAAGCACTTTATTCTCCGCGTGAGAACCGTGTGTGTGTGTGTGTGTGTGTGTGTGTGTGTGTGTGTGTGTGTGTGTGTGTGTGTGTAGGTCTTTGGTGCACTCATGCTGCCTGTAATCCTAGAGAAGAGGATGAAGGAGTCACCCTAGGGCAGGGCAGTTGGGGCAGCAGCAGCCTGGGGGCCCATTTGGAACTTTGAGGGGAGGTTCTCTATGGTCACCGTTATTGAGGAAGAAGGGTACTCCTGGAACTTAGTAGTGATGGCTAGAAACACCAAGCTTGTGGCACTGTGTGATGTTAGACCCAATTCTCGAGTGTCCTGCAGACATTCCTGAGGGGAAAGAAACTTCTTGTAAATACTACACGCAGAGCTCCATTTTTCATATATAAGTGCAAATTTTTTTCCACAGTTTTCATATTTGCTGAATTTTCCATGAACACAATCACCTTGTAACTTGAGAAAAGATTGCATTTCATTTTATTTTAAACACTACCAAAAAACTGCTTGCCATGTTGAAAGAATAAGGTCTCCTGTAGCAATATTGCTCAATGCACACACCTTTCTCTCTCTGCCTTGTAAATGTTCATGGGCAACTGTGTAAGCTGTTTTGAGTCTCCTCTTAACTGACTTGCAATAAAAAATTATTAAATTAGCAGACACATGAAATACAGAAATCTAGTTTAATTTCACTAAAAGTATTATTTTAAAATATTTCATGATTGCTGTCAATTTTATTATTTTTTTACTCAATGATAAGAAATACATCATAAAATTGCATGTTGCAATGACTTATCATTCAGTTGCTGTTTTTAGATTCCCCTATTTGACTCTTTCCCATCCTCTCTTTGCTCCTTTGTGTGGTGAACCTGTGCTCTCCAATATTTAATTCACCTAGAGTAAATTGAAGGAGATCCATCTAGGGTGTATGTTCTTGGCAGTTCTCAGTTGTGACACTATCCCATGTCCCCAAACAGGAAATTATTCTGACACTGTACTTGCATGTGAACTCCAAGTTCACCCACCAGGATCCTTCTTGCTCTCTTTCAACTGACCGCCATGTTTTGACACATCCCATGGCTTCATGGTATCTTCCTCCACAGGCAATTTTGGCCTGTTAATTATCCTCATGCACAGTTGTACCTTCAATCTTTTGTATTCTGTTCTTTTTCTACGTGGGGGCTCTGATCTTCTCACTTCTCGTGAATGCAGACTTTTATGATAAGCAGGTGCAAACATCCACTTCATCATGAGAGCAGCTGGGCCTGAGCATTTACACGCTAGTTTTCATAAAGTACTTCCTTTTTATTCCTACCTAATTTTATAATTAGGACATTAACTGTGTTTTTAAGTTACATGTCTAGGCAGTTACTTACATATTCATTGTGCATGCGCACACGCACGCACACACACACACACCACAAGGACTTTATTCCTGGATAACAGATGAGGCATCACAGAATATTCCTTGTGAGAAGGAGGTGGTGACGGTGAAGATGTGCACCTGTGCTCTGACATACCAAGCAGAGAGTCACATCAAGGGCGGCTCCCCAATCTGGGCACAGCGTAAAGCTGGGACACCTCTAAAACCCCAGGGGAAAGCTGTAGGAGTAGAGAATGCCATGTCCCAAGTGGCTTCACATTTGGTTCTCAAATACCTCGAAGGTAGCCGTGCAGACTGAGTTTGGATGGGCGCCAGGTGGCTCTAGGGACAGGGATTTGGCCAATGGAAGTTTCCACAGAGGCACATGTTGCTCAGTTAAGGCTGCCCCAAGAGCCATCCTCATCTTCCCTTCCTGCTCCAGGACCAACACCACAGGTGTTCAGAATGACGGACGCCACAGAGGGAAGGCCCCGAGATGCTGTCCTACTCTGGACCCATTCGAGTGTGTAGACCTTAGAGGGGTCAGCTCTGAACCAGGCTGTTGGGGTTCAGATTCACCCCACCTCCTAGTGGGGTGACACTGGGGCCACTCCTTTCCTGTGTTCCTGTCTCCTCTCATGTCTAATGGAGACAGGGGTTCTTGTGGCATCCACCAAGTACTTGGCTGATGTCGGCTATTTCTATTAATGTTTATGAAACACCTAAGAGAGAAACGAAAATAAGAAGCAGGGAGTCCTAAAAACTTTCCACTTCCCTACTGAGACCCAATTACATTTTTAGGTTCCATGAAACTGTCCTGTACTCTTGTACGATAGTTCCCTTTTCTGTTTAAGAGAGTTCAAGTCACTTTCAGTTACCTGCAACTGAGAAAGCTTAACCAATACAGATGAAGAAGATCTAAAATAAGTTCAGAAAACTGGACTAAGAATTGAGAAGAGTTGACACAGTGCCAGCCCTGGAGGTCAACATGACTGGCAGCAGATTTGACAACTCGCCAGGTAGACCCTCTCCAAACTTCTCTCTGAAATACCTGTGAGTATACACAAAAGCACTCAAACTTGCAACATCACTGGGCATCAGAGAGAGATGTTGTTTCTCTTGTGCCCGACTAGCTTATATGCAGGGTAAGTGGCACAGAGTCAAGACCCAGACTCCAGGAGTTGGGTGGAAGCAAGCTTGTGGCAAGCAGCTTGCAAACTCGTTTATTGCGAGAACAGCTATACATTTTATAGGTCTCTTGCCCATCACAATATGCCACAGCGGATCAGACCACCAAGTTCCTATACAGGTTCCCTAGGTAACACCAAGTCAACTTGGGGCAGTTGTGTACTTTCCTAGAGGGCTGAAGCAGAACACTCCTCCCCGCAGGTTTACACACTTGAGACGTTCACTGTTGCCAGTCAAGAACTAGGATTTCTCCCAACAGGGAGGAATCCAGGAGCCAGAAAGTGGGGAAATTTCCAGTAACTTCAGGTTGGATGGGGCTGGGCTGGTAATTATCCTTGGAAACCTTGCCTTATTGGCCTCTGAGCCAGTTCAGCAACGGATGGCTGGGAAGAAGGTAGAGGCCCAGACTCACCTCTGTTAGGAGTTCCTGTGAATAGCCTGAGAAGCAAACCAACTTGCCATTCACACCTGAAAATAACAAGATGGTACCATTGCAAACCTTCTTCAAAACATCATTCAAAGGAACATGGGGCAGGGAGTATGGAAGCCAATTGAATGTAGGCATTCTTTTTCTGATGTGGTTTCACAATTGACTAAGGGAAGAAAAACTCTTTGAGGAGATCTGAATGAGTAGATAATTAGCATAGGCTACATTACAACAACCAACCAGCCAGGGAGGGGGCGTGGGAAAAGGGCGTCTGTACCAGAGGTCAAACATAATTCTCAACTTTATTAGACTTAAGCAAGTAGCCCATAAACCTAAGGTAATCTCAAATAGCCTTAAAACAGTATACTTCCAAACACTTTAGGTTATGAAAGCAAATAGAAGAGTTTATATCTCAGATGACAAGAGAAGATAACAGAGAAAATAGCAAAGAAGCATAAGGAACAGAAATGAAGGGTTGGGGAGCAGCTCTTGAGGAGAGACCTCAAACCCCAGTATCTCAAACTGAGAAACAGAAGGAAGAAAGCATGGAGATGGCTGAAAGAGGAATGAGAGGGTCACTGAGAGACTCAGCAGCCACTGACACAGAGAAGTGCTTCATGGTAGAACGCTAAAGTACAAGAAGGACAAAACACCCAACACGTGAAGGCCCCGTGTGAAACAGCTCTAGAAGACTCTGGAAGGAACGATGCTTAAATTAGCTGACTCTGTTGGTGTGTGAACTTCTCTTCTTTCTCCAACCTTTACTGGGGCTTGCAGTTTGTCAACAATGGTCATGTGTTGTCTATTAGTCAGGGCTTATTACTGCCAGCAACAGCCACGACGACCTTAGAAAGAATCTATCGGGAGGTTGTTGCGGGGTTCATGAAATCAAGGGGAGGTCTGGAGGATTTGTCGGAGGAGGCAGCAGCCTGAGCAGCTTGTGTATGGTGCTTATGTCCTGATCTTATTTATGGCAGAGACAACTGGTTCCAAGATATTCCTGAAAGTATACATTGCTGCCCCTTTTCTCTGCTGGAACTACTGGGACCGAGTCTTTTAGTCTCAGTGTTCCTTTTCACAGTTTCAAGATCAAGGAAGAGCATCCAGAGAAACAACCATCAGAATGACTCTCTCCTTCTCTCTCACTCTAGTTACATATATATATATATATATATATATATATATATATATATATATGTATATATATGTACATATACATATATATATGTACGTATATATATACATATAGTTATAGCTATGCATTGAAGCATTGCAGCATCCAATTTGCTGGAACCCAGGGCATATGCAGGAATGTGGGGGAGGTATGGCCCCCTCTTCACCCTCTGGTGAGAAGCAGAGCTCTGTGCTCCATCAGTGCTACATGTGGAGGGGCACTGCTATATACAGAGGGATGCCCCAGAAGCAGGAAGGAGCCAGACAAGTATTTGGAAAAGTTACATTTACAAAGAGCAGGGTTTGGGGGTTTTGTTTTGGTTTTTTTGGTTTTGGGGTTTTTTCCTCGCAAATGAAATGTGAGATATACACAGGAAGCCCTTTTGAGATTCAGAGACTATGAGTCATGTCAGCATGGTGCTGTGACTTCATCCACAAGCCCCTCCCACGTAGGGCTTTTTCCGCTTTGGGCCTGGTCTAGGATCACAAGCCACCAGCCACCCAGGCCAGGAGGTTGCGCTCCACCGGCCCCTCCCTCTGTCCCACTGTCCCCACCCCAGCAGTCACCAATCCTGCTCCCTCCTCTCTGACCCCGCAGCCACTCCCCTGACCCAGCTTCCCTCACCTCTCACCTGGACTCCCGCTGAGCCTCCCCATCTCTCTTCTCCATGGAACCCTCCTCTCCAGGGTCGGCTTTCTGAAGAACAGCACACACTGCCATTCTGGGTTCCCAGAGAGCAGAGCCAGTGTGCTTCCATTGCCCAGGTGAAGAGGACTCTTCAGAGAACCATGGAGTGCTCTGGGATAGGTGGGGCTCTGGGGTGCATCCTGTCCTACCACAAAGGAGAAGCACACGCGACACCCACAGAGAGCAGGAAACTACAGGATTTTAAATACATCCGTTTCCCCCACCCAAGGAGGTAAATGGTTTAGATTCACTCCATGTGGCTCAAAGTATTTTTCTGGATAAAGCTGTTTCTCACTGGCCTGCTCACAGCCCCGCTGCACATCCTGTTATTTAATTATGCATTTGTGTACTTATCCTGTCTTTTTAGGTGTTTCCAGTCACTCGGCAGAACTTCATTCAGGGTCTGCCCTGTCAGGCACTGTCAGGAGCTGTCTATACCCATAAAGTGCAAGAAAAGGTCCAGGTAATATAGTTTAGCACATGCCTCAATTTTTCCTAACCTTGGGCCTAGTAGTAAGGTAAGATTATTGAGTGTCTGCCACACTAATAGGCACCCACCCCACTGATAATCTGACTTGGAGGTTATTATTTGAATATTTGATTGAAAGCTCCATATACAAAAAAATTAATAAAACCATGTTTATCTTTTAAATTGGACTCTTAACAAGAATGATAAACACCCAAAAGAGGGTTAACCTAAAACTGAGCTGCTCTTAAAAAAGAAAATAATCTTAAAAAGAAAATAAATAGCAATTCTTTCCTTGGCTTCTTTTTCTGCTATGTATGGTAAAGCCATCATCTCTTTCTATTCTTTCATTTCTGCACATACCATGGGTTCCTGAGTCAGTCATCTTCAACAGATTTCTTTAACAGTTACTCAGACTCTCCAAAATATTTGGTCATTATGGAGAAAAGCACATTTGTGAAACAAATATTCCTTGGATGTAATTTTGGTGTTGCAACTTTAAGTGGGAAAAATAAAGAAAACATCCTGATGTTTCTATCTAAATACCCACAAGGTAGTGAACAAATCTCATTTTTAAAAACGTAAAGCAAATCAAACATACATCTGTATCCTACTCTCTACCAAGTCCTCTTAAAACCAAGTAAAATATGACAGCTGGTAGCATCCAAACCAACACTTTGTTTTGATGTAGTTGAAAGTGGATCATTTAAATCACTTGCCAAACATTTATTTTGCTTCTGAAATTGAAACTCGGATTATCATGGCAACAGAACATTTGGATGAACTGAAAATGGGGACAACTATGTCCTTGGACCCAACTTCCTTCGTATGTCAATCTAAACAAAACATTCCTTTGGGCTTTAAAGCTGACAAAGCGTGTGCGAAAGTGTTATCACTAATCAACAACAATGAGAATTTCTCCAGGGCGATCCACACTCCCCACTGGGTCCCACTGTCTACCCAACCTCCGCCTCGCCTCCCAGTGCCAACTCTCCAGTCCTTTCCTGAGGCTGTGCTTTCCTACAACTTTCCCTTCTTGAAGCGACCCTAAAGCCCCTTCCCTCTTCACACCATCTCGGTATTTCCCCTCCATCCTTCAAGTATATGAGCAGCTGACACCTTTTTGGGCTTTCCTCAAGCGTGCCAGTTCACAGTCAGAATGGATCGGGATCTAAATATAAGAGCGAACTCTTTGTGATCGTGTGGTAGGCAAAGGTTTCTTAGACTGGGCATAAAATATAAAAGAAAGAAAGATAAAATGGACTTCAAAATTGAATTTTTTTTTAAATACCTTTAAAAATGAAAAGGCAAATAAATATATTTCCTACCCATGCTCACAAGTTTTTCTCATGTGTTTTATGGCTTTAACTCTTGCATAGGTCCATGATCCATTTTGAGCAGATTTACGTGTGTGATGTGAGTTAAAAGGTTGAGGAAGAAAGCGCTGGGGACAGGAACTGATCACAAGGGGGTGTGAGGAAACTCTCTGGAATAATGGGATGTTCTGTGTCTTCACTGTGGTCAGAACACATTTCAAAACTCAGTGAACTTAAAATCACTGGATTTTATTGTGTATAAATCACTCCCCAATAAAGCTATTGGGAAAAAAAATTCCTTGGTGAAACTTTTGAACTGCTGAATCAATCAACTATAAAGCGTCAACCCAACTCTACCATGAACTCTTCCCAGTGACTTTTTTCTTTTTTCTTTTTTTTTTTTTTTTGGTACCAGGAATTGAACCCAGGGGCACTCAACCACTGAGCCACATCCCCAACCCTTTTTACTTTTTTATTTTGAAACAGGGTCTCACTAAGTGGCTTAGAGCCTTGCTAAATGGCTGAGGCTGACTTTGAATCTGAGATCCTCCTGCCTCAGTCTCCCAAGTGGCTGGGATTACAGGCATGTGCCACCCTGCCCAGCCCCAGGTGACTTTCTAGACTTTCTATACCCCAAGTCATCCTAATCAGTCTGACAGATGCAACACCCCTAAATCATGGGTTATATTGTGTTGCAATCATTTGTTTCTGGTTCCTTTCCCAGTGGACTTAACGAATTCTTCAAGAACAGAGACTCGCCCCCCGCCCCCCAGTTGTTATTCTCCTTTTATTTCCTCTGCCTGACATAACAGAAGGAATTCCCTAAATGTTTGCTGAGTAGCAATTGATGGAAATCTCTCCCTGAAGAAGCTCACTGAAAACTAAACTTTGATACCATTTTTTCCTTCCTAAGGAATTGCCTCTTACTGTTTCTTGGTGTCTCCTCACTCCTTATTTTACTTTATTTTTTTTTGGGGTGGGGGGCGTTGCTGGGGATCGAACCCAGGGCCTTGAGTTTACAAGGCAAGCACTCTACCGACTGAGCTATCTCCCCAGCCCCGCTTCACTCCTTATGTATGGGATAAAATACTCAATTATCTTAAAGTGTTAAAGGTGCAACTACCACTAACACCTTCATATAACGAACAAAAAAAGAAAAGTACAAATACCTTGGAATCATGACTAATCAAAATGCTTTAGCCAAATGCTGGCTTCCTGGCAATCTACATTGGTGTATTCTACAGAGATGGTCTTCCTGTGTTCCTTAAGAGGTCTGTGGCCCTGGAGCCACCGATGCAGTCTACACTAAAGACACTGCAGGGGCTCTGCCTTCCAGAAGCTTATGGATCTGTTTTGCTGTATAAAATTATGCAGTGTATTTAACTGCTCAGTAAAGGTAAGTATTATTGTAGTAGTTAGAAACTCAGTGCTACAAATACAGTATAAGATGTCAAGGAAAGTAAAAGTAAATGTACAAAAACAAGATAGGGCATAGCAGCGGGCTTCCTCCAAATGTGGAAGGTAGGGATATGGAGGTTAGTCTGGACCACAGTCTTCCTGACTCCACAGGACACCCATTTCTAAAAGATGGAAGGCAGAGATAACCTATGCTTGTATGGAAAAGATGATGTCTTAGCCAAGATGTTCTTTAGTCAAGATATGCCTTCTTAACTCTTTTGTCTCCAGTAATTAATACGAAATTGTATTGGTTATCAGGCATTTATTTGGGGCACAACTTAGCTGAGTGCTTCTGGCTGAAGGGAGGTTGTGGCCAGGAGTTGGAGCTGCAGTCCTCTCAAGACTGGAGAATACATATGCAAGCTCACTCACAGGCCTCTTGGCAGACCTCAGAAGATCCTGGGAAGATCCAAGATTACTTATGGTTTTGCAGGCACACTTCATTTCCTTATAATGTGGAACTCGCCCCAGGGGCCGCCTGGGCATCCTCATGACATGGTCGTTGGTGATCCAAAAGACGGAGACTGAGTGAATCACAGAGCATCCAAGATGGAAGCCATAGTATTTTACGACCTAACCCTGGAGGTGGTATCCAACCCTCCAACCCTGTTCCATTCACTAAAAGCAGTTCCATATGTTCAGGTGGCATTCAAGAGGAAGGGGTGGCACAAGGGAATGAGTGTAGAAGCCTAGTGGACTCTCCACAAATAGGTGTTCAGTGAGAGAAAGAGATGGAAAATAGAGAAAGAAGAGTGAGAACGAGAGAAAATTTTGTAAGATCAGCTGTGTTCAGTCGCAACATATCCTATTTTGGTGCTTGTGTGAGATTAGGGCAGATTGTATATTTACCAGGCCTGTTTCCTGCTTCCTCTGGGCACACGACCAGATTGCTTTTCCAACCTTGCCTATAATTAAATGAGGTCAAGTTCTTGAACACCGCCAACATAAGGTGGCGTGAATATTTCCCTGCTTGTGTATGGCTACCGGAAGCAGTTGATCCAGAGGAGAACTCGGAAGACTGGGAATGGTGAAGACGCCACCCAGAAGAGCCAGCCTGTCCGCTTGGAGCAGAGTCCACCTGGGACTCCCCTTCGAGCCATGTCTTTGTGAGTGGGGAAGAAATTGTGTGAAGTCACTGAAATTTAGGTTGGCTTGTTTGTTACTTAAAGAAGAAGATATTGTAAAAATAGAGTAAGTAAGACCACGTGGCACTGACATATAGAAATAGAAAATACAGCAATAGAGTGGATTAGAGAAGAAGCCGGAAATTCACCTACCCATGCAGAATGAGGCAGTAGGCATCCCAGATCGGAGCGGAAAGGATGGCCTTGACAAGCAATGGTTGTTGATGGATGGATGGCTAATCGTGGTTAAGAAATTAAAAATAATTTCCTGTCACTATGCACAAAAGCAATCCCACAATGACTTAAATGTTAGCACAGCAATCGCTGGTGATCACAGTGATCTGTGGGCAAGAAAAAGCAACAAAGAGGATAGAATACAAAATCGTGTGAATTTCTGGATGCTGGAGTCCTTGTATCCAGCCATAATTGCCATTTTTTGCCAGTTCCTGTTTGTTGCAGTCAGACACCTGAGACCTCCCTGTAGGACCCCGTCCGGGGCAGCTGCCACTCTTGCCAGCAAATCATCAGCCACCACAACCCCCAAAGCTATGTGCTCTCTCCTAGCACGAATTAACCCTGGATTCCAAAGCCAAACGATCAGGGGCTCAATGTGAAAAAGGCAGAGTCGGACAAGAGGGAAATTTGCAAACTTTGGGGCACCATGAAGAAGACAGGGGACATCAAAAAGGGTGAAAACGCCTCTCATGCATTCCCTCCAGGGCCTCAGTAGTTGTCAGCAGTATCTTTCGGTTCACAGTTGCCGGATACAGTCACAAGACAAAATTACAACAAACTTCATTTCTAGGTCTTAATTGGTTTTATTTGTAATTCTAGAATTGAGCAACACCTCATATCATAAGAGAGATCAAGTCCTCTGAGGAACTGAGCAGGAGAGGTGACCTTAAAGATAGAAAAGGGCTGAGGAAAGTGGAATCAGAGCAAAAGGCTGATTGGTCATTTCAAAGGGACTTCCTTTATAAAGATTAAAGCAGAGGGAACTTCATTATTATGCTGGCTAAAACTGGCCTGTTCAGAGATTTGACTATTACTTTTCTACCTCTTGCAAAGTCAGATAATGTCGTTTTGGTTTACTGGTATGGAACTTCAGCACAACTAACTCCATTTTGGTTTGGTCTTTTGGGCCTACTGCAGAAGTTCAGAGCAAACCAGTGTCCTCTGATACATTCTATTTACAGATGCAAGTTCCTGGAGAAGAGAAGTGGCCATCTCAGAATAGTGTGGCCATGCCCACTACACTAGTGAATGTCTTCAAGCACCCAAGAGTCTTTTAACTGGTCTCCTCACCCAGAATGGGCCTTCACCAATGCCACCTCTACACCACTGCCAAATTTATCTTTCAAGAACAGTGAGTCGGCCCTCTACTTATCTTTCTAGCCTGACAACCTCTGTCCCAATTAAACCTGGCCTGCTGATATCAAGGGAATACAACCTAAGCAGATTCATTGTTAAATCTTTGCCCACACCATTCCTTCTACCTGGAAAACTGAAAATGTACCTATTTTTCAAGATACAGCTTGAATTCTGCCCTTTTTTGAAGTCTCCTGTATACCTAGCATAGGTGACAACTATTTCTTGTGAAAACATAATTCTGATGGATGAAACACCTACATGGTTCACAGGGCCTCAGATTAAAAGACCTCATACTTGGCTAAATGCTCTGCTGCTGCTGTGTTGAGATTCTTAATTTCTTACCCCCACCCCTTTCATTCTACTCTAAGGACAGAATTTGTATCCCTCTCTCAGGTGCCCCGGGCTGCACGCTTCAGACCGCGGGCATCAGAGTCTGCACAGAGCCGGTGACCATGTTACAAAAGTATTCACTTCCCCTTCAGTTTGGTGCACTCGATCTATTGAAGAAGCAGCATCAGGCTGGTTTTATACAAAGAGCCAAAGGTCCTTAATTCCTCCTAAAACAATTACATTCAACCAAGAATACGCCAACTTGATCCTAATTGTCAAGTTCCCATGGCAGATTTTTGAGGCGGTGCCAGCTGCAGGCTGTGGGCCCTGGAGCAGCTGTGTCGGGTTTGGGGTGGAGCAGTGTGGCCTGTCCAATTCCCCTGAACTGTTCTGCTTTTACAGCTTTCCCCTTCTACCTCCGAAACCACAGGTTCTCAAACAAAGGCGACTCTCCCAGCTGTTCTCATTGCCATAACAGGAGAGTTCGGTTTGCAGGAAGCAGCAGAGGACATGAGTTAAGTAAGAGTAACCAGCTAACTAGAATTGCCTCTGTGGTATCAGAATGAATGCCATCGTTTTCTTCTGATAGTTTATTTTATTTTATTTCTCAGTACTGGGGATTGCACCTGGGATTGCACACACTGGGCAAACACTCTACCTCTGAACAGTATCCTCAGCCTCTCCGAAGATATTTTAAATGCTAGGAACACACAAAATGCATTCTTCATGACTTTGAGCCTATCTACCACAGCTCTTTGCACATTGTAGGCTCTCAAGAAATATCCTGTGGATGAAATAAAAAGCAGCTAACAGACCAGATGGACCAGAATCAAAGCCAAGCCCAGGGCCAGGGCTCTCGTGTGCATGTCCCAAGTGAATGAATTCACAGTCACCAGGTAAAAAAATACCTTTACAAATATTGAAATGGACAGGTAACAGGTAGATAGTGACTCTTTCTAAGAACCATATGTGTTTCTGAAGTTATTTACTTAATCCTTTTTGAGATTGAACTTGGAATTTCAACAAAGCATAATGCTAGACTTGTTTCCTATTTTGAAACTAATGTAAGACCTAGTTAGCTAGTATTGTGAGTTTCTATGTATTTGTTTACTAAAAAGAATATTTTGCATTTTGAAATTCCTGTGCAAAAATCAAAGGTTTACTGATGTTAAGAAGCAGAAAAATTGCTGAAATTTCTGTGAGAATTCTAAGAAATTTGAATACAGATGCTAGATAATTAGAGAAGAGATTAAATATACCAAGGGACTGGCATGCAACACAATGAGGTCAAGGAAACAGGATATTGAAGAGAAAGAAAAATGACAAATGAGGGCTGGGGCTGTAGCTCAGTGGCAGAGCACTTGCCTAGCGTGTGTGAGGCGCTGGGTTCGAGCCTCAGCACCACATAAAAATAAACAAATAAAATAAAGGCATCTGTCCATCTACAACTACAAAAAGAAAAATGACAAATGAAAGAGAAGAGAGAAATACCACAGGGGTGAGCAAATACAGGTACTGGCTGTGAATAATGAATATGCTGGAAATTATTATGGGGTAGCATGCCAGGACATCTGTTATAGAACTGAGAAACTGCATAAGGCATTAGCACCCAGGGTGAAGCCCACCAAGTACATAGTTATTGATAGCTACTAGGATTCATTAGAAGAACATGATGCTCCAGTTAGAATCTTCAAAACAAACTCAAGGCAACATCACTATGCCGTAGACTTGAATGCTTCCATTCCCCTGAATTTGTATGTGGCAATCCTAACCCCAGTGTGATATATTGGGAGGTGGTATCTTTGGTTATTTGGATTAGATCATTTGTGAATGAGTCCAGAGAGACACCTTCCCCTTCTGCCAGGTGAGGACACAGGGAAAGGTCGACCAATTAAGAACCAAGAAGCAGGCCCTCACTAGATGCCCAATATGTCTGAACCTTGATCTTGGATTTCCCTGCCTCCAGGTCTGTGAGAGATAACTGCTTGTTATTTATAAGCCTCATCTACGGTACTCTGTTTTAACAGTCTAAGAAGACTAAAACAAAAAATTGATCAAGGATCAAGATTAAAATTGCTCAGATTCCCATAGGTAGTAAGAGGTGGAAGTGAGTTTCAAGCCAAATACAGTCCAATTCCAAAGCCTGACCATCTGCTCACCATTCAGCACTCTGCAGTGTGTGACCTTTCTGATCAAGGGTCTGAAGAAGAACAGGACTCCAAGGGACAGAGAATATAATTCATGGTGTCTGACTATCAATCATGTTGATAATGGCAAATACCCAGCACTCATGTTTAGCAAGCACTTTCATTAGCGTTAAATAGGAGATTGTGTTTATATGTGCTGCTGTGTTATACAGACTTTAAAGATAACCCCCCGATGTCTGTGACTTGAGCAATGACACATGAGCTAGCAAAATGTCCCTTGCTATGCGACCCAATGACTCCCGTTCCCAATATCACTCACTTCTTTGTGCCCAATTGCTGAATGTAAATGTGTTTCTGGGTCTGGCCCTGGAACTGGTCAGACAATGCAAGCCATAGCCCAGGGCTAAGTTTCAGAAGACCCAGGCTGGACTCCCTTGGGAAGCAACTGGTGATCCAGCCTTACCCTTGCTGCCCTCACCTCTAGCTCAGCCTTCCCCCTGGGAATCAGTACCACCCCAACCCAGCAAGCAATCCAGGGCAAGCCCAAACACAGATAGTCTCTGTCCCAGCATTCCCTGCGGGCTAGTGCTCCCTCTGCTATCTGGGCAGCCAATCATCCCGACTGTCCTTCCCTGGTCTTCTCGGGCCCTAGCGATTGTACTCCTGCTCTAGCTATTACGTCACAACACATTCCAGGACCTGTGTCTCCAGATATTGGAGAGAAAAAAGTCAAAGTGGAACAAAAATGAAAACCAGTCAATTAGCCAACCAACCAAAACAAAATTAAAAACTATATACTTTCAACAACTTAGCAAGACTCTGCCTCAAAATAAAAATAAAAAGGACTGGGGATGTGGCTCAGTGATTAAGCAAATGCTGAGTTCAATTCCCAGTAAACCCCCCAAAACAAAATATATATTCATATATATATATATATATATCCATATACACTTTTATGCATACAAGCAGCTAGCCTGACACCTCAGGAAAGTCTTATAGAAAATAATCCCTCCCACCCCACCACTCTGTCCACACCTGCTTTATTGGTCTTCAAAGCACTTATTAAAGGACCTGATACATTATACATCTGTTTGTGGTTTATTGTGCTTCCCCACCCCCTACAGATTATAAATTCTAAGGTGAACAGGGACTTTCATCTCCAACACCTGCAACAGCACCTGTGCAAGGTGAGGCCAGCACACCTCAGATGAGATTGGAACAGCACCTGCCACTCCCCTTCCCAATGTTTATTTTCAGGGTCACCCTGAGACTTACTTTAACCTCAGTGAACTCGCAGCACAGAGAGCAGCACAGAGAGGTAGGAAGAGACAGAAGCCTCCTTGCTGGACCCAGACCCCCTCTGAGGGTCTGCATCATCCCCACTCCTCTCAGCCTCCAGCACATATGAAGGGAAATGTCACGCCTTCCATCCTATTCCATGTTGGACTTCAATTTTAGTACATTACTGCTCGAGTGAGCATGCACTACATGTACTAGAACTGAATACTTTTGTATTCCCACATTGGTTTCATGTTAGTTGATCTAGCACTTAGTAGGGCTCTGAGCTACGGCAACATAAAGAGAAAATAATTGTGGATAGAGAAGGAAATAAGAATAATGATAGCTACTATTTGCTGTTTGTTATGTGCAAAACATCATGCCAACTCCTTGGAATTTGCTATCAGTGAGTCCATGACGTACACACTATCATTATCCCACTTCGCAGTTCAGGAGACGGCGGTTAAGTCATGTCCCTGCAGCCACACGGCTGGCACTGGAGTCCAGATCTGTGGATGTGAAGACTGCACCTGAGGAAGGAAGGAAGGAGGGAAAATGAGGGAAGGGAAATGACATAGGATTGGATGTAATAAATGGCAGCATTTCTGTTTTGTTGAACCCTGAAGCTATATCTTAAGCTATAATTCGTATTTTAAAAACTATCATTTCAATGTGAAGACATGAGTTCAGAGCTAAAGAATTTCTGAGCGACAACAGTGAAATAGTCGTTGATTTCTGCTGTTAAACAGGAGTGCTGCTCACCCTAGCAGTACATGGACTAAAACTAGAACAACACAGGGAAGATCAGCTTGGCCCTTGTGCAAGGATGACACCCAATTTGTGAAGCATTCCATATTTGTAAAAAATAAAATAAGATGAAACACAAGTGCTTTGACTTTGCAAGTGTATATAGCACGACACCTGACCAAGACTCGGCAAGAATTAACAGCCATTCTGTCCTGTCACTGCTGTGTCCCTAGCATGGCCAGGAATCTTCATCTTCTATTTCCTTCAGCAGCTGTGTTGCTCTGGCTCTGGTTCTTTGTTTTGAAAGTGCTATCCAGTAATAACCAAAAGCAGTCTGCAAATACAAATCCAATTTCTTGCTGAATTGTGTTCTCACTAATGGAGCAAAACTCCTGCTACAGAGGTCACTCCTGAGCATAGCGGGCTAGGACCTACCATTCCCTGGGAACTCCCAACCCGAGGGCCAGCAAGGAGAAGCTCACTGGAGAAGGAACACAGACGAGAGGAAGGAGCTGGGAACGGGTGACCAAGTGGAAGCCCAAGACAAAACCAGCCACTGGCACTTTGCCAGGGCTCCGGATCACAAGTCTGACGTCAGTCTTCCTTTGGGAGAAGCCTCCTTCTCCTGGGCAGCTGGACCTGATGAGATGAAGGGCTGTCACACTTTTTCTATTTGGTCTAGTAAGGATGTGGCTCTTAGCACAGTTCAGGACAGGACTGTCCTTGTCTGGTTTTTAACAGGGCCTCTCTTGACCTTCACATTTCTCATCTAAAATGTCGTTACTTTGAAAATGACATGTTGTGTAGACCACGATAAGGGAAGTGAGTTCTGGCTTATTTCGTGGCCATCGGAAGTCATCTCTCATCTGTGGCCTCATTGCTACATCTATGAATGTGGGGTTGACATTTTGAAACTCTGTGCATTTAGTAGCTACATCCAAGACAAACAAATGTCAACCAATAATTAGAAAGTGCATAAAAAGAGATAAACATGCACGTCAATAATAAGTTACATGAAAGGAATCTAGAATATAAGAAAATCTCTATTTCTTGCATTTTAATAATGAATTGGTCATTACATCTCCAGTGAATTTGCTAAATTTAGCATTTTCAGATACCCCAGTTAAAATCAACAGTACTTCATAACATGCTAATAAGGAATGTCACTTCTTTATTTTTTAAAGGATGGACTATTATCAAGTAATCAAACATGCAGAAAACTTGTGCCAAGTTTCACAGGAACTTAGGTAATGATAGAGACAGTGGTTTTCAAATGTGTGCCACAGAATCCTATGAGGTGCTTGAAAGCAGACTCTTGGGAATACTGTATTGTTTAATTTGTGATTCCATTCCACTCATTCATTCACTAACAGTGTTGGTGGAACTTTCTCTGAGCAGACTCCCTCTCCTTAACTGACCATCTGTGGGGGAGTCAGGCAACTAATCACTCTAGTGATTAAACAGATGACGTCAAAGGCAAGGAAACCAGAACTTGAGACCTATTGCAGCAGAACTTAGGCTGGGTACTGGAAAGGTTTTCCCAAGGAATTGTAACTTAAAATGCTAGAGGGCAACTTGGAGTGGGAGGTTGGCAGGTTGCAGGTGTGCCAGGGGGAGTACATGGCTCATGGGGCAGGGGGATTTCAGACAGAGCCTCAGTATATGCAACCTGCTTGCTTTTCCTGTCAGTGCAAAATGAAAGAGAGGCCCTGTGTTCAAAGATCATGCAGAACCAAGTGACAGTGAAGCACCGAACCAAGCACAGGACCCTGTACAGTTGCACAGGTCACATGCTCGTGAGCTTGGCCTAGTCCTTTTGGAGGAAGGGATCTGAGGCTCAGGAGTCAGGGCAAGAGGGAGGCCAGTGTGGTTGAAGCAGAGTCCTGGGAGCTGGTGTGTCAAAAGGTCAGGTTCAGCTGCGGGCTGCCTCAGTGACTGCCCATCAGGACCCTGCAGAACAATGCCATGCTGTTTTTCCTAGGTCGGGAATACAGGCTGGGATTTCATTTCTATTTAAAGACTTGTATTGATTTGCACTGGTCAACCTGAGTTTGATATCTCCACCATTACTTCTTTTGTAACTTTTTTTCAGCTTTACTGTTGTGTAATTGAGAAATTAAAATCACATATATTTTAAGGTGCACAATGACATGTTTTGATAGACATTGTGAAGTGTTTACCCCAGTCAAGCTAACCAACATATCTGCCACTTCCCGTGGATACCTTTCTCCCAGTGCATTTCAAGCCCCATAAAATATTGCTTGCTATACTCACATTGCTGTGCAGTAGGTTTCCAACACTTACTCATCTGGCCTACTCGGAGCTCTGTACATTTCACCAACATTTGCCCACTTCCCCCACCCAACCCCTGGTAAGCACGGTTCTACTCTGCTTCTAAGAGTCTGACTTTTAAATTTCACATAGAACTGAGGTCATACAGTATTTGTCCTTTGGTCTAACTTATTTCACATAGCAAAATGTTCTCAGGTTCATCCATATTGTCTCAAATGTCCTTCTTTTGAAAGGATTAATAGTATTCCATTGTGTGTATGTATATATGCACAATTTTCTCTATCCATTGATGGTACACTAGTTTATAAATCCTGGCTATTGTGAATAGTGCTGCAGTGGTAGTGGGAATGCAGATCTCTCTTTAAGATAACGGATTTTATTTCCTTTGGAGATAAATACCCAGAAGTGGGATTGTCAGATCAAATACTTGTTCTAATTCATTTTTTTTTTTTTTTCTTCACAGTATTAGGAATCAAACCCAGGGCCTTGGGCACGCTAGGCAAGTGTGCTATCACTGAGCTACGTCCCAGCCCCATTTTAATTCTTTGAGCACCCTCCATAGTGTCTTTCCTTAATGGCTGTACAATTCTCCAGTTACCGCTAAAAAAGGGAACCAGGGCTGTAGAAGGCCTGAAGGTGGGAAGAGCTGAACTCCCTGGTCCTCTTGCCTTCTTGGAGCCAGGTGCCCAGGTTGACTTATTACTTGGAATTTACCAGCTGAGCACGTGGAAAGTCCAGTCCTCACAGATGTGACCCTGACTGTGGTCCTTCCTATCAAATCATTAGTTGTTGAATTGCTGCAGAGAGATGTACCCAATCTGCACAGTGAAAAGAGTAAGGAACTCATACTACTTATAGCATTACTCGACTTCAGATCCTGGCTTTCACACATACTAGTGTGTGCTCCTGGCAAGATATTCAGTAAGTTATTAAAATATAAACTTAAGTCTTAAGTAATACATTTACATGATCAAAAAATCCGACAACGGGAGTTGGTGATTCTTCAAAAAAATTTTCTAGGCATGTACAACATATATTCTAATTTTTAAACAAACAGGCTGTTCTATGTTCTTTTATCTTTATTAATACCTTGTAAAATATAGTCATCCCCTGGTGTCCAGGTGATTTGTCCCAGGACCCCTGGATACAAAATCTGAAGATGCTCCAGTCCTTTTATAAGATGGTACACTATCTGCATATAGCCTTTGCAGATTCCCCAACCCCTTCTGCAAGGCCTACATGTTTAGTACAGACACAATTTTTCTTTTTGGTTTATTTTCCTTCTGAGGTTGGCTGAGTCTGAGATAGAGAACCTGTGAACAAAGAGGCCTGACAGTATTACCATTCTCTTACTGACTTCCTGGAATTTCATTTGTATTGAGGTACCTTATTTATTGAAAAAATCCTACTAACAAGTATATGGGTTGTTTTCGGTCTGGGGTTATTACTGAACAATGCTTTGATGAGCATCATTGCTCACCACTACAAGTCCAACAGGAACATAAGTTCTTAGAAGTAGAGTAGCTTAGTCTAAATTCATGGTCATTTTTCATTTTAGAAGTTACCAAATCAGGTAGGTTATTTAGGTGAGCTGAGATTTATTTGTATTTGTAAATAACAGACACCAGTAATGTTTTCAAAGAATCGAATAAGATGGAGGCATATAAGAAACCTGCGGTCAATATTGGTCTCCTACCTTCCTTTTCCTACACTTAGACTAACTAGTGAGTATTACACTTAGCTCTCTGTTTGACAATGAGCTCAACAAACTCCAACATTCGTGGGAAATCCTGTAGCATCACTTCAACGCTTGTCACTGACCAACTAGCAAACTCTGAAGGTCAACAATGTCCTTGAGAAGACACAACATCTGACTTTAAATACCGCTTTCCTAAGGACACAGCGATTTGATCTTTGTCTCCTTTAATGGGCCCTAGTTTTAAAAAGGACTAGGCGGTTATGCAAGCCGGAACACACTTTCAGTCCTGTCTCTGTACTTGCGTGAAAATCCTGCTGGTCAATTTAAGCCATTCCTTTCATAAACCCAGGGCGTCCAACTCCGGGAAACCCACTCCGACCCCCCTGGAGCCCTGCACCTCGGGGGAACCCGCCGCCCCTCCAGGGGCCCCAAGCATTTCGAGGGCGCCGGAGGTCCCGGGGCGGCCGGGAACGCGGCCCCAGCCGCTCGGCCCGGCAGCGCTGCAGGCCCGGCAGGCGGGCGGCCCTCGCCCGCTCCCGGCCCAGCACACGCCGCCCCGCGGCGACCCCGGCCGGCGAGGCCCCCGGGCGCGCCCCCGCCCGCCTCCCGCCCGCGAGCCTCGCGCGGCCGGCCCGGCCCTCAGCGAGCGTCCCGCCGGGGCGGCCATGCGGGGCGCGACCCTCGCGGGGCCCGACCCCGCCGCCGCTCGGGACGCGGCCGCCCCGCAGGAGCGCGCCGGGGCGGAGGCCGGCGCGGGGGCGGCGGCGGGCGGGGAGGCCGGGCGGCGGCCGAGGGCCCCGGGCGCGCTTCCGCCGGCCGCGCCGCGCACGCCGCGGTAAATGGGAGGCTCGGCCGGCGGGGGCGGGGGCCGCGCAGCCGGGGACTTTCAGGAACTGCAGGGGCGGGCGGCGGCTGGAGTCGCCGAGCGCCAGCCGCGGCCTGAGCGCCGACACTCGGGCCGAGGCCAGCCGCCGCCGCGCCGGGGCCCAGCCGTAGTCGCCGCCGCCGTCCTCGCGCGCCCGCCCGGCTCGGGCCGACCCGCCGCGGCGCGGGAGAGGAGCCGGCCGTCCCGGGCCGGGGGACCCGCCCGCCATGGCCACCAAGGTGAGGGGCGCGCGGCGCAGGCCCGGCCGACCGCTCGGCCCGCGGCGGCGCGGGGAGGGCCGGGGGCGTCCGGCGGGACCCCGGGCGGCCCGCGGCCCAGCCAGCCCCCTCCGGCGAGGCGGCGCGGGTGCGGCGGGCGGGAGGCGGGGGCCGGCCGGGACTCCGGGCGGCGCGGGGCGCGACGCCGCTTCAAAGTTTGCGCCCGGGCGCGGGGCGGAAACTTCCCGCAGCCCGGAGCGTGCGGGGCGCCGCCCGCCGCCGCCCCCGCGGCCCGGGTTCCCGTCCGGCCGCCTCTTCGGTTTGAATGGCACGGGCAGCGCGAACCAGCGCGAGGGGAGCGGCGGTGCTTTCGGTTACGTGTCCGCCCGAGAAGGGGCCCAGGCCCGAGCGCGGGGCGCCGCCCGCGGCCCGGCGAGCTGCGTGCGGGCTGCTCGCGTGTCACCGAGCGCGCTGCCCGCGGCGCCCGGCCTCCGCGGCCGCCCGGTGGCCGGCCTGGCGTGGGGAACCGCGGCCGCGGAAGCGGGCGGGTGGGCGGCGCGTCCCGGCCTCCGGGACCTGCGAGGGGGCCGCGCACGTAGCGCGGTGTCACTTTTGTAAACATCAGCGCCGTTTCCCTCTGTGTTGAGTCACCGCGGCCACGTCGGGGTCGTCGGGGGAGCCTGACGGGGAGGTTTAGGGAAACGACCATTCGAAGTCCCCGGGAGGAGCAGGGTCGTCGCCCGCTTCAGTGCGACGCCGCTGGCCGGCGGTGGGTTGGGCCGCACCGTGTAGGTGCGGTGTCTGCGGGCGGGACGCCTCTCCGGAGCCTGTGGCTTCTGTCCTGCGGTAACTACCTTCCTGATGAAGTTGGGATGTGGCCTTGCGTGGCTTCAGTAGACGGATGGAACTGGCCACCTTTTAAACCTACTGATTTCGTGTTGACCTTAGACAGAAAATTTAAGGCAAGCCGAAGATTTCTAAGGAAATTTGATTTTAAGGTTTGTTGCCAAATGTTCCAGAAATTGCCACTTACACTCCTATTTCACAGTTGTCTTGCAACCTTGAAAGTGGCTTGTGCTGTTTTCCGCCTTCCTCTTCTGAGGCACCAGTGTGTACTTTAAGTGAGATACCGGTTAGCAACTAGTGCAGGTACACGCAATGAAATTTAATTAACTTTTCATCAAATTGAAAACGACAGTGGTTCTTGTACCCGACTTGAATTGCATGTGTCCTCGCAAAGCACAAGCCTCACAGCGTTTGTGAGCCCTTCCTGTCTGTGCTGCTCTGATGGCAAATTCCAGAATTCTGTTAGGATCTCAACTTTCTAATCATCCTTCCACCTGGTGCTCATTTCTCTGGTTACAGAGTGACAAACCATTGCTATTTGAAGAAAAAGACCAGCAGTGAAGAGGATACTTCTTGAACTTTTTTGTTGTTGTTGTTTTGTTTTGGTTTTGGTTTTTCTACTGTCTGGTGATTCTGTGTTAAATCAGAAGTTCTCTCTGTTCTTTGTTTTTGGTAGCAGGGATTGAACGCAGGAATGCTTCATCTCTGATTCACATCCCCATCCTTTTTTATTTTGAGGCAGGGACTTAGAAAGTTGCCAAGACTGGCCTCCAATTTATGATCCTCCTGCCTCAGCCTCCTAAGTAGCTGGGATTACAGGTGTGCACCACCTCCCCAGGCTGTCTAATTTTTTAATTGTTTTAGTTGGATGTACTTAGTAAGTAATGAGCATAACTTGTAATAAAATCTTAGGCTCAGATGGCACTCAGGCTCTTGCTGTAGGCATTAAGTGATAAGAAATGTATTCAGTATCTGAACGGCTAGGTCATTTTGGGTTTCCCTTTGAATTTACCAGAGAATGACTTCAGTTCTCAGATAGTTTGGTTTTTGTTTTTTATTCTTACATGTTTGGAAGGTGCAATTATCTCCTATCACAAGTTTCAGAAATTCTTGGTATATTCACGGTAGAAAAATAAATTATCTTTTAAAAAGAATTTGAATTGGGTCATTCTTCACTGCTGAAGATAGGTAACCAGTGCCTGCACATTTTAAAGGGGTTATCTGGTTTTTGTGTCTAATCTTTCCTCTTAGAATGCTGACTTCAGCTTAAATGCATACACCACTGTAAGTCCAGTCTTGTTTTATTTAGCAAATACAGTGAAAGACTGATAAGAATGGTTTAGTCTTGACCTGTGGCAAGCCTCCGAGGTTTATATTTTGACACAGTCCTATGGTGAGTTTGACTAAATTTAATTTTACTTAAAAAGACTGAGAAAGAATTTTTTCTATATATATATATATATATATCAAAAGGGACTTGAGGAAAATAGTGACAGTTATCCATATCTTTGCACCTTAGCTGCCCTTTCCACATCACCGTTAACCTTTGGTAACTAATTTAGATCCGTTTGTGCTTACAGAGTCACTTTTAGGAGTAATCATTCTAACCAGATTCTTGAGGTTCCTGATGCCTTTTTAAAAAACAAACTTCTTTCCAGCCCTACTCTCTAAAGTTATACATGTGCATCTTACAGCTTGCCTGGTTGAATTAAGTGTGTGTGGGACCTTGAAAGTCCGGGTAGGAAGTGAGTGAATTGCTTAGGACTGTTCTGTGGTGCAGATGTGTGAGAACAGTTTTGAAAGCATACCTTGTAATTTCTCCTAAGCAAAAACCTCTGTATTTGAAGGAAAGAATAGAAATATCTTTATAAGGGAAGTTTAAGAGTTTTTTAAAAATAGTTTTCTTTTTACAAATAGCATGGAAATGCTTACCGTACAATTTTGTGTGACAGTATTTTTTTTTTTTTTTAATTTCAGTGGTGCTGGGGATTGAACCTAGGGCCTAGCACATGCTAGGCGAGCACTTTACCACTGAGCTACATACCCAACCCTTTTTAAAAATTTTAATTAATTTATTTAGACAGAGTCTTGCTAAACTGCTGAAAATGGTCTGTTAGTGCCTTGACTTTCGTATCACTGTTTCACATGGCGCTCATTTCCATGTTTATAGAGCAACAAACCATTGCCAGTTGAAGAAAAAGACCAGCTCCACCAAGTAAGTTACACGTGTGCAGACACAAGCCACCACGTAGCTGCCTGGAGTAGCCAGGATTACCGGCACCCTGCCCAGCTTAACAGAAAAAATTTTACATGTCTTAAATAGAATGTTTAGCATTTGTAAAGTGTTTGTATAGAGAAAAATTCTGAGACAGTGAAACAGTTTCTTAATAAAGAATGGATAGATTAGAAAACACGATTTTTTAAAAATTAGAGCTGTGTAGTTACACATCGTAGTTGGGCTCATCCTGATAAACTCACACATGCCCGGGATTCATTTCAGTTCATGATTCCCCCCTCCAGAAAGCATAAAATTTTCACAGAGCTTTTACTGCACTGTTTTCATTTAAGCATCTAAATTACACTTTTGCTTTGAGTGCCCCCTGGTAACTCTGGAGCTTTGCATATACCCTTCCTTTCTGGTCTGGACTGCTGTCTTCTAGGTGCCCCTTCTTACACATTAGACCAAAGCATTGCTTCCCTGGGAAAGTCTCTCCCCATGTCCTCACCCCTATTTCAGGGTCATCTGGTGAGGTGGCAGTTACATTTGTTTCTGTGACTGCGAGGCTTCTCCCTTTGGGATGCCATCAGCCCCCAGAGGCTGGGACTGTGTGTTTGATCACCTTGGTGTCCTCAGGGACCTGTTTGAAAGAGCAAAAAGATTCCAGTGAGATAATGACTCATATACTAAAGATGAAAAAACTTTAATCTCCAGCTGTAGGTTTTGGTTCTTTTAATTGTGTGTTTTAGTGAACTTTTTGAAGTATACATGTACAATGCAAAATTCACCTCCAGCTTAGGTATTAGCAATGTTTTTAAAATATAAATAACTTAGTCTAACTAATGATTACATGAGAAATTATTTTATGTCTCAAGGTGATTGGAACCAGCATCACCCTTCTGAGGCTTTAAGAAGGTGGTCTTTAACTCCTGAGTGTCAGGAGTGTGCCTAGTTTCCAGAAGTTTAGGACTTTCCTGTTTATATTTTTGTTGAGGTTTCTGATTTGATTGCATTGTGACCAGGGAATGTGACTAATCATTGATACCCTACTTGGAGCTTTGTTGAGGCTAACCTTATACTTAGCGAACAGTTTTTATAAATGTCCTTCTTGTGCACAGAAAGAATGTGTGTATTCTCAAATCATGTGTAAGTAGACAGCATAGTTTCATTAGACTAAACTTCCTAAGGTATGCTCTTCCCATCTCCATCCTGCTAATCTGTTTTCTCTAGTTGATCTCTTGGCTCTTTTTTCCTACTTGATGGAGATGTTAACATGGTATGTTTTCAACCATTCCTCTAAGTTTCATAGTAGTATTATTTTCCAGGTGAATTGAAGTTTTTATTATGAAGGGACTCTCTTTATTTCTAGTGATGTATATTTTTCTTAAAGACGTTTTTGTCTTGTTAATGTGATTTCATTAGATTTCTTTTGTTAAGTGTTTGCCTGATATATAAAAACCTACAGCTGAATTTTACCTTTGGTTCAATATGTCTCTGAGGCTAAAGGTTTTTGCCCATCTATATTTGTATTTACTGATGTGTTTGGATTTCTGTCTGCCATCTAATAGATTGAGAATCAGACAATTCTCAACTTTTTGGAAGCTATATCCTTCACCACCATCTATTTTTATTCATTCACTGCTTATTTAGACTTAACCCCATTGGGCCATGTCTTTGCATGCTGTTTTTCTGATATTTCAGTCCTTTCTTAGGATAATTTTCCCCCTTTCTGAACTGAATTGAAATTTTCACTAAGCAAGGTTTGTTACTGGTGAAACTTCCATATTTGAAAATGTACTCTGCCCTGTTCATCAAAGACTGTTGCTAGTCGCGTGAGCTCTAGATTGCAGCGTTTTCTCAGCACAGGGACGCTGTTTCCCCTTGTATTCTTCTGGCTTTTGCATTTACTGCTGAGAAGCCAGCTGTCTGATTGTTCCTTTGTAGGCCTGTTTCTCAGACCTTCTCTGTGTCTTCAGTGTTCTGCAGCCTTACTGTGGTGTGTCTCTGTGTGCATTTATTTATGCAGCTTAGGGGTTGCTGGGTGTATTGGTCTGAGGGTGGGGTGCTTCAGTGGTATGACAGCGGAGCTCTCAGTAGAGCGTCCACACTGAGAGGTGCCATCTATGCAGCCCTGTGGAAGTTGCCTGCCGTGTGAGTAACACCACCTGGAAATGTGGTTGGTGCACCTGAGGAACTGTGTTCATTTTAATTGACATAGTTATAGTGGTTAATGGCTACTGTTTTGAAGAATGTAGTTCTAGAAAATTCTCAACCATCATTTTGGAAAATTGCCTCTTCTCCATTCTGTCTTTCTGGAATTCTAATGCAGCTGCCCATCTCACGGTCAAGTTTTCTTTGTGCTGTATTCTGGATGATTTCTTTGGCCCTTACCCTCAGGTCACTATTCTTCAGTCAGGCCCAATCTGCCCTTTTAGCCATCCTTAATTTTTGTTTTCAGTTGTATTCTATTTTTAGAAATTATGTTTGTTTTTCAAATCTGCTTGGTGGTTCTTTATAGCCTGGTTCTCTGCTCACATTTTCAGTTTTGTATTTTCATAGTTTTGCGTCTGTTGACTCTGATATCAGAATTCTGACTCAGCATGTTTCTTCTTATTTGCATTCGTGGTACCTTGTTTTCTTCTGTGTGTTGTGATTTTATTTTTTCCCTTGGAAATTCATCTGAGTGGATTCGGATAGCTAGATTGAAGTTATATTCTAGGTAGAAGTTGCATTCGCTTACACCCCTGCCCAGGGACACTACACACCGCTGAAGGTTTTTCCAGCCCTACTGGGTCGCATAAAGGAGGACCTCAGATCTCAGGAGAATTGCCCTCCCTCCCCTGCTCCGTACAGTGAGAAGGCATCTCGCTGCCCCCAGTGCTCACAGGCTTTTCTCTTTCATCCTTACCTTGAGGGCCTTTCGCAGTCCCCACTTGCAGCTTTCTCTCTCACTTCCCTTCCTCAGGGTCCTCGAGCACCAGCTCAGGTCTCCAGGGCTTGGGGGAGAAGTCCAGGGTGAAGTCCTGCCTTAGGAAACTGCGTCCTTTAGGACCTCCCCAGAGCCTTTCCTTGTTGTGACAGCAGCGTGTCTTACAGGGCATGTGCATTTACTGTTTGTTCAGGGCTGCTGGTGCTCCAGTCTGGTGCTGGAACCACATCCAAGCTGGAGCATCCTGGTCACGGGCCAGAGTGTGAAGGAGCGGGATACGTACACCGACTGGTAGATCTGGTCTCCTGGGAGGCGAAGCTTCAGTGAGGCTGTCAAAATGTCACACTCGGTGTTTCTCAGTTTTCCGGTTGTTATTTCTTTCTCTTTTTTCTTTTGACTATTAAAAACATGCTGGGTTTTGCCCTGTTTCACTTTTAGGCATTGTAACTACAGTATTTGTGTTAGTCTGACTCAATTTTTCTAAGCTATTTTTAGTATCTTTATATCAAGTCCTTTAGTATTATGACCTGATTCTTGAGTTAGAGAGACATAACTTTAGGCACAAGTAAATGAGGAGAAAATTCTTAATGTTAACTTTATTCTAGTGTTGGTCTCTATTATCCTTCACTGATGTGTTCATTTGAGCTCAGTGCTGGTCCTCTGTTCCATGTGGGGATGTCTGAAAGGCCGCGTCCTTGCCTCAGAGAGCACAGTACCCATGTCGCAGTGTCCTGGAGAGGGTGCTGTCTCCGCAGAGCTCAAGAGGCTCCTGACGCGGCTCCTCAAGACAGCAAGGCTTCCAAAAGAGCAGTCTTGATACCTCCCATTTTTCTCCTTTAATTCAATGAGTGAGTTTTAACTCTTACTCTGTCATATCAGTTGCTTTAAAAATGTTTATACAGTACATCTTAGTCTACAAGTCCAGACCTTATCTGGTCAGATCTCACCGGTTCTTGTCAGCAGACATTTCAGTAGCTCCTATGTGCCGCTCAGACCTTGGGAGTAAAGAATTGGAACTTCTTCCAGAGAGCTGATAGTCAGGAATTAATGAGCTATTTAAAATATGTTAGTTAAATGTCTTTTCAATGTGTTTCTAAGGCAAACTCAGAAAAAGACCTTGCAAATGTAGATACTAAGAGCAGTTGTGTGCTCATGGTGGCTGTGCTTAGGGCCATGTTTTCATCTTTTAGCTTCTTTTGTATTCTCAGATTTTTGAGCAATAAACTTCCCTTGCCTTTGTAATATGGAAAAAAGAAAGCTCCTGTTTTTTAATTTAAAAGCTTGTTTTTAACCAGACATATAAGGCAGATTTCCAGCCTTTTCTACCTTCTGTTAATTTGTTTTGAATTAGACTGATGGAAAAAAGGTGTTTAATTAATACTTATGAATAATAAATGACTCTTCAATAGAAAAAAATCTCTTGAATTCAGGATTACAAATACTGTTTGGCAAATAAATTGCAAAGTTTGTTTCCTTAAGTATCTTAATGTTGTTTTCTAACTTTTAAAAATAACTGGGAACTTGGACTGGGGGAACGGCCTGGTGGTAGAGGATGTGCTTAGCAGGCTCTCAAGACCCTGGATTTGATCTCCAGCACCACCAAAACAAAACACCACAGTAAGAACAATAAAGAGCAAACAACACACACAAGACTGAAAACATACTGAGCAACCAGCACTAAACCTAAAATTCTTAAAAACTGCCTCCTTAAAATTCATTGTAGTCACACCTGCCTCTGTGTGCCTTTCCCCTCTGGAGCTTAGAGAGGGCAGAACGGCCAGTCCTTTGTGGCTCAGGAGTGGTGTCCAGCACTCTGTCCTCTCTCCACCTTTCTAAGATTACTTAGTCCTCAGATTGCAGAGTGGAGAAGTGCATGTTAAACTTCTACAGCTGTTTTATAGATGCATCAGCTCTACTTTGTTGTGTGATTGCTGTTACAAGTAAAGTGAATTCAATGTTCTTGTCACCATAAGACCATAGATCAGTAGAGAACTGTAGTTATATTAGATTGATCTGTGTAATTCTTTAGAGCCAAGATGATACCAGAAAACATGGGAGATATAAAAATTTCCAGTAACATTTAAAACTGCTTCTGTTCTAGCTTTACTACTATCTGGTTGACGTCCCAAAGTGCATTCTCAGTCTTTTTATCTCAGCTATCTGGAGACTGAGGAAGACCACAAGTTCCAGGCCTGCTTGGGCAACTAAGTGGGACCCTGTCTCAAAATAAAAAGGCCTGGAGATAGATCCCCAGTACTGCAATAAATAAACAGAAAGAAAAGAAGAAAACCCATTCCCTGTGTGAGGAGTCAGAACTCTCATGCCTTTTCTGTAGCTTGCACCGTGGAGAAGATGGGCCATATTTTCTAAAAAGCAAGTGTTATATTTCCCCCAAAACTCCTGTTTTGGGAATCTCTGCTATACAGAATGATAAGAAGCCTCCATCTGAGAGAGTGGATTCTTACTGAAGCTCACCAGTATTTTCCAAGTAATGATAGTGCTTCCTGGGTTGTAGGCATTAATGGCAGAGCTGTGCCACGGTTGCCCCGCTGGGGAGCTTTTAAATCATGCATCCCCCCCCAGCAGATTTCTGATGCGGGGTCAGGGCTGGGACTGTGAACATGCCTCTCTTCCATTTCCCAAGTGATAATGAGGCTGACTACACTTTGAGGACTGCTGCGGTGGTGAGTGCTAAAAGAACTTGGTTGGTCCCCAAAACCTGAGACTGCGGTTGGGTTGTATTAACAGGTTGTGTCTTGTGTAAAGGATTCTTCTGAGTTCAAGTGATACTGATTGAGAAACACTTGCTGTCCCTTGATTCTGTTACATCAGTAAGAACTAATATGTCGAAATAAGAAAGTACAGACGATGATTACGATTTATACCACTGAATTTTTTGTTGGGCCCATAAGCATCATATCCCATTAGATACAGGTGAAGTACATTTGATTTTCACTGCCCGTGGTTAACCTTAGAATGGGATTGTTCATGAATATCAAGGATGGTTACAGGGAAGGTTAAGCTTGCCACATTGCTACCCGAAAGCAAAAGCAAGTTGTTTTTTCATTCAGCAGTCTCTCCAGAATTTACGTCATGAATGAAAACACCTGAGCATTTTTCTGCTCCAGGGAGTTGTAGTCTGATGAGGAGTTTGATGTCTTCCTTGGAGTTGCTGCCAGGGCAGGAGAAGTTCATGCAGTGCATGGTGATGGGCAGCAGTTAGTCGCGAGACCCTCTGCTTTCTCTTGGCTGCCTTTGGGGACGTGAAAGCAACATGAACTTGCGTCAGTAGAGGTCACAGCTTGACAATCACATGGAAAATTAAAGTCCTACTTAAACACACTGTGCTAGTCCAGACCTGGGAGAGGATCGGTTCTCTGCTGTTGAGTAGTGTAACTAAGTGAGGACCACAGTGTTTCCTGAGTCTTCTTCATTGTAGTGACTGGCCTTGCTGGACAGATGTTCCTCTTCAGGGAAGGCTGAGTGTCCATTCTCCTTGGTCCTGCTCTAAAATCTTATCCCAGACTCCTCACGCTAAGCCACTTTAGAAATCAGTGAGCAGCATGTGCCAGGCAAATGGTGTTTCTGTGCCCTGCCTCGTTCTGTAACCCCGGCGCTCAGGACAGTGTCTTGGCATGGTTGAAATGGATCTGCTCCTTTTGATCTCCAGGTAAGCAGAAGCAGTCTTCTTAAATGCCTGGCATGTTTTCCATACTGTCTCTGGTTTGCAGTGCCCAGCTTGTGAGATTTCAGGGGATCTGTAAATCTGAATGGGCCGACATTCTCACAGACTGCATCTTCTTCACATTTGCAGTTCTGTGGTTCAGCTGTGCATAGACAGGTCAGCTATGCTCTCTGCCTCGCTGTCTTTCCAGGCTTTGGAGGCTGGAGCGCAGGTGGGTGGGCGAGAGATGTCTGTTCTGCCTCTTTTGCGGTATTTCTGGGCCTGCTCTTGTCAGGGCCTTGGAAACCCAAATCAGAAGGAGTGTAGGTTCTGTCTTGTCACAGCCCTCTCTCAAGGCTATGGGCATTGCTGGTTTGGGGTGAAGAGGTGGGAGTAAAAATAAAGGAATTAAAGATGAAGAAGTAACATTTTAAAAGTATTATCTCTACCAAATTTATTTTAAGAATTAAGTAACATTTTACATGATAAGCTTATCAGAGTGTCTGGCTCTGTAGCAAGGAATAGCTGCTGTGGTTGGGTGGTGTTATTCATATTATTATAAAAATAAAATTCAAACTAGGATCTGTTACACTAGGATGTGGGGAGTGAAACCAGTTTTTATGATTTCACGTTACTCTTATAAGGTGAGACTGTTTCTTGCTTTTCCTTATTTACCTGAATCTTTAACTCGCTTGCCCAGATCTTGGTGTCTGGCTGTTTGCGTTTGATCCCTTTGCTCTTGCCTCAGGGCTTTGTTAACTCTGGTAAGTTACTCTCACACGTCAAATCAAGATTAAAACAAGGCAAGACCTTAGAAGCCTAGAGGACAAAAGCGTGAATGAGATTAAAAGGCACAGTGGTATTGTTAGAAACTCCTTAATATCCGTACAGGTTTTGCCAAGCTGAGCCATATACTGAGTTCACAGAGAGCAAATCTCATGGGTCCCCTTGGTAGTAGATCATCAAGCTATCTTGTTCTTTCAGTAAATTTGTTTAACACTTCTACAATTTCTGACCTAGAGCAGGTGTTCAAGTAAGGCACTGAAGAAAGTCACATTAAAACCCCTGCCCTCAGACAAAAGTCCCTGTCTACGAGCTTGTGTCCAGTGCAGGTGGATGGCCAGGCACAGGGTCATGGGGGGGGCATGTTAAAGAATAGGGTATGGGAGCTCGTGGTAGACATGCCTAAGGACCCTCAAGGGAAGGTGACAGGCCCACACCGCAGTTGGCCTAAGGAATGAGCAGGTGCATGGCTGGAGAGGAAGCCAGGCTTGGGGAGGGGGCTGGCCAGTAGGGAGTCCCAGCTGTGGTGGGGGCCTTGGAATTGTGAACCCTGAAGGGTTTCCACCACACCCACAGACACACCTCCCTCCCTCCCTCCAGTCTGCCTGAACCAACTGCAGGGAGTGAATGCTCTGTGCACTTTGATGTTGGATTTAAATCTTATTTTTTCTGTTTTTTAAAATTCAATTGATCGTATCTAATTAAAGTCACACTGGGAAATCCTGTGCTCCACTTAAGTCAATCAGTGAGAGAGCTTTAAAGGGATTGATAGATTATCCTTTTACACATCAGGAGGATCCCAGTCAAATCAGTTGGAAGGAAAAAAAAAATTAAGGAAACCAAAAAAAAATAAAAACATACCCCCCCCCAACAAAAACAAAGACAAAAACAAAACCTCTCTGTGACGAATGTGAGGTTCTTTCTGATGGAAAATTTCAGATCCTCTCTCCAGGACTTGCTAGAAGTAAGCACATGGCCATGAGACCGTTTGCCCCTCTGGGTATGTCGTCGTCATCCTGTGAGTTTCCCGCTGTCCACCGGACAGGAGTGAACTGCCCCCAGACTGCCAGATTTCAGGCAGGTGTCAAATACCGTCATCAGTCAGAACAGCTGCACCCCTTCTTGAGGAGGACCACTGCTTGCTAGTTTCTGGTGTAGGACTTCCTGAAGCTTCGCTGCCTAAGAGCTGGAATACTGAGAAGGGGGGTCACAGCATTCTCATGGGCTTAGGAGAAATGGCTTAGGATGGTCCGGCTTAGGATTTTTCTTCCCTGAATCCTTTGAGTGATTTTTTTTTTTTTTTTTTTTTTTTTTTTTTTTTTTAGTTTTTAAGATATCACCTGTCAACAGTTTGGCATAATTCAGTATTTTAAATTTTAGTTATTTATAAAAATTTTAGACAAACTTAGAGCAGTGCCGTGAATCTCCATGGAACCCTTTACCCGCCTCACGACCATCAACCCTTGGCCCATTTCATTTCCTATAAACCCCCCTATCTTTCTCTTTGCTTGCTGTTTTGAAACAAAGCTTTGACATTATTTCATGGTAAATATTTTAATACATATTTCCAAAAATAGGGACTTGCACTTAACAAAATCCTCAGGAGATAAGACCCTTCTTACTCCTTTCCCTTCGGCTTGGTGGTACCAGCGGTAGGAGGGGGCCGCAGGGAGTCGGGATTGGGTCCAGTACATTGCAAGTGGACGGTGGGGCCTGGCTGCTGGCCTCCAGATGGTGCCTGTTGTGTGTTGCAGAGTTGGCAAAGTAAGAGCGAAGAGGAAATGCTCTTATATCTGGTCACCAGGATCCGGAAACATGCAGGGTTTTCCAGTCCTGTACACAACACCACATTCTCCAGTGAAGGGATCTCTCTGGAACCCACACTCAGTGCATTGCCTACCCTTTCTATTGTTAGCTTCTTTTAAAGAACTAAAGAATTGGAAGAGTTCGAATGGTTGTGTGTACGGAATCCTAGATTTTTAAAAAGTATTTCCCTTTTATTTTAACTTGTCACAACTAACTTTGGCAGCAAACTTTTTAACAACTTATTTTTTTTCTTTTACCAAGTTTCCTCAGAACATTCTCTAGATTTCCTACAGTTGCTCTGTCACACTCACTTCATTAGCTAATGCAGTAGTTCTGTTGCATACCTACAAAAGTAAGCACACCTGGCATAAACAGGTTTACCAGCAATCAAGACTGGTTCTTGATAAGTTTGTGCTTGGTGGGATCATATTACCTTGTGTATTAGGCTGGGGTTCTCAGCATGCCCCAGGCTTCATACGGAACTGAGTATGTAGTTAATCTGGTAAGCTGGTAATGTGGAATAAGACTACATGCTACTCACCTGTTAATGGGTCATATTTTTGAGATTTATGGCTAATTATCTGGTTTTGCTTAGGTTGTAGTATAGCTCTTGGGTATGTAAGACTGGACTTTGAGAAGAACTGATGGCAGATGTTGAATTCAGTATTTTTTCCCTTATTGTAACTTGATCAACTTCCTTTAGTGTATCACTATCCTCGTGTTAAATCATTTATAAAATGATCAGAGTGCACGTTTTTGGTGAAAATAGATTTTAGAATATTATCTTTAAAACAAAATTAGTATAGTTTGCCAAAATAGTATGGTGGTATCGTTCTTCTATTTTAGAAGAAGCAGCAGTCCATAGTGCTTTACATTTAGAGGAGCCTATGGGTGTGCACCCTGAACAGTTCCAAGCCTGGAGGCTCTTTCCCTCCACCTGACAAGTAGGGGATGATTTAATTCTTTGAAAAAAATACTCTGCTCCTGGTGACCAGATATAATCTTTCTAGGTACTTCAATTTAGCCTGTGTTCAGTGTTTATAATATTCACTAAAATAAATAGGTTTACTGTTGGGTATAAAAAGAAATAAAGAACAAACATAATCTTTGAGGTCCTCATGGTTTGTGTTAAGATGGTGGGTGGAAACCAAAGCAGAAACAAACAAACAAGAAACCCAGCTGTACAACACGGTGCATGACCAAATGGAAGATCCCATCAGGAGGGCTGGAGTGCTCTGCTGGTGCCCCTCCTGGACAGCACCTCCTTCCCGCTGCAGAGAGGTCGCTGCCCCGAGAGCCTGTTCTGCCTTGTGCATCAGACTGTAGACGTTCCTCTGGGGCAGTGACTGCCCTCACTTGTCTTCATACACCTGTGCAGTGGCAGGTGTTCAGGAGGTGGTTTTGAGTAAGAACTGGGAGCCACGTTGGTGTACTGGAGAAGGCCAGGCTTTCCCATCACAGTCCTGTACTGCCATCCCAGTGTCACTGCTTCTGAGCAGGTGAATCACTCTGGGCTGTGGATCCTCATCTGTGATAAGTATACCAGAGCCAGTTATGTTAGCTCTGGATGCTAAACTCGTATAAGTGAAGAAGAGTCCCCAAACATGGAATCTAACAATTCATCCTAGTCAGCTTTTTCGCTGCTATGACTAAAACACTGACCAGAACAATTTCAGAAGAGGAAAAGTTTATTTGGGAGCTCATGGTTTCAGAGGTTTCAGTCCATAGTTGGCCCTCTACATTCCTCAGGGCTGGAGGTGAGGCAGAACAATGTGGCAGAAGAGGATGGTAGAGGAAGGTAGCTCACATTATGATCAAGAAGCAAAGAGAGAGGCTGGGGATGTGGCTCAGCCAGTAGAGTCCTCACCATGCGAGGTACTGGGTTCGATCCTCAGCACCACATAAAAATAAATAAAATACGTGTCCAACTACAACTTAAAAAAAAAAAAAGCACAGAGACTCCACTCACCAGATACCAAATACATACACCAAAGGCACACTCCCGATCAATCACGCATCTCCTCCAGCGGCACCCTTTTCATTTGCCACTCAGTTAATCCCATCAGGGATTAATTCACTGTTTGGGTTAAGGCTCTCACAATCCAGTCATTTCTCATCTGAACATTCTTGCATTGTCTCACAAATGAACTTTTAGGGGATGTCTAACATCCAAACCATAACATCATCCTACCCCTGGTGCTGCAAATTGTCCATGGGCTAGTCAGGGGTAATTTCTCCCTGGAGCTGGGCTTGGGGTTGCCTTTCTGACTCACAGGGATGGGAACCTCAATGAAATGCCAACAGGGACAAGAAAGCGGGAGGAAGGGGCCTGAATGTTGTGAGCTCACTGTAGTGTTCATCTGGTGTGTTTTAGTGGGCAAGAATGATCTAGAAGGAGGCTTAGCATTGTGGAGTGGAATTTGGACTGGAGTTTTAGGGTGGGGTTAGACCATGGGGAATCTTAAATGCCAAGGAAACGAATTTGAACTTGATCCCAGCTAGTGAGTCATTAGTAGCTTTTGGTGTTTGACAAGTCCACTGAGTTATCAAGAGAGCTTCCAGCAGCAGTGCACAGTTGCCTGGACCTGGAGGAGAGGAAAGGTTAATGCAGGAAGATAGTGGAGCGGGGCAGTAGTAGGGTCCTGCGGTCACTGGCATTGCAGGAAGAGTGGCGCAAACAGGATCACTTTCTACTCCTTGCATCTGTGGTCTGCCTCAAGATGGGTGTCTCGTGTGCAGTTGGTTTGAGCTGCTATTTCTTCTGCAACACTGAGTACCACTACCTCCTTGGGCTTGTTATGAATTTAAGTAAGGACATGTGGAGTGCCTCATGCCCAGAGATACTTAGTGCCACTTTACCTTTTCCCATCTACTTGGTTTTTCCTCCTTTGTAAGGTGTGTTTGTTTGCAGGAAGGATCAACTGGACGAGAAAAGGAGGCTCTTACAAAAATTTGGTCAGAGTATATGTCCTGCTGTGTAGGTGTCTAGGAAGTGCCCACCCACCAAGGGTCTTCTGCTTTCTTTGTCTTTGCATAGAATGAGACCCCACTCACTTAGATTTAGTCAGTCTAATTCAGTCTTCCATTTTTGTGTAATAAATTTTAAGCTAACCCTTGAAATCATGGATTTTCTAACTTAATTCTCTTTGGCAGTCTTACTTTACAGTATCCCTAACCTTTTAGTTGTAATGCAACACTTGTAGTTATGTGGTGAGTTTTGTGTTAGCAATGTGAATCTAGAAGAGAAATTGCCTAAAGAGGAAGTGCTAGTAGAATTCAGTCCTAGTGAAGAGGTCTGGCCTTAGTCCAACAATTGTTTAAAACAGATCGGCACTCCTCATGTAACTCAGCTGTGTGACCTTAAGCAGAAGTGTCATTTTGAGGAGCTTAATTTTAAAGAGTATACATTTCACTTAAGTCATTTTCTTAAATACGTTGGCAGAAAGTATTTAACTTAAAATATTTGCAGGTCATCTAGTCTAATCCTGTCATTTGAGCTACATAAAAGCAAAGACCTAGAGAATGGCTCTTCATTGTTTTTTACCTTACTCTTAATTGTGGGTATGACCATGACCTGAGTCATTGAGAAAAGATTCTTCTTAATAATTACACTTTCAGTTTTGATGAAACTCAGGAAAGTGTGTAGTACTTACAAAAGAAGGATCATGAAAAATAATCAGGCTAAAGTTTTCCTAATTTAAGAACTGTGGAAAATTTGAATATCTCAAATTAGATAATCTTAAGGAATTTTCTAATTGAAAAAAATTTTTAAAATTTCATCCATTTTGATTATTGAGCTTTTGGGGCAGAGATGGCATTGCTGAGAAGGACTGAAGTGAGATATAAATGGGGCTAAGAGATGAGTCACTTCTCCCGTGGGCCCAGGAGGGAGGGCTGGAATTCAGCATCACACGTTAAGCCCCTTCCCATCTGCTTTTAGTAGGACTTAAGCCCTGAGACCTGCTTTTAAGTATATTTCCTCATGGGGTGTGAAATAATGCCCTTCTCCTCTGAATGCTATTGTGCTTGTATAGGAAAGCGGGAAGCCCTGCTAAAAATAAGGTGTTCGCGTAACAGCCCCTCTGGTCAACTCTTCTGTCTGGCTTCCGAGTCGCCCCCACTGGGCTGTGCACAGCTCTTATCTGGGCCTTTGCACTCATGCTTCCTTCTGCCACATCCAGCCTCACTTCCTCCTGTCCCTGTTCTCCACTTGGCTAGCTCCAGCCCTTCCCTAGGCCTCAGCTGAGTAAGACTGCCAATATCACATCACTGACGTTTTTAGATGCACTTCCCTGGGTGCTGACTGACTGTCTCACTAAAATGAGGGCTTCTGAGGGAAGGATGGGGACCTGTTTGCTTCCCTCCCACTTAGAACAGTGCCTGGCAACAGCCACGGTCTATTCCAGGTGTGTTGATAAACTGAGTGTCTATGGTCCCCCAGGCCTCCATCTGGTATCACGTCATCAGCTTGAGCAGCCTGAGTACCCACATGTAGCATTCAGGGGAATGTGGAATTTTAAAATTGACTAGATGGCTTTAAGCAGAAAACCAAGGATGTTGGGGGGGGTGGTTCCCTCAAACCATGGTAAACAGGATAATTAAGAAATGTATGGGATAGATACTGGCATTTTACAAAATATAGTTTATGAACTTAAGAGTTTTGTGATTGCCTGTTAAAGTGCTGGCTGCTGATTCTGTTAAGTTGGCCAGTAAACCTGGACTAAATAATTTTTTTATTTCAAGAAAACTATATTCTGTATTTTAAAAACTGAACTATTGAAATCAGATAAGTTTGTGAATGACAGTGATTTTCATTAGGGTGAACCCTTTAAGCACTTGTTACGTAGTAGACTTTGTGCTCTGTGGCAAGTGGATTACTAATTCATCCATTTAAAAAATACTAGTGTGTCTGCATTTCAGATACTATGTTGAACAAGGTAGAAAGGGCACTTACAGTTAGACAGTGCAAAAAGGTGAATAAGAGTCCAGTGCAGGGTACTTACAGCGATAGGGCAATGTAGTGTTCTAAGACCACCCATTGGAGGGACAGCAGATGTTGGGGGTCAGAAGACGCTTCCCACACATGAAATCAAACTTAGAACCTGGAAGACAGTGGGGTTTGTAGGCAGTGAGGAAAGGCAGGTGCCCGTAGGCAGGCAGAGGCGCACGTTGCTGGAGTTGAAGGTGGCTCAGTGAGCCGGAGTTGGTAGTGAAGGGTGAGAAGGTAAGTCATCGGAACATGGGGGTGGTCAGGTAGTCAGAGAATTTTTTTGGTCCAAATGGAGTGTTGCTGAGAATGAAAGAGGGTGCTGTGAATTGCTCCAAGACAACGGGCCTCAACTGGGACTGGCCTGGATAGATTCAATACGTGGTTACTCTGCTCATAACCATGTACAGTAATGTCGAGATGTAGCTTATTTAATGAAAAAATAAGTGTGGACAAAACTGTGCCCAGGATTGTGTTTGGACCTTAATGTAAGAACTTAAGGAAGCCCTGAGGGTTTGATGGGGAGAGGCACACTCAGTTCACATGTTACAAAGATAGAGCCTTTTGGCTGCAAGGTAGAAGAACTGGGGCGAGGAATGTCGGATGTGGAGGGTTTCGAGGAACCTCTGGAGGTAAAGAAAAGAGCTGATGATGATGGACTATGGGACCCCTGTGGGCTGGAGAGAAGTGGCAGATTTCAGAAGTGTTTAGGAAGTAGATTGGTCAGGCCTTTCTTGGTGTGGAAGGCAGTGAAGGAAGGAGTGAGGAATAGCTGAGGTCTCTTTCTGGGGCGCGTGGCTCGGGAGGTTCCGGCTGGAGTGGGAGCACTGTGGGAAGCGGGTTCTGTGATGGCGTGCTGCCGAAGGCGTTTCTGGGCACGTTGAGTGGGAATCTGGCAGGCAAATAGAGTGGCAGGTCTACAACTCCGACAGAAAAGACTCGAGAAACAGATTGGGATTCCACAGCAAGAAGATGGCAAGAGAAGTCTTGGCGGGGGATCCCCAGGGAAAACGTGTAGTCAGAGGGCACTGTGGGGAACGTGGACCTTTCCAGCATGACCTGTCTCCAAGCAGAAGCCTGGAAAAGAGAGCGCAGGGGGAGAGGAAGCCAGAAAGCCGCCCAGGGAGGGGAGAGCGTTTTGAGGAGGAGGAGGAGGCGGCCTGTGGCACACTGGTCATGAGGGCAAGGTGGATGAGGGCTGGCCTGGCCCACTGGGCTTAGCAGTAAGAGGGCCATGGGCATCCAGGCTGGGGCCATCTCAAGGCCACATGAGGACAAAGCCCGACCGAGGAGTGAGGAGCAGATAGCATGGACGTGGCAGGCTGACAGATTTTCTTGAAATTGATTTCCTGAGATTGAAAGAAGGCAGAGGAATGGGTGGGGTGGAGGGAAGTCTTTCTTTGTAAAGCTGTGGGAGAGACCAGCGGCTTTCGTGCTCTCGGGAAGGACAGGTTGGAGAGGGCTGACCCAGAGGTCAGGAGGGTCACAGCACCTTCTCTGGAGTGTGCGGCCGTTCTCTTTCCGGGCTGCTTTCTTCCTCAGATTTTTTCCAGAGTTGGAATCACTGTCAGGTGCTTACAGGGAACCCCCAAGCAGGCCCTGCAGCAGACGTGTGACCTGCCTTCTCAGTATTGAGCTTAGTAGGTCTGCTCTGTCATGCGCAGAGGCTGTATTTAAAGGATTCCGCCCTTCCTCCAGGCTCTGACCGGCCTCTGGAGAGCAGTTTGAGTGTCTTTGACTTTGTACCTGCAGTACTGCTGTGCACGTGGTGAGCGTTCAGAGGGCAGCCACGCGAGTCAGTTCCAGAAGGAAGAAAGTGAAATTAGGGCACCATTCATTTTTCACATTTGTATATTTTTACTTATTTGTAGTCTTTAAAAAAAAATAGTAGTTTATACAAGTAACAAATTTTTATCATTTTAATCATTTTTAATGCACAATTGAGTGACATTAGGTACACTCAGTGTTGTGTCACCATCACAACTACCTATTTCCAGAATTTTCTATCATCACAAGTAGAAACTATGCTGTTACTGTGATGGCAAAACCAGACCTGGTTGTGAAATGAAATTACACAGAAGTCCAGTGCCTGGGGAAGGTCCCCTCCCCTCCCGGCCTCTCTCCAGGAGGGTCCCTCCCGGCTGCATTGTCAGTGACTGCCCTGAGTCTGACTGCTCCCTCCTGAAATGTAGTAGACGGCTGTGCAAAGAGCCATTTCTTCTTCGTTCTGTGAGCAGCTTATGTCAGAGACCCTGCACAGGCCTTCAGCTGCAGAGATTAGGAATTTTTTTTTTTTTTTTTTAAGAGGAAAAAGCCCCAATGATAGATTGGGTCTAAGATGACGTCAAATAACCTATAAATATTGTGAGACACTGTGGATCAGGGCTCAGAATTTGGGAGTGCTAATCTCCTCTGGGCCCACCGGTGTGAAATAAAGCTTGGTTTCTCCTACTTTTTGAGTGCTGTCTTGTCGTTTCCACAATACTATTAAACATTAACTCCTCGTTTCTTTCTCCCCCAGTTCTCTGGTAACTGATACCTCAAATAAGTGGACTCATACAATATTTATCCTCTATGTCTATCTTATTTCAATCAGCACGTTTCAAGGTTTATCCATGTTGTGACATGTATCAGAATTTCATTCCTTTTTATGACTGAATAATATGCCATCATTTTGTTTGTCTGTTAATGTAAATTTGGATTGCTTTCACCTCTGACTTGTGAATAATGCTGCCACAAATATTAGCATACAAGTCTCTGTTTGAGCCCCTGCTTTCAGTTCTTTGAGGAAACATACCTAGGAATAGAATTGCTGGATCATATGGTCATTCTGTGTTAAACTTTTTTTTTAGTACTGGTGATTTAACCCAGGGGTGCTTTATCACTGAGTCACACCCCCAGCCCTTATTAAATTTTTTATCTTTTTTAAAATTTTTTAGTTGTAGGTGGACACAATACCATTGTTTTATTTTCATGTGGTGCTGAGGATTGAACCTAGCGCCTCATGCATTCCAGGCGAGTGCTCTACCACTGAGCCACAACCCCAGCCCCTAATTTTTTTATCTTGAGACAGGTCTCACTAGTTGCTCAGGGCCTCCCTGTATTGCTGAGGCTGGCCTTGAACTTGTGATCCTTTTGCCTCAGCTTCCAGTCTTGCTGGGATTACTAACATGTGCCACCAAGCCCACCTGTGTTAGATATGAGGCACTGCCAAACTGTTCACACTGGCTGCCCCATTTCATGTTCTTACCAGCATTCATTTCGTTTGACTCCAGTTGTTTAAAAGAAGTATGTCAGAACTTTATCCCTCTAAAACCATACTCATTTGAACTAATTGGAGTGGAAGTTTGTTTGAAACCATGAAATGTCTAAATTACCAAATATTAGAAACTTTGTTATTAGGTCATAATTCTACTTTGTACCCTAATCTCTGTGACCCTCTGATTTCTTTACACACCATATTAGAGTTTGTAGCCATGCAGCTTTTTGCTTACTGGAGGCTGCAAATAAGCCCGCAGATTATGTGAGAATATAATATAGTAATACTTAAAGTTTCTGATTTAGAAAAAACATACAAGCAACCTGTTATTACTAAGCAGTGTTTCTAGGTAACTTGTACTTCATTTAAAAATACTCAGTAGATTTTCATTGAACAGATACTAACCTTAGCTTAAGATTGAGTCTGTTTAGTAACTATTGTCTTCTGAGTGAATAAATTTCTTTTAAATTACCCAAACAACACATATGCTCACAGTAAAGAAAAAAAAAAAATCCAAACATATGAAGTGTCTAGAGTAAAAGATTAAAACCCTCTTTACTTTCCTTTGCAGTTGTCAGGGTATTTTTAATCACTGTATATGTGTTCTTCCAGATGTTTCTAAAATACCTTCACCCTTGTGCATGTACATTGTACATGGGATCGTATTTTGCTCTGTGACATACTTTAATCATTTAAAAAATAAATTTTAGAGTTCTTTATTATTATTTACATTATTTTTACTTGCTATCGTTTACTTAATTTAAAGTTCATATTTAATGTTTATTAATCATATCTAATTTATGTGTAGTGTTTTTGTTATCACAGTTGATGGAGTTATTAGTAGACATTTCAGCATATTCAGTTTCAGCGGATTTCTTTTCTCATTGGGGGATATTTTTGTGCCTGGTAATTTTCGGTTAGATGGTAGAAAGGTGAATTTTAACTTTTTGGACACTGGATAGTCATGTAGTTTTCAAAACATTCTTGATCTGTGTTCGGGATACGGGTAAGTTAATGGGAACAGCTGAGTTATTTTGATGTCTGCTTCTCAGTCGTGTCAGGTTAGGTCAGGGCAGCTTTTAGCGAGGGGCTCTTCTTTCCCTGCTACCGGGCCCTGGGTACCGCGCGCCCACCGTGCGCCCACCGTGCGCCCAGCCTTGCAGCCTGGCTGGCTCTCCTCCCTGCCCGTGCACGTTCGGTGGACGCAGGTGGGTCGCCGAGCCTCGGAACGCCGTCTTCCCGCCCTCCTGTGTGCACTGGGCTTCACGGCCTCCCAGCCCGGCCCGGCCCGGTCCGCCGTGCGCCGGGCCCTGAAGAGCGCGGCTTCCGGGGTCGCGCCCAGTGCTGGAGGCGTTCGCGGCGGGAGGACAACGCAGGACCCCGTCCGTCTTTTCCGAGGCCACGTTGTTCTGCCCACTGGAGTCTTATTAAGTAGTCACGTGATCCCGGTCGCTTGACTTCGTTCAATGGACCTCTTTCTGAAAGTGCCATCCTCGGAAGGCCCCCGCCTCGCCGCCCCCTCGGCGTGGGCCGCCGTGCCGCTCGCCGCTGGCTGGCCGCGCGTCCTGGCGGAGGCGAGCGCGGCCCTGGTTCCCCCGCGGGGTCCGCCCCCGCTGCAGCCTCGGCCCCTCGGGCGGCCTGGCCTTTGGTTGTCCCTCTGCCCCTCGCTCCTTTTCCTTGCCCTCCTCTGCATTATGGCGCGTCCCTTTCTCTGGGGGGTTTGTCCCACCCTGCCTCTGCCCAGCGTCCCCGCCCTCTTCCCCTGCCTCTTCCTCCCGCAGGCGAGGTGGCTCGCCGGCTCTGAAGGGCCCGCTCAGAAGCGGTGGCACTCCCGCGACAACGCTGAAACAGTGGGCCTCACCCCTCCGCTGCATTTTTGTCACACTTTTTATTTCTCGATATTACAAATCTCACAGTTTTAAAAAATCAGTTGACTTTTACAGAGATCAAACGTTTTTTTTTTTTTTAATGTGGCTTAATATTTGCCAATTTTTATGCTCTTTTGCGTTGATTCAGGTTTGAATCCAGTGTCATTTTCTTCTTTGTTAAAGAACTTCCTTTAGCGTTTTTGGAGTGTTAGTTTGTTGGTGACAAACTCAGTTCTTGTTTGTGGACATCTTCGTTTGGCCATTTTAATTGACGTGATTATATACCTACAGGGAGCAGTGTGACCAGTGCGTGCTCACCAGGGCTGGTGATGTAGCTACACCTCCTCGGGCTCTGTCATTTCTTCGTGTTGGGAATCTTCACTTACTCTCTTGCAGTCTTTGTGAAGTGTGGGACAAGTGGTGAGCTGTGGTCACCCTGCTGCCTTGGAGCCTGTCTGGTGTCTGTCATCTGACCTCGCCCGCCTTCCCTGCCCACTATTTTCCCTACCTGGCCATCGACTTCATTTTGAAGGACGTTTTTCTGCATACACAATTCTAGGTTGGTAGTTTTTGCTACTTGTCAGCACCTTAAAGATGGCTTTTGACCTGTTTTTGATGAAAAGTCTGCAGTCATTTCATTTTTTGTTTCTCCGTATCTTTTTTTCCCTCTCTTTGCTTATATTCCACAATTTGAATGTGATGTTTCTTTTTTCAATTTCATTTACTTTAATTCTTTTTTTAATTATTATTAATTTTTTTTACAGACTGCATTTTGATTCATTGTACACAAATGGGGTGCAACTTTTCATTTCTATGGTTGTATACAATGTAGATTCACACCATTCATGTAATCATACATGTACATAGGGTAATACTGTCTGTCCTGTCTGTCTCATTCCACTGTCTTTCCTTCCCCCACCCGCTTCTGCCCCATTTTCCTCTACACCATCCAAAGTTCCTTCATCCCCCCCCCCTTATGTATCGTCATCCACTTTATCAGGGGAAACATTCGACCTTTGGTTTTTTGGGATTGGCTTATTTCACTTAGCGCGATATTTTCCAACTTCATCCATTTACCAGCAAATGCCATAGTTTTATTCTTCTTTATGGCTGAGTAATATTCCATTGTGTATATATACCACAGTTTCCTTATCCATTCATCAATTGACGGGCATCTTGGTTGGTTCCACAATCTAGCTATTGTGAATTGAGCTGCTATGAACATTGATGTGGCTACATCTCTGTGGTATGCTGATTTTAAGTCCTTTGGGTATAAACCGAGGAGTGGGATAGCTGGGTCAAATGGTGGGTCCATTCCAAGTTTTCTGAGGAATCTCCATACTGCTTTCCAGAGTGGCTGCACCAATTTGCAACTCCACCAGCAATACATGAGTGTACCTTTTCCCCACATGCATGCCAACACTTATTGCTTGTGTTCTTGGTAATAGCCATTCTAATTGGAGTTAAGATGAAATCTTAGGGTGGTTTTAATTTGCATTTCTCTAATTACTAGAGATGATGAGCAATTTTCATGTATTTGTTGATCACCTGTATATCTTCTGTGAAGTCTCTGCCCGGTTCCTTAGTCCATTTATTGATTGGGTTCTTTGTATTTTGGGTGTAAAGTTTTCTAAGTTCTTTATAAACTTTGGAGTTTAGTGCTCTGTCTGAAGTGTGTGTGGAAAAGATTTTCTCCTACTCTGTAGGCTCTCTTTTCACATTATTGATTGTTTCCTTTGCTGAGAAAAAGCTTTTTAGTTTGAATCTATCCCATTTATTGATTCTTGTTTTTATTTCTTGTGCTATCGGGATCATGTTAAGGAAGTCTGATCCTAAGCCAATGTGATGGAGATTCAGGCCTACTTTTTCTTCTATTTGGTGAAGGGTCTCAGGTCTAATTCTAGATCCTTGATCCATTTTGAGTTGAGTTTTGTACAGGGTGAGAGATAGGGGTTTAATTTCATTTTACTGCATGTGGATTTCCAGTTTTCCCAGCACCATTTGTTGAGGAGGGTATCTTTTCTCCATTGTAAGTTTTTGGCACCTTTGTCTAGTATGAGATAACTGTACTTATGTGGGTTTTTCCTCTGTGTCTTCTATGCTGTACCATTTGTCTACCTGTTTTAGTGCCAGTACCATGCCGTTTTTGTTACTATTGCTCTATAGTAGAGTTTAATGTCTGGTATTGTGATACCTCCTGCATCACTCTTCCTGCCAAGGATTGCTTTGGCTTTTCTGAGTCTTTTGTTCTTCCAGATGAATTTCATGATTACTTTCTCTATTTCTATGAGAAATGTCATTGGATTTTAATTGGAATTGCCTTAAATCTGTATATTGCCTTTGGAAGTATGGCCATTTTGATAATATTAATTCTGTCTATCCAAGAACATGGGAGATCGTTCCATCTTCTAAGGTCTTCTTCAATTTCTTTAATGTTCTGTAGTTTTCATTGTAGAGATCTTTCACCTCTTTGTTTAGACTGATTCCAAAGTTTTTGTTGTTGTTGTTGTTGTTTTTTTTTTTTTTTTTGAGGCTATTGTGAACAGAGTTGTTTTCCTCATTTCCATTTCAGATGTTTCATCGCTTATGAAGAAAAATGCTTTAGATATGTGCGTGTTGATTTTATATCCTGCTATTTTGCTGAATTCATTAATGAGGTTTAGAAGTTTCTGGAGGAGTTTTTTGGAACCTCTCAATATAGAATCGTATCATCAGCAAATAGTGAGAGCTTGTTCTTCTTTTTCTATTCATATCCCTTTAATTTCTTTAGTCTAATTGCTCTGGCTAGTATTTCAAGGACGATGTTGAATAGAAGTGGTGAACAAGAGGGCATCCCTGCCTTGTTCCAGTTTTTAAGGGGAATGCTTTCAGTTTTTCTCCACTAAGAATGATGTTGGCCATGGGCTTAGCATAAATAGCCTTTACAATGTTGAGGTGTGTTCCTACTATCCCTATTTTTTCTAGGGTTTTGAGCATGAAGGGGTGTTGTATTTTGTCAAACGCTTTCTCTGCATCTATTAAATAATCATATGTGAATGTGATGTCTCTTTATGTGGCTTTCTTTATTCAGCTTTAGGATCTGGGGATTGTAGTTTTCATAATTTGGGTCATTTTTACCATTGTTTCACTTTTTTTCTATCTGCCTCCCCCTCCGATTCCCGGTACCTTAGCGTTGGGCTGCAGGCTGTTATCTCACAGGTCACCCAGGGCTGCTCCTTTTCCCCACCTCTCTTCTTTCTGCTGACAGTTTCTGCTGCTGTGTCTTCAAGTGCACTGATCATTTCTTCCTTAAGCCCATCCAGTACATTTTTTCATTTCATGGATTGCAATTGACAGCTCTGCTCATTCCATTTGGTTCTTTTTTATAACATCAGTTTCTTTCCTTACTGTGATTATTGTTCAATCAAGTCCTTGATCATATTTATAAGAGCAATTCTAAAATATCTGCCAGAATCTCATTAGCTCTGTCATTTCTTGGTCTGTTTCTGTTGATGGATATTTTTGTCCTGGCATTGGGTCACATTTTTTTTTTTTTTTCTTGACTTGCCTATTAATTTTTTGTTCAATACTTGAGTACTGTGTTGGCGAGTGTCTGGATTTCATTTTCTCCCTTTAGGAGGTATTAAAGTGTGTTTATGAATCAGTTTGATTCTTTCAAGGCTTATTTCTAAGTTTTGTTGGAGTGGGGAATCTGGAAGAGCCTGATCTCGAGGTGCCCACTGCTGGGCCCAGCCAGCCTCTTGGGTTCTGAGAACTTCAGATGGGCTCAGTGACATCTCCGCTCCAGCCAGTTGGAACTGCGTGCATGCAGCTCCGCCTGGTCCCTGGCGCTCTTCGGGTCTGCAGCTCCCCTATGGCTGCTCTCTCTTGGCCCTGTGGGTTTGCTCCTCGCGCATAGTCTAGTGCCAGCAGCCAACTTAAGGCGCCTGATTTCTCATGTGCTCCCTGTGAGTTCCCACTGCCTGGCCTCCTGGTGTTCTGGTCCTTTCTTAGCAGGAAGGTGCTTCCAGCTTGGGGCTCTCTACTTGCCTTCCTCTCCCAGCATTTGGGTGAAAAGGGAAAGGGCCTCCAGGCAGCAAGCTGGAGGGAGACACCGTGGGCTCCTCCTCTTGGTTCTTTCCTGCAGCCGCTCCTGGCTGCCCTGTTGCCCGGGATCTGGAAGGGAAGTGGCAAGACAGCAAGTCTGCCAACAGCGACTCCACCGCGGCTTTCTGCTCCTTGATCTTGTCGGATGAAGTATTTCCTGCTCATTTCACGTACTCCTTTTTCTCTTTATTTTATTTGAGCTGTACTGTAGCCTCCTGAGTTCCACCCTTCTCTATTTGTATTCTCTGGAAGGCCCTCAGTTGATTGCTGATGAGAGAAAAGGTGTTGGATCTCACTGTTTGCCGCCCCGCCCTGCTCGTGTGTGTGTGTGTGTGTGTGTGTGTGTGTGTGTGTGTGTGTGCAGTGCAGCAGTTGCCCACCAGCCTCCGCTAGCAGTGGAGACCTGTCTTTCCCCAGCACACAGACAGGTCCTCCGGGAGTCTTTGTATTGTTTGAGAAATGGGGATTTCAGGGAAATTTACCTCCAGGTGAGGAGTTTAAAGCACTGAGTGTACAGAGAATATTTCAGTGGAATCCTTGTTGAGGACTGTTTTTCTTAGCCCTTATGAGATAAGGTACTTTTTACCTAAGAATTATTGGAGGAATCAGTAAAAAGTAATCAGTGTAGAAAAGGGCTCACTGGTGCTGACGGTGAGCGTTAGCAGAAGACCAAAGGGACTAATAGCTGAAATGGGAATTTACTTCATGGCATGATGTGATTTGAAGAAAGTTTTCAACCTCATAGGGATAATAAATATTTTAAGGTATTTGTACCTTGTTGGTAATTAAACCAAGTTTGTATTTAAAAATTGATAAAATCTTTAACATATGATCCCTGCCATTGATTATTGATTTGTGGCCTAAAGGTGCTAAAAATGAAGTTTTATCTCTCTGTATTTCTCAAGTCATAGTTTGTTTCAGGTGCTCAGTTTTTAAGTGAAGAGGGTACGTTTGGGCAAAATGTATTTGTAATTCCGTCAAACACATTGTCCTAGGGCTTGGTGACTTGTATGTTTACAGACAGCGTCTTGACCTTATACACTGTGTTGTTGGAGCATGGTGTGATTTATTGATCCTCCTTCCTTCTTGAAGGCTCTTCATGCTTTTGGCTAGCTCTTCTAATTATATTGTGTTGCTCATGGAACTACCCTCCAATTATATGCGTATAGTGCATACACACACACACACACACACACACACACACACACACACACACTGAGTTTACAGGGAAACTATTGGTTTTTGTCAGTTTATTTAAAAATTGCTCTCATTATGTTTTCATTGTTGTAACATTTTTTCAAATGATTGGGGCCAAGTGCCTCCCTGAGGGCTGCTCAGATCAGCCTTGCACTGTCGTCCATGCTTAGGTATACACACTCCATGGGCAGAGACCCCCAGTGCATTGTGCACTGTTAGCATAAAATAGATGATCTCTCTTCATTGAAAGTTTGTCTTGTATAATTATAAGTTCTGTTTTCTAGTTGTGAGATTATCTGTTTTGCTAGTTTCCCCCTTTAAAACAGTTTTGACTTCTTTTGTTTTTATGCCTCTACAAGTTTTATGGTGGTGGCGGTGGTGGTTTTGATTGCTCTGTTATATTTGTTCCTCTGGCGGAGCTGCGACCTCTCTGAAATGTGAATGGTAGGACCGCTGTGCTTTACCTCAGTCTTAAAACACAGACACATCGGGTGTGGTGGTGCATAACTATAACCCCATCTGCTGAGGTGGGGGCATAGCGAGGCTGGAGGATTGCAACTTCCAGGCCAGCCTGTGCAATTTGGTAAGATTCTGTCTCAAACAAGGGTCCAAAGGGGCTGGAGTTGTGGCTCAGTGGTAGAGCGCTTGCCTGGCATGTGTGAGGCACTGGGTTTGATTCTCAGCACCACATATAAATAAATTAATTAAATAAAGGTCTATCAACATCTAAAAATATTTTTTTTTTTTTAAAGTGGGGGGAGAGAGGCTGGAGACACAGCTCAGTGGTAGAGCTCTTGCCTTGCATGTACAAGGCCCTGGGTTCCATCCCCAGTACTGCAAAAAAACAAAAATAAAAAAGCCTCAAACACATAAATACACATATACAAACATGATGCACACAAAGCATTTATTTTGGTTCTTGTCAGAATGATTGATGAAATACAAATAAGCCTGCATTAGTTCATGCAAGAATGCATGAGAGATGCTGGTTTCCCCTGTGGCTAAGAGGGCCATAACTCCCCAGGACTGTCATCCCTACCCGCTGTGGTTTGGGTCTGGGGGAGCTCCTGCCCTGGGCTCCAGTGAGTTAGGAGTTTGCCCTCCAGAACACCCTCAGGGCCTCCCTGCAGGCCACCTGCTGGGGGTGGAGGGCTGGTTCCTGTGTGATTCCCAGGGGGAGTAAACTCCAGAAACACTTTTTATGGGAGTCAGTAGCCAGGGCTACTTTCCCTTGAATTGGGGGAGGGGAGATAGTTCCAGAACCTTTGGTGGACTGGGAAGAGGAAATCCTTACACATGCCAGTTTTTAGCATAGACAAAATGTGTATATAATATTCAGAAAAATCAAGGGTCATGCTAGCTAGTGCTTATGGCCCTCTGTGACAGTCATTGTTCTCTGCTTTATTTTTATTAGTTCATTTTTCATTTGTGTCACAGTGCATGTGCTGTTATCCTTATTTTTGAGGAATTTGAGACCAGAGGTTAAGGAATTGGGCCAAAGTTTTCAAGTATGATGAAATGGTGGAGTGGGGATTTGGACCCCTGTGCCTGGCTCCAATGCCAGCGACCAACTGCTAGATTGGAAATAATCACACATGTACCCCCTTGGGTGGAATGAATCATGGTGTCCATGCACTTTGCTGATGTGGGGATCAAGCACTGTGGACTGAAAGTGAATTTCTACCAGTTGTCTCTGGGGTTTGGGATTTGTGTGGTCTTTGCTTTTCAACTTTATATATGTTGTTTTGTGTGTGTGTGTTTCCTACAGTAAACATGTAGTTTTACAGTCAGGAGAAACAAAACCATTTTAACTTGGGTCTGGGGGTGAAGTTATTCTTAGCCACAGCCAGGTTTTGTTGTCCTTTGCCTGGAGGTTGAAGAATGGATTAGCAGCTTTGCAGCTCAGCAGCAGTAGATGTGCTGATAGGAGTGGCCTGGAACTGAGTCAGAAATGATGTGTGCAGGACTCCCAGGCACTGTGTTCTCTGGCTCTCTGGTATGTTTTTGAATAATCTATGCACATGTATGCATGCAAATGTATCAGTTGCCTAACATTTTGAAGGAAACTTTCAAAGGCACTCATACCCTTTGGCAAAGAAAGAGGAAGAGTTTTAAACTTTTCCTGCTTTAATTTCATTATATCGCCTTTGCTGTAAAAATGTGCTATAGGGCTGGGGTGTGGCTCAGTGGTAGAGCACTGGCCTAGCACATGTGAGGCCCTGGGTTCCATCTCCGCACCACATGTAAATGAGTAAAATAGAGGTCCACTGACAACTAAAAAATTAAAAAAAAATACATACACTGTATTTATATATAGCACATTTACATACAGAGAAATCGATAGTACTCAGAATAGGAGCTCAGAAATACAGTTAAACACTTATATAGCCTTTAATACAGGTTCTGTTGGGCTTCTCTCCAGCTCTGGAGCTAGACTTGGGAGCGTTTTGTGCCTTGTAATAAGCAGGGAAGCATTCTGTCGTGGGCCGTGGTGTGCTCAGCAGGAGTCTGTGCATCCTAGACAGTGGTGCAAGACAGTAATTCAGATTGTTAATTTTTTTGACTAGATAGTTTCTTAAGTTCATTCCTATTTTGTCTTTTATTGTTATCATAAATGGTGCCCCTATTTTAATTTAAATTTGGACAGCTGATACATGTACATGGTTGAACTGACAAAAGAAATACACCAAGAAGTCTCACTCTCATCCTTGTTCTTATCCACTCCTTTTTCTCTGCTGTCTCTCTAGGCAACCAATTTAAAATTAAGTACTTGTTTTACTTACTGATTATTTCTTTAAGGAAATACTGGAAAATATAAGCACGTGAAAATGTGGCATACTATATGTTCTGTTCTACAACTTGCTTTTCTCCCTTACCTGTGTATTCCTTCCAGGTTGCTATGGAGATTTTTTTCGTTCTGTATGCTACAGTATATTCCGTGGTGATGAGATTCCATGGCCGATGTGAGCAGTTCCCTGTTGGTAGATGCTTGGCTGCCTCAGTTTTCTGATAGTGCACACATGGCTGCAGTAAATGTCCATGTACCTGGTGCCCTTAAAGAACGGATTCCCTCGATGACATTTGTGGGTCGACGTGTGTGTAAGCTTTCTGGCACCATAACCAGTACCTGAGATGATCAACTTAGAAAAGTTCGATTTTATTTTGGGTCACAGTGTTGGCAGTTGCAGTACTCAATTGGTTGACCTTGTTGCTTTCAGGCCTGTGGCATGACAGCCCCTGGTGGCAGGAGGGTGGGGTTAAGCACAGTGAAAGGGAAGAGGAGGAGGCCAGGTCCCAGGACTCCTTCTGGGGCGCTCCCCTCAGGCCCACCCTCAGGTCTGCACCACTCCACTGGCCGGCACATGGCTGGTGGCCAGGCCTCAACGCATGGCCTTTGGGCAATGTGTAAGATTCATGCTGCACACGGGTAACTGTATGTTTAAAGCTGTGTTGGGTAGCATTCCTCACCTGTCGGATTAGCAGAAATACGGAAGTTGGGCGACTTATTTTGTTGGGGAAGCATTGGAGAACTGTTACAAAACCCCTAGTGGAGATAAATCTGGCAACATCTACCAGATTAATTTGTTCTCCCCCAGGTGTGAATTCTAGAGGTTCTTTATATAGTACAAGGATTAATTAACCCTTTGTAATATGAGTTGCAAATATGCTTTTTAACTTACATTTTATATTAAGGCTGGTGATTTTTGTAGTCCTTAGAGCCAGACAGGAACAAGAAAGTGCAGTAAGGCAGACAGAATCATAGACGTGAGGAGGAGTGAGCGTTGCCTACTCCTGCCTGCGGAAGAGAACCGCAGTCCCCAGGTACGTGATGTGCACCTGGTGGTTAAGGGAACACAGGTGAGATTGGTGTCCACTAGTGACTTACTCGTCTGTAACTTTGTAAAATTTTTATTGAGATTAATTGTGGTTGGCAGTGTGTACTAGATACATAGTGGAAAGTTATCTGCTGACCAGGAATTTTCTGGACACGCTTCTTAAAGTGTGTAGGCAACTTTGGAAAAAGCGATGTAGGAAGATGGACCTTTTCTTTCAAAGACCACATAAGAAAGAGACGATGAGCCTTTGAGGTTGGGGGCAGCATCCGGATTGGTGCGGGTACTACAGTGGTGAGCAAGAGGAGGGAGGTGAGAAGCAGGAAGGAGAGCGAGAGAGGAGGGAGGTTTCAGTGCTGATGGCTCCCACTTCCACCTGAGCTTTGTCTTCTCCTCGCTGAGTGGTCTTGTATTGTTTTCTTGTGACATGTTATGCCTGTTCAAAGTTAGGCTTATTAAATTCTTTTGTTCTCCCAAACTGTTCTCACTTCTAATTTTTAAGAAGGCTTTTTAGTCGTTCTAATAAGTTTCACATTCAGTGTTTTAATGAACCTACAGTGGTTCTATTCTTCCGTGTGTCTCACAGCAGTCCATTCATCTGCTCTCACAGAACACCAGATTCTGGGTGATTTACAAAGAGCAGAAATGTATTTTCTTACTCCTTCGGAGGCCAGGCAGTCCACGATCAAGGCTCAGAGGCTACGGCCTGGTCTCTCTGCTTCCAGGATGGCGCCTTGAACGCTTGTCCTATGGCGGGAAGGTGTTGTGTCCTCATATGGCAGGGTGGCAGGAGAAGAGTGAACCTGCTCCCATGGCCCCTAATGGTGGCATTGGGCCCCACCTCCCAGTTGGCATTTGTAATTAAGTTTCAACCAGAATTTTAGAAAAGACTAGATTCAAATCTAGTGACAAGTGTGTGACAATGTCTAAAAGTGCTGGGGAGTGTCCATTTCTTTATTTTTTACTTATTTCACATTTGGTTTCACCAAATTGCAAGTTTAATGTGAACATAGGGCTTAGAAATTCTGTATTTGGGGACTGGTTGAGTTTAACTGGATTTTTTTTACATTTTAAGCAGGATTCTTAGGGAACAGTGACACAACAGCAGGTTCCTCTGCCACCCTGGAGCTTGGCGCAGCAAGCACACTGGGCTCCTCTCCAGGGGAAGCTCACTTCCTTCCGCGGAGCACCCTGGTGCCTTTATCTCCTAGCTGCCCTTGCTGCACGGAGGACCGAGGTTGATGTGACATGTTTTTAAAAAATATCCCACAACATGACAAACAGAATTCTATCTACTTTGCAGCTGTGTGAGAAAAATACCTCCGCGTGGTTTCTTTGTTCTTTGTCCCGACCCGAGAAGACTGCAGAGCTGGCAGTGTTGGCTCCCTTGCCCTGTCCCTTAGCCCCTTCCCTGCCTGTCGGGGACAGAGAGAAAAGCAACCCATGGCATTTCTCCACTACCATTTGTTTCACTCCAGCATTTTATTAAGAAAGTTTTCAAATGTGTAGGAAAGTTGGAATAATTTTCCATGAAATACCATCAATCCACTGTCTAGGTTCCATAACAGTTTACATGTCATGACACCTGCTTCATCGCATATCCACCCCTCAGTCCACCTGGTTATTTTTTATTTATTTCAAAAGAGGGGCTTCTTTCCCTCCAGTCTTTTATCAGGGGTTGCGAATCCTTCATCCCCATTAAAAGGCACGGTTGAGCACTTGTGGAGGGAGCTGAGGTGAGCAGAGGGCCCGGCCCCTTTGCCCTGCGGAAGGTCTGGGGAGGGAGCGCCGAGCTGGGAGGTGCGCTGAACTTGCCTTGTTGGAACCTGCTGCCTGCCTCCCAGGTGCATGCTGTGCCCAGTTCATGAGATGCCCCCGGAGGAGAGTCAGTGAAGCATAATTGAGAACGGGATTGGCCAGGTCTGTCTGCCTGCACGCCGTGGGGTCATGCAGACACGCACACTCTACCACGGGGTTTCTCCGTGAAGCTGTGCCTGGCAGTGTCCCCGCAAGCACAGGCTTCTGGCCTGCGGTCCCATGGCTCCTCTGGAGGAAAAGCCTAAAGAACAGTCCCTCCTCGCATCAGCCACAACAGCTTCCTTTTAGTCCATTCTCTTTGAAACGGAGAGTTCATTTCAGGGAGAAGTTGTCGAACTGCAGCCTTAGCCTGCCCCACAGCCCTGTGGAAGTGTCTGTCACACAGAGCTCACGTTTCTGAGTTAAGGGGGCCCAAGACGCTGCCTCATCAGATTCATCCCAGCAGCTGGCTCCATTCATGGCTAGTGAGAGTTCTAATAGCAAGGGATTCTTCTGCAGGTGGAGGGGACTGACATCGCTTGCCAGGGTTCCCAGAGTGAGCAGTCCCAGGATGAACAGCATCTTCTTACCTCCTAAAAGGAGGAGCATGCTTTTTAATTTTTAATGAAATAGGTGTATTTGGAGTTATTTTTTGAAGGGTTGCACACTATAATGCAGTATGGCAGCTGCTGAAAACTGTCCCCCTTCCACAGCATCAGGGGCTATCACCATTGGTGACGTGTCTCCAGTACAGCTGACAAGCCATTCTGGTAAAGGGTCTTCCCTTTTACAATCAGCCCAGCCACCTTTCTGTTCATACCAGCCTGTTTACAAAGCGGACCGTAAAGGCGGTTTGGGTCTCTACTGTTGGGCCTACATTTACCTGAAATGTTCTTTTCTTCTGTACTCCGATAGGCTCGGGTTATGTATGATTTTGCTGCTGAACCTGGGAATAATGAACTGACGGTTAATGAAGGAGAGATCATCACAATTACAAATCCGGTAAGAGAAGCATATTTTAAATCTGGTTATTTCTTGTCGACTTTTTTTTTTTTTTTTAAATCAGGAGATTGAACCCAGGGATGCTCTACCACTGAGCCACATCCCCTGTCCTTTTTAAATTTGAGGCAGGGCCTCATTAAGTTGCCGAGGCTGGCCTTGAACTTGCAATTGTCCTGCCTCAGTCTCCAGAGTTGATGGGACTACAAGCTGGCACCGCCATGCCCATTTCGTGCACTTATTTTTAAGATTTAAATTTTTAAGGTTTAATTTTTTCTATAAGTTGATCGTTCAAACTCACATTAATTTTTTTCTGTTGCTTAAAAGTATTGATGCTGCAGTAAGAGTCTATTACACAAACACTGCGAAAAGTTCCCTAGAGATAGCTGGGATAAGATTGGGTTTATTATGTCTCGATTTTATAATTGTTTTCTTTGTTATTGATAAACTTTCAAGCACCCTCTGGTTGTTCTGGAACTTAGTTCAGTATGCTTTCCCCTAGTGGTACTGTGTCTTTAGAATGCAAGAGAGATGGTGCTGACTTTCCTCAGCAGCTCTGCTTACTGAGTGGCGTTATTATTCTGAGCTCCAACCCTAAATTAGATTGCCAGAGGGCAGTGTGTACTAGACTATGTCAACTTTGTTCCCAGTAAGTTATCTCTGCTGAGTTATAAGTTATTGCTTCAGCTTTTATTCAAAAAAAGAAATGGCTATATGTGTAGCAAGCATTTCTGCATCTCTGCACATGTATATGTAAATAGACATGCACATATCTTCAGATATGCTCATGTATATACCCACATTAACACACAACTTCACATATGTTGTGTATCTCTGCTCGCTTAGCTAGGTGTATTACTGCCCTTTCTGATAAGCAGCCATGTGATCTTTTATCTCAGGTTCTTTCTCAGATTCAGCATGTTTCCTTTCACAAAATAAAATCACAATTGAATTTCCTTTGTGATTTTTGTTGCTGAGAAGCACAGAGGCAAACATAATACTCATTTTTTCAATCATCTTGGGCCCAGATCCTGTTAAAGTGTTTTCTACTACCTCTGTGTGATATGTGACTCAATCTGCTTTATTTTTTGTTTTCTTTTCTTGTTTTTTTTTTTTTTTTTTTTTTTTTTTTTTAGTACTGGGGATTGAAGCCAGGGGTGCTCTACCACTGAACTACAGAACCCCAGACATTTTTTTTTATTTGAGGCAGGGTCTTTCTAAGTTGTCCAGGCTGGTCTTGAACTTGAGATCCTCCTGCCTCAGTCTCCTGATTAATTGTCCTTTTTATATGTAAACCTTCTTACAGAATACAGTAAAATTATGAGATGAGCCCCATTTGTAATAAGTTTTGTCTCAAATACTACTATTTCATGTGGGCGGCATACACAGCTAGAGAAGGACCAAAAGCAGGCTCAGAGAGTCAGTCTTTGTAGTTGTAAAATCAGCAAAACTTCGTTGTAACTTTCTTCATCTCTTCCCCCTCCTCTCCCAACACCACTGAGAGTGGCTAGCTCTGATGCTGCTCTGTGCACACCTCTGGCCTGTGCTCCTGGCAGTGTCCTCCCTAGTCCTGCCACTGCCTCTGGGTTCCCTCTGATCTGCTCTCATCGCTCCCGTGCTCAGTCATCCATGCTGAACACAGGGGCAGTCCTGGCCTAGGTATCTCCAGACACAGAAGTCGGAGGCCTTGCCCAGCCCTAGGCTCCTGGCTTTCTAGAGAGATTAGGTTGGTGCTCCTGTCCGATGCCCATGCCTCTCCCTTCCCCTCTGGCCGTGCTTTTGTGACCCGCTCCTCTTTCTGCCCTGTGGTGTTGGCGTTCGTGTCATTCCATCTTGGGCTCCTTTTCCTCATGTTGCACATTCTCAGGTTGTTTGTAGCCAACTGTACGCTAAATTCATAGTGTCTCAGCTTGGCCAGGCTGCCCAAGCCTCAGCTTGGCTGTCCAGTGGAGCCCTAGGCATCCTACCTAGCTTTGTCACAAGCACCTCAGACGTGGCGTGGGACCTACCAGCTCACCACACATGCTGAGTTCATTCTCTTCCTGAAGTCTCTGTTTTTCTAATGTGGAACTGCCTCCATTCAGTCACCCCAGCTAGGGCCGAAGATCACAGAGACACGTTGGTCTTAGACTTACTCACGTCCAGCCTCTCCCCTCTGTCTCTACTGCCACTGGGCTGAGCGAAGCCCTCCTCTGTTCCCTGGACCATGTACCTTCCTGGCTGGCCTTTCTCCTCCCATGGCCTGTTCAAGCTGCCAGCCTGACCACATGCTCCTCCCAGATGTCTTCCTGACGCTGTTGGTCTACAAGCCACCTACCATCTGTCCCGTCCTTCTTCTCCAGCTTGTCAGCATGTGCACACCCTCTTCCACGCGTGACTGGCATGTGCACCCATGTACATACCCACACACTCACGTCCTCACATAACCTTCTGAACTCACACCAGCACACTCTCACACTTAAGAGTGCTTACAAACATTTACACACTCGCAAGTTCACAGTCACACTCTGACACTTGGTCTCTCATAGCACACACACACCCTGAGCACACACTCACAAGCACACACACAGTCCCGTTTGTTGTGACTTTGGACTTTGGCCCGTGTTGTTGCCCTGCCTGGCATGCCTGCGAACTGTTGTTCCACCCAGTCTGTCGGTGTCACGAAACACCACAGAAAACCTGTCTCCCTGTAGTTTTAAGAGATGTCTTCTCCAGAAGGAGTGGAATCCTTGGGGCCATGCAGAGTGCTCCGTGGTGCCCTGTGACAGCCTGCCCCGTGCCGACGTACCCCGTTTGAACCAGGGAGGTCCTTGAGGCTGGAAACCAGGCGGTATTCTTCTCTTCCCCTGCCCTGAGTATGCTAGATGTTGTGTACTGTCTGCCTTAACGCAGACACATTATTTTCATTTTAAAATTATTTTGTATAATTTCAAATACATACTGGAGAGGGAGACTGTATGAACCACACCTTTGTCCCCATCATCCCATCATCCAGCTTCAGTAATTATCAGCTCACTGTAACCAGCCTCGTGTCATCTCTACTCCTGACTGTCCCTCCATCTTCTTTCTCCTGTAACAACACACTTGGTTATTTTGAAGCAAACTTCATTGTGTCGTTTTATACATAAAGATTTCAAGTCTGGTGCAGTGGTGTTCTTCTGTAGTTCCAGATGCTTGGGAGGCCGAGGCAGGAGGTTTACTTGAACCCAGTGATTTGAGGCCAGCCTGAGCAACATAACAAGATCCTGCCTCAAAACACCAAACCAAAACAGGAGAATTCAATATGTATCTCTGAGAAATAGAGCTGGTTTTAGACATAACAACAGAACCATTCATTCTATCCCACCTAACAAAATTATCAAGTTCCTAATATTATCAAATAACCCTTTAGCCTAATAGCCACAGCTATATAAACTTGACTGATTTGAAAATTGAGCTAAAGGGGTTGGAATTGTGGCTCAGTGGTAGAGTGCTTGCCTAGCACGTGTAAGGCACTGGATTCTGTCCTCAACACCATGTAAAAAAATAAACGAATAGAGTTTTAAAAGTGCTTTAAAAAATTGAGCTTAAAAACTCACTAGAGTGTTAATGTCAGTAAACAGCGTTAGATACACTCAAGCTGAAGCTTGGTAGATTAGTGCAGAAGATCACGCTGTGTTAAAGGATGTAGGTCAGGTAGAAGAACTTTAATTTTGGATCTGCTGGGTGGAAAGAGCAGTGAACTGTCAATCCTGCCCCGCAGAGTTGCAGCCTTTGAAACCTGGTGGCACAGAGCTGGAGACCAGGCTGGAGCAAGGTGCTACTGGGAGAAGGGAAGGAGCAGGCGCAGGTGCATCCTCCAGGTGGGAGTAAGTGAGGACTGGCAGTGCTGAGGGCAGAGAGGGACAAGGCAGCTGGCAGAGGTGAAGGCAGGGTCTCTATTTTGACAGTATTTTAAGAACCTATTTTTATTGTCTTAAAAAAGAATTACTGGGCAATTTTGGATAATATGTTAGGTTTATATAAGCAAATTGGTTCCATTTTCAATGATAGTAAAGATTCTTTTGTTTGCATAGTTTTTTGTTCATTGAAGTACTTGTTCGTTTTCTTAGTAAAATAGTATTTCTTCCAGTTGCTATTGGTGTCAAAAAGTAACAAAGTTATGACTTAAAATTATTTTTAAAAAGCATGTGGTTAGATAACTATAATGTTCTGTATATTTCAAAAAAGCTAAAAGAAAGGATTTTGAATATTTTCACCACAAAGAAATAATAAATGTTTGAGGAGATAGTTAAGTTTACCATGATTTGAATGTTACACAATATATATGTGTACTGAAACATCACATAGTACCCCATAAATTCATTCAGATTTTGTGTGTTGATTTAAGAATAGTTAATAGTTTAAAGAATATTTATTCAGATTCAGATCATTATTAACTAATTTTGGCATTATTTACAAACTTAAGAAAACCACTTTCAGGAGAAAAAAGTAGAACTTTGTCAAGATGGATACATAGAAAACTGGGAATCTTGACATAGAGTTGTGCAGCTTTATTTAGTCTGTTAATATTCTTTATCTGGTTAATAAGGAACCATGGATCAGTTAGCTCTTCCTGCCTGATAGATGTTTCCAAAACTCAGTGGTTTAAACCAACACCTATGTATTATTGCTCAGGAACCTGCATGTCAGCCAGGTGGTTCTGCTGTCTGGACTTCTGTTACTCCACCAGAGTTAAATGGTCTGAGACGGCCTCGTCATGGATCTCACAGGTCTTCTCCTGGGCTAGGCTGGACAGCAAGGAGACTCATCATCTAGCATCTCAAATTAATTCTTGGGACTCCAACAGAGGGAGCTGCAGTGTGCAGAGCCCCTTGAGGACAGGCTCCAAGTGCCCCTGGATCATTTCCACCTCGTAGTGTTGGCCAGAAAGGTCGCCGCAGGCAGTGCAGGGTGGGGAGGCGCATTCTTCCCCTTGACAGAGCTCTGACCACTTTTGTCAACTGCCACAGACCAGTAAGTAGAGATCACAAATGATGATAATCCACTGAAAGGCTGTCTTCAGTCCTTGATCACTTATTATTCAAGTACTATTTGTCTCGTTTGTAGATCACATTATTTTCTGGAGTGAAGAAGACTTAAGAATTTAAAATTTTGTGTAGTGTTAACTGTGATAATAAAAAACTTGATCACTTCAGTGTAATGATTTACAATTTACAAATAAATTTATAACAGTTACCAAAGTGAAATTTCTGCCGGAAATCCTAAATGTAATCTTTCTCTTTCCTTTCTGGGTAACTTTATCAGGATGTTGGTGGAGGATGGCTGGAAGGAAGAAACAGCAAAGGAGAGCGTGGGCTCGTCCCCACAGACTATGTGGAGGTAAGAACTGTCAAGTGTCTTTCATCAGTTATCAAAGCAGTCAGAAGGCAGTGATATTTGTAAAAATTTTTGAAAAAATGCAAAAGTAATAATTGTAAAAGTAATGAATGCAAATTGTATAAAATATGGAAAATACATTGAAGTAAAACTAAGAAAAAATATTACCTATAGACCCAAGCTCCTAAGAGTGACTGCAGATACGTAGATTAAGTTCCTTTTAATTTTTCTGAGTTAAAATTCTTACTTTTAATATTGTGTAATAGCTGCTCCTGCAACACTGTTTATTGTAGAGTCAATTCACAAAATTTAAACAGATTTTTCTAAAAGGACTCACCTCTCAGTTCCTTCCCCCATTTCCGAGTGGGCTGCTGTGATAGGTCCTAAGGACAGTGTGACAATACCCTGAAAGACAAACCCATCAGAGACAAAACCCTCTGTTGAGTCAACTGCCTGGCACCCCCTGCTGGTTGTCTCTAGATTTCTCAAATCAAAGAGTGCTAGGTCCTTGGTGAGCTTGCCTCTCATCTCTGGTGCCTGTTAGTAAAGTTGAAGATAGAGTCCAGCTCCAGTGGAGGGGAAGAGGGCCCTGGGAAGATGGGAAGGGAGGCTGCCTTTCTGTTGTTCTTGAGTGAGGAGGGCTAGGGAGGCCGAAACCTTCAGGAGAATCCGCTGAGATCTCTGGATTTCCCTTGAGATACATCCATACACACACACACACCAGCTTTGTCCCCAGCTTCCAGATGGTTCACAGGCCTCTGAGCTCAGTCCACAGGTCTGAGATTTGAGCCTGTGTTAGCTCTGCTATGCATCTGGGATCCTCAAAGTGAACAAGATTGAGAAGAGTCTGAGGATTTAAGTCAATATTGGCATTTTATTTTCTAGAATTCCACTTACTTCTAGAAAGAAACAGTGATTTCAGACAGTCTTAGGTTTGCTTATCTTCTAAGACTATGGACCACCTAAGTCAGATATGAACAGGTCCAACAGGCAAAAATTAAGAACCCAGTTGAACTCAACAGCATCATCAGTCAACTGGATATTATGAATGTCTGGAGACTGCCTCATACAACAACAGAAAGAACTTTCACCTCAAATTCATGTGAGCATCCCCAAGACAGACTGTGTTCTGAACTATAAAACATACCTCACTGTGTTTAACAGGAGATGGCCAGGTGTGAAGCTCAGCGATGGAATGCTTACCTAGCATGCACAAGGTTCAGTTTGATCCCCAACACACGCAATTTTTTTTAATTTAAAAAAATTTTTTTAAAGTATATACTCCTTAAAAAAAGAGAGAGAAAAGAACACATACAGTATCTGTTATCAGACCATAGTGGAATAAAATCCAAAATCGGTAACAGAGATAGCTGGAAAACTCCCAAATACTTGAAATTGTTGAACACAATTCTAAATAGCATATGAATCAAAGAAGAAATAATAACAAGAGAAATTAAATAACAGTTAAAGTAAAAATGAAAATATAGCTTATCAAAATTATAGAATGCAGCAAAAGCAATGCTTAGAGGAAAATTTATAGCCTCAAAAAGTATAAATTCTTTTTCCATAATAGAAGACAATTCCCATTTGGCCTCAGAGGCTCTCACTGTGAAATGACCCTAATTTATGAAAATAACTGTGACTTTTTCTGATATTCAGATGTTACCCAGTGATGGAAAAGATCAGTTTTCATGTGGAAATTCAGTGGCTGACCAAGCTTTCCTTGACTCCCTCTCGGCAAGTACAGCTCAGACAAATTCGGCAGCCTCCAATAGCAGTAACCAGGTATGTCTTATGTTGTCCTGGTGGTTGCAACTGGCTCTCCTGAAAGCAAGGTGCATTTATGAAAGCTTGTGATGTGTCTACTATTGTCATTCTCTGATGCATAAACAAAGTAGCTTTTAGGTTTGATCCGTGGCATTTCTGCTGCGTATTAACAAAGAACTCACTTGTTAATCCTGCTAAAAACTGTCTTCAGAATCAATTAGAAAAAAGATAGGATGTCAAGAGTTGTTTTAAAAGTCTGTAATGCTGTGAACACAGACCCAAGAGTTGCAATACTCTCTGAAATGAAGGCATGGAAAGAGGAGAAGGGTCCTGTTGTGGAGGTGGTCAGGGTCGGGCCTGGGCTGGTCAGGGCCTGGGCACAGGGCTTCCACTGTCAGAGCTGAAGGCCCCTCATTTTGCTCATAGAAGGAAAAGTTCTGAGTAGATCCAGGCATTCAGTGGTTTTGCTATCATTGTGTTGCTTCAAGACCTGTTGCAATAGTGGATAATTTGAGAAAAATAGCAGCAAAACTTTACATTTGTTTGAATTAAAACTTGACTAGTTTAGCAAATCTGAATGTTTAACCAGAGTGAGTGACAAGAAGAGAATTGAGAAGATGGGTATCAAGGTGTTATTGCTATGTACATCTTTAAAAACAAATGGGCACCCGGGCATGGTGGCATGTGCCTGAAATTCCAGTGGCTCGGGAGGCTAAGGCATGAGGATCACAGTTCAAAGCCATCCTCAGCAATTTAGTGAGACCCTAAGCAACTCAGCGAGACCCTGTCTCTAAATAAAATATAAGACAGGGCTGGGGATGTGGCTCAGTGGTTAAACACCTCTGGGTTCAAATCCCTGGTACTAAAACAAAAAAAACAAACAAACCAAAAGAAATGAATGGACTTTGGGAGATGATGTTTTTTGGATTTTTTTTAACTACATAAATATTTTAAATTATGTTAAGCCTAATCCTTTACAAGAATATGATTTTGTTTACACACTCTGAACCTTCCAAAAGCGCTATCAGCGTACTCTTGCCATAGATTAATTGTGGATTCTGTGCATTTAAAAATAGTTTTTATACATATCATGAAGTACAACTTGGTCTGTCCCAGATCTTTAAAATTCAGAGGCAAACCAGGTACCATGGTGCACACCTGGAATTCCAGCAGCTTGGAAGCCTGAGGCAGGAGCATTGCAAGTTCAAAGTCAGCCTCAGCAACTTAGCGAGGCCATAAGCAACTCAGCGAGACCCTGTCGTTAAATAAAATATATTTTTAGCTCAGCGGTTAAGTGCCCTGGGTTCAATTCCTGGTACCAAAAAAAAAAAAAAAAAAAAAAAAAAAAAAATTCAGAGGCAACACGATCACCACAGCTAAACATCTTTCTACCCTTTGTTACTCTATAGTCCTTGAACATTGGTCACTTAAAGGTCACCCACTAAAGCATGTGAAGAAAGAGTACTTTCATCTTACCTGGTTTTCCAGGGATTCTCACCCTGAGCACTGTTGACATGAGAGGCCCGATGCCTCCCACAGGGGCCTGGCCTATGTGCTGCTGGGTGCTGGGACTCAGACCTGGTCTCTTCCCACTGAGGCCAGTACCACCCACACCACAGTTGTGGTAGCTGTGGTGACACCACATATTGCCAAGTGTCCCCTGAGAGGAAACACAACCCAGTTGAGATGCCAAGTTATATAAAGACGTCTTCATGAAGTGGGTTTGCATTAAGTAAAAAAGTAGAAATACTCCTCTTACTTTAATTCTGGAAATATTCCTTAGCTGTTGTTTCAGGAAAGGCTGAGGCACCCCTGCCAGTGACATGAACTCAGTCAGGTCCAAATCTTGTTAAGAAGTAATATGAATGAGCCGTATTCAAGTGTAGTGATATTAGCTAAGTAGCATGAATCTTAATTTTTCTAGGTTATTCAGAAGATACTGAAACCAACTTTTTAAAAAATTGGATTTTATTAATCCAGTCTAATACTGAATCGGATCCTTTGAAAGCAAAGTTTAACTGCAAGTGAAAATAAAATCCAGAAAGTATGACCATGATTGATTTGAGTATTTGAATTTAATTTAAGTAAAGTACAAATATTTTAACAGCGACCTCCAGTCTTAGTTGTCTGGTATATGAGAATGATCTAAATAGGACAAAAGTATGGTTTGCTTTGTAAGTGCTGTGAAAGGCGTCCTGAGTAAGAAACCAGATGACCATTGTTGCTTGGTAGCTTTAACTGCTTTTGTGCCCCAGTTGGTCCATTCTTTCAGTTTCTGAATGTCAATAAGAAAATGCTGCATTTGCTGCAGAGATGAGTTTCCAGGGGTGTTCTGCTTACTCTGGCGCATGCTCTCTCCCAGGGCACAGCTTTGTTTTGAGGGCAAGTTCCTCTGGAAGGCTGGGCCTCCAGCCTACGGGCCTCTTCCCTTGTGTGCAGTGCCCGGTGCCACCTTCTGAGCCAGCATCTCTTCACGCCCCAACACCTTCACTCAACTCCTCCACACTTATCCAGTGTTCTGACTGCCCTGTTTTTTCAAATTGTATCTTTTTGATGATCCCTTTCAATAACTTATTTTGAGCCTGCTATTCTATAACTTATTGACCCTTCCCTGACTTTGTAGTTTTATTCAGTGACTACATTTCAGAGCAATTAGTTCATAAATGTGTGACTTAATTTGTAGAATAGCACTCCCATTTGTTTTTCTTAAGACTCTGAATTTCGGATTGTCTGGGCTCCCTCTGGTTCTAGGTAGACCGAACAATCACATGGTGGGTGGAGTAGCTGGCGTCACAGGGTCCTTGCCCTGACAGTTTGTGATTGCTTTCTTCTTTTAATAGAGTAGTGAGAGAAGCCCTTCTAAGTAAAAACAGTCCAGGGCACTTGGCTACAGTTAAGAGTAGAATTATAATTGAAAAAAGAATAAGATGCATTATTCCTTAAATGGATTAGAACAGGTTAATTTAGGAAATCTAAAGCTGTTTGTTTTTTTTAAAGTATTTGGAGAAAATATAGGCAACTTTTTTTTTAAATGACCTTTGACTCTGGAATGCCTTTCTAAGCCTGACACATGTCATGCAGCCATTAAAGAGAGAATCAGTATATTTCAGTCAAAAAGTAATATTAAATTAGGAAAAGTACTTCTAATCAGTTACAGATGTAGGCTAGTTCCACTAATATACAAAGAACCCTTGTAAATCTATAAGAAAAAAATAAACAACTCAGGAGAAAAAATGGGCAAATGGTGAAAAGAGATGGTTCATTGTAAAAGAAATACAAACAGTTAACTTGGGGAGACTCCCTTTCCGAGCTTCTTCTGTCAGTTAGCAGAGGATGAGAACGTTTCAGTAATACCCAGTAGAACAACAGTGTGCTCAGGTTGACAGTTTGATACCAGGCTGGTGAGGGTAAATTGGCAAAGGTTTTTGGGGTGACCAGTGATGTGTATCTGTCTCTACCATGCATAGCCTCTGACCCAGCCGTGCTGAGTTCATCCTGCACATCTGCTCTCAGATCATGGGTTACTGGACAAGGACTTACTGCAGGTTTATTTCTAATAGCAAAAAAATGAAGTTAAGTGTCTTTCATCAGGGCTGGTCTGGCGAAGCACAGGCTGCTACCCCCTGGCTGCCGAAGGAGGGATGGGGGAGGTTGATGTAGATGGGATGATGCAGAACTTCTTTTTTAAAGGCTCCAGATCAACATGTGTGTAAGTGCACACACACACGCCCCTCCCTGAGTGAGCACAGCTGATTGTTCTCTTCTGTAGGCTTCTTGTTAGGTGGCGGGGCAGCCAGCAAGTGCTGTGGAAGGGAAGGGCAGTTTCCAGTGGGCGGTCCCAGCGTCACTGCTCCCTGGCTTGGCAGTTGCAAGAGCATTTCATGTTAGCCCTATACCACGGATGTCAACAGCAGGTGGTGGCGAGTCCCAGAAACCGTCAAGGCCACGTTAATAGTTGTCCTTGTCTGTCCCCCAGTCATTGGTGGACAAGTTATGTCAATTGCCTTGGTTCTAAAATGGTTCTCATTGTAGGTCTTTAAAAAAGCAGATCTCTTCTGCTTCTGTGGAGTACTTTGGAGAAGTGAGTGGAAAGATATACTTAAGAACAGTGGGATTAAACTTTAGTTAAAAGTTTGATAAACCTGTGTGTTTTATCAAGGTTTTGGGCTTGAGAGATTTTTCTGTTTTCTTTAAATATTAGAAAGATACATATGATTGGAAAGCTCTGATTCTCATTTTGTGAGACTCTCAATGATACTGTATCCCTGGAATCTCTTCTCTGGTTTCACCGTTTCTCGTGGCCTCCCTTCACACCCACCAAGGCCTGCAGTGCTGTGGAAGCATGCGGGCTGTAGGGTCAGACCTCAATTGACGTCTGGCTCTGGTCAGATGTGCTCCCTGGGTGGCTGGCAGGTGAGGCCACCGTGTAAAGTGGTAGTGGGTATGTGGAAGGTTCTTAAAAAGCCCCTCCTTCCTTTCCACCACTCTCCTTTCCAAGGGGTTCCTCTGTCCACTTCTTTTTTGTTCTATCCTCTCTCCTCTTGTACCCTCTCCAGTCACAGAGATGATTCTTCATAAATGTCTCCCAATCTTGAATTTTCAATTGCCCAATTTCTAGCTTTTTGCTGAACAGTTCTTGTCTGCTCATCTCTTCTGTATCTCAAACTCAGCTTCAAAATTGCTCATGATTTCCCCATGAAACTAGTTTATCTTCCTGACCTTCTCTGAATGTTCCTTTTTTTCTGTGCCCTCCTTTTATTCTATTTTAAAACTCCCAAGTGCCATTGTGAACCCTCATTATTGATAGGTATGTTCTGTGTCCTTTATATATGTAAGGGGAGGGGAAGGACTGAGGACCATTACCCTAACAGAGTCTCTCTTTGAAATTATCCTCCAGAGGTAGCACAGCCTGGCATCGGGCTCCACAGCCATATTGCCTTGGTTTTAATTCCATATCTCACACTTTCTATGTGACTTAGGGTAGGCTACTTCATCTCTCTCTGCCTTACCTCTACAATCTCATAGGATTGTGGGAAATGGTAATAAGTGAAAAAACAGTCGTAAAGTATTTAGAACAGTAGTTGGTACTTAGTAGTGGTTTAATAATTATTAATTATAGTTCTCTCATATACCACTACCTCTAAAACAAGCCATTAAGTATGTCAGTTCTTTGCTTAAGAAACTCTAGGGTCTGTACATTGGTCTCTGAAACAACTATCTTGTACATGTCAGAGGGCCGTCCCAGGAGGCAGTCACTACGAGTCAGTTAGAAGTCCTCAAGCAGACTCTGAACATTCACATAGGGAAATTGTAGAAGAAATTCTTCTGAACTTGAAGCTGGACTAGATTCTTTCCCCTGCCTGTTGTATTACTGATCTCTCTGCATGGCCCCACCCCTGCCTTTTCCTAGGTAAGCCACACTGGTTGTCGTGCACCCCTGCCTAGTGCTGTCCCACCTGTTCTCTGTACCTTTGACTCTTCTAGGGACAGTGGAACCAGACCTTCCATCGTGCTGTCATCCATCCAGCCCTTGAAGTTCAGCTCAAACACAGTGTCTTTTGAGAAACCTGTTTTTCTCTTCACTTCTCCTTCCTTCTCTGGGTTCTCTTAGCACTATTTGTGATTCCTCTCACAAATTATACTGCTCGTTTGTAAATTTCTGAGCCTGATAAGCAAAGATTGTCTCTTTTTTATTCCCAGTAACTTACCAGAGGCTTGGACTGGAACCAAGTGGTCTGTGCTTGTTGGAATTATTTTTGTCATAAATACATCACTAGGTGCTTCACAGTGTTAATATTGTGAAATGCACAATTTCAACTGTGTGTTCCCAGCATTGACTGTAGGCCTGGGAGCTGCCTGCCAGTAGCCATCCTCCTTCCCTCTGATGGGTCACACAATGAAAAACAGTCACATGCTCTTACAGAAAACCCCCTGGGATTGTTCATTATTTTTTTTCACAGTTTGTATATTAAATACATGCACAAAGTTAAGTGGATATTTAGGAACTTCTTCCTATTATGCAGAAATTTTCCATGTTATATTTGTTGCAACGTAATTTTCATTGGCTAAAGGGATAAGGAGAGCAGTATGTTTTGCTTTCTCGTATCTCAAAAGAAGTCCTTTTTTAGACTGCTTAAGCTATGTTTAGACCTTTTTTAAATAAACCAGTGAAGGAAACCTTCACAGAAGTATTAGATTTGCTCATTTTGTTACCTCAGTGAGACTTATATTTCCCTAGACATCTCATAACTGCTTGCTGAACTTGCCTCTCTAAAAGCCTGTTTGGGAAAGTCCACCCCTTCCTATCCCCCACGCAAATCTACTTGGTTACAGGACTTTTTAAGGAAGAATTTGTACTGCTGTCCATTCTAACCTCCTTTCAGATGCTTGACTATTACAGGTGACAGCTTGGTTCCGCTAGAGGACTTTTCCAGAATACATACTAATGAGATCTGATGTAAAGGTGGTTTCTGTTGTTGCTTGTTTTTGTCTAGTTGGAAACAAATGACAAAAAGTGTTTTTAACCTTAAAGCTGCAATGATAAGCCTTTGAGCAGCAGTAAGCAATCTGCTACCAGCAGTACCCATCAAAGGCCACTTCACCTGGACTTCTACTAGGTACGGTCTGTCTTAAAGGAAGTTACGTTTGCTAGGTGGGGCATCATCCTATTCCATATGTAAAGCTACCTGTTTTAAGACTTTGGGCTAACAAAATACATAAACCCTCTAAGCTAACGTAAGTATTATCCGCCAATTTTGGCACTCCATTTATTCAGTTATTTAAATAGTTAACACCTGAAGTTGGCATCCGTGGGTCAGCCTGTGAACTAGCAGGGAATTTTTAAGAAACCAAACTTATTTTGGCCTTGCCGCACCTGGCCCGAGCGCGTCTGATGTGTCCTGTGGCTGCCTTCATTTCTAAAGTGGGATGCACACTTTAGATCTCCAGCAGTGTTTCTCAATCATAGAGGAGTTTGAGATCATGACTTTTGAATTCAAGTTTTATAAGGAACTAATGAGGAAATTTCCAAGTTCTTCTGTATTTCCATTAGGATTTTTAACAGTTAGGTTTTTTTATAGGCCCATGGATTTATATTGATTCAGTGTGTTTCAGCTCGAGTATTTTATAGGTTTTTTTGGGTTTTTTTTGGTTTTTGGTAGGCGGGGTTGTTTTTTGGTTTTTTGTTTGTTTTGTTTTGTTTTTTTGGTGCTTTTAAAGTTACACCTCTTGGGAGCCTATTCCACCTGTTTCCTCTCCTCCTTTGATATTTGAAAGCTTGTTGCTCTTAAATATTGCTGATTCTGTCATCTGTGTAATTACCGAGTCAGCATCAGTTGGTTTTTACTTTGTTATGGGTCTTATTTTCCCACTCTTTTCATGCCTGGTGATTTTTTACTAGATTGCAGACTTTGTGATTTTTACCTTGTAATATGCTGTATTTTTGCATTCCCATAAATATTTTTGAGCCTTGGTGTGGTATATACTTTAGTTACTTTGATACTCTTTTTTTCCGGTTTTATTTTTAAGTTTTTACAAGTGGGACCAGAGTAAAATTTGCTCTAGAGAGATTTTTGCCCTTCTGTTGAAGCAAAGCCCTTGTAGTACTGTGCCTGATGGGAACAGCCCTGTGTGAGGATTGTCCTCTCAATTCTGTCACGTGGCTCTTTCCCTGACGAGGCAGTTTCTTAACATGATGTGCTGGTCAGGTGTCAGCTTCAGTGCCCTCAGCAGGTCTCCAGAGCTATGTGCAGCTCTCTTGTCCAGTGCTCTGCCACTGATACCCAGCTCTGCTGCCCCATGTCAGAGACCCCTGGGCTTTGTAGGGTCTCCTTCCCTTACATACGACCTGGAAAGTCTCTCCAGGCAATAAACTGGGACAGCTGTAGGGTTTTTCTTGTTATTTCCTGTATCTCAAGATCACTATCTTTCATTGCCTGGTGTCCAGTGATCTGAAAACAGTTTTCTGTGTTTGTCTTTTTTTTTTTTTTTTTTTTTTTTTTTTTTTTTTTTTTTTTTAGTTTTAGGTGGGAATGTAAACTAGGTCTGTGTTACTCCATCTCATTTTCTTTGTGAATTAATTGAATTCCAAATTCATGTTTATTTACATCTTTAAAATAAGAATAATTCCACCAACCTCACAAGAGAGTGACACCTGGAAAAGTTTATGCTCACAACACTGTAGACCTCACCAGCACCCAGCACCGACTCCCCACTGCATGGCTGTGGAGCTGGGATTCGGGACCTGGAAACAGTTCACAGTTGTGCTCTGTTCAGTGATACTGCAGTCTGGCCATTGGTTGGCCTGATGGGATCTAGTCAGTCATCTCATCCCACAAAGTTGCCACCCTATAAGCCAGGTGAAACCCTGGGCACCCACACAGGACATTTGCTCCTGCATTCATGGACTGACCAGGCCATCCCGCTCAGTTGGGCTCGGTAGGACCCACTGGTGCCTCTGTGTTAGCTCTGAAGTGACAAGGTGGCTGGTCTCTCCCACCTGTCTTAGTGCCTTTGAAAGCAGGATTTTCAGAACCTTAGCATTTTGAAACCTTGGCTGTACTTTCTCTGGAGTTTGTTTTGTTGGCTGTGTGATGTGCATGATTTTGGTTCCATTCCTTCTATGCGACTTTATAGTTACTTCTGGTGCTTCAGTGATTCTGTATTGTGATCCAGGCAGCAGATTTGAGAAGGTAAACTGTACTAACAATAACCCGCTGCTACTTGATTGGGGCCTTTGCATGTGCTATTTGGAGAGAGTAGCATGCTAGACTCTTGTGTGAATTTAGTCCTGCCACGAGTGTGCTGTTTCTAGTGCAAAGCTTTGGTTTACTCTTTCGCACCCTGTTCACTGAGCACCTTTTTTATTTCAAGGTGGATATTTTGGCTCAGATTGGTTGTGTTGAAATTCTTAGCCAGTCACCGCCGTCTTCATCTTCTCCTTCTCCTTCTTCTTCCATTAATAAGGTAAATTCCAACTTGAATGCAAGAGGAGATGAACATTTAACAACCTTTAAAGTCACCTTTTCGTCCCAAGTGAGGGAGTAGTTTCAGGTAGTATCCTAGGAAAGCTCTCCTGGCAGCCTGAAGCGTGAACTGCTAAGGAATCAGGATCTTGGAGGCCTTTGAGCTGAGACGCGTTGATGGAGTTGTCCCCTGGGCAGTCGCGCTGATGACAGCCAGTCAGGCAGAGCTTGGTACCATGCAGGGCCAGCAAAGAAGAGCCTGAAAATGTCACTCTATAGAAATGAGAGAGGAGGGTAAGGTAGAAGAAGAGACTAGAGAGGTTCCCGAGAGCTTGAACCTCAGCCAGGAGGCGAGTGGGTTATGTGTGACCAGCATCTGCAGCTGAGAAACCACGGGGGTAATTGAGGTTGAGAACAAAGAAGTTACTGGCCACAGGACCCTTAAAGCACATCCTTGTTGCCCATAAGTGCTTAGTATCATCTCTTTATTTTAGAGTTGCTCTAGTAATATGACCTAGCACTGAAAACACTTAGAAATATAGCTGTCCAACCTTTTCCTTTGTAGCATAAATTAATAGGTGTATTACTCAAATGAAGATCTACTTGAAGAACTGCTAGTCTTCATTCTTTATGTTTTAGATGAGCCCCTTCACAAAAAGATAACCTCTATTAAATGCGTACTAATGTTAGATATCGTGTTAAATTCTTTATATTTATTACGTTATTTAATACCTAACAAACTCATAAGAAGAAGATATTATTATTGACCCATTTTAGAAGCTTGGAAGGGTGAAGCCAATTGCCTATGTTCACACAGCTAACCAGGGTGAAGCTGGGATAGAGACTTAGATGGGTTTTAGAACCTGAGTTCTTAACCGCTGCACCCATGTGAAATTTACTCACATCAGGTTCCACCAGTTTTATGGCGTGATTTAAAATCCACCCAGTGGACCAGTATTCTCCTGGCACCTTCCTACCCCAGTTATATAAAGTCATGTGCCGTATAGCAATGTTTTGGTCAGTGACAGACTGTATTTATGACAGTGGCCCCGTAAGAATATAATGAAGCTCAGAAATGCCCCTCACTTAGTGACGTGGTTGCTTTCCTAACATGATGGCTCAGTGCTTTATGCACCTGTCTGTGGCGATGCTGGTTAGACCTACCAGGCTGCTAATCCTGTAAAAGTGGCACATACAACTACTATAGCACATCGTACTCACGAGTGATAATAGAGCGCCATGTTGCCAGTTAGGTATTTACTACGCTCTGCTGTTTATCTTGTCCTCTTAGGGTGTATTCTTTCATTTAGTTTTCCAGTCTTCATTGAAACAGTCTGCTGTACTGTGTTCCGTCAGCAGTAGCCTCTTACATACTGTTTGTTGCACCTCTGATTGAATCATTTTCTCTTGAACTTGATCTAACCTCATGTTGTTTGGTCCATCTTGGCCCTGTTAGCAGTAGGCAATACCACATGCACTCACCCCAGTGCGGAGGGCACTCCACCATCTGGACATGTCTGGGCACTCCACATCTGGACATGTTAAGCATGTTTGCTTAACAAATAATTTATTAAGCACTTACTGCGTGTCAAGCCCTGTGTTCCCAGGGATTGTATGTGCAAATTTTGTTTGTTTACTTTTCCAACATTTTATTAAAATCTCAAGCACAGAAAAGGTAAGTGAACTTCATAGTAAATAATCACATTATCCACCTTCTAGATTTTACTGTTACCCATCTATAACTGCCTGTATCTTCCAGCTTTTCTACAGTATCTGAGACTACTTTCATAACTAAGAAGGTATTATTTTTAAGCCTCTGGTGGTGTCATGTTCTAAGAATAAATTTTTCTGTGGTTATTTGCTGAAAATCACTTATTCTGTGACCAACCACGCAAAGTTATTTTCTTTCACTTTCTCCCTCTCTCTTTTTTTTTTTTTTTTTTTTTTTTTTTCATTGGGGATTGAACCCAGGATTGCTTTGCCACTGAGCTACACCCCAAACACTTTATATTTTGAGACAGGGTCTTGCTGAGTTGCTGAGGCTGACCTTGAATGTGTATTCCTTCTGCCCTGCCTTTCAGAGCGCTGGGTTTACAGGCATGTGTCACTGTGCCTAGTTAGCAAGTCATGTTCTTAGGAAAGACTTTAGGAGTGTACATAAGGAAAATTCGATCTCCCCCTCTGTGAAATAACAATAACATTATACAGGTTAGATCTCCGACAAAGTGTAGTATGTATTTCATAAATACTGTCAGGAACTCACATTTAAAATACTTGAATCCTTGCCTCTATGAAAGGTGGAATCTCTTAGGTCAGATTCTAACAAAACGGAGCTGGCAGGCCACCGAGGTCCCTCTCGCAAGTGTGCCATAACAGACCATGCCAGAAGTTCCTCGGACCTGAAGCACCCAGTGTTCCAGAGAGGCCGCTTGTGCAGGGACACTGGCCTAACAGTGGCTGTCTCTGCTGATAACTAATGCCAGCTCCTGCAGGAAGCCCAGTAATCACTTGTCTTTGTTTTAAAATTGCTTACATGGACTTCTTTTTTCTTTTAAAAGCTTTCCTTTGCCCCATCCTCTTCAGATGTACCTAAAGCCCACAGTAGCACACATAACTGGGATTTCAATTCTTTGCTATTTCTAAGTAAACTTTTTTTTTTTTTTTTTTTTTTTTTTTTGAGAGCGAGTGGGTCTGGGCGTTTTGCAAGTTTTTGGAAACTATTTTTTAAATAAGACAGGGCTTATGTAATAAGTCTTATGACTTAGCAGTGGAACTGACCAACAAATAGCAATAACAGATAACTGTAACAGAAGGCTAAATTTAGAAGAATGTGGCTGAATGAACGTCACCAAGCAGGCTCCAGGAAGGGCAAATCTTTCTGGGCAGCCAGATCTTTGTGACTACCTCCCCTTAACCTGTTAAAGTCGGAAGAGGAGGGTATCAGGGCAGAAAAGGTTTACATGAGAAAAAACAGAGATGTAGAAGAGTCTGGGAAAATATGAAGTCTGAAACTTTAGAGTAAGGATTTGTGATGGATATTACAATGGGGAATGGGTTGGAATGAAAGGACCAGGCTGCGAAAATGCTTGGAAAAGGAGCCTGAAATTTCTTTCATGGGCATTGAGACCTCATGAAGGGACTTTAATTTTATGTGGTTGGTGGAACTAGGAGAAGCTTCATACCTCAAAGGGTGGGGAAAGAGAGAAGATGAAGCCAGGCATATTGGCACATGCTTGTATCCCCAGGGGTTCAGGAGGCCGAGGCAGGAGGATCCCAAGTTTGAGACCAGTATGGGCAACTTAGATGCTGTCTTGAAAAGTAGAAAGAGCCAGGGATGTAGCTCAGTGGCAGAGTGCTTGCCGAGCATGTGTGAAGCCCTCGGTTCAATCACCAGTGCCAGCAAAAAAAAAAAAAAAAAGGATAAAGATGTTGCAGTAGAAAGGAAGAGGATGGAAAAGTAGAAGAGGAAAGAGTGTTGAAGAATGATCCTAATATGACCTGATGTATGTAGTTAAGGGACAGAAGCTTTGGATTGAGAGCTAAGAAATCAGAGGCCAATGTATAGGAAGGGTGAGTTTGGAGAGACACAGACCAAGAGGGACTGTGTTATGGTTAGGAGAGGAAGGTCCCTGATGAAGCTAAAGAGGCACTTCCCCTTGGTCAAATTTTGACAGATTTATCATCAGCAGGAGTCAGGTTGAACAAGATGGGGAAATGGTCCAGAAAATTACAAAGAAATTCAAAAAAACATACAAGAATTATAACCTAGGGGCCCAGGGTTGTGTCTCAGTGGTAGAGCACTTACCTAGCATATGTGAGGCACTGGGTTCAATTCTCAATACCACATATTAATAATTGAATAAAATAAAGATCCATCAACAACTAATAAAAAGTATTTTTTAAAAAGCTACTGTTAAAAAAAAAAAAAAAAGAATCAACCTAGGTAGACCAGTAGGATTCCATACATAACCAAATAATGTAACTGTTATAGAAAGCCTATAAGTTATAAATGAAACAATTTTGAAAGAACAGTAGTGTTTTCTGTCCTAATTAAATGGATTGTGATTGAGGGTACTTCCTGTGACTGGTTCCCCTCTGATTCTTTCCTCCATCTTGATGAATATTTTTCCTGGTCAGTTTGCTAGCATTGCCGCCCTCTTGTCGAGACTTCCTGAACTTCAGTCTTCTGTCCTGGTCCACAGCCCTTTGTTCCTAACTAAAGCATGAAGCATCGCGGTCAGGCCCTCAGCATGGTCACTTCATGTCTACAGTGTGCCGGGGAGCTGAGTATTTGAGAAGCCCAAGTGATAAAGTGATAAAACATCTTTCTGCTGTTCATATTGAACTTGGGGTAACTTCGTTTTTCCTGAAGCCGCGTGGGGTGTTAAGAATAAAATCATGCTCCACACATAAAGCATTCACCTTGGCCCAAGACCCCAGCTTCCACCCAGTGGTGGTTTGCAAAGAGGAAGAAGAGGACACCAGCCACAGTGCCATCCTAAGGCCAGAGAGCTGTACTTTAGACAGGCTGGTGGGGGCGGGGGTCTTGCATATCTCTTTATTTTCTTTTTTTCTTTCTTCTCCCCACCCCCAATTTACCAATACCTTTTCTGCTTTTGCTTTTATGTGAAAAAGAAGATCAAGTAAAAGAGAAAACTTGTTAATTCATGTTCCTAAGTTTCAATACAGAAATTATGGGGGGAAAGGGGGCACTATTAATTTAAATATATCAGTGAATTTAATAAGTGATTCAAATGAAAATCAACATTTTTAAACTTGACATTCTAATGTTAAAGCTTATAGATTGTTTTAGTTTACACATACTTAACTAAAGTTCATGTATAAAAATAAAGGATAAAAGGTGTTAGGCTGAAGAGTCAGTGGTATCTGGTGGGCTGCAAAGCAGCAAGCACCGTGCCAGCAGACCACTAGGAAGCAACAGTGTCCAGAAATAGGCCCAAATCCAGGTTATGATAAAGGTGACGTTTCAGTCGGTGGGAAGGATGGGCTGTTCATTAAACGACAATAGGACAACAGCATAATACAAGAAAAAATAGTAAGCTGGACTCCTGTGTTATTTCTTATGCCGAGATAAATTCCAGACACATTGGGCAGTCAGGTGGATAGGCAGGCTACAGGACCCTGTTTAAATAGTGCTCAAAGTAAAGTCCGTATGTTGCTGGTTCCAAGATTTCCTTCACAATATTAATAAATGCTCTTAAAGATCTTTTAAGTTTGGTAACCCTAGTGGCATGGCATGGCATGGCAGCACCCCCATGCTGGCGGGAATGAGGGAACACACTGCAGACTCTGTAAAGCAACTCGGCAAAATTCATTAATTCTAAATACACATATCCTTAGCCCAGCAATGGTTTCTTCTGAGAATTTCTCATACTTCTATTGAATACAAGGGAAAAGATGTTTAAAACTATACATTGTAGTATTATACTGAAAACAAGATAAATGAATTGGTTAAATTTTGGGAATCAAATACAATGAAATTCTATGGAGACATGTAAAAGAATGTTTTTGTGTTCATATGCATTGATACACCTTAGAAGATCTATCATGCTAGTAAATGAGGAAAACAAAGTGCAGAACAGAAAGCATAATTGGATCCACTTATGTGTTTTAAAACAAAAAAGAATCCCTATGCATTGGATGTTGCAGTATATGTCTAGTCGATTTAGACAGGAATACCTGAGTCCCTTGTTCTGGCCTGGCTCTTACCCTAGGCCCCAGCAGACCAGGCCAGACCAGAATGGAGTTGCTCCTGCCAAATGCTGCCTAATCTAACTGAAATATAAGGATAGTGGTTGTCTTTGAAAGAGTGACTAACATCTTAAGGTAGTAGGCAGGTTTAAGTGCATATCCTTTTATTTGTTTTGAATTTTTTTTTCCTGTGCTTGTATTACTTTTTCAAATAAAAAACTTACTTAAAAATACAACAGATTGCTATAAAGGTGAAAGAAACAGTCCTCATCATCAGCATGTATAATCCAAAATACAGGGTTGAGTGAAAAACAACTTGCAAGACATACATACATACAGTAGGAAATTGTTTAGGACAGTTTAAAACCGTAAAACAGTTGTTATCTGTGGGTGTGTACATATGCAGTGGAATCACAGAAACACATGGGAATGAACACAAAAATGTGGTTACTTCTGGGGAGGAAAAAGAAAAAGGGCTTCACCCCGGTCTGCTGCTTTCTTTGTTTCTGTTATCAGAGTTCCTAAGAATATATAGCAGGATGTTAACAGCAGTCAGAGGAGGGCAATTCTGCATTTTGTGCTTTCATACATGTTTAAAATCTCAGTATTTTTTCCCTTTAGAGTTAAGGGCATTTCTGTTGGCTTTCTCCAGCACTTGTGTTGTGCTCAATTTTTGCTGAATTAAGTCACACTTTGCAGAAGTCACAGATATCTTTCTCCTCCCCCCACACCAGGTTGGCAGTGGCAATGACCCCTGGTCAGCCTGGAGCACCTCCAAATCTGGGAACTGGGACGGTTCGGATGGCTGGGGGGCCAAGCCCGAGGGGACTGGCACCCAGAGAAACTCTGCCAACAACTGGGACGCTGCCTTCGGCCACCCCCAGGCTTACCAAGGACCAGGTGAGGACAGGGTCCCCTGTAAGGGACTGGTAGGAACCTGGGTGAGAGTGAGGAAGCCAACCTGGTTTTCTCCTCCCACACTTGGCACCCTCAGAACACGTCGGTGACCAAATCCCACGCACCGAGCAGTTCTGCAGCAGACACTGACTGCCTGGGGTCTACAGTGTAACCCAGTTCTGATACCACCTGCCTGGAGTCAGCCAGGGGACTCCCTGTTTGTCTCATTATCTCCTGGAGCAGTAAACAGAGCTCAGGGATGCTCTTCAATTACTGTTGCCAGTTTACTGCAGAGGGTCAGCCGGTGGAGACTGGTAACAGCCAGGTGCAGAGATGCATGGGGCAGGGCCGGGGAAGGGGTGCAGAGCACCCCTCCAGGGCACACACCCTCAGGCACCTCCACCTGGTCCCCAGCCCAGAGGCTCTCAGAAGCCCATGCTTTAGGGTCTTCAGGGAGGCTTCATCACGCAGGCAGGATCAGTTGTGAACTTGATCTCTAGCCCATCTTCCCTTCCTGGAGGATGGCGTTCAAGGTTGAAGTCCTAAGCTTAATCATGTCCTGGTCTTTCTGGCATCAGCGCCTATGCAGAAGCCCCCTTGAGTCACCTCCTTAGAACAAAAGATGCTCCTGTCACCTAGGAAATTACAGGGGATTAGAACTATGTCAGAAACCGGAGTTAGAGACCAAATACAGGCAGCCTGCTTCAACTACAGCTTTCACAACCCCAGGTTCCCCAACCTCAGGTTCAGTCAGTTGTGGTTCATTCAGAAGATTTTTTTTAAATGTGTTCTGAACATGTTTAGACTTTTTTTCCTTTTCACTAAACAGTACAGAATAACAACTGTCTATATAGCATGGGTATTCATGCTATATAGCATATTCATGAGTGTTTGAGGATTTTAGACTTTGAGGGTGGTCAGTCCTGAAACCAGGCATACCCTCCCACCCCCAGATACCAAGAGACAACTGTGTTATAATAAAAAATGTACCAAGCATCCCTCTTGCTCTAGAAGTTACATGTATTGTAGGAGCCCTTTGCTGGAAACTGGGGCAGACACCAAATATGTGTATTGTATCACAGTATCACATTGGATCATCTGAGTTAAAAATAGATTGTATTCAAAAGACTGTTCACAGTTGCTCTTATTCTTACTAATTTTAAAAAAACTGAATCCAAATGTAGACAGTCATGAATTACAATCTTTAGTCCAGTCTCCGTCAAGGAGTCCTAGATTCAAACACCTGAAGGGCCAGGTTCATGAAGTAAAAGAGGCGAGGGGCCACCTGAGCTGTGGGAGACTTGTTTCCCTCTCTCCAAACTCCTTTCTGCTCCCTGCTCTCCCACCCCAGCACTCTTCTCACTGCTCCTGTAAGTTCGTCTTTTTGAAGATTCCACACTAAGTGGGATTACTCAGCGCGCAGTTACCACGTCTTCCAGTTTTACCCATGGTGTTGCAGATGGCAGGGTATCCTTGTTTTACAACTGAATAATGAATTCTGCAATTGATCCATTGATCTGTTGATGGACACCTGGGTTGGTTCCATATCCTGGCTGTTGCAAGTACTGCTCAGTAAACTCTACCAAGGTGCTGATTTTCTTTCCTTTGGGGAAAACAGTTGGAGAGATTGCTGGGTCATATGTTGGTTCTATGTTTTATTTTTTTGAGAAACCTCCAACTGTTTTCTGTAATGGTTGTATCAGCCTACTTTCCTATAAGAAATGCATGAGGATTCCGTTCTCTACACCTTTGCCAACACTCAGTATCTCTTGACTCTTTGATCATGGCCATTCTAACAGCTATGAGGTGATACCTTCTTCTGATTTGATTGGCATTTCTCTGACTAGTGATGTTGATGACTAGTAATGTTTGCTCACCTGTCAGCAATTCATATATCTGGAAAAATGTCTGTTTAGGTCTTTTGTCCATTTCTAATTGGGTTACAATAGTCCCCCTTTTCTGAGGAACTCTGTTCCAAGACCCACAGTGGATGTACAAAACCACAGTATGGAAATTTAATGCCTTTTCCATCTTAACACTATGGTCAACTTTTGCAGTTTGAGGTGGGACTGCAAAACTAGAAAGGATTTATTTATCCTTCTTCACAATTTTGTGGGTAGAAGAGTTGTTCTTACTGTAGATCATAGCAGCCTTAGCACATAATTTTTCTCTTTATTAAGTCAAGAATTCCTCCTTTTTGCTCAGTGGAAGCACTTTACAGCTTCTCTTTGTTGCATCTGAATTTCCAGCTTCACTATGTTTGCACTTTGGGGGCATTATTAAATAAAATAAGGGTTACTTGAACACTCTGATACTTTGACAGTCCACCTAATGACCCAGCTGGCTGACTGATGGGTGGTGGTGTATCTAGCATGGATAGATGGACAAAGCGGTGATCTGCATCCCCAGCAGGACGGAGCAAGAAGTCACCAGGTTTCATCACGCAATGTGAAATAGTGCAGTTTGTAACAGTACTGGTTTATTTCTGAAATTTTCCATTTAACATTTTTGGACCATGGTAAACCACAGGTAACTAAATCTGCAGGCAGTAAAATTATGAATAAAGGAATATATACTCTCCTTTCCCCAGTGAGTCTTCTTGGTGCCCTTGTCAAAAATCGGTTGACCTCACAGCCCTGTTTGTTTCTAATTTGTCTTTTGCATTTAAAAAACAGTTCATAATACAAGCATAAAACTGTCTGACGGTAAAGCCTGTTTTCTTTACATCCACATTGTGCTCCTATACTACATCCTTTTTTCTGTCTGTTAAAAACATCGAATAGTTTGGTCAGTAGTTACCAGAAAATTAAGTAATTTTATTTATTATTTTGTTTTTCTTTACTGATGTTCTTCTGTTCCCACGTCTAGCAACTGGTGACGATGATGACTGGGATGAAGACTGGGATGACCCCAAGTCCTCCTCTCCTTACTTTAAGGATTCAGAGTCAGCAGAAGCAGGTGTCCAGCGGGGAAACAGTCGTCCTGGGGCCTCCTCCATGAAACTGCCACTTAACAAGTAAGCTTCCAAAGGAGACGAGGAAACCAGGATCTGAGTTTAGGAATGTATCTGAAATATAAAGAGGCAGTTGAGTTTTTCCATGTTCAGTGAGCTGTTGAGTTTTGGATGTGGCTTGGCCATTTGAATTTGCATCTTAGCATGGAAGCTGATTTTTTTAAATCATTTTACAATGTTAGTGAAATACTTATTCCATTTAATCATCTGCCAAATAGCTTTTCTTTTATCAACTCTGTCATATATTTAGTTATCATTGCTAAAAATAATTACTAATAAGAAATGTAAATATATGTATAAAACTAAGGAAAGTTAAAAATAATATAACAACTACTTTTATTATTTATTTATTTGGTACCAGGGAATGAACCCAGAGGCACTTTACCACTGAGCGCCAGTGCCAGCCCCTCTCTCCTTTTTTAATTTTTAAATTTGAGACAGGATCTCGCTAAATTGCTTAGGGACTAGTTAAGTGCTAAGACTAGCTTTGAACTCAATCTCTTAAGCCACTAGGGTTACAAGCATGTGACACCACCCCTGGCAACAACCGCTCTCTCTTAAATGCTTTACTCTTTTATTAATAACTAACCATGTGCCAGGCATTATAAAATCATTTATATGTATTTTCATGCCCCTTTGTGGCACATGTAGTCCCTGTCTTTCTGTGGGGAAGATTGAAGGCCAGGGAGGTCAGGTAATGCTCAGGCTCACACAGGTGGCAAGTGCTCTAGCCAGGATTCCAGGCCATCAATACTCAAAGCACATACTCTCAGACTACAATGGATGTGTTCCTGAGATCTTTTTTCACTTAGAGTTCTCTTAGATAAATAAAAAATGATTTTTTTAATAATACTTGCAGTCTTACTGCTTAACAAGAATGCATGTGGGAAAGAGTGAATATGGAGTTAGCACTGTAAGAGTTTTGGTAGATAGTTCTACTAAGTGTATAGTTTACAGTAGTGCGACTTGAAGAACATATTGTCATCCCTAAGAGTCTTCAGGTACTCTTCTTTAGGCACTCTTGCTTAAAATAGCTTGTTTTCTAAAATTACTAATACTTTTTTCAGTGTTCCAAGTCCATGATTCAAAGTAGTTATCAAAGAACATTCATCCGATTTAGAGGCAAACCAGTAAGGCTCACTTCTGATTTCTCTATTCAGACGCTAAAATCAAGGAGGGCCTGGAATGAGATATTCCAAACTCTAAAAGAAAACACCTGCCATCCAAAGTTACTATAACCAGCAAAGCTAGTAGCAAATCCAAGGGGGAAACAAAAACTTTCCATGACAAGAATAAACTAAAAGAATTAATGAGAACTGGGGTTGTGACTCAGTGGTAGCACACTCCTAACATGCATGAGGCCCTGGGTTCAATCTGCAACACCACAAAAAATAAAATAAAGGTATTGTGTCCACCTACAACTAAAAAAATATATATTAAAAAAAAATTCATGAGCACCAAGCCAGAACAAGGAATATTCAAAGATTAACTGCACACAGAGGCACTAAAGAACAATTCCCCAAGCTCCCAAGCAGAGAAAGTTCAATAGAAAGGGTAATCCACTAAATGAGAATCCAGACAGGATTAAATATAGCAAAAAGTCAAAATGGCAAGAAACCACAAACATATCTATACTAATACTGAATGTTAACAGTCTCAACTCCCCAATTAAAAGACATAAATTAACAGAATGGATCAAAAAATAAGATCCAACTATATGCTATTTACAAGAGACTCATCTTTAGGCAAAGACACCCACAGGCTGAAGTTTTGGATGGAAAAAAATATTCCATGCACATGGACCCTGAAAACAAGAATGAGTAGCTATTCTCAGATCTGACAAAGCAGATTTCAAGCAAAAATGAATCAGAAAGAAACAAGGCCACTACATTCTGGTAAAGAATTCAACAAGAAGACATAACAATAGTAAACATTTATGTCCCCAAATGTCAACATACCCAATTACATTTAAAAATTGCTGCATGACATTAGATCCCAGATAGACCCCAACACAAAAATACTGGCTGATTTCAATACACCCTTATCACCAATAGACAAGTCATCAAAATAATGAAGATATCTCCAACTTAAATAATACTACAAAAAAAATGGACCTAACAGACATCTACAGAGCATTCTACCCCATAACAGCTGAATTTATCCTCTTAGCAGTGTATGGAATTTTTTCCAAAATTGATCATATTCTCCACCACAAAACAAATCTTGGCAAATACAAAAAACATCAATATAATCCCATGTATCCTATCAGGCCATAATGGAATGAAGCTAGAAATGAACAGCAAATAATAGAAACCACAAAAAACACATGGAGATTGAAAAATACTCTCTTTAAGAATAGATCAAAGGAACAGTGTGGTGGCACACACTTGTAGTTCCAGTGGCTCAGGAGTCTGAGACAGGAGGATTGCAAGTTTCAAAGCCAGCCTCGGCAATTTTAGCAAGACCTTAAGCAACTTAGACCCTGTCTCAAAATAAAACATTAAAAGGGCTGGGGATGTGGCTCAATGATTAAGTGCCCCTGTGTTCAATCCTTGGTACCAAAAAAAAAAAAAAAAAAAAAGGTAGATAGGTGGAAGAAAGAAGAAATGAGATCAGAAATAAATTATTAGAACCTAACGAGAACAGAGATACAACATATCAAAATCTCTGGGACAGTATGAAATCAGTTCTAAGAGGAAAATGTACAGCACTGAGTGCCTACATTTAAAAAATAGATGCTGAATGAATAAGCTTATGCTCAACTGCAAGACCTTAGGAAAAAAAAAAGCTAACTCCAAAATCAACAGAAGACAGGAAAAATTAAGATTAGAGCCAAAAATCAATGAAATTGAGAATAAGAAGACAATATACAGGATTAATGTAATAAGAGTTGGTTCTTAAAAGGCAAATAAGATTAACAAACTCTTAGCCCAACTAACCCAAAGAAAAAGAGAGAAGACCCAAATCAACAAGATCAAAGATGGAAAAGGAGATATCACCACAAACCTTTTGAAATCTGGAGGATTATCAGAACCTATTTTGAAAATTTTTACTCCAGTAAACTGGAAAATGTAGAATTGACAAATCTTTAGACACAGGTTACCTGCCCAAATTGAATCAGAAAGATAGAGAAAATCTAAATAGACCAAGATGAAGTAATGAAATTAGAACAACAATGAAAAGCCTTCCAAAAAAGAAAAGCCCAGGACCAGATGGATTCTCAGCTGAGTTCTACAGACCTTTAAAGAAGAACTAACACCAGTCTTTCTCATATTATTCCATGAAATTGAAAGGGAGGGAACACTCCCAAATAATTCTAAGAAGCCAGTATGACTCTGATTCCAAAACTACACAAATATGCATCAAGGAAAGAAAACCACCGACCAATATTCCTGATGGACATAGATGCAAAAATTCTTAATAAAATACACCATGATCAAGTGTATTTTGCATTCCTGGGATGCAAGATTGGTTCAAATATATGAAAAAAAAAAAATGTTCAACAGCTCTAGCCATCAGGGAAATGCACATCAAAACTGCATTGAAATTTCATCTCACTCCAGTCAGAGTGGCAAGGATCAAGAATACAAACTAATAAATGCCGGTGAGGTTATGGAGGAAAAGATACACTTGTATACTGTTGGTGAGACTGTAGACTAGTACAACCACTAGTCCTCAAAAAACTGGGGATGGGCCTGCGGCAGAGTGCTTGCCTAGCATGTGTGAGGCACTGAGTTTGATCCTCTGCACCACGTAAAAAAGAACAAATAAAGGCATGTTGTCCATCTACAACTACAAAAAATAAAATAAAATAAAAAACCTGAAGATGGAACCACCAAATGATCCAGTCATCCCACTCCTTGGCATTTTCCCAAAAAAATCTAAACTCAGCATACGACAGCAGTTCAGCCACATCAGTGTTTATTGCAGCACAACTCAAAATAGCCAAATTATGAAATCAACCCAGGTGCCCATCAACAGATGAATGGATCAAGAAATTGTGGGGAGTGTTTGTGCATGTATATATATGTACACATACACACAGTGGAGTTCTACTCAGCCATAAAAAAAAAAAAAGAATGAAATTATGGCATTTGCCAGTAAATAAATGGAAATGGAGAATACTGTGCTGAGTGAAATAAGCCAAACTCAGAAACTCAAAGTTGGATTGCTTTCTTTCATATGTGGAAGCTAGAGTAAAATAAAGGAAAGGGAGAGGGAAAGACAGGATATCATAAAGGTGAAGGGAAGATCAGTAACGTAGAAGGAGGTGATCAAGAGACAGTGAAGTGATGGGAAAGGGGAGGCCATGCAGAGTGGATTCTTAAAAATTATGTGCATACATAAATATACCAGAGGGAACCTCACCTTTAAGTGTAAGTGAAAAGAGCCAATCTAACATAAATAAATAGGCAAGCAAAAGGAAGTTTAGTAGAGGAAGAAGAGCTGAGAGGGAAGGGAGGACAGAGGGAAAAGCAGTAGGGAAAAGAGGGGATCATGAGCTGAAATTGAATTCCATGCATGTGTGAGTTGTCAGGACGAGCCCAACTACCTTGTGTAACTGTGAGCCCTATTAAAAAAAAGTTCAGCTACAAATGGAAAAGAACTGAAAACGTAATACTTGGCTTTTATTTAGAGCCAAGGTCTAGTAGAGGCCGACACATCTACAGAGTCCATTGAAATCACATCAGGGATTAACTAGGATCCCTTTCACCTCTCCCTCCAGTTTCTTCCATTATGTATTTTCATGGTCAGGTGCATGCATAATAAATTCAGTCATTCATTACTACCGTATCATGTTTTTAGATTTAAATTTGAAGTTCTCAGTATGGTCAATAGTGATGTCTGTTTCTCTCAGTTGTTCTTTAAACCTTAATATAATGTTTGAATTCCATTTAAATGTAATTTGTCTCTTGGATCGATTTTGAAAAGCAGAGACTAAGAAAAACCAGTGGCCATGTTTCCTAGCCAGTGTGTGAGCCGGACTCTGGTGCCCTGTCCTGCCCTGCTGTGCACTGGCTCTCAAACTTTGAGTTTGAGGACCTATTTGAACTTCAGTTTCCTCATCTCTGAAGCAAAGAGGTTGGCTTTAATTAAGCATTCTTTCTGCTCTGAAATGGCATTCCAGGTTGAAACCAAACTAGAGAAGTCCTGATGTAACCCTGTTCCTCTCAGGCTTCTTTCTCTCTCATATGCTGGGAATAATTGAAGCCATATGCTTTTTTATTTAATGGACTAATACACATTGAGTCACTTGGAACAGTTGTGAACTTTTTTTTTTAATGTATTTACACCTTTTCAGTAATTCATTTTATTGTCAGCTGTGTTTGCGTCATGGAATATTAACCTTATATTAAAATATACTACGTTGCTATAACTGGAAGTACATAGTTAATGCCAGAACTTTGCCATGGTCCATAAGAATACTAAAAACGTGATGTGCTGTGTGCACTCAGCTCATTCACTATCTGGTCAGGGAGTTGTTGCTGTGTCTGATCCCCAGAAAAGCAGAAATTCTTTAATGAAAGGGACCATGTTGGCCTGCTAGTTCAGGACTTGTTCAAGTTCTGGAAATACAAATACTTTCTCCAAATACTTTCTAGTCTGCTAGAATATGTATATGGACAATGGCAGTAAGTGGAATAAATTGTATAGGAGGCATATACTCAGAATGCTGAGGAAGCGGAGTGAGAGTCCTGGCTCTTCACACAGCCTTTAATCCCCTTACCACCCGAGAAGGTGGGTTTGCTCAGTGCCATGCGTCACCGGGAACACCACCCAGTGCTGGAGCTGCAGTTCACACGCAGAGCGACCCAACCCGAGACTCCTCTTTCAAGTCTTCCCTTCACCATGTTGGTGATGGATGGTTTCAGATCCAGTGAGGCAAATATAGAACCCATGAATATCACACCTTCTGAAATCAGACTTCTCTGGAGTTTAATTAAATGACTAGCCAGCCATTGAACACTTTTATTTACCACACTCTTCAGTTCCGGTGCATGTGAAAGACAGAACAAAGTTAAAGCTGGGGTGTTGGGGAAACATGGGGAGACTGGGAGAATTTCTGTGAGGAAAGGCATCAAGACTCACAGCACTTATCTTCATGATTAGATTTCCTGGATTTGCAAAACCTGGAATGGAACAGTATTTGTTGGCCAAGCAACTAGCAAAACCCAAAGAGAAAATTCCCATCATTGTAAGTTCGTTTGTTTGTTTGCTTTGTTTCTAATTAAGATCTTTCATAATGCATTAAAGCTAAGAGGGTTATTAGTCTTCTCAAAAGTAGTTTTAAACACATTGCATGTCCCAAATAATTGATGATATCTTAGTATTGTAGGAGTACTAAAGATAATTAGCATAAATTAATGCCTGTTATTATCCAGATATTCTTTATTTTTAACTTTCAAATAATTGATTTTGAAGCAGCACTCATGCTTGTTCTTTTAGTACCTTTTCTAAAGTGTCTTAAAGTGTATTTTATGTGCTGTTTTTCTACTAGTCCTACCTATTCTAGCTAATAAGCTCAGTTCAGCTATTTAGGTTCCACCCTAGAAAGCACAGCATTCTGTCAGAATCGGGTGCTTTTCTCAATATGCTGGCCACAGGGCTTCTTCCAGTGGGCCAGCTGTCAGCCAAGCAGAGGAACTGGCAAGTGGGAGCTGGGTGCTAATGACACCTTGAAGAATGTCACCTGTCTTAAGAGTACTGCTCATTATTATGCAGTGTGACACAGGCTTTTTGATTTCTTCCCATGATTTGATCTATGTGTGTTCCCTAATGAAATTCTGGCTGTTTTTGACCCTATCCACTTAGCCCTGTGACTGAGATGGGGGCGACCTGGGGTGGAATCTCCATAATGCAAACAAGGATGAGGAAACACTGGTCTTGGTCTATAATTTTTGGGTTCTGGACTTGATAAAATTACATTGAACAATCTGATTACTGGATGCTCTGATTACTTGTTCTCACCTCTTTGAAAGGCTTGAAATTTTGGAAACCTCCAGACAAAAGAGCCCCTTTTATCTTTTTCTCTCAAAGCAAATTTGGGATAATTATTTACCAAAAGTAGTACTTGGATTAACAATTTACCTGTTTTGTTTGTGCCAGGCTTAAAAAATATGTATCTGTATCTATATCTCTCTATATATTTCCTTGTTCTTTTGATTAAATTTAAAACTCCACAGAATTAAGAGCCCATGTCTCTGCCCTCACCTTCTTAAAGTGGACTTGGCCTGGGGTGACTGTGGAGGGACAGAGTGGAAGGCTGGGGCCTGGCCTGGCCTCACGAGTTCACGGTGGAGCTGGGCCCATGAGCCCCAGAGGCAGGGCTGCCTCTGAGGCCTCTTAGGTGGACAGGGAAGCTGAGGGGAGCCCTAAAGTCTTCAGGAAGCCAGGAGAAAGCGGACACCTGGTTCTCTCCTTGGAGGGTGTGGTAGTAAAATATGGCCCTTCCCACTAGTAAAATATGGCCCTGTGGGCATAGGGACCCTGACCAACCCTGCCCCTCAGTCCCAGTCACAGAGGGAAGTTCGCCAAGGTACCCCCAGTTCCTGCTCTCAAGCTTTAGGAAAGTGCCCTGCATCCCAGCCCCCTCTGTTTGTTCTCAGAGATCTTCTCTTTAGTCCCTTACTGAACCTCCAGTCCTTGGTCACCTTCCTGACCTAACACCTCTGGGCTTTCATGCTTCAGCCTACCTTTTCCCTTGATCACCTTTGAGAAAGAAAAAGGACTGGATGTCACTCTTCCCCTTAAATCTGCTGGTCTTCCTTCAGAGATCTCAGCCTGCACAAATCTCTCTTCTTTCAACCCAAAACACATGGTCTGCCCATTTTCTTTTTACTCTTCTTACCATACTTTTTCTAACTGCAAGATTAAAACCTGTTATATAACTTTTTATTCCTCCTTGAGTCTCTGTGGATTTCTTTCCTGGAAAGTGTTCCCTTTACATATTGGTTTTTTACCTTATTCCTAGATTATGTAATTCAGTATTTTTCAATTCCAAGTCAAGAAGATAATATATCCTCAAGATCATAAGGACTCCTGTTCTTTTTTTTTGTAAGGGGGGAGTACCAGGAGTTGAACTCAGGGGTGCTCAACCACTGAGCCACGCCCCCAGCCCTATTTTGTATCTTACTTAGAAACGGTCTCACTGAGTTGCTTAGCACCTCGCCATTGCTGAGCCTGGCTTTTCACTCACGATCCTCCTGTCTCAGCCTCCCAAGCCACTGGAATCACAGGCCTGTGCCACCGTGTATGTCAGGATTCCTGTTCTAAGATGTTCCTTGATAAGATCCACTGGTCCCACATTCTGGATCTCAGAAATCTGTAACAGTTTCTATTCATTCTGAATGAATGAATGATCCAGAGGCATCATGAAACTGTTGGTCATTCATTCAGGGTGCGATCTCAGGAGCCTGTGCGTGAACCCCAGATCCAAGGTCTTCTGCAGCACCTCTAGCCTTGCAGTCTTAAGCCAGATGAAAACAACCACATTCAGGGCCCCAGACCTGTTGGCACTTAGCAGGGCCTGGCAGAAATGATCCACAGGCTCAAAACTTACATGCCAGTTCTCTGTACCCCACACAGAAGTTAGCCCAGTTCCCTTCCCCGGCCATCCCCAGGTGGAGTGGAAGCCTGAAGAGCCGCACCTGACCATGAACTTCTGCCCCCTGGTCACAGATGGGAAAGGACAGTGGAGAAAGATGGGGGCCTGTCTTTTGGCAAACCTTGCCTAGCAGGTAGAATACCCTGGCACAGGAAGTGAGCACCCGTGCTTCTGTACCACAGTCCCCGAGAGCACACAGCTGGTCTAATTCTTGCTGTGAGGCTCAGAACCCACTGCCAGTAGTAAAGCCATGGAGGGGAGATGCTGGCCAATCCGATTAGCCGTTTCTGTGGCTTTGAAAGAGCCACTCAGAGTGTCACTCACAGATCACTTGCCCAGTTGGAAATTGTTACTAGTCCACCCTGAGATCAGTACAAAAAGTGAGAGTGTTTAGAAAACGTGATGGTAATTTGACATCATTGAGAAATCCAAATGTATAGATTTTTATTTCACAAAACTATTAGTGTGTAATAGATTGAAAATTTTTAAAAACTGGCCTTTCACAAATAGCTTGAGAGAAAGTTGGTCTAGAGAGAGGCACTGTGTCCCAGCCCGGGCTCGCCAAGCTGGGGAGCCAGATTCTCCTCTGTGGGCCAGGCTGCCTACGTGGGAGCAGAAGGGTTTGTCCTAACAAGTGTGTTCTTCAAACGTGACATCTCACAGGAACAGAGACCAGTTATGAACCTTCTTGAAGAGGAGCAAGAATGACCACATAGAGGACTAAGAGAATTGTTTACTGATTTGTACCAACTATATTTACTATTTTTCCATGTTACAAAATTAACTTTTCCTGGATCATTGTGTAGGTTGGAGATTATGGCCCGATGTGGGTTTATCCTACCTCTACGTTTGACTGTGTGGTAGCTGACCCCAGGAAAGGCTCCAAAATGTATGGTCTGAAGAGCTACATTGAATATCAGTTGACCCCTACTGTAAGTGCACGATGTCAGACACCACGGCTGCACTCACTGCCTACCTGCCACTTGCTTTTCTCCTTGTTTTATGTGGTGAACCATTGGTGACTTTCATCTCTCTCCCTTATTTTGTAGAACACTAATCGGTCTGTAAACCACAGGTATAAGCACTTTGACTGGTTGTATGAACGTCTCCTGGTTAAGTTTGGATCAGCCATTCCGATCCCTTCTCTTCCAGACAAGCAGGTCACAGGTGAGTGTGTGTGTCATGATGAGCACAGGACAAGGGAAAGGACGTGGTCAGGAGGTCCTGTAAGCCAGTGAGGTGGGGTTCCTCTAGAGCAGCAGGGTGCCTGCATGTAGTTGATACCTCTGAAAAGAGACCCTGCGAAAACAGTGATTATTCAGACAGCCTAAAATGAAAATAAAAATGTGTGACCCAAATAATGTAAAGAGGCCATGCAGACCAACTGCGTCGCTTCCCACTGAGGCGTTTGTAACTGATTATTGCCCTTTCCCTTTTCTTGTCTGTTGAAAGTGTTCTGCTCCTCCCACCAGTTCCCTCCCCCAAAATTCTTCTGGAAAATAACCACATGCTACCAGGGCATCTTGTGAAGGAGCAGTCAGAAAGGGTTTACTCCCAAGCCGGGAGTCCTTGTTCTCCACTCTTAATCTCCAGCCCTGCTGGAATCTGGGTGTGAGTGCTCAAGGACTCTGCAGCTGTGGCTTATTACACAGGTAGTGGGAAGCTGAGCTTTCCCAGAGGTGAGAGGGCCTTTTTGTAGGCAGCTGGGAAATGCTCGGGAGCAGAAACCGGCAGTGCAGGGAGGCCCAGGTGGAGAATGGAGTGAGGTGCTCAGGCTAGGACAGAGCTGTTCCCCTGTAAGCTTTACTTTGTATTTTGCTTAGTTTTCTAGAAATTCTTTGGGGGAGGGTGGAAATTTCAGCTTTTAAAGAAGTTGTTTTTCTTCTTACTTTTTGAAAAACTTTTTTCAAAAGTTTCAGATTGTCACAGCAGAATAGAGAGTAGGGGCTGCCTGCTAGGTGAATGGACACATCCTAGCAGCCCTGCAAGTGACCTGATGGGGCGCCTCCTGGAGCTGGGGTAAAGAGTGGAAGCCGTGGGGAGACCGCAGCTGCCTCCCACGCAGGGTCCAGAGCCCACCTCCCCGCGCCCAAGCAGACACTCTCCCTTCTTTTTGCCACCTCATTGCTTTCAGTATCAGCTTCCTTTTTTAAAATTCAGATTTCTTTCCATGAAAACATTAGTCCTGCTTTCTTCTTATTTTTGAATTTCAGTCTCTTCTTGAGTTTTCCTCTCACCTTTGCCCCCCTTGGTTTGCACAGCCTGCGCTCCACGGGATTTAATGAGTTCAGAGGCTGTCTCAGGGCTGGGGGACTTTGTGTCTTTTAGGTTTTAATACACTGTTAATTCTGACTCCGATAGTTCAGTGCTACTTAAAGCACCATGGGGTCACCGTTCTCCTTCCATAAGCTTTGTTTTCTTTTGTTTTTTGAAGTACAGGCATGCCGCCAAGTAGGTGGCAGAGAGAAGCAAGAAAGCAAAGTCCCCCACTCTGAAAAGAGCCGAGCTTTGACCTGCTGACCGGGATGTGTGCCAAGGAGACGGAGGCACACAGCCACCTTCTCCCCCTTCCCTCTGGTTTGCCTCCTGCCTGTGATCCCCCCAAGGTCATTGTGTGTACAAACTCCCCCTCACTGAACCTCAGGAGAAACGGAGGAGGAAGCCCCGTAGAGGATGTCAGGACGTTTCTGTGAACTTCGTGATCAATAACTTTGAAAATTTTATAGTCAACATTTGGATCTTTGGGAAATAACACTGAATGAATTGGGTTTATTCCTGGATGCCAAACAGTTCAGTGACACACTCAGTGAAAAGCGAAGTGAAGTTTGTGCAGAGTGGGGTGAGAGTTCCTCCTGTGGGCTTTTTTATTCTTTAATTAATCTGTGGAACCTGATATGAAAGTCTTACCAAGCATAAAATAACATCCAAAAGGCATAGTTTAGAGACAAACCAGCTAGCTATGTCAGAAGAATTTTCACAAGGACGGGGTTTTTCAATAAAATAAAAATCATTAAATTTCAACCACCAGTGAGTTAATGAACTCTTGGGACAGTCCCAGGCTGGCTCTTCATTCGAGGATCCCACACGCAGAAGGCCCCAGGCTTTCTGCTCTCAGAATTTTATTTTTGCCTTTCAGTGGTTCAGTTTTGCTTATCTTGGTGAGGATCCCTTTGTATGTGTTCTGCAAATACAAAGTTTATTGAGGTTCATTGAGCTTCTTGGAAGTATAGATAAAAGTTTTTCATCAAATTTTGGAAGGTTTTTGCCATTATTTCTTCAAATATCTTTTCCGCTTCTTTTTCTTCTTCTCCCTCCAGGACTCCTGTGGCAGGTGTTAGGTGTGCTTGATGAGTTCTAAGCCTTGTTCACTTTATTTTTTTTTCTTTCTGTTCTTGATCTTAGAGAAATTTTATTGATCCGTCTTCAAATGCCCTGATTCTGTCTCTTGCCATTCTGAATCTGCTGTTGAGCCCCTAGAGGGAATTTTTAATTTCAGTTATTATACTTTCAGTTCCACTAATTCCCTGTGGTTGTTCTTCTTTTTTTTTTTTTTTTTAAATAATTTCTGTCTCTTTGAGAAGCTGTTTGTTGATTGCTTATCATACTTCTGTTTAATTTTTTAAAAGTTTCCTTTAGTTCTTTGAATATATTTGTAGAAACTTAATTCAACATCTAAGGACACTTGACAGCTTCTGTTGGCTGCTTTTTCTCTCCATGTGGATTATATCTTGCTGTTTCTGTGAAGAACTCCCAATATTTGTTGAAAACTGGACATTTTGGAGAATATATTTTAGCACCTCTAGATTCTGGTTTTTCTTCCCTGAAGGTTGTTTTTGCTTTGTTAAGTAACTCACTTAGGCTAAATCTCTGAATTCTGTCTCCCTTACAGCTTAGTTAATTTTATATGCAGTTATTTTTCAGAAGCCTTTTTTTTTTTTTTTTTTGCTGTGGATCGAGACCAGGGCCTCGGAGGTGCACACAGCACTCGGCACTGCCCCACCCCCACCCTGTGTCATTTTCCGGCCTTCCTTCCTAGAGTTTGCTCAAACCCTGTGATTGATTGGACAGAAGTTGTGCTCAGCCAACTCATGCCAGTAGGGCTCTGTCCTGCCAGGGTAACTGTGTATAGGGAGAGTACTTTTGGGTCATTTTCAGGTTAGCCCTGGCTTTTACTCAGTCCTGGGGTTGCTGGGACTATAAGTGTGTGCTGCTGTGCCAGCTTCCCCAGCCCTTCTGTGACTCTTCACACGTGTGCAACCTCAGGCTGGCCTGATCCAGTCACTGCTATTGTTGCTCACCTGAGCCTGGAATGTGCTCGCCTAGCCACCAGAGCTGTAGGGTCCTTGTTGCTCCCTGTTCCCCCACCTCAGATTGTCACCGCTGAGCAAGCCATCTTCCACTGCTCCAGAAAGGGGAACTATCTCCCGCCTGACAAGAAGGCCACAGCTGCCTGTCACCATGGCTGCTCTGGCCTGGCGTGTCTTCAGTCGGGGTGGGAAGGCGCACGGAGCCGGAAGAGGGGGCACAGCCCCACAGCACCACAGGCTTCCCTGTTCTTGCTGGAAGTTGTGTTCAGGCTTGACAGTTCCCTGACAGCTGTTCCCCTTCGCCTGATCTGCAGAGCACTGACATGGTTTTGCCACTGCCCTCTGGCCTGGTAGCGGCTCCCTAGGGAGAGGATTAGCTGGTGTCCTCACTGAACATAATGGAGTTTGTTTCACAGGCTCCTGAGTCCTCGGTGTTGATTTGCTGTTGATACCTCATGCTTGTCAAACTAACTTTCTACTTTTAAAACAGCAGCATTGCTCATTGAGCTCTACTTTAACACAACCATAAATTCTAGGATAGTAACTTCCAGTGTCATATTCAGGAAAATTTTGCTTTTTTTGTTTTTTGTTGTGTTTTCTTTGGATTTCTTTTGTGGTGTGCAGGGACCAAATCCCAGGCCTTGCATGTGCTAGGCAGGTGGTCTTCCCCTGAGCTGCTTCCCCAGCCTGTTTTCAGTTTGACTTTTAAAAATAAAAGTGGAGAAATAAAGCAACAGTTCTGAGTTGCTTAAGTACTAAGTTAGGATTAAATGCACTTAGTGCTATTTCTATAACACTAGAAATGTTAGGTACTTTGCAAGAGTGACTTACTAAATTCCACTTATCACTTCTTTCTTTCCTATGGGGCTTCCTATGACCACCAAGAAACTGGCCTAATGTTTACTCATAGGCTAGAGATTGTATTACAATAAGACTTACGTTTTAATTTTTGTCATAATTAAAAGCTTTGCTGATATGTTGAGTTGGAATTTCATTCTTCAAAAACCGCTGTATCCATCTTATAAGTCTTTGAGAATTCCTTGTGTTGCATGTTTTTTAGAATACTGAAAAATCCCTAAGGTTTCCTTTTATAAAATGCTTTCTGCCAACAGCAAGCAGTCACAGAAATGGCTTCTCAGTTATAGCAATAGCACTTCGCTAATTCACTTTAGAGCGGGGTGTGCATCACTGGCGGTGTCTCTTCGGCAGGTCGCTTTGAAGAGGAATTTATCAAGATGCGCATGGAGAGACTTCAGGCTTGGATGACCAGGATGTGCCGGCACCCCGTGATCTCGGAAAGCGAGGTTTTCCAGCAGTTCCTGAACTTCCGAGATGAGAAGGTAGGGCCACTCGTTGTCACAGTCTTAGGGAAGTGAGTGTGGCCACGGTCACACTGAATTTGTCTGAAGTGAAAACTATGCTGGTTGGAATTCATCTGTCACCCCCTCCAAAGACACAGAGGGTACGGAACCCTAAGTCCCACCGGAGGGAGTCGGTGCAGTGAAAGAGCTGCCAGGCAGAGACCCCTCCCACTGGGAGTGGCTGGTCGCAGAGAGCAGGGCTGGCAGGGTGAAGGATGTGCCTGGGTGACAGGCTGTTTCCTAGGTGCTCCTGGAAGTCAGACAGACCTTGGGTGAGAAAGGTGCCATCAGCGTGAGGTGAAGGGAACCGCGAGCTTCCCGCCCTCAACCTCACAGTGCCGCAATGTCAGGAGGAAGGCCGAGTCGGGCGGACCTTTCTTAGAGCCAAGTCACTTTCCGTAACTGCTGTGAATTCAGAAATGCCGGTCTTGCTCTGCTGACTCCAGGGACCGCGTTCTGACAGAGGTCTTCTCTTTCAGTTAAAATCAAGAAGAAATTGGCCACTTGACATCGCATTGTGTCTGCTTGGGAAACAGATTTCTCTCCTGGGGAGCTTTTACCGTACACTGTACTGACATTCTCAAAAGTCGTTTTCTCTATAATTCACTTCTCTCATAAAAAATATTGCATATTTTAGAAAATACTCCAAAGAGGAAAAACTTGAGTTCATTCAGAACAGCAACAGATGCTAAATTTATTATGACCCTGGAAAAAAATGTCATGAAGTTATTTTAGTTTTAAATCACATAATAAATTACCACCTACCCTGTTGGAAATTTCAGGCAGAGATTTACTTGCTAAACTTCTTATAGTACTTTTCCTTTTTGAAGTGAACACATTTATACACTGTCTTAAAAATTAGGACCCTATCTGTGGTATACAGACGTGCACATTTCACATAGTATGAGTATTTGGGCTTAATTTCCAGTTGCTGCCTCTTTCTAGACTTGACAGGCATTTTTGGTGTGTTGCTTATGACCAGGGAGAGAATTGGAAAACACTTCCAGCATTTCTTTTGGACTTTGTGTCTATCGTCTGTTAGCCTTACAGGCTGCTCTGCAAACCCTGGCTTTCCTGGTAAGAGGCAACGTTAATCCACAGTATGTAATGGAGCTATATTGGAGTGAAAATAAGTTCTTTATTTTTTTAAACTTTATTTTAAATATTTATTTTAGTTATAGATGGACGCAATGCCTTTATTTTATTTATTTTATGTGGTACCAAGGATCAAACCCAGCGCCTCACACATGCTAGAAAAGCGCTCTACCACTGAGCCATGACTCCAGCCCTTGAAAACAAGTTCTCAACATTTCATTACTTTGTAGCTACAGAAGCTGCATGGACCCCTCGTAATTTGCTGTCTCATGGTCACCTGCAGGACTTCAGTGGGCCTAATTGTGTGATTTGTTGAGGATTTGATGTAGAAAGCACATCTGAAGGACCTGTGTCTGCACAGTGTAGTACACAAATAATAGTAAACCCTCGTTGCTGATTGTCTTATTTTTCATGGCTGCCATCTTCAGAGACCAATCTGCATGCTGTAAAAGTGGCCTCAGAGAAAAAGAACTTGAAGTCAGAGCGCTTCCGTCTCGGCTCTGACCACTGTGTGGCCTTGCTCAGGGCATGTGTTCTCTGTGGGCCACAGTTTCCTCTCCTAGTAAACGACAGTGCAGAACTAGGAAAACAGATTCTGTAGTTAACATAGAAAATTTCCAAAGAAACCACATAGAAATAAATGATTATTAAGGTAGCTAGATATAAGCCATTGCAAATTAGCAAAGAAAAAATTTTAAGTAAAAAAAAAAGCTATCATTTGCAGTAGCACTAAAAGTGTCAAATAACTAGGAGCAAATAGAAGAAATGTTAGAAAGCTCTCCATAGAAAACTATGAAGCATTATTGAGATCAGTAAAAGAAGACCTAAGTAAAACTTCTAATACTGTGTTTCATGGATTGATAACAGTAAAAATGTGTCATGTGTAGAAAAAGTGCTAAGAGGAGCTGAGAAGCTCCTGGAAAAGAAGGGAGCGCGGAGAGGATTTGGCTGGCGTCAGAGCTCAGTGCAGAGCTCTAGCAGAGTAAGAGGCCCTTCTCGATGGGGCGGGATTGAGTGGCGTGAGCTCGGGAGGGAGGGAGGGAGGGCAACCTTTTCAGGTGTGGTGCTGGGCCTGGCCAACTGCAGTCCTTGTGTGGGCAGCCCTGCAGCAGGACAGTCCGGGCAGTTTCTTCTGCTCCGTGAATATTAGTTGCAGAGCATACAGCTGAAGTCGTAACCAAAGGAGGTGTGTGCTCCCAGAAGAGTCTCCAGGAAGAGCGTTGCCGGCAGCAGTAGCAGCCGTCAGAGGGCAAGAGTGGAGGGATGCAGCCAGTGGGAGGGACGCCGGAGGTGGAGTGCTTCCCCCAGATGGCGAGGCATGGCAGTGGAGCTGGACCACCAGGAATTCCTCTTTCTCTTAACTTTCTTTTTCCGTCTTTTTTTCCCCCCTTTCGTTTTGAGAGGGAATCTCACTGTGTTGCCCAGACTGGCCTTGAACTTGGGTTCCTCCTGCCTCAGCTTCCCAGGTACCTGGGATTATAGGCACAAGCCATTGTGCCCAGCTGATAAGTATTATTTCCTATTGAGAGATGGTGACAGTCTTGGAAAGTGTGTAGGCTGAATAAATCACTGAGGGACTGCACCACACGAAGCTGCCCAGCTTGCGAAGTTCTGAAACCTTTCATGTAAAAAGCGTTCATGTCTCTCTTACGATAAACCAATAATACAAAAAAGAATGGCGACTAAAGGTTGATAGTCACTGAAGCCTGCTCTGGGGGCTTGCGCTTTTCTCTCTACGTTCATATGTGTTTGAAATCTTCCATTGTATCAAGGTTTTTAGAAACCAATTTCAGATGTAAATATGGAAGGCAGGGTAATGAAGCTTCTAGGACATGACTTAGGAGAATATCTTCATAACTCTAGCATAGGAAAGGATTTCTGAAATAAATAAGACAGACCATACAGGGGTAGATGGATAAGTTAGACTATAGTAAGACTAAGAACTTTTTTTTAAATCAGAAAAGCCATTAAAAGTTTAAAAAACAAGCTACTAAGTCAAAGATGTTTGCAGCATAAATAACCAATAAAGGGCTAGATTTTAGAATTTATAGAGACCCACATAAACAAGACAATCAGCCCTGTACAACAACAGATTTGATAATGTACTTCAAAGAAGGCATCTGAATCAACAAATGTAAAGAGAAGTACTTAATCTCATTAACAATCAAGGAAATACAAATTGAAAGCACTATCAGATACCATTCCTTACTCACCCAAATGGTTAAAATGAGGGAGACTGACCATCCACATGTCTCCTTGGTGAGGTGAGATGCCGCTGGGACTCACTCTGCTGGTGGGAAAATAGTTAAGACCAGTTTGGAAAGCAGTCTGGCGTGACCTACCACAGCTGAACCATGCAAAGGTACCACAGAATGCAGTGCGTGTGCACCAGGAGATGAGCGCGTCCCAGCGTCATTCCCGACTCCACTCGCAGAGTGCAGACGTGCTGGGGAACACACACACAGGAGCACACTGCAGCCACGCACAGCAGTGTGAGTGTAGGTCACTCCATGATTGAGCAAAGGAGCCAGGCCCAGGGCAGTGCTTACCTTGGGGTTCTTTGCAAGTTCAGGAAAACTAGCCAAACAGTAATGGAGTGGGGGTTAGGTGGTAAAACTAAAAAAGGATAAGGGCACCTTTAAGGGTCAGGGGAGGGGGTAGACCCAAGGGGCCTCTGGAATGCCAGCTCTTTTCTTTTTTGGCTGATGTTGTAGTCACAGGTTTTTGCTGCGTGAGGGTTTGTTTCTGCTATGGGTACTGTGTGTGTCTTAAAATAAGTTTTTAAAAATATCTCATAATATTGATTCCTATCTGGTATTTTAGAAAAGCCATAACCATTTTTGAAAAACAGTTAATGGTCAAAATTCACAGGGTGTGTTTATATTCACTGTGTTTATATTAGTAGCCTTGGAAAACGCATGTGATCAAATCCGTTCACTCTCCAAAGACTTGGTTTCATAAGGACCACTCTGCAGTGGTGCAGGACACACACTAAGATCACATGGAGGTTTGCAGGCACCTGGCCCCTGAGGAGGGGAAATGGAATGGGAGCTGCTTCCCAACAACAGAAAGAGGAGGCTGACCAGAGAGCTGAGCTGGCCTGGGAATTTGGAAGACCATTGGACTGCAGCTCACGTTAACCGTGGTGCTATTCTCTTTTGCAGGAATGGAAAACTGGAAAGAGGAAGGCCGAGAAAGATGAGCTAGTAGGAGTCATGATATTTTCCACCATGGAACCAGAGGCCCCCGACTTGGACTTAATAGAGATGTAAGAGACAGCAGTGTTGCTCTCCGTGCGGGCAGTCTGTAGCTGCCTCCCCGGTTTGCAGTCTTGGCTGTGCAGGAGCTAATGGGCGTCTATGGCACGCAGGGCTCTAGTCAGAAGGCCAGACGCGCTCCCTGTTTACAAGGAAGTGCCCTGTTTCTGCCATAACGTTAGACAAAGCTCTGCTTCCTTTTTACCTTGAAGTCAGTGATTCCACAGTTGACACAGTGTTCGTCATTTCCAATAAAGTATGAGACCAAGCTGCCAGGACCCACACAGTAGCCCCAAAGCCGAAATTTTGAGCCCTGCTTTGATGGAAGCAGTCTCTAATTTGGGTCTTCTGGTTTTTCATCTGTTTTTCATCATGTAATCTTTGTTTAATACAGACTAAGCTGAAATTTTGAAGTAGTTCCCTTTCTGTATAAGGACTAGTAAGCAATCTTGGGATTGTTTAATTAAAGAAACTTTTTTCTTATGTATTACCAGAAATATAGACGAGAAAAGAAAAAGTCCTCCACGAGAAAAGTGAATGTTCATATGTTGGTATATTCTCTTCCAAATTCTTCTCTTTATATATCAAACTACTGAAAATTATTCTTATAAATAATAGAGATAAACTCATATTATACACTTTTTTAATTATTTTTTTTTTGCAGTGCTGAAGAGTGAACCCAGAGTTTTCACACATGCTAGGCAAGCGCTGTATTGCTGAGCTACACCCCCAGCCCTTTTCTTATTTATTTTTGTGTGTTAGGATGGACCTTGGTGTCACACACACTCTGCCTCTGAGCTGCACTCCCAGCCCGTCCTGTTTCACGAACTGCTTTTCTCATCAGCAGTGCACTGTGGCAGATAAACTCCTTACCCCCTTCAGGAGCCTGAGTCTTAGGATCGGTAGCTGGTGTGCACCCAGGTTTTCTTTTGTTTGTTAAAGTACTCAGTAGAATGAATTAAGCAACAGCTACCATTGGGTGTCCTGAGGAAGACACCCAAGAGATGGTTTTACTTCAGGATTTTAATTTTAGTTAAAATTCACAAGTTGAGGAAAGAAAGCAAAGCTAAAATGTAAGTGGCCATTTTTAAGTCATTTTGAAAACCTGAGGCTGCCTGTTTTAGAACTTGCTTAGTTACAGGGCAGCTGCTACCATGCAGGAAAACAAGCGCAGGGGTTCGGGTTGCTCTGTCCCTGCACCACTGATGTCCTCCTCGTGTGACCGTCAGATCTCTCTGTCCACAGAGAACAGAAGTGTGACGCTGTGGGGAAGTTCACCAAGGCCATGGACGATGGCGTCAAGGAGCTGCTGACCGTGGGCCAGGAACACTGGAAGCGCTGCACGGGGCGTGAGTGCCTCCCCGTGACCCGGCTTTGTGCACGCCCTCCTGGGGAGCCTGCCCACACAGGGCCACTGCTGTGGACCCAGTGGTGTCACTCCAGGCCCTTGGCCTGACCTTACTCCTCCACCCTGTTAAACAACAGAAAACTGACCCCAATAGAGCCAGTCCAAGAAGTCCCATCAGAAACACCCGTTAGCTTAAATGGTTCAGTTGGTGGGGTGTTTTTTATTTTTGCTTTTCTTTTGGTGGTGGGAACTACACCCAGGGGTGCTTTACCACCCAGCTGTCCTCTAACTTCTTTATCCATGTGGTAAGATGTGGTATATTTGGCTAAAACCATAATTCTTAGGAAAAGCCAGTACGGCTGCTAGAACAGATACTCTGGGTGCTGGGAGGATGTGGCACCTCAGCCATGGCTCCACCCAGTTCCTGGCTGTGGGAGCCTCTTCCTGGGGGCCTATGATGTGAACTGTCAGCCATCAGGGCCAGTTTCCTGCATCCAGGATCCTGCAACTCTTTGGTCAAAGCCTAGAACAAAATTCAGTAAGGTTTCTAGGACACCGTTCTTAAAGTATGAATGAAGGAATTCAGTTTCGTTTTGTTTTTTTTTTAACGTTCACAATAGGAAAACAAAATTTTAAAACATGATGAAATATGATTTTACATCTTCCACTTTTGCCTGCTTTTGCAAAGGGGAAGAATATACTGAGTATTTTTAACAATGTGAAGCAATGGGAACATTTATTCTTCCATGATGGGGATATAGACAGGAATAATAATTTTGGAAAACAGTTTGACATGAGGTGGTAAATACAAGATGCTAGTGTGTTGAAATTAGGAATTCCACTTTTTCCCCATTTGAGGGAAATTTTCACACAGGCATAGAGACATATACACAAATGTTTGCAGCAGCATTGTTAACTGTATTAAATTGCTGAAATCAAACACTTTTAACCTCTAAAATTAATTTCACATGGTTCCAGGTTTAAAAAAACTGGAAGCAACAGTTCATTTATGATATATTCCAGTGGTATAATATGCTACGACCCCAGCTGCTCTGTTTATCAACAGATGAATCTCACAAAGCTAAAATAAAATAAACAAAATAAACAAAACAAGCCATAGAAGAATGTTGGAATTCATATACTACCAGAACATGTCAGAATACCTCGTATATTCTTTGGGTATATGTAAATTAGGAAAAAAACAAATGAAAGACAAACAAAATTTCAAGACCAGAGAGAGACTGAGTTAGGAAGGAGAACACAAATTTATTTGAAAGTCATTGATAACATTCTGTTTCTTAAATTGAGCAGCTGACCTGACACATTTTAGGAAATCCATTTTTAAAGTAATAGACTTGTTTAGCTGTAAACTCTTACAAGGTCATCATAACAAACCACTTAAATCTTTATGCCCTTTGTAAGTGAATGCAGATCTTAAAATTTTCTAAGACATCACACAATCTGGGGTAATCATGTCTTCTGGAGAATTAAATCCTTTACACGTGATGGCTAGTCAGCTCCACGCCCTGCAGTCCGTAGGATCGGATGTTGATGCTGGAGATACTGGCTCCAGGGTGCTCTCTGGGGGTGAAGGAGGAAGGAAGGGTGCTCTCTGGGGCTGGAGGAGGAAGGTAGGGTGCTCTCTGGGGCTGGAGGAGGAAGGTAGGGTGCTCTCTGGGGCTGGAGGAGGAAGGTAGGGCGCTCTCTGGGGGTGAAGGAGGAAGGAAGGGCGCTCTCTGAGGCTGGAGGAGGAAGGTAGGGCGCTCTCTGGGGGTGAAGGAGGAAGGAAGGGTGCTCTCTGGGACTGGAGGAGGAAGGTAGGGCGCTCTCTGGGAGTGAAGGAGGAAGGAAGGGTGCTCTCTGGGGCTGGAGGAGGAAGGTAGGGCGCTCTCTGGGGGTGAAGGAGGAAGGAAGGGTGCTCTCTGGGGCTGGAGAAGGAAGGTAGGGCGCTCTCTGGGGGTGAAGGAGGAAGGAAGGGTGCTCTCTGGGGCTGGAGGAGGAAGGTAGGGCACTCTCTGGGGGTGAAGGAGGAAGGTAGGGTGCTCTCTGGGACTGGAGGAGGAAGGTAGGGTGCTCTCTGGGACTGGAGGAGGAAGGTAGGGTGCTCTGGGACTGGAGGAGGAAGGTAGGGTGCTCTCTGGGGCTGGAGGAGGAAGGTAGGGGCTGTTTAGGCTTTGACGCAGTGCATCTTCTTTCTTCTCTCACAAAGTAGTATTTTAAATGTTCCCAATCTGTGACATGAAACCCCTGTGGGGTGGAGCATGGGCAGAGTCTGAGCCCAGGGAAAGGCAGAAGCACCCAGGTGAATGTTCGTAAGGGTGGCCAAGTGTCCTAGCAACCTGCTGCTCACACGCATAGTTTCTCCCTCTAAGGCCACAGGCTTATGCCAGGGGACAGCGGCCTAAGACAGAGACTTCTCTGGAGACGCCCTGGAAGGATCCCTCCCCATCCCGGATCCTGTGACTCTGACTGCCATGTTTTTCACCACACTTCCTTCTTTCAGTTGTTGTGGTTGGTTACTGGTCTGCATGTGGCCCTGACCTCATCAGTTAGGTTGTCTGCACCTTATTGTCCTCTGCCTCTGGTGGGGGTTCTTGTGACAACCCAGTTCAGTGGTGCATGTGAAGGTGCCTTGCACACTGGAGTCATCCAGGTGAGCTTGTTTGCACCGTGTTTCATTGGGTGAATGAGAAAGTGGGGTGGTTGATAATGACAGCATCCACTGACCATGAGTTAGATATAAATAACAAGTTGAACACCATGACACACGCCGGTGATCCCAGCTACTCAGGAGGCTGAGGCAGGAGGGTCCCAGGTTGTCCAGGCTGGCCAACTTAGCAAGGCCCTTTTAAAATTTAAAAAGGGCTGGGCTTTAGCTCATGGTAGAGTGCTTGCCTAGTATGCATCAGTACTTTATAAAGAATATAGACTTTTGAATCACACCAGATGTCTTTTATTCTAAAATAGTTACTGTTAGAAAATAGCTGAACCCCATTTCATTTTGCTCAGAGGACTAGTTAAACAATTGATTCTTTAATCTCCTTCAGCATTACCCAAGGAATATCAGAAGATAGGAAAAGCCTTGCAGAGCTTAGCCACGGTGTTTAGTTCCAGCGGTTATCAAGGTACATCTTTCTTTATCTATTTGATATGTTTTCTTTTTAATCCATAATAATGGTACCCACACATGGAACACAGTGTGATGTGGTGCGATTGAAGCCGGATGACCAGCCTGTCCACCTTGGTCATTTCTTATGTTTGGAGCCTGCCTGTTCTCCTAATTCTGCATGAAATATGTAATAGGCAGTTGGGAACTGGGGTCCCTGCTGTGCTGTGAAACTCTAGAACCTGTTCCCCTCTGGGTTTCAATTCCTGTTACCCAGCCTCCTGCCTCCCCCATCCCTGACCTCCAGTGACCCCAGTTCTGTTCTCTTCCACTTTGAGATCAGCTCTTTTAGCCGCCACAGCTGAGAGAATACTCCTTTAGTGTCTCATCCAGACCTGTCTCCACTTCAGGACCTGGCAGGCAGATAGCAGTGTTGCGATGAGGCACTGCTGTCCCCGAGGAGCCTCTTGGCCAGGCCTTGTGCACAGGTCTGTGCCCCCCCCCCCCCCGGCTCTGGAGCAGAGTTGGGGGCTTGTTACGTGGTGTTTCTCTGCTGGACTGCCTGCCTGCCTTTGCTGTCAGACGTAGCTTCTTTGTTTAATGTGACAGGTAGCAGTCTACCTTTACTTTGTGTCTGTGCCATACCATCCAAGTCTTCCTCTTGAAAAGGTCAGTCAGGCTTTATCAAGGTCATTCAGGAAACCATGCTGAAGTGAAGAATCTGTTGCCTCGCATCTCTCCATAATGGTTTTCGGCTTCTCCCGCACATGTATGGGCTGCCAGTGGTAGGTAGGGTCTTTGCCCTCGTACCTTGGCAGCATTTGCAATTTTCCTTTAGAACATGAAAAAGCATTTCTCACCTGGGGGCACCTATTAAATTTGAGTGTCTCCTCTCACCATGTGGTAGCTCAGTGTTAGAATTGGTACCTCCCCAGAGAGCTAATCCCAATACCAAATCAGACAGGGCTTTAAATGTCAGTTTCTGAATGTTTGCAGAAATAAGAAATGGGTCTGTCATTGAAATATAAGACTTGGGGCTCCCACACATGAGTAATTCTTGTTGGCCTGACTTCCCCATCTTGTAATCAACACTTAGACTGGAAGGAGCCTCAGGTCCAGTTAGCCTCAATGAGAAACCAGCCAGCCGTGAGAGAAGCACCTTGGCCTAGTTGTCTGGTGGCCAGCGGAGGCGCCAGGACCAGAACCAGGAGTATTGTGGGTCCTGGGCAGATGTCCCCGCACCCTGTCACCTGTAAGGGTCTGCATTGTGGGACAGGAGGGGAGCCTTTGTCTGCAGATGCTGGGAAGTCACTCGTTGGTCCCCTTGGCATCCTGTATCAGAACTCACATGCTGGGGCTTGGGTCGTGGCTCAGCAGTGGAGTGTTTAGCTAGCATGTGTGAGGCACTGGGTTCCATCCTCAGCACCACAGATAAATAATAAAGTAAAGGTCCATCAACAACTAAAAAAAAAGTAAAAAAAAAAAAAAAAACTCAACTGCAGCCTAAAATGGACAAGCTCTCTTTCAAAATGTAGTTCATTTGGATTTCTTCATTCTCGCCATGCATCAGTGACTAAGGAAAAGCATGACCTTTTTACTTTGTTTGGTACCTTCTTACCGTGGTGAGATCGGCAGTCCCTTGCCATCGTCATCCATGCCCTAGCCGATAGTGGAAGCCTAAGAATTCTTCTAGTGAGTTCAGAGTTTGGTGCCAGGTTATACATGTACCCAGATTTGGGATCTTAGTCACGACAAGTCAGGTAGAGAACTTAGAAACGATTCAGAACAATCAGGATTTTCAAAGCAGTTCACTTGTTCCCTTGGGTGACGCTGGAGTACATAAGGATGTCACTCAGTATTCATTGGTATGATATTAGTAATAAAGGTGCGATAACAGACCAAAAATTTTAAAAGAGAGGAATAGAAGACAGTAAGCTGGGAAATAATTTCTAAAGTTCTTTGATGACTTTATACCACAAATGAATTATTTCATATATTACTCATTCTCTTAAAAATATAGTAGAACCTGCTCTGTTTTTCCTGAGACAGATCAGGTTCTCCCTGAAGTCTTAAGTGTCTATAATTTTAACCTGAAGCAATATAGAAGAAAGAAAATGTAATTAACCATAGGGAGAAGGGAGGACTAGAGGATGCAGGTGGGAGGAGAGCTGGACACCTGACTGAAAGATGGGAGGTAAGTGGGGGACATTAGGCACTGCCACTGTCCAGGTGCTTGAATCCCCAGAGCAAGCTGCCCGATGATGCCACCGTGCGTTCTGCACCGTCCTTGTCAGTTGACATGTTGTTAGATATTCATCATGCAAGTGGCATTTTTCAAGTATTAAAAGCTCAATATGTTTGCTATTGACTATCATTCACTTTACTAGTTGCTAATTTAAAGAACTGTTCAAGTTCCTGTTGACACACTCCTCCAGTGGAGGTCAGCACGCCGAGCCTGCATCTGGAGCGTGCTGCCCCACGCTGTTAGTCATCCCTCAGGGGTGGTCCATCCCTCAGGGGGGCTCTAGCTGGAGCAGTGTGCGTGCTCACTGGACAATTCAGAGACCCTCAACAAGGCTCCTGCCAGACCCATGAGATAGTTCATATTCGTTGAATTATCATATGGAAATATAATCAATAAAAAATTTTAAATGGTATCTGTGGAGAAGAGGGACAGATACAGAAACCAGACTCTGATAATGACTTGTTTTATAGAGTTGACTTTAGAAAAACATGTAAATGTTTAACTCAATTATTAGAAAACAAATTTAAATCAAGATGAGAAGGAAATTCCTTGTAGTCAAAAACAAAAAGGCGACCTGCTTCATCAAGATGAAGGCGGTGACTGTGCATCCCAGTAGACACCTGAGGTTGGAAGGACGGCAGGAGGAGGACAGTCACTCTTGCTAATCAAATCAAGGCAATACGATGTTGGTGTTACTGTTACAGACTTCTAAAGCTGTACTTACATCGTGTAGGGTAAGCCAGGTAGTGTGATTGTTATTTTTATTAGCAACTAAGGTTTTTAAAATAAAAATAAAAGTTTAAATCAAATTTTAAGAAGCCTAGAGTTCTAGTCTTGAATTGGAAATATTACTATGAACTCATGATATATTTTCCATCTTTTGAGGAGTAGTTTTCCCTGCTATTCACTGAAAAGGCCTTCCTTTGGTCAACAAAAAACAGAAGTAGTTCAGCTAATAAAGGATGAATAATTAAATAGAACAACACCATTTTGCAAGTCCATACTAAAATAAAAGACCTAGACAACAATCATTTGTGGCCTCCAGTGTTGTGAAAACTAGAAATAACTAGAAGTCGTGAATCTGAGTCTGGTCAGTGTGCAGACAAGGCAGGGACAAAGGAACATGGTGTAAGTGTCGCTCACTGCAGAGATGCAGTCAGCAGCACCCCATTGGAAGAACAAGGAATAAAAGGGGGCCGAAGAAGAGCCCTCAGGTGACAGACACGGCCCTGTCTTCCATGTGGGCCCTCTGTGCATCCTGGTTCAAAAGCCAGCTCGCCCTGAGCTGCCTAGTGCTGCCCACTGGGGTCATGCTTGTCCGAGTGACGGTCTTTTCTTCATGTCAGTGACGCACAATGGTATGGTCCCTATCTTTCAGAGGGTCCTAATCTTTTCAGTAAAGTGTACAGGTGGACTGTGTGTGTGTCCTGTGGCAGGAGTGGAGGGTGCAGATGGGAACAGTGGCCCTGCGCTGCCTGTTGGGAAGCTGGGAAATGGTGCTGAGGATTCCTGAGACGGTTACTGCTAGTTTTCCAAGCATTGGGTATTTTCTAAATTAAAATTCACCAATAACATGCATAATAAAATTTTGAAGAAAATCAAAAGTAAATATTTATGACGTCCAGTCACTGATAAGGCCATGACCCTTTTCAGGTGAAACAGATCTCAATGATGCAATAACAGAAGCCGGGAAGACGTATGAGGAGATCGCCAGTCTGGTGGCAGAACAGGTACTCACATAATCACGTGATCCGGTGAAGGTTTCATGCTTTCTAATGCATATATTTAATTTAAGACTTCCTTTAAGATAAGTCCAAGTAGCCTCTTCTTTTCTGCTGCTAAATGTGTTCGTTAACTGTAGGGGGATTGGGGTTTCAGTACTGAAAAAAACAAATGTATGAAATTCAGAAAATATAGAAACACTTAAAAGTTGCCACTGAAAAGGAATACCAGGATTTTAAGTGTTATTTGTATATTCTCTGCTAAAATACATTTCAACTATAACAATTTATTTGCATACATATATAACAGTTTTTTTGTTTGTTTGTTTGTTTTCTTTTCCCTTCAGGATTGAACCCAGGGGTGCTTTACCACTGAGCCACATCCCCAGCCCTTTTTGTTTTTGTGTTTGTGGATAGCAGGGACCCGGGGCACTTGACCAATGAGTCACATTCCAGCCCTATTTTGTTTTATTTAGAGACAGGGTCTCACTGAATTGCTTAGCACCTCACTTTTGCTGAGGCTGGGTTTGAACTTGTGATCCTCCTGCCTCATCCTCCCGAGCCGCTGGGATGACAGGTGTGTGCCACCATGCAGGCTCCTTTTTGGTTTTTTATTTTGAGACAGGGTCTCACCAAGTTGCATAGGGCCTCTCTAAGTTGCTAATGTTGGCCTTGAACTTGCTGTCCTCCCAAGCCACAGGGATTACAGGTGTGCACCACCACACCTGGCAAAACAGAGTATTAGCTGAAAATTTTCCCTCGTAGTGTTTTGTTTTGGATCACCTCAAAATATCTAATTTTATAAACAAACCTAAAACTTGTATGATGTTTTATCCTTTACTACATATGATTCAGAGTGCAATAGTTTGGGGGACTGTTTTCTTTTAGGAAAACTAGTCTGAACGCCCCACACACCATGACTTGGCTGTGGGTGGAGGATCGGGTCACGTGGTCCTCACATGCTACTTTTGTTTTCCTTGATGATTTTAATTCCTCTGCCAGTAACAATCAGCCCATGTCTTGTTACAGCCGAAGAAAGATCTCCACTTCCTCATGGAGTGTAATCATGAGTATAAAGGCTTCCTCGGCTGCTTCCCGGATATCATTGGCGCTCACAAGGTAACCTGGCCAAGGCACAAGGAGAAGGCTCCGGGGACTGGGGCCGTCAGGCACAGCCTGGCTGTACTGTCTGACGTGGTCATCCTTACTAATGAAAAAGAAGCACGAATTCCCATCCAAAAAGGTTTCTAAACTAAAAAATTGGATTGAGTGGCCTCACATTTTAATTCTGGTTAATTTTTCTCTCCCTTTTTCAAAATCCACATAGTCCCTCAGTCATGAGAGTTTACCAGCTGTGACATGTGGCTTTATAGTTTAAGGCTCATGAAGGGGATGTATGGGTTAATAAACTTTGGACAACTTCAGACAGTTTGTTGTAAAAGGGAGAACAGTTAGCTTCTCATAGGACTTTATCCCCGCAGGCTTGGAGTCCAGGCATAGAGGCTAATTTCGGCATAGAGTATGGACAGCCTAAATAACGAGTAGGGCGCTGTCGCTGGAATGGAAGATTTTTGGCAGCCTTTTTGTGTGTGTGTGTGTGGTGGTGGGGATTGAACCCAGGGCCTTATGCTTGCAAGGCAAGCACTCTACCAACTGAGCTCTAAACCCAGCCCTTTTGGCAGCCTTTACAACTTCTTCCAGCTAAGCATTAGTCTAAATTGATTCAGTCCCTCTCACAAAAGTCAGAGTAAAGCCAAGCCTTACAGTCCCCAAACTCAAGTGCTAGCCCATAAACCCTGTTGTGTAAAGGAGACGGAAAAAGCAGCATGTGCCCGTGCTGCCATACCTCCTCTCAGACCTCCTGAAGCTACGGAATGCCCGTTTTCCTATTATGCACTACTCTTGAAATGCCTGTGGCTTATAAATAGTACAGAGATGGTGGGCTGTGTGATTTTCTCTTTGTTGTAAGATAAATGATAAATTTTAGCTTAGTTACATTATTTCAGGAATAGCAGTCTTTTAGCTTCCAAGAAAATTAAATTTAGATGCTTTCCTGTTCTTACTCAAGGACATATCTTCCTGCTTGTTGGCAAGTCACTTGTAGAATATGTTAACGTTGTTGCATTTTTAATCTAATGACTTAATGCTTTTTGATTTCTCTTACTAATATTGCATTTTATATTTCACAGGGAGCAATAGAAAAAGTGAAAGAAAGTGATAAGCTAGTTGCAGCTAGTAAAATCACTCCACAGGACAAGCAGACCATGGTGAAGCGAGTGGGCACCATGTCTTACGCTTTGCAAGGTAAGGAGAGGGCTCCGTGCAGTTGGGGGAGGGCCACCCTAACGAGGAGGACATTTCCCTTGCTGGAGAGAACTCCAAGTAGGAACAGCAGTTAAATAAACAGGAGCCAATTTTAAGTACGCTCATAAGCCCCTTGCTTGCAGGATCCCAGCGTTAAAGAAAACCCGCGGTATTTAATTCCTCACGTATGCCCCTGATGTAGCTGGGATCGATAGCTTGATTAAGCCCGCACTTGTGTTCCTTCCTGGAGGCATTGCAGGTTCTTTTTATAACCCTTAATATCATAATGCTCTATTAACTCCAGAGTCTGGCATGTAGCAGTCCATAACCTTTGTGCCCCAGGACCCTGTAGGGTAAAGGGGGCCTGGAGGAATCATCCTAGGCATAGTCTGGCTGGTAGTAAATAGAAGATAGTGTTCATTTTTAAAGATCGGGCGGCGCGGGGGTGTTCTGCGCTCGGCCAGGGCGGATGAGGCGTGCCTGGGCAGGTGAGGTGCTCCGCGGCGACTCGCCTCCGACTGGAGGCGGAGTTGCCTCTGGCCGCTCTTCTAGCCTCCGTAGAATGTGAGCCAGGAACTGCTCGTGCTCGGAAGCCGCCGGATAGGTCCAGATGACCTGGAGTCATCCTGAGCAGAGACCAGGTGTAGTCGTTTGAAATCTCGGGGCGGGAGCTAATTGCCGTCTTGTTCTGGTCGCAGCTGAGATGAATCACTTCCACAGTAACCGGATCTACGACTACAACAGCGTCATCCGCCTGTACCTGGAGCAGCAGGTGCAGTTCTACGAAACGGTGCGTGCGGGGCGGGGGCGCCACTGGCGGGTCCACGTCAGTCTGTGTTCTTTGATCCTAAGTAATGGGCGAAAGGCGGTTAAGTTTTGAGCAGGGTTTAGTTTTTTAAGATCTCTTTGAATTCCATCTGTCTTTCCCTCTTTGAGGGAAACATTGAGTTAACATTGAGTTAAAAGGGTTTCTTCTGAAGAGGGGGCACTGGGTGCTAGTTTTGAAGGCCAAGGAGTCCTGACTGAGCCGCTTCCCCCTCCTCCCAGCCTCTCTGCCTTTGTGCACAGGGACAGTGCTGAATGAGATGAGGTCACCCTGCTGCCAGAGACTCCATCCTCTCAGCTGGGAAAGGGGACCAAAAGCAGCCTTTGTTTGTGATCCAGGTGTTCAGAGTGGACCAGAAGAGTCTCTACAGGAAAACCAAAAGGGAGAGCAAAACCTTAAATATCTTCGTTTACAAAATTATAATGAAAACTTAAACTTCCATGCCTCTGTGTAGTAATGTTTTGGTTAGCAGAACATGTAGAAAACAGATCTTTTCATGTAAATGGAGCTCAGACATCTGAAGAGAAGTTCTGTAGTTTCATAATGGCCGCCTAGGCGCTGCCTCATCTCTTCCTGCATTCCGTGTGTTCAGGGCCCATGGCAGGCAGTCCTCAGCTCACATCCATTCACCTGTCACCTTTGGGCTGTCCTAAACGCCAGGCTCCAGTGGCAGGTTGTTGACGGGGAGCTGGCGTGGGTGACGTGCCCCGGTAGCGCCGGCAGCCACTTCTCCCTCCGCACGTGGGGCCTGGGTCCACGCCACACCTTCTCATAGGTTGGTCTGGGGGTCTCTGCCTCTGGCTCGTGTTAGAACACAGCCCCACTGCAGCAGGGCCTCTAGTGAAGGAGCAGAGCTGAGATAGCTGCAGGATCTGGCGAGTTTGCGACGTTGACTTGTAAGAGTCGTACATAGTAGCATGCTGTGACGTCCTAATGGGACAGTGTCTCAGAACTGCTTTGCCCTTTCTTTCACCAGATTGCAGAAAAGCTGAGGCAGGCCCTCAGCCGCTTTCCTGTTATGTAGAACAGAATGGAACATGAAGAAAACTCCAAAGTGCTTCCTTCTGACTTGGGACAATGCAATTCAAATTTATTTTTTTCCTCCATCATCAGAAAAAAAAGAAGAAGAAAAGGAAGAAAACCAAAAAGAAATAAGAGTCGGAAAAAGCTGTTTTCTCTATTAACCAGCCTAAATGCATCGTTATTTAGGGTTGGCCTTCTTTTATTTCCACGTTCATTATTTAAACCAATGGAAATTGTCTCTATTTTTGGAAAGTACTTAAATTTATTAGGATTTTTGAATGGAGAATTAGGGGCTCCCCCACTGATATTTTACATATAATCATAATTTATACATTACCCATGATCTTCTGGTTCTTACCCAATGTCAGATAATTAATTACTAATTACTTTCTTAAAAATATGAATATTCCAGAATAAAAAAAAATATATGTTTATATATTTTTATAACTCTTTTGGTCCTTTGGGGTTCCTGTCCATTGAGGAAGGTGTGCACACCTTCACTGCGTAGCCCCTGGTGCCTTCGTCCCAGGAGGGAGAGCACAGGGCCCCGGGCACCGCACCCTGCACATGCTGCAGGGGCCATCTCGCGTCCCGAGGTGGGCACAGCAGGGCACCCCAGCTGCTCCTTTGTTGAAGGGCTCCCTTTGCGCCCTCCTTCCTGATCTGGGTACGGTGTTTGTGCTGGAAAGAGCACAGCAGAAAGGGGGAGGGGCCTTTGGAAAACTCTGGTTCTGCCCCCCAGGCTAGTAGGCTCCTGAGTCCTGTGCCCAGGCGCGCCTGAGGGGGCATCCTCCAGAGCTGCCACCCACCCGCCCACTCCTGTCCCTCCGCCATCTTCAGGAGGGGAAAGTACTGGGATGGCCTGGGATGCCTCTGATTGCCTGCGTGAGGACAGCGGGCCAGTCGAGGTTCCCCAAGAGGATAGAAACCAGAGTCAGGTGCCTGTCCCCTCCCAGGCAGGAGAGGCTGGGGGCTGAGATGGACGGCAGCACGGACGGTGTGCTGAAGGGAAGCCCAGGTCGCCTGCCGACCATCCAGCCTTCAGGTCACAGCGCTGCCTTATTGCCTCATGGCCACTTTCCTGATTGTGACCTAATTGTAGGAAGGGAAGTCGGCCAGCAAAGCAGGCAAAACCAAAAAGCAGGTAGATGAGGAGAGTCGATGCGCATGGCCACTTCCTGTTCTTCAGTGCCACGGGGTTTTGTTACCGTTTTATAATTTTCCCACTTGATTTTTCCTCTATAAAATCCTATAGAACAGTGTTTATGATACAGCCATTTAATATATGTACAAATTGTAAAGAATATGTATAAATATTTTACACAAATGTAAGCATGTAGAAGCCAACATATGAATAAATTGTTTAAAAACTGTACAGTAAATTCTCTAAGCATTTTTCCAAAATACTTCTTGGTGTTTCAGTGTGGGTTTTTTTGGGGGGTTGGGGGGCAGTCCTTGGTTTTTGTTCTGTTGGTTGCTTCTTATTCCAGCTGCCAAAAATGGTTGAGTAATGAAGGTTCTCCCCAGGCATATCTCCTCTTTCATGAATCAGTAAGTTAGTCCTTAGGTCTGTGATTGGCTCTGGCAGCACCTGGTCATCGCAGGGGAAGCTGTGCCCTCCGGGTGTCCTGAGCTCTTTGGTATGCCAAAGGGACCAGGGGAAGGAGATGGCAGGGGATGTCTGCAGGACAGGAAGTTCGAGCACAGCCCTCTGAACGCCGACCCTTGGAAAGGTCTCCAGGGCAGGTTTTAGTGCCGTGGTGTGTGAGTCCTTCTCTTAGGGGGTTCTGATTTGCTGGCTTGATTTTTGATGACTTATCCTGATCTTTAGATTTCACAGAACTGCCATTACACAGTGACAACTCATAAACCTTGACTGTGGACAAATAGCTCAGCATTTGGAACGGCCCAATGACAGTCTGGTCTGCGTGTGGGGCAGGTAACAGTTGCCTCCCCAGAGTGGCAGTCCCAGAAGGACTCACTGCAGACAGGCCGTGTCAGGGTCGGCATGGCCCAGGGGCCCTGAGTTGGAGGCGGCCTTCCCCCCACAGGAGAGGGACACCACCGGCGGCACCCCTGGGCCCTGGTCCTCACAGCCAGGCACCCTCGCTGTGGGCAGCACGTTCCGTTCCCTCCCTGCAGGAACAGGGAGATCAGGGTGGCCAGGTCCTCGTGAGGCACGTGCCTCCGCAGAACAGAAGCACACCTCAAGTCATGGCAGGAAAGATGCCACCAGGTCTGCCCAGCACAGGCCAGCAGGCGCTCACCTGGGAAGGACACTCTCAGCCAAGGCCACTCCCACAGGCTGTGTGACCCCTTCCCCTCGTTGTCCTCAGAGGGGTTGTAGAATCCTATAGACACCCTAAATTAGCATGTCTTTCTGCTCTGACTGGGACTGCCTGTCCTCCTTGCCGCCCGCCCTGTGTGAGCTGGGGCATGTGGTTTGGTGGTTGGTTGTATTGCTGCACCCCCTTTTCCTCACATGGATACCTTCACGCCCGCCCTCAGCTGGTCTCCCCAGGGGACCCTGCAGGTGTCAGGACGGGCTCTTGGGTGCGTGTTCACACATCCCACAACTCTCATGAATGGGCTTATCGCCTTTATAAAAGAGGCCCCGGGGGCCCGATGGCTCCTTCTGCCATGTGAGGACCCAGCAGGAGGTTGCCCTTTGTGAAGAACAGGCCCTCACACACCCTGAACCCACTGGTCCCTGAATCTTGGATTCCCCATACTCCAGACTGGGGAGGTCAATATTCATAAGCCACCTGGTCATGGTGTCCATTATAGCAGCATGAGTGACCAAGACCGTGCCCTCTGCATCTGTGGCTCCCTCCTCTCCTGTTCTCTGCCCTTCCAATTCTAGCCACAGGGCCCCCGGGTGTGATCTGTCAACCAGTGAGCCCCTGAGCTCTGGGAGCCACTTCACCGCCTAGATCGTTTCTCCTCCCTGCTCGAAGTCCCGCACAGCTTGTCCCTAATGTCTGAAAACACTTTGCATAGATTGGGCTCAGGTTTTTTTTCTTTTTCAGTTGGGCTAGAGGGTAAACTGGCCTTTGCTACCCATCGTGGCTGAAAGTGGGAAACACATGGTTTATTTTGAATTCTGAGGTGAGGTGGTTTTCCCTTTCACATAGAACATCAGAGTGGTTCTTGCCCAGCATGTGTCAGTCCTTAGAGCAGACACTACGACTTTCATCATTCGGCTCTCATTTTCCTCGGGGCCCGCTGGTGGCTCTTGCTTCCCCTGCATCACTATGTGACTTGGTTTGGCCAGAGAAAGTCGCTGGGATAACAGGTGCTGGTCTCTCCAGCTCCTCTTCCCACTGCAAAGGACGGGAAGCTAGTGTTATCATAAAAGGGCCAACAGCTGAGGCGACCAAGGAGGCTGAGCCAACAGAGAGAGAAAGCGGAGATGGCGGCTGGCATGAGCCAGAAATACGCTTCTCTGCTGAGCCTCTGCAACGTGAGCCATTCTGCCAGTCCTGCCCAGAGGATCCCTGCTTTTTTATTGAGCCAGAGTGTGCATGCACCCTGACCCTAAACAGGTGTCTAGAAACATGTTGGCTTAAGGAAGCAGGGACATTGGAAAGTGTTCCACATGGGAAACTAGATCACCCTGGCATGAAGAGCAGGAAGAAGGAAACCAAAAGCGTACAGACGCAGATAAACAATTCATCTTTGTGAGACTGACCTCGATGGGGAGTGTAAATGACTTCAGCTGGATCCGTGGATTGTATGGAATTCAGAAGAGATTGTTGTTCCCTCCGCACACGGGTAGGTGTCTCGCCGCAGGGAAGCATGGAGCCCAGCGCAAAGAGTTGGCTCTGATTTCCTAAAAGTGGGGCATGTCTTTCTCTGAAGACTTACTTTCCAACCACCCTTGGACTTTTGACAGCAGCTTCTTCTAACTTGCCTCTAAAATGGGGCCCATGGAATGCTGGGGGACCAGAAGGGGAAACGGTTAAGTGCATAGAATGCAGCAAACCAGTCATGTATGTGCTGTACTTTTTCTCTGTCATCAGATCCTTCAAGGTAGGGGTACTCGATGAAGGGTTGGAGCTACTGCTTTAAAAGACCCTTTCAGTGCCCAGCCAGACTGATCTCACTCTTCAGCCACATCCTGTTCTTGTTCCTGGAATGGCTTCCCCTTCTCTTGCCTTTTTCTGACAACACATGAACCTTGGGAGTGTAAAGGAGGAGGGAGGGGCATTCCTTCCCCGGTGGCGAGGCTGAGGCGCTACCGCAGGAAAACAAGTTCTCCGGAATCTTGCACCTGGAGATCAGAGGCAGTGAGCATGACCAGGGCACCCAGGGGCTGCAGGCGGGTCCTCCGCTGTCAGGGATGCCGAGCAAACCAGAAATGGCTCCTGGCCTGTCGCCATGATTGCCCTGGAGAGGACACCAGCAACACACAGGAAAAATGGAAAATAGTGTATTTTAATAACATTAATTCATTAAATTACGATGAGCCTGGAGAACACGTGGACGAGTTTCTAAGGTGGCACTAAGTCTTGCACTGAAGGAACAAGACTAAGTATCAGACACCAGTGTGCAAGATCCTCAGGCGCTGCTGGTCATCTTACCCAGACCCGTGGGTCCCAAGCCTTTCTCTCTGTCCACCTGGACAGCAAAGACTGGAAAGTCTCCCTGGAGGTCAGGGCGGCCATATAATATGGTTCCAACCAATGAGACTCAAGCGAAGTTTGAGAGCTCTTGCCTTTTTCTCAGACAGGGGGCAGGTACAGCTGGCTGGAGTTCCTCCCTCCCAACCTTGACTATCAGAGCAATGCCTCCGGCTGAAGCAGCTATTTTGTAATCATGAAGCAAGAAGCCAGTATGCTGAAGATGATCAAAAGAAAACAAGGCTTGCCGGACCGCAAGGACGTTGCTGAGCCACTACCTCCTCTCTGGAAGGCCTGCCTAGAGACTTCTTGTTTATTTAAGATGCTGATGGTGGAGTTTTCCAAAGTACACCTGACACACTGGCTATGATGTTATAGATTTATACACCTGATAGGCTATAATTTGTCCCAACTTAATTGGTTTTTTCAAAAAGGAATTACCACTTTACAATTTCACTTTACTTTTCAAAACTGACTTATGATACAGCAAAATTCAGGAGGATTTTTTAATCTTTATTTTGTTTATTTATATGTGGTGCTGGGGATTGAACCCAGTACCTCACGCATGCTAGGCAAGTGCTCTACCACTGAGCCTCAGCTCCAGCCCCAGGAGGATATTTTAAAAATTTGCATGTTAACACATTCAAACATAGATAAAAGTAGAAAACGTCGTAAAATGACTCGTTTATTGCACACCCTTGTGGGCTCGGTGCTCAGCCCCTACCCCTCCCAGGGTGGGGAGCTCACTCCCAGACGAGAGGGCTCTGCTGCTCTGGGCACGCCCCTCATCAGGGAGGGCCTTCTGGATGCTGCACCAACTCACCCTCTGGTCTCTGCCACTCTCTGGTGGCCCCGTACTGGCTCTTTATAAAGTACTTCATGGCATTTTCTGTGTCTAAATCTCGCAACCCAATCAGACAAGGGGTGTTTCTGGAGAAGGATCAAGAACAGAAAGGAAAGAGGCAGCCTGCCCCTGAGAGGCACACATGTGGGGCCCCTCTTCGCTTGTGCAGGGAACCCTGGGGAGGGGGGCTGGGCAGCTGTGCCCCTCCACACCCCCTGCCTATCTCCTGACCCAGCTTCTGTGCCAGGCACTGAGCCCCTGCCAAGCTTCCTCAGATGACAATGAAGGAACAGCCAGATTCCAGTCTGGAGATTCATGCTGCCCCCAGAGGCTTCCCTGATCTGGACCGTGGTCTACTAAGTGCATGCAGAGCTTGCTTTTCTTGGCCTGTGAAAGCCCAGCACACCCACACACCTGGGACAGGTGTGCTCTGGGTTGTTTTTCCATCTGCAATGCAGAGTCAAGCCAAGTCCTGGCTGGCAGGTTGGCAGCCTGTGAGGGAGCTGGATCTTGGTCCCAAAGAGAGTACAGGTCCCCTGGTCCTCAGAGTCCACAGGCACCCATGCCAACCAGTTTCTGTGCCAGCCAACCACCAGGTTTGTCAACCAGGAATCGACCAGGAAGAAAGAAGGCACTGGCCCCTGGGGGAGCCTGAGCCTGGGGCTGATCTGTCTGAGGGGGAGCCTGGGTGTCTGGGAAGGCTCAAGTCCCTGGGCTGCCTCTGTACCAGCAGGTGGAGGGTTCTGCTGCCTGAAAAGCCACGAGGCCCATGTCCAGTTCAAGGCCCACACTTGAGTCGTGGGTGTCTGTGGGCACAGAGAGGCATGGACCCTCGGTGGTGCTTCGTAGGCCATTTTCACAAAAAGTAACAACATGATGAAATGAACTTCCAGCCAGCCACTCCCAGCAACAGCTCTCCGGCACCTGACCCACCCGGTCCACAGGCCTAGGCAAGCCTTCCCAGAGAGCTGGGCCAAGTGACTCCAGGCTTCCCCCACCTGCCACATGGCCCTTCCCAACCCTGACAAGGTGGACATCACAAAGACGTTCTCTTCTCCCACCTGGGAACTGTCCGCTCAATCTGAGAGGTGAGCCCCTGTTGCTTCCGAGGTCGATGGCTCCCATGACAGCTACTCTTCTCTCTTGTGCTATCACTGTGTCATGCATCAGTGTTTGGATTCCAGGTGTCGAAATGAATGACCAGGGCATGGACAGGCCAAGTTGCCACTTACCCAGTGTTCACGCAAGAGGCTGTTTCCCTGAGCGCAATGGTGCACACCTTAATCCCAGCAACTCGGGAGGCTGAGACAGGAGGATCAAAGTTCAACGCCACTCTCAGGAACTTGGCAGATCCTGACTCAAAATAAAAAATAAAACAACTGGGTGTAGCTCAGGGGTAGAGCACCTTGGGTTCAATCCCCAGTACTGGAAAAAAAAAAAAAAACATGAAAAGAGGCTGTTTCCCACCCATTCCCACCCAAAGAGGGGCTCCAAAGAGGTGCTCCCATCCCATTCATTTCTTCACACCACAGGACTCCCTAAACACCAGGTGCTGCCCAGTCCAGCCGGGACTCTACAGACAGGGCCAGCAGGACCGTGGAGGACAGGCTGCGCTGAAGTCTCACACTTACAGCGTCTGCTGTGTGCCAGGCTCTGGCCTGAGACTCTGCTGCACATCAATGCATTTTGTTCTTGAAACACCTCAACATGAAGACGAGGGATCGAGGTACCAAGAGGTTAAGTAAATGGCTTGAGATCGCCAGTGTGGCAAGGGCAGGCCCAGGATCCCAGGCAGGCTGCCTGCCTGCAGAACCCTGAGCTAATCTCTCCAGGATTCCGTCTGGAGGCATCAAGCAAAGCAGAATGTGGTCGAGGGCCAAGAGCGGAACTGCCCTGGAGGGAAAGGAAGGGACACGTGGTGGGGAATAGTGAGCTCAGTCCTCAGAGGGCCGGCTGTAGCTTGGCGAAAGGCGGGAAAGACAGTTCCTGGGGACGGGCAGAGAGCACCTGGGCTGGGCCTTGACACAGTGTCGGGAACCAAGCCAGGGGTGTGGCAGAAACAGCAGGGGGGCGGGGGAGCGTGGGGGAGGCCCGTGGGGCCCAGCAGGGTCAGGCAAGCCTGGTGGGGCCAGTGGCCTGACCCAAAGTGCTGTTGGAAGCCCCACAGGTGACATGACCTGTCCCATGGGGTGCCGTGCAGAGGGGGCAGCTACTGCCAGAGTCCGGGGACAGTGTGGTCTCAGTGGTCAAGAGGAGAAACCGCTGCTGCTGTGGCCCTCTGACTCAGAATTGGAAGCTATGCCCAGGGGCACCTCTAACCGCTTCCAACGCCCCTAAGCAGTGCTGAGAGACGCCCGCGGCCCTGCAGGCTGGCTCTGGCGCTCGTGGTCTCTGCACAGGGCCTCACGACAGGGAGGGCTTCCTTTTCTGGGGACAGCCCCGCGGCACCGTCTCACCCTGCGGTCAATGAGCCGGGGGAATGGAGAACGGGGGCTGTGGGCTACAGGGATGCAGGGAGGCACAGTCTCGGAGAAGCCAGGGGACAGATGGACGGAGCGAGGAAGGAGGGGCTGGGAGAACGACGAGGGGTAGCGTCTCCTGCGGGGTTCCATGATGGGAGGGCGAGGGGTTCTTGGTGGGCTCTATTCTCAGGAAGCATGAGGCAGGCAAGGCAACAGACCATGAGGAAAGGGGAGGTTGGAATCCTGGTCCCAGAGAAAAGAACCTAACTATAAAATTGTCCCGGAGCGAACAGACGGTTACAGGCGGATCCCTCGGCTGACACGAGCAGGCGTGGTTGCACCTGGCGGCCCCTGGACTCCTCCTGTCTGGAAGGCTTCTACAGAGATGGCCCACTGCAGGGTGGCTTCGAGGGAACACTCGCACCTCAGTGAGGACAACCACAGCCGTGGGCTGAGACAGCAAATGCCTTCCTAATTAAAGTCCCGAAGGAAAACCAAATTGTCATCCGCTGAGGATGCGAGTGGACCAAGGTAATGGATCCGCAGTGGCTCACTGTCTTGAACACTAGTGGACAACAGCTGTTGAGTTTTGTTTGTGTCATCTTTGGGTAAATAAGTAGTAGACGAGAATTCTCTGTTTATAGAACCTACAGAAGAAAACAGCTAGGAAGTCGAGGGCCGACAGGATTCAAACAGAGCTGTTTCCCCAGCGATAAGGCCCTGGTGATCCCTGGTGGCCACATTGCAAGGAGAGAGGCAGACACAGTCCTCCTGGAGAGGCACATGCCTCCAGGCCGCAGCTCCCGAGGTTGTTCAGATCCAATCACAGGGGTCCCAGGATGAAAGAAGCAGAGGGACATGCTAAATGATACCATGGGGACACACTCGGCAAGCTGGGCAACTTGGGCTGGAGATGTAGCATGCAATAGAGGCCTCAGCAGCTGCGAGGCCCTGGTCTTAATCCCCAATATGCAGAAAAAACATGCTTTGAAAAGCTATGATGGTTTATTTAAAAACTGGGCCAGATCAGCGAGGTACCCCAGCAACTCAGTGAGACCCTGTCTCTAAATAAAATACCCAAGGGCTGGGGGTGTGGCCCAGTGGATAAGCACCCCTAGGTTCAATTCCTGGTACCAAAAAAAGAAAAATGAAGTGGGCTAGAAATCTTGGAACGCCAGAAAGTCATTAGGCTAGAGCCTCAATAAGTGTATTATTTGCTGATGGATGGTTTTACTGTGCCAGTTTATAAATTAGAAAATATGGTGATATTTTTCTGAACCTCAACAAAGAACGCGTGGTTTGATAAGAGGACACAGCTCAGCACTGGAGAACCAGCTGAGCATGTCCAAGGCCCTGGGTTGGAGCCCTAGCACTGCAAAAAAAGGAAAAAGGGTATTTTCTAATCTGTAAACCGTTTGCATAGAAACTCTTAGTCAGGTATAACGATTACTCATAACTAGCTGACGTTTAAAGAATCCCTTTTAAGGAAATACAAAGTGCCGTGAAATTGAAGCTGACCGATCACCCCATGTCTCGCCCCCTCGGTTCTGTCCCCTGTGACTCAGGCCCTTCGTAGAGATTATGTCCAACATGTCTCCACACGGCAGAAGGGCAGAAACTGGAAGGCAGTCCAAGAACAGCGCAGGCGACGAGAGCAATGCAGGAGGGGCCTGAGGATCACTTACTCACCCTCCGGAGACTCAGGAGGTGGCCCAGGAGCACGCTTTGACTAACCGGAAGCCGGTAACTCAATGGACGCCTGGGTATGCAGAGGGTCAAGCACAGGAGACAGGCTGTAAAAAAAAAAAAAGAAATGAACCACGTGGGCCCCACCCGTGCTCTGCAACTGTCCCCGAGGGCCAATCAGCATGACCTCCTCACAGCTAAAGCCAGAGGACCCTTCCCAGTCCTCGTCCCTCATGACCCATCACAGCCTTGGCCGTCACTGACCTCTGGCTGGAAATGCTTGCTTCCCTTGGGTTCAGGATACCACTGGTTATCCCCCAGCCTCCTGTCCCTCCTTCTCAGTGACCTCGCTGGCACCTCTGCCTTTGCCTCAGTTCTGCAAGTCAGAGGACCTGGGCTCAGGCCTGGCCATCTCACCTTCCTGATGGACACTGGGCCCTGGTGAACCCACTCAGGCTCAAGGCTCTTAAATACTATCCACATGCCAATGTCAGAGCAAAAGGAAGATGAGTTCACCCTTGTACCCCAGCCGGAACCATGTGACCAAAGCCTAAATCATCCTGAAGATTCCCCCATGCACCAGCCCTAGTCACTTGGCTTTTTAAATATTTTTTTTAGTTGTAAGTGGACACAATGCCTTTATTTTATTTATTTTTATGTGGTGCTGAGGATGGAACCCAGTGTCTCACATGTGCGAGGCAAGCGCTCTACCACTGAACTACAGCCCCAGGCCCCTAATCGTAAATGAAACAAAGTGCAAATACTGAGCTCCTGCCAGCATGATTCAATGCAATAAATTAATCAGCTGCAGATAACTCAGTTAAACAGCTCCTCCACGTTAAAAAGAACGCAGGGCTTGGGGGCACGCGCCTGTAATCCCAGCAACTCAGGAGCCTGAAGCAGGAGGGTCCCAAGTCAGGGGTCAGCCCAGGCAATTTAGCTAGATCCTGTCACAAAACAAAAATAAAAAGGACTGGGGGCACAGTGCTGGAGATTTGCTCAGCGTGCTCTAGGCCCTGGGTTCGATCCCAGTACCAGAAAATAAAGTCATAAAAGAATGTGAATGTGTAGCAGCCAGTCACACAAGGTCACGTCCTTCCTCCTTCTGCCTGTGTGGACTGTGCCGTAACTGTCGCGAAGGGGCTTCTCAACACTTTGGCCAGTGGTCTTCCGGTTGGCAATTTGCTCTCGGGCATTCAGAGAAACTTCTGGGAGCAGGAGTCGGGTCTGATTGTATTCTGGACACTGGGGACCTCCCACTTACATCTGTCCAGACCTTGCCCTCCGCCTCCAGACTTGCCCACTGCCCACCCCACACCTCCTGTGGATTTGAGCGTGCCCTTCACCCTCCCCGCCAGTCACCTGCCCTCGCGCAGCCGACCCATCTCTGTCCGTGGCAGTGCTCTCCCCCCAGAGGCTCTGACCAAAACTCTGAGTCGTCCAAACGCAGGTCTTCCTCTCGTCCCCCACCAACCCTAACGGTCGTCCCCAGCCACCGGTCCTCAGAGTCCAACCGTGTCTCACACTCCAAGCCCATCACCCAGTCCTTCAGCACCGGCATCTCCCTGGCGAAGCAGCGGCCTCCTACCTGGGCTCCCTCCCTCTCAGATTCAGCTCAGCAGCAGAACATGAACCCGAGCTGTCCCTCCTCTGCCTGTCCCTCAGCAAGAAGGCCAAGGTCATCGCAGTGGCCCACGGCACCTCTGCCCTCCTCCAGCACCTCCCCTTGCTCCCAGCCAGACCATCCCTGCTCCATGGACGCCCTTCCCGCAGAGGCTCACGTGGCTCACCCCTCACTTGCTCTTAGCAGGAGCATCACTTCCCACAGACTCCCTCGGCCCCTGTTGAAAGCTAGGTGCCCCAGCTCTCCCTCCCCACCCAGCCCTCCCACGTTCTGTTTGTTTGACTTCCTGCCTGCGGCAGGGATTTTGTCTGCTTCCTGTTGTGGACAAGCTAGGACAGTGCTCAGCACATGGTAGGTGCTCAGTAAATACTTATCCATCAGGCGGAGTAGGAGTCACTCCGAGGGGCAGCGGAAAGGCATGATCCTCTACTCCCTCTGTGACTGGATGGTGCCCACGAGGTCCCTTTGTTAATTGTGCGAGGACTTCTGGGTATCATCACTGTCGCAGGCACTAGGGATGCACTGGGGACAAATAAGATGCAACAACAACGGACCCTGCCCAGGATCTTCCACCACAGCACAGCAGGAGAGATACGACCAACAGGAGTCGGCTACTCACGGTCAGGGTAAGAGTGAAGGAGAGGAAGAGGACCGAACAGAGACGCGAATGTGGGGACTGCTTGATCCACTTGGGCAGCCTGAACAAAGTCCCACAGCGTGTTGGAGGAAATGACAGGAATTTACTTCCTCGTGATGCCAGAAGCTGAAGGTCCAAGATCACCGTGTGGGTGGGCTGCTTCTCCTGAGGGCCTCCCTGGCTTGCAGATGGCCGCCTCCCCCTGTGTCTTCACGCGGTTCCCCTCTGTACACTTCAATATCTGTGTCCTGATCTTGACTCATAGGACCCCAGTCCTCCTGGGTTAGGGCCACTTAAATGACTTTCTTTTGACTTAATCACCTCTAGACCCCCGTCTCTAAATGCAGCCCCGCTCTGAGGCCCCGGCAGTTGGGACTTCATCTCATGAGTTCCAGGGACACGCAGTTCAGCGCTACGAGGTAGGCAGGAAGGCTTGGAGGGAGGGGTGGAGGAGACAGTTTTCTAACAAGCCCGAAGGAAGTGAGAGAAGCAACCGCAAGCCACCTTCTGAGCCCAGCACCGTAGGCAGGGAGGCACATGGCTCACGAAACAGAAAGCAGCACAGCCAGGTGGTGACAGGCCCGTCACTGTGGGCCAAGGCTAAGTGAGCTCCGCACGTGACAGGGGCCCCATGACCTGGCTGTTGCCAGGGCCAGGGCAGTAGGAGGCGACGGTCCAGGCTCCAGATGGCATCCAGGTGGTGATGGTGGGTGTAGGGAGCTGGGTGCCCCACCCAGACCTCACCTCTGAAGGGAGGCGTTCAGGCCCTGGTGCTGGCAGTACCGCTCCTGGCTCAGGAGCCTGCCTTGCCCTTGGCCCCCTCACAGGAGGGACCAGTGGATCATTCAGGATCCTTCTTCCTCCTCTTCCTTCCCTCCTCCATCTCCCACCTCCTGTAGGCAAATCCCCTGCAGTCACAGGGAACCAAACCTAAAGCCACAGGCCAGCAACACAGCCCAGGATGTGTTTCCCAGGTCTGAGACACTGTGGTCATTTGCAGAGCAGCCAGAGACAGGTCTGCAGTTCTGTCATCTGCTCAGACCCAAGGAAAGCTGAGCGTGTGACCTCAAGGTTCTGTGGCCCCAGCCCACCTGCTGGCTCTCTCCTCTCTCTCTCCTTCCTCCCCTGCCCAGGCTTGGCTTACTGGGGGCTCCGGAGAGCCTGGTCCAGGGCGAGCGGTGCCTCCTGCACGTGCCACCCTCCTGGCCCCAGCGCTTTGCCTCCTTATTTCTGTCTGCACCTTGGCCTGCGTCCTCCCTCCCACCTCCATGCTGGCGCCTTCGCCTGTCCTCCTCTGTTCTTCCTCTGCTCGCCATCCAGCATGCCTAGACCTGGCCTGTCACACAAGGTTGCCGCTGTCCCTCTGCCTTTGGGGTTTATTTGCTGCTTCTCCATCCAGACCTCTCCAGCTAGCACACGCACAGTACTGCCGTGTTCTGTCCTGGGCTCTTTGCAGCTGGCTTCTTTGCTCAACCCTCTAATGAAAGGGCAGGTGACTCAAGTCACTGGTACCTTCTCACCAAACCAAGGTTCTCTCCTGAGTCCTCATTCTCCAAGGCTCTCTAAGGCTTTCTGCTTGCTCTTGAACCTCCTAGAGCCCTGTGTGTGTGGCCCCCAGGCTTCTCCACTTCCTCAGGCTACTTCTTGCTAGTCTTTCCCTCCCCTGCTCCCAGGTGCAGACACCTGCCTTCGACTCCCCCACAGAGAGCTGCTGTGTGCATTTCTGGTCCCTGGCATGAAGCCATTCCCATTGGCCAACCTGCCCAAACCAGCGCACAGGCCCTGCCCAACCCACCTCTGCCTGTGGCCAGGTCAGAGCTCCCCCTTGGCTCTCCTGAACTTGCTGGGGCCTTCCTGACTGCTTTGGCCCTTTTGTGTAATTCCTTTTGTTTCTTTAGAAGCTCTCAGGCAGAGTGGGCGACCATAGCAAAGTTCCACAGACCAGATACTTGGAACAGGAGGCTGCTCCCTCATGGTTCTGTGGACTGGAGGTCCAAGATCAAGATGCTGGAGATTTGGCTTCTGGTGAGGGCCCTCTTCCTGGCTTGCAGACGTCCACCTTCTGGCTGTGTCCTCATGTGGCCTTTCCTTGCAAGGGTGTGGACATGGGTTTGAGTGTGCAGTGGGGGTGGAGCCCCCCAGGGCCTCTCCTCCTCCTTCCCCCTCTCTCCTTCTCCTTCTTTGGTACCAGGGATTGAACCCGGGGTTGTTTAACCACTGAGCCACATCCCCAGCCCCTTCTTAAATATTTTATTTAGAGACAGTAACTCGCTGATTTGCTTAGGGTCTTGCTAAATTGCTGAAGTGGGAATCCTCCCTCAGCCTTCCAAGCTGCTGGGATTACAGACATGTGCCACCACGCCAGGCCAGGGTCTCTTCTTACAAGGACAGTGAGCCTATCATTCCTATCATGTGGGACTCACTCTCAGATCTCATCTAACCCCAATTACCTCTCATAGGTCCCAACCCCAAATAGCATCCTGTTGGCGGTTAAAGCTTCAACAGACCGATTTGGGGAAGAAGAGGATACAAACATTTGGTCCCTAATGTCCCCTCTATTTGTCTGTTTGCTTTGGTAATTTGCTGGACCCCCTGGCTCCCCAGCCGCACCATAGTGAGTTAAACTTCTTGCTATGGCCTAGTCTGTGGCTGGTGGGGTTGGCTTTTCCTTCCTTCCCAACCCCTCATCCTCCAGGCTCCCAGTGCAGAAGGGCTGCTTGTCCCCACGTTGCAACCATGCCGTAGGTGGTGAGCTGGCCTGTTCTCTGTGTCTCCAGTTGGTTACTTTCTCTATCTGCGGAAGGTGCCTCGTCCAGGTGACTTGGAGTCTACAAGGCAGTGCTCATGTAAGACGGGTGCTTCCTCTGCCACCAGAGTTGACTGTCCTGCCCGAAACCAGACAGCTGAGACCTGAAACCTAGTAAACTCTTGACTCATCCTGAGCCATCCACTTTCTCTGACACGGGTCAGCCACGATGTATCCTGGAGTCCAAGATGTGCATTTTAACATTGCCAAAATCAAGGTGGAGCTTGCCATCTGTGGCGTTCCATTGAAAAGTGTGTGTGTGTGTGTGTGTGTGTGTGTGTGTGTGTGCACGCGCGCATTTCCCTCAGTGATACATAAACTAGTGGCTTATCTTGCAGTTGATGATGTCTTAGATTCAAAGCTATAAAGCTCAGACAATGGTCTTGACTGTAGGAAAGTTTCCAAAATATGTACAGCATGCCACGGTGCAGAACTTTATAGGTAGGAAAGAGGAGAGAGAAAATAAACAGAAGACTTGGTTCCCTTCCTAATGAAGCCAGAACTGGGGACAGGCAGTTAGTGTAGAAATAGGGGATCGGGTCAAATCGAGGAAATGGAGGCCATGAAGCCACCTGCCTCTGGAAGTTGGAGACCACCCTGGGAGAATGGAATGTCAAGGATCTCCGGAGCCCATTGATTACCAACTTTACCTGCCCTTATCAAGAACTGCAGGCAAGGAGCTGCTAATTAATGCCCCCTGGGCCCTTGCCTGGCTGAATCACTTTGGCCCTCCCCCTGCCCATTCACTTCTCACTTCATGCATCTCACCTGCAAAACCAGGCCTAGTCAGGTAGGCAGGAAGGAGAGGTAAGGGGGGAGAGAACTGGAGAACAGAAGAGACCTTAACCTATAAAAGATGTAGAGTGTGCTCACTACTTGGGACTTTAGAACATCAGCCATGGCCCCCTTCTCCCTCCCGGGAGAAGTTTGTATTATTATTACTTTCACATAAAACTTGCTTAATATGCTTGCCTTGGCGTGCTTCTCTAGTGTTCAAACTTCAACATTAGAGGGAGCAGAACTCACCACGGGTAAACGGTGGTATCACTAAGACCTTACTAATTTGTGAAACAAGACAAAAAGAAAATCCACATGAAAATACTCCCTAAGCAACATATGAGTGAGTGAGAACCGATGTGTCCATCAAAGCATCTGAGTGTACAGAACACTGTTATCTGGGATCAAGCATTTCAGGAATGCTTCCTGGAAGAAGTGAATTGTGGTTTAAAAGGAAAGGAAAAGTAGGCCAGTGGCTAAACTGCTTAATTTAATGGGCACATTGTTTTCATGAGGGAGTAAGAAAGAGAAAGTGTTTGGACAGATTATGAGCATCACACCTGGGATTTCCACACATCATGGCTGAAGGCTCAAGATGATCAGAATTGTCTGAGTTGTTCTTTACTTTCTTCCCTGAATCATGGTATGATGGGCTGTTCACTGAGGATTGAATGTCTGGTTGTTACTGGTCATAGCTGATGTCTGCAAGGCCATCTCTGTCCTGCTTAGCACTGGGGGATCTACCTCTTCTGGAAGAAGCCGGGGACAGAAACCTTTGGCCCACAGTCTTGTCCTCAAGGCAGCAGGATGGGCTGGGAGAGAGGAACCAGCTTGTGCTGGGAGCCTTTAGGAGACACGATGGTGGGGGCTTCTGGGATCAAGCACATTGCCCTATTTCAAGAGAAGGAAACAAGCCTCCAAAGTGATCCCCAGGGTGATTCAGAGTCAGTATAGAAGGCCCCTCTCCCTCCCCTGCAGACCAATCCCCACAGACGGACCTCAGGGCTAGAATCAAGTCATCCAGCTGCCAGGCCACACGCACCACATCAGAGGCACGATACACGCCATCGGTGGGGAGGGGGGCACTGTCACCATCTGACAGGTAAGGCAAATGGTTCTCAGATAAGTCAAGGTCGAGCAGTGAATGGGGTGGTGGTTGGGGTCGTGGTACCAGCTCTCAGCCTACACAGTGGTGCTCCCTAACACGGATGCCTGGAGTGGAGGTGGACCGCAGTGCCCTCACGCGCAGGGTGGTAAAAGGCGCAGTGTGACTGTCCACTGTCCACGCTCCAGGCCCTCAGCGCTTGCACAAATTCACGGTTCTCATGGTCACCTATTAAAGAGCCCAGTTACCACCCCGCCTCACCGGCAGGGAGACTGAGGCACAGAGTCGAAGTGACCCATCCAGGTTAGCAGAAGCCGACGACAGAGGGTCAGCGCCCCCAGGTTGGGAGTGGAGCCCGAGGGCGGGCGAGTGGTTTCCAGCCCCACAGGGCCCTGGGCCGCGCTGCCCATATAAGGCTGGGCCGTCCAGCAGGGTTGGGGCTCCTAAGCCCCCCGGGGCCGGCGTCCTCCTCCGCGGCGAGGAATGTGTGGAATCTCCTCCCTGGCTGCCGCCCACCGCAGGAGGACCCTGCCTCCACCCACGCCCGCCGGGACCAGCCCCCAGCGCCCTCCCGGCCTCCCCAGCCTCGGGCGCGTCCACGCCGGTGCGCGCGCAGCTGCCTCGCCGCTCGGGGGAGCGCGGCGCCCCGGCGGAGCGGCCGGGGAGGCGGCGGCGCACCCTCACCTGCCCCGGGCTGCGCAGCGCGGCGCGGCGGGGCGGCGGCTGCGGCGGAGGCGGAGGCGGAGGAGGCCGCGAGGCCGCCCGGGAGGAGGCCGGGGAGGAGCCTGGCGGGGCGGGAGCCTCGGCGCAAAGTGAAACTCCTGGAAGTTGCGGGAGCGCGAGGAGCCGTCGCGGGCAGCGCGCCCTCAGGCCGGTCGGGCCGGGCTCCCGCGCGCAGCGGCTCCGGCGCCCATGGCCCTGAGCAAAGGGCTGCGGCTGCTGGCGCGCCTGGAGGCCACCGGCGAGAGCAGCGTGCTGCTGGAGGCGCGCGGCCGCGGCGACTGCCTGCTCTTCGAGGCCGGCACGGTGGCCACGCTGGGTGAGTGCCGCGCCCGCGCCCTGCCGCCCGGGAGGACGGGCGCCTGGCTGCGCCGGGACCTAGGGAGACCCGCGCCTCTCTGCCCCGAGGGGCCAGTCCGGGAGGCGGGAACCGCCGGGGCGGGCATCGCGCGGAAGCGGGTGGCTTTTTGGAGGAAGGGGCGCGGGGGATGCCAGAGAGCCCCCTGCCCGAGCGAGGTGGCGCACGGCGGCCGACAGCGCCCCGAGGCTTCTGCTCCTGGAGAGCCGGCTCTGATTTTTCGCGCTTGGCGCTGGGTCAGAACGCATTGCAGATTCTCGACGATCCCAGGGGGTTGACTTGGGAGCCGGCCGCCTGGCCAGCGGTGTGCCTGGCGCTCTTTCTTGTGCACCTGTTGAAGAAACCAGCGATTGCCTTTAGGTTTGTGTTGGCTGGCTCCACTCCCAAAGGGGATGGGACACAAACTCCAAAACACAGACTCCAGGGAAACCGCAGAGGCACCTTTGCCTTAAGTAAATACTTGGTCGAGAAGAGTCACTACTTTGGCGAATAGGACTTTGGAAGCCAATATACTATCTGGTGACTTTACCTGTGTGATGAATGTTAGAAGATGCCAGGCCCGTGTATTTCACCTTTGGGCTTCAGAAGCCTTGGCACTGGCATGGTGCTAAGGACTTGGAGACATAATCTCATTTAACTTTCCCAATTTTACAAAATTGTTGTTGTTATTCCCATATTACAGACAAGGAAACTGAGACCTGAAGATGCTAAGACATTTGTTGGCCCAGCTGACACAGCCCACATGACTTGTGTGGCTATTTTGGTAGTGTCGTTCAATGCATGGCTTCGTGTTATGGCACCTCCTGATCCCTGGTTTTGTGGCCAGTGGAAGAAGGTTCTAGGTGGCACCAAAGCCAGCGACATCAGATGGGGTTGTTGGGATTGTAATCATGAACCCTGGGGAGAGATTTATAAGAGCAAGTGTCCAGCTGCACCATCTCCAGGTGTTCTTAGCTCACCAAGTGCAGAACAGGATCACTAGTACTTAAGGTGTTCGCCATATACAACTGATATTTGAGCAATGCTTTAACAATGTCCCCAGTTTTGTGTGGTTTTTGTTTTTGTGGTGGTGCTGGGCATTGAACCCAGGGCCTCATGCATGCAATTCCAGTGCTCGCCTACATCCCCAGCCCTCTGGTCTTGTTTGTACATCTGTAGGCATCAGCTCCAGTTAGGACACATGGATGTGCATATATACACATGTACACTGTATCTTCTATTTCTGTTTCCTGGATTGTTTCATTAACATATAATTATCTGACTTGCTTTTCAATCACTTGGTTACTAAAACAGTGTCTCCAGTATTCTCTGCATCAAAAGTGTGTAGCAAATCATGGATTAAATTATTACCAGGTTATTCCATTTCAGGCTCTGTCCTGAAAAAATCCAAGTTTGGTCATTTGTTATGGCTTTGAAAGAAAACCACAGAAATTTCCATTCCATTTTAGATGTCTACTTCATACCACATTTATCAGAACTGAGAGATTAATTTCATGGCACAAAACTACCATTTCATCAAGGAGATTAAAATGTCCCTTGGTTGGATTACAGTGACATTAGGCAAGGTTCATACTCATTTAAGAGTTCCTTTGAAGTCACTTGGAACAAAAAATACTTTCTCGAAAGGGAAGGTTTCTAAATGATTGATGAAGGCAGCAGAGTGTGTGTCTCCCAGTGGCTCTGGGCTGCAATGCCTTTGCCTGGCACTGATATCCAGCATCCTGGATTTTACAGCAGAGGTGAAGAAAGCAGTTGGCAGGTCCTCAGCTCACGTGCGGTCCACATTTGTCTCTTAACCTGTTGTTTGTTTTTTGGTAGACGACAGGCTAAATACTGATGCTTTTAAAGTCTGTTTTTTTTTTTTTTTAATTAAATGAAATGAAACTATTTTTAAAAAGCGGCTGTACCTTTTGACGGTATTGCTTGTCGAGGATTCTGAGAGAGCCTTCTGTGACTATCAAGTGTTTCAAATGTTGAAGACATCCTGAGTGCACACATTCGATAGAATGATGCTGACCTTGAAGTCCCCATCTGCGATCCAGGGCTGGCCAGCTCTCTTGCTGTGCTTTGCTGTCCTCAACGAGGTGAAGGGTAGAAGGTTGCAGTCTCTCCTTTGGGGAGACAGTGCACTTGTCCTTTGCATGAAGGTATGGGCTGGGGCAGCTTCCTTTCTCTTCAGCTGTGGTTTTCCTGTGGTGGGTGTCCCCAGTGAGTAATGGGAACCTCTGCGAGCTCTAAACTCTGTCTGGCTCTGTGGCAGGTACGTGCTCCTGCTTTTACTGGGAGCAACAGGCGATCAGGTGGCTTGGCTCTCCTGCCATGAGCACTGATCACCAACATCTTTCTGGCACATTTCTCTCCAAGGATCCTAATTTGAGGAGTGTCTCTCACTGGAAGAGCTCAGCGGTCCATTGAGAGGGTCTTGAATTGGGTGCTCATAGGAAAAGCTGGTGATGCCTGATTGGTTGGCCGTTGGACTCCTCCCATCGTACCTGCTCTAGCCTGTCTTCACCTGTTCCCACCTGACCTATCCTTGAGGTGAACTTTGCAGATGGTCTCCACACAAAGCTATCTAGCCTGCTTATGGGAGAATTGTTTAAGGATTAGTTCCAAATTCCTGTTTCAAGAAGAATTACGCTGAGACTCTTATGTGGATCAGTGGGAGCAGGAATTCCAGAGTCAGAAAAACCAAAGGTATTGGCACCATTTAAAAGGTCTTCACCAACTGGACGTGGTGGCGCACACGTGTGACCTCAGCGACTCGAGAACCTGAGGCAGGAGAAACCCAAATTCAAGTCCAGCCTGGACAACTTAGTGAGCCCCTGTCTCAATAAAAATCAAAAGGAGTGGGGATGTAGCTCAGCTGGTAGAGTGCTTGCCTCGGAAGCACAAGGCCCTGGGTTCAATCCCCAGCACTGGGAAAAAAAAAAAAAAAAATCAAGGACTGGGATGTAGCTTGATGGTAGAGCACTCCTGGGTTCTAGTCCCAGTACTGCCAAAAAAAGAAAAACAAAAAAACAAAAAACGCTTTTCACTGATGCCACAGTAGGAGACTTCTTCTGTGTAGGTGACAATCCGGAGTCCACAGAGCATCCCTTGCCCCCAATCCAGAATCAGCATACTGATGATGTTCTCTTGTTCACACATCACACGAGAAGCGTTTGTGCCTTTTGCTTCTGTCTCTTTTTTCTTTGGAAGGCCCAGAGGGAGGGAAGCAGTCTGGTGTCCATGGAGTTCACCTGTTTTCAGAGCGAGTGCCAGTACTCCAAAGTTCAGTGTTCTCCAAACACCAGCCCCCAGGAAGGGCAACCTGAATACGTCCCTGTGTTTGCTCGGGTTACGCTGTACCCTGCCTCTTTGCCCACCTCCTTGCTGTTGATGGGCAGCCAGGCAGGAGGATGGGGAGGAGGCATGAGAGACTTGGTGAATGACCCTACCTTTCTTGGAGCTGCTGTAGAAACAGCAGGATTCCAGGTCCTCCTGCTACTGAGTTTGCACAAAGGCCACTGTCAGGCTTGGTTGGAGTGGGTGAGGTGGCTCTAGAGCCCAGCAAGCCTTGAACTGGACCATTGTCTTGGTCACTTTCTTGGGCTTTGTGGTTTGGAACTATTTGGTCAGTGACTTGAAGCCCGACTGCTTGAGAGCATTGGAGAGAAGCCAGCAGGTAGCCAGTCTGTGAATGCTCCTGGGCAGAGGAGGATGCACAGGTGGGCAGGTGGAGGGGCAGGGCCCCTGACTTGGGCGATTGGCCTGCAGAACTCGGGAGTCCCTTTCCTGGCTATGGGTTTTCTCAACATGATAAGGTTTACAAAAACGCAAGCTGGTGTATGTGTCTTCTCCCTGTTGTCTTTGCTTCTTGTTCTTTTCACTTTGTCCTTTTGATTGTGACTTCTGATCTCACCAGGCTGTTGTTTTGGCTGCTTGTCTCAAAAACTTTGTTTTTACCTTTTAATTATAAGAATGTTCTACATACACAGCCCCCATGGGTTGGCCTCTCAGTGCTGACAGTTACCGATATGGTGTCAATTTTTTTTCACTTGCCCCTGTATTTTTAAAAAATATATACACATTTCTTTAGTTGGCAATGGACCTTTATTTATATGCGGTGCTGAGAATTGAACCCAGTGCCTCGTATGTGCTAGGCAGGTGCTCTGCCACTGAGCCACAACCCCAGCCCTTGTCCCTGTATTTTTAATGGAAAAAAAGAAAGAAAGGAAAAGAATGTCCTAAAATATAGTTTTCTCAATGCCAGGCAAGATTTTGATTTATTTGGACTGGCTTTTCTTTTTTTACTTGCATTTATATATGTAAGTTCAAAATTTTATTTTATTGTAAATTGGCAAATCATATTTATGGGGTTCAAAGTGATTTTACGATGTATGTGAACAATGCGTGTGATTAAATTAAGTCAGTTAGCATGTCTACCACCTCAATACCTGTCATGTTTTGTGTGAGACCATTTGAAATGAGTTCTTAGTGATTTGGAAATATCCCAATATGCTATCATTACCATAGTCCCCGGGGTACATAACTTCACACTACTTGACAGATGTCAGTGTGACCTACGCAGAAATGGTGTGAAGGGATTCGGAGGCACTAACAGGCACACAGTGGCCTCTTGGGATGGAAGAACAGGGTGCTCTCAGCTGGGCTCACCACACCCGCCTTTGGAGGGCAGAGTGGCGGGCACAGGAGAAGGTCTGGGCTCTCCAGCGGCACCACCTCTGGCCCTTGCATAAGAGAGGACAGAGGGGCTGTGTCCTGCTGACCTTTGTGCTCGTCCTTCTGGGCCACACTCAACTCAGTACCCTGAAGTTCACTATGCAAATGGCCCAACCTGATTTCTTTGCTTGCTTGCTGCTCAGAGGCAGAAGGCTCCTACCAGGGGTGCCCACCCCAGGCCTGAGGGTTGGGTAGTCTAGCAACAGTGATAAGAACTGGACCCAGGCTGGGTGTGGTGGCACACATTTGTCATCCCAGTGGCTTGGGAGATGGAGGTAGGAGGATTTCAAGTTCAAAGCCAGCCTCAGCAGCTTAGTGAGATCCTAAGCAACTTAGTGAGACTCTGTCTCAAAAATTTAAAAAAAGGGCTGGGGATGTTTCTCACTGGTTAAGAGCCTCTGGGTTCAATCTAGAGTGCACAGGAGGCCCCTGGCAGGGATATGAAGCCCGTTGGGGAAGGCAGTGGAGAAGGGGCCAGCTCGGGTGGGGACCTGGCCTTCTGGTTCTTGGTGGGAGTGTGCTTCTCAAGGTGGGAGGGATAAAAAATTTCAGTTTGTTAATTTGGTTGAAATCATGCAGAGTACCAGGCTCCACTTGTCCTCTGCCCCAGACCCTGCAGATATTCCAGTGTCCTGCTCTGGGCACCTGCATGAGTCTGGGTCTCACTTCTGGACCATTCCTTGGGTGCTCGGTTTCTGTGGCCTTGCCACTTGAGGATAGGAGCTAGTTTCTGTTTTCATTCAAATTGTCTTTCAACCCCTGGATACAGTGACCTGGGCTCAGGCTGGGGAACTGGATTGGGGTCCCTCAGCACTTGCAGGCAGGGCTGTGCACCTGCTGGGAGACAAAAGTCAAATCCTCCAAGTCCCCCAGCTGTCTGCCCTCCCTGCTCCACAAGCCGTGGACCTGAGGCCAGGTGGGGGCAGCGGGGTCCACCTCCAATACGGAAACAGCCCAGGTGAAGGCTGCCTGCCTTCAAGACCCCCTGGAAGGGGCTCTCCAGCCCTTGAAGGTAAATGGGGATCATTCTTTCTCAAGGAAAATTTGACAAGTGAATGAAAACCTTTCAAAGTGCATGTCTTTGGTCCCGAGTTCCTCCTGCAGAAATTCATCTCAGGAAATAGTTCAGGTCATTAGCCCGTCTTGTGTCAAGGATGTTTATTTCACGGTGTTTTGAATGTTTTACTGGTTAAATAAACTCTGGTTCAACTTGGCAGTAGCTACTATTTGATTACCATATACCAAGTGCCGTTCTAAGTAGTTTACATATATTGATTTGTGTGATCCTCACAATGAGGCAGGTGCTAATGATCTCCACTTTACACTTAGAGAAACTGAGGCACAGAAAGGCGTTAAGAATTGTCCCGGGCTTCCACCTCTTATTTATGGTAGAATCATGATTGGAATGAGACCTGAAGGCTCCAGAGAACAGTATGTTCAATAAATTCTCATTCTCGGTGAAAACAGTAAATACATTGGTGAATGGGAAAGAACTCAGGCTGTCCCGCTGTTTCGGGCTCCTCTTGGGTCTTGAACTCTGTGCAGGGAAGACGGGGCTTGCAGGTGAGCGCACTGCACCAGCTCGGTGGCTCCCGTGGTGGCAGGGTTTCATCTGACACTTGTCTTCACGGAGGAGGCTCATACTTGGGGAGCCCATCACCCACTTTCTGAGCAGAGGGTGCGGTTTTACCAAGGCAGGCTCCATGTTGCAGAAGGTGCTGGCTTTAAGCCTGTGCTCCTGGAGAGCAGGGCTGGGTCCCCGAGCTGGTCACATTCTTCCGTGTGGATGTCTCAGCGCCTGGCACAGAGCCCGGTGCTGCCTCAAGATTCTGAGGACTGAGCTCAGGTCCCCAGGGCAGAGGAAGCAGGACCCCAGACTCCAGAACATTCAGAACATGAGGACGGTCAAACAGACGCAGTTTTGGGCCAGGGTCATCCCTGAGCACTCCTGGGTTTAGAGGTAGAGAAGTCCCTAAGCGAGGTGCCAGGCACGCCATAGGAGCAGACCTTGGTTGGCTGTTCTGGGCAGGCATTGCTCTGCAGGTGGGTGCACATACTGTGATTTGCACTGAGGTGGTGCCGAGCAGGAGCCAGCACCTCTGCCAGGGCCCACACAGGAAGGCTGTGTGCACCTGGCTGGCCCCATGGGCCACAGCCATCTGCACTTGTGGCATTAGGAGATTGGCAGGGTGCCACTTGCTGGTAAAGCTTCCTGTTTCAGAAAATGCCTCGGAGCAGAAGGATTCCTTTGACAAATAACCTTGGAGGACAGGCAGGCAGCACATTCCTAGTGGCCCAGATGACCCAGATCACAAGAGCGGGTCCTAAAAGTCCACGTGTGGAAGTCTGAGCTTAATCTTAAGGCAGTTCTTGAGGATGTGGGACTGCCTAAGTAGTGTGGTATGATGTCATGGGAACTGGCACCTTGTTCTCTTCCTGGGTGCTCATTCCGCCGGGCCACCCCCACACTGATGGCCGTCCCTCCTGCTCTCCTGGAACCCCTGCCTAGTGTGATGGCAAGCCTCTCCTCTCTGTCCCTGGAGTGCATCTGTGTTTTCAGGAAAGCCACACACACCCTGGGAACAGGGCCCATCCTTCACCTCCACCATCAAGCCTGCGGGTACTCAGCGCTTCCCCAGCCCCTGGGGCAGGCCATGGGCTCCTGTGTACCATGTGCCCTACCCGCTTTAGCTCCACGTGCTGTCCCCTTGTTTCAGTGATGCTGAGGGACTGGGGTGGGGGGCGGGACTGGGGAGAGGGTGGCTGTCCAATGGAGGCCTGGGCTGGCAGCTGGAAGGTGAGCCTGCAGTCCTGTGGCTTCTTGCCCAGCTGGCCTAGGCTGCCTTTTTGTGAACGCAGAGGTAAGCAGTGATGTTGTGTCCACTTGATATTGACTGGGGGAGGTGATCTTTACTCAGAAAAAATAGATGCTTCCTTCCCTCTCCCGGGGTCTGACTGTAGTGTGTCCAGCTGACCACACCTCCAAACCCCCACTTGTCTCCACTCCCACCTGTCGGCCATTGACTGCGGGAAACAAGGGTGCTGCTCCATGCGGGTGGAGCTGATCCTCCAGGGCTGCCCTGAGCTGTGGGGACTGGACCCTGAATTGCTTTGTCGTCCTGGCCCCAGCCTCTTCCCACTGTAGGGCCACAAACCTTTTCGTCCCTGGAGGAAGCCTGGGCCTGGCCAGAAGCAGACACTGGAGCTATGGGTCTTTTGAAGAGAGGCTGCCTGGCTTCAACCCTCCGGCATCTGTACGGCATCTGTACGGCATCCTGGAGAGAGTGGTGACTGTCGTGACCACGGGGACCCGGTGAGGGCCAGCCCAGCTCTCAGGGGTTTGACCTCGAGTTCTTCCCCTCCTTTCCATCAATCAACAAGCCTGGGACAGCACTGCTCAGAAAACTGACCATCCGTCCACACCACCTGGAGATCTGATTAAAATGCAAGAAGGACGTGCCTCAGTTGCTGAGGGCGGGTGTCGGGGCAGAGTCCACATTTCTTGAAAGCCCCTGGGTGATGCTGTTCCACGGACCACACTGAGTAGCTGGGGTTCAGCAGTGGCTTGGGAGAGACCTGAACGCCAGCCCTGGCTCCTTATATTTTCCCTTCCCCTCGGAAAAGACAGCCAAGCCTTTCAGACCTTAGAATCTTCATCGGAAAACAAGTGATTACTCCTGATATTGCCTTTCCTATTCGCGAGACTGTGCCTTTTTTTTTTTTTTGGTAGTGCTGGGGTTGAACCCAGGGCTTCCTGCATGTCAGGCATGAGTTGTACCCCCGAGCCACATCCCCAGACCTCCATGTGTGTTTTAAAAAAAAAGAGAGAGCGGGCATGGTGGTGCATGTCTGTAATCCAACAGCTTGGGAGGCTGAGGCAGGAGGATCACAAGTTCAAAGCCAACCGCAGCAACTTAGTGAGACCCTAAGCAATTCAGTGAGACCCTGTCTCTAAATAAAATATAGAATAGGGCTGGGGATGGCTCAGTGGTTAAGTGCCCCTGGGTTCACACCTTGGTATCCAAAAAAAAAGTAGGAGAGAGGCTTACCTAGCAAGCATATGCACTATTACTACTTTACTTACCTAATACTTCACTTACCTAAAAGTTTCAACTGTCCAGAAATTTAGGAGAAGCTTAGGAGAAGTGAGGTGGTGAGGTGCAGAAAGTCAGAACTCAGCCTTGAAATCTGGTGCTGTGATTTCATTGATCACTGCTTGTGGATTAATGAAAATATAGGAGATTCTCTCCGATTCTGCCACTTTCCTATCACCTGCAAAAAACTTACAAAACAATGACAAAAAGCAATAGAACACCAAGTAAAGTGTTCACTGATATATTATGAACTATGCTAATTCCAGGCAGATTCTTATTAAGAGCCTAAGTTTCATAATTGTTCAGCATTAAAAAAAAAAAAAAACAAAAAAAAAACCTGGACTTCCCTTTTGCTAAGGAGTGGGCAGTTTGTGTACCTGGGAATGTGTGATCTTTTTTTTTATCTGTCTATTGTAACCCATGGAGCTTGGCTTCACCAGAAGTCTTGCCAATGACAGAAAAATACTGTGTGTTGGAAACTTCTCTTCAAGAGAAGAGGGTTCTCTACAGTTCCTGCTACGGGAGTCAATGGAACCCAGTTGGATCCTGCTGGCAGGGATGAGCTGTTTGCAGCAGCACGTGGGTTCTGGGCATAGAGCAGTGACACTTGCTGTCAGTGTCCATGGCGGGGGGGGCGTTATTTCAATGGTGTGGGGTGGATAAAGACAGGAATATTAGAAAGTCAGGCCTAGAGATGACTTGCTGCCACCAGGCCCCAGCCAGCATCATAACAGGGTCTCTCTGTGGGTTGGGCTTTGCCTCTCTTTTCACTGGAATCACTATGAGGGCAGGGGACCAGGTCACAACTGCATCTGGGTGGTAAGAGGGGTCCAGGATGGAGGTTCAAGAAAGAATTCCATGTTGGAATCTGTCTCCAACCAGCAGAATCTTATATTTCAAAGGCCCCCTGCTTCCTCCAGACTATGGGAACAGTCTTTTGGCGTAAGGACTGAAAGATTTTGCCTGGTGGGATAAGTCGACTTTAACCCTGAAACAATAGAACTTGACTGTTTTTTCTCCTGTTTTAATTTTGCTGTGTACTAACAAGTGCAGAAAGTATGATTTTGAATAGCTTGTTAAAAATATTAATAATTCTAGAGACCCCCAGAGTCTCTGTGGTAACCTGGAAGTCTTGGATTCCTGTAAGGTCCTCTGGGGTCCAGGACAGGGGCTCCCCACCCCACGTCCACTTTTCCAAGCTGCCAGTTTATGTCCAAATCTATCCAGGCAGCCCTTTCCTAACTCATATCAAGGCTTCCTGCTGATTTCAGGCTGCCATGGGGAGACCTGGCAAAAGCTTTCTGACCTGTGGGTACGGATGAAATTTCTGCTTTTTTTTTTTTTTTTTTTTTTTTTTTTTTTTTGCATGCTGGGGATGGAACCCAGGGCCTTGAGCATGCTAGGCAAGTGCTCTATTCCTGCACTGTGTCCCCAGCCCTGTGATGAGATTTTTTTGTCTACTGCAGGGGTATATTTATAACTTATCCCTAAAACATGATATGAGAATCATATGAAATGAGGAAACCATAAAATTCTGCTGTGCGTACAATGACTCTGACCCTCTGGGTTTGACCTTGCCGACACCTTCCCTTTCAGCTTTCTGGTTCATTTGTTTATCAGGAAAATTTGGTTACTAAGAATTTATTAGAATGTTACCTTCAAAGAACAAAGAAGTTCAGAAGGAAGACTCGATGGGGTCCTAACAGAAAGGCATGTGAGCCTAGAGGGTCCCCCAGCCCGGGCCTCCCAAGGGGGCCTTCAATGACTCCGATCTTCTCCCTCCAGCACCCTGGAAGGCTTGGGTGTGGATGAGGCGATAGCTGGTCTGGGATTAATTTGGCGTCCTCCAGATGGACTCGGGAGAGTGGGTGAACTCGGAGTGGAGAGCCCTGCTAACTCCCAGAGCTCTGAGGTAGGCCTCGGGGGTTCGTCAGGCACAGCGAGTTCATAAATCGGCTGCTTTTCGGTGTCAACACCAAGGTCAGTGGCCTCCCATCCACCAGCGCCATCCATGAGGGCGCGCAATGGGGGAAAGGTCCCACTCCCCGCGGTTCCTGGGCGTGAATGAAATATGTGCAGCTGACAAGAAGAAAGCTGTGCAGCTTGACTGACGTTGGGATCCACAGAAGGGACGCCTTATTCTTGGGACGGGACCCTGTGAAGAGGCCAGATGGTCATCCATCCATGCAGGGACCTGAGTACACCCGGTGAGTTCCGGCAGGGACTTTACCGAAATCATACAGGCTGAGGTTTGCCTGGAACTCCTGCCCCCAAAATTCTTCCTCCACCCTCCCGTTTTGGATCCTGGAAGCCCCCTCAGGGCTATTGCTCCACCTGAGTTAAGCTGATTCCCCTCCTTCCCGAAGCCCCCGCAGGCCCAGCCACTCTGCTGCCACCTCCAGAGTCCGGCCTCTCCCTGCTGGCAGCCGCCTCCTGACTTGCCTACTGGCTACACCACCGGGCAGGCTCTGCCCTGCCTCTTTCTCCCCCTGCCTCCTCCTTTTCCGGGGCTCGCTCCCCTGAGCAGCCTGGCTGATGCTTGCAGTTCCACCTGCCTGCAGAGCCCTTCCTGGGGTCTGCCTGGCTGCCTCCTCAGCCTCCAGGGCTCAGCCTGGTGACTTCAGCCAGAACTTCCTGAGCACAGCAGCTGTGCTAGCCTGGGGCCTGTTCCATTGCCTGTTTCCTTTCTTTGTAATGAAATGCCTTGTGTGTTTGCTTGTGCGTCCTGTTATCCACCACAGCAGCGTATGGGCACGGAGCTATGGTTGCATTGTGTCCCCTGGAAGGTAGGTTGACCCCCAACCTGGGGCCTGTGAGCCTGATGTGGTGAGGAGTGGGGCCTTTGCAGCAGGATCCTGCTGGAGTGGGCTGGGCCCTTCCTCCACCATGACTGGTGTAAGATCAGAAGCCACAGAGAACGGTCAGGGGAGACGCCATAGGAGATCCCCCACACAGTGAAGCTGGCCAGAGATGCTGCCCCGGGCCGAGGAGTGCCTGGGGCCACCAGGAGCTTAAAAGGCCAGGAAGGGTGGCCCTGCCAGGCCTTGGTTTCACACTGGCCTCCAGAACTGTGAGGGGAAGAATCGCCCTTGTTTTCAGCCCCTCCCTGCCCCCATCAGTGCAGCTCCTGGCAGCAAACCCAGGGGTCAGGAGTCTTGCTCAGAACCCTATCCCAGCACCTCCCAGCGTGGAAGAGCTTGGGACGGGCTATCGAGTGATCAGGGAAGGGCAGAAACTAGCCCAGAAGGCTTGGAAAAAGATCAACAAGGGTCCCTTTGATCAACCAAATACCAGAGTGTTTTGTAAATCCCTGACACTTATGTGGGTGTCAGCACCGATCAGGAGGATGGAGAGGCTTGGAGCCGGCAGTGTGCACGGAGTCATTTCGTGTAGTTAGAAGGTGACAGTTGGTTGTCGCTGTGGCACGTAACTGTAACCCATCAACTCAGCAGCCCAGGCAGGAGCGTTGCAAGTTCAAGGCCTCAGCATCTTAATGAGACCCCGTCTCAAAAGAAAGAAAGGGGCTGGGCTGGTGCTCAGTGGTGGCGCCCTGGTTCAGTCCCCAGTCTGGGTAGGGGATGGCAACCACGTCCGTCATCCAGGAAAGGGGTGGGTATTTGCTAAGTGGACCGTGCGGTGCCTAACAGGGCTCGTGCTTTATCCGGCTGCACATTTAGAATGTTAAGCCACGCTTGGGATGTTGACTCAGGAAGGAGGAAGCCGGCAGGTGGGGCCGCTGCTCCTTGTCTGGGACTGTGGTCCTCACCGCAGCTCATGGGAGGGACTGCTCATGTAGCTGTCAGTCGAGTAGCTCGCTCTTCCTTCCGTGCCCCATGGGTACCAGATTCCTTAGGGAAAACGGTGTATGCATAGACCTCAGGGACCACAAGTGTGTCCCGTTGTAAAAGTCACCCCTAAGGAGGCCCCAAACCTGGTGTCCCGCTGAGGGGTTCTAGTTGATGTAGGGGTGTTTGCTGTCCAGGGGCAATTTGTCGGTCAGTGTGTTTTTGCCATAAGCTGTGTTGAATGGCAACAGTTGACAGCCTGCCTCTGCGGGGTTCCCGGTGTCCTGGTTCATTTTGTTTCTATAACAAAACACGCAAGGCAGAGTGCTTTATAAAGAGAAGAGGTGCATATAGCTCACTGTTCTCGAGGCCCAAGAGCACGGCCCTGGACAGGCTTCCGGTGAGAGCTCCGAGTGGAATCACATGGCAAACAGCATCACGTGGCAGGAACATGGGAGAGAGCATGCCCCACATCAGGGAGGAAGCAAGAGACCTGGGAGGGCCGAGCCCACCTTGCATGACTCGCTGCTCTTGAGGGAACTAACAGGCCCTCTGAGCCCAGCTCAACCCCTCCTCCCAGAGCCACACTGGGACCACGCTTCCAGCATGCGAACCTGCAGGGGACAAACCACCTCCAGAGCTTGGCACCTGGGACCAGAGTCGGAGAATTCAACAGAGGCTTTGCGAAGCCCTTGGCCACAACTGCCCGTGGGCAGCTCAGAGGCAGAGCGCCTGCCCAGTGAAGGAGAGAAAAAGAGCTGGTGTCCCTCCTTAGGTCACACGTCAAGACAAGTTCCAGAGATGATTAAGAATTTATATAAAAAAACTTCAACTTTCAAAATACTAGAAGACAGTATCTCACAGGTGTATGGTGTGGAAAGACTTTCTAAGGAAAGCATCAAACTCAGAAGCCATCAAGGGAAGAAGAAGTACAGATTTCAGATTTGTTTTTTTTAAACTGGGGATCAAACCCAGGGGCATTCTGCCACTGGGCTACATCCCCAGCTCATTTTTTGTTTTGAGACAGAGTTTTGCTAAGTTGCCGAGGCTGACCTCCCATTGACTGTCCTCGTGCCTCAGCCTCCCAAGTCTTGGATTATATGCATGCATTCCACACCCAGCTTAAGAAATATTTTTTATTGAGATACAATATACAAGTAGAAAATGTGCACTCTGAGTGCGCAGTCTGGCTTTCACCAAGTAAACACACTCGCATAACCAGAGGAGTCTGGAGATGGCATTGCCAGCACCCTGGGGCTCTTGCCTGCCCCTTGTGTGGGCCACTCTGATGAACTGGACTACCTAAAAATCGTAAACTCCACTCAAGTGTCTTTAGGAGGCAAGCAGCAGCTCCTAAGGAAGGAAAGTGCATTTGACCCTTTGCGCAAATGAAAGGCTAGAGATAATCACAAAGAGCCCAGGATCACCAAGGACAGAGCCAGCGGAGAAGCTGGCAAGGGCATAATACGCGATTCTCAGAAGAGAGCACAACACTCAGAACAATGGTGCCAGCGCGGCCAGCTCTGCCCGCTCTGCCCGCGGGGTGCGTGTGACCAGGCCTGGGTGGGTGAAGGCCGAGCCTCCCTCTGCCTTCTCCCATCGTGAGCCAGGCACAAGCATGGTGCAGCAGAGGCCCCAAGTGACTGGCATCCCGCTGGCTCAGGCAGCCCTCCTGGGCCGCAGCTGTGTCCTCGCACCTGTCTCCCTCCTCCTGTCCACCCCGGGGACAGTTGTTCTCTGGTACAGGCTCCCTGGGTGGGCCCTGCAGACTTCCAGACAGGCCCAGACTGGCCTTGCCCTCCAGGGAGCACAACTGCTTGGGTTCCAGCCAAGGCCTTGAGAGGCACAGTTAGGGCTGGCATGTAAGGCAGGACTCAGGTGCTTGGGGCACGAGCCACAGCCTGGGACAGGCCCGAAGTGGCCGAGGCAGTGAGGACCCTGTAGCGTGGGGTGAGTGGGGGTCTCTAGGCAAGGCATCCTGTCTGAGAAGGCCAGGGTGCAGAGGAGGCAGGCAGCATGCTCCTGTGAAATCCAGACCCCCCCAGGGGCCCCTGGAAACAGGAGTTCATGGGCAGGCGACTGGACATGGGATCCGCCTCGCAGCTCCCGAGGTCCTGCAGTAAGACACGTGCTCAGCAGTGTTCCTCAAAACAGCTGGCCTTTCGTTCCTAGAACCTGTGGCCACGTCTTGGGCTCCGTGGGAATGCAGTTGGGGACACCCTGCTCCCACATGATTAAGGCCCAGAGGCCTTTCTCTGCTTGAGGGAGGTGCTCAGTCCAGGGAAGAAAGCCTTTGTCCTGGGAGTCCAGGGAACTATTTTGGAGTCAGTGCCTGGTGGGCACTAGGACCACCTACACAGTCTCTTCTGCCCTTTTGTGGGAGGTGGATGTTCTTTTGTGGTGTCAGGCCCGTGACTAGGCAGGCCTGTTTGGTTCAGTCACCTCGGGTAGAGAAAGGCCACGGGAGTCTTGAAGGACGCGTGGCCCCCATGGCCTGAGCGTGGCAAGTGAGCGCGGAGCCCAGCAGCTCCGGCGAGCCGGAGTTTGCCTTGGTTCCTTCCTACTTTCCTCCACGGTGGGCCCTGGTGTGCATCCCACTCTCCCGCAGACCCCGGTGCAGCTCTGGCAGGTCAGCCTTGCGTGGCTCTTGACTCAGGTGAACACCCAGGTCTGATGCCTGCTCCTTCCCCACCAGACAACAGCAAATAACAAAACTGGAGAAGCCCGAGAAATAAGCACGGCCTGTTCTCTGGATTCCGGTTAAAATACGGAGCCGGAGTCACTTCTGGTTGGCCAGCCCTTCCCTCAGCCTCCCGGGGCCGAGTCCTGTCTCCTCTCCTTGGCAGGATTCCTTTCCGCTGCCCTCCACCAGGCGGGCCTCCCACTGAGGCTGCTCCGCTCTGTCCCCAGGGTGGCCTGGAGCAGTGGGGTCCTTGGCCTGCCTCGCTGCCTGGGCCCTTCCCTGGAGAGCTGGAATCCGCTCAACCCACTCTGTCCCCATCCCAGGCCAGGCCTCGCCCCCTGGCTTCCTGGCAGCCGGGTCCATCTCTCTCCCTTTCCTGTGGACCTGGTTCTTCCAGGGTGGAACCGGCCTGGGGCTGAGCTTCACAGCCGCCCGGCCTCCTTCATCCCCTCCCTCCCTCAGGACAGAGTGCCTGCAGCCCACAAGGGCCTAGGCCTGCCTCTTCTGGGACCCTCCCGTCCTCTCTGGAGTCCACAGTGGCTGTGGCGGGCTCCTCTTTTCATCTCCCTCCTTCACCCAGCATAGAATCCCCAGCCTCCACTCTCCTCCTGTGTCCAGACTGACCGCTGCCGTCCTCCCGAAGCCTCTCCCTCTCACCTGGGACTTGGCTCCCTACTTCCCTGAGGAAATGGAAGTCACTGGGAGGGAACTTTGCCCAGTCACTGCCCTGAGCTGTGTGCACCACTGTCTCACTGTGGGTGACCTCTCCCATCCCCCTCCCTGTCCACTGGGCCCGTCCCCCTCGCCTTTTGATACCTTGCTGCACAAGTGCCCCCTTTCTTTCCCACCTAGCCCACGCCCACCATGTCCAGCAGGCTGGCATATCTCATTCTAAGGAACCTGACCTGACCCTGGTCCCCCCTCATTGCCAGGGGCTGTCCACACGGGCTGTGTCCACGTCCTTCCTCCGTGCTCCTCTGAAGCAGCCGGAGCCAGCTGCAGTCCTCACCTCTCCCCTGAACTTCGCATCCAGGCCCTGGAGCCTTCCCCTGCAGAGTCCTGCCAACAGCCCGCAGGCCTCCACACGGCTTCCTGAGGCCTGGCTCGGGTTGGCTTCTCCAGCTCTATTCAGCCCGAGGCCTTCCTCGAGCCTGGCTCCCGGTGATTAGAAGTGCCTGGCATGCGGCAGGCCTGGGGACGCTTTGCTGAGTGGCGGAGCTGAAGTCAGGAGGCCGTGGGACTCTCCTCCCCTCAGACTCCCCCAGCCCCTGCCTCCTGTACCCCGGAGCTGCGTGTGGACCCTGCAGGGCTTCCAAAGGGGTGTGTGTGGAAATCGGGAATCAGGACAGCAAGGAAGAGGAGTGGGAAGACTCAGGAACTGGTTGGACTGGTCTGTGCAGAGACGTGGTGGAGGAACAGGAAGCGAGGTCCAGCGCCAGCCTGGCCCCGAACCAGCGCTTTAGGGTTAGAGCAATAGGGACAATCTGTTGTGAGAAGAGGGAGGGATGGAAGCTTTGTTCCAAGGCTCCCTCCAGGGACCCAAGGCCCCAGCAGGCAGTGGTCTGGCCAGGGCACCCCCCCCCCCCCCGCCAGGATCATCTGTAGAGCTGACCCTTGACTCTCGCTGGGTGGGGAGACACACCCTGGCCCTGCCTCTGCGGTTGAGTAGGCAGAAGAGGCCGCCAGAGGCATGGCCAGCACTGCGCCAGGTTTTCAAGGTGCAGATTGCTTTCCTGGATTCCTTTTTAAGGAAAGAAGACTCAACTTCCAAGACTCGGGGGCCAGATCTACGCTGAGGCTCTCTGGTCCCAGGAGCCATGCTGAGGGCTCAGGGGGGGTGTGGAGAGCGCTGGGAGCCCCCTGCCCAGCACAGCGGCGCTCCAGCTCTGGCTACCGAGGCTCAGCTTCCCTCCGGGACCTTAGCACAGGTCCTTAGCACAGGTCCTCCAGGACCTTAGCACTGCCCTGGGGGCAGCAGTGCCTTTCCTGAGCTAATGCTTTTTAACCGTCCAGAGCCCCAGGGCGCTTTGTGGTCTGGGCTTTTTGGTGAGGGGGAGATGCAGCGAAAGTTCCTTAGAGGCTGACTGTCTGGCCAGTTGGCTTTTGTCTGGGCACTCAGCTTCTGCTTCAAACAGATGTTTTGGTTTGCACTTTGCTTAGCAACCCTCCCGCCGCCTGCTGGGCCCCAGGGAAACCATTATCTCTGCTGAGCTGCTTGAACTCCACACTGATCACTGGAAGGCTCAGCCACCCACCAGCCAGACTGCAGTGAGCTGGGGATCCGCTCAAGGAAGAGACTGACCTCCATCTGGACCGGTCTTGAGTCCCTGACGTGCAGGAAGATGGTTTATTTAACGTCATACCCAAGAGTGTGGCCACAAGTGGTGCCTCGGTCTCCGGCGGGCTGCAGTTTTCAGTTGACCTACTTACTTTTCTGACCCACGGGCAGGGCTTCTCTGGCGTTTCCTTATGGCCTGTCATTGTGGAAAATCTTGTTAAAGAGGAATGTGCGGTTGGGTCTGCTGACTGGGCAGAGGCTGCTTGGCTGGTCCTGCAGCAGAGCAGACCCTGGCGATAGCCCCCGGGGAACAGCTGTTCCCACCAAGGCCAGCCCCACTGACCCCATGCTCTGTCCTGGGAACCTGAAGCCCCGAGCCAAGGCTCCTGGCCCTGGAGCCGTTCAGGTAGGGGCTCCTTCTCCTCCACCCAGACAGGGGGCTCCTGGAGGCCGTCCTTTCTTTGAAGTTCCCCTGTAGTTCCTCGGTTTTCGCCAACCGAGACGGGTTTTGTCATGAGCTGCGTGGTCCAGAGATGTAGGCAGCTTTTCTCGGGTTACCAGGGAAAAGTCTACTGGTGGCCAAATTCACTTGCAGAAAGGGACACCAGCTCTGTCAGCCTGGACCCAAGCACACAGTGACGTCGGTCACCACCACGCTCCTCCCAGACGTAGTCAGGTTCCTCTGTCCTCCTTTCTCTGTTTTTTTTTTTTCTCCGATCATGTCCTCGTTCTTGGTACCTCAGTCACCACGTTGGTGGCCCTCCTGAAGACAGGACCTCTCCTCCACCTGGTGTGTCCCTCCCTGGCCCAGCCATGCCCTTGGCTCCCTGCCATTTGTGCCAAAGGCCCCGTCCCTGGGGCCTACCATCCCTGGCCCTGGTGGGATCTCCACCTGGAGCCGGTCACCTTTCCTACCGCTCTCTGCCCGCCCTCTTCGCAGGACAGAAAGCACCACGGCCCCTGCCCCTCCCAGCCCCTTGGCCAGACCTGCTCCTGGTTTGCTCCTGTCTGCATTCTGCCCCGCCTCTGCGCCGGAAGCTTCTGCCCATGCGAGGTCTCGAGATCACCTTCCTGGGACAGGCTGCCCTGCTCCCTTCCCTGCCTTGCCCTCTGGCCCTCACTCCTGCAGATGGCCTTGCTTCTTATGCGGGGACCATGGAAGCCCTCAGGGAGAGTGCCCCCCAGTCTGTGCGCCCTGTCTGTCCCCAGGTGCTGACCCTGCCCTCCTGTTCCATGCTGGACTGTGGAGGCTAGGGCAGCCTCCTGTGCCTGGATCCTGCTGGCCTAGCCCAGGGGCGCATCTCTTGGTCCTCACTGGGTGGCCAGGCCCCTGTTGTAGAGAAACCCCTTCCCAGTGTCCCCCCAGCGGCCCTGCGTTTCTCTGCCCGCCTGTGTGGCTCACTCGCCCAGAGTCCCCGGGGAGTGTTCTCCTCTCAGCCTCTGGTGTCTCCGCCCCTCCGCCAGGTCTTTTCCATGGGCTCCACTGAAGCTGCTCCCGTCTGGTCACCAGCTTCTCCCCGAAGCCACTTTTCTTAGTTCTCCTGCTGAGGACGGCACAGCGGCCTCTGCCCTCCCTGCCTGGGGCTTCCTGCGGGTGCCTCTCCCCCAGCCTCAGGGCTCATCCACCTCGGGAGATTTTTGAATATTTTTTGGCCACTTCTCAGTGTCCCCAACATCCTGTGCCCAGAAGCCACCCTGGGGCTCCCTCCACTCCTGTGAGGGTAGATGCCTCCTGTCGGCCAAGGCCCAACTGGACTCCCGCTGGCAGGGTCCTGGGTCCTGTGGTCTCCGGCCCAGCGGCCCCTCACCGGGAGCTGCCCTCAGGCTGCGGCTCATCTAGGTGTGGCCTCGTGCTGGAAGCCCGACTTTCTCCCGTACTCCACCTCCTTCTGCCCACAGCCCTTTGGTTCTGCCTTCAGGTGTGCCGGACCTTTGGCGCTGGGAGGAGTCGTGCACCAAAGTCCTCCTCTTTTTGTGGAGCTGGGCTTTGAACCCGGGGCCTCACAGCGGGGGCAGGCGCTGTACCACTGGGCTGCACCCCAGCCCCAGAGGTTCTGAGATGTGATCTTGATATTGTGGTTGATTTGGAAAAGAGCCTCTCCTCTCGGTGCTTCTCTCAGAAGTGGGCGCAGAGGCAGCGACGCGGCCCTGGGCGTCCCTCAGTCCTCCAGGGCCACCGTTCTCAAGAGTCTCAAACTTGGGCCAGCGTCGGACACTCCCGGAGGACTGGCTAACGCGCAGACTTCTGGGTCTCGTGGCCAGAGTCTGACTCGGCAGCCCGGCCGGGGTGCGGTCCCCTGTGTTCCCAGTGCTCGATGCTGCCGGCCCCAGGACCACGTTGCAGACCCACAGGTCTGAGGAGTAGGTGGGCCGGGGCGTGCGCGGAGCTGGCCGGGCAGGGCTGATGGTGGAGCAGGTACCTTGGGCTGCTCCACTTTTGTTTGGAAATGTCCATGAGAGACAGAAGGCGTGTCCAGAGTCTGCGCGTGTCTCAGTGCTTCCCTGGCATCTGCCCGCTCTGGGCAGCAGCAGGTCCTCTCTGGCGAGGTCAGCTCAGTGCCTCCCAACTGGTCTCCTTGCTTTCTCTCCTTGTCCCTCTAGGGTCTGTTCTCAACAGCAGCCAGAACAGTCCTCATGACCCTGCAGTGACTCTCCTCTCACTCAGATGAGACCCAACATTCTCCACTGCCTACGAGACTCTGCACTGTGTCCTTTGTGACCTTTCAGTCACACTGACCTCCTTGCTCATGCTTGCACATGTACGGAGTGCTTCTACCTCAGGACATTTGCACATGCTCCTCCAGGCCTGTACTGCCCCCACTCTCCTCGTCCATCCCTCTCCCTTCTTTTCAGTCTGCAAATGTCGCCTTTGTAGTGAGGCCTTCACAAACCAAACTACGTAAAGTCTCTCCCCACCCCCACTCATATTCCTTCTCCTCATATAGCTGTTGTCTTCATCTTTAGTCACTGTCCTTGTCATGCTTATTGATCTTGTCTGTCCACCTTGGCACCTGGTAGGTTCTGCCTCTGCTTCTGCCCCTCCATAGCTTGGGCCTCCCACCCTTCCCAGGGCTGCCCTCAGCTGCCATCACTCATCCATCTGCTACTAGTGTCCCTTCTTTGTCACCTTCGGGTGCCTGCCTCACCTCCACTCTGGTGTGGCTGATTTGTCTGGTTCTCTGTGGGGTCCCTGCACCTAGAACGTGCCAGCCACAGTCCGTGGCACTGAGATCCGGGTTTGCTGGGGCATGGCTGAGCCCTGGCCAGCAGCAGACAGGAAGTGGGCCAAGAGGGTGGAGGAGGGGACGCTCAGGCCAGCGGGAGGGGCAGAAAGGTTCTCCTGCGGGCAGATCCGCAGGAAGTGCAGCCAAAGGCAGAGGCAGGAAGGAGGCCTCCCAAGCCGCGGAGGGGTGTGCCGCCCCCACGGGCCTGGAAATAACCGAGCCTGATTGCCAACAGAGACCAGGAGCGTCTGTTTCTCCTGGAAAACCGTGGCCCAGCAGGCAGCGGACCAGTGGGCTGCCTACCTGCGTGGGGTGTGCCCAGCCTCCCATGGCGTCCTTTGGTCATTGCCTACCTGGTGCTCGGACATGTCTGGTGCCGGGTTGGGGGCTGGCAGGGCGTAGGGGTTCTGGACAGGGCAGGTGAGGCTCAGGGATGGCGGCCTGGGCAGCGAGGGTTGCCAGGGCGCTGCAGCCCGGGTCGGGGTGCGTGGTGGGGCCAGGGGAGACTGGAGTCTGGGCCTGGGAAGGGGAAGGGGCCTGGAGAGACGGCCACAGGGGAGTGCAGCCTTTGGAAGATGGGCTCCCCTAGTAAGGTCGCCCGTGGGGTGTTGGGTCTGGCTGTGTCCCCCAAAACCACATGTTGACAACCTGGCCCTGGGGACCTCACAGTGAGAACTTACTTGGAAACAGGGTCTTCGTAGCCTGAATGTTGAGGTGAGGTCCCACTGGAGAAGTGTGGGCCCCTAGCACAGGGACACACAGGGAGAGGACGCTGTGTGACGAGAGAAGCAGATGGCTGTGACGAGCCACAAGCCGACCGTCCCCAAGGAAAACCAGACACCAGAGGCCGGAGAGGAGGCAGGACCGCTCCAACCGACGCCTTGATTTCAGACTCCGCCAGGAGACCTCTCGTTGCAGTTTCGGGTCTCCCAGGGCGTTGCAGTGTACCTGCTGCTGGCTTCTCACCTGATTGTCTACCCAGAGGTGGGCCCTTACGTCTGTGAGGGAGTCAGCAACCTGCAGGAGGCCAGCCTCCGCAACTTAGCGAGCCCCTGTCTCAAAATACGAAGTAAGGGCTGAGGGTGTAGCTCAGTGGTAGAGCGGCCCTGGGTTCAATTCCCGGTACCAAAAAGAAGAAAAAAGTCAGGCAGCTGGGACGAGGCGGCCTGTTGGGTACCGTTTGTTTTTAGATGTGGGGGCACACGGGTTTCTGCACCCTGTGTTTAACTGTGGCAGAGGAGGAGATGTGATGTGCCCTGTCTGCGATTCCCCAGGGCCAGGGGCATTCCCACGGTCCCTCCTGCCATCCCTTCCCCACCCCTGAGTGTGCACGTGACCACCTCACTGTGTTCGGCCACTTCCTGTCGCCTTGCTCATTGCTCAGGTTTATTTGCCTGGGGAATGAATGCACAAAGCTTTCTTTGTTTCGTGGTTAACAGGGTGAGAACCAGATAACACTGAGGCCAAGGGTCTTGTGGCGGCTTTGGAGCTGCTGGGTTCACATGGATGTTCCTGGGGTCAGACTTATTTCATTGCATTTGATAGTTCTCTGCGGAGATGCAAGGGAGAACCGAGGCCAGCACCTGTCAGCTGGGGACAAGGTGCAGAAGGGACCTTTGCGGGCCCTTTCCAGCCCTCGAGGAGCACTGCGCATGGGTCACATCTGCTCCCTCACAGTGGACTTGTCACCACCCCCAGCAGACGTTCTTCATCTTGGGCCTGGGAACAGACGCTGGGAGGAAGGGAGGCTTCCTTCTCCTCACTCTTTCTCTGTGGACAGAGAGCAGGAGACCTAGGGCTCCAGAGGGCCACATCCTAGTCCCCAACCAGGCTGAGGACCTTGAGCAGGATGTGACCCTGGACCAGCTGGATGGGTGCATGGTATTCTCAAGGGTCCTTCAGTGATGGAGGAGGGAGGTGGAGATGAAGACGGAAGCAGGGGTCAGTGCTTTGATTGCTGGACTGGAAGAGGGAGGACAAGCCAAGAGCCAAGGACTGTAGGCAGCGCCCGGAGCAGGAGGAGGCCGGGAACTGGAGCTGCCTGGTGCAGGCCCAGCCAGTCTGGCTCACACCTGCTGACCAGCCAGTCCCCTCTCACAGCTCAGACCGAGACGCACAAGGTCTGCAGTCTGCCAAGTGTAGTTTGTTACAGCTGCAAGAGGAGACTCATACACCTCTCCCACCTCTCCCAGCTGCCCGAGGTTTTTTTTTTTTTTTTTTTTTTTTTTTTTTTTTCTTTTAGTGCTGGGGTTTGGACCTGCGGTGCTCTGCCACTGAGTTGCATTCCCAGCTCTTTTCTTTAATTTTTTTGTTCTGAAGACAGGTCTTGCTCAGTTGCCCAGGCTGGCCTTGGATTTGCAATCCTCCTGCCTCAGCCTCCCAAGTCCCTGGGATTACAGGCACATCGTGCACAGCTGGGTTTTTGAGGCAGGCTAATGGAACACGTGGGTCTGTGTCTTCCTAGTCCTTTATAGGGACCCTGAGACCCACATTTCTTAGGTGCTCTGTTTGCTCTAACTAACCGCTCCTCATGTGCCAGCAAAGTCTACCTAGCTGTGGGGATCAGGGGCTCCTTGCAGCTCATACAGATTTATGATCTTATTAATTATGCTTAGGTTGCTCTACCTGCAGTCTCAAAAAAAAAAAAAAATGTCAAGCGTTGGGGAAAACCAATTCATTAAGCTGGTTCTTGGCTTTTTTGAGGTCAGTCACCTCTTTGGATCCTAGCCTCATAAAAATATGTATCAAAATCTGCATACAGAATGGATTGGACATGACCTTCCTAGGTCCATATATGAATGCATGACCAGTGTAAGTCCACATCACGTGCAAGCACAAGAATGGGAAGGTATGTACACTCCTTGTATGAATGATATGTCGACATACACTCTACTGTCAGGTGTATCTGAAAAGAACAAGTAGAATGAAAGAATTTTCACATAAAAAATCTGCATGCAATTTTGGAGGTTATATAGACTCCCCTAGAGCTGTCCTTGAAGCTCCGTGGTTGCTAGGGACTTCCTGTCCCCCAGGCGAGGAGCCCTGGTGCTCAGGTACCTCTCCCGAGCTGAATGGCTGCTTCGCCAGCAGGACTCCTAAAGTCTGTGCAGAGCCCTAGAGCCACGTTAGGGGACCCTCGGTACGTGCGCACTCCATGTTTGTGAATTCACGTACTCTCAAAAACTTGTTCATAACCCCAAGATCAAGACTCAGGGTGTTTGTGGTCCTTTGTGGATGTGAATGGGGTGACAGTTTGGGGCACTGGACACGCGTTCCCAACGGAGGTGGAGCAAGTGCCCTTTGTGGGATTCAGTCAGTGCCACATCTTGCACATTTCCCGTCTCTGTTGGTGATTTCAGTGTTTAGCATTTCTAAGTGCCAAGGGGCTGGGACGTGCCCTAGTGAGAAGACCTCTTGTGATGAGCTTGTCCAGGCGTGAGTTCCTGTGCCCTAGCCTTGAGTTCGGTGTGACCGAATCCGTGTCTGCCCTGCCAGGGGTCTTTAAACACAGACGCACATAAAACAAGATTACCCATTGATGGGTTGATGCAGATGTTGACCAGAGGCTCGGGGGAACCCTGCATTGGTCCTGGGCGCTGGCGACTTTACAGAAGGGACCCCCTCAGGCAGTGTGAACGGTCAAGCTGTTGAACTGTCCTGCTGTGCTGGCCAACGGTGTTCTCTACAGCTCATCTCAGCACCTGGAGAAACAGAGGGGGTGTCTCTGGCCTTGTGGCCTGTCCCACCAGCTGCGTCTGAACCCCAGCCTGGACAGATATATCCTGCTTGGTGGGCGGTGCTGATGGGGCAGTCTGACACTGATGGTGTCCCCAACCCCTTGGGACACGTGGTCCAGTGAGCACAGGAGCACGCAGGGGGATGCTAGGGAGGAAACGGACACCAAGTCTGTCCTGGAGAAGGTGGACCCTCTGAGCTGGAGTCAGGATGGGAGTGGACTGAAGCTAGGCTCACCCCTCAAGATGGAAATGCCACCATTGCCACTCTGGCCTGCTCCAGTGGACACCTGCAGACAGCAGGAAGCTGCGGAACTGGACGGTTCCCAGGGCGGCTGCTCTGGGGTTGGGCTGGCATGGGGGCCTGCTCTTCTGTCCTTTCCCTCTGGGGTCTCAGTTCCCAGTTGCAGCCCCTCAACCCTGGGGGCCACGGTGGTCTCAGGACCGTACTCGGAGGACGGCGTGCAGCGGTAATTGGCCACTTCTTTTCTCCTTTTGCAGAAATGGTGCAGGGGCTCCTCCCAGCTCTGGGTCTCTGGGCCCCAGGACCTCCAGGTCACTGTGCAGAGAACTGGAGGCGGGTGCGCTGACGCAGGGAGAAGTCCATCCTTCTTTTTCTTTTTTCTGGTTTTAATAAATTTTTTTAGATGGACCCAGTGCCTTTATTTTATTTATCTATCCTCATGTGCAGCCGAGGAGAGAACACAGCGCCTCGTACTCCACCCTGAGCCCCAGCCCAGCCCTCGTCTTTATTTTTCTATATCCTAATTTGCACTTCCTTCCTGAGGAAGGTAGGCAACCAGCCAGCGTGCTGGCCACCTCTCTGTGCCATCGTAGAAATGACAGGTATTTCAGTTACAGACGCGAAGGTTCTACAGTTCTCTGCTCAGGCAGGGCTGGGAGACGGAGGCTGGTGCAGGGAGGCCAGCAGGCTTGCTCGAAGCTGCCCAGAGGAAGATGAGGGACTTTTTCTGTCTGGATCTACATCTTCTGGGGCTCAGGGTGCACATGGCTTTTACCAAAGGAGAAGGTATGGTGGGACCAATGGCAGGAAATGGCGTGCAGACCAGCCAGGCCGTGCCCGCCGGAGAGCGAGGCCGCTTTCCTCAGCTTCTGCCAGCCGGGCCCGCTGTTTCCCTCCTCGGCCTGAAGAAGTGAAGATGGGAAAGGCAGATAACTTTTACCAGGAAATGAAAGAAACAAAATCTACGTGGGCTTTTAATTTCACGGGGGCTCAGCAACACCTCCACAGCCAGGAAATCTCCAAATAGCATCGCTTCTCATTGCTGGTTTGAAATGAAGCCGGTCGGTCGGCCGCAGTGGATTCCACCTACGATGCTAATAGCAAAGCCCTCATTCCACTGCATTATAACACCGAAGTATTGTGGTGACTGGAGCCCAACAAATGGTGTTCTTTGTCATCCATTTACTTTGTTGTTGATTTTATGACAACTTTATTGAAAATAATTCACATACCATACAACTTACCCCCTAAAATCTACATGTGCGTGCTTTCGGGTTTATTTTCAGGGTCGTACCATCATCTCGCTGCCATCGGATCTGGGAACATCTCTGTCCCTTAGAAGAGACACCGTAGTCCTTAGCAGTGGGCCCCAGCCTCCTTTCTCCCTTCCCTGCCCCTTGCAACCACGAGTCTACTTTCTGTCTCTCTTGTTCTGTACGTTTCATATAAACAGAGTATTTACAAGGTCTTTTATGACTGACTTCTTTCACATAGTGCACAGTTTCCTGAATTCATCTGTACTTATCTTTTGTTTGGTGCATGTAAAGTCCTACTCTGAGGGGGGTTCTGCAGGCACCTGCCCCTGGCATAAGCAAGAGGGTCTGCGGCATCCTGACGAAGGTCAGGACCCCCTGCTTCTAACTGGCTTCCTGTTCCTTTTCTTTCCTCTTCTGCTTTGAAACTCAGCTGTGCCTTTGTGTGGGCATTGGCAGTGCCAGCAACCTGTGACAGGTCCCAGCTTCCCTGTGAGTTACTGGCCCCGTCCTGGGTCACCCAGGGTGCCAGGCTCCTCTGCTCAGATGTCCCTGGGTAGAAGCAGTTTCCTTGGGAAGTTCCAGGATGAGGCCCCTCTTCTGGCACCTGGGAAGGAAAGACCTCAGACTCAGTCACAATGTCTTGCCCTGTTCCTGAGCAGACAGAGTGGATGTGGGGTGGGGTGGCAGGCCAGGCCCACCACACCCGCTCCCAGGTGCAAGTGGGAGCCCCAGTGCCACTGGCCCCCCAGGGTCCGCCCCGCCTCCCCAGCCCTCAGGAAGCTATCAGCACCTCCAGAGCCCAAGCTTTTCCTGGGAAAGTGTGAATCCTGGCAGCTGGGTGGTTCTGGAATCATAAAAGCTGCACACGGCAGGCGTCTGGGGGCCGAGCCACTGTCTGCGTGTTCCTGTTCCTTCCCGCGTGGGTGGGAGCAGATTGGCAAGCCGGCTGCATGGAGGGGCGTGAGCAGGAGCCGCTCGCTGATGTCTGCTCTCCTGTGCTTCTCCCCCAGCTCCGGAAGAGAAGGAAGTCATTAAGGGACAGTATGGCAAGCTCACGGACGCGTACGGCTGCCTGGGGGAGCTCAGGGTGAAGTCTGGTGAGTGTTCTTCAGCCGCGGCAGCCGCTGGGTCTCCACCCCAGGGCCTGGTGGCTCTTGCGTTCTTGGGGAGGCTGCGGGCTGGGCATTCAGTTTTAACCACTCTAGTTGACAGTAGCCCTGTGGGCACCTGCCTGGGGCAGAGGAGGACGTGGCGCCCACCCGCGTGTGCCAGGAAAGCGCCCCTTCACTCTTTGCTCTCCAGGACCTAAATTTTTCCCGGGTGTGGTCTGGGGCTTCTGCTGCGGGGGTCATTCGTCTGCCTCTGGCTGGGCCAGGTGGGTGGATGAGAACCAGAGGGCAGGGCAGATGCCCCAGACTCTGCATCGCTGGGCTCCCGGGTGTGTGTGGAGGGAGGAGGAGCTGGACGGGGTCAGTGGCCAGGAGGGAAGAGATGCTGACACCGAGGTCCAACGCTGAGAGTGGGAGTGGTCATGGGGAGCGGGGGCGAATTGCACTTGAACATGGCGGCTTGGTCTGGCCAAAGGGACAAGAGCTGGCGGGCAGGAGTGGGCGCCCTGCTAGCTGGCCTGAGACTCAGGGCCAAGACCCTTCTGTGTGTGTCACCTCTGCAGCCCCCTTTCCTTCCTCCTCCCTCTGGCCCTTGCACTTTGCATCATTGTTGCCCTGGGTCATTGATGACCTGGTCATGGACTTTCCCAGCAGCCTCTGGGTCACCACCCTGGGTCCTGCTTGGTAGAAATGGGAATAGCTGTGACTTGTCCAGATTCAGGCCTCGGCTTTTCCGGAACCGGTATGTGGAACTTCTCTGCATCCCACGCAGCCTCTGTTCTTAAAGACCCAGGGCTTTTAAAGCTGGAAAAAAGAACATGGATGTGTCCCCCTGCCTTTCTGGCTCCTTCCTGCCAGGGCTGTTCTACCTCGCTGTGAGGACTCCATCGTCCTTTTCAGACAGGAGCCCTCGAGGAAGTAGTCAGTAGTTCCGTGACAGACAGCACTTGGTCAGGGCTGCTGGGTGTCAGGGGCCAGCCGCAGGTCACTCAGTCAGTCCTGAAGATAAGCCGGTGTGATACCAGGTCTCGGTCCCCGGTCCCCGTGTGCAGCGAAGGAAACAGGCTCAGAAGGTTGAGTCACCTACCTGGAGGGAGCAGCTCAGCAGGGCTCCAAAGCCTCTGCAGCTACCTCCAGCCCCTCCATGAAAACCTGCAGGCTCCGAGGGCCCGGACTGGAATGTTCTCTGTGGTCATCTTCTGTTGTCATGAAGTAGTCCCGAGGCCCTTGGCCTCCACAGGGCTGCTGGGATGACCGCAGACCTGACGGGTGCTCTCCCTCCCCCCAAGGCGGCTGGCATGGTCTCATCCCACGCTGCAGAAAGGGAAGCCCTGGAAACTTGTCCTGTCCTGTGTCTCCCAAGACCCCTGTCCTCGTGGGGTCCCTTCTGGACCAGGAGGGCTCAGTCACATGTGCAGGGACAGTTGGCAAGGTCTTTTTTACATGAGTGATTCCTTTGCTCTCGTGGACTTGGATTCAGGGAAGCAGGGACACAGGCTCAAGTGGTTACCCCCGCCACCAGGCTGTCCGTCCTCCTGGGCGGGGCGGCCAGCAGGATGTCCGAGGAGGACAGGAAGAAGAGTGCCTCTCTGCTCCAGGCACCAGCCAGTTTCCCTGCGCCGTGCTCAGGTCCACTGCCAGGAGTTGGTCCTACAAGAGAAGGGCGGCAGCCCTAGTCCCACAGAAGTCCCGTCAGAGCCAGGCGGCATCTGCGGGGTCCGTGGGGGCTGCTGCAGGGACTTCCGGGGGATGGAGTGTAGGGGAGGTGACTGATTTCCATCCCCAGTGGGTGTCCCCAGTGCCCCGAGGGAGGAGTAAGTGGACACAGCCACAGGCGAACCAGGACAGAGCAGCTGAGCGGGCACACGCCCCGCCGGGGGGAGGGCCATCGGGTCCCAGCCCCCTTCCTTTTGTCTGAGACAGGGTCTCCCTGTGGCCAGGCTGGCCTTGGGCTCCTCTGGGATCCTCCTGCCCCACCTCCTGAGTCACCCAGACTGTGGGGCACCTGCCACCCTGGCGGCCAGCCCTGCTTCTGATGTTCCTGAGGCTCAGCCCCTCCAGCCGTGGTCACTGCTGCGAGTGGTGAAGATTAGGTGGCTCGGGGAACATCAGGGTCCTTTGGCCTGTTTTCTGCACATTTCAGAGTGTTCCTGGGACCTCTGAGAAGTTCCCTGTCTTCTGAAGGCTGGAGAATCCTCGGGGGTCTGGCTTTGCCCTGACGTTCTTTCCCCAGGTCTGTTTCACCCTGGAGTATGTTGAGCCTCGTGGAGTAAAATTCCAACTTTTGGTTACCCCCAAGATGACATCAAGAGGGGCCTCCCTGTTGACTTTCTTGGGCTGAGGTTTTCTGATCCAAGAAAGAAGCTTCTCTCCCTGAAATGCCAGCAAACAGGGGCTATCTCATGATTAGTCAGGGTGTAAGGCTACCTGATATATATAATACAAAGCATAGAAAGTGAGTACAGCAGAAAAGAGAATTTATCTCAGTGATTTTAGGGATTTAATTCCTCTTTAACCCACGCTCTCAAGGCCTTCCTATTTCACAGTTCAAGGGACTCCATTCAAATCCCAGTCTGATGAGTTGTGTCTCCTGGAGTTGAACAGTGCACATACAACCTGTGCATGCGTACATGGCAGCCCTACAAATTCTCCACCAGACAGCCCTCCTGCCTTCCAGTTCCAGCCTCACTGCTGCTTTCTGCATTCATTTAATTTCTCCAGAGCTCTCTTCCCATCTGTAAAATCGGGAAACGGCTTCATCTCTGTCCTGTACTGTCCTTAAGAGCTCTTCATCAGGGGATGCACATCAAGTCTGAGTGAAAACTGTGGGTGTTCCTCAAACACTAAGCGGGCTGGCCACAGGCGTGGTGGGAGCAGCGGCTGTCCAGAGGCTGATGGGACGAGGGGAGAAGCCTGTGCACCCCACCCCCGCCCTGCCCCAGTGCTGCCTGAGAAGCTCTGCCGTCTAGTCCTGTCTCTGGGAGAGCTGGGGGCGGGCTGCCCTGCAGAGGGCTCTCCCGAGGACGGGTGTGAAGTCAAGGGCCCAGCGGTGGCCTAGGGTGGTTGGCTCCTTGGACTGTCACTCTGTGCTGGCTGCAGACAGCCAATTTCCATGTCTGGTCCCTTCAGACTGAAGCTTCTCAGGAGCGGGCAGTTTCGCCTTTGGCCTTGGATTCGGGGTGCGCAGCGTTCCTGAAAGGGACGGCCTTCGTGCCTTAGCATGATTCATTGACTATTCCTGCCCAGCGGGGTGCTGATAAATACTGGGCTCCCGATGGTGGGGGAGAGCTGGAGGGTGGGTTTCCCAACCTCCGTGGTGGTTGACTGTGCTGGCCGTGGCGGACTTCAGGCTGCCTCCATGGAGCTGGGGACACGATGGAACTGTCACCAGTGGGGGGACGTGGCTCCTGCCAGGTGCTGTGGGCAGCCCTTCGTGCTCCTCACCAGCAGGGGGCAAGGGCTGGAGACCACGCGGCATGCAGGACTCTGAGCCCATTAGGTCAGGGCAGCTCCCCCTCTGGGCAGTCCTCCTACTCTGGAGGGACAGCTTGGATGTCCCAGTCCTTGGAGGCCCCAGTGTGCGTGGCCCGGGAGGTGGAGGACTGGGAAGGGGTCGCAGGCACCCCGGTTGGGGCTGGTGTGGATGGCTGGGGAAATCCGTCCAAGCCCGCGTGAGAAAGGCCAGCAGGGGGGACCTGGAGGCTTGGGCTGTCACAGAGCAGGCCTGTGTCTGCGCAGGACCATCCTCATCCCTGGTCTGACAGGTGGCCACCTCTGGCTGGCTGAGCTGAGGACCCTGGTGCTCATCTAGGGTTGGGGGAATTGGGCAGCTTCTAACTGGGAGCTGCTTTGAAGGCAGAACTGTCGGGGGAGGAGTCTCTACGCTGACACTGCAGTTTCAGGGTTTTGTTTTTTGGGGTTTTTTTTGGTCCTGAGGGTTAAACCCAGGTGCTTTACCCTCAGCAGCATCCAGTCCTTTTTTATTTTTTATTTTGGGCAGGGTCTTGCTGAGTCGCCCAGGCAGGCCTGGAATTGGAGATCCTCCTGCCTCAGCCTCCTGAGGCGCTGGGATGACAGGTGTGCACCCCTGCACCCAGCTGGGTTATTTAAAAAGTCATTATTGTGGTAAAATGTGTGACATACAGCCTGCCGAGCGCAGCCAGGTGGCCCTGACGCTGCCTGCGGTGCAGCTGCTCCGCCATCTGCCGTGCATCTCCAGGACTCGCGGTGTCCTCCCAGCTAACCTTCTGCCCCAGAAGCAACGTGCTTGGGTTGTTTTACCCATCCTTCCAGCTCCGCGGCTGCAGGCGGTGTCCAGATGAGCCTCTGCCCTCCTGGCTGTGTGTGGGGGTGTCCCCACGTCCCTTTCTGGCCCGTCACCCACTCTTGTCTTCTCCCCACCTCACTCTGGCCCATGTGTGGTCTTGCTTTAGCTGGAGCCCGGGGCCTGGAGCATTCACCTGGAAGGGACATGGAGGCCATCTGGTGCACCCTTCCTGAGGTCCAGACAGCAGGGAGACCGGTCCAAGACCCTGCAGGTCCCTGGAGGGTGCAGAGCCCAGAGCCCAGAGCCCGGTCTTCTGAGTTTGATTCTTCCCTTGCTATAAGATGCTTATTCCTTAAGTCACTGGCCCAGCCTCGGCTGACACTTCTGAGACCCTCAGTCTGGGTTTGCTTCTTGGTTGTCTCACAAAAGCACAGCCCAGATCCTGGGCCAGGGTGACCTCAGGAGGGGCCTCATGCCAGAGGCAGGTGAATCCAACAGGTCCTGCTCTGCCCGCAAGGATGCCTCTGTGGTGGTCGCTGGCCTGCGTTGCACTGATGGGTGGGCAGGGGCAGTGCCCCCAAGCCATCTGGTGACAGGATTGAACCCGGACACTTCCTTAAAATCTGTGGTACACAGACAAAGGCTGTCCAACAAGATCGGGAAGGCCAGCCGGGTGTGGTGGCGCACACCTATAATCACAGGGGCTCGGGAGGCGGAGGCAGGAACATCGTGAGTTCAAAGCCAGCCTCAGCAACTTACCAAGACCCTGTCTTTAAATAAAAAATAGAAAGGGCTGGGGATATGGCTCAGGGGAAGGACAGAGTGGGAAGGACAGAGTGGAAGAAAGAGGAAGCCACGCATAGGGGGCGGAGCCTCCTGGGGAGGCTGCCAGGTGAGACCGGAAGCTCGGCTTTAGGTTCCTCTGCAGCCATACACCATGTCTGAGGGGCACAGACAGGGGCTCTGAGCCAGACAATTCCAGGTCCTCGACTCCTCCCCGTCACTGCCCCAAGCGCGGAGGGCAGGTCTCTTGTCCCCACTGCCCCCACCCCCACGGAGCTTCCTTGCCCACAGTGTTGGAAGTCAGTCGTGCCAGGGACGCAGGTAGAGGCTGGTTTGCAGGTGGGGGATGGCCAGTGAAGGCCCTGAGCGGGGAGCCCACAGCTGACCTCTGGCAGGGACTCTGTAGACAGGCCGCTGCTGTTGTTTAGTACTGGCTTAGGAGGACCCCGAGAATCAAGGGGCACGTCTGCAGCGAGCCCCTTTCTTTCCCATCTGTGAACACAAACAAATTTGCGTTGTGTTTACGTCTAGGAAGACGAGCCGCAGACCTAGAGGCGGGGCAGACTCTGCTTTCCCTCTACCAAGAAATGCCGTCCACCTGTCGAGACGAGATGCCTTCCTGACTCAGTTTACCTTTTGCCCAGACGTTTTACTTCCGTCGTGCCGCTCTATGCTGCTCGACCCCCCCGGGCACTGGACACAGCTGCAATGATGAACCAGCACAAGCTCTTAGACCCCGAGCGTAGGCGCCAAACCCCGCCTGCTGACTGGGGGACCTGTGGCACTGCCCTTCCCGTTCTTCTTAAGCGCTCCCTCATGCCACGGGCCCCTCCACGCCTCCTCTGGGTCCCTGGCCTGCCAGGAGCTGCCGGCTCCCTTCACAGCAGCCTGGGCCTCCTGCCAGGGACACAGCCCCCACGAAGAGACCGCAGAGGGAGTCGGGTAGAAACCCACCGCCTGTGTTGGACGGGGGGTGGGAGGCAGGGTTTTCCATGCCTCTTCCTGAGCCCACTCCTCGGCTAGACCACAGAGGCTTCCCTGAGGCCGTGGGACTCTGCGTCCTTAGGGCTGAGAACTGAGTCCCACCTAAACTCCCCCTGTCCTGTTGAGACACACCGACACTCAGGGCTCCTCGTCCACGGCATGACTTCCTTGGTGACGGTGGGAGTGGACAGCTGGGAGAGGAGCCTGTGTCCTGGCCTGTGGGTGCCCCTCCCCCTACGATGAACCCTGTTGGGCAGCATGGTTCCCGCACTGTGAGCTGGGGACATTAGGATCCAGCACTCTATGTGGTGGCCACTGGCCACGTGGAGGGAGTCTTGCTGGGAGGGATCCCTGAGACCTCACTGGGGCGGGAAGAGTTCTCTGGGCCCGAGGCTTCTCCTGGGTCCTGTCCTTTGATGGGGGCAGTGTCCCATGTCCTTGGGGCACCGTGTTGTGTGATGGGGGACATGGAAGAGTGGCGGCCCCAAGGGGTGTGGGGGGCGGCGGTGCAGGAATCTCCCAGCGAGTGTTCCCAGACACCTGTGTCCTGGGAGACACCAGTGCCCAGAGGAACCGCCTGCTGAGAGACTCAGGCAGGATCCGGCCGACGGCTCTGTGTGCCTAGGTGGTGCCTGGAGGGACCCCTGCCCTGCTTCAGGGGCCCGGTAGGCTCCTTGGAGGAGAAGGCGTCGGCCTGGTGAGAGTGGAGGGCTGAGGTGGCGGTGCCCACAGAGCCTGGGAAGGCCAGCAGCTAGAGTGCGGGGGTCTGGAGACCTTCCGTCCTGCAGGACAGAGGCTGGGAGGTGACTGGGAGAGGGGCGGTCTCGCTGGGTAGGTGACTGTGGGACGTCTGGGCGAAGCCCAGGGTGGATAGCATGCACATGTGAGAGCCACAGAGGCCACCCCTCCAGGGCAGCAGGCCTGGGAACGTCCCTCCACCAGTGGGGCGGGACAAGAGGGCAGGGGACAGAGGAAGGTCACCTCAGGAAGGGGTGTCGGGGGAGCCGTGGAGGGATTTATGTCTGATCAGACAGGGTTGGGAAGGCCACTTCTGAGACTACTGTGAGGGACTGACCAGGTCCAAGTCAAGGCAGTGGCCAGGAGGGAGTGGGCAGGGGTGGGAGGCTGCAGGTCGGACGTGGTGGAGGGCTGGGGTCTGGAAGGCTCACCCAGAGGGTCTGTGCAAGCGGGGACTCCCCACCCAGGCGTGGGTGCCGCTGGGGAGGGCGCTGCTGCGACTGTCCTGGGGTGAGCCCCCAGCCAGCCCTTCAACTCTCCTGCCTGACTTCCCTTCCAGGTGGCGCTTCCCTGAGCTTCCTGGTGTTGGTGACAGGCTGCACGTCGGTGGGCAGAATTCCAGATGCAGAAATCTTCAAAATCACCGCCACGGATTTTTACCCTCTCCAGGAGGAGGCCAAGGAGGAGGACCGGCTGCTGGCCTTGAGGAAGATCCTCAGCTCCGGGGTGTTCTACTTTGCGTGGCCCAACGATGGCTCCCGCTTTGACCTGACCGTGCGGGCGCAGAAGCAGGGTGATGACCGCTCTGAGTGGGGGAACGCCTTCTTCTGGTGAGGGGACTCTCCTGGCACCTTCCTTGAGCCCCCCCGCACCAGCCCCAGGAGTCTGGGTCTCCTCTGGAGGCTGAGGGTCGAGATCCATGCCCACTCTGCACAACGAGGAGCACACTCCCCCTGCATCCCCGTGAGCCCCGGCACACTTGGGAACTGTGTTCAGGTGGCCCGTGTAGACGTAGAAAATCAGAGCTTGGTGAGTGAGGGCAGTCGGGTCGGGGTCTGCAGGTGCTGCCTGCACAGCGGGCCCTGCCCAGTGCCTCTGCCTGAGCTGCTCTTGGGGCATCAGAGCCCTGGGTATCTGCCATGTCCACAGCTTTTCTGCTGGCATCCCCGAGGCGCCACGTGGCAGGCACCCGTCTAAGCTCTCTGCAGATGCTAACTCGGAATCCTCATGACCTATAAGGTAGGGTCTGTGACCCCATGTTACAGAGAGGGAGACTGAGGCATGAACAAGTGGGGGAATTTGCACACTTCACACACCTGGCAAGTGGCAGAGCCAGGATTTGAACCCAGGCATTCTGGCTCTAGACCCCAAACTGGTCATCACAACACTAAACCAGATCAACAGGCAGACTGAGCATCTAGCCTGGGGAGCTTTGCAGAGATGTGACCAGACGGCTGGGCTGGGTTCTGTGGGGGATCCTTTGGGCTCCACTCCGTCAGGACGGGGTATGAGTGGGCGACACTGTCAGTGATCTGTCAGCCTCCTGGCTGGGGTTATGACCCTGCCGCGTCCTGCAGAGGAGCCAAGGGGCAGTGATTGTGCAGGCCCTGGGCCCTTGTTGACGCTGTTCCCTCGGCTCGCCCTGGAGATGGGCAGAGACAGGGCAGAGCAGCCGAGCGGGGCCTGCTGTGCCTGTTCCCAGGCATCAGGGATGGCGCCATCCACCTGGGGGCTGTTCTGATTTCCCAGCCCTGTTACAGGTCTGGTGCAGCTGGTCCCTTCTCCCTGTGCCTAACCCCTTTGCCCACACAGGGCCATCGGAGGTCTTCCCTTGGGGCTTTGGCTCCCGGCTCGTGAATTCTTCCCTTCTGTTAAGAAAGGGGCCCTGGCCATGTCTGTGTCCCTCCCACGCGCCACCCATGTGCTCCTCGGTTCTCTTTCCCCACCCTGGGGCTCATACTTCAGGTGCATGCGACTCTCCTGCCGGTCTTGTTAGGATGCAGAGCCCGGTGCACAGCTCTGCGCCAGGACCGAGAGTCCTCTCGCTTTTCCAACCAGCTGCCTGCGGTGGTCTGCAGGCCACGGGCTCAGCCGCAGGCTCAGGGATCAGCATTGCTGTGAGTGGCTGGCTCCATTTTGTGGGGGCAGCATGGGTCCCACGGGGAGCTGAGCCGTGGACTGTGGATGATGAGACTCTGAGGACTGTGGGGAGCAGAGGCAGGAACCTGCAGAGATGGGGTCTTCCTTGGAGCCGTTAGGAGACCTCTGGGTTGTCTTTCCCTAGCACATACTTAAGTGCCAGCTCTGTGGCTGGAGATTGAGAGACCGATGACATTGAGCAGAGAGGGGTCTAGGGAAGGGGAGGTCCCCCTGGTGCCCCTTTTTGGAATGGACTCCAGAGTAGATCTGCAGTTGGTGAGGAGGAAGCAGCTGTGCAGGGTGCCTGGTGTCCACTGGTGCCCACTCGGGGGCCTGGTGTGGGAGCTCAGGGTGGGGCCCACAAAACCGCCCATTCTCAGTCGTTGGCAGACTGACCCTGGGCCTGTTTGCCTCACCCTGCCATGTGGGGTGCAGCCTCTGAAGCGTTGCTTCCCACAGTCACGTCCTGGCCGGGGGCCTGGAGCCGCTTCCCTTACCGGTGGGCCTCCTCCTCCCAGAGGGCCAGGCAGCGTCTCTAGAAACAGATTATTCCAACTCAAGCATTTGCCAAGAGCCCCTCCTGCCCCTGGTGACCGGCTGGCTCTGGAATCTGGAGGCCTGGCCTCTGCACCACAGTGGTTTACCTTGGGAAGTTTAGCGAGTGACTCAGAAGAGGGAAGGCTCTTCGCACAAACTTTGTGGTTATTGGTTTTCATGCAAAGCAGCTCAGTGGGGGCAGAAGCAGGCCAGGCTCCCTGCAGGGTGAAGGTGGCCACAGTCGCAGTTGAGGAAGCTGGCCCTTCAAAGAGGGCCTTCCAGAAGCTGCCTGAGATCTGCCAGAGCTCAGCACAGATTTCAAGCAGTGGGAACGCGGTGCTGTTTTGAGGAAGCTCCAGGGCAGGAATCAGGTCGCCTTTTTTAAACAAGTAGGGCACTGTGACCTCGATTTACTCCAGACCCTGTCAGAGGGAGTCCCCCAGGGCCAGGCCTCAGAATGGCACTGCCAGATCCTCTGAGTGTGGGGGAGGCCAGGCGGCCCGGGGGTGGGAGGGTGTGAGTCTGTTTGTAAGTGCTAGGCCTTCATCAAGGGGCTGGGGCTGGAGAAACCCCCTGCCACCAACTGCTCTGTGACCTTGGGAAGTACTTCACTTCTCATGCCTCAGTTTCTTTATCTGTAAAAGGGGTTCTGCTAACGCCTCTCACTCGTGGTCATGTCAAGGCCCTGGTGAGTTAGCCCACCCCAGAGCGTGCACCTGGCTTGCGTCTTTATCACTACAGACTCCAGAGCCCAGAAGAGTCCCCCTGGTGTGGGGGGAACTGTGGAGCTTTTTGTTAAGTTTCAGTTTCATCTCTTTTTTACTTCATATGCACATGGTAGTACCAGTGCATGTATGGTATGATATTTAAATTAGTGTGCATAAATTCAATGATTATTTTTATCATTTGTCATGACCACAACTATGATTTAATCCAAATGTATGGTTAAATTCTTTGCTGATGGTGTTCCAAAGTGTGTGGTGGCCGCGGTCCACACTGAGGGTCCTGTGAGCCCCTGCCAGGTGCCAACTGGCTCAACCCAGCTCTGCTCCCCTTTGCAGATGCTGTCTACACACATGGCGGTGGCTTTGGGAGAGGGCTTCTTGCTTCTTCCTCCTGTGCTGTCACAGTGGGCCTGCCATCGGGGTCTGTCTGAAGCACACGAGCTTCCTGGGTCTGTACAGCCCCTGTTCTCGTGGGCACAGTGCACCCCCTCCCCCTGAGCCGAAGCCAGGCCCCACAGGTGCCCACCCCACTGGCTTTGGGTGCTGCGCTTGCTGGAGGCTGTCAGGTGACCCCGATTGGTTCCTGTTTTGCAGGAACCAGCTGCTGCACGTGCCCCTGAGGCAGCACCAGGTGAGCTGCTGTGACTGGCTGCTGAAGGTCATCTGCGGCGTGGTGGCCATCCGCACAGTGTACGCATCGCACAAGCAGGCCAAGGCCTGCCTCATCTCACGCATCAGCTGCGAGCGTGCCGGCGCCCGCTTCCACACTCGAGGCGTGAACGACGATGGCCACGTGTCCAACTTCGTGGAGACAGAGCAGGTCGGTGTTTCTGCTGGGGCAGCAGCGGCCCTGATGGCATGGAGCTGGTTCTGATCGTGGCTTCTGTCTGTGTGTCTGCCACTGGAACTCCATGTGAACATGTGGCCTCTGGTTGGCATGGCCTGTCTCTCGAGTCTCATCTCATGCTTGCTTACACGAGGTGTTTCTAACCAAAAGCCATCAGGAATGTTTGCACGGCCAGGAAAGGTGGCGCTTGTTCTGGAGCAGCGGTCAGATAAACCAGTAGGGCTTGAAAAAAAATTGTAGGAAGAAAGGTGGACCAGCACCAGAAGAGGAAGGGAAGCAGCCGGTGGTCACTCTAAAGGAGCTGACCTCCATCCGGACGCATGGGTGGCACCCGGCAGCCCGGAAGCGCGCCTGTGGCGTGGCAGTGGCTTTCCGCTCCCGTGGAACAGAACCAGCTGTGAAATCCCTTGTCGGCGTTGCTCCCCAACTCCTCTTCTCATTCCCAGAGACACAGACTCACAACTTGTTTTCTGCTCTTTCTCCCTGTAGGATGGTGCCGCCTGATAGAATAACAGGGATCAGCTCTCAGAAAGGACGCCCGGGGGGCACTGTTGTGACACTGGGTGGCAGGCTGCACACCTGCGTGGAGCACAGGTGTGGCTCCGCCTCCCTCTCTGCGGCTGGGGGAGGTGCTCCTCGGGAGGACTTCAGCCAGTTCACTCAGCACCGTTTTGCACACCCGCCTCCACTGCTTGTGAGCGTGTGCATGTTCAGGAGTTCAAGGGCGCGGGGCGCCGTTTGCAGGAGCCAGCTGGTGCACCCAGAGGTGCGGGAGTCAGGCGCTCCCAGGAGGGACCCCGGAACAGGAGCCCCCAGCCGAGCGCAGGGGCAGTGACTTGCCTGTGGCTCTTCACAGTGCTTGCTGTCCTGGATGTTGACAAGGCTGCTCAATAACTATCCCGTAAAAAAGTGAGGGAGAGACAGAATATATGTCCCCCCACCGGAGGCCATTTTCTTTGTTCTTGCTCCTGTCTGCTTGATGACATGCACCTTCATTAGCACTTTGTCCTGGACATTTAAATGAGTGTGCACAAATTCAACATTATTTTTATCATTTGTTGTTGCCACAGCTATGATTTAATTCAAACTTCGACAAAGTTGCTCTTCAGACCCCCCAGTTCCCTCAGCAGATCTTCATTGTTTATCACCTGCTGTGAGTTGTGTGCTGTGCTGGGGACAGGGGACCAAAGGAGGGTGCGCAAAGTCAACATGATAGAGACCTTGAGTTTCCTGAAACCATGGTGGGGCCCCGGAGGGAGTCCCTGAGCCCAGCTCCACCACATTCTCCATCTCACCCTGAGGCACACCATCCCTTATTTGGCCCAGGTGTTGGTTTGTCCAAGGTTTTTGGATTTAAACCAGTTTAAGGAGGGAAAAAAAAGAACAACAACAACTCACTGGTCTCATCTGCTGCATCTTACCCAGAGCTTCCTTAGGGAGACTGCTGCCCTCCACACATCTACCCTTTCCTAAAAGACAGGACATTTTAACACTGGACACCTCGAGTTTCCTGGGGACCCTGCAGTGAAGCCCCCCACACTGGATGGCTTAAAACAATGGGCATTGTCTTGGTTCTGGAGGCTGGAGCATGACCTGGAGGTGTCAGGAAGGGCTGTGTTGGGGGAGAAAGGATTCTTTCTCGCCTCTTCTCCCTTCTGGGGGCCCCAGATGTAACCAGGCCGAGACACAGCACCCCAGTCTCAACCTCCTCTCTCCGTTTCTCTCTGTAAGGACAGTAGTCCTAGTGGGTCCAGGGCTCGCCCTCCTCCAGCGTGGCCTTAGTTATCTAGTTACACCTACAGAGACCCTGTTTGCCCACAGGGTCACGGTTTGAAGTGTGTGGGCTAGAACTTGAACGTGTCTTTTTTGGAAGGGTACACTTCAGCTCTCAGCTGTGAAAGACTGCTTTGGACACAATGCATTCAGCAGTGGGAAAAACCTCCCTGTGATCTCAGCTTTTCTCGTTTTCTGCAGACTAGCAGACATCTCCATAGACTCCGTTGGGGCTTTGCTCTGGTTATTTCCTGCTGTGTGCCCAGGACGTAGGTGTGGCTCTTGTTGTCCCGGTTTGCTTGTTAGGGTTTGGGGCAGACATTTTGCCCCATATCTCATCGTCTTCCACGTGGGGCCTTAGAGACAGCACCAGCAGGCTCCTCCAACTTCTGGGGAGCAGCCCTGTCTTAGTCTCCTTTCTGTTGTTAGTAATGCAATACCGCGGTCTGGGTAAATTATGAAGAAAACCGGCTTCTTTTGGTTCACAGTCCTGGTCCAAGGTTGAGGGGCCATGTCTGACCTTCTTGCAGGGTTAGCCTTGGTACGGGGCCTCACACGGTGAGAGAAGGGGCACACGGGAGGCCTAACCAAGCTAGATGGGCAAGCCACTCTCGGATATCTGCCTGAGGACAGAGTCCAATCCCTCTTAAAGATCCCAGCAGTTCCACCTCTTGTAATGGCCATGGGTTTCACCGAGTTTCAGAGGGGCCGCACCATAGCAAGCCACACCATGGCATAACGCCTCTACCCCACTTCCTTCTGGGCATTAGGGTGGGTTCCCTCCACCCATAGGCCTTGGTGGGTTTTCCTGGTTTCTGCTTTCTGTCCCTTTTCCTCCTTGGGTCAGACAGTGCTGGTGTCTTCATGAAGTCCCTGCCAGACCTTGCTCCCAGGAGCAGCAGACATTGACAGGCAGCCGGGCTCCGCCATCTTCTGTCCACCCAGAGACGCAGGCAGCGGCAGTCACCGGCCCCCACCTACCGAGAGGGTGTAACTTCACCCCAGGGTGACTTTGTTTTCCCCAGACATGACGGAGCTGCGTGGTTTTGTTTGTTGTTGGGTGTGTGCGTTTCAGGCTGCCCTGATGGACCCCGTGGGAAGGAGGAGCCCAGGCTGGCTCAGGTCATCAGAGATCCCATGCAGTCTGGCCACTATGATGCTGGGGAGAAGGTGCCCCTCTGGCGAGGGGGATGTCCCTTCTCAGAGCTGTGTCCAGGGTTATCCTCGACAGCAACCTGGAAGAAACCCTGGGCCCTTCGGTAGAGTCTGCTTGTGAGCTCCTGGCCATGGGGCACGGGATGCGCCAGGAACAAGGTGCAGAGGCGGCCACCCTCCCAGGGTGCTCCCCAGCCATGGCTCCGTTGCTGGCCTCCTGCCTGGCTCTCGGCCTTCTAATAACACCAGGAGCCCGAGCCAGGTGCAAGGAGCCGCAGCCCGCTGGGTAAACGTAGCTGGTAGCAGTTTGCGCATTTACGACCCCGGTGGTCTGATGGGAGCGGGGTGGGTCTACTCCCTGGAGTCTGCGGAGCAGGACTGTAGGCCCCTGGGCCGGTGGTGTCCAAGGCAGAGCGTCTGTGCTCCTGGTGAGGGAGCAGATCGCAGGGCTCTGAGGCCTCCCTGCGTGTTCCGGTGGCGTGGCGTTCACCCGGCGGCTGGGCTTCCTCCTCTCCACCTGAAAGTGGCGGGCTTTGTATCTGGTCACCTCACCCAGAGGGAAGGAGGCTTGTCGGGGGGGTGTTGCCACAGGCCTCTGCTGGCCAGGGGCCCTGCTGGGGACAGGAGTCTTCAGACCTGAGCCGTCCTCTGGGGAAGCGGAGGCTCTACAGTGGCCCTGGTACGGCCAGATGGCCCTTGCAGGCATCACTGGTGAACAGTCGGGACCACACAAGGAGCAGAGTGGCCTTGGTGGAGGCTCTGAGAGGCCTGGCTTTGGTGAACTGGGGCTCCGGGAGCCCAGCAGGGCCGGCAGCCCTCCCTCTATGGCGTCTGCAGTCCTCCTCCTAGGCTGGCTGCGTGCGTGCTTGTCACACGTGTTCTGTGGTGGCGTTGTGTGTATATTTGTGTGTCATGTGCCCTTGTGTGTGCACAGTGTCATGTGCTCGTGGTGAGTGGCATCCTGAGCTCCTTGGGCAGAAGCCTTGAGTCTTTCAACTCTGCCATGAGTCATACGGGGGACACTACAGCAGTGACTCACTGTGCAGAAAAACAGCCCAAAAAGTCCCTCAGTCCATCAAAAAAATATTTTTTGATTATAGGAGATAAGTCCACCAAGTGACTGGGCTATTGGGGTATGACAGGGTGTGCTCCCCAGAGGGCAGGCATGGAAGGATCTGGTTTGGAAACACGGGGCGGGGACGTAGGAGTCCAGCAGGAGCCTTTCAGATGGAGCTGTGTACACGGTTTGCCTATTCTGCGTTCCAAACCCTTTCTTTTTATGGCCCAGGACACTGGCCTCTCAGGGTGGTCTCTCTGCCGCCCAGTCCAGGAGCCACACTCCTGCTGGCCTCCCGTGGCCCTGGGGCTCCGTCCTTCCTGGAAGGGCTTCTATTTGCCCTCTGGGGCCTGTGGCTCCTCCTGGTCTCCCTCCTAGTCCTGTCTGTCCTTGGTTCCCTCCTCTCCCCCCGCCTCATCCCGTTTGCCTGGTGTCCTGCCCCTGCCCCGGCCCTTGACTCCCTGATTGCCTCGTCCATGCTCACAGCAGCTGCAGGCTTCGAGTGGCTGCTCCCAACCCTCCCTGACTGTGCATCAGGTGACAATGACTTCGTTAGAGAGAGGGAGACGGAAAGAGGTTCACTAATGTACCCAAGGCCATTCTGCTGGGCAGGGAGTTTGCAAGGTGGAAGTCAGACTAGACTGGGCTCTCGGGGCTGTGTCACTCTTCATTCGGCCTCCCCCAGGGCTCCCAGTGCTGGCCATGACAGAGGCACCGGGAGGTGAGATGGCACCCACCCCTGATGTTCAGACTGTCCTTTTGCCCAGAGGAGGTACTGGGGGCCAGACGTGGACCTGAGGTCCATGTGGGGGACACGGGTGGTTTTCCCAGGGAGGTGGCCTTCCTGCTACCGTTCAGAAGCTGGTTCTGAGCAAGTGCAGCTCAGGAGGCCCTAGGTGGGGGCCAGAAGCTGTGCTACTGTCATGTGGTCATCAGAGTGAAGGATGAGAGTCCCTTAGCTCGGGTCAGATCCTGGGCTTGCTAACAGTTCATGCTAGCAGGTGACCCAGCTGGTTTCTTCCTGAGGAATCTGAACCTGTGTGGCCCACAGTGTCGGTCAGTTGCTGTCCTTAACCTCATGGTAGTGTTCAGGCCTGTGGTCATTTGAACAACTGCTATTTTGCCCTGTTTTTGTTAGAATAGTGGAAGGTCACAAATCCACTGGTGGTTAGTACCTGGAAACAGACCGCACATTCCGAGCCCAGTGCTGCTTCTCCTTGGAGACTAGAGCTAGAATTACAGTTTGCAGCCTAGATACAAGTCTGGTGTCATTCCTGTGGTCCAGGGACCTGTGGTCCCCTGCCGAATTACTAATGCATGTGTGATCTGAGTGTGCTCTGCCTGCGTGGAAAGCCACCCTGTAAGGGAGCAGCCTGGTTAGCAATGGAAAGGACTCTCAGAGGCGCCTGGGCTGGCCCAGCCAGCCAGGGTAGAGTTGCACAGATAAAGGGCAGGATCTGATAACCACAGCCTTCCCCTGGGTGCTCAGGACTGGACTTTTTGTCCTTCAGACTCCCTTGCGCTCCAGTGTGACTGGAGGCCTGTAGGCACATTCTGAATAACAGGGAGGGGGGACATTTTTTAAAGCCTAAGTGTCATTTGCTTCTGTGCAAGGGCTGTGCACTGGAAGCTCAGGGATACTGTGTTGCTTCGGCTGATTGAGAAGTGTGTTTAAAGAACAGTGGTGGCCCAGGGCCAGGACCCAGTGCAAATTCAAGTTGAGTCTTGCCTTACGCTGCAAAGCACAGACTGACAGGTGCGGGCGGCGAGGTCCTCTGGCTGTATTGCTTGTTCATTTTGTTTCATTTAATCCTTTCCCAGTAGCTGTCTGCTCTTTAGCTATTGGACAGGTAAAAATAGAGGCTCTAAGGAAGGTTTAGCTAAACCCCAGAGCACATCTGCTTTTATTCCTCAATAGGGGTGGGGGGTGCAGGGCTTATAGGGAGGTGGGTAAGGTTGCATCCTAGGAGGGTGAATTCCCACAGACCCCAGGTGCCAGGTCTGGGGACCTCCAGCCCACTCCAGACCCCTCCTCAGAGGCTGGCCAGCAGCTGGCATGCCCTGTGGGTCAGGAAACAGCACCAGCCATGCTGGGTGAGAGAGCAGAGGGCACCGAAGTCCACTGCGTGCCCTTCACGGCTGGTGTCAGGTCGCAGGCACCAGATCCTGTTACTGGCCCAGGACCTTCAGTTTCATTGAAGAATACCTTTCCTTCTGTTTCCTTCTGCTGCAGACGATCTACATGGATGATGGAGTGTCGTCCTTCGTCCAGATCAGAGGCTCTGTTCCGCTGTTTTGGGAGCAACCAGGGCTTCAGGTAGGTGATTTAAACAAGGACTATGTCCGCCTGTGTAACAGTTCCTCTGCCCTTCCCTTTGATAACGGGCTCAATGTTCCGTGTGTAGTTTCTGGTCTTTTCTTAAGACCATCTGTATCGAGCTGAGCTCTGTGTGTGTGTGTGTGTGTGTGTGTGTGTGTGTGTGTGTGTGCGCACGCGCGTGTGTGCATGCACCTACGAACTGTGCCTGGTGTTTGCTGTTGACCTGGGTGCAGACTGGGACCCTGCTGGGGGGCCCAGAGCATGCCTGGGAGGGTTGCCGTAGGTGGGACCCTAAGTTGGTGTGCCGAGCGAGGATGTGTTTTGAGAGCTGCAGCTCTTGCAGGGGCCTTAGAAGGGTCTGGGGACCCTTTGTGGTAGTGTCATGTGTCTGGTGCTCAGGATGCCTGTGTGCCACGTGAAGATTGCACAGAGCTTTCTTGTGGTTGCTAAAAATACCCTGAAGCATCCAAAGCAGGGTGCGGGTCGGTGCCAGCGAGATTTGGCTTCTGTGTCCTGGGAAGAGTTCAAGGGCTGTGGACTCGGTCCAAGAACACGCTTGTCAATGAAGGCTCTGCTGCTCCCTGTGCAAGGCAGATCAGGGCAGAGCGGACTGGAGATTCCCCACACTGACCCCCATCTTCTCCCCTGTCCTGGGGAGCACGGGTGCCTACAGAAAGCCCGTCTCCTGGGGCCTTGGTCACCTTCAGCTCTCCTTACCAAGGGCTCTCGTGTGACTGCGTTTGGATGGGCAGCCAGAGGCTGAAGAGGCCCCAGGTGCTGTGTGCCAGGTAGTTAGGGGTGTTGGACACAGTGGGGCTTAGACACCTGGCTTGAGTTCAGCTACTTGGCCCAGTGCTGCTGGTAGGTACGCCTCTTGTCCCCAGGTGTGTCACCTTGCTGCCTTGATGGTGCTGGCATGTCGGCTAACTGCCACACCAGCTCTGAGAGTGAGGTGGATGGTTGAGCATCTCATTGGGTCTCTGGGTTCTGTGGGGGGAGGTTCATGGACAAGTCTTCACACTGGAAGAATGACCCAGAGGTAGGGGGACGGCGGTGGCCTTGAGAGGCAGCAAAGGCAAGCGAGCTGGCGCTCTGACCTGACAAGGAAAGCTGGCCCTGTGCTTCCGAAGGAACTTTGTTTCTGAGATACGGCTTCCTTACCGTCAGCTCTCCCATTGAGAACACCCAGCTCGGCAGCCCGTTCACAGGGTGGTGAGCCGGGCACTGTTGTCTAACCTTGGAACACTCCCGTTGCTGCTGGAAACCCGTGTCCGCCTCAGCTCGGGCTCAGGCCTGGTAGCTCCCGGCTCCTTTCTGACACTACAGAGCTCCCGTTCCAGGCCACCGAATGGGCCTTCAGCCAGTTCCCATCCCAGCTGATGGAAACTTAATGTTCTTTAAATTTGGAATTTTCCTTTGGAAACGACTTGCTCTGTATTTAAGAGGACAAAAATCATAGGTCAGACAAGTGTAGTACAGGAAGGAATCGGGAGACCATGTCATGTTTCAAGGGCAATTTGTAAGAAATCTGCCAGTTGGGGAGGTGATCATGACCATCCTAGAATTTTGGAAGGACCCTTTAGAGTTATCTGTTTTGCCCTCAAACTCGGGGGTCCTTCTCTAGGACCCCAGAGGCCATGCTCTGGGCCACACCTGGGGATGGCTCTGATTGACTGTGACTCCCTCCTGGGACCATGCCACCGTCTGTCGCGACAGGTGATCAGTGACAGGAATAAGCCTGAGTCTTCCTCCCATGGCCCACCTGCCGTCTGGAGGGCTCCTTATGGTCTTCCCTCTGCCATTTTGTCTCCTCTAAGGCCTTCCACCTTCCTGGCCTCTTGGGTCCCATTTCTAGGACTCTTGGTGTTTTCTGGTTTCTCTCATCTGAAAAACAAAACCAAGCTTGTCAGTCCCTTCTTTAATTTTGGTCTCCAGCTTGACCTTGGCGATGCTGCAGGTGCAGCCTGACCCTGCCGTGGAACGGCTGTGCCTCGGTCCGATGGGAGCCAGGGCCATGGGACATGGATGCTCAGCTTTCTGGCAGCACTTCACCCTCTAGATTGCTAACTTGAGCTTCCCTGAAGCCTGCGTGGTGTCTTCAAACGCAGTTCTAACGGCTTTTGTTAATCTTGTTAGGGATTTATTGACCTCTGGGCCTGAGGCCTGTGCTTATCCTCTTATCATCTGCCATTGAAGAGAGATTAAGTCATCCTCAGAGGGCACCAGGAGGGCAGCTCTCCATGGTGGGCAGTGGCCACTCAGTCTTGACTTCAAAGCAGGCTTCAGGATCAGTTCTGGCTGTTTGCCTCCGTTTCAAGCTTTTCACCTTCTTTCTTCACTTAGGATGAAACAGTCAAGGATTTGGAGGCAGATGGCTTTGCATTCTGAGTTGCAAACCTGGGTCTTCTTGGGAGCCAACTCAGGAGCACCATTCCTGCCGGGGTGGAGAGGACAGAGAGGTGTGGGTGGTGATTTCTCTGCACATATCACAGGCTTGGCATCTTCAGAACACGCTCCTGAATCGTGATTCTCTCTGTGCCTTTAACAGTTTGACCTTTACAGGGTTCATAGGTTGTACGGTTTATAAACAACCACAGTGACATTTTGCCCTTAAAATTCATTGTCCCCCCTTAAAGCTATACAGACTTGGGTTCTGGTTCAAATTCTGGCACCCCAATGAGTACCATGTACGTTTTTGGGGAAAGGGGTATCAGGGATTGAACTCGGGCACTTGACCACTGGGCCATCCCAGCCCTATTTTGTATTTTAGAAACAGGGTCTCACTGAGTTGCTTAAGGCCTTTCTTTTGCTGAGGCTGGCTTTGAACTTGTGATCCTCCTGCCTCAGCCTCCCAAGCTGCTGGGAATACAGGTGTGCACCACTGCACCTGGCTATCACCATATACTTTTGAGAAGTTCTTATCTTCACTAAATCTCAGTTTAATCTTCTGTAAATGGGGTTAACAGTGCCGACCTCAGAGGGTTATAGAAAGGATTAAATTGAATATATATTAGAATTTAGCACAGTGTCTGTGACCAAGAATGCGCAAGATGGCAGCTGTTATTGACAGTGGAAATACCTGATAACATCAGGGACAGACCTCGTTGGGAGCAGCACAGTTCTGCGTCCCAGACTCAGCATGACTTGTTTCCTGGGTTGTTTCTTTGCCACCCCTCATAGACTGGCAGGACATCAGCTAAGCCATTGGTCACCTGGGGCATTTGTGGAGCGTCTTCCAGGTACAGGGGCATCAGAGACGGCCTCTGCCTCAGGCAGGGACCCAGCAGTGTTGTGTAGATAGAGCCGTAACAGGAAGGCGGGATCCCAGTTGCTGTTGGGGGAGGGGCAGGCAGCCCAGGTTGAGGGGTTGGGTTTGGGGTGCAGCTGCCTGAGTCCCGAGGGCATCCGTGTCTGGACTGGGGTGGGTGGGAGGCGCCGCTCAGGTGAGGGAGGCAGCCCTGGCAGAGAGGAGAGCAGGTGCACGTTTGAGACCCCAGGGTTGCAGGTGTCCAGGGAGCAGCTCTGGTTCTGCGCTTGGGCTCCTAGGTGAGGGGTGGGCTGGGAGGAGGCAGGGAGGAGGCCGAGCGGCTATGTAGGTTGGAGCTGCCCCCAGAAGCCACCGTGTGGGGCCAGCTCTGCTGCTCGTTAGCATCACCAGGGGCTGGAGTGTTGCTCGGCAGTGAGGCCTTGAGTTCCTTCCCAGCACCAGAATAAAATTTTAGAAAAATGAAGTCATCAGCTGAAGAGTGACCTGGGAGCTTTAAGCCCCCTGACACTCGGGCTGAAGCCGTGTGGATCTGCCGGCCGAGTCGGGTGGGCCGGCAGCAGTGCTTTCTGAAGCCCCTGGGCTGCTCTGGGTGTGCAGGTGAAGCAGTGTTCCTGGGAGGGTGCAGGCAACTGGGATTCCAAGCGGCGGTCTATTTCGTTAGCACTGCTGCGACGTCAGGAGCCACAGGCCCGCCAGGCCCCTGCACTGAGGGCTCAGCGGCGGGTGTCGAACCCCAGGTGGGAGCCGTGAGTGCCGGGGAGCCTGGGATCCTGATCTCGGTTTTGCCAGTGCTGCTGCCAGGCCTCTGCTGGGACCCGCAGCCAGGGCTCTGGAGGCTTGGACTGGTCTAATGGCTAACCCCCTTTCGTGGGTGTGGTCCCAAGACTGGAAGGAACGACTTTAGGACCCGGACAAGGGCAGTGACCCTTCAGCAGGGGCTGGAGCGGGGCCGGGCCGAGTAGAGGGAGGGCAGCTAAATAAAGCAGTGGCTCGGCCCCAGCAGCCAGGCCGAGGGAGGCCTCACTCCCGCCAGCTGCAGCTCCTTCCTGAGCCCCCACACGTGGCATCCTCGGGAGTAGGTGACACGAAGGAGGGCAGTGCCGGTCAGAGTGGACCCACGGTGCGGGTGTGCTGGCAGGCCCGGGGCCATCTAGGCTGCAGGGAAGAAGGATGATTTCCTGAGAAAATGTGGGCTCCAGGTCCTCCATTCCCCCCAGACCCCCACCCACTTTAGAAGATAGAGGGGCCTGGCCCAGGGCCATGCTGGCTGGGAGGTCACTGAGGCCCTGCGGCTCTGCAGTGTGGACGTGTCCCCGGAGCTGCTGCCTCCCTGCTGCCCCCTTCCTGCCCCTCACAGGCATTCACAACCCCAGCAGAAGGGGACGGAAGCAGACAGGGGTGAGTCAAACCCGCATGGCCCAAACCAGAGCAGGCGTGCGTGGACGTTGCTACAGGGCTCAAGGCAACACGTTCCGGGCCCGACCCAGGAGGCTTGCCCAGCAGGTGCCCACACTTTGAGAACCACTGGTCCAGATTCACAGGTCCTTTCCCACCGTCTCCTGCCCTTGACTGCTTCCTGTTCCCGGGTGGCTTGTTGTGTGCAGTGATGTTGGTCTGTCCATGGTGGGAGATGAGACCTTGCCAATGGCAGTCCTGCCCATGGGAAGAGAGACAAGCCAGAGGCCTGGGAGAGCCGTGCGGTGGCCTCCAGTCCTGCTGCTGGCTGCTGCTTCCGTCCGCCTCCCCCTGTCCCCGAGCCCCCCACCCATGTTGACGGGATCATGCGTAGCAAGATGCCTCATCTCGCCAGGTGAGCTGCTGCTTCTCGATATTTGAGGGCGAAAGCTCGACCAACTTAGCCTTTGTTATCCAGGCTTGTCAGGAACTTTCTAGTGTTTCTGAGTCTTTCCGTGGTGATCCTTGCTGGGTGGTGATCATCCAGGGCACGAGACACTGCCTCCACCCCTGTCTTTCCATGTAGAGAGTTCCTCAGCGGCAGGCTGGCTCACATGGTCTTCGTGACGAGGTTCCAGAGCCTGGAGAGCGGCACTGCCAGGCGGGGTGTGTGTGGGGGCACCATCTGTTTAAAAGAAGACCCTTGGCTCTGAGGGAGGGAGAGACAGGCAGACCCGTCCAGCACTGGAGCTTGTCAGCACAGGCCAGGCCCCTGACCACGTTCTCTTCTCCCTATGTCCCGTGGGGATGGCTCACCCGGAAGGGCGACAGGAGCGGTGGGTGGGGCGGTCTCCTCAGCCCTGCAGGGCCAAGTGCATTGTTCGAGTCGAGTGTATGACTTTCCTCAGCCAGGCCTTGGTGGCCTGGGGAGAGGAAGTCGGAGTAAATGCAGCAGCAGGATGAAGGCCTTGGGGCTGAGTCTTCCTCAGGTGCCCTGTTTGTGCACAGCGACCTCATCGGATGGACACATTTCCCTGGACCAGGGTCTTGGGAGCACAAGGGATTTGGGCTTCGTTGCGTCATTTGTACAGACAGCCTTCTCCCGGGTCGTGGAGGGCGCTCTCCTCAAGCGTGAGGCAAGGTGGGCGCGTGGCCTGTGGTGTCCAGAGCTGTAAATGAATGCATGGTGGAGCTGGGCAGTGGCCGCGCCTGGCCATGTGGGCACCACCTGTACAGCACTAGAGACAAGCAAACCCAATGGGACATTCCGCAACACTCAAAATAATTTAAGACCTACAGAAGAGTTGTAAGAACAGAGTGTCCTTCAGCCAGACGTTCTGAACTGTGAACTTGTGGTCATGCATATGGCTTTTATCACTTATTTTCTGAACCACTTAAGAGTGGGCAGCATGGTCGGGCATCCCCTGAGGCACCTCCTTACCTTTAGTACTTCAGGTTGTCTCTCCTGGAGCAGTTGCACCCCGACGTCACCAGAGCATCAGTGCACGTTGGAGAAGTCCAACACTGACAGTGCTCTAGCCTGATCTGCAGGCAATTTCCAAATGGATTAGTTGTCTCAGTATGTCCTCTGTAGTACCTTGTCCCCTTCATGAACCCATTCACTCCCGTGTCCATGAACACGTCCATCAGTCCACATATGCATGAATCCACCCACCCATCTACATATGAACTCGTTCATCCACATATCTATGAATCCATCCATTTATCCATAACTATTACCAATAAGATTTCTATTTTATTAGTTTATAATCCACGACTGTCCTTATATAGTTTGATGCTCAGGTGGCCCCAGATTTTGTCAAACACAGCCCCTTTAAGCTGGTTCTAATAACAATATGTATTTTAAATTTGTTTTTTTAAAGTAAATTGAGTATTGAGTAGGTAGTTGTAAATATTAAAACAAATCAGATAATTAGTGTAACCCAGGTTTTATCAGGAATTTGAGGTCCCTGAAAGAGAAAGGAGTCTGAAAGTCAGTTTTTCCTGCTTGAACGGAGAGTTTGGGCCTCTGCTTCCTAATTTCACCTTAGAATTGCTCCCGTGGCAGAACTCCACCCAGCAGGGTTCATGCTGTGGGCAGGTCTGGGCAGAAGCACAGCCGTACTCGAGGCTTCTGGACCTGAGTGAGGAGCATGGTTAGCAGCATCCGGTGAGCAGGGCCTCTCTGAGCTGGGAGTGGGCGCCAAGGTGGCCGAGGGGCTGCCTGCAGCCTGGCTGGCGGTGAAAAATGGAAAAACCACTGCCTATGCAGCTCGCGAAGTGGAAGAGTCACTCTGTTCTCTCTCCTGCTGTAGGTGGGCTCCCACCATCTGAGGCTCCACAGAGGCCTGGAGGCCAACGCCCCTGCTTTCGACAGGTAGGGGTCTTTGAACGCCGCCCGAGGCTGCGCCGTTCGGGCGGTGAGGCAGGGGCCAGCAGGGAGGGGGACTCCAGACCCCAGGTCTGAATCTGCCTTTTTCTTTGGTTCTTTATGCGAGAAAGGAATTTTCAAAGTGGATTTTTTTTTTCCTTATCAGTTCCTTCTTGCAATGAAGTTTCATGCATTTTCCTTGATTTATAAGGGTTGATCTAAATTACAGGATATAATGGTATTTGGAAATGAGGTGACGTGTGTGAAGCCACCCTGAGGACAGGGCTGCTACAGCCCCCAAGTTGCGGCCAGGTGTCCTTGGACTGGCGTGCCCCCTCCCCTCCAGGATGCTGCTGCACTCTCAGTTATTCCATGGATTTGGTGCAGAGCGAATCCCTTCCTCCCCCACCGCTTTCCAAGGCTGGGCTTCTGCCCACAGGATGCTTGTCCTTTGGCAGTGCTCCGCTGGTGTGCTCTGGGTCTGTCCTGCTGTCTCTGATCACTCTGGCTGCCTCTGTATGTCAGAGGAGAGGGTGTTTGGAGCAGGCTTTCCACCATCCCTGCTTGAGCGGGAGCTTGGCATCTGGGCACAGTGACAGGGCCACAGGAGTACTGACCTTCTGTAAGCCCAGTGCCCACCTGCCCCTCACAGACAGTGTCCCTTCTCCGTCAGCCCTCTTGCCTTGTGCATGCCTGCCAGGCCTGGAATCTCCGTGTGGACACTGGGCTGTGTCTGACGATTGTTTCCACCCTGAAGAGGAGAAGAAGGGTGCTTCCAGTGAAAATCTTGAGTCCTCAATGTCCCCAAAACCTCCAGGTTCCCCTCTCGTTTCCCCTTACAGGAACAGATGGGCAGAGAGAGTGGGGAAAAGGTCCAAATGCCCAAAACAACTAAGGCCAGGAGCAATCTTGATGTCACTGACTTTGAAGTGGGCACCAGACTCTCCCTTACACCCCAAGTCAGTGGAAATCGCCTTTTATCAACAACAGCAATATTGCCTTATTTTTAGATTGAATGGGAAGCAAGGAAAGCCGACTCTCACCTGCTGAGCACTGTCCTTGTCACTTGCTCGCCTCTTTCTGGGTCCCCCTGACTTCCCTGCATGAGGAGGATGAGCCCAGTTGTGCAGATGGAGGGTGGAGAATGCAATCCAGGAGGGCGGGGGTGGTGACAGGATATGGGGCGGGAATAATAAGTACGAGTTTCTCATCCCTCCCTGGAAGTTGGAACCAGTGGGAAGTAGGCACAGATGGAGATCAGACATGAGCCTGACTTCGGATCAGCTGCGTGGTGGGGTATGGATACAGAGGGCTTCCTCATGTTGCCCAGTGGCCGACCAGCAGAGGTGGCAACTAAGCTTTTCTTGCCAAAGACAGAACGCCCATGTGTCAGACTTGGGCCAGGATGTACCTTCTCTGCGCAGATCCCATTTCCTCCTACCCTGTCCCTGGGCTGTCAGGGACTCCCATGGAGTTCCTCCACGCAGAGACAGGAACCCAGAGGGGCTCACCCTAAACTCAGGTCAGTGAGTTAGCAGACAAATCTAAGTCGAAATGACCCTCTTCAAAAACTCATTTTCTTTCTACTCCATATGCTATCCCTCAAAGTTTGCAAGAGAATGCTTTTTTTTTTTTTTTTTTTTTTTTTTTTTTGAGCTAAAAATGGTTCTTTTGTGATCATTTTTTTTTTTTTGGAAAAGTTCTGTTTATAAAAGAAACATGTCATTGTAGACATTGGGGAAAAGAGAAAAATGTTTAAAGAAAAAAAGTTTCAACTCAAATAACACTCCACCCCTGGAACATAATGGTGTATTTCTTCTTTGTCTATATTTAGCCATAAAGATCTCACTATTAAGTTACAATTTTGTCTGATTTTTACATTGCATCTTTTCCCTATGTCTTTAAAAAAGCACTTCAGCATTTCTAACATTAACATTATAGTTACTTTTAACAAGTTGGTAATAAAGGATAATATTGGAGTCTCTCCCTAATATTTCAACATGCACATTTAAAAATAGCCTTTGATGCAGGAATATTTTGCTAGAGCCTACAAGACTTGTACCTTCTGGTTTTGGTTCAACATAGTGAAATGCAGAACTTAGCTAGATGCTGCGGTTGAGGGCTCACCCACTGGAGTGTGGAGTCTTGAGACGGATCAGTGCCAGGTAACCCAGGAGGCTAATTTCAGAACTGGGCATAGTAGTGCACGCCACAATCCCAGCTAGTAACTGGAGATGCTGGAACTGAAGGGCTGAGTTTGAGGTTAGTCTAGGCAACACAGCAAGGCCCCATTTTTTAAAAAAAATGTTGATTTCAGTGATATGCACGTTGTGTTCACAAGATCATGGTAGGTCAGGGTTGGCTGCTAGACTTGGTGGTGCTCTATAGATGGGCCCACATTTCCACCTTGTAGAAATTGGAGGTGCTGTGTGTCTTTCCTGGCCTGAATCTTCCATGCAGACTGGCCCTGACAGACCTGTTTCCATGGATGAAATTTCGAATGAACAGCAGTGGCGGCTCGGAGGGTGTGATTTTTCTCTACCCCAGGGCTCATTTTTCCACACTCTGGGTCAGTGGCATGACGGGTTGTGGATTCTGTCCCTGAGAGAGTGCTGTCCCTTCTGCACCTCTTCCTTGAGCTGCAGGATGGGCCAGTCTGGACCCAGGTGTCAAGGCGTCACCACCCGCTGGCTCTCTTGCAGGCACATGGTGCTTCTGAAGGAGCAGTACGGGAAGCAGGTGGTCGTGAACCTGCTGGGCAGCAGAGGCGGAGAGGAGGTGCTCAACAGGGCCTTTAAGGTAACACCTGCCGCTGACTACTTCTCACCTGGTTTGGGAGATGGCACAGAGGCATCAGCAGGGCCTCCAGGCGGGCTTCTGTGGGCCCTGAGCCCAGTGGGTGGCGTCCTTGGGTTTCTAGAGGTTTCCCCAGGGCTCCACCAGCAAGCAGGGCAGTGCCAGCTGCCTCAGGCTCCTGATTCATCCAGGCTAGTTTTTCTGAGCTGAGGGTTGAGGGAATTTGCTTAAAGTCAGAACAAAGCTGCATTTCCCTGGGCTCCCCAAATCTGCTTTCCCCGAGGCCTTCTGCTCTCTCTTGGAGGGTTGCTCTTTAGTGCAGACAGGGAGAAGGTGAGCTCAGTGGCTGGGGGGCACTCCCTGGGGTTCCCCCCACTGCCCCCGCACTGCAGGGCATTTGTGCCTCAGTTGCTCTTCAGAGCCCTGCTGGTTCTGAGCAGGATGCCTCATGCTGCCCCCTGCTGGCCAGTTGGCCCTCATGTATTTCCCTGTCTTCTGGCCTGCTGTGGAAGTGTGCCAGCTCCTGGCTGGTTCTTTCCACTTCCTGGGTGCCTGGTTCAGGGGAGGGCAGATCCTGGATTGAGTGAGGAGGCGGTTGGAGGTGACTCCACCCAGTCTCCCTGTGAACTTGCAGTCCACCACGGAAAACTCCAGAATGAGCTGTGGAGGCCTCTGCATTCCTTGCCCAGACTCCCATGGCCCCAGCTTAGTGGAGAAAGACTGGTTTTTGGAAGCTCAGGAGGGCCCTGAGAGAGCTTAGGGGCATCTTGGCAGGGGCAGTAGTGGCCTGTGTAGCCTCTGCTGGCACTTTGACCCAACTGGAGAAAGCCACATCCATCTGGAGTGCTTATATCACTCTGCATAGGAAAACCACATGCTGGGAGCAGGGACTTTCTGGTTGCCCATTTTATCTGGCCAGACCGGCTTTTCCTGTTTGGATTGTTGCTATGAGCAACAAGCTCAAGAAATCTCTCCCCACCCACCCATCTTGGCAGCACTGCTGACTGCTTATTTTAAGAAAAGGTGGGGGGCAAACGAAACAAACCCCAGTCCCTTTCCCTTTTCTGCCTTGAGCTTTGGGGAAAGGATGTTCTCAGCCCTCCCCCAGCAACTGGTGGCCGTGCCCCTCACACCGAGACCGAGGCCTCTTTTGTAAACCAGAGGGCAGGAGGTGGCCCAGGTCGGGAGGGGCAGATCCCTGGGCCTGGAGGAAGAGGCCGCAGTCCAACTGCAGACCTGGGTCACGGCCCTAGGGAGTCCCTCAACCAGACTGAGGCCAGTGCGCGGGCAGCCAGCCCAGGCCTTGGTGGTTACCAGTCCACAGCTAGACAAGGAGCTGGCTCTGGAGTGTGAGCCCTAAGCTACCAAGCATGCTGTTGAGTTCCGCAGATTTTTTCCCAGTAAGATTGCTTTGTTGATGGCAGCATGTGTCGATTGATATTTGGGCTAGTTGAAGTGACCTGGAGTCCTTCTAGTCCTTCAGCGTCCTCGGGACTCCTGGCTGGCAGACACTGGTCTATCTGACCTGAAGCCTCATGGTGCAGGGTGCAGTGAGGCCCAGCGGTGGTGACCTGGGAAGGCAGTCAGTCTACCCTGGACCCCGGGGTAGGGAATTGCTGGGCCAGGGAAGCCTTGGGGAAGGAAGGCCTCTGTGGGCAGCCCAGCTGTGCTTCCCCCTTGGTCTTCAGCTTCACCCTGGTTGCTGGCATGTGCCTGGGCCAGGTGGGCCCCTGGCCACTCATCTACTTCAGCCTGAGGTTTCATGGGTCTGCATCTTACTGACCACTCTAGCCTGGAGACCGCAGAGCCTACCCACTGGGGCTGCTGCCAGTCAGGATGGGCTGGTTACCAGGGCAACGCGAACTGGATTATGAGCTCCACAGCCTCCTACTTACCACTCTTCCTGAGGGCCAGCACACTTGGGCCCCCTGAAGAACAGAGCAACCCTTCCCTCACCTGTGCCCTCCAGGAGCCCTGCAGGAGTGGGATGTCCCCAGGGAGCCACCCCTGCTCCAGCCTCTTTTGCGCAAGGGGGAACTTCTGCCCTTGTGCAGGCAAGCTGTTCTTTGTAGCTTCTGTGCCCCAGGGTCTTTGCCTGTGCTTCCCTTTTGGGGTCAGGGCTGACCACCCCCCTGGTCCACCATGAGCCTCATGGCTAGCCCTTGCACTCCAGAGGGTGACTGGTTGGCCACATGCGGCCTGCAAGAGGAAGGTTGCTCTCACTGCCCTCTGTGGCCTGACTGCCCTCCCCTTTCCCTTTCCAGAAGTTGCTCTGGGCTTCTTGCCATGCTGGCGACACGCCTATGATAAATTTTGACTTCCATCAATTTGCCAAAGGCGGGAAGCTAGAGAAATTGGAGAACCTGTTGAGGCCTCAGTTAAAGCTACACTGGGATGACTTTGACGTGTTCACCAAGGGCGAGAATGTAAGTCCACGGTGAGTCTCGCCCGCCCGCTCCGTCTTCCTGGGTGAGGAGTCGGGCCTCGGCTCTGGGGGTGCCTCGTTGGAGGCTTTCCCCTCATGCACAGCTTGACTCGTTTCCTGGGTCATGAGCCCCAAGATGTCAGGCATCGTGGCTCCAGCCTTCTCCTCTCCCTTCCTGCGTTCAGAGACGTGCTTAGGAGTTTGGGGAGTAGATGGTAAACCATGGCTTCTGGAAAAAGAAATGTTCTACTGACTTCGTTAAAATGCTGGGTTCAGATGCCCACGTGACTTATCCACACCATGACAAGGACTGTGAGAGCGAGCGGGCACTGTCACCCGTCATGGTGGACAACCTGGTATAAACCATGATGCCCAAGGGCTGTGGGTCACCCTGTTCAGAGCCGAGAGAAAGAGGAAGTCCAGTTTCTTCCGATCACATAAGTCGATCCTCATTATTGGCAGATCTCAAATTTGAGAATTCTCCAAATTGCTAAAAACTTATATGTGACCCAAGAATCTGCTCACAGCACTTCATGGTCATTAACAGACACGTGCAGAACAAGTGAAAAATTTGTCACCCAATGGTGTACGTTCCCAGTGAGGTCGAAGGAAGCGGGCTCTGCCTGCTTGCTCAGCCCTCAGACCATACACAAGCGTCCTTGCCACTCCTTAGTGCCCTGTTTTCACATTGTCTTGCCTTTTGCTGGTGATTTTACTGTTTAATGTGGCCCCCAGGGACAGTGCTGAGGCATTTCTAAGTGCAGGAAGGCAGTGACAAGCTTTGTTCAGCCATGGATTATGGGGCCCTTGGCCTTGAGTTTGGTATTAACAAAGCAGCAACATACAGACTTGACCTACATGGGAGTTATGTCCTGATAATGTGGAACTTGCATTTCAACATAGTGTGTAAAAAAAATCTAAGTCAGAGCTGCACTTAATACTCCAGTTAACCCATCATAAAATCATCTGGTGGGATATCCTAAGTCAAGGGCTACCTGTATGTATTTCATTAAGGTGCCTTAAACACAAAACAAGGGCTTGTCTTGATCCGTTGGTAACAGTGTGGCACTTCTCCAGGAGCCTTGCTTAATTCAGTACTTGCTAATTTTAAATTCATGCAACTTTATGAATGTGAATCACAAGAACTGCTGTAGAGTGTGTCCTGGGGTCTGTCTGCTGTCCCCCAGCGGGGGGTCCCTGGGCATCTGTGCTGGGGAGCTGGTGGTGCAGCAAAGGGTCCCGTCTCAGAACACGCCTCCTTGGAAGTGGCCAGGCTTCGGCCACAGTGCTGGGGCTGTTGCACATCTCATAACTGCCCCCATTTCTTCCTGCCGTCCTCAGTTTTCAGAAAGGCACTTTGCGGATGAACTGTCTTGACTGCCTGGACCGAACCAACACCGTGCAGAGCTTCATCGCACTTGAGGTCAGTTTGGGCCATCTGTATCATGTCCCGGGCCTCCAGGGGTACAGGCTGGGCCTTCAGCAGCAAGATGGGGGTAATATCACTGGTGACTTTCCAACGATGGGGCAGGTGACAGGGATGTACTGAGGCATCTAGTTGGCTGCTTGCCTGTGCCACTGTGTGCCTTCCTGTGTCATAGTCCCCACCCCACCCTAGTGCCTGGGATGGAACCCACATGCTAGGCAAATGCTCTACTGCTGAGCCTCACTCCCAGCCCAACGAGCACACTTTTTCACACGTTTTCCAGATACATTGTAGACTTGGTGGCCGAAAGGCTCCAGACCCCTTGACGAGCAGTAGTTTTTAATCATGATCACAAATACACCACTGGACCAAGGCAGTATGAGGCCAGATCTGAGGACCTGAGGAGGGACACATCTGTCAGCATGGCCCAGCCAGCTGGGTGACCCTTCTAGCTATATCCTGGGAGGAAGGAGATGGGGTCCATGCCACCTGTGTCCACCACTGCTCTCTGTCCAGCCCTTGGCAGTGGCGGTGGGTGGCCATGCCCCTGGGGGTCTGAAGGGACTGGGTGGGTCAGCTGAATAAAGCTGGAGTTGGGTGGGGAGCCACCTTCTTTGCAGTGAGAGCCTCTCATTCTCTGGAGGGCCCAGAGCATCTGCAGTTGCTGAATGAGGAACTCACAGGGAGGAGCTGGGGATGTTCCTTCCAGGTGGTCAGTGATGACTGTCCTTTGTTCTCCCCCAGGTCCTTCATCTGCAGCTCGAGAGCCTGGGGCTGGACTCAAAACCCATTGTTGACCGCTTTGTGGAGTCCTTCAAAGCCATGTGGTCTCTGAATGGGCACAGCCTGAGCAAGGTGTTCACGGGCAGCAGGGCCCTGGAAGGGAAGGCCAAGGTAGGAGCAGGCCAGGTCTGGAGGGAGGGGAACCTCGCGGACCATTCTCACGTTTGTGTTTGGCTCACGCAGGTGGGGAAGCTGAAAGATGGGGCCCGGTCTGTGTCTCGCACCATCCAGTCCAACTTCTTTGATGGGGTGAAGCAGGAGGCCATCAAGCTGCTGCTGGTTGGAGATGTCTACAATGAGGAGTCAACAGACAAAGGGAGGATGCTCCTGGACAACACGGCCCTTCTGGGTAATGGGTTCTCATTCTGCTTGCATAGGGGCATCCATGTCCTTGCACTGAGTGAGAGCAGTCGTGTGGGACGTTAACCAGCCCCACTTCCTGCTCCATGTCATCCAATATGGCGGTTGGCAGACCTATCCAGAACTTCTGGACTCTGGGGATATCTTGGTCTGACCAGTTTAACCTGAGCACCTTATGTATTTTTAAGAAAATATATGTTTAATACATAAGCATATTAAATATAACTAACAAACACATTTAATATATAAATATATAAAATATAAATATATATAAATGGTGTAGTCTTTGCATATGGCCTACGCACATCATACCATATACTTTAAATATATGGTTACTTATACCCAATACAATACAAATGCTATATAACTAGTTGTTACATTGCATTGTTTAGGAGAAAATGACAAGAAAAAAGTCTGCATGTTTTTTATTGATGTAGTTTTTTTTTTTCAAGTATTTTCAATCCGTGTGCTGCATCTGTTGGATGAATCTGATGCAGAACCTATGGCGATGGAGGGTGGTTATTTCCTGGTAGTTTGTGTCTTCTGGCCTCTTCCACTTTCTCAGCTGGTCTACTTTCTACATCAGGAGGAGGGAAGGAAATGACAGGGATCTGTGAGAGTCTACACTGGTCTGGAGTCAGTGTCTTGAGTTACAAATCACTTCAGAAGCTTCCTCAGTGGCCTGAGCTCTTGGTGCCCTTGACAGGTATCATGTGGCTCAGGGAGCTTCCTGTGAGCCTGGACTGTTCTCTTCTGGGCCAAGGCCCTGTTGAAATGGAGGAGAGGGCACTGTCAAGCTCTGGGCAGGGAGGGTACCTCCAGTCTTAGCAAAACTGTCAGGAGTTCATCAATAGCTGGAGATTCCTTTGGGGAAATTTAAATGACCTTTTATTCCCTGGAGCCTGTGAACTTTATAGGTCTAATGAAAAAGAAGGGCAGACCCGACATTTTTCTTCTTAAAACCTGTAAGTTTTATCTTAGAAATTCCTGATGCTTTTGAAAGAGAAGTGCCCACGTTTGAGTGGCTTCACCAGCGTTTTCTACTCTTATGCTTCTACACTGTGGGACACTTGCTTGGCCTTCAATAGTCGGGCGAGGGTTAGTTTCTGCTCTGGGTATAAATCTGCTTGGGAGAAGCTGAGCAGAGCGCCTCTGGGGAGCACAGTCTATCCAGTGCAAGACATAATCGGGGTAGAGTCACTCCTGGAAATTGGATACATTGTGGCTCTCTGGAGCACAGAGATGGGGTGGTGTCATGATTTTTTTAATGCCTTAAGTTTGAGGTCAAATGAACAATGAGGACAAAAGGTAGAAAATGCAAAGATGGGGTTTTGGTAAGACATTTCAGGTTATATGTGTAGAGATACTGGTGTATGTGTGTAATTTATATGGTCCACTGCAGTGTCCTCTTGCTTGCACTCTGCACCTTGTTCTTCTCTGGGATCTTGTAGTGAGTGCTAAGGGAACTTTTTCCCATCATGTCTGAGATTCCCGGTGACCTGATGTCCCTCTGTGGCTGTCACTGGGGCAGGGTGTGGAGGGTGAATTTCTGGTCCTGTTCTTGTGTTGTTTTGCAGAGCTGTTGTGGTGGCTTTAGCCTTTCATCCGCCCCTGGGGAGCATGCGTGGTCCACATGTGCAGTCTCAGGAACCTCCTGCCTCTCTGGCAGGGAGTCCCTCCTGTAATCCTGGAGGATGCCTGAGGTCCAGGCTGCAAAGAAAGGTGACTTTTTATGCCTCCTAACAGTGACCCCCAAGATCCTGAGAGCTATGACAGAGCGTCAGTCAGAATTCACCAACTTCAAGCGGATCCAAGTCGCCGTGGGGACCTGGAACGTGAATGGAGGGAAGCAGTTCCGCAGCAACCTCCTGGGGACAGCAGAGCTCACAGACTGGCTGCTGGACGCGCCCCGGCTCTCTGGGGCTGCCGACATCCAGGGTGAGGCCTTGCACGGAACCTGCCACGTCAGGCTGGGCCTTTTAAATAGCCGTTGCCCTGTAGAAGTTAGTACTTGACTTTTTCAGTCTTAAGATGTTTGAAAGAACTGTGGTCGGACCTTCTAGCAAACTGATCATGTGACCCCTCTTCCTAATGATGAGGGAGTTGCCGTGTGGGTCTCTCTCCTCTTCACACGTAAAGATGTCCTGGTGTCAGTCATTGGAATCTTGTCAGGAGATGGGCCCCTAGGACAGTGCTGCTGTCGGGAGCTGGCTTGAACCAGATGTGCACTTGATACTGCTGCTGCCTAAAAATGTGCCATACCCGTCTTCCCCCAGCCAGCTCTAGGTGCGCATCCAGTGCTCCAGCATCTGAAACATTTGTAGCACCGAGGTGACACCACGGAGAAGATTCCACTCCTAGGATGGGTCACAGTTAAAATGCAGCTGCACTAAAAATGTGGTATAAAATTGCCTTCAGGTTAGGGTACCAGGTATATGTAAAACAGATGAGCTGGGCCTGGTGGTCCACACCTATAATCACAGCAACTCCAGAGGCTGAGGCAGGAGGATCACAAGTTCAAGGCCAGCCTCAGCAATAGCGAGATCCTGTCTCAAAATAAAAAGTAAGAAGGACTGGAGGTGGAGCTCAGTGGTAGCGCACCCCTGGGTTCAATCTCCAGTACCAATAAAGAATAAATAAAATAAAATGGATTAATTTCATGTGCAGACTTGGGTCCCATCCCCAAGATATCTCATCAGGGATATGGAAATGTTCCAAAGTCTGAAATCTGAAGCACTTTTGGTTTCAGCCATTTCAGATAAGTGATCCTCTGCCCGTAATATTCATCCACTTTAAGTCATTATGAATTTGTATACTTGAGAATAAAATAATTCCAAATTTGACAACTTATCTGTCACGCAAAGATCCTATGAAGTGGCCTCAGAACTCAAGGTTTAAAGGCTAAATGACTTTTGCCCAGTTACTTTTAACTCGGGGGCCTTGCTTTTTCCCACCTTTTTGGACTTGGGAAGAGGCTCCTCGCAGGTTCTTTTCCTGGGATGGCCTGTCCTTACATACGTCCTCTCCTGCCATCCACACCCTCTCGTCTGCCTGGGAGCAGGTGTCCAGTCAGGGCCACTGGATTCCCATGTTGGGGATGACCCATGTTGGCACTGGCGGTGTGTCCAGAAGCCATCTGAACTGCACCAGGCAGCCTGGCTAGGGCTGAGGATGGTCAGCCCTACCTTGCTGAGTAAAGCCCCTCCCTGGTACCACGGCGACCCTCTCCTGCTGCCTGGAGGACACGTGGGTGATTACAGCAAGTTGGGGTGGACAGTAATGGGCCCACTGGAGCCCCACCAGGTTCAGGAGAAGGGAGGAGCTGAATTTCCTGCTGCTCACCAGGTCAGAGGACAGGTGGTAGTTTTCTTTTAAAAAAGTAAAAAGCAGCAGTAGCAGCATGCTTTATACCAGCTCAGCTGGAAGTGCCAGATGCCCGTGGGCTACTGAGCAGGAAGTTAGGAGCCTCCCCTGGCCTCGCCCCAGTAGAGGCCACTTCCTCTCTGGAGCCCAGGCAGAGGCGCCTCACGCTCTGCAGCAGGAGCCATGTCTGGGCTTGATGGCTCGAATCACATCACTGAATATCGGAGGACGTGACTGGGGAGGGTCAGTGCATGGCTGCAGGGATCCTAGGAGACCGTGGCTGCCCCGTTCAAGGGGAGCATCCACAGGCAGCTGCCCTCGGCTCGCTGGGCTCCATGCAAGGCAGGTGTTCCTGTAGCAAGTCCCGTCAGAGTGCTCCTGAGCAGCCACTACAGCACCCACCTCAGGCTGGACCCAAATAATGGTCCCCTCGGAAGGGACCATGTTGGGCCCTCGTTAATCGGGTGATGCTCTGTCCGGTGCTGTGAAAATACTTGGGAAGCACAAACTAAATGAGACGGTGTGAGCCCTCGTCCATGTCAGGGTCTGGCTGGGGAGTGTCATCAGCAAGGGCGTGCTCTTGAGACATGCCAGGAGGTCCCGATGTCTTACTTGCTTCATTACACTGCTCACTTTTGTTGAAAAAGGAGCAGGTTCAGAGAAGATTGGTGCCATGCCTCCTGACACATGTGAGGAAGGGCCATGTGGTGTGGACAGGAGCACAGGAGAGGCGGAGGGTGGGCTCTGGGGGCTGGTGCCCGGGGGCGGGGTGAGCGGGCTCCTGCAGTGGGTGCTGTACCCCGTGGACCAGGAAAGCAGGGCCTGGCAGCTCTCATTTCCTTCATCTCCTGCCTTGTCCCCAGATGATAGCAGCCCAGCTGACATATATGCTGTGGGGTTCGAAGAGATGGTGGAGCTGAGTGCAGGGAATATTGTCAATGCCAGGTAAGGGCTGAGTGTGGGGGTCAGGGTGTCCTGAGCCAGGTGCCTGGCTGGGAGCAGGGTTCAGTCTACTGCTGAACAGCAGCCGGTGCCCCCGGCTGAGTGGGTACTTCCCATTAGGCTGCTCCTCCACGCTCACACGGGGCACTACCCCCGCCTCCCCCCTGCTGTAAAGGGAAGGAAGGGCTGGAGTCACTGGCTTTCTGAGTTTGCCCTGGGCCACCTGGTAAAGCTGATTCAGGCAGCCTGGGGACTCTGCAGGTGTGAGCCCGGAGTGCAGGACAGGCCCAGCAGGGTGACTGATGCACATTTTCTAGGGAGAGGTGAGAAAGTGTGTGTCAGGAGGCAGGTCTCCTATTTATGCCAGACACACAGGACAGGTCCCAAACCACTGGATTAGCATTTGGCATAAAGTAACTGAACTTCCCACCCCCTTGAAGGTCCCAGTTGTATTTCAAGTAACTTTCTGAACAAATAAACCCTCCCCACAGAGCTCTTACGAGGAGGTCCTGAGCTGGTGCTACTGTGGTGTGTAAGACACAGTTGAGAAGCTGCAGCCAGTCCACTGGTGGAAGCAGGGCCCACCACTCACATGGGGTTGCAGGCAGCGCCAAATCAGTCCTGGGAAAAGAAGAGACCAAGGGGTCGGTAGGTGGGAGATGGCACTCCGCTACCTGCGAACAACAGTCTTCCTTTCTTTTCTTCCCCAGTACCACCAACAGGAAGATGTGGGGCGAGCAGCTTCAGAAAGCCATCTCGCGCTCCCATAGGTACATTCTCTTGACTTCGGCACAGCTAGTGGGCGTCTGTCTTTATATCTTTGTACGTCCGTACCATGTTCCCTTCATCAGGTAAGAACGCTGAGCTTCTAAACATCTGGGGAAGGAGGGGTGCCAGTCTGCGTTTTGTTCTGTGATTTCCTCTGCCCTCCCTGGGTCCTTCTGCAGCAGGAATTACCTGCCCTTGTGCTATGTAAATGGAGCAAAACCCCGAGGAAAGCACGAGGCTGAATAGGATATGGTCTAGCAATTAAAGAGCCACAACAGGAAACTCCTAACTCCGGAAGGTGACCTCTCTTAGGAAGAGCTTCATCACCCAGACTCAGGGCTTTGCTAGGAAGGGGTTTCTTGTTGGCATTTTACTGACAGGAAACCTCTGAGCAAGAGCTGAGTAACTCTTCAGGAAATGCCAATTCTTTGGCTCCTTTTTGAATGAATTGTTCGTGGCATCTGTCTCACCTCATTTATGAGACGGAGGGTCTGTGTTGGTTCTGTCTTGTGAGTCAGGGAATGAGATCCGTGGGCACAAAGGGTGAGAGCCGAGTAGCAGGATTTGTTAAAGGAATAGCCAGAAAGCAGAGCTCCTGTGGGGGGAGGGGTCCCCAGGAGGGCTGCCCGAGGGGCGTCTGTTGTCTAGAGGTTTCTATGATGAGGTTAGGGGGAGCTAGGTGACCTCGAAGACGTGGGCTGAAAGTTTTAAAACAGTGGGGCTTTGAGTCCCGTCACACCAGGATGCCTGGTGTTCGTGTGTCCCCCGTCCCATGAGGACGTTGATTGTGCCCCACGTCACCTCAGGGACCGGCTCAGGGTTCCAGCCCTTACCTTCCAGCTCCAGTGGAGTCACTGGTGATGAGCTGTCTACTCCATTTGTAAACTCCTGGGTAACACATTTCTGTCTCCTGCTCTTGTTATTATTTCTCCAAGGTGACAGCTTTGTGAGGGTCAGAAGGGAGAGCTTAGGAGAGGCGTCCTCCTGAGGAAAGGCTGCATGTGTTGAAGCTACTAGGGGGACTTGCCTCGCCTGCCCCTCGGCTTCCAGGCCACCTCCTATTGCTGCCTGGGCTTATTCATGGCATTAGGATTTCCTGCAGGCCTTCTGATTGCTGATGCCAGGCATCAAGCTGGCATCAGCCTTGACTTTATCCTAAGTCAAATGGGACAAAGGGGTGCCAGCAAAAACAATGCCAGCAACTCAGGAGACTGAGGCAGGAGGATTGTACATTCAAAGCCAGCCTTAGTGACTTAGCAAGTGACCCTCATTAACTTAGTAAGACCCTGTCTCAAAATAAGAAATAAAACATAAAAAAATAAAAAGGGCTGGGGATACAGCTCAGGAAAAGTGCTCCTGGGTTTCATACCCAACCCACCAAATCGGTTCAGTAACTAGAGTGGGACGGTGAGACCCAGGTGAGCTCCCTGGGCAGAGGGCCACCAGCACGCCCTCTAGTGGGCCTGGGGAGCAAGGCGGGGCCCGTATTCATAGTCCTCCGTGGTGACCTGCAGAAAATGTTTTAGTCCCTGCCGTTCTGACTATGGGAAGTTTGGCCATATCCCGAGTTCATGGATAAAGGCCAGAGGTCGACCCGAGTTGGGAACAAGGTGGAGGAGGTGGTGATTTCCCGGCCTCTGCTTGAGGTCTCCCTCCCTGCTTGCCTCCTGGGTCTCCTGTCTCTTAACCTCAAGCCCATTTAGCTCACACCCCGTGGCCCCTTGTCACTCCCTGTGGCCTCCCATGGTTACTCTCAGGGCTGGGGGTCCTACGCGCTCACTTGGGTGGTGCTGGGTTGGGGTTTCACTGCGCGGAGCCTGCGTCATGGGAGAGCCTGCGTTCGCCCACCGCCCAGGCCGGCCTGAAGGCCTGGCTGCTTACTTTCCCTGAATTGCGTCAGATGCGCACATGGTTCCTCCTGTGCTTCAGTGAGGACTGCATGGGGGCTGGGAGGCGGGGGGGTGGGGCAGACACGGGGGCCGTGTCCGCTGTCCACGGGGTGCTTGTGGCGCATGAAGCCTTCAGAGCCCGGCAGTGGCGAAGGTGCTCCTGGGCCTGCAGGCGGTGAGAGGGCGCAGCCTCCTGACCACCAGTCAGTGATGGCCACACTGGTCACAGTGTCCTTGGCTGCAGAGGATGTGGATGAAGACCCCTGAGCCAGTGGTTCAGAGCTGGCCCTCTCGCAGCTGCTGGGCTCTTATCTGGCCAAGCAGGTGTCTGTTCCCCACGGCCAATGGAGTGTGCGTGTTCTCCTGTTGCAGGGACGTGGCCATCGACACGGTGAAGACTGGCATGGGCGGCAAGGCAGGGAACAAGGGTGCCGTGGGCATCCGCTTTCAGTTCCACAGCACCAGCTTCTGCTTCGTCTGCAGCCACCTGACAGCTGGGCAGTCGCAGGTGAAGGAGAGGAACGAGGACTACAGGGAGATCACCCACAAGCTCTCCTTCCCTGCGGTGAGTGGCGGCCGGCAGGGTGGCCCTCCTGCTGTTAGCCACCGATGGCTTCTGAGCTGCCAACAGGACCCAGACATGGGGTACAACCACAAGGAGCGTGCCTGACCCTGGAGCTTAATGCTGGGGGAGGGAGATGACCATTGGGATAGTGTGATAGAGGGACACCCCCAGGAGCCCCGTCCCGCAGTGTCCTGTTGCTCCCATCTGTTTCTTGACATTTAGATACCCTAGATTTTCTTTTCTTTTTTAAGATATTTTTCAGATGTTGACAGACCTTTATTTTATTCATTTATTTATATGTGATGCTAAGTCTTGAACCCAGTGCCTTTCACATGCTAGGCAAGTGCTCTACCACTGAGCCACAACCCCAGCCCCAAGATACGCTAGATTTTCTTAGGTGCATTTTCCAGTGTTCTAACTCAGGTAATGGAGTGGGGAAGGAAAATCAGTGTGCACATGCTTTGTTCAAGTCTGTGAAGAACACTTGAATCAAAACAGTGTAACATCCTGTTTTCTTGGGTTTGGGCCTGTAGCTCAGTGGTAGAATGTGTGCTTAGCATATATGAGGCCCTAGGTTCATCTCCAGCCCTAAAAGAGAAAAAAAAATGCGTTTTTGAGATCTACAGTCTTGTTCTGCTACTGAATTAGGAACTCCCTTTTCCAAATCCTTGGAATCCTGAGGAATCCTAACCATCTGGCCCTGAGGTTGCCAGTGCCAGTAATGCACTGCCCTCTAGTGGTGGGCCGGAGGTTTTCAGGCTGAGGCTGGAGACTGTGTGTGTGTGTGTGTGTGTGTGTGTATCTGTCTCTCCCCCCAAACTCACTGGGGTTTGAACCCAGGGCTCAGCACACTATGCAAGAGCTGTACCACTGAACTACACAGTCTAGCCTTCGACTTTATGTTCAAACTTATATTTTAATGTTCTCCTTCCCTTGCACACCTTCAGCCTGGTGCACATTGGGTCCCCTGTTCCCTGAGAGGAGGGTCTTGGAGCCCTTCCCCACAAGAACAGATCCCCTAAAACTGGCATCTTATTGATGGCAGAGAAAAAATTCCTTTTATTTCTTGAGTTAAAGAAGAAACAAATAAATGAGTTGGGAAATCTTCAATTTGTGTGTGTGTGTGGAGGGGCAGGGGTTAAAAAAGCTCCAGGGCTGGGGACATAGCTCAGTGGCAGAGCATGTACCTAATATGTGCACAGCCCCAGGTTCAGTCTCCAGCACTGCAAGAAATAAATTTAAAAAAAGGTCCAACTCATCTCACTTGGAAAGTACCATTTTGAAACAGTATACTTGGAATACATTCCAAATAGAAGAGTTTATAACATGGCTTTTTTTCCCCCTCAACAGTAGAAATATTGAGGGTACACATAAGTTTACATCTGTACTGTTGGTGTCCAGTACCATAGCCATTTAAATTAATATCACATGCCCTGGCCACATTGAAAATGCTCAGTGTGCACTGGCCTGTGGCCAGTGGCTCCCACATTAGACAGCTCAGAAAGAATGTTTCCATCACTGCAGAAAGTTCCATTGCACAGTGCTGCCCAGCACTCGTTTTTATTTGACTGTGATCATCTTAACCTTGTGTCCAGATGATCAGTCTGGGGTGGGGGACGCAGGAACACCACTTATCGGGGGAACAGAAGTGAAATTTAGAGCTACGGAGACCTGGGTTCCAGTCTCATCTTTGCCATGTATCAGCTGAATTTTTAAGTCTAAAAGAGCCGGTGGCCCCTGCGGCATGGGGGCTCTGCAGAGACGAGGTGCCCCTGCAACAGAACCTAGCGCTCTAGACAGCTGTCGCATACCAGCTGCCATCACTGTGACAGGGGAAGGGCTCCAGGGCTGAGCTGGTCCCTAGCCATTGGGCAGGATCGGGGAGGATGTGGTGAGGAGCAGGAGGAAGGGGCGAGCCCCAAGGTGTGATCTGTGGGGTTGGAAGCCACTTCCCAGCACCTCTCCTAGTTCCCTTTCGCCTTGTGATGCCGAGGTTTGGACGGCGCCTCTCGGGTGCAGACGCCAGCAAGAGCACAGCCCGATCCCAGGATGGGACTTTGCAGTCGTGCTTCTTGTTGAAGTTGGCGCTTTGTTTGAATGCTCGGGCCCTGTCATTTCAAAGAAAGAAACAGGGCAGTAGGACTTCCTCCCTGGGCTCTTGGGATTAGTCGGAGTGAAAGGCTCTAGTGGAAAACTTCAAAGTTCCCATCCTAAGTTTAAAACAGCTTCTGCTGCTGGTCCTCATTTCCTCCCCCTCCCCCCTTCCTCAAGGATGATTATGATTTTCTTTACAATTTAGGGGAGGAACATTTTTTCTCATGATTATGTGTTTTGGTGTGGTGATTTCAACTACCGAATTGATCTCACTTATGAAGAAGTCTTCTACTTTGTTAAACGCCAAGACTGGAAGAAACTTCTGGAATTCGATCAGCTACAACTGCAGAAATCAAGTGGAAAAGTGAGCTATGACTTTAAGATATTTTGTAGGAGCTGTTCTGATAGGAATAATATCCATATTCCAATATGGAACCCTACTAAAGGCCTGTACAGTTATACACATGACCTCTGTTCAGCAAAGTAAGCTCTGTGAGTGGATTTAACGGTGTTTCTGATACTGTAGGAAACGTGGGGCTTAGAAAATTAGGGGAACAGGAACGTCCATTCACACACACTGTCTGTCTTTGAATGAGCTTTGGCTGGCCACACACAGGATCCTTGTGTCTTCTCAAACCCCGAGGGGCCACCTGCAGGAGAGCCTCCTGAGAGCCTTGATCCAGTGGTAGGAGTGACAGCCCCAGGGTCCCCCTGCTACCTCCCAAGTACAAGCTCCTGTCTTCTACGCTTTCAGGTGGGCTGAGCACCCAGGTCCTGTCCCACTGGAAAGTCGCTGTGCTCACTTTGGGACACAGCTGTGTCTGAGCCCATCACCACCTACAGGCATTGCATGCGGGTAGATCCAGGTCCAGCTGCAGGTCTACATCCCTCCTTTACCTGTGCCAGTTTTGGGGACCCCGTGGCATAAGTAGGAAAGAATCAGCTAGAAACCCTATCCTCAGTTCTTTCAGATATCCCAAATCTATCTTCTCCAGATAATGCTGTTTCCTACTCCCACGTCTATTAGCTCCCCAGCAGGATGGGCAGAGACAGGGACGGACACCTAAATGCCATTGGCCTTTTGAGAGTGAAGCTGGTGACATGTGGGGAGAGGGGAGCTAGGGTCTCTCTCTCCAAAAGCAGGACTTGGCTGCTCTTTGGGGTTGGCTCTGCCTTCCTGCCTTGGGCGCCACCCATGTGTGGAACGCTGAGGGTGGAGAGGTGGCTGCCCCAGACCTCCTTGAAAAGTCTTCTTTTCCTTCCTCCCACGTATTCTCACGCCTTCCCCTCTGAACTTGGGGAGGGAGGGAGTGTTGCTCGGGCCTTCCCAGGACACAAGGCCAGGTCCAGAACTGCACAGAGGGGCAAGCCAGGCTCTCTTGGGCTTCTGTGCACTCGGTCCGTTTGCTTAACAAGCACGACTCAGGCCTCGTCAGGTGCAGGCCGAGAGCGGGGCAGGCCTGGGGATGTGCAGCTTCACACATGACCCCTGTGCTCTTCTCGCGTCTCCTGGGGTGAGAGCGGGCCTGGCTGGAGGGCACAGGAGGAAGCGAAGGTACTAAGGTGGTATGTCTGCCAGTAGAGGATCACATGCTTTTGCTAATTGGAAGGCACACGGATGTCCAGTATAAGACAAATTTGCAAATGTAACAGACTCTGTTACTTTTTAGGACTAGAACATTCTGGAATGTGCATTTTTCCCTCCTTAAGTTGGTCTCATGGCTTCTCTCCTCCCAATAGATTTTTAAAGACTTTCATGAAGGCGCCATTAATTTTGGACCCACGTACAAGTACGATGTGGGCTCCGCTGCCTATGACACCAGTGACAAGTGCCGCACCCCAGCCTGGACAGACAGGGTGCTGTGGTGGAGGAAGAAGCGTCCTTTTGATAAAACAGGTGAGTAGAACGTGCACACACAAGAGCCAGTGCAGGGGTCGGATGTTAAACCTCGTAAAGGAAGAAAGTACAGTTGCTCAGCTGTACTCGATTTCAATCATTTTTTTTCGATAAACCAGATGACAAAAAAAATCACCCCAGAAGTGAACCCCTTTGGAAGCTGAGCTTTGGGGAGCCCCCTTCTGGCCTCTTTCTGGAGACTGGCCTGTGAAAAGGTCTGTCCTGGTCTCCCCATCCCTCCATCACGGCTGCCTCTGCCCCACGCTCTGCCTGCCGTCCTGGGAAATGGGGAGTGAGGTGTCGGCACCTCCACCCTGCGCACCCCTGCAGGCACCTCGCCAGCCCATTTTGTTCCACCAAGCTCTTCTCCGCGTAAAGCTCCAATTCCAAACTGAACATGAGCGAAGCTTTAAATAAGTGGCTTTTAAAATCAATCAGTTGCCAAGTACTTTTTGAAGAGTGACTTACTACCCAACTAGAAAGTCTACTTGAAGCTAGAACACGGTAAACAGTCCCACATTTTGGGAGAGATGTTTGCTGTTATTTCAAGGCCAGGAAACCACATGTTCAGATAGAAAAGATAAATATTCCTTCAGTTAAGTTTGTGAATATCCGCTTGGCCCCAGGGCACTGAGGCTGGCCGGAGTGAGTCCGGCTTCTTGGCCTCCCCACCTCTGACTGCAATGGCTGCAGGTCGCCTCTATCCCTGGGCCCTGGTGGTGGGGGGTTGGGCAGCAGGGATGGCTCCACCCAGGCCCACCATTAGCCTACCTGGGAGGGCGGAAGGTAGCCACTGTCACGCCTGTTCAGGATAACCTGCGTGTGAGGAACTTCCTTAACCTCAGGGCCCCAAACACCCTGAACCCAGGTACAAGTCCAGAGGGCCTGAGCGTAGAGGTGGTTTGAGCCGGAGAATCCAGCTGCAGGCATTGGCAGTCGCGATCGTGTACACTGATATGATCCTGTGTTACATGTGGCCTGCTGCACGGACCCCCTGGCGTAGCCGGAGAACTCAATCTTCTAGACAGTGACCTAGATGGAGGCACCAAAGTCAGGCACACCTGGTCTCCTGGGACCCTCAGGTACTATGGCCGCGCAGAGCTGCAAGCGTCCGATCACAGGTACGCTCCTCACAGGAGAGCGCAGTGTTTCTTCCCCAAGGGGAGCAGACATGCCCCCACAAGGGTCTGCGTGCAAGTGCGTGAGAGAGAGCGCATATGGGGGAGAGTGAGTGTGTGCATGTGTGTAAAATACACTAAAAAACAAAAAATGAATACCACTGAGAATAAATAACTGGGAGCATTTTGTCATTGCTCCATATCTAAATGACATCATTTATGAAAGTCTCAAAGATACAACCTGTTCCATATCATGGCCTTTAAATGTTCTTCAGTGACGTTGCTGAAAACTTGCTTGTGACTATTTCTGAGATACAGCCGTGTAGGCTCACTCGGGAGTGGTGCCCAGAATTCTAGTGGACAGATGCATAGAATTTACCCTTTCACCTATTGAAGGATATTTTTTCTGGTAATTCTTTTTTTTTTTTTTTTTTTTTTTTTTTTTGTAAGGGATTGAACCCAGGGGTCCTTAACCACTCAGCCACATCCCTAGTCCTTTTTTATATTGTTTAGGGACAGGGTCTCACTGAATTGCTTAGGGCCTCGCTCAGTTGCTAAGGCTGGCTTTGAACTTGTGATCCTCCTGCCTCAACCTCCTGAGCTGCTGGGATTACAAGCATGCACCACCACGCCAGGGAGACTTCAGGGGAGCAGGGAACCCATGGTGGCTTTGGACTAGGGCCTGCGGGTCCTGGTGGTGGCTGCAGTGAGAGTCTCTGGAGGTTTCCCCGATGGCTGTGTGTGCCGAGAGCGAGAGCATTCCTTGTCATTGCTGCATGAATGAAGCCACCTGCCCCGGCCTCTCCTGCTCTCAGCTGGTCATTCTCCTCTCGAGTGGGCTCCTCCAGGAAGGGTTTCTGCTAGTGTTTTAAAAATCACTCCCTTAGTGATGTCCCTGGGTGACAGTTTCTCCGTCATCTTTTTTCTTGATTCTAGATGCAAAAAGATCATCATGATGGTCATGTAGTAATGTGAATTTGGGAGAGGGGATAATTTCACCCCATTATATCTCTTAACTTTTGTGGTTTCCTCTGGCTTTAAAGATTGCCACTGGACTGGAGTCATGGCTCAGTGGTAGAGCTTGCCTGGCATCTATGAGGCCCTGGGTTTGATACTCAGCATCATATAAATAAAATAAAAGATCCATTGACAGCTATATATATATATATATATATGGCTACTCTATTACCATAGTTTTATTTTTGTAGATGGGGTCTCACTATGCTGCCCAGGCTGGTCTTGAACTCCTGGGCTTGAGTGACCCTCTCACCTCAGCCTCCCAAGTCACTGGGACTCCTGTGTGTGCCACCATGCCAGCTTCTCTGTAGCGGTGCTAAGGGTCAGACCTCACGTGTGATGGGCAAGTGCTCCAGCCCTGAGCTGCCCCCAGCCCTGCCACCTTCTTATAGTTCATACTTAAATATTCTGTTTCACATTTTAATTTCTCCTTAATATCGTGTTATGAATCTACAATAAGATCATGTGATCTTCGTCATGAGGGTTTTCTTAATCTTTGTAAATAGAGCAGCACTGACCCTTTGCCAGTCCCACCAGTGCTTGTGTCTTCCCTGCCTGTGTCGGGCGGTTCTGTCACTTCAGTGACTGTGGGTGTTGTCACGTGGATGTGGCGTGACTGTGTCCCCTTAAGGAATGGTAGCTCGTTTTCCTCCCTCCCTCCCTCCTGCCAATGTCGCCCTTGTCTGCCTCTCTGGTCATTTCCTTAGAATAAGTCCTACACCTTCAGTTGCTAAGTGGAGAGAAGAACGGTTGTGAGATCTGAGACACAAGCTGCCCCCACCACGTGCCTGGCTACCCCTCCCCATCCCGGCAGCTCCAGGGACGGCCAGGGAGGAATCCTGGCTGCTGGCTGGTGAATTTCTAAGTTCTGGGTCTCGCGTTGTCAGGGCCCTGCGATATGTTTCCCTCTCCCGGATCATACTTAGATAAAAGTGTCCAGAGACACTGAGATGAGGGAAGATGAAGGCCCAGCCCTCGTGGGGCAGCCGGCATGCAGATCCGTTGGCTGGCGTTACAGTGCGTGGCCGAGCTCTGGGGATGGAGGCCCGGGCCTCACAGCTGGGCAGCACCTGCCCGGGCTGACACTTCTCACCGTCTTCCCTTCGTGTCTGTCACAGACCCGTGCTGGCCATCGTGGAGGTAGAAGTACAAGAAGTCGACGTGGGCGCTCGGGAGAGGGTTTTCCAGGAAGTGTCCTCTTTCCAGGGCCCTCTGGACGCCACTGTTGTCGTAAACCTCCAGTCGCCAACCCTAGAAGAGAAAAGCGAGTTTCCCGAGGACCTGCGGGCTGAACTCATGCAGACCTTGGGGAACTTTGGGACAATCGTGCTTGTCAGGTAGCCACTGCTCTCGGACACGAGCTCTGGGCCATGGGAGGACCTGCGGGACTGCTGAGTAGTTCCCAGCTGTGACTAGGCCTCTCTCATGCATTCTAGGATCAACCAAGGACAGATGCTGGTGACATTTGCAGACAGTCACTCAGCCCTCAGCGTCCTGGATGTGGATGGTATGAAGGTAAGTGGCACTAGGTCATGCTGACTGATGTTACACGGCTACGTCTTCCCTTCCTCTGGGCCTGGCCTGTGTGGGGCCTGTGGGGGACCTGTGCCCATGTGTAGGTGCCTTGCGGGGAAGGAGCTGGGATTGTCCCTGGTTCTCAGGTGTCCTGTGGCCAGCCCTGGCTACTTGCAGAATCTGGCTCCCACTAAGCTCCTGGTGTGTCTTATGCCTCTGTGCAGGAGAGTTTCCATCTTTCTCTTGAGTGTGTCTTTTGGGACATGTGGCTCATAGGTAGTTTCCATTTTAATAAAATTCTGGTTTTAAATTTGCATGGAATGAAAAGCTGGTGATGAAGGTCAAACTTCTGTTTAGACCGAATGTGTGAGAACCATGCCGACTCTGCCTGGGCCTGGGCCCCTGGTTTTCCTTAGTCCAATGTGAAGATCGGCCTTGCGCCTGGTGCACAGGTTGGAGACGGGCACCTGATCACAGAGCGCTGCGGTGACTTTGGTCTTTGTTTTCACTTGCCCTGCCGCCCTCACAGGTGAAAGGCAGAGCAGTGAAGATCAGACCGAAGACAAAGGACTGGCTGAAAGGGTTGCGAGAGGAGCTCATTCGAAAACGGGACAGCCTGGCTCCTGTGTCCCCCACTGCCAATTCCTGTTTGCTGGAGGAAAACTTTGACTTCACAAGCCTGGACTATGAGTCAGAAGGTCAGTGATCCCGCGAGGAGGGGCAGGCAAGTGTTTCTCCCAGCAACAGGCAAGGGACTTTAAAGATCCCTCCCGAAACCCTATTTGGAATGTAATGGAGGACATTTGAAGGGTGAGCGTCATGTCACAAGATCCACTGTTCATGTCTGGGCATGAGGCAGGAAATGACAAGGGACCCAGCGACATTTAGACTTCTGCCATGTGCTAGCCAGGTGTGGTGGCACACACCTGTAATCCCGTGACTCGGGAGACCAAAGGAAGATTGCAAGTTCAAGGCCAGCCTCAGCAACTTAGCAAGACCCTGACTCAAAAAAAATAAAAAGGTTGGGAGATGTAGCTCAGTGGTAAAGTGCCCTTGAATGCCATCACTGGTACCAAATAAAAAGGAAAACACAGTAGCTTCGGGGCTGAGTGGAGGTGGGAACTGGCCCCGGGGAGGCGAGGCCCTGGCTGCAGGGAGGTGTGCACAGCCTCCTGGGGCAAGGCAGACGGCCTGCTGACCAGAGGTCAGGCCTTTGCACCTGGATTGTTTGACCCTCACTGTGGTCCACCCTCCCCAGGGGATGTTCTCGAAGATGATGAAGACTGTTCGGTGGAGGAGCTCGGGCAGCCTGTGCTCTCAGACGGTGAACTGGTGGGAGACGACCCTCCTGATGCCCCCGGCACTGCAACGGTGGCGCCTGCCAGCAAGTCGCCTGCACTGACCAAAAAGCAGCACCCGGCGTGCAAAGGTAGCTCAGCCTCCTTCCTCACGTGGGAGGGGACGGTGCTGCCCATCTCTCAGCAGGCAGCACTGGGTAGTGCCAGCAGTCCTGGCAGTCCTGGCAGAGGCCCAGGAAGGCAGGGAGTATAGAACTGTGCTCTGGGCAGGAGTCCACCGCCTCGTGCTGACTCCCTGTAGGTATTTAACTTTTTGCAGCTTGAACCCATGTAATAGGCCAGGTTCAGGGTAATTCCTGTTTCCTCTGTATTCAAGTAACCCCAGTTCTCAACTGTTGTTACATATGTGGTTTTTCTAATTCAATCCCTTAAGAGACGCATTCAATATCTACATCTTGACATATTGGTCCATTCACATAATTGATATTTTCTACAGCCATGTCACATAGCAACATCATTCTATCACCTTAGACTTACAGGGAACTAAAAGGTCACATGGGTTGAACTGTATACTCCTGGATTCAATTGTAGAGTAATTCTTTTGAAAAAGTTTTAAAACCAACTAGTGTTACGTGGCTGGTGAGTAGGGTAGTTCATATTTCTGCATTAGACCAGATTGTCTATTACATCCAGAAAGTGTCCAAAACTGTGTCACTGTGTCCCCACTTGGAGGACAGCTCTAACTGGCAGGGGTAAGAGCTTAGTCATGAACCAGGGCTGAAATTGGAATTAAGGTGCTCCCAAGGAAGTGTCCTGCGGGAGGGATGAAAAGACCCCTGTGCCTGGGACTGTATCATGGTTTCCAAACTGAACAGCAGCCTGCTTGCTTGGAACCATCAGGGGCTCTTAAATTTAGAGACTGCCAAGCCCTACCAGAGATTTGGATGGGACCCGGGAAATCTGGCATTTTGTGACATGCCCTCGGTGGCGGGATGCACAGCTAATTTCAGTGAATGTGGCCCAGTACAGAGGCAGCAGCCTTTGTCACAGAGTCGCCATGGTTGTACCTATTGCTCCTGCAGAGGACCTGTTGCCTGCCCCCGTGGAAGGAATGTGCTCTTCAGAAGAGGTGGCTTCTTGCCAGGAGCCGCTGTCATTGGGGCAGCTTCTGGGGGCCACACCAGGCTTGAGCACAGTGGCCTCTGAATGAAGAAAGTAAAGAGCAAAAGAACACTGGGCAGCCTGGCCCCTGGTGGGCATCAGGAGGGTCCGTCCAGAGCCGCAGGGGCCTGGCCATTCTGCTGGAGCCTGTTGCACTGCAGTTAGGTGCACGGGGTTGAGCCGTTGGCTTGGAGACACAGGTGTCTGAGCCAAGGTGGAACATAAAGGGCTGTGTCGCAGTGTGGCAACCACCACCTCCACAGGCCCCTCTTGGCTTCTCGGAAGAGAAGTGAGGACAGTTGAGATGACTGACACTTGTGAGGTGGCAGCCTAGGCTCTGGCCACCAGCTGGCAGACAAGTGGGAAAGCTCTCAGCCTCCCAGACAGTGGTCACGTTTTAGTGAGGAGTGAGAACTTCCTCTGTGAGGAAGCCCAGCTGATTACTTCAGAAGGAAGGGCTCTCAAGTCGGGAACACACTGTCCAGGATTCACTGGGTGTTCCAGGCAGGCACCGCGCGTGCACCAACAGGACGGGGCACATTCCTGCACAGGCCCTCCACCGTCCTGGGTGGCCTGCCAGCTCCAGGCAGCCTCTGTGCACAGGCTCTTGTCTGACCATTTACACCCGCCATGTCCTTCAGACGATGCTGACCTGGTGGAGTTAGAGCGGGAGCTGGGAGCCGTCGGGGATCTCCGCCACCGTTCTCCAAGCAGGTCTCTGTCAGTTCCCAGCAGGCCTCGGCCGCCTCACCCACCGCAGAGACCCCCCCCTCCAAGTAAGACTTTGCTTGACCTTGGCTTGCCACGGTGCCAGCTGGGAATAACCGCAAATCTGCTACTGAAAAAATAGCACTGAACAACCTCCCAGCCACCCAGTCCCCACCGTGATTTCCCTGCCTTGGGCACGTTGTCTTAAACCCAGGACGTGTTGGTGGCATAGGTAGCTGACCTTCTCACAGCAAATGAGCTGCTCTTCCTGTAACACCGCTCTTGCTTTCAGCTGCCTTCAGTTGGAAGCCTTTATGGAAACTTGGGACCACAGACCTTCAGGGGACTCTTCAAGCTTTTCAGAGTTAGGCTGCTGCTTCCTTGGCTACCTGGCCCTCTCTGCTGCTTAGGAGTCCTGTAAGCCTAGGTCCCTGACGTGCATGCCTCTAACCCAGCTCATGACCCCAGGCCTCTGTCACAGAGTCCCTCCCACTGAGCGTGGGCCCTTCTCTGGCTCAAGCTGCATAGGAAGTGGTTTTCTTCTCAGTCCTTATGTAATGCTTTTCCTATCAAATTTGTCTTTGTGACCTCAAAATACAGCTGTGGCATGCTTTGTTTCAGTTTTCATTTTATCACTGCAGTTTATTTCTTCCCTCCCCCGGCAAAAGAACATGACAATCAGTTGTAGATTTTCCTCAACTACTCCTTTCAGATTTGGGTTCATGATAGCAATCGACGGCAAACCAGAAGCACATAACATTTGAAATATATATTTGCTTTTCTTTGTTTATGCTCATAAAATAAAATATAGTAACATAAAAATTTATACCAGGTGCAATGGTGCACACCTGTAAACCCAGCTACTCAAGAGGCTGAGGCAGGAGGATTATAGGTTTGAGGCTGGTCTGGGCAACTTAGTGAGACTCTATTTCAAAAAATAAAAGGACTGGGGGATGTAGTTCAGTGGTAAAGAAGCACTGGGTTCAATCTCCAGAACTGCCAAAAAAAAAAAAAATTATATATATGTAATTATATATACATATAATTATATATATATATATACACACACACACACACATATCACATTATTGGGGAAATTTTATAGAGAATTATGAAAAAGAACTAAATTTTAAAATTCATTTGACTACCTACAGGTAAAAGTTATTAACCAAAATACTTCCAACTTTTTGGTTACATGTATCTGTAGCTACACATAACTTTCAAAAATCTTTGTAAACAAAGTTGGTATCCATTTCATTTGATTATCTTTCCTTTAACACATCACATTTTCTGTGTCATTGAATATTCTAAAAGAGAATTGTTAACGACTATAAACATAATATAACATAGTTTATTTCTCTGATTTGGGAGTTTTTGTTTTCCTCAAGACATTTAAAAAAAAAATTAGACCTGATAACAATAGTGTGTTCTGAACCACTTAAAAATCAGTTGGTTTTTACATCCAATTAACCCCCCCCCCAGGATATTATGTTCAAATTTGCATTCAAATCATGCTTCTCCAGAAAATCTGCATTAATAGACAAAGCTGTTAGAGAATCAGAAGAGAAACCTGTCACGGGTGCTGGGCAAGCGCTCTCTACCCATATCTAGACCCACAACTGCCTCCCCCCGGTTTCTGCAGCTAGTTGGCAACTTGCGACTTCACTGAGGCTGAGATCTGCCCTTGTTGATATTTCTAGCTGGTTTAATGGTGAAAAAGTCAGCTTCTGATGCATCCATCTCCTCGGGCACCCACGGGCAGTATTCAATCTTGCAGACGGCAAAACTTTTGCCTGGAGCACCTCAGCAACCGGTGAGTTCCTCTGTTCAGCTCCAAGAGAAATGGTCCCCATTTCAAAGCTCTCCGGTCTGGCCCAGAGATTATGCAGGCTCTGTCTCTTTCACCCTCTCCCTGCCCACCACCTCATTCCCAACCCTCCCAACCCTCGTAGGTTGTAAGTGATTGTACAGGGATTCTAGAGAAAGTCACCTTGGATGAATCCCCAAGTGTCCCTGCAAGGTGGAATCACAGGCTTCCTGACTGCTGCTTCTCTCCCCCCATCCTTGTCCTTGCCTTTGGACTACAGACCACTGGTTGGCAAAAGGGAAGATAGCAGAAATTGAGATCAGTTATAAAATAAATGACGAAAGAAAATAACCTGGTTCCAGGTTAATCGAGAGAAGCAGCAGAAGAGACCTAATAACCACATAGAAGGGCCGAGCAAGCCTAACCCTAGTGTGGGGGGGTGGTGGTAGGGTCCAGCAGGCCCAGTAACCTGCCAAGTGTGAAGGTCAGCAGGAAGAGTTGAGGCAGGTGAAGGCAGGTATGGATGTACCTAGGGCACCACAGACTGGCTAGCCAGGCCAGGCTGTGCACACAGTCACAGGCTGTGAGGGTGACTCGATACCAGTGGTGTCTGATGGTGAAGGTGGGCAAGGGGATAGAAAATGTGCATGTGAGGAAACGCAGGTTACCTGGAAGACGTTTTAATACTTAGATAAGCCATGGAAGGTGTGGCCTAGTTCTGCTCTCTGGCTTTTATCTGATTATTGAAATAAAGATAGAAGATGGTTTTCCTACATTGCAAATCTATCACCATCTGGTTTGGGACACCATAGTTATCAGATCTGACCACTACTGGATTCTTCTTGGAATGAGAGTGCTCCTGGGGGAGGAGGGATTGAGGGGTTCAGTATAGATTCGGTGTTTTCACCCGCATCTGATGGGGCTCTCTGTGGCTCACACATGGACCAGCCTCCCACCCACAGACCAGCCGCCCAGGCTGCTTTCCCACCTCTGCTGACGTGCTTCTCTTCATTCTGTCTCCAAGCCCAAAGCTAGGACTGGAATAAGTAAACCTTACAATGTCAAGCAGATCAAAACCACCAATGCTCAGGAGGCAGAAGCAGCCATCCGATGTCTCCTGGAAGCCAGAGGAGGTAGGGGAAGCTCCCTGTGGAGGAGGGCCGCGCCATGTCGCCTTTCTTTTCATCTTTCCACTGAAAGTTGCCTAGGAAAAAGAGCTTTTTTCTTCCTTTTTGAAACAGTAGCAAATGAAAATAGGCTTTAGAACATTTATTTTTCATTTGTATTTCTATTTAAAATTCTATTTAAAATTATGCATTCAAAATTCAGTAAGTATATGAAATAAACCCAGGATTACGAAACAGCATTTAAGAGAGAAATAAATTTTAAAAAGGTTAATGCTGCTAATCAGTCTGACCAGCTCTGTGAAAGAGACAACCGAGTTTCCTCATTTCAGGCACAAATCTACCTCTTAAATCTCCAGCCCGTATACGTCGATCCTGGACTGTCAGGAAAGCCCCTCCCCACCATCATGCCTGTTCATTTCTTGTTATTTCACTTACCCCAGGTTATCATATTTTACCTGGGAGTTTTCCATATTTAATCATTGGTAACTTACATTGTTTTGAGGGGAGAATGTGCCCGTTGAAAAGGCATATGCAATCACAGTAGCCTGATTTGCTTTGAGCCAGTATGTTTAATCAACTTGGAATTCTCAAATAATATTTAAGAAGGATGAGTTAGGAGGTTGTTGTAGAACTATACATAACAAATGGTTTTTTTTTCAAAAATTAAAACTGTGGATGTAACAACCCATATAGGCCTATGAATTGATTACATGGTCAAATATGATATATCCATACAATGGAATATCATTCAGTCATTTAAAAAGGAAGTACTGATACATGGTACATCATGGGTGATCCTTGAAAACATTAGGCCAAGTAAAAGAAGTCAGACACAAAAGGCCATGTACTATATGATTCAATTTATAAGAAATGTCCAGGACAGGCAAATGGCCGAGAGTCAAAGTTAATAGTAATGAACTGGGTGTGGTGGTACACGCCTGTCATCCCAGTAACTTGGGTGGTGGAGGCAGGAGGATCACAAGTTTGAGACCAGCCTCAGCAATTTAGCGACGTCCTCAGCAACTTAGACACTGTCTCAAAATTAAAAAATTAAAAGAACTGGGGACGTAGTTCAGTAAAGTGCCCAAGTTCAATCCCCAGTACTAAGGAGGTTGGTGCGCAGGCTAGAAAGAAGAGGGAACGGGGAGTCACTGAAATGGGTATGGGGTTTCTTTTTGGTGTAATGAAATTGTTCTGAAATTAAATAGTGGCAATTGCTGTATAACTTCGTGAATATATTAAAAACCACTGAATGTTGCATGGAAAATGAGTGAATTTTATGGTATGGTACATAAATTACATTTCAGTAAAAGCTTCTTTAAAAAAAAAAAAAAACACTCAAGTTGTAGATGCTAGTTGTTTGAGGGTTTTAAATCTACCCACATCTCCAACATCTTCTCGGTCATGGACCTGTTGAGATTTTGATACATTTTAGCTCATCTCCCCTGAAAAATGTCAGCAGGCATGAAACTTTGCATATGGTGTCAGGGTCTCATTGATCTCCCATCAAGACCATCCATGGGTACCAATCCACCCCTACTGAGAAGGTAAACATAGGAAATACAGAGCTGGACATCACTGGTATATTCTGACAAACCTTGAGGATTTTTTTTTTTTTAAAGAAAAGAAGAAATACACTGAATTAGTAAATTATCATTAAGACAGTGACTTCCAAAGATTAAATCGTACAGTAAGTTGCCTGGTCCTTATACCGGAGTGTGATTTTGTTCCAGGTACTCCAGAAGAAGCCTTCAATGCCCTGGCTCTAAGAGACCAAAGAGCCTCCAAAACAGAGCCCAGCCCTGGGGAGGCCCACCCCGAGCCCTCCCAGGTGCCCCCACTCCTGCCCCGGCGGCCGGCACCCAGGGTTCCTGCCATCAAGAAGCCAACCTTGAGAAGGACAGGAAAGGTAGGGATCCGGAGCACTCTGAAGTTGCTCAGGTATCTTCTTAGATGAAAGTATGTCTCTCAGACAAAGAGCGAGGTAAATTTGGCTTCTCCACCACATTCTTACGTCCCAAACCCAGCTACGTCTTTCAGGAAAGCTGTTTGTTTGACAGCCACTTTCTCCTGGTCTGCTGCGTTGTGACCCCAGCAGAACAAGAACGAGGAGCTGACTGTCCTTCACAGACTCACTGTGACAAGAACAGCTTGGAGGGGTTCTGCTCCCTGGGTGTTGAGTCCTCACAGGGAACCACTGTGGGGCACTTTTCCCCAAGTGGTCCGGGGCTGCCGTCTGTGTGTGATGTGTGGTGTGTGCACGTGGTTTCCCATGCACAGATTTTATGAGCATTAGAAAAACAATCACGGATGCCTAGAGCTCACGTGGCTACGGTCTTTTGAGGTCCGACAGCTTTTCTTGCCACTTTTCTTGCAGATTGTTTTTTGCTCTCGCTCTCAAGCTTCTCAGCCTTGCTTACTGCTTCAAAGACATGAGTTTGTAAGGACAGTAGCTGCCCAGAGACTGGCACCTATAGACACATCTGGATCTTCCGTTTGATCTCAGTTCTAGGAACAGGACCCTCGGTAATCCCTGCCTGGGCCTCCCAGAGTGACTACTGCCCCCACCCATGGAGAGCGTGAGAGGTGGCCCTGGAGCCCACCCTCTGCTGAGCTTGCTTTGTATATTCTGGGTTGCGCTTCTCCCTCGTTGGCTCATTGCCACGTGTCCATTTTCCATGCCTTCTTGCAAAATGGACTTTTTCCCTCTTCTTCCTTCCCTTCATTTGCTTTGTCTTTTAAAAGCCAGGAGCAGAATAGATTCATTTTCCCAACCAGCTGCACAGGAGTTATGGCATGAGGCTGATGGAGAAAGGATTATGTCTTTAGTTTGTTTTCTAAAGAACCCATGCTTGCCCACCAGACTCACTGCCCTTGCAAAGCTTCATTTTGCACTCTGTGGTTGTTGTTTTTGTGATAGTTTTGAATCAGAACTAAGGAAGTGAAGTTCCTGTGTAATGTTCTGCATTCTTCATGCTTAAATACAAATGATTCAAGGAGACAGGCTACCCATTGGTCCTTCAGTTAGCTTCATGCTGTGACATGCCACGTCTCCCAAGCGTGGCACAGACTGCATGAAGCATCTGCAAAGCTGCAGCCTCCAAGAAGGTTTTCAAAGATGTTAGCTTGGATAAGGAAAGAGCATAACTCCATTTCCTAAAGTAACAGACAACTTTGTCTCAAATTACTCACCCTGGCCCTGGTTTTAAAATCCCCATTCGTCTTCTGTTGGACATGCTGGTCTGTCCTGATCAATGTGTGCTTCTCCCGTTCATTCTTGTACCTGGTGACATTTCTGGCATCTCATACTTTCTCCAATCTCGAATTGGCTGGAATGTCAGCTGTCTCATCTCTGTTCCCTGCTGTCCACTGAGTGTTCTGAGTCTCAACTTACTGAGGGCTGGCCTCTTATTTATACTCTGTCTTACCTCCCCTCAGCCCGTGTCACCAGAAGAACAGTTTGAGCAGCAGCCTGTCCATTTTATAGTGGGCACCCCGGAGACGAGCCTTGAAGTCCCTCTTCTAGCTACAGCCCCTCGAGTTCCTCCTGTCCCCAAGCCGAGAACATTGCAGCCCAGGAAAGGTGCCGAGAGGAGGCCCAGCGGTGGAAAGCCAGTGCCAGCAGACGACACGCCTCTCATGGCAGGAGCCACGGTGCCACCCGCTTCAGAAGCTCCATCTCTGGTGCCCAAGGTGCCCCCGAGGAGGAAGAAGTCCGCACCAGCAGCCTTCCACCTGCAGGTCCTGCAGAGCCATAGCCAGCTTCTCCAAGGTCTCACCTGCAGCAGCAGTGGCGGCAGCTGTCCGTCCGGACACCAGCCTGATGCTGATACTTTCTTTCCGCAAGTGGGTTTTCTTGGCACCACGTCTGCCACAAGCCCCGAAACGGATGGCCCCAGAGTTATGAAGCCGGAGGCAGCCTCCCTTATTGGTGATTATCAGGATCCCTTCTGGAACCTTCTCCAGCACCCTAAGCTGTTGAATAATACCTGGCTTTCCAAGAGCTCTGGTCCTTTGGCTGCAGGGGCCAGGGGCCCTGAGAGGGCACCCACAGACCCAGCACAGCTCAGCGCTTCAGAAGCGGCTGAGGGCGAGATGCCACTAGACCATGGGGGAGAGACCTTTGGTCACTGGGTGACCATCAGTGACAAAGACAAGAGGACAACACTGCAGGTGTTTGACCCACTGGCAAAAACATGACAAACAACTCGGAAGGCGCTCCCTTACAGAATGGAGACCTTCTTCCCCGTAGGCAAGGCTTGACCAGGGCAAACAGACATCTGTTAAAGGCACACTGGAAAGGACGTTAGTGCATCTGTCACTCTTGTGTAGTTTACAGCAATGCTTTTTTCAATAAGATTATTCAGCTACCCATATGTTTTATTCAAGATTTGTGCATTTTAAATCTGCTCGCAGGAGAACAGGAAGCCTCCTGTTAGATTCAGTGTGTGAATTTTAAGGAAGGAAATCCAGCTATAAGGCCCAAGAAGTTCTTTCCCATTGAATTTTAAATGGTTGTTCAATTTATGTGTGTATGTAGTGGAGTTTTTGTTTCATGTTGTTTATATTTTACAGATTTGGAGTAACTTAGGTGACCCACCTGAAGGTTGATGCATAAAGGATGACATTAAAAGTAGTTGGGATCAGCAAGAGTTGTTCCTGGCCCTCTACCAGGTTTTAAAAAATCAGAGTCGGACACAGCAGTCAGTCGACCAAATGTCTAGACTGTATGTTCCCGTGAGCCCTGTTTATTTAGATAGTCAGTCCTTCATTCTGCAGGTTTTGCAGCCACAGACTCAACCAAACACTCATCAAAAATGTTTAAAAAACTGCACCTGTACTGAACAGCTCAGACTCTTTTCTTGTCATTATTCCCTAAACATTACAGCCTAACAACTATTTGCACAGCATTTATGCTTTTTTAAGGTATTATAAGTAATCTAGAGGTAATTTATGGGAGGATGTGTGTGGGCTTATGTGCAAATACAATATCATTTTATATGAGACTTGTGCATTTGTGGATTTAGATATCTTAAGAGGATCCTGAAAGGAATGCCTGAGGATTCTGAGAGGTGACCTTAATTATATGTAAATCCCATGGGATTTACACTGTCTTGGTTCTAAAGCATACACCATTAGCCTACCCTCAGTTTAAAGTAGCCGAAGACTCCTGGATGTCTTAGACATTGCATGCCCTTTAAATTGCTGTGGTCTTGAGCTGTGGTATGCTGCCCACAGCAAGCTGTATCCACCATTTGGTCCTTATTAAACGAAACCTCGTGGACTCTTTCTTCCCCTTATGTTCCATATCCCATGAAGAAACAAAATGTGAAAACTCATCCTGGTACATAATATCCACTGTTGTTTCAACTTCCCTACCTGGCTGGCTGTAGCTTCAGGATGGAAAGAACGGCATGTCCCTAAATGTAACAATTCCAGGGTATCCTATCCAGGTTTGCTTATCTGTGTTTATTAGGTTTATATTTTTGCCTGTATGTTTTTCCTTTACATTTCCAACACCACTTCTCACCTATTCAATAACTGAGATCACTGTACTGTTTCACATTTTAAGATCAACGTTATAAGGTCTAGAATCCATTTGGAGCAGATATAGTTACTGTGCCACCTGCATATTTAGTTGTCTTTCACGTCACTGACTCACAGCAGTGATACTGTTGTCCCTCATGCAGTGCCGGGGCATCCTGTACCGAATGCTGATGGCTGGGGTGACCATGGTATCTGCCCAGGATACACTATTCTTGATTACAGTCAGGTCTCTGGGATTTCAGAATTTGCTTTTGTCGTCATTATAAATAGACTGCAAGTCACACTGGCACTCAAAAGCAAAACTTGATGTATATCATTTCTTCTGAAAATTGATAAAAAAGGAAATCAGTGCCCCACAGAGATGAACAAACAGATACACAGTTGAGCAGTCACAGAAGATGGTGGTTAGGTGATCAGTGGATTATGTTGTCCACTTGTTGTTTGTTACAGAGGTAAAAGTCATATAGTTAACAGGAGAAAGCAAGATGGGTTAGTTGGAGAAGTTAAATGATTGGCCAAGATGCACATCACTAATAATAGGTAAAAACTGGAATGGAATTGAACGTTTCTTCATTCAAATGCTGTTTTCCCACCAAAAATAACAACAAAAAACCAAAGGCGAATTTGAAAGCAGACATATTTAACAACCAGTCAGAAAAGCAGGGGGAATCAGCCCCACGAAAGGTGCTTATGAGGCTGGCCATGGACCGCATCCGTAGGTCTTGCCTTGTTCTAGACAGCAAATAGCATGGATGGTACAGGACAAAAGGCACAGTTCCATTAAGACAAGTGCCCATTAGACAGGTGACTCTTGAGAATATGACGGTTACTCTTAACACAGAACATTTTGTTGACCTAAGAATGCAAGAAAATTTACAAGTAAAGAATTGACCAAATATTTGATCATGGTGTTCAAATTTAGTGAACAACATATACTGAGTTTGAGTTGGTACTATGTACAGTCTTCACACCAGTTTCTTTTAAAAATGGAGGAAAGTTGGAATAGCTTCATGGTTTATTAGTTGGAAGGTTTCTCAAGTTAGCAGCAGTCGATTGAATAACCATGATCATGACCAGCTGCCTCTGAAAATCACTTTGTGGTTTTCCTATTTTTGGTCTGCCTATGATGCTACCATAAGGACTTCTTTTTATGACCCATGGATTTGATACTGCCATTCTGTAAATGATACAGCAGAGTGGTTAGGTAGAGTACGTAGAAGACAACACTGTCTCTCTGACCACCAGTATAGTCCCTTTTACAACAGTCTTCTCAGACTTCTTGCCCATTTTTAAAATTTGTTCTGGTAAGTGACTGAAATTAGGAATCTGTCCAAGCAATGCCTAAAAATGCTGAAAGCTGTCGAAGTTCAAGACACCAAATAAAACTGACACATGTACAAGTAGAAGCAAACTAATGTGTTAAAACATTCACTTGGTAATGAAGGAATGCTGCAAAGGTGATTGGGGATGAGTGATTAACAAAAACCCTATAATGTTTTTTGAAGTGGTAATTTGTACTGATATTGTACAAAATATCTATTAAATATTTTTGTCTTTTTAATTGGGCTTATTTCTTTTCAGATATGAAGAAAACCTTGGAGTATCTTATTTGACTAGTCTTCTGTTCTGGATCAAATGCTTGTTATTCCTATATGTGAGTTTTTTGTTTTGGTTCATTTTTGTAACCATCAAATTACATTGAAAAAGCAGAAAATAATCAAGTTAAGATTTTTGCCTTGAAAGCTGCTAGCAGGGCCCACCCCCATGACATACTCCGTAACTGTATGCTACACTCTGTAAGACACTGGGAGATGCTGGGAGGCGGATTCTCTTGGACCTTACAGCAAACCTCAGAGCTTTAGCTGGTGGGAGCCACCACTGTGCAGAGGCAGGAAGGAGGACATACTATTTAAGTTCTGTACAGGTTTGTTCCAAGCCAAACACCACACAACACATAGGTCATGATGTCCTGTGGTGATTTCTGAGGACTAAGAATATACTGATTATTCAAAATTGTAAATATGGCTGGTCCTTCCTGACCTGTAAGGAGTACCACGTTGGATTCACTTCATCTTCAGCCAGGGAAGTGGTGGAGAAACCTCCAGGGAAAGTGGGCCCCAAACTCACTCATACAGGGCAAACTGTTTGCCTGGATGTGAGATGACAAGAGTACAAGTAAGTGGTTGTCAGCAGAAGGTCAGGGAACACTTGAGAAAAGAGGGTTAATTTTTTAAAATTTATTTTCTTGGAGGACTTTTAGGTTCACAGCAAAATCGAGCAGAGAATAGAGTTCCCATAAACTGCTTACCTCCACAGACTCAGCCTCCCCTGTACTGATGTCCTGCCCCAGTACATTTGTCACAACCGATGGACCTGCACTGCCACATCATTACGGCCCAAAGGCCGTCATTCCCTTGGGCTTCACTTGTGGAGGTGTGCATCCTGTGGGTCTGGACAATTGCAGATGTCTACCACTGCAGTGTCCCACGCCAGCAGCTTCACTGCTCTGCCTGTCCTCCCTCCCCACCCTGCACCCCCAGCAAGCACTGACCTCTTCACTTCTCCATAGTTTTAGAGTTGGAATCTGGCAGCATGTTGCTGCCTCATACTGACTTCTTTCAATTACTAACAAGCACCTAGGATTCCTCCATGGCTTTTCATGGATTGATGACTCACTTCTTTTTAGTGCTGAATATTCTGCTGTCTGGATGACCACGGTTCATTTATCTATTCACCTTCTGAAGGATATCTTTGTTGCTTTCAGGTTTGTCAGTTTACCAAAGAAGGCAATGCTGGATCATATGGTAAAAGTATGTTTTGTAGCAAACTGTCATACCATCTTCCAGTGTGGCTGTTCTGGTTCGCATCAATGAATGAGATTTCCTTTTGCTCCACATCCTCATCAATATTTGTTGTATTTTTGGATTTGGGTCATTCTAATAAGTATGCAATGGTATCTTCTTGTTTGTTCCTGTGTATTTTTGGTGAGGTATCAATTCAAATCAATGGCCCCTTTTAAAATTGGATTGTTCAATTTCTTGCTGTTGAGTTTTAAGAGTTATTTATATATTTTGGATAAAAATCCTTTATTAAATGTGTCTTTTGCAAATATTTTCTTAGTTTGTGGCTTGCCTTCTCATTCTCTTGGCATTGCCTTTTGCAAAGCAGAAGGATTAAGAATTTGAAAAGTAACAGAGTGGGTTTATGAACCTGGAAAGGATATTAGCTGACAGGAGAAACAACTCCAGAGGATTAAATGATAATAGGGTTTTCATCTGTAGATTATAAAGCAGTGGGTAATGGTGATACCTATGTGTATGGTAGGATGGTTGAGATGAAAGTCTTTGCTTGATAATAACAACTCTTCAAAGCATCTGGAATGTAGTTTATGAATAGTGTGTTAGGGGTCCACACCTTCTCACTGAGGGATCATTAGACAAGTATGGTTAATAACAAACCATTGCTGGTACCTCCTTAATTATGTTTCTCAAGAGGTTAATTTTGTTGACGTTTTCAAATAACAACTTCGGGATTTATATACATTATTTAAACTTTTTTATCAATTTTTTAAACATTTTCATTAATTTCAACTTTAATTTGTATCCTTTTTCTTTTTAACTTTGTTCTTTTCCTTATCTTAATTAAAAGCACTAGTTTCCATTTTTAGTCTTTCATACTTCATAATAAAGATATTTAAGTCTGTACATTTCCCCCTAATTACAGGCTAACAGCACCCTAAACATTTTGGCATGAATTGTTAATATCCTTGTCATTGTTAGATTATAATTTTGCTTTTATTTTCTCTTTAGCCAAAGGATTATTTAGTTGGCTATGTATATTCCAAGGTTGTCTGTGGTTTTGGTTTTTGTTACTGGCATTTTAAAGTTACTTCTAATTGTACTGGAGTGTGACCTGAGAATATGAGCTAGCAATGCCATGTGCTTTTCAAAATTGTTTGTGGTCATGTGCAGGATTTTTTTTTTTTTTTTTTTTTTTTTTTTTTTTTTAAGTTTTTGAAACAGAGTCTCACTAAGTTGCCCAGGTTGGCCTTGAATTAGTGATCCTCCTGCCTCAGCCTGATGATTACTGGCCTGGCACAGGATTGATTGATTGATAGATACCAGGGATTGAACCCAGCCGTGCTTAACCACAGAGCCACATCCCCAGCCCTTTTTCATGTTTTATTTAGACGCAGGGTCTCTCTGAGTTGCTTAGGGCCTTGCTAAGTTGCTGAAGCTGGCTTTGAATTCGTGATCCTCCTGCCTCAGCCGCCCAAGCAACTGGGATTACAGGCATGCACCACCGCAAAGCGCACAAGATTTATTTATTTATTTAAAGTTTTTAAAGTTGTAGATGGACACAAAGCCTTCATTTATTTTTTTAAAAAAATAATTCTGCAATCACATTTGACTCCTAAATATTTTCAACATTTTTCTAATGTTTTCATAACCTTAATACTATGACTATATCTGATAATTTTAAAATTCATTTGCTATTTTTGCTAATATATTTAATTACAGGTTTTTTATATATTGACTGCATCAGCAACTTGCTGAGCTTTCAAAAAATTCTAAAAATTTAACGTACTTTAATGTATCACCAAGTATGAAAAACACCATTTACATACCATTTACTCTTTTGTGTGTGTGGTGCCAGGTATTGAACCCAGAGCCTTTTGTGTGTGAGGCAAGCACTCTACTGAGCTATATCCCCAGCTCATATATACCACTACTCTTAAGAAGGTTTCAATCATGATGAAGCATCTATTGTGACATGCAGTCCAATTATAGAGATGTTAAAATATTTCAAAATGTGTCTTGGAATTGATAAAATATGATGTGAGTTCTTTTGGATTTTTTTTTAAAAATATGCAAACAATGACCCTGGCTTCTCCCTTCCTCATCCTGTACCTTTGTATATGTCTGCCTTCTGAGCTGGCTAGGACAATTAGCACAGGTTAAATGAACTTGTTGGTGGTAGCATTCTTGTTATTCCTGTTCCTGAAAGGAGAGGTCATATTTTTGCCATCAAGTCTGACACTTAACGTTTTTTCTTCAGATATATTTTACTAGATTAAGGAAATGTTTTGTCTTGCCAAGTTTCATAAATGGTTGAATTTCATAAAATAATATTTCTGCATGTGCTCAAAAAATTGGTCTCCTTCTTCCAGATGCTACCATGGTGAGTTGCTCTGATCAGTACTGCAGTGTTCAACACCACCTGCATCCCGTGTAAATCCAACTTGGAACAGATGTCTATGAAACATTGCTGGACTGAGTTTGTTTGTAGTTTTAAGATTTTCATAATTGAGTTACCAAGTGAGAATGGCTGATGACTTTCCCCTTTTTGTACTGTCATTACAGTTCTGGTATAAGTTAAGTACAGACTTTTCTATTAACTGCAACCTCCTTTATTAGAATGTTGGTAGCATTCACCAGTAGAGTAGTTCCTTTGTGAAATTTTAAATCAGTGATTCTGTTCCTTTAACAGTAATAGGACTAGTCATGCTTTCTACTTCACATGCAGGTTGGATGCAATATGTTTCTTAGAATTTCCCATTTTATTTAAAACTTAACAATATTGGCCTAAGTATTTATAATATCCTCTGATCTTCTGATGTATACATTATGGTGATATCTCCTTTTCATGCCTAAAACTGGTAATTTGTGCCTGCCTTCTCTGATTTCTTACTAGAGGGTAGCCAGTGATGTTTGTCTTTTTAAAGAATCAACTTCTAGCTTTGTCAAGACTTTCTTTAACCCAGTACAGTGCTCTAGATATTCCAGGACAATTCTACCCCCCCCCACCTTTTTTTGGGGGGGGGGTATCCTGGTTCTATACCAATAAAAGTATTAAAATCTCCCCTGGTATCTATTTCTTCTGGTGGTTTTCTCCATTTTTGCATTACATAATTTTAGACTTAGCACTCACATTCATACACAATTAAAAGCTACCACTTTTTTAGTGAATGTAATCTTTTATTACCACGGAAGGACCCTCATTTTCTCTAATAATTTTCTTGCCCTAAAGCATATTTTGTCTGATACAGTTATACCACCTTTCAGTTATACCAGTTTTCAGTTTTCTCTTAGTATTTATATTTGGTATTTTCCATCCATAGTTTTAGCCTTTCTGTTCCCTCATGATTTAGATGGGTATTTTATAAACAGCATACAATTGGGGTATTGTTTTTTTAATCCAGCCTGATATATATACCAGTATGTCAGCATTTTATGTGTACATGGTACTGGGAATTGAAACCATAGACTCATACATGGTTGGCAAATGCTTTACAACATACATTATCTTTTTTTGGGGTACTGGGCATTGAACTCAGGGGCACTCAACCACTGAGCCACATCCACAGCCCTATTTTGTATTTTATTTTAGAGACAGGATCTGAGTTGCTTAGTTCCTCACTTTCACTGATGCTGGCTTTGAACTCACAATCTCCTCCCTCAGCCTCCTGAACCACTGGGATTACAGGCATGTGCCACTGTACCCAGCTATATTATCATATTATCTTTTTTTTTTTTTTTTTTTTTTTTTTTTGGTGCTGGGGATTGAACCCAGGGCCTTGTGCTTGCAAGGTAAGCACTCTACCAACTGAGCTCTATCCCCAGCCCCTACATTATCTTTTAATTGGGGGATTTAATCAATTTAACACTGATGTGATGTGTTTGAGTTTTAACTTAACCTTACTATTCTGTGCTGTTTTCAACAGCAGCAGTTTTTTGGTTTTTTTTTTTTTTTTTTTTTTTTTTTTTTGTTGTTGTTGTTGTTTTTTGCGGTGCTGGGGATCAAACCCAGGGCCTTGTGCTTGCAAGGCAAGCACTCTACCAGCTGAGCTATCTCCCCAGCCCCAACAGCAGCAGTTTTGACAGTTGTTCCTGCAATTTTCCTGTGCTCCATATAGACATGTATTTATTTTAATTTGTTCTGTTTTGGATTTGTTAACATTTTGGATCTGTAGATTGCTGCCTTTCATCAGTCCTGTAAGCATTCCAACCATCAAATGCTGCTGCTGGGACATTCCTTTTTGTTCTTCTGGCACTCTAAATAAGCAAATGGTAGTCTTTCTTTTTACTTGTGTATGTATTTAGCCTCTCTTCCATATTTCCCATCTTTAATCTCTCTGTGCTATATTCTAGATACCTTTTCTGACCTTTCTTCCAGTTCACTAATTTCAACTATTTTTCTTATCTATAATCTGGTTTTGGTATTTTATAAAATCTAAGTCAGTAGTAGTTTCCTATTTCTCAAGGTATTTCAACATTTTCTTTAAAAAAATACATAGGAAGCATGGTTGTTTAATCATCTGTATCTAATAGTTTTGATATTTCAAGCATGTGTGTGTTTGGGGGCAGGTGTCTACTCTGCTGTCCTCATTCATGGCATCTTATTTCTTGTATAACAGGTGATTTCTGTGATTATGGCATTTGAAAAAACTATTTGAAGCAATTCATTAAGGGCAGAGATGAATGTATCATCCTCCTTTGATTCTATCAGACATGAGGGGACACAACCAGTCATGGATCCTCTTAATTCAGATTGTAGGCTTGAGATTCCCTGGGTCACTCAAGTCATGAACACAGGATGACTCCTTCTGAGCGTCCTTACTTTGTGTATGTAGCCCTTTGCAGTCCAGTCAATGTATGTCTGGGGTGATAAGATTTCCTTGACCATCCCTGAACTTTGACTACTGTTCCTGTTACCTGAGAAATTGGCAAAATCACAGCTCCATTTCTCAGTTGTTATTTTAACTCTACAAATCATCTCAGAGTGGCACCTTGCATAAGAAAGGTAAGTTGGGTCAGTAATACAATTCCTGCTCTATGTTCCAAGTCATGTGCTAGAAGAAAGGCCTTTTAAAAATTGCCCACAGGGGCTGGGATTATGGCTCAGTGGTAGAGCACTTGCCTAGCATGTGTGAGGCACTGGGTTCGATTCTCAGCACCACATATAAATAAATGAATAAAATAAAGGTCCATCAACATCTAAAAATACTTTTTTAAAAAAATGCCCATAGGGTAAGTTTTTTTGGTAATTGTCAGAATACAGGAGCCGCCATATAAGCTTTTGCCTCAAGCAAAAGTAGTTTTGACTGCTGGTCTCTATGGGTTCTTGCATTTTCCTAGATTTTTATCAATCATTCCTGATTTCTTAGCTCTTTGATCAGTGAAAAACACTTCATCCTGATTACATAGTTTTCTTCACTAGAAAGTTAGAACTAAATTACCTACCCTGCTATCACTGAAAGCGAAGTCCACTGTTAATATTTAAGATTCCTTTCCATGGGCATTTCAACTTATCTTTGCTTTTTTTAGATATATCATAGTTTATGCTGCAGTAACCAACAAACACAGTGACTATGTATGAATTTTGACCTCGTTAGTGCCTTTTTTAAAGAATAAATTATGTATCAAAATAACAAATACTCATAAAAATTAAGCATTACATATAAGGAAAGTTAAGATCATCCAGAATCTACCCAGAAATAATCATTAATTTTAATAGAAATCTGTGTATATGCATGACAAAATACCATGATTATTATAACATCATACTATATGTCATTCTATAGTACACATTTACTTGAAAAATAAGCTAAGGAGATGAAGCTAGAACTAATTAAGTGTTCCTCAAGTTCTTGCAGGCTTGAGCATATTCATCTATGACCTTTGCACTCATCTCAAGCCAACTTAGCTAGCACACAATTCTTTCTCTCAATGTTACTTTTTATTTATTTATTTTTAGTTGTTGATGGATCTTTGTTTTATTCATTTAATTATGTTGTGCTGAGAATTGAATTCAATGCCTCATACATGCTGGGCAAGCACTCTACCACTGAGCCACAACCCTGGTCTGCCAATGTTACTGTTTCTAACATGAAGGGGTTTGGGTTTTTAGGGGGTTTTTTTTGCATTTCATTTTTTAGTACAGTATTTTGATTCTTTCCTCTCTTGATTTGATCAATATTAAAAAAAAAAAAAAAAAAAAAAAAAAAAGGTACAGTGGCACACATCTGTAACCCCAAAGACTTAGGAGAGTGAGGCAGGAGAATTTCAAGTTTGATGCCAGCCTGGGCAACTCAGTGAGACTCTGTCTCAAAAGATAAGAAGGGTTGGGGATTTAGCTGTAGTGGTAAAGCACCCCTGGGTTCAATCCCTAGAACCACACACACACATACATCCAAAAGGCACATGGGTCCCTACTCCTTCATTTGTAGATTTTCATCTGCCAATTTTTAAAATTTGGAACAGCATATTTATCCATATTATCTGAGTTCCTTCTGACCTAATTATATATACAAGGAATTTGATTTCTATCCCCACTCCCCTGCCTCTTTCTTCCACTCCCCCTCCCCCTTTTCAAAATCTTCTACTCTAATGATCTGCCTTTCACACCATTACTTATTTTTGATTGGTACTTTTTATATATACATAAAGGAGATATTCTCTTTGGTACACTTGTATATGTATATAACACAACTGTTAAGATTCATTCCATATTTCTTTCCCTATTCCTCCCTCCCTTTTTACTTCTACTCTCTGATCTCTAAATCTTTGATTTCTGATTCCCTCCCTGACAGTCATTTTCCCCTTAATTTTTGTCTTAGTTTTCATATATGAGAAGGAATATTTGGTCCTTAATTTTCTGAGTCTAGTTTATTTAACGTAACATGATTTTCTCCATGTCTAGCCATTTATCAGTAAATGCAATCATTTCATCCCTCTTTATGGCTAAGTAACGCTCTGTTGTGTACAGATACATTTTCTTGATCCATTTACCTACTACTGATAGGAATCCTGGTTGATTTCATAATTTGGCTACTGTGAATTGTGCTTCTAGAACCACTGTAGTAATAGTATGCCAATTTTATCTTTTAGATAAATATCAAGGACTGGGATAGCTGGGTCATCTGGTAATGTCATTCTTAGTTTGAGGAATCTCCATACTGCTTTCCAACATGGTTGTTCTGATTTGCAGTTCTACCAACAATGTATGAGTGGGTCTTTTCCCCCACATCCTCAATAGCATCTTTATTATTTGTATTCCTGATAATTGCCATTCTGACTGGAATGAGGTGAAATCTTAATGTAGTTTTGATTTGCATTTCCCTAATTGCCAGAAATATTAAACATTTTTTCACATATTTTTGGCCATTTGTGTTCCTTCTATTGAGAAATTTCTTGTAAGTTCTTTTGCCCATTTATTGATTAGGTTGTTTGTTTGTTTGTTTTTGGCACTGAGTGTTTTTTAGTTCTTTATGTATTCTGGATATTAGCCCCATCAGATGATTAGCTGCCAAAGATTTTTCTCCCATTCTGTGGGCTCACTCTTCACTCGTTTCTTTTTCAGTGCAGAAGCTTTTTAATTTGATGGCATCCACTTGTTGATTCTTAGTTTTATTTCTTGAGCTTCAGGAGTCTTGTTGAGGAAGTCGGTGCCTGTACCTATATAGTGGAGTGTGACCCTATGTTTTCTTCTAGCAGTTGCAAAGTATCTGGTATAGGTCTTTGATGCATTTTTGATTTTTGTGCAGCATAAAAAGGATCTATTTTCATTTATTTACATATAGATATGCAGTTTTCTGAGCACCACTTGTTTAAAAGGCTTTTTCCCAACATATGTTTTTGGTACCTTTGTCAAGTATGTACGTATGTATGTATGTATGTACCTTTGTCAAGACTGTATGCATGTAGCTTAGTCTCTGTGTCTTCTATTTCATTGGTCTATTCCATTGTCTACTTTGATGCCAATTCCATGCTTTTTATCTTACTATATAGCTCTGTGGTATAATTTGAGATCAGGTATTGTGATGCCTCCTGCATCACTTTTCTAATTCAGAATTGCTTTGGCTTTTCTGGGTCTCTTGTTCTTCCAAATGAATTTAAGAATTGTTTTTTCTAGTTCAGTGAAGAATGTCATTGGTATTTTGATGGGAATTGCATTGAATCTCTATATTGCCTTTCTGACGATATTAATTCTGCCTGTCCAAGAACATGGGAGGTCTTTCCATCTTCTGAGATCCTCTTCAATTTCTTTCTTCAGTGTTCTATAGTTTTCATTATAGAGATCCTTTCTTTGGTTAAAGTCTCAGATGATGATGATTATTATTATGATGATGATGATGATGATGATGAAAGGGATGGTTTTCCTGATTTCTTTCTCAACAGAATTGCTGTTGAGTATAGAAAAGTATTGATTTATGAGTGTCAGTCTTGTATCCTGCTACTTTGCTATATTCATTTATCAGCTCTCTGAACTCTCTGGTGGGATTTTTGGGGTCTTCTAGATATAGGATTCATGTCATTGGGAAACAGATAGTTGACGACTTCTTTTCCTATCTGTATTCCTTTAATTTCCTTCTCTTGCCTGATTATTCTGGCTAGAGTTTCAACGACTATATTGAATAGAAGTGGTGACACCAGACATCTTTGTCTGGTTCCTGATTTTAGAGGAAATACTTTTGGTTTTTCTCTATTCATTATGATGTTGGTTTTGGGTTTGTCCTATAATGTTCTTTTTATCCCTAGTTTTTCTCTCTCTCTTTTTTGGTACTGGGAATTGACCCAGGGGTGCTTAACCACTGGGCCACATCCCCAGCCTTTTTGTATTTTATTTAGAGACAGGGTCTCACTGAGTTGCTAAGTGCCTTGATAGTTGCTGAGGCTGGCTTTGAACTTACAGTCCTGCTTGAGCCTCTCGAGTTGCTGGGATTACAGCTGTTGTGCACCTGGCTCTCCAATGAATGGTTGCTGTATTTTATCTAAGACTTTTCTGTGTCTATCATCATATGAAACTTGTTCTTAATTCTATTTATGTGGTGAATTACATTTATTCATTTATGTATGCCAAACCAACTTTTCATCCCTGGAATAAAGCCCACAGTCATGTGTATTATCTTAATATATTTTTGAATGTTGTTTCCTAATATTTTCTTGAGGATTTTTGCATCTATTTTCATCAGGGATATTAGTCTGTAGTTTTCTTTCCTAAATGTGTCTTTGTCTGGTTTGGTATCAGGGTTATACCAGCTTCACAGAATATATTTGGGCGTGTACCTTCCCTTTCAATATCATGAAATAATTTGAGAAAGATTGGTGTTAGTTCTTCCTTGAAGATCTGGTAGAATTCAGCTGAGAATCCATCTGATCCTGGGTTTCTCTATTAATAGGCTTTCAATTGCTTTCAATTTCATTACTTGATATGATCTGTTTGTTTCCTATATATTCCTGTTTCAATCTGAGAAGGACATGTGTCTAGAATTTTGTTAATGTCTTCTAGATTTTCCAGTTTTGGGGTATAAATTTTCAATGATCCTCTGGATTTCAGATATATCTGTGGTGATTTCTCCCTTTTCATCTCTAATTTTGTTAATTTGGATCTTCTCTTTCTTTTGGTTAGTTTAGCTAGGGGGTTTATCAACCTTTTCAAAAAACCAACTTTGCTGCATTGATCCTATGTATTATTTTTTTATTCTCAATTTCATTGATTTCAGCTCTGATTTTTATTATTTCCTGACTTCTGTTTGGAGGTTGTTTTGTTATTCTTTTTCTAAAGCCTTATGGTGGAGCATAAGCTTATTCACTTGGGGAAACTTTTTGATATAGGCACTCAATGAAATAAATTTTCCTCTTAGTACTGCTTTTATTCTGTCCCAGAAATTTGATGTTGTACTATTATTTTGTTTCTAAAATTTTCTTAATTCTCTCATTTATTCTTTAATCCATTTTTTAAATTTAAAAGAGTACTACTTATCCATGTGTTTGTGTTTTTTTTTTTTTTTTTTTCTTCATCTTGCTGTTCATATCGTTTCATTCCATTATGGACTGATAGGATGCATGGGATTATGTCTATTTTTTGTGTTTACTAAGACTTAACATTATGTCCTAAAATATGGAGTTTTAGATAAAGTTCCATGAGCTGAGAAGAAGGTAAATTCAGCTGTTGGGATGAAATATTCTGCAGATGTCTATTAGGTCCACTTGATTTTAGTATTATTTAGGTTGGATACATCTTTATTGATTTTATGCTTTGATGACCTGTATTGGAAAGGGGTGTGCTGAACTCACCCAGTTTTGGGATCTATCTGGGATTTAATGTCGAGTATTTTTTTTTAATGTAATTGGATGTGCTGATATTTAATTTCTGCTTGAAATCAACTTTGTCAGATAAGAGAATAGCTACTCTGGCTTGTTTATGGGCTCTGTTGCATGGAATATCTTTTTGCATCCTTTTACCTACAGCCTATGAGTGTTTTTGCCTGAGATGAGTCTCTTAAAGACAGCATATAGTTGATCTTGTTCTTTGATCCATTCTGTTCACCTGTCTTTTAATTGGGGAATTGAAGCCATTTATATTCAGTATTAAAATAGACATGTATTTGTAGTTTACTGCCATTTTGATCTTTTGTTGTGTGTCTTGATTCTCCTTTAGATGATTAGTCTTCTATTGATCTTTATCTGTTTAGGAGTTTTGGATTTGTTTTTGGGTTACTCTGTGTATGGTTTATCTTTGAGAATTTGTTGTACTATTGAATGGGTTATCATTAAATCCTCTCAGTTTATCCTTGTCATGGTAAATTTTTATTTCCCCACTGAATATGAAGAACTCTGCTGTGTATAGGAATCTTGGTTGGCAGTTGTTTTCTTTTAGAACATGAAATATTTCATTCCAAGCCCTCCTTACTTCTGTTGTGTGAGCTGCAGGAGTTATTTTTTGGATTTTCTTTCACCAACACTGACTCTATGTCTATGAAATTCAGCCTTCCTCTCCATTCCATAGGTTACCTAAAGTCTTTTTTTTTTGCGGGGGGTGGGGGGGACATGGATTGAACCCAGAGGCACTTAACCACTGAGCCACATCCCCAGCCCTTTTTGAGACAGGGTCTTGCTAAGTTGCTGAGTCTGGATTTGAACGTGTACTCTTCCTTCCTCAGCCTCCCGAGCTGCTGGAATTACAGGTGTGCACCACCACACTGGCTTTTTTCTTTATGCAGCAGCCACACCATCTCCTTTGTCTTACTGCACTGTCAGCCATATTTCTCTATTTGTTGTGTTAGCATTTCTGACTTTTGTGACACTTAAATTATTTTTGTACAGTTCAGTATTTTCAGTGAGAACCTGCAGTTACCCACCATGCTGAGAAGCCGCCTTCCCACATTTAAGCCTGCACCCGTGCTTTAGTCTGCAATTTTCCCCGTCAATGTTCTTTGATGTGCCATTTCTACTTGATTCTTAATTTATGCTTTCATTTTCAGTTCACTTCATATCCCTGTTTCCTTTTAGAACTGAATCCTCACCCATCATCATATACTTGTTTTGCTTTGCTATGTTTTGTTGGTTAAGTGCCATATCATTTCTTTTCACCTTTGCTGGGTATGATTACATTCATCCACAGCCCTATGGGCTTGAAAAGTAGAAGGTGGTCTCTCCATTTTTTAAACAGAATAAAAAAATGCTAAGTGATTTGTTTGAAAACAAACAAATACAGCAATACACTGGACATCTCTGCCAGATTTGTTTTTTAAAGCACAGCTAAAACATATTAAGATTATATATAGTATAAAATATTAAGATTTTAAGGAAAGGGATTTCATTCCATGACTTTAAGTTAATGAGCAGTTATTCCTACTGTGTCTTAACTACCACAGTCCATGAAAGATAGAACAAAGTGTACCAAACACACCTTTCCCCATATCATTGCACTAGTTGGTACATTATTGTTGTTGGCTATGGTCGTATTCGCTCTATCTATATACTACGACAAGTGGATAAGCCATTCATTGTGTTGTTGTATAACTAAACAATGAGATGTTGACAGGACTTAGTGCTGACCTGACCTCAGCTTACCTCAGATGCTGGGCTCCATCTTCAGCTTGATGATCCCACCCTGTACAAGTCCATTATCTTCAAAATGTTCAGCTCAGGCTTAACATCTGACCAGCAATTCCACTCCTATTACATACTTGGGAGGAAAAACATCCATACAAAAACTTTGTACATAAAGAATCATAGCAGCATTATTCAAAAGAGCCAAAAAAGGGGGGAAAATGGACAGAACCTAGACATCTATCAACTGATAAATGGACAAATGTGGCACATCATACAGATATTTAGTCAAAAAAATGGAATACTGACACATGCTATATCACATATAAACCTTGAAAACATTATGACTGTATTTATGTAAAATGTCCAGAATAAGCAAATCCACAGAGATAGAAAGTAGATTAATGTTTACCAGGGACTGGTGACAGGTGGTGGGAGATGACTGCTGATGAAGGAGGTTCTTTTTAGGGTACAGAGATGTTCTGAAATTAAGATAGCTGGACGCACAACTCCGAATATACTAACAACCAATGAACTATACATTTCAAAAGACTAAATTTTAAGGCTGTGAATCATATTTTAATAATGCTGTCATTCAAAAGGAAAAAAGTCCACATGACTCTCTCTCATGTGCTGGAGGTCAATTAATACTATTCTGAGTAAACAAGAAAAGTATACTTTATTTAGCCAAAGAACATCTGAGAATCTTGACACTGAGTGCTATTTATATAATGGCTTAGAATAGTTTTATCTCTGATCAGTAATGGATTAGCCACTTTATCCTTGCCTGGGACACATTACAAGCATAAGTTGCTACAGCCCGGAAAGAATTATTGTAACCTAGAATTTTTATTAAAAGGATTTTTTTTCTTCTCAGCAATATGAAAATAGAAACAAGGAACTGACCACATATGACAAGAGGCCTAATGAAGTTAACACCAATGATAATATGTTAGACAAGATTTAACTGGAAGTTAAAAACTAAAAGTTTAAAATAAAAATTTACAGCACAGGGATATCCAGAACAAGAAGTCATGTGCTACTTCAGTCTTCTGTCCACTTTAGATACTCCCCTAATAGCATTTTTATAGTAAGCTGAGCTGCTGGTGGCTCTTCCTTCAGAACTTGCCAGGTCTCCTAAGTGTGCCAGGACAGTTACAGGTGAAACAGCCCTCTCCAGCCACAGCAGTGTTGCTCCCAGTCACTGGGCCCAGCACTGTGACCCACAGAGTGGCACAAAATGGCTTTAAGTCAGAGGAACCCAACCTTGCTGCTCCTCCTATGAGGGGCACTTCTGTGTGGAGCTTTGCAGTGCTTAGCTGCATTCTGCTGTCCACACCCCACTCCAGACCATGCTGATGCCACCATCACTATATGTGCATGATTGCTTAGAGCTTACAAAGAGAGAAAAGCAGGTTTCTTGAACTGTGTTCATATGAAAAATGGAGCATGACAGCTGTTAGTTTTCAAGGTCTTTGGCTAAAGTTTCACGAATGAACTGTAAAGTGCGTTGGTACAAAAAGGCATCCTTTCTCTTTGGCTTACAAATGTTCAAATGGTTAACATCCACAGGAATTAGCTCTCCAATGCCTAAATCTGAAGAAAACAAAAGGTCAATAAATAAAAGCTTCTCTCTTGTCAAAACTGAATGAGCCCAAGGGGTAGTCCTCAATGCTGGTTTGGTTGTAATAAGGCACCCAATAGATAAAGGAGCTTGGAGTCTGAAAGCACCTGAAATGCCTTTGATTCATCTTATTTGAGAATGTATCTTCTGATTTAATGGTTCCATGAAGGTTTCACATGTGTGCTGGCCTTCTTCCTAACTTATCCCTGTGATCACTCCATGGGTAAGGGGTAGTTTAGGCTTGACTGAGAAAGACCTGGAAGGTCTTCTGATATTTCAGTCTGACAATGTCCACCTGGATGGAAGTGATCCGAGACATCAGTGCAGCCACTGAGGGGAGAAATGCAAGTGGCAGGAAGGAAAACAAGCCTTCTAGTGACATGGAAGAAGGGGGCAGCAGAAGTATGACAAAGCTGTGACACTAGAAGCAAATGGTCCCTGTTAGCTTTGCTTTTGCTTCCAACTTCCAAAGATTTTTTAGACATCTGGTAGTCTTTGACTTCTTTAAATAACCAAAGAGTAACCCCTCACCCTGTGGCACATTATTTTGAGATAGTTTTTTTAGGACCCACTACAAAGTATTAAGTATTTTTCATTTTACTTAGTATATAATGAGGTAAAGACAAAACTCATACACACTAAAAAATCATACACATTGTCCCTAGCCGCAAAGTGTTCATGGCATGGCTGAGTACTACCAGGACAGCACCCAAGCCACCCTGAGGTGATCAGAAAAGGTTCCAAGGTGACAGGCCAAGTAAGTAGCCTGTAGAGGGTCAGCATTTCAGCTAGTGAGATAAATGGAGGATCTATGATGCAGAGCAATGGGAAGCTACACAGAAAGGTCAGATTTGAGATCTATCCTCAAGGACCTGATAAGATATTATAAAACACAATAGTAGCAGATATTAGACATTTCCCTCCACCCTAGGATCATGAAGAAACAGTAGTTTAATACTGTCTTTTTTTGATGGACTATTTCCTGTTTGAATATTCCCCACATACCCTCCATTTACAAAGGTTTTCCCTCTGTCAACCCCCTATATTTTTTTAAGGTTTCTACATTCAGCTATCCATCTGTTAAATAAACACCCCTTTTAATCTAGCTGACAGAAGACCCTGGTATTCTTATCTCAATGCCATACAGTTCACTGTCGATGCCTAATTTAGAGTTAGCCAATTACCCTTTGTCAACTCATCAGTTAAATAAAGGGGGCAGAGGGACGCCAAAGCCATGTTTGCAGAGAAATTTTAATCCATGGCTGAAAAGAATAGTGGAATTAGATTTTCATAAATCCATCACCTAAAGCAGCAACCATATGTCAAAAGTGATATTTTCAATGAAATGCTGGCATTGCCACCTAGGCTTCTAATAGAAAGTTTCAAGAGTAAATGAATTACCTGCTGATTCCACGGGCACCACATGGAGTTTAATCATACTACCAATATAGGTTGGTTGTGTTTCTACAAAACTCAGCACCTGGAAGCTTTTGTCCTTAGCAAACTCCAGAAAGTCATCCTGTAGTGTTTTAAGTGCAGGAGAATCTGTAGAATTATAAAGAACAAGATTGTGACAAGTTCTGTACACCCCATTCAGAACAGAATGTGTTAATCTTCTAATTTAGAGAGGGTATCAGGATCCAGATCCTGATGGTGGCTTGAATACACACAAGTTTATTTTTTCTCCTGGAAACAGGCCAGTAAGATTAAAGGGCTAAAGCCCCCCCCCCCCCCCCCAAGAACAGAGAGGACAGCCATCAAAGGCAAGTTCACCATATTACTACTGGCTGACAGGGCAGTCTGGTGCATGGGACAGTCTGGGGTCCCCAGTGTGATGACTGACACTCCCACCCCACTAATACACAGCATCCCATCAACAAAGCCTGCCTGATTTATTACTGAGTGGCTGACCCTTCTCAGCCCCTTGTTCTCAAATGTGAAAGGGCAACTAAAAAGCACCAGATATTAGAAGAAGCATACAACCTCAAAGATACAGACCTGATAGACACAGAAAAGCCAACTACAGAGAAAAACAACCAAATGAAAAACAAAAGAATGTTGAAAAACACTAGTATTCTCAGAATGCTTTCAAAAAATAATGGAACCACAAAACAAGAGGATAATATGAAGAACTGATAATATGAAGAATGAACTTGTTCTTTTAAAAGTTTGACTTCAACAAGGTGAAAGTTTAAAGAGAGGTATGATGACTGAATAGTGGTGTCCTGTGTGTGACTTTGCCACAGAGAAGAGCCAATAAAGGAGGAAGATCAAGGGAAAACTCCAAAATCAGCAAGGAAGCAACAGGATCCCCAACAGCAGGAGTAAAAAAGTCAACCTGAAGACAAGAACAAAGGAAACTGCAACTTCTTCACCTCCCTGAAGGGGAGGGTATTCCCACACTGCTGGGAAAAGCTAAGTAGGAAAGTCCAGCAGTCCCAGTTATAGCACCAGACCAGCAGTCCTACTATGGAATTCCAGAGTCTTGAAACCAAATCAGGTCTATGACTAACTGTTCTGCTCCAAAGAAGGAACCCATTTTGGGCCTCCCCAACCCCATGAACCCTAACAGCTACAGCTAGATGCCATCCTGCCTTAGGAGCAAAGATGGGGCTACTGCATGCTTAACTAGGCAGAAAACAGTCCCCTCAGTGTCTTATAGCTTCAGGTCCAGCATCTATCATAGCTACAAGCCCAAGTCCCACCCACACACTTGCCCTGCAGGAACTAGGAAAGGTCTCCCCAGCCCAAAGTTTTGAGACTGAAGCTGCCGGTACAAAGCCCCAGCTTCCAGAGGACAGGCCCGAGCTGCATCTCACAACTCCAGTAACACTACCAGCATCTCCAATCCCCAGCACCACTTAGAATGACCCAGCAATAACTAGGGAAGGTATTCCCAGCTGATGGCCTTGGAAATGAGCTGGTGCAAAAAGCCCTGCCATTACCCAGGTTTTTCTCTGGGGAACAGGGGAAAGGCCCTTTTCATGTCCTGTAGTTCTAGGACTGTGGCTAATAATGCTACAAGCTTCATTCCCACCAGAGTTTGCCCTGTCTGACCTAGGTACACTCCCATTCATGTCATACGGCTCCAGGGCCACAGATTCCAAAGCCACAATCCCTATCACCACCTGTGCTTAGTTCATGAGACCTAGGAAAGGTCCCCTCCACATCCAATACCTTAAAGAACATGTATTACAGCACCATGAGCCCAAATGTTACATACACATGCCCCAGGTGACTTAGGGAAGGTGTCCTCCACTGACCACAGACTTAGGACCATAATTGCTAGTGCCAAGAGCCCTGATAACATTTGTGTTTGTCCCCTGGGACCTAGAGGAGATATCACTTGGATCTTCATATGGGTCCACAGCTCCACAAAAGCAGCTAACAATGCTACAAGCCTCAGCACCTAACCATAACTGTGCCTAGGGACTGATCTCTTGGATTAACGCAGTCAGACAAAAAGGGAAAGGGAAAGAAAGGAAGAAAGAAAGAACAATGCAGAAGAACTACAAGAATTATGGAACACTATTAAGTGAACAAACATTTACATTATGGGAATTCCAGAAGTTGAAGGAAAAAGGAAAGGCATTGAAAATCTATTTCATGAAATAGCCAAAAACTTTCCAAATATTCAAAGAGATATTTACTAGAAGCTCACAGGATCCCCCACCTAGATTCATATAAAATAGATCTTCACCAAAGCATATTTTAGTTAAAATGTCAAAAATACAAGAATCCAAAAAATGTCAAATCATATTTAAGAAAATACCCATAGATTTACATGAGATTTCTTAGCAGAAACCTTAAGGCAGCAAGAGAATGGTATGATATTCAAAATACTAAAAGAAAAAATAAAACCTGTCCATCAAGAATACTTCACCCAGCAAAAATTATGCTTCAAAAATGAACTCTTTTCCAAATAAGCAGAAACAGAGAGGTTTTTTTTGGGGGGGCGCTGGGGATTGAACCCAGGGCCTCGTGCTTGACAGGCAAGCACTCTGCCAACTGAGCTATATCCCCAGCCCAACAGAGGGAATTTATCAGCACCAGACCAGTCCTACAAGAAATAACTTAAGGGAATCCTACACTAGAAACAAAAAGATGATAACCACCACCAATGAAGACAAAAGAATATACAGAATTTACTATAACAAAGACATGAAAGAAAAAGAGAACAGATTCAAACCTTTGCATGAAAGCTACCAAATCACAAAGATAAATAAACATGGTAAGAAACAGAATATATATATATAAAGATAAATAAACATGGTAAGAAACAAAATAGAATACAATTACCAAAATGGCAGGAGGAAGTTTGTACCTATCAATAACATTGAATATAAATGAATTAAATTCACCAATTAGGGGCTGGGGTGATAGCTCAGTCGGTAGAGTGCTTGCCTTGCAAGCACAAGGCCGTGGGTTCGATCCCCAGCACCAAAAAAAAAAAAAAAAAAAAAAAAAATTTCACCAATTAAAATGACTGAATGAATAAAAATTTAAAAACATGATGCAACTATATGCAGCCTAAAAGAAACTTCACACAGAGCCTAAAAGCAGTGTTAGAAAAAGATATATTCTGCAAATGGAAACCCAAGTCAAGCAAGAGTAGCTATACTCATACAAAGCAGACTTTAAGAGTCAAGGTTACATATTAAAAAAAGGATCAGTTCAGCAAGAACATGTAACAATTATAAATATACATGAACCCAACATGGGGCCACCCAAATATATAAAGCAAATATTATTAGATCTATGGGGAGAGAAAATGCCCACACATCAAAATCTGTGGGACAGCAAAAAAAAAAAAGCAGCACTGAGAGGGAAGTTTATGGCAGTTATGTTTATATATTTTTTAAAAATTAGATCTCAACCTAACAATGCGTCCCAAGGACTTAGAAAAGCAAGAACAAATGAAATTCCAAATTAATAAAAGAAATGATAACGATCAAAGCAAAATAAAATCAAAACTAAAAAAAGTTCATTGTTTTTTAGTTTAGTAAGACTAATCAAGAAAGAATGAGATGACCCAAATAAAAAGAGGGACATTACAACTAATATCACAAAAATAGAAATGATCATAATAAAGCACTATGAATAATTATATGCTAAAAATTTGGAAAAGTTAAAAGAAATGGGTAAATTCCTAAACATATACACCTACCAAAGGTGAATCAAGAAGAAACAGAAAAGCTAAACCAATTGAAAAAGAGTCATGAGATTGAAGCAGTAATTTAAACCCTCATCAAAAAAAGAGTCCAGATAGTGAGATACTATATAGAATACAGACTCATTCAAAATGCTTGTACGGGATCTGAATTGTGAAGGGGATGGATTCACAATACAAGGGCAAAAAGACAGGCATGAAAAAGATGGAAAACGCATCTCATTTTAGCTTTGTCTATTCAAATTGCTCATGGGAAATTTGAATAAACTTTGAGATGTTAGACAAAATGCAAAATAATTTTCACTAACTATTAATTCACTCCTATTATGAGACATATAATTCTCTACAAATTGCTTCCAATAATTTCTGTTATGTTCCAGGAATTGTCCCTCCTATAACCATGCCCTAAACCTCTCATCTTTGTTATCAAGCTTGCTATCTTTTTCTCTTTTTCTTATAGCAAGCGCACACATAGTGATACTATTAACTCTAATACATCAGACAACTTTTATTAAAGGACATTACTTTTTTTGTTTAGGCTTTTTCTTTCTGAAACCTCATGGTTCTTTGTAGTCTCAGACAGGAGTGCATATTGAGTTAGGTCTTTACCACTAAGTAAACTAAGAAAAGCTTGTCCAAAATTCCATGAAAATTAATTGTGTAAAAGTGATTAGAGACTAGATTTATTTGTTCCCAAAGTCTGTGTTCCTTTGTATGTGATAAATTGTTTCTTGAATTTTGAATCTTTTTGAAATTCTGTGCCTCTATTGATCAAAGTTATATTTTCAACTCAGTTACAGTTTACAAATTGAGATCATTTAAGCAAAAAACATAAATAATTAACTTTAAAAAAAAAAAGAGAGTCCAGAGCCTGATGACTTTACTCCTGAATTCTACAATATATTTAAAAAACCAATTCCAGTTCTTAAACTATTTCAAAAAACTGAAATTGAAAGAACTCTGCCAAATTCTTTATATGAAGTTAGCATTACCCTGATACCAAAACCAGACAAAGAAAACTGTTAGTCAGCTTTCCATCACTGTGACAAAATACCTAAGGATATCAACTTAAAGAAATGAAGATTTATTTTGGCTCACAGCTTCAAAGGTTCAGTTCGTAGTCACTTGGCTTTATTGTTTCTGGGCGTGTGGTGAGGCAGAACATGGTGGGAGCATGCGGTGGAGCACAGTTGCTTACTCTGGTGGCTGAGAAACAAAGAGGAGTGTTGGGGAGGATTGGGGGCAAGATATGGCCTTCGAAGGCACATTGCCAAGGACCTACTTCCTCCAACCAGGCCCCACCTCCCAAGTTTTCACCACCTCCCAAAAGTCCATTAAATTATGAGTCCATCAATAGATCAATCCAGGGTTGGGGTTGTAGCTCAGTGGTAGAGCACTTGCCTGGGGCATACGAGTTTGATCCTCAGCACCACATAAAAATAAATAAAATAAAGGTACTGGGTGCATTGACCACAACAACAACAAAAATAGATCAGTCCTTTGATGAGGTCAGGGCTCTCATGGTCCAAGCACCTTCCAAAGGCCCTACCTGTGAACACTGCTGCAGTAGGGATCAAGCCTTTATTTAACACATAACCTTTTGGAGGATATTTCAGATCCAAACCATAATGGATACATCAAAAAAAGAAAACTATAATCCCATGTACTTGATGAACACAGACATAAAAATTATCAATAAAATACTAGCAAACCAAATTTGATAGTATATCAAAGAGATCATATACCCTGATCAAATGGGGTTCATCCCAGTAATGCAAGGATGTTTCCACATGTGCAAATCAATAAATATGATACAGGGCTAGGTAGCTCAGTGGCAGAGCACTTGCTTGTGTGGGGCACTGGGTTTGATTCTCAACACCACATATAATAAATAAGTAAAATAAAGGTCCATTGACAACAAAAAAAATATTTAAAAAAATAAATATGACATAACACATCAATAGAATAAAGGACAAAAATCACATGATTATGTATCTTTTCACAGAAGAAGGCATTTGATAAGATTCAATATCCCTTCATGAAAAAAAAACTACAAATTAATTATAGAAGAAACATATCTCAAAATACTAAAGGCATATATGAAAAACCTATAGTCAATGTCACACTAAACGAGGAAAGCTGAGAAGATATCTTCTAACATCAGAACAAAACAAGGATGTCTACTTTCACCATGGTTATTTAACATAGTTCTGGAAGTCTTATTAGCAAGAGCAGTTAGACAAGAAAAGGAAAAAAGAGAATCCAAATTAGAAAGGAATAAGTTAAATCATTCATGTTTTATACATAGAAAAACCTAAATACTGGAAATGTCGAAAGGCTGTTGAAACTTAGAAACAAATTCAGTAAAATTGCAGGATACAACACACACAAAAAAGCAGCATTTTTATAAACCAATAACAAACCCGCTGAAAAAGAAATTAAGAAAGCAATCCCATTCATAGTAGCTACAAAAAATTAAAATATTCAGGAATAAATTTAACCAAAGAAGTAAAATATCTCTAAAATGAAAATTATAAAACCCTGAAAAAATAAATTATAGTGGGCACAAAAAAATGCAAAGATACACTGTGTTCATTATTGGAAAAATTAATATTGTTAAAATGACCAAACAACACAAAGCAATCTACAGATAAAATGCAATTCCCTCAAAACACCAATAACTTTCTTCATAAAAATTAGGAAAAAAGATCCTGAAAGTCATATGGAAACATGAAAGACCCAAAATATTCAAAGCAATTCTGAAAAAAAAAAAAAAAAAAAAAGCCAGAGGCACCATAATACCCAACTTCAAAAACATACCACAAAGTTCTAATAACCAAAACAGCATGGTACTGGCATCCAGACAGACACACAAAAGAATGGAACCAAACAGAAAACCCAGAAATTAATCCATGTTCATAGGGTGCCGAAAACACACCCTAGAGAAGATAGTCTCTTCAGTAAATTGAAAAATTGGCCATACACATAGCAGAATGAAGCTAGGTTTCTTTCTCTCACCATATACAAAAATCAATTCAAAATGGATCAAAGACCTAAATGTAAAACCTGAAACTACAGAATGACTATAAGAAATTCCATATAACTTCAAGACTTCATATGACTTTTAGGATTATTCTTTCTAATTTCTTTCAAGAAAGTCATGGGCAATGATTTTTTAGATAGAACCCCAAAGACACAGGCAACAAAAGTAAAAATAGACAAACAGGATTATATCAAACAAAGAAGCACTGCAAAGGAAACAATCAACAGACTTAAGAAGCAACCTACAGAATAGGAGAAAATATTTGAGAACTATTAACTCAAGAAGGAATAATATCCAGAATATATAAGGAATTCAAAAAGCTGAACACCAAAAACCAAAATCCATTTTTAAAACAGGCTAAAAGAACTACATAGGCATTTATCAAAAGAAGACATACTAATGGCCAACAGTTATATGAAAAATGCTCAATCTCAATCATCACTGGGGAAACTCGGATCAAAGCACAGCGAGAGAGCACCTCACCCCAGCCAGAATGGCCATCACCAAAGACAAAACAAATGCTGGCAAGGCTGCAGAGAAAGGGGACTCTTACACACTGTTGGCAAGAAATGCAACAGTGTATAATATAGATATTATGGAAAAAGGCACGAAGATCCCTCAAAAAGCTAACCATAGGACTACCATATGGTCCAACAATTCCACTAGTAGGTGTATATATCCAAAGATGAAGGCATTATTCCACAAAGACACCTGCATGCCCATATCTGCTTGCAGCACTATCCACAAGAGCTAAAACATGGAATCAGCCTGGATACCCATCAGTGAAAGTGGATAAAAATGCGGTTTACATGCACAATAGCATAGCAGTCTGCCATAGAAAAGAATGGAATCCTGCTATTTGTAGCAGCATGAACAGAAGTGGCAATCATTATGTTGAGTGAAATAGGCCAGACACCAAAAGAAAAATACCATGTGCTCACCCATTTATGGAACTAATAAGTAAATATTGTTGAACAAAATGGAGTAGTGCTTGGTTCAAGAGACTGGAAAAGGTGATAGGGTGGGGGGCTGAAAGTGGTTCAATAAAGGGCACCATAACACAGGAGGAATTAGTTCTGGTTTTCCTAAAGCAGAGTAGGGTAACTTGATTAAAACCAACTATGACACAATTCAAAATGACTAGAAGACTACAAAACTCCCCACACATGAAAATGATGTTTGAAGAGACGGAAATGCTTACTACCCTGATTTAATTATTATAAATTATATACAAGTACTGAATTGCCACAACATACATCTATAAAGAAGTGTAAATATTATGTCTCAGTTAAAAAAAAGAAGTAAAATTCAACAGAAGGTGTAGTAGACAATGTAAATAAAGCAGAACAAAGATAAAATATGAACAGACAACTGGCACATTAAAGCAGGGGGTCCAAATTCTGATTACCATATGGTCCAGCAATTCCACTTCTGGGTGTATATATCCAGAAAGAAAGTGCTTATGAATCAAAACAAATAGAGTGCTTTATAATAAATATGCTAAAAATTCCAAAAATTCTTTTATACTTTAATAGTTGATGATATTCCAAATTCATGGAAAAAAGCAGTTTACTAGTAATTTGGAATAATACTTAAAGCATCATATAATTTTTCTAATTTAAGTACTCATAATATTAAATCTATGACTATAATTTAGTGAATAATGGCATAAGAACAAAAAGATAAGGTATAAAAGAAAAATGAAGTCCAAGCTAATAACCTTAAGACAATTATATACAAACAATAAAGTGAGATAACAGTCAAGGAAGAGACGTTTTCTATCCTCCTCCTATGTAATGTTAATACAATCCCTCCAAGTTACTACCCAACAGAAAGCATTACCCTTGCTGAGTTCTTTGACTTCCAAAGAGGGAAAGAGAAGATAGCGGATGTTAACAGAATATTCAGCCAAATGTGATCCATGATGAGGGACACTATAAAAAATCATTCCTCTGGTATTGCTTATAACAGGATTCATCTCTGGCTCCTTAGAGGCTTCCAACAGCATCTTTTTGACAAGGAGACCTGGCCACAGAGAAGAAAGGAAAACAGGGTATAAGCTATTTTCCTTCCCTCTTATTCTTTAAAGAAAGAAGAGCAGGGGGAGGCAAAACAAATACAGAAAGAAGTGTTCTTCTAAAAAAGTCTAAACGATTTTCTGTAGTACAAGAAACAGGGTTTGAACTCCTTAAATATTAATACTCCTGATCCTCTAGAATTTGTAGTACGATCCTACAAATAGGTAAGAGTCTAGAAGCTTGTTTGCAGGGCAGATCCTTCCATCACAGGACCTACTGTCCCACAGGAGGAATGTGAGGCACTGCCTGAACTGGGCACCCACTGCTGCAGGGCCGCAAACTGGCCTCCCTTCTGCTAGGGCAGCCTACACCCGAGAGCGTACGAACACACAGAGTCATGGTCCCATCTAACTTGGGACAAGCCACTTGTGGAAAAAGCATAAGGAAGGCATCTTTCTCCTCCATCTCCCTAATCCAGAAACAGAGATCTCAAAGCTGGTGGCAGTGGATCTCTGAGGGACACCAAGGGCTACCTCCGCCTTTCTCTCAGGAAAAAGCCCCAGCTGAGGACCAGCTATCTTGAGCACTTCATCAGATAAATAAACTAGGTCAAGGGCTGCAGAAAGGTCACCTGAAAGGCAGATGATGAAAACTGAGAGCTGAATTGGGGAGAGTGGGTGGGAGGGGCCAGACATGTGGCTGGAGAAGCAGCGTTAGGCCCCGAAGCACAGTAGCAGGGACACGGGCCAGGAGCACACCTCCATGGCAGCTCTGAACGTCAAAGCAACAATGGAGTCTGTGATGGTGAGGAAGTGCAGGGAAGAAGGAAGGGGAGCCCTGGGCAGCCAGGAAAGCTAGCTTATGTGAGCCCAACTTGTAAGCATCCCTTGGTGTGAAGTTTACTTACTTCCAGGACATGGAAGTTTCAGGTTGTCACCCCCATGCCCTCTCGTATGTTTTGTTACTAGCTGCCACCTTCTGGGAAAACAAATAGCATGGAAGGAGAGTACTAATTTTAAAACTCCAAGCCACAGCAAAGACATTAACCTGGGGAGAAAAGGGCCACTGGTAAGTATGGCAGAGAAATGTAGGAACTCCAGGCTAGCCACAATGGTGACAACCTCACAACGGTCACTTGGTGAAGATGAAACCATCCTTACCTCCCATGCTATGTGAAATCCAAATCACTGGCCTATCCCCAACACCAGCAGCTCTGAGCTTCCTAAGAAGTTCGTTGCTTCTGAATGCAATGGTCTTTCTGAACAAAACGAAAACAGCAGGCATGACAGGAGGCATCGATCCCCTGAATCTCACTATCTAATTTTTAAGCCAAGAACTTTGGTCTACTGGATGAATGCTATGTGCCACTACACTGAGGGTGAGGAATATCTCCATTCTCTCTGTTCTACTTCTGAAATTGCTCACTTTCTGAAACGTATTAGAATAATTAGAAATATCTAAGCCCAGAAGAGGTCATTCATACATTAGATTAGCATCGCTTGAACATCTACTGTGCATGGCAATTTTTCCAGATCAAACTGAGTCTTATCCTGGCTGCCCCCAGCACTTAGCATGTGTGTGTTTCCCTTCTCATTCCATAACCCAGCGATGAAAGTGTCCCTAGAGATTTGGTTATCTCTTTTCTGAGTTTTAGTTCTACTTGTATTTATGTCACAAATATGAAATTTTCATGCAGGGCATTGTGATGCATGCCTATAATCCCCATGACTTGGCAAGCTGAGGCAGAAGGACTGCAAGTTCAAGCCAGCTTTGGCAACTTAGCAAGACCCTATCTCAAAATAAAAAATAAGAAGGACTGGAGATACAGCTTTGTGGTAGAGCCACCCTGAGTTCAATCCCCAGTACCTGTTCCCCCAATAAAATTTTTTTATTTTAAATATTAAGCTTTCATCATTTCGATTATTTAGAAATGCTAGGAAACTGTTTCAGAGAATCAAACTAAGCAATGATCAAACTAAAAGATAACTTCAAAACTATCCAGACCAATAGTTTCAAACTATTTTTCTGTAGACACCTTTCTTCACAGCAAAGGTTCCCCAGAGCTGCTCCTCCAGGGAAAACAGGAAGGAGACCTGGGTCCTGCCCACTTACCTCCCACCCTTCTTGGGCAACTACATGGAATCCATTCACAAAGCACAGTTTGATAACACTGATTAGCCCACCTCTCTCAATCTGCAGACAAAGCTTCCCAGACATGCTAAGTGACTTGTCTAGGACAGTGCAATGAGTCCAAAGTAGGATCAGGCTACGATCCAGTCCTGTAACCCAAGAACGTAGTGCTCCTTCCTATGAACTCAACTGGCATGTAGGGCATAAATAGGACACAGGAACCAAAATGGTTCACATCTTTTTCTGTGCTTCCTCTAGCTGGTATGATTGTGAACATGAAGTGTAAGAATATCACATTTACTTCTGAAAGGAATGGACTTTGCTACGGAATCCCTGGTCCTTTGTAAATGAACCAGGTTAGGAGCCCAACATTGACAATACATCTTAGTCTTCTATTTCATTGTTTGTTTAAAGATAACTCCTTCCAAAAGGAAAAGAAAAAGGTTAGTTTTTCTTAAGAAAATCCTGGTTAGGCATGTGGTAGAGCACTTGCCTACCAGGTGTGAAGCCCTGGGTTTGATCCCAGCACCACAAAAAAAAAAGAAAGAAAAAAAAGTCCTGCTTAGTCATCAAAATAAAAATCACTTCCCATCTCAAAGGACCCACTTGTGGCTTGAGCCCCTCCCCACCCTCCTCATCTAACGTTCCCACAGTTACCTTTCTGTAGGGCACCCAGCTCTCCAGTCACTGAGGGTAGTGTCATACTCCACAGATATAATTCGGAGAGCAGGACAGTCTCTTGCTAACCACGTCTAAGTGAAAAGAAAGGTATGTAAAAAAATGCCTGCATTTCCAACTCCCTGGTTACTTCCTAGCAATTGAAATTTATGACTAAAGGCCTCTCACAATGGACAACAAATTAAAGATGACATTGGAATAAAGTTTGATGGTGACTATTTTTATCTTTTTATATCTCTGGTCACAATATGGTATCAATATTTAATGAAGGGCAATGCTGGAGATTATTCTCAATGTAAATCTGCTACAGCCAAAAGCTAGGCTTGTTTTTGAAGTCTAGATCCCACTGGCTTTCAAAAGGATTTAGGAGAAAGCTCATATTCCAGGACACACCATACAGCCCAATAGTGAGCACTTGTACCTGAGGACTCAAAGATATTAATGACAGTCACATTGGTCTCTGGAGATCCTGGATTGATGGTCATCTCCAGACTTCAATGTCACCAGAGATAAAGGGCAAAGACCTTCTTTCTACTTGCTAAGCCACTGTGAAGGTGAGTGAGAAGCAGTGGAGCGAAGCCCTGGACATGATCCACACATACATGGAGTATCACTCCTAGTGGAACTTTAGGTTAAGTCCATTCAGTGAATCCATTCTATGATTAAGGCTCTTTGAAGAAATAATATCAAAGAAATGCAAAATAGAGTTACTATTCTATTCAAAATAGTTACTATTTCTAGTTTTATAATTATTAAGATCATAAAACTGACAACTACAAATATAATTGTTATATTATTTTTATATTATGCTTCAGTGCAATTGAATTATTATGTTCTTGCCTCTATTTTATGTATGGAATATTCTTTCAGAGCCTCAGACTGTATACCAAACAGAAATTACACAACTTAGGGTCACAAGTCCAGTTGTTAATGTAATATTCTATAGGGGTCCCTAAAGGAAAGAACTACATGGGGAAAAAAAATCTCAGTAAAGAGAGAAAAGAAAACCAGTCACACTAAGGCTGCAGCACAGCATGCTTCAGTGTGGGGACAGAGATGCAACTTCCTTACCTTGGGCCAGCACGTGGTATACCTGTCTTCATCCTCCAAAGCCTTTTCAATCAGACTCCGCTCACTGTCCTGCTGGCGCCAGGTCTTGAAAGCTGCTCCCATAAGGCCATGAACAAAAAGGACATCGGCTTTAATGGGCTGACTAAGAAGGGAGAGAGTTTAAAAAAAAAAAAAGCAGAATAAAGATATTATTGCTATTATAAGAACTGACAACATTCTCTGTGGAGGTGCTTCAGCAGGTTCACATGACATAAGACAATTATATCAAGTTTTATAAAGCACAGGATTGCTGAGGATTGAATCCCAGTTTTGGCAAAAACACACAAAGCATGCTCACCGCTCTCTTTCTAAAAATGGAGACTAATCTAGCTGGTCAAACCAACTATGATCACCTGTAATGAGCTCAGTGATTTACTGAATGACAGATGCCAGACCCCTCTGAAGAAACACGTGAGAAGGGCTGGGGTTGTGGCTCAGTGGTAGAGAACCTGCCTAGCATGTGTGAGGAACTGGGTTCAATTCTCAGCACTATAAATAAATAAATGAATAAAATAAAGGTCCATCAACATCTAAAAATATATATATAAGGGCTGGCGATATAACTCAGTTGGTAGAGTGCTTGTCTCACATGCACAAGGCCCTGGGTTGCCCAGCACCAACAAAAAAAAAGAAAGAAAAGAAATCCAAATATCCAAAATATCTATTAGAATATTCCAAATATCTATTAGAATATTTAAGAAATTAGTTATGAATATGCTGCAATAAATCAGCACAGTGGCACATGCCTATAGTCCCAGCTACTTAGGAGACTGAGGCAGGAGGATCATTTGATCGCTTTTGAGTCCAGGAATGCAAGACCAGCCTGGGCAACAAAGTAAGACTGAGACCCAGTCTCAAAAAAAAAAAGAATATGCTAATAAAATTTAAAAGTCAGTATACATGAAATTTCAAAATTTTATTAAGGAAAATAAATAAACGTATAAATGTTATCAGAAAGAGAGCAAAGATATTTTAAAGTAACATTCTTTCTTTGGCTACATTAAAATATTAACATTATAGATAGTATGTTAGTTAAAAACTATAGTACATGTACAATTACATAACACACACAAAATACATTATCATGTTATCTGCAAACTGGAATTAACATGGCAATCTGTTTTTCAAATTTAAAAATTTGGGGCTGTTTTCTGAGACTTTTTTGAAAGCCCTCTATGAAAATCCAAGCATGAACTTTTTTCATAGTAATCCTTTCTGTATTCGTTGTCTCCGCAATGATATAACTGGAATAGGGAGCAGCGATAACCTTGGGAAGACTAGGAGTCAGATTTATTTTGACTTACTCCTTCCACACATGCTTTGATACCTAGCACAAACTTTCTCCAGACCCTGGAATTCCAGGCCTAGACTCTCAATAACATCTCATGTTCTTCCTTTTCAGACTGACTTCTCCAATTCAAATCAGTTATTAACTCAGATCTACATGAAAATGACTTGAAATGACATTACAAAGTGTAAGTGCCACACTCTCTAAGAGGTTAATGAACCTCAGTAAGATAAGCCCTTTGTGAAATAAATGGTTCTTGTGCTTTCAGACAACCTTCCATTCCTCTGAGGTTATTAGGAACAAATAGTTTCAGTAACTATAGTATTTGACTTATTGATGAAGTATTTACTTTACCTAAATTACGCAGAATTTAAACTTTAAGCCCTCTGGCATTATGTTACCAAAAGGGACAAAGCAACTGTTCTGCTTGCTCACCTCGTACGGTACTGGGGGTGAAGCACATACACGCCGTCCTGGTATCTCTCTTGCACGGTTTCTCTGTCTAGGTTAGCCAGCGTTCTGGCAGCATGTGAGGCCTCCATAATGTGGCGAGATTTTAAGGCTTCTGCCATGATGGAAACCCAGCCTGGTGAAAAGAACAGACCCCTAAACACTGATGCAAGTCCATCTCAGCAATGGTCAGGAGAACCCATGGACATACTATTTACACATTTAGGATAAAGCAGAACATGGTCCCTGAGGTCACTGAGGCTTGGGCTCAAATCTCTCCTCCTGGCTTATGTGCTGTGGAAACTCAGTCACGTTATTTTGCACTGTTGAGCTGGAAGAAGGCTTTAGCCTATGTCTATGAAACCCTGGCCTTTTGAGCAGGCCCGTGCTGCGCTAGCTGACAGTTATTCTATTTCCTGTGCCCACTCTCCATGACAGAAGTGTTGAGAATTAGTGCAATGGCTGATAAGGAGAAGATGGCATTTAATAAGCCAAAAGGAGTTTGAGATGCTCGAATTCTTTAACAGTATTCCAATTTATAATGTCAGAAAACTCCTCTTCAAAATCTGTCAAAATTTTTAAAAAACAGAATAAGTATTTTAAAGTTCTATGTATACAGACATACGAGTATATTATTGGAATTATTGGAATATATAAAGTATGACTTTATTTTTAATGAAGTCACAAGAAAAACACAAGTATGGCTCATATTTTTTCTATGGCACTTTTCTGTCACAATGCCAGAGACACTCCCTTTTATAAAATATCAACTGCCCCTTGGAACTTTTCCTTCAAAATTTAGTTTTTAAACTATATGACACTGAATACATTAATTGTTAGAAAGGAAGGAAGGAAGGAAGGAAGGAAGGAAGGAAGGAAGGAAGGAAGGAAGGAATGAAGGAGGGAGGGAGGGAGGGAGGGAGGGAGGGAGGGAGGGAGGGAGGGAGGGAGGGAGGGGAGAGGAGAGGAGAAAGGAGAGGAAGAGGAGAGGAAAGGAAAGAATCAGGAGATGTGGCCTAGCATATGCAAGGCCCTAGGTTCAATCCCCAGCACCACCTCCCCACCTCAAAAAATTCTTTTAATTAAAAGCAGCATTTAATGATGAAAGTCCTGCTTTAATGACAGTTACTAAATAACTCCTATTATTTCTCAGTTCCATTTATATCCTGAGAGTAACCAAAGTTAGGACTTTGGTGGACACCCTTCTAAACTTTTTGAAAAATGCAATCATATGTCAGATACAGTGGCACATGCAGCTTGGGAGGTTGAGGCAGGAGAATCATAAGTTCAAAGCCAGCCTCAGCAACTTAGCAAGGCTCTGTCTCAAAATAAAAAAATAAAAAAGGTCTGGGGATGTGGCTCAATGGTTGAACACCACTGGGTTCAATCCCCATTACCCAAAAGAAAGCAATCATATGCCTATAATTTATACACAAACAATGTCACACCATCTTAATGCATTATTTTGCCTAAATGAAATCATGCTATCCCTACTCTTCTGTGGCTGCACTGGTATTTCAGCAAGGTCCTGGCAGGCTCTCCACATATATGAACTTCATTCTTTTAAGGGCACTATTCAGTGTGAGTACACTGTTGTTTATGTAACCATTGTTCCCACTGGTAGACATTCAGGTTGTTTCCTCTTTTTCCACACCACACAAAATACTCCAATAAATATTCTTATAAAAAATGTTTAAGAACACCCATGAGTGTTTATTTAGATAGGAGTGGTTCCAAGCCTTTTATAGAAAGGGCTTCATGCCATGTTAAACCTTGCAGGGAAACCTTGCAGGATTCCCTTTTCACCTTCTGCTGTGTAAGGATGCAGCAAGATGGCTCTCACCACATATCAAATGCCAGCACCTTGAACTTGAACTTCCCAGCCTCCAGAAAAGTGACAAATACATTTGTTCTTTACAAATTACCCAGCCTCAGGTATTCTATTATAGCAGTACAACATGAACTGAGACAACTATTAAACAATAACAATTATCACAAAGTCTATAACATACTTTAGCAGAGGATGTGAATTACAGTGTTAAGACTCTCACAACAGCCAGAGGCAGTAGAGCATGCCTGTCATTCCAGCTGTTAGAAAGGCTGAGGCAAAAGGATTACAAATTTGAGACCAGCCTCAGCAATTTAGCAAGACCCTGGTTCAAAATAAAAAATAAAAAAGGCTGGGTTTTAGCTCAGTGGCAAAGCATACTTTGGTTCAATCCCCAGTACAAAAAAAAAAAAAAAAAAATCCATGTGCCCACACTGATGGAGAGGGCGGGAAGGAGGGAGAGAGAAGGAAGAGCTCTTCTTCTTTCTAGCAGAATGCCAAATGCTGAAAAGCAATGGAGGACATGCGAGTCTTGGAAAGTCGTCCTTTTCCAGTTAAGGTAAAGGCTGAATCAGGTAGGAATTATCAGAACATGAGAAGTAGTGCATTTCCCTGGTCTGAAGTTAGCTCCCCTCAGATGGTTTATTAGTTGCTGGCGGGGGGGGGACTAAATTAATTATACAGTGGGCCTCCTTTAGGTTTGATTAGTCCTCTTAGTTAACCACGTCACATTAAAAATTATATAAACAATTAAATGGTCACCATAGCAAACCTGTCTTCTGTGACTGTGTATATTGATTACCTTAGATGTGGATTATCTGCAATCTCAAGAAATTCCTGGTCCCTAACATGTTATAAGGACTTATAACAATCCTGAGAAAATGAAAAATTAATGTACCACAAGGGCAGGTAACAGGAGCACAAAGGACTGGATAAAAAAATAGCATGTAATACTGTTGTTACCTGAGTGGACAATAGTAGAATAAAGATGCTCATTCAAAGCCATATTTCCAATGATCCGCATTATATTTCTCTGCACTTTAGGGCAGTCCCTGTGAAGTTGGTACAGCCTCTGAAGCAGTTGCAAGCCTCCATTTGCTTCAATTTTATCACAATGTGTGGGTATCTAGCATAGAAAATTAATGAAAGTTTACTTCATGTTGCACAATTCATTATACAAGATGACACAGTATGCTGACAGAGCCAGCTGGCTCCTACTCCAGGACAAGGTGGCAGAGACTACTCAAACTTCTCATCTGTTTACTCATTATGGAGACCACTTCAAAATCCCTGAAAAACTCCCAAGAAGGCATATTCACCAGGACTTATAAAATTCTTATTCTTAAAGTTATTATGTTTAGCTCTTGTTTGTCTATAATCCCCTGGCAATGTCATTACTACAAAATTGTTTCAATTTATTTTGATGTTCTGGCTTGAAACGATCTTAAAATCTTGAGAAATTGGCCACCCAATAACAGGAAATAGTCCTCTGTGCAAGCAGGCAAATTTTTCTCCTGTAAATAAGGATCAACACAGATTATACAGACTCGAAGAACTACACACTACCCTCCAAAATGCCCACAGCAATGGAGCTGGCCCAAAACTCAGGAGTTGAAAACATGTCTTACAGAGAAAGATCAAGTAGCCTGGCATGGTGGAACATGCCATACCAGTAATTTGGAAGGCTGAGGTCAGAGGATCACAAGTTTGAGGCCAGCCTCAGCAACTTAAAAGAGACCCTCAGCAACTTAGCAAAAGTCTGACTCAAAACAAAATAAATAAATAAAGGCTGACAATGCAGCTCAGTGGTGAAATACCCCTGGATCAATGCCCAGTACCAAAACAAGAAGGGGAAGGGGTCAAGTAAAAATAAAGGGACTTCAAGTCTTAATGGATAAAAGACATAAAACAGAAAGAAAACCAAAGGAAATGTGTATATTTAGGTAAAGTAACAGATCTGACCAGGTCATTACAGTCAACAAGAACATTACAGGCCTGTTATTTTATTCTTTTTAAAATCAAACCATGAGTGCTCACTTCGGCAGCATATACTAAAATTGGAACCATACAGAGAAGATTAGCATGGCCCCTGTGCAAGAATGACATACAAATTCATGAAGCTTTTAATATTTTTATGATCCCAACTACTATGTATAACCATGAAGCTCTAATAATAAAAAAGCTTCTTTAAAAATTACATTAAATTTAACCATAATCATGCCTCTAGGCCCTACTATTTGGGAGGCTGAGACAGGAGGATTGTTTGAGCTCACAATTGAAGACCAGCCTGGGAATGTAGAAATATCCCTTACCAAAAATAGAAAACAAAATAACAAAAACTGTAATAATAAAATAGTTCCACAATGCCAAAGGTTTTTAAATCACTGATACATGCTACAGTTATAATTCAAGTGTATGATCATCTAAGACTTCCTTTCCCCCATCTTTCACGTCTTTGACAGATATTCTAATGATATTAACTACATAATATTATGTGTGAAAAATCAGAGAAAGGCAATGGACAATTGCATAATCCAAAGGCAAATGCCACATTTAGACAATGGGTTGCTTTCTTTATACACAATTGAGAATCTTTAGAAATACCTAGCAAAAATAATGGGCTGGGGAGATAGCTCAGTCGATAGAGTGCTTGCGTTGCAAGCACAAGTCCCTGGGTTCGATCCCCAGCACTGCAAAAAAAAAAAAACGAGCAAAAATCAAACTCATGTGTTGGTGTTAAAATTATGATTACCAATTCTAACAATTAAAAGGGGAAAAAAGAAGTGTAAAACCTGTGAAAAAAATTTTTTAACCTTTTACAATAAAGGAGGATTAATTCCCTTCTATGAATCAAGCTACAAATTGTTTTTAATTTATCCTTTATTTTTTATTTACTTATTTATGTTTTATGTGGTGCCGAGGATCAAACCCTGTGCCTCACCCATGCTATGCAAGCACTCTACCACTGAGCCACAACCCCAGCCCAAGTCACGATTTATTTTCAATGTAATCATAAAAAGTAAAGCACATTTTGAAAATGCAAGTTACCTCTGAATGTTTTACTATAGCTTCTAAACAGAACATTTCCACTGTAGCTGAAGGAACTTCTCCAAAACTTTCAGCATAAGGAAGTCCATTTCCTCCAAAACACCATAAGCCGCCCTGAAATTAAAAGAACTAAAATTTTTACTGAAATGTGACCAATATTTTTTTAACGAAAATAAATCTTGGGATGGGGGTTAGAGGTGGAGTGCTTATCTAGCATGCATGAAGCCCTGGGTTCGATCCTCAGCACAACATAAACATTAAAAAAAGGTATTGTGTCTGCCTACAACTAAAAAATATATATTAAAAAGTAAAAAACAACAAAAATAAATCTCTGTACTATATTAGTATTAGAAAATTCTAACATGTAAAGGACACAAATACTTTGGAAACTTAAAGGGAACTTTATACAAATTTATGTTGTTTATAAGAATAGCAAACAGATGGAATTATCCCAGAAGCGAACAACTTTTTCATTCTTTCCCATTTTTTCCTCTGTATCCTCTTATTGAAAAGTGTCAAGATCAACATGTAATTCTTTATCAAGTAAAAAAGGCCCAGGACTGATCATAAAGTTCTAGTGTCATCTATTTCAGAACCTAGTAATGCACAAAATATGCTATTTTCCAGATTATGCTAACATATCTACTGAAAACCTAATAAATTTTTTTAAATGTAAAAGTATTAGTGGGCATATTAAAAAGAGAGACCATAATAATACTGATTATTGATGTTTTAATTCTTCCCAAATTCAAATTCAAGCTCATATAGAAAAATAAACAAAGAATATTTATGATAATTGTAAAACAGAAAAGCAAGGGCATTACTCTTAATAGATATGAAAACACAGAGAAAAATATTGAAGGAAAAATTTCTATCTTAACACAGACCAATCTCCAAGAAAACCCTACGTGGGAAGAAAGGAGGGTTAGAATAGTGTGTACCATGTGTTACCAGTCATGTGAAAGCATATGGGGGGCGGTTAGGCAGGAGAGGTGGAAGGGATAAAAAGGCTTATCAAATCTCCTTTAAAATCCTTCGCCTTGAACTAAGGATCACAACTGTGTGCATACAGACCACCTGCTGGCAACTGCAAGGCAAGGCCCTTCAAAACTACACATGGAGCTGAGCTTGGTGGCACACACCTGGAACCCCAGCAACTCAGCAGGCTGAGGTAGAAGGATGGAAAGTTCAAGATCAGCCTCAGCAACTTAATGAGACCCTGTCTCAAAACAAAATAAAAAGGGCTGGGAGTGTGGTTCAGTGGCACAACACACTTAGGTTCAATCCCCAAGACCACCCCTCCCCACAAAATGCATACATAAAGTCCAAGGTTTTCTATAGAAAACAACATCTTTAAGATTCTGTATTTTCACAATAGCTAAGTTATGGAGCCAATGTGCCCTTCAACAGTTGAATGCATAAAGAAAATGTGGTATATATACACAATGGAATATTACTCAGCCATAAAGAAGAATGACTTTATGATATTTGCCAAAAATAGATGGATCTGGAGGCTATCATGCTAAGTGAAATAAGCTAATCTCAAAAAACTATAGGTCAAATGTTTTCACTGATATGTGGAAACTACACCACAATAAAGTGGGGGAGGGGAAGAAGAGGAGTTCAGTAGGTAAGACAAAGGGGAATGAAAGGAAGAGAGGCAGATAGGAATAGGAAAGACAATAGAATAAATCTAACACAATTTTCTAGGTACAGACATGAAAACACCTAAGTGAATCCCACCATCATGTACATCGACAAGAAGGGGGTCCTAATTATAATTATATTCCATGCTTATATTATTTTATCAAAATGGATTCTACTGTCAAGTACAACTGAAAAGAACCAATAAAAAAGATTCTGCATTTTGAGTTAGTTCATAAGGTTCATGGTTCAGCAAAGCAACTAAATGTTCAAAGGAATTTTGGGCCACTCTATAATTTTTATTCAGACTTTCTTCTCCAATATAGTATACTCCAAGTTTAAACATGCTTGCAGCTCAAAAAATTCACACTTAATCAATTAAATAATTGTGAAGAGACTAACTCATTGAAAGTCATTCTTGGTTTGGGGAAGGAAGATAGATGGAGGCAGACAGTATTACCCTATGTATATGTATGATTACATGAATGGTGTGAATCTACACCACAGAATGTGTAGATTCATATGTGCAACCATAGAAATGAAAAGTTGTATGCCATTTGGGTACAATGAATCAAAATGCAGTCTGTAAAAATAAAAAAAAGAATTAAATAAACAAAACAAAAAAGAAAGTCATCTCTTTGGCAGAGATAATGGTAAATAATGGATTGGTAGTTTTGGGGGTATGGGATTTTGTTTGTTTGTTTTTGTGCTAGGGATCAAACTCAGGCCTGTGAGTCTGCTGGGCAAACACTACCACTGAGCTACACCTTCAGCCACCCTAAGGTCGCGCGTGTGTGTGTGTGTGTGTGTGTGTGTGTGTGTGTGTGTGTGTGTTTTAAGGATTTATCACCACATCCTAGCATGTCCACAGTCCTGAGTTCAATCCCCAGCACCACAGGGAAAAGAAAAAGATTTATCACTACAACCTGACTCCCCAAAACCTCTCTTCCCACTTTGTACCCTAAAATCATCTTAACTCTTTCTATACTGCATGCCCCAATGAGAGAAAGGAGCCAAGGTAAAGAAAAATGTGCAGGATTTGAGTTTTTCTTGATCATTTCTGTGGGGTAAAAAATAAGAGTGTAGTTCCAATTCTAATCTTGCTTTGGCAAGCTGGTGAGTTGGCAGACGGCAGGGCAGTGAGGACAGGCAAGAGGGACGGTCGTGTGGACTGCATTCTAACTCCTAGATGAAAACGCACTATTGCTGCTGCTTTATCACTGGATTACAGCATAACAGGGTGAATGAATTCACAAAGACTTAAGAAATGCTGTGTCAAATTCTAGATGTGGGGCTGGGGTTGTGGTTCAGTGGTAGAGCACGTGCCTAGCATGTGCAAGGCACTGAGTTTGATTCCTAGCACCACATAAAAACTAAATAAGCAAAATAAAGGTACTGTGCCCATCTTCAACTAAAAACATTTTTAAAAAATTCTAGATGCAACCAAAAAAACAAAGAATTGAGGATTAAAGAAATACACAGGAAAAGCTGAAGAGTAACAGTGTTCGCAATGAAGGATGAGGCATAAAAATTAAAAAGCAGTGTACTAAAATGTAAGAGGAAATATCAACCAAGTACTAAAGCACTTATGTCTACATTATATATTAATCATAGGTATGGCAAGTACTTTATATAGAAATTTTTAAAATTATTATCCTCAAATTGAGTCTCAATGTTACTTTGAGTTAACAGGGTATTTTTCACTTGTCAACAAGTTCTTAACAGCCAATGATGTAATACACAGTGGATGTCTTCTTCCCACATAAGTTCCAGTTAAACATAATCCTTAGGGTTACCTCTATTTTTGTCTTTATCATGTAAAAATTCTTTGATTCATAATAGAAATATTGCACTTGTTATTTATTTAAGCTACATATACATCTGTACACAGCCTGGCTCTTTTAGCAATATTGTGATTCATTCATTATTTGATACATATTTATGAGGGAATATTATATATGAAGTACTGCGCTTGATACTGGGAGGTTGCTGACTACTGGAAGAGAATGAAATACATAAGGAAGGAAATGAAGATATAAATAGAGGGTCGGGATCGTGGCTCAGTGGTAGAGCACGTGTGAGGCACTGGGTTCGAACCTCAGCACCATATAAAATGAACAAATAAAGGTATTGTGTCCATCTATAACTAAAAAATTAAACAAAAAAGAAAATTTTAAAAAGAACGGGAAACGTGCTATGAAGGACAACATAAGCACTGGACATTTGAGATCAGGAGGAAGGTCTCTGAGGCGCCTCCCCACTGAGGCTGGAGGCCGGCAGGGAGGCAGCCATGTGATGTGTGCCCACAGGCATGGAGTTCCAGGTAGAGGGCGCACTGGGAGCTACACATTCAGCAAGTTCAAGGAACAGAGAGGAGGCCAGGCTGGCAGGAGCACAGTGACCACAGGGAGAGTGGGAGGACCGGGTCAGAAGGCAGGGAAGACGTCAAGCTCACGCCCGCGAGAGTGAGGGCAGTGGAGAGACAGGACAGCCGGGTCATTCTCTACACTCCTAGGAAGAAGACACTCGGAAATGAGCAGATTCACCCACAACCAGAGTCAGGGCTCGGGTGTGGGGAGTTTATAGGAGGACAGGGTGTGTTCATTCCAGCAAAAGGAATCCTTGATCCGCTAGGTTACAACGCAGGCACTTGGAAGAGCAAGGAAGCCTGCCCATGGATCTATGTCTTTATGTAGGTTTCCATATCCTCTAGTATTCAAGAAACCTCCATCCTTACCACCATATGACCCAGTTGTCCCACTCTTGGTATTTTCCCAAAAGATCTAAAATCAGTATAGCAATACAGCCACTTCCATATTTATTGCAGCACAATTCACAATAGCTAAATTATGGAATCAACCCAGGTGCCCATCAATAGATGAATGAATTAAGAAATTGTGATGTCAGCAAAGGAAACAATCAAGGACATGAAGAGAAAGTCTACAGAATGGGAGAAAATCTGTGCCACCCACCCCTCAGAGCATTATTCTCCAGGATATATAAAGAACTCAAAAAACTTAACACCAAATCAATGAATAACCTAATCAATAAATGGGCAAAGGAACTGAACAGATACTTCACAAAAGAAATACTATCAGTCAACAAACATATGAACAAATGTTCAATGTCTTTAGCAATTAGAGAAATTCAAATTAAAACTACACTGAGATTTCATCTCACTTCAGTCAGAAGGGCAATTATTAAGAATAAGTAACAATAAATGTTGGCGAGGATGTGGGGAAAAAGGTACACTTATACATTGCTGGTGGAACTGCAAATTGGTGCAACCACTTTGGAAAGCAGTGTGGAGAGTCCTTCGAAAACCTGAAATGGAACCATTTGACCCAGTTATCCCACTCCTCTGCATATACCCAAAGGACATAAAATCAGCATACTACAGTGATGTAATCACATCAGTGTTTATAGCAGCTCAGTTCACGATAGCTAAGTTATGGATCCAACCTAGGTGCCCTTCAACAGATGAATGGATCAAGAAAATATGGTGTATATACACAATGGACTATTACTCAGCCATAAAGAAGAATGAAATTATGGCATTTGCCAGTAAATAGATGGAACTGCTAAGTGAAATAAGCCAATCCCAAAAAAGTCAAAGGGTGAATGTTCTCTCTGACAGGCAGATGCTAACACACAATAAGGTGGGGCAAGGGGGAGAACAGAAGTTCATGGATTAGATAAAGGGGAATGAAGGGAAGAGTGGGTGAATGGGAATAGGAAAGGCAGTAGAATGAATTGGAGGTAACTTTCCTATGTTCATATATGAATACACAACCAGTGTAACTCCACATCATACTCAACCACAAAATGGGATCTGATTAGAATAAGTTATACACCATGGATGTATAATGTCAAAATATACTCTACTGTTATGTAAACCTAAAAAGAACAAATTTTTAAAAAATTGCCAAAAAAATTGTGATGTATACACATAATGCAGTTATATGCAACCATAAAGAAGAATGAAACTATGGCATTTGCCAGCAAATAAATGGAAATAGAGAATATCATGCTAAGTGAAATAAGCCAACTCAGAAACTCAAAGGTCAAATGTTTTCTCTCATATGCAGAAGTCAGAGTAAAATAAAGGAAAGGGAAGGGAAGGATAGGATATCAGAAAGCTAAAGGGGAGATCAGTAATGAAGAAGAAGGAGATTGAGAGGCAGAGTGAGGAGATGGGTAAGAGGAGACAAAACAGAACGAAAGATTTAAGAATCATGTTATGTGCACATACAAATATACGGCAGGGAACCTCACCTTTATGCATAAGTGAAACGAACCAATCAAATATAAATAAATAGATGAGTGAAAGGAAATCTATTAGAAGAAGGAGAATGGGAGAGGAAAGGGAAGTCGGAAGGGAAAAGGGGGCGGGATCATGAACTGAAATCAAATTCTATGCATGTTTGAGTTAGGAAGGAAGGACGGGAGGGAGGGAGGGAGGGAGGAAGGAAGGAAGGAATTTCTATCCTTAAGCTGTCTGCTGGGTTTTGCCTCTGCCACCATTTATGCCATGATTATGCAGATCCACATGAGAAGCAATCTTGATACAAGGACTTCAGACCCTAATGACTAAGCTAATTTCAGAGAGACTCTAGGACATTCCAGGGGGTATACGATAATTTTAGACATCAAGATTTTATCTGAACCATTCCTACACCAAACCCATAAAAGCTTGTGATGGGAAACCTTCCCAATGTGCCCTATTCACTGTTCTCCAGACTCCAGGCAGCTTGCCAATTACATCAAAAATAAATCTCCGGAGGGGACACAGCTCAGTTGGTAAAGTACCTGCCATGCCCTGGGTTCAATCCTCAGCACCACAAAAATAAATAAATCTCCATTCATAATGGCTACACTTCTGGTGCCCAGCTGCTTCTTCCAATACTGGGTTACAGGCACCAAAATTGTTTTAAGAAAGACTGTACATGGGGACAAGCTGACTGACTCCAAGCATCCAGGTGGTCACCTGATCTCTGACATCAATAGACCACAGCTGTGGCTCTGTCAGCAATGGAAAGCCTGTGCTTTGCATTTTCACATCACAGTGCATTTGTCACAGCCATCTGATAAGATAGTTATAACTTATTATTCCTTTGAATGTCAATTATTAGAGAAGTTGCATTTTCTCATATTGATGATCCAAAATCTATACTGCTTTTCAGAATTCCCTAACAATAACTATTTGAGATCAATATATGAACAGATTAGTCCATATTTTCATGATCTTATTCAGCTAAGCAATAAAAGCATTTGCACTAGTACATAGTTAAAACATAAAATTTACATATTAAATTGAGTCACATGAAGCTCCACTTTCCCCAGCTCCATTCACTGAAAGGGTTGGAAAACAAAATTATCAGCAAAGAGTTTACTTACCCTACCCCAGAGCTTGGTTTCTAAATTCAACCAGGCTGAAAGGAACCAGAATTTCTTGAAGAATCAACTGATCCTAGCACTGCAGCAAAAAATGTTTAAGATGAGTCAGAAAATAGGGAGCACTCAAAATATAATGCAGATGTGCCAAGACATGGAGCCAACCTGAAAGCGCTCCTGCAGCCAAATCTGGGACATTCTAAACACTAATATGAATAATGGTAGTAATGTATCATGCTCTAGCAAAAAACAACAATAATGCATGAGCCTGTAAGAATAAGAAAGTAAGAAAGCAAGAAAGGAGGGAGGGATGAAGAAGGAAGGAAAGTTTTTCCATATAGAATACTCACTCATGAGTAAGAAATAATCCAAATGGGAAAAAACACCTTTTTTTTCCCCATTTAAGAGTGATAATAAGACCACTGGCTGGAAGTTTGAAGAATAGGAAAATCTCCTAGTCTGAAAGTATCTCCTTTCTCTACAGATCTCATATTCATTACAAATATGAAAATATTAACATTAAAGCAGAGAAACCTGGCAGATGTCACTTTAACAACTGAACAAAGTTAACATCAGTAAAAGGGGGATGAACTGGCATCGTGGGCTTATGAATATGATGCACTGAGGAGGTGGAGAAGTGTAAGACACTAGACTGAAGAGTGTTCTGCAAACCATTGCTTTATACTCTTCAAAGACAGTGACAGATAGAAACTAAAGCTGAAGAATTTTCCCAGATAGGAGACTAAAGAGATATGGCCAAAACATGCAAGGTTTAATCCTAGTCTAGCTCTTAGATCATATTTAAAAAAAAACAAAAATAGATTCTTTGCCATAAAGGAATTACTAGACAACTGGAAAAATTCAGATATGGAATATATATTAGATTACAATATTCTGTTAAATTTTCTGGATTTGATAACCATACTGTGGTTCCTTCAGAGAATGTCCTTGTTAAGAAATACATGCTAGAGGGTTTTCAAGATGGCGGCCTAGAGGGTGGCTGCATTACGTGTTGCTCCAGAACTCAGGATTCAAGAGAGGAGATATTGAGACGCTTGGGACCAACTCAAAGTAGCCGGGTGACTCTCACCCCCTGGGGGGGCATCCCGGATGGGACGGGGGTCCCGGAACGCAGGAAACTTTGTGAAGTAGAACTGCCGGCGAGACGCCCCTCCCCCCGCTGGAGCGCCATAGAGGAGGCCGCTCGGCACAGCGCTGGGACTCGGAGCAGCCACTGGGGCTCCGGCGGCTGCCCGGGGGAGGAGTGGCGGGGAGAACTGTGTGGACTCAGGACACCGGGGCCTGCCCTGAGGAGGAGGAGAGGAGCGTGGCCACTTGGATTCGGAGAGACTGCGCCAGAGCTGCAGGCGGTTGCCAGAGGAGAAGCCGCGCGGCGAGCTGTCTGGAATCAGAACGACGCTTCTGAACCCCGGGGCCTGCCCTGAGGACAAGGAGGAAGAGGAGCAGCCGCTTGGATTCGGGTGACTATACGGGAACTACAGGCGGTTGCCAGAGAAGGGGCTGCGTGGCGAGCTGTTTGGACCCTGACCACTTCTGAACCCCGGGGCCTGCCCGGAGGAGTAGAAGGAGGAGGAGGAGCGCGGCGGGTCCTTTGGACTCGCAGTGACTGCATTAGCGCTCCAGGCGGCTGCTCAGAGGAGAAGGCGAGTGGTGAGTTGTTTGGTCTTAAAGTGACAGCTCCTGAACACAGGGGGGCTGCCTGGAGGAGAAGCGTGGTGGGACGCTTGGTCTTGAGGGACCACACCAGAGCTCCGGGCGGTTGCCCAGAGGACCCGTGCAGCGGGTCACGTGGATTCAGAGCCACTCAGAGGGACTGCTCCTGAACACCCGGGGGGTTATCTGGAGAAGGAGGAGGAACGGGCAGGGTCACTTCGACTCGGAGTGATTGACTGCCCCGGGCTACGGGTGGTTGGTGGGAGGAGGAGGCACGAAGTGAGTTTCTTGGACTCCTAGTGACCGCACCGGCATACTGGGCGGCTGTCTGGAGGAAGAGGCCTGTGGCGGGTCTCTGGGACTCAGAGCGATTGTTCGGGGCCACAGGTGGCTGCTCAGAGGAGGGGCCACGCAGCCAGGCGATTAGGTGCAGAACAGGGTCCCAGGATCTAGGAGGCTTCTGGGTGGAAGAGCCGCACAGAGACAGGCTTAGGGCGGAGCGAAGGTTCCAGGCCTATGGGCAAATTCTCTGAGGAGGGGCAGCCTAAGGAGATTCATCTGCGAAGGGTGAGGCTCCCAGGCCCAGGAGGTAGGGCCGGGCCCCTGGAAACTTTGCAGAGGAAGGCAGCCCAGCCCAGGCAGTAGCTGTAAATTGAGGGGAACCTCTAGGAGGAAACTGACCAGCGAGACCTCCCCACCGGGTGAGTCTTCCCTGCTGGGTGAGGTTTCCCACAAGGACGGTAAAACCAGAGGCTCAGGCCCAAACAGGCCTTGCCTCAGCCCACAGCCTAGGTCCCCTTTGGATGACCATTGGTCAACAAGTGGAGGCACCTCTGCCCACTAGCAGGGAATATACCCCACCTGAAGGCCACCACTCCTAGAGAGGCAGCTTCCTTGTGGAGCACCGCATTATCAACCTCCTCCAAGACTTCAGCCTACTGAAGGCTAAGAGGGGATATATATAGAAATCTTCAGGGTCATTGTAAATCAACAGAGGAAATCTGCAATATCTCAGCGGTCCACTGATATCTGAACAATATGAGAAAACAAGGAAAGAAAATGCTGCAAACAAATCTAGATGTTACATCAATAAAACCCAATGACAGCATGGCAGAAGAAATGACAGAAAAGGAGTTCAGAATGTACATAATTAAAATGATCAGAGAAGCAAACGAGGAGATGAAAGAGCAAATGCAAGCATTGAATGATGAGATGAAAGAGCAAATGCAAGCATTGATTGATCGCACCAATCGACAGTTAAAAGAGCAAATACAGGAAGCAAAAGATCATTTCAATAAAGAGTTAGAGATATTGAAAAAAAACCAAACAGAAATCCTTGACATGAAGGAAACAATAAACCAAATTAAGAACTCCATAGAAAGCATATCCAATAGGATAGAACACCTGGAAGACAGAACCTCAGACATTGAAGACAAAATATTTAACCTTGAAAACAAAGCTGAACAAACAGAGAAGATGGTAAGAAATCATGAACAGAATCTACAAGAACTATGGGATATCATGAAAAGGCCAAATTTAAGAATTATTGGGATTGAGGAAGGCCTAGAGAAACAAGCCAAAGGAATGAACAACCTATTCAATGAAATAATATCAGAAAATTTCCCAAATCTGAAGAATGAAATGGAAAATCAAGTTCAAGAGGCTTACAGGACTCCAAATACACAAAATTACAACAGACCCACACCAAGGCACATTATAATGAAAATACCTAACATACAAAATAAAGACAGAATTTTAAAGGCTGTGAGAGAAAAGAACCAAATTACATTCAGGGGGAAACCAATACGCATATCAGCAGATTTTTCAATCCAGACCCTAAAAGCTAGAAGGTCCTGGAACAACATTTTTCAAGCCCTGAAAGAAAATGGATGCCAACCAAGAATCTTATACCCAGCAAAACTTACCTTCAAATTTGACGATGAAATAAAATCCTTCCATGATAAACAAAAGCTAAAAGAATTTACAAAAAGAAAGCCAGCATTACAGAACATTCTCAACAAAATATTCCATGAGGAAGAGATGAAAAACAAAGAAGCAAATCAGCAAAGGGAGGAATTATCCTAAAGGAATTGTCAAATAAAGGAGGAAACAAGTTGTGTCAAACAAATAAATAAACAAAATTTTAAAAATGAACCAAATGACCGGGAAACCAAATCATTTCTCTATAATAACCCTGAACGTTAATGGCCTGAATTCATCAATCAAAAGACATAGACTGGCAGACTGGATTAAAAAGAAAGATCCAACAATATGTTGCCTGCAAGAGACTCACCTCATAGAAAAAGATACCCATAGATTAAAGGTGAAAGGATGGGGAAAAACATACCATGCACATGGACTCAGCAAAAAAGCTGGAGTATCCATCCTCATTTCCGATAATGTGGACTTCAAGCCAAAGTTAGTCAGAAGGGATAAAGAAGGTCATTTCATACTGCTTAAGGGAAGCATAAATCAGCAAGATATAACAATCATAAACATCTATGCCCCAAACAGTGGCTCATCTATGTATGTCAAACAAATCCTTCTCAATTTCAGAAACCAAATAGACCACAACACAATAATACTAGGTGATTTTAACACGCCGCTCTCACCACTGGACAGATCTTCCAGACAAAAATTGAGCAAAGAAACCATAGATCTCAACAACACAATCAATAATTTAGACTTAACGGACATTTATAGAATATTCCATCCAACCAAGAGTGAATACACTTTCTTCTCAGCAGCACATGGATCCTTCTCTAAAATAGACCATATATTATGCCACAAAGCTAATGTTAGCAAATACAAGAAGATAGAGACACTAGCATGTATTCTATCAGATCATAATGGATTGAAGTTAGAAATAAATGAAAGAGTAAAACACAGAAACTATTCCAACATCTGGAGATTAAACAATATGCTATTATATGATGAATGGATAACAGAAGATATTAGGAAGGAAATTAAAAAATTCTTAGAGGTAAATGAGAACAAAGAAACATCATATCAAAACCTCTGGGACACTATGAAAGCAGTACTTAGAGGGAAATTTATTTCATGGAGCGCATTTAATAAAAGAAGTAAAACTCAACAAATAAACAACCTAACACTACAGCTCAAAGCCTTAGAAAAAGAAGAACAGAACAGCACCAAAAGTAGTAGAAGACAGGAAATTGTTAAACTCAGAGCTGAAATCAATGAAATTGAAACAAAAGAAACAATACAAAAAATTGACAAAATAAATAGTTGGTTCTTCGAAAAAATAAACAAAATTGATAAACCTTTAGCCACACTAACAAAGAGAAGACGAGAGAAAACCCAAATCACTAAAATTCGGAATGAACAAGGAAATATCACTACAGACAGGATGGAAATACAAAACATAATTAGAAGCTATTTTGAAAATCTATACTCCAACAAAATAGAAAATTTCGAAGACATCAGCAGGTTTCTAGAGACATATGAATTGCCTAAACTGAATGAGGAGGACATAAACAATTTAAATAGACCAATTTCAAGTACTGAAATAGAAGAAGTCATCAAAAGCCTACCAACAAAGAAAAGTCCGGGACCAGATGGGTTCTCAGCCGAGTTCTACAAAACCTTTAAGGAAGAGCTCATTCCAATACTTCTCAAAGTATTCCATAAAATAGAAGAGGAGGGAACCCTCCCAAACTCATTCTATGAAGCCAATATCACACTGATACCTAAACCAGACAGAGACTCATCAAGGAAAGAAAATTTCAGACCAATATCCTTAATGAACATCGACGCAAAAATTCTCAACAAAATTTTAGCAAATCGCATACAAAAACATATTAAAAAGATAGTGCACCATGATCAAGTGGGTTTCATCCCAGGGATGCAAGGTTGGTTCAACATCAGGAAATCAATAAACGTAATTCACCATATTAATAGACTTAAAGTCAATAATCACATGATTATTTCAATAGATGCAGAAAAAGCATTTGATAAAATACAGCACCCCTTCATGCTCAAAACACTAGAAAAAATAGGGATAGTGGGAACATTCCTTAATATTGTAAAGGCCATTTATGCTAAGCCCATGGCTAATATCATTCTAAATGGTGAAAAACTGAAAGCATTCCCCCTAAAAACTGGAACAAGGCAGGGATGCCCTCTTTCACCACTTCTATTCAACATCGTTCTTGAGACTCTGGCCAGAGCAATTAGACAAACCAAAGAAATTAAAGGGATACGAATTGGAAAAGAAGAACTCAAACTATGCCTGTTCGCTGATGACATGATTATATATTTAGAGGATCCTGGAAATTCCACCAGAAAACTCTTAGAACTCATAAGTGATTTCAGTAAAGTAGCAGGTTACAAGATCAATGCCCATAAATCCAACGCATTTTTATACATAAGTGATGAATCTTCAGAAAGAGAAATTAGGAAAACTACCCCATTCACAATAGCCTCGAAAAAAATAAAATACTTGGGAATCAATCTCACAAAAGAGGTGAAAGACCTCTACAATGAGAACTATACAACACTAAAGAAAGAAATTAAAGAACACCTTAGAAGATGGAAAGATCTTCCATGTTCTTGGATAGGAAGAATTAATATTGTCAAAATGGCCATACTACCTAAAGTGCTATACAAATTCAATGCAATTCCAATTAAAATCCCAATGACGTACCTTACAGAAATAGAGCAGAAAATTATGAAATTCATCTGGAAGAATAAGAAACCCAGAATAGCTAAAGCAATCCTTAGCAGGAAGAGTGAAACAGGGGGTATTGCAATACCAGATCTTCAACTCTACTACAAAGCAATAGTAACAAAAACGGCATGGTATTGGTACCAAAATAGAAAGGTAGATCAATGGTACAGAATAGAGGACACGGACACAAACCCAAATAAATACAATTTTCTCATACTAGACAAAGGGGCCAAAAATATGCAATGGAGAAAAGATAGCCTCTTCAACAAATGGTGCTGGGAGAATTGGAAATCCATATGCAACAGAATGAAACTAAACCCATATCTCTCACCATGCACGAAACTAAACTCAAAATGGATTAAGGACCTCGGAATCAGACCAGAGACCCTGCAGATTATAGAAGAAAAAGTAGGTCCAAATCTTCATCTTGTTGGTCTAGGACCAGACTTCCTTAACAGGACTCCCATAGCACAAGAAATAAAAGCTAGAATCAACCACTGGGATAGATTCAAACTAAAAAGCTTTCTCTCAGCAAAGGAAACTATCAGCAATGCGAAGAAAGAGCCTACAGAGTGGGAGAATATCTTTGCCAATCATACTTCAGATAGAGCACTAATCTCCAGAATCTATAAAGAACTCAAAAAACTCTACTCCAAGAATTCAAACAGTCCAGTCAACAAATGGGCTAAGGAAATGAATAGACACTTCACAGAAGAAGATCTACAAGCAATCAACAAACATATGGAAAAATGTTCAACATCTCTAGTAATAAGAGAAATGCAAATCAAAACCACCCTAAGGTTCCATCTCACCCCAATTAGAATGGCGATTATCAAGAATACGAGCAACAACAGGTGTTGGCGAGGATGTGGGGAGAAAGGTACACTCATACACTGCTGGTGGGGCTGCAAATTAGTGCAGCCGCTATGGAAAGCAGTGTGGAGATTCCTTAGAAAACTTGGAATGGAACCACCATTTGACCCAGCTATCCCACTCCTTGGCCTATACCCAAAGGACTTAAAATCTGCATACTACAGAAATACAGCCACATCAATGTTCATAGCTGCTCAATTCACAATAGCCAGACTGTGGAACCAACCTAGATGCCCTTCAATTGATGAGTGGATAAAGAAACTGTGGTATATATATACTATGGAATATTACTCAGCCATAAAGAATGATAAAATTATGACATTTGCAGGCAAATGGATGAAATTGGAGAATATCATGCTAAGTGAGATAAGCCAATCTCAAAAAGCCAAAGGACGAATGATATCGCTAATAAGTGGAGGTTGACACATAATGGGGGGGAGGGAAGGGTTAGAGTTAGGGTTAGGGAGGGGGGCAAGTATGGAGGAAGGAACTACTGTACAGAGGGTAAAGAGGGGTGGGAGGGGTGGGGGGAAGGGAAAAAAATAACAGAATGAATCAAACAACATTGCTCTATGTAAATTTATGATTACACAAATGGTATGCCTTTACGCCATGTACAAACAGAGAAACAACATGTATCCCATTTGTTTACAATAAAAAAAAAAAAAAAAGAAATACATGCTAAAGCATTCAGAGGTCCTGGGACATCACATCTGCACCTAACTTTCAAATGGTTCAGAGAGGAAAATAAGTGTGAACTGGTAGATAAAAATATATCTACAGAGAGTGGAAGAAGTAATGTGGGGGTGATAAAACAAATGGGATAGAATGTTAATAACTGGTGAATCTCAGTGAAATGTATTATTTTTATAATTCTTTAAATGTGAAATTATTCCAAACTAAAAATTATTTCACAATTTTTTTCATTTTAGTAACAGTATTTCTATATAATTGGCTTTCTTTGTACTCATATGTATTATATTTATGCATTTAGAACTGAGTTCCATGATATTCAAAGGTTAAGAACCCTGCTCTAAAACCAAAGGTAATCATGTGGGCTGTCTGCTATGACCTGCGGGAACCTCTACATGTAAGAAGTTTTGCATACAAGCAGCACACTGACACTGAAAGGACCTTAGGGATATCAGGGGGCAGCTTTGGTATAAACTGGATAGATGGATCACTAAAAACCAGATGGACATTCCAACCCCCATCCCTTGATCTCCAGCTTCTTGGCATGTGAAAAATCTAGGAAGCTTGATAACACCCAAGAAGAGGGTAGGGAATGAAAACTCCAATGGAGTTGCTCACTGGTTTGATGAGATGGGACAACAGATTTTAAATTTTAAAAAATATTTATTCAAACATAAATTAATTAAAAACATGTTTTTTGTTATTAAAAAAGAACATGACTCAAAAAGGTGCAGTTAGGCACCCTCCAAGAGGAAAATCAGGAATACTACAGTAAACATGCCTTCAATGATTTAGAAAAAGCAACAAAAACAATGTCTTCTTAAAATTTCTACTTAAGGATGGATCTGTGCATGTGTGTGGTGTGCCCAAATAGGACGGAAATGTTTTAAAGTATCTTTTTAATTGCAATTTATAGTTTCTAAATATACCAAATTGGGATCCTATCAAGACAATGCAATTAAAAAGTCATATCAATTACTTTTTCAGACATCATTCTGCTAGTGGAAAATATTTAAATGAGTCAAATGAGATAGGTAGGGGAAAGGGTAGAAAAGGTGGAAGGAGACCCAGGCTCTCTCCAAGGTGGTAACTATTAACACACAAACACATTATATGTTAATATGAACACAAATACACATACACAAGGTCAGTTTAAACCATGAAGCTCTAAACTCCTGGCTGAAGCTATAAATTTGGGTAAAGTGGCACAGTGGCATTGAAGCACTTTCTCTCTCTTCACTTGGAAAATGTTGGGAAATGCGGAGACAGAACCTTATGGAAGGCAGAGGAATACTAACCACACAGTAACATCAGGTGCGGGATTAGGTCTGGCATGGGAGTGCAGGAGAGGAGTCAGTGACGGTGCTGGGAGGGCTACAGCAGAGCACAGTGAAGCATCCAAGTCCCCATGGTGACCCTGTCTGTAAATAGCCTGAACCTGGCCATGTCCAAACTATCAAGTGTTAGATAGGGTCTGCCAAAATTTCCCCTGGCTTCCAGATGAAAAGGGGGGAGCCTGAGATTAGAAAGGGAAACCTAGATTTAGATAAGAAATTACTGAGAGTAACAGGCCCATGGTTTCTTGGGCATAAGTAACAAAAAAAAAAAAAATTGAACTGGTTAGGACGGCAAGTACCTAAAGTTCCAGCTATTCGGGAGGATGAGACAGGAGGACTGCAAGTCTGAGGCTGGCCTGAGGCTGGCCTGGGTAACTCAGTAAGACCCCCAACCTAGAATAAAAAATGAAAAGGACTGGGGCCGTATCTCAGTAGTACAGCACCCCTGGGTTCAATTCTAGGACTGGAATAAATGAATGTGTGTATATACATACACACACACACACACACATACACACACACAGAAAACTTGTAAATGAATGTTGGTATTGGGAAATAATAATAAATACACACTTGATCTCTGCCCTGGTTCCTGATAGATAGCTCATAAAACCCTGGACTCTCCAGAGTGAGAAGTGTACCTTTTGTGTGCTAATGAGATGACTGGTGGCTAAGGGTCCCTAGATGGGTTCAGCAGGAGGCTGATCACCAAAAGACCAAAGTAGCATTAGAGGGTTGGGAGTTTCAGCAACCAAACCCCAAACCCTCAGGGAGGGAGAAGCCTTAAAGATTGAGTCCCTCACTGCTCGTCAATTGTGCCAATATAATGAGCCTCCAAAAACCCCCAAACGCATAGGGTTCAGGAAGCTGACAGATGGCTGAACACACGGAGCTTTCTGGAGGGTGTGCAAGAAGGCACAGACACTCTGTGCTCCTTCCTACCTCTCACCATTGGCATCCCTTTCTGTGGCTATTCTCCTGTGTCCTTTATAATAAATTGGTGAGTGTAAGTAAAGTGATATTTTATGTTCTAAAACCATCTTAGGGGCTGGGGTTGTGGCTCAGTTGTAGAGTACTTGCCTTGCATGTGTGAGGCACTGGGTTCAATTCTTAGTGTGCATGTAAATAAATAAAAATAAAGGTCACTGACAACTAAACAAAGTATTTAAAAAATTAGTAAAACCATCTTAGCAAATTATTCAGATCTAAGGGAACCTGATTTCTAAAGAGCCAATCAGAAGTTCAGGTAACAACCTGCAGCTTGCAGCTGGCATCTGAAGTAGGGGTGTGCCCAAATAGGACGGAAATGTTTTAAAGTATCTTTTTAAGTGCAATTTATAGTTTCTAAATATACCAAATTGGGATCCTATCAAGACAATGCAATTAAAAAGTCATATCAATTACTTTTTCAGACATCATTCTGCTGTCTTGGGGCAGCGACCTCAACCTATGGGTTTAATGCTTCTCCAGATGGACAGTATCAAAACTGGGTTGAATTAGAGGACACCCAACTGAGTGGTGTGTAGGGAAAAATTCTCTACACAGCTGGTGTCAGAAGTGCTAAGTGGTGGCACACGCCTGTATTCCCGGGAGACTAAGACAGGAAGATTACAAGTTCAATGCCAGCCTTAGCAAGAGAGGCACTAAGCAACTCAGTGAGGCCCTGTCTCTAAATAAAACATAAAATAGGGCTGGGAATGTAGCTTGGTGGCTGAGTGCCCTTGAGTTCAATCCCTGGTATCCCACCAAAAAAAAAAAAAAAAAATTGTTAAGGAGATCAGCCCAAAGGAAGGGCTCTCATGACCAAGTAATGGCATTTTGGAGCATCAAAAAGAAAAACGGGTTAGAATTCATTGGAGTGATTTTAAGACCTGGCCCCAAAGGGGAAATTATACAAAGTACACTAGACCAAATACTGATATGTCCCTAATTTCTCATAAAAGGGAAAATGAGAAAAAGATAAGTCATTCCACTAAAAAAAGAATGTAGAATACCATGATTTGTTTTACTGATAAAGCAAATTGGCTTCTTTGAGTAGACTGCATTGTTATTACAGTGACAGTGATGGTTATTTACTTTCTTTAAAAGATCTGAGATTTTATCAAAAATGCTGAGATAGTAGCACAAGAAGACAGGAATTCAGCAGTAGCCTCAGATGGGCCTGAAGTAGGAGGCTGCTTAGGATGCTAGATGCTACGCCTTGGATACTGTCCTTTGATTTGCTTGGAAGGCCTTGGGTGTGTACTGGGAAATTTTATGCTGGTTATGGATCTAGTGAAGAGGCCCAGAGTTCAAACATTAGGAGCAGAGGAAGAAGAGGGGGACCACATGAAACCTGCATCAGGATGGCTTTTCACATCTGAGGACCACCTTATTCCAGGGGAGTGGTACCAGCAACAGCTGAATATCCCCAGAAGTACTATAAGAGCTCTGACCAGACTACCTCCACCTAAGCCTTTGGGCTGATCTCCTTAACCTTTTGATTCCTTGCCTGTGTTAGAGTCTCCTTGTGTTAGCCCCTTTGACGCTAAAACTTTATGTCTTGTAACTGCCTACTGGCATCATCCTGTCAATCTCGGCTCCATCCCTGGGAGTAGCCAAACTGGCAGACAAGGGTCCATGGTCTTCAGCACAAAACATTAAAGAGCTTGAATTTAACATGTAACGGGAAACCACTAGAAGACTTTACACAGGGGCATGACAGGATCTGACTTGGTTTTGTTTGTTTGTTTTTTGAGGGTTTTTTTGGTGGTAGAGATCAAATCGAGGGTCTTACCCCTAAGCCACACCACCTGCCTTAACTAATGTTTTTAAAAAGGTCCCTCTTTGGTCTGGGGTTGTAGCTCAATGGTTGAGCGCTTGCTTAGCATGTGTGAGGCACTGGGTTCTATCCTCAGCACCACATAAAAATAAACAAATAAAGGCACTGTATCCATGTACAAGTAAAAAAAATATATATTAAAAAAAAAAAATATCCCTCTTTAAAAGCTCAGTGCACCTGTGGTCTCAGTTATTCAGGAGGCTGAGGCAGATCATGGGAACCTAGGACTTTGAAACCAACCTGGGCAACACAGCAAGATCCTGTCTCAAAAAAAAAAAAAAAAAAAAAATCACTTTGATTGTAGCGAGGAAAAAGAACTGAAGCACCTTGCTACGTGCTCTAGTCAAAAGGTCTGAGTGGTATGAACTGGTATGCATGTAAAGAGAGAGCCTCCCGGACCCAACAAGATGGCACACTCAGCCACTTAGCTTCTATTAAACCCCCTCCACAGCATACAGGATGGCTGATAAAGTATAATAAAAATTATTTTAGGGGCTGGGGTTGTAGCTCAGGGGTAGAGCACTTGCCTAGCATGTGTGAGGCACTGGGTTCAATTCTCAGGAGCACATATAAATAAATAAATAAAATAAAGGTCCACTGACAACTACGCATATATATTAAAAATTATTTTAAACATAGAGAAGCTCTAAAGAAAAAGAAATCAAGAGAAGGCTATGGGGGTAAAATTGGAGACAACACAAGACAGAGGAGGTGATCACAGGGAAAGCAAGGCTTTGGAGATGGGATCTGAACACACAGGGGTCTCATTCTGTGGGAACTAGACTTAAGATTTCTGCATAAAGCAGGAAAAAAAAAAAAGCTGCCTCCTCTCCAAAAGAAAAACTTCCTGCCAGCCCATGAAAGCAACAAGAAAGCCTGTTGTTACTCAGGGTTTTGGGTGGGGGAAAATGTGTTCTGTGAAAAATCACAATCCTAAGATCCTGATATACCTGAATTTTAATACATCAGTGCCGCAGAAGTTCCAAACTTAGAAATGAACCTAAAGATGTAGTCCTATAAAAGTGAAATGCCTGGGGCATCCAGGAGAACCAACGCAAAAACTGCTCTGTAGGGAGAAATCTATAAGGGTGCCTGGAAGTCCCCCAGGGAACACACTTCAGTCAGAGGCAAGCTCACAGCCAAAAGGCTCAGCCCATGCAAGGGAACAATTAACCACACAGGAGAGCTGATGCCAGCACAAATAGGAATTGATACCCCCCAAAAGTGAAATAATACAAGTACCTTAAAGAGATTTTTAATTAAGGAAGTGAAAGAACAGAAGCCAAAAGGAAAGACGGAATACTATGGAGAAGAAATGGGGGCCAGGAGCAAGTGGCTGCAGAAAAAAGAGGAGACAAGTGGACTCAATTTATGTTCTGCAGGGACAACCTGCATGCTACTGTCTAGCTGGACATGCAAGGAAGAAATAGAGAGGAGTCTGAGTGTTTAGTTAAGCCATGAGGTGGATGCTATGCCATTAATGAGGAGGAAAGATAAAAGGAGGAAGAATTTTGAAGAGGAAAGGCAGGTATACATTCCAGCAGAGATATCAAGTAGGAGGCTGAATATTCAAGTCTCATGTTTATTACAACACAGGGCTAGAGCTATCAATCTAAGCTAAGCAGCAGAGAGGTGATACTTAAACTGTGCAAATTACTATCAACTTATTCTTTAAGATGCAATTTAACCAACTGCTTGGGAGGGTGAGGCAGGAGGATCACAAGTTCAAGGCCGGGTTCAGCAACTTAATAAGATTCTATCCTAAAATAAAAACTAAAAAGGGCTGAAGGGTAGCGTGTCCCTGAACTCAATCCCCAGTATCACAAAAGGAAAAAAAAAGAATTGCAATTTAAGGTCCCCTTCTATGAAGCCTAAAATGACCTCTAAAGCAGAGTTAACAGAGTTAAGGGCTCCTGAAATAACTTGTGCCCCTTTTCTTTTTTTTTGCCTCCAGTACCAGGGACTGATCCCAGGAGCCCTCTACCACCTCTACCACTGAGCTACATCCCTTTTTACTTTATTTTGAGACAGGGTCTTACTAAGTTGCCCAAGCTGGCCTTGAACTTTCAATCCCCCTGCTTCAGCCTCCTGATTCACTGGGATTACAGGTGTGTGCCACCAGGCCTGAAAACCTGTACCTCTTCTGCAAGCTTCTGTGACTATTTACCTGACTCTCTGTTATCCCTACACCTGGCCCAATGCATGGTACAACCAGAAGTCAGTATGTTCATTTCAGTGAATGGGGAAATGGCTGTTCTAAGGTTCTAAGAGCTAGCCCTGGCACAACTTTTTGGAAGAAGTAAGAACTCAAAAATAGGGCTGGGGTTGTGGCTCAGTGGAAGAGCACTTGCCCAGCATGTGTGAGGCACTGGGTTTAATCCTCAGCACCACATATAAATAAATAAGGTCCACTGACAACTAAAAAATATTTTTAAAAAACCTCAAAAATATTTACTGAATGAATAAATTAGCAAACCTTCTGAGCAGCCAGACTCTGGCTGCTTTCACTAAGGGCCAAGGATGTAAAATACTGGATACACTCATCTAGGTCTGTTTGAGGTAAAGAAGCCAGCAACTGTCTGAGTTCTTCTTCAATGGAAGAATCCTGAAATAAAAGGAAAAGAAAATATATACAAACTCAGCAACTGAGTACAAAAAAAACCCCAAAAAACAAAGAAACCTCAAAGAATCAAAGTACACAAAAATACACAAATATATACATATATATTATACATTTAATGTCTGTTAGCAGAGATAAATTAGTGCTTCAAGTTTTCAGACTTGAAAACATGCACCCACCCAAGTAAAAACTTAATTTTGAATTCTATACTATCTTCCTGTCTGCTACTGCATCTGAAAGACCTATTGCAAATTATTAACTCTCAACTTTCACCTCAGAGGCTTTCTGACATCTTAACTCTAAATAAATAATTAAATGAATTTTTAAAAAATAATTTAAAATGATTATACCCTTTCTCACAGTGATTGCTTTTTAAATCCAAAATTCTTTACCACATCATTTTTCCTTATAATTAGTATCTTACTATTCATTTTTCTATTCTTCAAGAACTGACAGCTTACATAGACATGTCTAAGAGTTTCATTTAAACATACTTTAAGCCAAGAGCAGAGGCATGCACCTGTGGTCCCAGCTACTTGGGAGACTGAGGCAGGAAGATCACTTAAGCCCACAAGTTCAAGTACAGCCTGGATAACATAGTGAGACCAAACCAAACAAACATGTTTAAATCTATCCATGTTCAAAACAGGGGCTTTCAACCCAGGGCTCCCCCCACCCTCAGGAAATATTTAGAGGCATTTTTAGTTGTTCCAACTTGGGGTGTGGAGTGCTGTTGGCATCTAGGGAATGCAGTCCAGGGATGCTATTAAACCTTCTATGAGGTATAGAACAGACTCCTTTAACAAAGGATATTTGGTCCAAAATGTCAACAGAGTTAAATCTGAGAAAAATGTGATCTACGTATGGCAAGTTCCGATCAAGGAACTGACTCATACATATGAATATACTACATGAAGTCATTTAATGTTGTAGTGGCTTCCATCCCCAAAGGTACAAAAATTCTCTTAAAAGAACGGCCCATCTGGAAGAATCAAATCTTCACGTGAAAACTAACATTTCAGTTTGACATCCTAGTTTACTTGCTTGTGAAGATTAGCCAACAACTACTTCTTTAAAGCTTATTTTGCACCCATAGAGAAGATATATTTTTGCTCTCTGGATTATTTTACTCACTTCTTTTAAAGATGGCAAAGGAGGTGGTGGGAGAAAAAAGCGAAGATCACTCTCTTTACTTCGTGCCAGACCAATAAGAGTCCTTGAGTCACAGGCTTGAGCAATTATTCTATACTGATAATCTGTTGTAAAAGGATATTTTTTGTAAACATCCAAATTACCATATCATTGTCACAGAACTAAATGAACAAATTACTTTAAAGCACCCATTTTTAAACTGTTCTACAAGTTAATAATAAAAAAATTTCCCAAGTATTTTTTACCAATTACAAATGCATTTTCAATGTCTGATTACCCAACATTTTCACAACAGATTTCACAATTCCCTTTAATGTTTATCTGGGGACCAGGTCATGATTCAACTAATTTCTTGGAAAAAATTAAGCTCAAACATGAAAAATGATAAGTTAGAATCAGTATAGATTCTTCTTTTTTAATAATTTCAGCACTCAAGAGTTGTTTTTAAGCCAGGCACAATAGTACACACCTATAATTCCAGTTACTCGGGAGACTGAGGCAGGAAAATCACAAGTTCAAAGCCAACCTAGGCAATTAAGGGAGATCCTGTTTCAAAATTTAAAAATAATAAAAAAGGCTGGGGGTGTAGTTCAGTGGTAGAGCAATTGCCTAGCATACTTGAGGCCCTGGATTCAATGTTCAATGCTCAGTACCACCAAAAAAGAAAAAAAAGCTGTTTTGCATCACTACTTGAAACATGAGTTGCATTAAAATCTATGTCTGGAGGTGAAGGCAATGGTGGTTTGGCATAGTTGATGTCCATGAATATTTAGTCTGACATTCTAGATGGTAGAACTCTGATTCCAATATGCCCTCTTTATGTATCAAAACAATACCAGCCACTAAAGGGACATTCTTTTCAGAAACAGCAGCTAATAAATTGGCAAGTACTTCAAGATCATATACATTTTCAAAGTGTCATGCCAGGGATCCTCCCTGATTTTTCTGATGTAGTAAGTCTGGAATGGAGCCCTGGAGGGCAGATTTTGAAAAAAACTTTTATTCTATGTCTACATTAACATTAAGTGAGCTTATATCATAAATTATTACAATTATCTCTACCAACCAATCAATAAATTAACTTACAGACAGAAATATTATTCTGGGACTAAACTTTTCTTTGAGAACATCTGTTTTTTTCCTGTTTATTTTTTACAAGAAAACTCTACTAATTAATTATAGCTTAGTCCCAGGACTATAATCACAACAGATCTGATCTCTCATTCAAGACCTTTTACTGTAAAACTTGTGATTTTTAAATACAATATTTTAAATATTGATTAAAAATGATACATACACTTAGGTACATTTAGCTCATTATTAGTATTAGAACCAAGTAATTGTCAAAGTGAAAGTAATGATAATTATATGGTGCAGCAAATAATTAAATATATTTTATTAAATAGGAACCAAATGAAAGAACAAGAAAACATTAAGCAATAACTCTAAGAATCAGAATTTCTCTTGAGAAAAAATATAATCAAGTAAAAATTTTGTTCTAGTAGAAAATTAGAAAAACACACATACCCCCACCCCCCAGTTTTTATTTTATTTATTTATTTTTGTGGTGCTGGGGATTGAACCCAGGGCCTTGTGCACGCAAGGCAAGCACTTTACCAACTGAGCTATATCACCAGCCCCACCCCTCAGTTTTAAGGTTACTCTTACCAAACATATCTGGCTACCAGGCAGCAGGATTCCTATTTTATTGATCACTGGAGCTTCTTCTCAAACTTCTGAACATATTTTTATATACACTAAGATCGCCTTCCTAACCTTATTCCCTTCTCTTTGCTATCAGAAACCAAGATCTAGCTAAGGGTGTGCCATGGTCCCACTGCTCTCATTACCGTGCCAGTGGTGGGCCTCGGACATCTCCTGCACAGCCTGCAGTCGAGAGGTCCTGTCATCTGCCTTGCTCTTCCTCAAGAGCAGCCACATAGCACACTCATGATCTTCTATATCAACTGTGCTAAAAGTGTCTGCAAAAAGAAAAAGACACAACAAAAACAAGATGGTGAATAGTTAACATTTTTATCCTTGCTTTTATTTCAAAAGACAATTTATAAATATTTAAAATATACAGTAGGAGAGTTAAATCCACATAGCACTATTGATATTGACTGATATGTTGGCTCTCAAATCTGCTGTGTTACTTGCTATATTTATTATAAGTATTATGTATGTGCTTTTGTTTTATAAACTATGGTGGCTTTCACTTCATGGTCATTTTTTCCCCTTTTTCCCCTTAAAAAATATTTTGTTTTGAAACAGATCAACTACATAAAGACATGAAAGAATGAAGTGCTAACTAACACCCATATGCCTATCACATGTATATTAAATAAGTGCTATTTTGCCATATGTGCTTCATCAACATGCAGGCACCTATAAATATTAGGAAAGAAGTCGCAGACGTAACAACATTTTACCTTCAATAGTTCAATCTACATCCCCTAAGACTAAGGCTGTATTCTCTTACACAACTGCAAAATGCATTATCACATTCAGAACACTAACAATAATCTTCCAAAACCATCTAAAATCCTGTGTGACACCATATGCAAATTTTCACCAAAATATTTTTAAAGATGTTTTTAAAATCAGGATTTGATAAATTCTCTTTAGTCTCTTTGAATTCCAGAAAGTTTTCCTGCCTATTCTTCATGATGCCAACATCTTAAAGAAATTTGGTCAGCTTTTTTTTTTTTTTATAGATGACTCCACAATGAACATTTGCCTGATTGTAAAATCTACATTTTTGATGCAATATTCTCATTATGAGAAAGCGTGGGAGTGATTTTTCTAACAAATTTAAAATTCTGTAACATTTATGAAGAGAACAGGGTACATTTAATCTCAATATTTACTTACAACTAACCACAATCCAACAGCAGAGAGAGAAGAAAACTGTCCAGAGCATCAAGCCCTTAAAATTAAGTACAGCTCAACAGAATTACTCAACTAATTTTCCATAGCTATTAAAAATATTAGTAAAGAATATTTTAAAAGTCTCAGGTTGGTTGGGGCTGCGCTATAGCTCAGTTGGTAGAGCACTTGCCTCGCATGTGCAAGGCACTGGGTTCAATTCTCAGCACCACATAAAAATAAATATATTGTATCCACCTACAACTAAAAAATATTTTAAAAAAAACCCTCAGGTTGGTTATGCAAATGACTTTCAGATGACTGAAAAGGGTTCCAAGTTAAATGTTTGTTACTTACCAGCAAATGGACTCCGTAATATCTTGGCTGACGCTGCCAATACTTTTCTTACTGCTCTGTGAAGTTCTTTTCTTGCAAGCCAGGCAATCCCTGAAATGATGGCAATTGACTCCAAGGAAACATAAAATAGATCCTTGTCTTTTTATTATTACTATCAATTTAACTAAAGCCATTATGGGAACACAGATCACTCTCAAAGTCAGGGGAAAAAGTAAAAACAAAAACAAGAACATTAAAAATCATCAAGTATAAGATTAAAAATATTCAGGAAAATGTCCCTTGTAAACAGCCCACATGGAACTGAAATTTGGAGATATCTTACAGATGAGATTAAGCCTCACTTTATAGATAAATCACAACCATAACAACTGTCTGTTATAATATAAACATACTCTAGAAGCAGGTTGAAATACAGAAGGATGATGTAATAATAAATACCAACAAATTAGCATGTGATACATATGGCTCACAGACAGTGGAGCCTGCTGTACTAAGGACGATAATATGCTCACAAGGTGGCTGACAACCTAGGAACAGGCAGCTATAAGTCAAGGGTGGCTGACTCACTGCATGAAAATGCACCCCCCACCCCCCCACCCCCGCTCTAAAATGTTCACCAAATCGCCCAGAGGCTTGCATGTGACCTAAACATTGAGAAAAGGAATGTCCTAACTAGTAAAGACAGTTGTTTTAGCCTCTGCGCCCAGATAATAAGTTAGCTGGTTTCATACTTATGAATTCATCTCAGGAGTAAAATTCCTTAAAGCAGAAATATCTCTGAGCCAATTTGAGAAAATCACATTTTAATCCTTGCCAAACTGAGTGCCAGCCTCTGAACCCATGGCACCAAGTGAGGAGGGAATTCCAGGTTCAGACTAAACAGCTGGCTAGTTCTTACTTCAGAGAGTTCTAGGGGTGCTGAAAATTTGGATGAGGTATAGAAGTCCAAAATTTGGTCTTCAATCAATGCTTCAGGAACTTAGTTCTCAGAGTGAGCTGGATCCATCTTCTTTTTTTTTTTTTTTTTTTGCGGTACTGGGGATCAAACTCAGGGCCTTGTGCTTGTGAGGCAAGCATTTTTACCAGCCCTGAATCTATCTTCTTTATACAGGGTTTTAAAGAGTCTCATTTTTAAATTCCACTTTTCACAAAGAAGGGATGACTTTATAATAAACTTACCATGATTTTCTCTTTTGTCTAAAGAAACTGTGTGCAAATATATGTATGATTTCATTTTTTCTCTTTCCACCACTTGAGTATCTAATGTCAAAGACTTCTTCAGGGACAGAACTTCATATGTAAGAAATAAAGAACCTCTTAAAAAGAAAAAAATAAATTCATCATAAATACAGAATCTAAATGTGACACAAGAGCTACTCTTCTTTATTAAGCTTTTCACAGGGAAACATTCAGCAGTGCCCAAAGAAACTATATATATACATATATATGTATATATATACACACACACACATAACCACATCTCAGTTTAAATAACAGATAGCTTCATAACAGTATCCAGTCAAGAAACATCATTAACAGCATGCCAGAAACCCCATGTGTCCTTGTGTCCCATCCCTAATTCTGATTCTTCTTTCACCTCTATTGGTTATTTTCTGATTTTTATTATAATAATATCCTTGTTATTGTTTTACCACCTATGTAGGCATCCTCAAACAACAGTGCTCAGCTCTGCCTGTTTTGGGACTTCATTTGAATGGAATCACACTGGATGTATTCTTTTGCTCAGTTTTATGTTTGTATGATTCAACCATGCTGCATGTAAATGTAGTGCTGTAATTATATTCTGATATGGTATGCAAGTCATCACACAGTGAATCAATATATTATAACTTATTTATCCACTCTACCATGGATGGACATTTAGGATGTTTCTTGTTTGAGCCTATTACACATCTTAAATGTCTACATTACACACGTATATATATGTTCCTCTAGGGAATATACCCAGAAGCAGAATTGCATACTTTCTGACAGTACACGCATTGTTCAATTTTACTAGAAAATGTCAAAATATTTTTCCAAAAGATTAGGCAATTTATAATCCCATCACCAGCATATACAAGTATCCCCTTTCCTAAAAGTGATACCTAAAGTTTATTTTTAAATGTGAGATAGAAAGTTGTCTGTCATACATCCCAGGGTACACTTTGTACCCAAGAGAAAACATCCCTCAAGGTTGAGAACCAGATCAAGACAACACAGTGTAGCAACCAGTGTTGGAACCAGTGACTAAATCCATATCCTTTGACTACTCCATGTGACCTATAAATCACTTCCACTGGATTTTTAATAGTAATATAATGAGGCCAGTTAATATTTTGCAGTTGACACTTACCCTAAAATAAGTGATCCAGTAAATTTTATTATATTTCCTTTAAAAAGAAAGGAAGAAAATCAATATGATTAATTTCATTTTTATAAGGGTGACAGGAAATAGGCAACAGTCTTTATTTCACATATAATCAGGTAATAAGTTATTGATATTTTTCTATTAATATAATCAGTTGCTATTAACACATGGCTTCCTAACCCCAGACACAAACAAACCAATCAATGAGCACTGCAAAAATACAATTCATGGGGCTGGGGCTGTAGCTCAGTGGCAGAGTGCTTGCCTCGCATGTGTGAGGCACTGGGTTTGATTCTCAGCACCACATAAAGATAAACAAATAAAATAGAGGCATGCTATCCATCTACAACTACAAAAAAGATTTTTTTAAAAAAATATAATTCATATTTATAGCTTTTCATACTCATTCTCCCCTTCCTTGAGCTTTTGTTCTGCCCTCCCCCACAAAAATCACTAGGGAGTCTATATCCTGTTCCACTACCAACACTGCCAGGACTAGACTTTCCTACTGAATGTGACCCCCAGCAAGTTCACCTCCTTTCTGACTCCTTTTAGTTAACAACCAATTAAATAAAGAAATGGGGACAATTCTCCCAATCACTAGTAGGACTATGGTGAAGAATTATGTTTGTCAAGCACCAATACAAATGACACTTCTCAAAGTAATTATGTTTGGTGGTTAAGTGTTGTATGTAGGTAGCCTCAAGAAGGCCAGAAAAAAAGTGTATATGAAAAAAAAAAAAAAAGTGTATATGTATGTGTGTGTCTCATAAACTTATTTATGCTTTTGGTGGAACTTGGAAACAGTTTTTTAATATTAAAAAAATCTACTGGCAGACACTGTTAATTGCCTATCTAATATACATACACATTCAAAATTATTCAAATTCCCAGACTACCTGGCAGTTGGCAATGCAACACAGCTGTAGCCTATCAGGTATTAGTGAAAGTCTATGAGGAGGATCTCTCCCCTATAAAAAGATAAAGCCTCACGAGATGGGTTTTTGCCCGCTGCCTTCTTGATGCCCAGGGATTCAAGACCTGTGACCATGAGAATACAGATAATGGAGCAGGAAGACAGGAAGACTGCTAAGCTTCAACTCCTGCCCCAAACTGACTGCATCTTGACTTCCTGTTATGTACAGAAAATAGAAATTCAATTTTAGCCAGTGTGATCAAGTTTCTGGTGCGTGCACTGCACACAACCTTCACTGGTATATTACAGCTGTCATCCTAAAATGGCCTCTTGGACTTTCCCTTCCAACCCTCACCCCAGTGCCTCAGGAACACCTCTGTGTTGCTACCTTCACTGCAAACTAGTTGTCTCTTTTTCACTGGACTCCTTAAACAAATTATAGCCTCATGAGCCTTTTTCTCCTACCCTTAGGAAGGCTAAGTTCACCATTCCTGGAGTTGGAAATGAAAAGAGAAGAAAAGCTCTCTTCCTTTTCCTTTCTTCTCTGTATCCACTTCTCTTTTTATATTTAAAATACAGAATCAGCCCGGCATGGTGGCACATGCCTGTAATCCCAGCAATTTGGGAGACTCAGGCAGGAGGATCACAAATTCAAGGGCAGCCTCAGCAACTTAGCAAGGCCCTAAGCAATTTAGTGAGACACTGTCTCAAAATAAAAAAGAAAAGGAGTAGGGATGTAACTCAGTGGTAAAGCACCCCTGGGTTTAATCCCCAGTACCAAAAAACAAGCAAACAAAAAAACCCATAAAACAACCAGTTTTCCAGATGAAAGGGAATGATCCCTAAAAACAGATCTATCTTAAAGATCAAAACTCCAGGAAGACAGCGACTTTGTCTTATTGGGTACTGTATCCTTAGAGCCCAGAATAGTATTTGGCACATAATAGATAAATATTTCTTTATTATCTAATGAATGAAAAATGAGGGCTGGGGTTGTGGCACAGTGGTAGAGAACTTGCCTAGCATGTGTGAGGCACTGGGTTCAATTCTCAGCACCACATATAAATAAATGAATAAAATAAAGATCTATCAATATCTAAAAAAATTTAAAAAGAAAAATGAATGAGGTCAATCTTCTCATTTTATAAATACAGAAATTAGTTTTCTTTCCTTCTTTTAACAAATACTACTTGAACATCTTGTATATGCCATGTATAGTAAACAAGATATGGTAAACAAAGTAAGACTGCCCTCACAGAGTTTACAGTCTATGGGGGACATCAGTTGATTAACCAAGTTCTGTACTGATTCTACCAAACAATAAATGACAGATCTAACCCCAGCTAGCATGCCAGGAAGCATGCCCCAGGGCCTCGTTACAGTGAAGGGGAGCAGATCAGGGCAGATTCCAAACCCCATCAGGGCAAAGACGACAGTTTCCTTGCTCACCACTGCACTCCCAGAACCGAGTACAGGCACCTGCACTTTGATTTGCAAGAGTTTCCTGCTGTATGAGAATACACAGATACTCAATTTTGGAAGGATGAGCATGAATTTGGCTGCAAAAATAGGGAAGGAAAGAGAATTTCCAAGAAAAAGTATCAGTATGGCTCTGGGCCTACAAATTTGGGGTGAGTCATTTGTATGGAAAGACAAAGGAATCTGAGGTTCATTGTGGATTAAATAAGCTTTTGTAGCCCAGCCTGGAAACTTAGCCACAATTCTATCATTGTTTCTGTATGAAAATGTTGTTGTTTAATCTGTACTCACGGATTTCTCTCCAGTATGTGCGGCTTTTTGATGGGGGAGTACAGGTTCCTATTCTTCTGCAACAGATGACACAATAAGCAGCCAGGGACATTCTGTGCAGGTAGAACAATGTAACAAATTTAATTTGGCTCTAATACGAATGTTTAACTAAAAGATCATGTCATCATCATAGTGGATTGTCCACAGATTTTTCTAGCCCAAGAAAAAATTTTCAATTGAAAACAATTTCCCCACCTAAAATTTACAACAGACTTACTATAATAAATTTTGCTAACATTTTAATATTTTTTTCCAAACTGTGTCCAATTGTGATTAGTGATTAACAGGAAACAAGGAAAAAACAGAATATAGGAGAACTGATATATGGAGTCTGACCATTCACAAAAAAAATTTATCAAGTATTTTTTCAGATCTTTTGTCCTTTTCTTCATAAAGGTCATTCATTTTGTTTTTTGTTTGTTTCTTATGAAAAAATTTCAAATGCACAGAAATATAGAAAAATAAAATAAAATGAACCCCACCACTCAGCTGTGATAATTATTATGGTTAATATTGTTTAATACATACCTGCTCTATCCAATAGGCTGTCTGCATGATAGACATTTTCTATATTTTTGTTAAGGTATAGTTACTAGATATTATGGTACAAATCTAGACTGTTCACAAAAAAAACTCATGTGTTGAAGACTTGATTCTCAATGCAGCAACGCCCAGAAGTGGGGCTTTAGGAAGTGACTGGATCATGAAGGTTATCACCTCATCATTGAATTCATCCATTTGATGAATTAAGAATTTGAATGAACTACTAGGAAGAGATGGTAGGGCATAGTGGAGGATGTTATGGTTTGGATATGAGGTATCACCCAAAAAGTTCCTAGTAAGGCAGGAATATTTGGAGATGAAATAATTTGATTGTGAGAGCTGTTATCTAATCATTCCATCTAAGTTTGAATGAACTGGATGGTAATACAGGCAGGTGGAGTGTTGCTGGAGGAGGTGGGTCACGGGAGCATGCCCTGGAAGGGAGTATCTTCTCTGTGGCCCCTACCTCCTCACCCTCTGTTTATTGACCCAATGATGTTATGGTTTCCATGTAAGGTATCCCCCAAAAGCTCACATGTGAGACAATGCAAGAGGGTTCAGATGGGAAATGACTGGGTTGTGAATGCCTTAACCCAATCAGTGAATTAATCACCTGATGGGATTAATTGAGTTGTAACTGAAGGCGGGTAGGGTGTGGCTGAAGGAAGTGGGGCATTGGGGGCGTAGCTTTAGAGTATGTATTTGTATCTGGCAAGTAGAGATCTCTCTCTGCTGCCTCCCTTCACCACACTCCTCCTCCAGCCTCACCCTGAATCCCAAAGAATGGAGCTGGTTGTCTATGGACTGAGACCTCTGAAACTGGAAGCCCCCAAATAAGCTTTTCTTCCTCTATAATTGTTCTGGTCAGATCTTTTAGTCAGAGCAGCAAAAAAGCTAACTAAAACAGAAATTGGTATTGGGAATGGGGTCATTGCTGTGACTAACCTGACCATGTGCTTCAGGAGTTTTTGGAGCATTTTGGAATTGGTTGGAGGAATTTTGAGATGTTTAGCAGTACAAGCTGAAAATGCTCTAGATTGTTGTAAGAGGAACTTAATGGTCATTTCTGGTGGGAGCTCAGAAGACCAAAAATGCCAACTGGACTGTGAACAGTGCAGACAGGGCTCAAGAGGAAGAAGAGGACACTACTGAATTTGGAGTAGAGGTAATTCATGTTATGTTCTGGCAGAATTGTCTGCAATTTGCTTGTGTCCTGAGACTTTCTGGGAAGCTGATTTTAAGTGATAAACTTCCTGATCTGGCAGAAGAAATGTCTAGGCAGCATAACATTCAGATAGTAGCACAGATATTGCTGACAATTTTTAGCCAAATTTACTGTGATAACCAGGAACAGAAAGCAGAGCAGAAAGATTTGAAAAACTTGGACTTTAAAGGGAGGTATAAAAACTGGGGCTAAGGAAGTTGGCAGTTAAAGACATTAACTCCACTAAAGAAATGCTAAAGACTTTGCCCAGAGACAATAAGAAAGATGGCTGAGGGCATCTCAGGAATTGACAAGACCACACACATCTCAAACTCAAGGAAGTAAAAGTAAAAATCTTCTGAGAGGAGACGAGTGGGGGCACCCTTCTTGCACAAGGGGGCCTAGGAAGTTTTCATAATCAGACATCCAGGCACTTGGAGGATGATGCAGTCAGGGTCCCTGGAGGCTTGGCTACTGCTCAAGATGGAGGCAGAACTTGGTGTCAACTACGTGGTGCTGGTTCTGCAGGAATACAGGATGCTGGAGTTAGAGGGTCATGGAGGCTTCCACCAAGATTTCAAAGGAAGGACTGGGAGGCCAGGAAAAGTGCAGCAGGATCAAAGTCCCAGTGGGCAGCCCCTGAGAGAGCAAAGTGTGGAGATGAGGAGGAAGCAGAAGCTACAGTGGAAACCCCCAAGATTAAGAAATGCCAGTAATGTGCGACATCATCCTAGCAAAGCTGCAGAAATAGAAGAGACAGAAAGGCCACTTGGGCTCCAACCAACAAGGCCACAGGGACAGAGCTACACAAGCCCTTTGGAAAGGATATCATGTCATGAGCTCCAGATGCTGGACACAGAACTATAGGCCTTATTTGCCCAGCTGAATTTCGGTTTTGCTTGGGTCCCATCCCTTTTTTCTATGCCCTTATTTTTGTGAATGGAAACATTTACTCTGTACCTTTATATACCGAATACTTGTAAATTGCTTTTAATTTTACATGAACTCACAGTGTGAGATTGCCTTGAGCCTCAGAGAAGACTTTGGACTTGAACTTTGAGGCATCTTGAAACTGTTGAGACTATGGGGACTCTTGGGAATGGACAAAACGTATTTTGCATTGTCAGAGGAGTGTGAACTTTGGGGGGCTGGGGCAGAATGTTATGGTTTGGATGTAAGGTGTTCCCCAAAAGCTCATGTGTTGACAAAATGTGAGAGGGTTCAGAAGGGAAATGATTGGGTTGTGAATGCCTTAACCCAATCAGTGAATTAATCACCTGATGTGATTAATTGAATGATAACTAAAGGTAGGTGGGGTGTGACTGGAGGAGGTGGGGCATTGGGGGTGTGGCTTTGTGGTATACATTTGAATCTGGCAAGTGGACTCTCTCTCTCTCTGCTTCCTGATTGTCATGTTAGCTGTTTCCCTCCTCCATCCTCTTCTGCCATGGTGTTCTGCCTCACCTTAAGCCCCGAGGAAAGGACCTGGCTGCCTATGAACTGAGACCTCTGAAACTGTGAGCCCCCAAATACATTTTTCCTCCTCTACAATTGTTGTGGTTGGGTCTTTTAGTAACAGCAGTGAAAAAGTTGACTAAAACATAAACTGAGCAGCTGTCCTCTGCTGGTCCTTTCCACCATGATGTGCTGCCTCACCTTGGGCTTAAAACAATGAGGTCAGCAATCTATGAACTGAGACCTCTGAAACTGTGAGTTGCAAATAAATTTTCTCTCCTCTAAGTTGTTCTTGTCAGGCATTTTGGTTACAGCAATGCAGAACTGACTAAAATAGAGGGTACAGTCACTGGAAGCATGTCCTTGGGCCCCTTCCCTGCTCTCACTCTCCCCTGCCCAACTTCCTGTTTGTCATAAGCTGAACAGCTTTCCTCTGCCACCCCCTTCTGCCATGATGTTCTGCCTCACTTCAACCAAAGCAATGAAGTTGGCTGACCATGGACTGAATTATCTGAGACCCTGAAACAAAATGAAATTTTCCTCCTTCATATTTTTTAGGGTAAAAGTACACTAACGCTCTAGCCACTATGTTTGTACTGAGGACTTAAAATTTGGCAAATTCAAAAATATGGCACATGTAACTAAGGACCTGAAATTCTTATATAATTTTAATTAATTTAAGTAGCCACATACAGCTAGTGACTACTGAACAGTAGTCTTTATCAACCCATATTCACGTTCCAACACCACCACATTACATTATTTTGAAGAAAATACAAAATGTCCAATCATTTAGTTGTGACTACTTTCGTATAAGCCTTTCCCAAGGGGGAAAAATACCTATCAAAATGCCTCCAAAATAAATATAATTCCTTAGTACCATCAAATATGTCATCATCACATCAATTATTTCATAAACTTTGGTTTTGTTTTGCACTATTAAACTGTTAGAATTAGGATCCAAACACAGTCCACACATCATATTTGGTCTGTGTCTACTGGATAACAAGAGAAACGATCAGTATTCCCACTAACACAGTCAACAAGTACCAAAGCCAGCAGTGCCAGGCATGTGAAGTCATACCAGACTAACCAGCCTCTAGCTAACCCTTAAAAACCAGAGTTGTTTTAGCCACTGTGACTTGAGATGGTATATGATATTGCAAAAAGCTAACTGACAGATGTGGTTTCTAAATTTTCCTGTACACTTTAAAGATATTTACCTTAAAGTCTTTCTGTTGAGGCCCCTATTTCTAATAATAAGGGCTATCTACCCTTTATGGAGATTTGTTTGCTTATGTTTGTAATCTTTGATTAAGAGCTCCTCTTCAGTCCGAGTATCTACTGTGGGAGTTCCATGTGTTCTGGTCTACAGTGCAGTTTCAAATTTGCCTCTGCCAAAGTAATGCAGATATTGCAAATGGATGCATTCCATTTGGATTCCCACCAGTATAAGGATAGTGTTAGTTTAACCCCACAATCACTAGAGGTGTAGATTTAGTTTTAATTTCCATTCTTTCATGCTCCTGGTAAAAGCAAGTGATCAGATTGTTTTCTTAGTCTAATGGGAGAAAATTTTCTAGTCCCTGCATCTTTGAAGGCATAGCCCCTTAAGATGATCACTTTTAAGGTAAGGAGATTTTAACTGGCACAAGCAATTCAGGTTTTGATCAGCTTCTGATCACTCAAATAACTTCCCTTCCTCAGTGATATAACTTCCTTTGAGTTTCCTCTTCTATTCCTTCTCAAAATTTTATTCTTCTGCTACACTTCACTTAGCATTTGCATGTATACAGGGGGAGTAGATGGTGCAGTCTTTTTAAATCTGAGCATGTTAATCCCAAGATTTAAATCTTTCAATAATTCCTCACTGTCTAAAGCTACAAGTTATCTCAGTTTCAGATAGAAACATGATAAATCAATTTTTGTTCATATACTTTTCATCTTTAAGGTATGATTATGATACAGTAATATTCACCCTTTTGAATGTACAGATCCAAGGGTTTAGACACAGTCAAATAAAAATACAAAAGTTCTATGAATTCAAACATTTTTGTGTTAATGCAGAAGTGGTATTCTTTCTTCCTTAAAAGGTTTTAAATAGTATTTCCATATTGTCTTAAGGCTAGTCAAAAATCTCCCATACCCAGTTCTGAAAATGATTCTGAAACTGATTTGTCCCTATAGCTTTGCCTTTACAAGAATGTCTCCTAAATGGGATCATGCAGTACATAGCCTGAATCTGGCTTCCTTCACTTAAAAATAAAAAATGCACTTGAGCACAATTCACAATAGCTAAACTATAGAACCAACCTAGGTGCCCTACAAAAGATGAATGGATAAAGAAATTGTGGTATATATATACAATGGAATATTACTCAGCTTTAAAGAAGAATGAAATCATGGCATTTGTCAGTAAATGGATGGAACTATGGCGAAATAAGCCAATCCTAAAGAACCCAAGGTTGAATGTTTTCACTGATATGCAGATGCTAATTCACAATAAGGCGGGGAGGGCTAAGGAAGAATAGAAGTATTTTGGATTAGACAGAAGGGAAGGAAGGGGAAGGGGTATGGGGGTAGGAATGATAGTAGAATGAATTGGACATATATGCATATATGATTACATGACTTGTATAACTCTACATTATGTACAACCAGAAGAATAAAAAGTTATACTCCATTTATATATGTGTCAAAATGCATTCTACTGTCATGTATAACTAATTAGAAAAATTTTTTTTAAATCTAAATTAAAAAAAATTTAAAATACACTTTGAGAATCATTCACATTTTTGTATCTACTACTATCAGTAGCTTATTCTACTGGGTAGTATCATTCCATTGTACAGATATACTAATTTGTTTATACTTTCCCAGCTGAGGGACATTTGAGTTTAGTTTTTCATGATTCTGAATAAAGCAGCTATAAATATTTGTATACAGGTTTTGTGTGTGAACATAGTATAACGTTTCATATTGTTGGATTTGACTTGCTAGTATTTTGTTAAGGATGTTTGTGTCTTTGTTCATGTGAGATATTAATCTCATTTTCTTGCTATGTCTCTGTCTTGTTTCCATATCAAAGTAGTACTGTCTTATAAAGTAAGTTCATAAATGTTCCATCTTCTATAAGCTCAAAGTTAATGCAGACTTGCTATTCTTTCTTCCTTAAAAGGTCTTAAATAGTTTTCCCATATTGTCTTAGGGTCTAGAGTGATGTCCTGTGTTTCAGTCCCATTTTGGCAATCTGTACCTTCTCTTTCTTACCTTTGCCAATCCAGCTAACAGTCTATTTCACTGACACTTACTTTCCTCCTTTCTTTCTTTGAAATAGGGTCCATCTTGCCCAGGATAGTCTCAAACTCCTGGGCTCAAGTGATCCTCCCAGGTGCTTAGGGGCATATGCCAAGCTCAGTTTCCACTGATATATTCAAAGAAAAAGCTTTCAGTTTCACTGAAGTACTCTGTTTTCTATTGTCAGTTTCACTGAATTGTGCTTTTACTTTATTCTCTGCCTTCTGTTTGCTCTGATTTCAAATGGTTCTTTTTCTAGATGCTTAAAATCTTAAGTTCAAACCACTGATCTATGATTTCTTTTTTTCTAAGTATTTAATACTAAAAATGTCCCTCTAAATACTGCTTTCACTGTATCCTCAGATTTTGAAACACAATGTGGTTTTCTTCTTCTATTCAATTAAAAATATTTTCTTATTTTATTGACTTCTTCTTTAACCCATGGGATATTTAGAAGTATGTTACTTAATTCCCCAACATTTGGGATTTTCCTAGATATCTTTCTTATTGAATGTTAATTCCATTTTGGCTGGAGAACAGGCTTTGTATAAGTTGAACTATTAAATCTTGTTAAGGTTTGTTTTATCATACAAATATGATCTGTCTTGATGAACGTTCCATATGCACTTGAAAAGAACATATAGTCTACTACTGTTGGATAGTCTTCTACAGATGTCTGTTAGATTGAATTGATTGGTAGTGTTTTTTAAGTCTTCATTTCTGGTTTTCTGCCAACTTGTTCTGTTAAATGACAGTGTGAAGGCAGGGGTCACTCGGATCATGAAAGCCCCTTCTAGCTAAGAGGTCTAAAACTTTCCCCTGAGTTATGGGAAATTGTTGGAAGATTAAATTAAGAAATGAAATAATGATCAAAATTTTAATTGCTTTTAGAAAAATAAATGAAATGAAAATGAGGTTGAAGAATAGCCAAACTAGAGATGGGAAAGACCAATATGGAGGTTTTTAACAATAATCAAGGAGAAAAATGTACTTGAAGTAACATAGTAGCCCTGAGAATGATCAAGAAGAAATAGAATTATGAAATACTAAGAGAATCACCAAATCTAATAAATCCGTTAAATGAGGGAATGGTGCGAAATGTAAAAGAGGAAGGAGACAAATATGGTTCTGTTTCTGGCTTGGATCACTAAGTATACTGGAATAATATTAACTAAAATAAGGAAATGCTAGAAATGGCCTTGGCAGAAAGGATTCCAGTTTCAACATGCTGAGATTAAGGCTCTTGTGAAATACTAGAGAACGTGTCCAATAAGCAGTGTGAGCTCAGCAGAGGTCTAATCTATAGATAAAAATGTGTGAGTCATCAGCATGTATTACTAACTGAAACCATAGGTTTGGATAAAATTATTAAAAAATAGGGGAGAGCTGGGAGTGGTGGCACACATCTGTAGACCCAGCTTCTCAGGATGAGGCCAGATGATCGCTTAAAGACTAGTGTATAAAAGAGTGTTACTCAAAATGTCCAAAGGACTATATGCAGAGGTACTTAATAAAATGCAGGTTCCTACTCCAGATTTAATTTTTCTGTTTCAAGTTCCATGAAACTTAAACCACGGTGTTAGAAGGGCTACTTTCACTTACTAAAAGCTCTGTGGCAGAATCCACTTCCAGATTCATTCAGGACATAAGCAGAGTTCAGTTCCCTCCAGTGATTGACAGAACTCAGTTCCATTCAGCTGTACCATGGAGATCCTTATTAACTTGTTGATTGTTACCTAGGGGCCCACCCTTATCTCCCAGAGGCCTCTATCTGGTTACTGCAGGAAGTCCCCTACATCTCAGAATTGGCAACGGCTCGTCCTTCTTATATTGCCACACCTGTCTCTTCCGCTTTCTCCAACTTTCAGGGACTATGTTGTGTGATTACACCACCCAGACCATATAAAATAATCTCCTCACTTAAGGTCTGTAACCTTCATTCCATCTGCAAAGTCCTTTTTGCCATATAACATAATGTAACCAGGGGTTCCAGGGATTAAGGCATAGACACCTGTTTTTTGGTACTGGGCACTGAACTCGGGGGCACTCAACCACTGAGCCACGTCCCCAGCCCTATTTTGTATTTTATTTAGAGACAGGATCTCACTGAGTTGCTTAGCACCTCGCTTTTGCTGAGGTTGATTCTGAACTTGAGATCTTCCTGTCTCAGGCTCCTAAGCCACTGGGATTACAGGCAGGTGCCACCGCACCCAGCACGTGAACACTTCTGAGGGGCCAGTAGTCTGCTATATTACCGTAAGCTGCTATATTCTGATACAAGTCTTTTTGCAGACATATGTTTTCATATATATTGTGTAAATACCCAGGAGTGGAATTGGTGGGGAAGGGAAGTTATTTATTTAACTCTGTAAGACACTGATAAATTTTTCCAACATGACTGTACCATTTTACACTGAAACCAACAAATCAGGAGTATGAAGGCTCCAATTGTTTCACATCCTTGTTAATGTGTGACACTGTCAGTCTGTTTGATTTTAGGCTTTTTTGTGTGTATATTACAGTAATCTCTCCATAGTTTTGGTTTAAAATTCCCCCAAAATTAACTATTTTGAGCACTTTTTCATATTTGCTAGCCACTTACAGATTTTTTTTTTTTTTTTTTTTTTTTTTTTTTTTGTAAAGTATCTGTTCAAGTCTTTTCCTCATTTAAAAAAATTTTAGGGCCAGGGTTGTGGCTCAGTGGTAATGGGCTCATCCAGCATGTGTTGAGGCACTGGCTTCAATCCTCAGCACCACATAAAAATAAATAAATCAAAATAAAAGTATTGTGTCCATCTACAAAAAAATTTATTTTAAATTTTTTGAAAGATGAATTGTGTTTTATACATTCTGGAAACAAATCTTTTATCAAACATGTATATCAAACTATCTACTCCAAGTCTGTAACTTGTTTATTCATTTTCTTAAAGGTATCTTTTGATGAACAGAAGTTTTGATATTGACAGTCTCACTGTTTTATAATTATTGCACTCTGTGTCCTGAGAAATTGTTGCCCACCTCATGTCATATTCTCCTTTAATTTTATTAAAAAATTGTTTTAGCTTTTACATTTAGGTATATGACCCATCTTGAGTTAATTTTTTTGCATTGAGTGAGACAAGTGTTGAGGCTGAATTATTTTTATATGGCAAATTGAAAGTTCCAGTAAAATTTGTTTAAACATTTTTCTTTTCCCCATTGAAGTGATTTTGTACCTTGCTCAAAAATCAACTGACCACATATAGTACGGACCTATTTCTGTATTCTCCACTGCATTCCACTGATCTATCTGTCTATCCTTAAATATCACACTGTCATGATTATTGTAGTTTTATATAAGTGTTGAGCTAGGAAATATAAGTTTTCCATCTTTGTTATTCCTGTTCAAGATGGATTATTCAATGTCCTTGGAATTGCCACATAATTTTAAAGTCAGTTTTATCAATTTCTATTTAAAAGAGCTTTTAAGATTAAAACTACAATTACATTAAATCTGAAACACTAATTTTAAGTAGAGAACAAAGCAGTAATTCTGAAGTGACTAAGGACAAGTAAAAAGAGAGATAATATAAGTACAAAATGAAACAAATATTCAATAATTCCATTAAACTTAACTACAGCAAGGTCACTGGGGCCTTCACAGGGTAGCTTCATTGCCCTGGTTGAAGAAGAAAATGGACTAAAATTAAACATTCTTTCAGCCCTCCATTCTTACTAATAAAACCTAAATTGTTGTCTGGGGTTGTGGCTCAGTGGTAGAGAATTGCCTAGTACATACGAGGCACTGATTCAATCCTCAGTGCTACATTAAAAAAAAAAAAAAAAACCTAAATTGTATCTCAGCACACAAATAACTGAATAAAGATTACATCACAGCCAGGTGCAGTGGCATATGCATGTAATCCCAGATACTTAGGAGGCTGAGGCAGGAGAATCACAAATTCGAGATCGGCCTGGGCAACTGAGGGGAAAAGGTCTGGGGACATAGCTCAGTGGTACCGCACCTGCCTAGCATGCACAAGACAGAATCCTGGGTTCAATTCCCAGAATGGGATGGGGTGGGGACTACACATTGCCTTTCCTTCTAGTTAAGCCAAACCCAAGGCAGAATGTTTTCTCTGATATGCGGATGCTAATTCACAATGGTGTGGGGGTTGCTAGGGAAGAACAGAGTTATTTTAGATCAGGTAGAGGGGAGTAAAGGGAAGGAAAGGGGAGTAAAGGGAAGTACAGGGAAGGAAAGGGGTACACTGAAACAGACATTACTTCATGTACATATATGACTGCATGACTGATGTGATCCTACAATATGTAGAATCAGAAAAATGAGAAATTATACTCCATTTATGTGTGATTTATCAAAATACATAAATGCATTGTATTGTCATATATAACTAATTAGAACAAATTTTAAAGATGTTTCTAAAAAATAGTGGTCACTGACTAAAAGCTGACTGATGGAATATAAAAGGATGTGTCATGTGCATCTTCTGAGAATTATCCTTAAAGAATACGTGCCTTTCTTCATCCTTCCCTTTTCCCTCCTGCTATGATGAACAAATGACAATGAAGTTAAAGCAGCCATCTTCACCAGGAGGCATCACGGTAAGGATGGCAGGATAGCAAGACAGAATAACCCAAGGCCTCCCATTCAAGGAGCTGCCATGATGCCAGAATGGACCGCCTATCCATGCAACCCTAAACCTGTCAAGCTTTTACCGTCTTATGCTGTGCAATGCAGCTGTGCAATGGATCTAACTCTAACCCATCACAGTAGTAAAATTCATGTGCCAGTATCCCAAGTACTGGAAAGCCAAAGAACCAAGAATAGCTAAGCGGCTAATAGCTATTGTGGCTATTTTACAGCCACAATTTTTCTGACTCATCTAGTCAACTGCTACCTTTCTAACTAAAAGTTTCCCCTGTATATCTAACAGGTCTTTCAAACAACTGTCCAAAGCAATTATTTTTTTCTCCAAACTCTTCCTGCACTCATCTTTTCGATCACTATCAACCAAATGGTAAAATTTTCTTATTATAAGGAGCAAATGATTTACTTTGTAGCTCAAGAAAAAAACTTGAGTGCTACCCTAGATTCTTTGTTCTCCCCTCACCCTATAACCAAATTATGCAAAATTCTTGTTCTCTGTTGCCCAAACATACCCAGATCCATTTGCTTTCCTCCATTTTCACTACTACCACTCCTGCCTCGTTCAAGTCACTCTCACTTGGGAGTAATGCAATAGCATCTTCAATGGTGCTTTATATAACTTAAGAAATCCTTCTTGGCAGAAGAAAAAGTTCTGAAGGTAAACTAGGGCTAGCTGTATAAAACATCACTGACCCACATATCCAAAAATGGTAAATCATATATGTATTTTACCACAACAAACAAAAAAGTCTTTCCCAGAGACATTGTCTCCTATATTTTTTTTCTAAGTATCTTACAAATGTGTCTTTCACAGTAAGTTCTTTAATTCATCTAGAAATTGTTTGTGAATGGTATGAAGCCAGAACTTTGTCTTTATCCCAAAAGGAATTCATATATCTTGGCATGATTTATTGAACAGTCTGTTTCCCCCTTGCTTTGTGATATAACTTAGTAGTGTACTATGCTCCCATATGTACATGGGTGTGTTTCTAGGTTCTCTATTTTGTTCCATGAATCTCCTTTATCCCTGAACCAATACCATACTGTCTTAATTATTACAAGTTTATATTAAGCTTTGCTACCTAATAGAAAGGAAGCATATTTAATTTTCTTCTTTGAAATTAACTTAGCTGTTCTTGGTTCCTTGGCTTTCCACATAAATTGTAGGTTTAGTGTGTCAAATTCTATGAAAAACCATACAGTGATTTTCACTGGCACTGCACAGAATGTATAGCTTGGAGAAATCTGTTCTCTTTTTGATACTGAGTCTTCCCATCCATGAATATTGTATATCTGTTCAGCTACTTGGTCTACTTTTATGTGTTTCAATAAAACATTATAATGTTCTTCCAAAAGGACCAGAGAGCTTTAGTTGATCTATTTCTAGATACTTACAGTTTTGAATGCATTAGGAATGGTACTTCTTTATCATTAAAATTTCTGGTGAGTTGTTGCTTATATTACATTTTTTGTTTTACTCAGAAATCTAACTGAAGGCTCATTCTGATAACTTTTAACCAACTAACCCTTGCAGTTACTACCTCATCATCACCTGGTACCTTCTTGTTAACTGGTTTTAGTGTTTCTCTGCCCCCACTAAAATGAGTTACTTGTTTACCACTGTACCCAGAGTGTCTAGAATAGTGTCTGGTATATGCCAGGTGCAGTGAATGTTTGTTGAGTAAATACGGATGCAGGTTTTAAATCTGGATGACTGGAAGAAAAGCAGGCTTTGAAGAAAGAGATGGAAATGATTTCAATTTGAAAGGTGGTGTTTAGATTACACACAGGTCATTAATGTGCAGGCATCCGTCCAGAACCTGGAGTTCAAGAATGGCAGTTCAAGGTAAAGGAACTCGGGAAATGGAGGGCTGATTATCCAGAATGTCAGCAAGGAAAAGCGGCTTGAGAAAAACTAACCAAGGGAATTTTTAAAAGGAGCTGAAGGATACAGAAACTAATGGAATGAAAAGATTTGAGGTATGGGAAGAGGGAAATAAGTAGGAAAGCAAGGTTCATAAGAGGAACACACTAAGCAACAAGCTGCACAAGCTTAATTGTGAAAGTACAACTTAACCCAATGAACAGAAGGTAAGAACCCATCTCAACTGGGGAAAGCAGAGAGCTCTATGAAGACCACAGATCAGAACTTGGGAAAGGGATTCACTTTAGGAACCTCTGGGGTCTTTCACTTTGAAATGACCGTTACAGGCTTCAGAGACCTAATCGGCATCCAACCTACTCAATCTCAGGGTCAGAGAGGGGACAAGAAGCTGGGATCTGGCAGGTTCGGTAGCGTCTGATCTGATGAGGTTGCTGCTTTCTTATCATCTTTTCGTGACTACCGACCCGGATGGTGCAACAGCAGGTGCTCTCCTGGCCTCCACAGCAACCAGAGAAGCGCCGCCGCGAAGCAGAAAGGGGAACCAGGCTCCGGAGGACCAAAGAGAGGCCCTCACGCCCGCAGCGGCTCCGCGGGTCGCTCCGGAGCCGCGCGACCTCACCGGGGCGCCCCGGCCGAGTCGGGCCACCGCTCCCCACTCCCCCACGCGCCCGGCTTCACCGACGCCCTCGCCCGACCCACGAGCCCGCCTCCTCGTCCTACCTGCCGGCAAGTGGATTTGACCTGATCCAAGCGCTCCCTGGGGACCCGCCGGCAAGGGCTCCCACCCTCCACGGCTGGCTGGGGCTCTCCGCTCAGGTGGCGGGCGGCACGTGACCCCGCCCCTTGGTCCAGTTCGCTCCGCCTCCCGCCGGCGCGCTCCGCCCACAGAAGCGTGCCTGGCGCGATGACGTAAAGCGCCGGCGCACTTTGCGGCGACGCCGAGGCTCTGCTGGGTCTGCGGGCGAAGGTGTGTGGAGATCCTCGGAGCGGCGGCGGGTAGTGTGGTGGGTGGAAGTCCGCGGGGTCCGGACTAAGGAGCGGAGAGGGAGGAGAGGCCCAGCACCTGTCCTGCGGGCGCCGGGGGACCGGGCGGTGCACGGTCGAGCCCTTCGTGGCAGGGCCGGGCGGCTGTCCCGCGCAGTCCCCTGGTGGATCTCTTGGGGTGTCTCGCCCTGCGCCCAGGCGTACGAGTCGAAGGGTGAATTTGGGGGTACGTGGGCGGCTTCCCTGGAGCGCAGGGTCATGGAGAGACGTGATTGGTTTAGCAAAAGAACGCAGGATCTGGAGACCTGGCTTGTTCTGCTTTTCTGAATCCTTTCGCTTGATCTCATCTTTAAAATGCGGTTGTTGAATCTACGTGATTTTCCTTCCCTCCTTCCAGTACTGGGGAGTGAACCCAATTGGTGCATGTGAGGCAGGCGCTCTGCCACTCAGCTACATCCCTAGCCCGAATCACCAGGTAAATTTTAAGGCCCCTTTTATATCTATCCCTGAACATTCCCCTGAATGAGAAAGCCTTTAAGTAATGGGCCTTTACACCTGGGTTGGGCACGCTGAGAGGAGTTACCTTCATTGACTGCAGGTAGAAGTTGTTAACTAGTAATATTTATGCATTTCAGGTAGACAGTTTTAGTTTTGTTAAACGATCAGAATGTCTATGTATTTTAATGTTAGCTCTCTTTGATGGACACTTCTTATTTTGTCTCCTTTCAGATGCAAATCCCCAAAGTATATGCGTTTGATGCTTTCAGTGTTACTTTCTTTTTTATTAGGATTATTGAGGTCTTCTCCACCTTCTCACTGGAAAAAGATGGTCAACGTCTTGAAAGGAGTGCTTATAGAATGGTTAGTAGTTTTGATACTTGATGACTTTTAAATTTATGTATCAAATCTTGATTTACACATATACATTTTCTAAAATCCTGTCTGTAAAATCTGGATGAAACCAAATAAGCTTTTTCTACTTCAGTTTTCTTATTAACAAGTGAGACAGATTTTGATGGCTAAGTTTCTTCCTGGTGCCAAATGTCAGCATCTGTGAAATTGATGTAATTGGCACTCTTTCCAACAATTTTATTTTAATTTCTTTTTTGGTTGTAGGTGGACGGACACAATACTTTTATTTTATATTTATGTGATGCTATGGATCAAACCCAGTGCCTCACACATGCTAGGTGAGCACTCTACCACTGAGCCACCACCCCAACCCCAATTTCCAACAATTTTTGATCCAAGGTAGCATACTTGTTAAATTAGTCTTCATAGAGTAACAGTACCATATTATCAAGCCATCAGGAGTTGACTAGAATTTTAGGGCTTACACAAATTTAGGAACTTGCATAAATAAATTCACCATCACCAATTGGTTTTTTAAAAAGAAAAAAATTCAGACCAGGTTTCTTGAGCTCTTTTGCACACTAAAAAGATGATTGACAGAGTTTAATTACCCTAAGCAGTCTAAAGTCTATGGCTTAAGTACCTTGCAGTCTTAAAACCTGAATTGGTGACTGAGTCTTGTTCAGTCTTCACTTGGTTGTTTGCCCCATCAGTAATTCTTTCGTCTGGGAATCCTGTCCTGTGGACATACTTGTTCAAAATACTACTGTCTATCTTTTTGTGCCCCATTGGTGGATGATCATACTGTTTACTGTGATGTAAGGCCCAGGAGGAGCAAGGCCAAACCCTAGGGGGTCAACATTTTGAGCAGCACTTTCTAATAGAAATATAATTTGAGCCTACATATATAGGATTAAATTTTATAGTCACCACATAAAAAAGTAAAATTAAACAAGTGAAATTATTTTTTTATCCAACATATCCAAAATAGTATTCTTTCAACATGTTCCATTTCCCCTCAACCAAAACAAAATCTTCAAAGTCCATTGTCTGTTTTACAGCACATTCACAGATTAGCCATATTTCAAATGCTGTGTAGTAATATGTGACTGACTAGTAGGCTACCTATGGATAGTGCAGATTTAGACTTTGGGCAGAGATGGATTCCAACAAAAGCAGCTAAAACATCCAGCGAGGTGAGGGGGAAAACGTTTCAGAAAGTGGAGTTGGCTATGGTGATGAGATGTGAGTGAGGTAGAGGTCATGGGTTGGTTTTGTGTTCTGGGGTTGAACCCAGGGTACCTAACCACTGAGTCACACCGCCAGCCTTTTTTATTTCTAGGGTGTCTCAGAGTTGCTAAGTACCTCACTATATTCTTTAGGCTGGCCTCAAACTCTTTTTTTTTTTTTTTTAAAGCCTTTGTTTTGTTTATTTAGTTTTTTATGTGGTACTAGGGATTGAACCCAGTGCCTCTACACTGAGCCATGACCCCAGCCCCATGGCCTCAAACTTTTGATCCTCCTGCCTCAGCCTTTTGTGTCACTGGGATTATACGTGTGCAACGTGTACAGTACCACACCCGACGAAGCTACCAGCTTTTGATGCACGCTGTTTGGTGGTGCAGTAGGATAAATGGCCCGGTTAGTGACAGTGTTCCCCCCATATCCTCAGTGAATAACTTAGAAGACCACCAATGGCAGATAGTACCTAACCACAAATTTAATGCCATCTCCCTCTTAAATAGGCATTTATCATACTCTGTGGCCATAACTTCAGTGGTTTGAGGTGCAAAAGCAAAATATTTATTTTTCATCAATTCATTATAGAAGATTCGTACTTATTGTGAATCTTAGAAACTTCATACATTTTTTTTCCTTCTTAAGAACATCCACCTTTTCATGTAAAGGAAATGAACTGGATCCATGGAAGAATAACTGGTTAGAGTTGGGGACGGCTGAGGCAGGAGAATCACGAGTTTGAGGCCAACCTTGGCAATTATGGAAGATCCGGTCTCAAAAAGAATTGGAGATGTAGCTTGGTAGTGGAGTGTGGGTTCAATTCCCAGTAGAAGAGGAAGTAGAACAATTGGTTAACAGGTTACTTCTAGTTTAGTTGTTGTTTTTGGGGTTTTGTTTGTTTGTTTGGTATAAAGAATATGAGTGACTGGGTTTTGATTTTTAGCCTAGTAAGTACAGGAGCTTAGTCCAAAACGGTGACCCCCTATAATTTTTACTTAACAGAGACTACATTAAACAAATAAACCAGATGACCATTTAGACCTTGCTTCAGTGAATAGGAAAAAAAGTCAAGGCATTGGATATAAAATTCTTTCCTCCCAAGGCTTATCAGGTACCAAAGATCTAAGGCTAGTGCCCTGGGATTGTAGCCCAGTGGTAAAACTTGAGCTCAACATTTAAGTCTGAGACCCTGAGTTCAACACTTAGTACGAAAAAAAAGGCTAAATAAAAAAATGTTTATGAATAATGTCAAAACAAGGTTAGTGAAAACTTCTCTCTTGGGATCCACCATCAACTGCCAAGCTCACATCCAGCATTTTTCCAAATCTAGCCAACCATGGCTATTACTGAAGCAAGTAGCATATGCCTAGCATAACGTCTGTGTCCAATTCCAGGTACTAGAGCAGACCTCTTGTGTGCACTTACACAGTTTGGCAAGTGCTTCAGCAAAGGTTTGTTGCAGAGGTACAAATTCCAACCAGTTTACAGCATAATAGCTGAAAAGAATCTGGAGGAAGATGTGTTATTAATCCAGCCTGATCCAAACTTGTATTTTATGTGAGAAACAAGTAGGAAGAACTAAGATAAAGCCAGTCTTATTTTCTTATAGTTATTTATAAGTCTTTTGTTAGCCTTTGCTTCTTTTTTTTTTCTGGTACCAGGGTTTGCACTCAGGGGTACTCGGCTACTGAGTCACATCCTCACCCTATTTTTCATATTTTATTTAGAGAAAAGACCTCACCAAGTTGCTTAGCACCTTGCTTTTTCTGAGGCTGGCTTTGAAATCGAAATCCTCCTGCCTCCCGAGCTACTGAATCCTTTGCTTCTTAATAAAACCATGTTTATTGAAGCTTCCCAGACACTTAAAACAGTGCTGTAGATAGATAATAAAACAGGAGATGGCTTAGTAAATATTTGTTTGCTGGGTGAATTTTGTTAATAGAATTGAATCAGAGTATGCCATCTCAGCTTAAATTCCAGGTTGTTTAATGTTCCTTTAGAGCCTCTATCCAGTGAGAATCAGAGTATGCAGAGTGTTAAGTAGAACTTCCAGGAAGCCATTGTTTCTAGCTAAAGTCCTATACTAGGTTCCAGCAGACCAGACTAAAAAAATCAAAATGGAATCACTTAGGGCTAGACTGAATCTGTTACTCAAGTTAGAATTTTTTGTCTTTGTAATGGTAAAACTTATTACAGGTCATGCTGGGAAGTTAGAAATTGTGACTCTGGTTAACTTAATATTTCCCATGATGTCTCTTTCTTTCTCTTATGACTTGTACCAAATATTTATTAAGCACCTACATTATGCTGGACCTTAATCTCAACCCCCATATTTCTGGTCAGATAAAACCTAAATTTTGAAAACATTTATGATCCAGACATGATGAGACACATCTATAATCCCAGCTACTTAGGAGGCTGAGGCAGGAGGATTAAAAGTTTGAGGTCAACCTGGGCAATTAGGTGAGACCCTGTCTCAAAATTGTACTTGTTTTTGGTAGTGGGTATTGAACCCAGAGACAGTTTACCACTGAACTACATCTCCAGCCCTTTTTGGTTTTTATTTTGAGACATGATCTCACTAAGTTGCTTAGGGTCTTGTTAAGTTGTTGAGGCTGCCCTTGAACTTGTGATCCTCCAATCTCAGCCTCCCAAGCTGTTGGGATTACAAGTGTGCACTAGGCTTCAAAGTTTTAAAAATATAAATTTTTCAGCACCAGAAAGAAAAGAGAAAGAAGAAAAAAAATAAGAGGGGGAATAAACTTAATTGAACAAAGCTATTTTATATTCAGTAACATTTTCTATTTATGAAAAATGCTTTTTAAATTTTTAAATAATATACTGGTTACCTAATTATTCAGGAAGAATAGTTTACCATTGACTAAATCAAGATGATTATTTGATTGGATGGAGAGAACTAATTTTGTAGTTTGTTTTACAGCAGACTACATCATCTTGGTAGACTCATGGTGACTCCCTGCCCTACCCCCAGAATCATTTATAGAAGCTATATGCTAAGGTTGTTTGGGAGGGAAGGTATCTGCCCTTTGCAAAAACATTTTTCCTACTCAGTATCCCTGATCCCAGGACATTAGCCAAGCATCTGTGGACTTGGGTTTTTATGTTTTGTTTTGTTTCTCCATGCCAGTGGGATTCTCCCAGAGCCGACCTTCATGAAAAATTAGACTAAACTCTTTCAGGACCTCACATTTCATATTGAAACATCCCTTAAATGTTTGGTATCTTTAAACAAAAAAGAGTAAGTCTTTTGAACCATTCCAGGTAATCCATAATTTCAGTAAATGCTTGAGAATTCAACCTGAATTCTTTCTACCTCTTTTCAAAAATTTGAAAGACTGGAAGTGTAGCTCAGTGGTATAGCATGAGCTTAGCATGCTTGAGGTCCTGTGTTTAATCCCAGCACTGGAAAAAACAAAAATTTAATTGAGGCAACTAATACTGATATTAAAGGTAGTTGTTGTAGTGTTTCAGTGATGGTTCTCCTAGCTCCTCTGCCAGCTGGTAGTATCTCCTCAGTTGTTGGGAATACCATTGGTATTCAAGATGACTTGGAAAACAACACAAATTTGTGTGTGTGGTAGGGGGCAGGTAGAACTCAAAAGTGTTTTTTTATGATTACTCTCAATTACTTGAGCAAACAGGTTAAACCAACATATTGAACTCTTTTTTGTTTTGTTTTTGGTACTGGAGATTGAACCCAGAGGTGTTCAACCACTGAGCCACATTCCCAGCGCCCCCCCTTTTTTTAACTTTTTTAAAATTTTGTTTTAGATGTTGATAGACATTTATTTATATGTGGTGCTAAGAATCGAAACCAGTGCCTCACACATGCTAAGCAAGCACTCTACCACTGAGCCACAACCCCAGCCCCCGAGCCCTTTTTTATATTTTATTTAGAGACAGCCCCCTCAGCCCTTTTTTATATTTTATTTAGAGACAGGGCCTCATTGAATTGCTTAGGGCTTCACTAAGTTGCTGAGGCTGGCTTTGAACTCAGGATCTTCCTGCCTCAGCCTCCCAAACTGCTGGTACTGGTGTGCGCCACAGCATCCAGCTAAACTCTTGATTTTGTCCCAGATGAAGTTAAGCTTAAAAGGTAATTGATTTAAAGATTATAAAGTATATCCTTCCAGGACTCCTGGGTGTGTGGTTTTTATAGAATATTTTGAGGTTCTTAATGGGGCCTGAAACAATCAACAGTCAAGGACCAAGTCCTCTCTTGTTTACAGTGAAGGGGGGTGCAGCTTCCTTGTTGAGCTCTAAAACTGAAGGGTCTTGTCTGTCTTCCCCCCACTCCTGTCTACTCCTAAACTGCTCTTTACCAACCCCCCAGCCCCAACCCCATCTCCATACATAGGCAAAAAAACAGGGAAATGCTGGGCTTTTTGTTTTATTTTTAAGAATCTAAGTAAGAAAATGGTGGTTTTAAAGAAACCAAGACTGGTTTCCCTCCTCATTTTCTTTCTGTAAGATCACCTGGACACGCCCTGTTAAACCAGCTGTATCAGCCCCAGGTTCCTTCTAGAATTGCTTTTTAAGTCCGTTTTAATTTTCTGTTTCTCCTGTTGCTCTTTCTCAGTGATTAATTTGTTTACCTCAATGAGATTTTTCAATGTGTAGTGTGGTACCGCTGTACAGATTTTTTTAATTGTGTAATTGCCAAAATTAGGGAAAGACTGAAGATAGAAATTTAACATTTTCTGTATCTGCTTAAATCTGACCATTGTGCATCTCTTTGTAAAAGATCCATTCTTTCTCTCATTTGTCACCAGCTCTTTGCACCTTGAGATCCTTATTCCCTTTCTGCCCTCTGTGCCTACTTTTCCTGTTGGTCATTCACCCAGAAAGCTGCAGACTCCAGGCCATCCTCCTTCCCTTGGAATCTCACTGCCTTTTGGCTCTGTTTACCCATTTTTTAAAATTTCTTCTTCTTCTACCCTCCCCCAATCCTTTTTACATTGCCTTCCAGGACACAGCAGCAGAATCCCCTGTATCTTGAACATCTTCTCTGAACAGTCTCTTTGCCTGTAACAAAACCTTGCTCTCTTTAGGCTGTGTTTGATCGCAGCACTGCCAGGCTTCTCCCACTCTACCAAGCAGTCCCTTTTATCCTCCAGTACATCTTGTGCTATTTGACCAAAAAATGGTGTAGGACTTACCCCTCATTGCCACTTCCATCTTTTTCTATAGAAGCACCCATGAATCTCAGATTCTCAGACTAGACCTCCATTAACAATCCTCGTTATAATTACCCACAAACATCCAAATCTTTCCTGAAGGTTTCTTCTTCGATAGCTCTCCTCTCTAGTCTTCAGTGATTTCACTATGTAGACAGTCCTTCTGATACCCCAGCCTTAATTCCCTGAGCTCCAAAGACCTTGTCCTCTAGCATCTCAGGGCCTTTCATTCACAGTCAGGCCTGTCCCTTCCAATGCTGCATATCGCATTTTCTGACATCCGGCTCTGATCACCACCCTCTCTTTGCAGTCGGCTTCCTCTAGCACCCCTTCTCTGGGTGCTTCAGCTCCCTTGGCCCTGCAGCTTGTTGCTCCTCCCAGCTTTTTCAGATGTCCACATCTGTTTCCAGCTCCCACTCGTCTTTTTTTGTTCGTTTGGTACCAGGGATTGAACTCAAGGACACTTAACCACTGAGCCACATCCCCAGCCCTTTTTTATTTTTTATTTTGAGATAGATAGGGCCTCACTTAGCTTCTGAGACTGGCCTTAAACTCACAATCCTCCTGGCTCAGCCTCCCAAGCTGCTGGGATCATAGGCATTCGCCACCGTGCCCGGTGCTCTCATTTTTTCTGCTTATTGTGGGATTTCTCAGAGCACCTGTTTCTATTCACTTCTAATTGTTCTCTGCCTGTTCTGGAGTCCACTCCAGGAAGGCTTTCTCCCTGTGACTCCATCCAGACTGCTCTTGTCAAGGGCAGTAACTTTCTGCATTAGTGGCCAGTTCTTGGTCCTTATCTTACTATACCTATGAACAGCAGTTAACACAATTGCTCACTTTTTTTTTTTTTTTCCTAAAATCGTTTCGTTCACTTAGCTTTGGAACACTGCCGGTTTCTTCTACCTCAGTGATCGCTTCTTCACAATTTCTTTTGCTGAGTCCTGACTTTATTCTTCCTCACTTTCTTTCTTTATTCTTCTTCACTTTTTGATTATAGGATGTCCAGGGCTTGGTCCTTACACTTTTCTCTGAGTGCAAGCTCAGTGAGTAGCTATACTCATTCCTTTGCTTGAAATACCATTGACACATGATGACTGAATTTTCACCACTGAATTCCGGAATTGTGTATCTCTCTTCCTTTTTTTTTTTTTTTTTAATTATATATTTTTTTAAGTTGTCAATGGGCCTTTATTTTATTCATTTATATGCAGTGCTGAGGATTGAACCCAGGGCTCACACATACCAGGCAAGCGCTCTGCCACCGAGCCACAATCCCACCCTCTCTCTTCCTATTCTGCTTCTTCACTTGGGTGCTGGTAGGCATGTCATGTCATGCAAACATAATCTGCCTAAAACCAAACTTTTGACCTTACCAGCAAACCTGTTCTTCCTGCATTCCTCCTCATTTCCATAAAAGGCAGCTCCATCTTTCCATTGCTCAAAAATCTTGGCATCTCCTTGGTTCTTCTCTGTCATAGGTCATGTCTGGTCTCAGCAAATCATGTTGGCTGTATGTCCACATTTATCCAGAAGTCAACCACTTCTCATTTCTAGGTCACCACCGACTCCAAAGCATTATCCTCTCTCACCTGATCACTACGGTTACCTCCTTTTCTCTGTTTCCAATCCTTTCCTCTGCTGCTCCCAGTTTTTTCTCAATGCAGCAACTAGTATTTTCATAATTAAAATTTAAGTTAGTATATAAGTTAAATCATGCCATTCAGTAAAAGCCAAACTCCCCAGAATCAACTCCAAGGTTCATATTCACCCAATAACTGAACTAAATCCTTTCCTTTGTTAACTTAATGCTTGTTTGTGCTTAAATGAAATTTATTTTCAGTAAATTGCACTGATCTCTTTTGGATTGAATTGTTAATCTTCATAATTAATTTTGACATCCCTCAAAACACCAAAAGATTGTGCAAAATTACGTTTTCTCTAAGAATGACAAAAATCTGTGATTTGACATTTTTCAGTCATTTTTTTACTGAACATTATTTTATGTTAGATCATGAATCAGGGTTTGTTTTTCTGTTGTTTGTTTTTTTAGTTGTCAGTGTATCATTTATTTATATGCAGTAATAAGTATTATATGAGTAATAAGTAAGGAAATTCATTTTTTTTTTAACTCAATTAAGGAAACTGACTCTAGACCCTATTAACTACGAAGCTTTGGATATTCTTTTTTTTCCACTGGGCAGTGAAAAATTATTTTTAAAAAATCTTATTGACCTCTTTTAAATTTGCACTACCAGTTTTATAACAAAGTCATCTGTGCAAATAATTCACACTTGAGGCAGAGAGGAAATGAATTGCATAATCATTCAGAACTTTAATCATCCTAAAAATTCTATTTGCTCAAGTCTTTGTGGTATGGTTTGACCACAAGATATCTTCTAATTATGTGGTTCTCTCTCCAGTGATCCTGCCATGAAGCAATTTCTACTATACTTGGATGAGTCCAATGCCCTGGGGAAGAAGTTCATCATTCAAGATATCGATGATACTCATGTCTTCGTAATAGCAGAGTTGGTTAATGTCCTCCAGGAGCGCGTAGGTGAATTAATGGACCAAAATGCTTTTTCTCTTACCCAGAAGTAAAATATTTGATATTGACCGTTTAGGAATTATAAGCAACAAATAGGAAAGACTGCCCCCCACCCACTTTCAGTACCTTATGTGGCTGAGGAGCATGCTGTGGGAAAGACTGTAATCATTTGTTCAGACAAAAACCCCTGAACTAATTTTTGTTGTACTTCAGAATTTTTTTTAAAAAAGCTTTATCAGTTGACTGTAATTTGACTTTTATTATCCTTTAATAAAAACATACATGTTTTTCCTGCCTTTTTAGAACCAATTTAACACATTAAGAATAATGATTGCTGGGTGTGGTGGTACATACCTGTAATCCCAGCTACTCTGGAGGCTGAGGCAGGAGGATCACAAGTTCAGAGTTAGCCTGGGCAACTTAGCAAGACCCTGTCTCAAAATTAAAAATAAAAACAGCTGGGAATGTAGTAGTTTAGTGTTAGAGCATTACAGGGTTCAATCCCCAGTACTAGAAGTGTATGTAAGTAGGGTGTGTGTGTGCCTTTAAATGATTAGTGTAATCTAGGTATTTTTCTTATTAATGATTGTGGGCTTGTGGCTGGGGTTTTGTTTTAATTAGAAACTTCACAGATTTGCTGGGGGCAGTGATACATACTTGTAATCCCAGCAACTTTGAAGACTTAGGCAGGAGGATTGCAAGTTCAGGCCCAGCCTCTGCAATTCAGGGAGATCCTGTCTCAAATATTTTAAAAAATTTTGGAAAGGGCTGAGAATGTAGCTCAGTGGTAGAGCACCCCTGGGTTTAATCCCCACTACTGAAAGGAAAGGAAGGAAGGAAGGAAATTTCACAGATTTACGTTTATGTTTAAATAAAAATATCAAGGTAGAAACTTCGATAACATTTATGTTTCACAAATAATATGTGCATACTAGCCAGCTCTATTGGTGAAGAAGATATAACGGTATAAACTATTGTTTGCATTTCCTTGAAAATAATATTTTAAAGTGCCAAGTTAGAAACAGCCAAATGAGAAATGCACATGCTACTTTACATGTTTAGTCTTTTTTTTTTTTTTTTTTTTTTTTTGCGGTACTGGGGATCAAACTCAGGGCCTTGTGCTTGAGGCAAGCACTCTACCAGCTGAGCTATCTCCCCAGCCCAGTGTTTAGTCTTTCCTTGTTCAGACTTTGTTGGTCACATTTTCTTGTCAAGTCAAGCATTCTTTTATGAAGGAATGAGTGCCAAACAAAATGGCAGTATAAGTATGCATTTATGTGTAGCCAGTAGCTGAAAAAGTACAGTCATAGTGGATAACTTGGAGGAGAGGCGTTGGAGACTTGGATATTGTGTTTTGTGAACTTCTGTATCATTTGAAGCCACACGTGTGTTAAAACATAAAAGAGTGGTTAAAACAGGATATGCAGTTGACATCTGCTTTTATGGAAGTATTACATTCTCATCCATATGTTCTAAATCCAACTAACTCTGGTGATTTTACTCTTACATGCCATTTGCCAGTCTGGTTAGATGCACTCCCCAGAATAATGATATTAAAAACATTAAAATACACTGGATTTCAGAGGGAATAAAAACTCATCTTCGAAAATAATTTTTAAGAAGAGAAAATTAGATTTACTCATACATTGTTCCCTATAAGAAGAATCCTTGTTAAATGGAATGATAGAAACAGGAGCAGGCAACCTTGTGGGAAGTAATGTATTGGGCTGAAATACAAACTCGGATAGGGACAGCGCCTCCCTTCCTGAGGATATTGCCATTGGGGTCGGTTCCTGTGATGGGGATTTTCCATTATGTTATGTGGAATCACATCAAACCCAGGTTCCAGCTTTCTTTTGGTTTGCTTATTCAAAGCATCTGGGCATCACTTTAATTCATGAATGCATTACTAAACCTAGAAACTTACAGAGGGTAGCTTACTTATGATTCCTACCTACCTGTAGTCCTCAGTTTTGATTCCCACATAGACAATTTCTACAGGTTACTGATATGTCTGGCACTAAAACTTGGTAAGTAGAAGATATGTTTCTTCAGAATTTCTAGTTGTTTCTGAACCTAATATTTCAGTCCTTCTAAATCAGTTTTTAATATGCCTCTGTCATTTGTTACCTAATACCTTTTTTATTAATATGCAACCTAGAGCAAGTTTTTCTTAGAATCTTGGAGCTTAAAAGGTATGGGGGAAACAACATGTTGAACAGGGACTGCAAAGAGTTATATTAAGTGAAAGAAGTCTATTACATTAGCTCTTACTTTTAAGAAGTTATATTCAGGTAAATGTTAAATATCTTTTGAGACTATTAAGGTAGGATGGTACAACAGTAGGAAAGCACCTTGCAGTCACTTTGTTTGCTTATCCTGCTGTGAGTGAACAGGAAATGTGCAGTGACACTTTGCATCCACTCTGTCTCTTGGGATCTGATTTCCCTTATTGAATTTGGCATACTGTAGGTGTCCAGAACAAGAGCTGTTTTCTGCTTAGCACTGGAGAAATTTACTGTTACAATCTTTTTGTTTTTAACAAAGCCTTAATTATTGGGAAAAGATAGCATTAACCTGAATTTTCTTAACTGCATGAGAAAATCATTTTAACTTGATAGCTGGCCAGTCACACACATCTGTGCACTGAAATTGTGATATTTAAAGTTGTACTTCTTGATAAGGGATTTTCATAATAACTATTGGATCAGAAACTTTTTAATTTTGTGGTGCTGGGGATTGAACCCAGGGCTTTGTGCTTGCGAGGCAAACACTCTACCAGCTGAGCTATATCTGGAGCCCCTATCAGAAACTCTTATTTCCTCAAATCCCCACTTCCTTGGGAAAGTTAGTGTGATTATTTTAAAATTCTGGGGATCCTGTGTGTGTGCATCATAATTGATATAAAAATATGTATTGAGAAATGAGTTTGGGTGACCAGTAACTGAATGTTACTGATAATAGATAACGAAGATTACCCTCCTTTTTTCTGATATACTGCAGATGGTAATCAAAATTATTAATGATTTTATTGCTGTTAGCATTAGCTATAACAGGTGATTTTACATAATTATACATTATTTTTAAAGAAACTTTTTTTTACATGTAAAATAAATTTATCAATTTAAATCTTGGTACATTTTATAAAAACAAGAGGTAATGTTGTAAAAAAAAAACAGCAGTAGCCTTAACTGGCAACTTACTGTTTGTTAACCCTGTGCAATAAAATACTTTGTTCATACTACACTTATTCAAACATGACTAACAGTTACTACAGACATTTCAGGAATCTTCATGGAACTCCTACAGACTTACTGTTAAAACTGAGAGACATTTACAATCATAATATGCCATGAAAACTTGAAAATGTTACTTATAAAAGGAGATGTTGATATTATTTGAATTTGTTTTAGGTATTGAACAGCTGAGTTACAAGGACTGAAAGTGAGAAGCATTCTAAAAGCCCATGAACATTGTTGTTCACACCCTTCTTCAGTACACACTAAACTTGTTTGACACATTTCTCTTCATACATAGCAAGCAACAGCACCCAATAAAAGCCTGAGAAGAAATGCCGCTGTGTAAATACTACAACTATTCCTGAAATAAAGAATTATGGGATACATACTCCAAAGCTGCCCATTCCCATAATTTGTATTGCACATATTCACACACGTATATATATATGTACACGCAAAGAATATATTAAGACGACCATGAAGTCTAGTCACAGCAATTTACAGACTCAATATTTTTTTTTACACTTTGCTTGAAAGAAAATTTCAATATTTTACAGTCTTTCAGTAGGCATTATATACACTGCACTTTATGAAATCTAAAAGGTATTGAAATAAATTTCTTCCAACATTTTGGTAACAAAACAGACAATGTTTCTCCAAAGACTTGTGCTATCTACATGATCTGTTTGCTCTACTAACCACTAATCACAAAAACTGACTCAATGGAATAATTAGAAAAATTATCTAACACCATGCATGGGTTTGAATCAATTTTAATATCCTATCCTAAAAACATTCTACAAATCTTAAGATTTAAAAAATTAAGTCTTTTTTGATTTGTAAAAGATATCTTTTTATGACAATATCCATAACATTGACAAGTACATGTTAAGGTTAGTATCATCTTTTGTTGTTGTTCTTGCTGTTTTAAGAAAGAGTAAAAGCCAGACTTCTTTATGGCTTTGAACTGTACCTACATAAAATGAGAGTGCAGTGAAAATGTTCAGTCCTACAGTCAGGATGCAGTCGCTCCTTCCCATTCCACAAGATACTGCACCTTTCCATGGAGTTGTCACCCAACGAGCCAAAACTCGGTATTTTTCGCCACATGCTATTCTACCTGCAGCACCAAAATAACTAGTAATGGAGTTTTTCAGATAATTAAGTTGTAACTCCTGATCTGCTAAGTTATTCAGAATCTCTGTGTTGAGTTCCTCAAATTGTTAATCTTCTTTGCCTTCATCATCTTTTACGATTTCTGAGTTCTGAGTTCTGGAGTGCTCATCTCGGAAGACAACCTCTTCTTCTCCGCAAATGTGGTATGGCAGCAGGCCTTGGCTGAATCTTCCTGAGCGATTCTTTTTCTGGAGTCAGTAATCCATAATGCCTGGAAATGCTAGACGAGGTAGTTTCTATTGCACTGGAAGCACCGTGAAATCCACATCTGAGGTATTAGAAGAATGTGCAGGTCCCTCAGTTCTCCCTATAGTACAAGGTAAATCCATGGTAGGACTCTCTGAAACTGATTCCTCATCCAACAGTGGCTCAGCAGTTTTCTGAATCATCTTTCTTGTGTACAGTCCAGGAGGACGACCTACAGATTTTTTCTTTCCTTTTTTTTTTTTCTATTCCATTGCTTATTCTCTCTCCAGGATGCAATCTATCCCAGTTTTCATTAATGTATGTCATAAGCTCAAGTTCAGAATCAAAGTTTTCTTGTGAATAACACTTAGGTTGTAAAGGCATAGGTGTGCTATATCACTGTAATGGTAGACGTTTGAGGTATTCTGGTCCAGAACTGCAGACAGAGCAAATAAATGTATAAAACCTATCTCCAAATAGCATTGGCTTTTGAGGGCATTGCACACAAGCCTCATGAAACCACTGCTTACATTTGCAGCACTGTAGCATCTTTAAATACCAGTCTCCAGGGCCTCCACAATAGCAGTAACACTGCTGGACATTGGTTTTATGACCTGCATCCCATTCAAGGTCTGCCACACTATAGGGTAATGTCTGCTTCATGACTTGCAATGCTTTGGCATTTGGTCCTTTTTTAAGTGCACCACCCCTCTTTGTTGTTGCAAAAACACACTGTCGACAGAGCCATTTTTCATCTGAATCAATCACACTGGAATCAATATGAGGTGTATGACACAACTGATGATACCCTTAATATCAGAGTGTAAAGCAAATTCTTGGCCACACTTATCACATAACCATTTCATTAGAAGCTTCTGAATACTCTTCTTGACATACTGTACAGACCATTACCCCACTTCCAGTGGCCCCTGTTTGAATGTCCTTCCAGAGAACCCAGGATTCAGAACTGTCTTCAAATATGATGAAGCAGCTCTGTTTCAAAATGTTTTATCTTTTTAATAGTTCCAAGATAAAACAAGCCATCTGACCATCTAGCTAGGACATCCTGACCCTCTTCAAATTTACATGCTGGCTTTTTGGCTTTGTGTCCAGACACAAAGTTGTCTTTGTGTAAAGACAGCGTGGTCAAGGATGTTGGGGTCTTTTGGTTTCAACTTAAGGAGACCGCTTGTGGACCAGTGAATCACCTGCCCCTGTAGAGTCTCATTCAGTCACTTCAGTGATGCCACCTGCTTCATACAGGAAAATATAACCAATCGCGTCCCCGTGGGCACTTCCTTTGTGACTCCAACACTGGGCACCCGCCCCACCGGGAACCCTGCACATACGCACTCACAAAACGAGGTCCTCGGGGAGAGGGTTGTGGGTAGAGTGAGCCTTCCTATACCGGCCTCAAACAGCCCACTTTGCTATAGCCCTTTGCCACGTTGGTTTCCCGCCAACCCCGGTGAATTCTGGGGGCGCGAAGTCGAATTGTACTTTTTTTGTAGCGGGGGATACCAGGGATTGAACTCAGGAGCACTTGACCACTGGGCCACATCCCCAGCCCTATTCTGTACTTTATATTTAGAGACAGGATCTCCTTGAATTGCTTAGTGCCTTGCTTTTTGCTGAGGCTGGCTTTGAACTTGTGCTCCTCCTGCCTCAGGCTCCCAGGCCACTGGGATTACAGGTGTGCGCCACCATGCCCATTTTTTTTAAAAATATTTTTATTAGCTGTTGATGGAGCTTTATTTACTTATTTGTATGTGGTGCTGAGAACTGAACCCGGTGCCTCACACATGCTACGCAACTTCCGTACCACTGAGCCACAACCCCAGCCCCATTTTGTCTCTTTAAAAAAAAAAAAAAAAATTATATACATTTTTAGTTGTTGTTGGACCTTTATTTTATTCATTTATTTATATGCAGTGCTGAGAAGCAAACCCAGTGCCTGACGCACCCTAGGCGAGTGCTCTGCCACTGAGCCTCACCTCAGCCCCATTTCGTCTCTTAATGGATGAAAGGTTATATTTTAAAGATGGAGAGATGATGCAGTTTGCAAATATAGCCAATAAATATTCTCAACTATGCATAGTTCTTTTTCATTTGCAGGAAAGTTATCTTTGAGATTATTGAATAAACTTTAAAAAAAAAAAAAAAAAAAACTCTGAAGCATAGGAAAGTAACTGACAGCATTGACTGGATGCAGCCTGCCTGAGCCTAGCATCACATCTCTGCTCACCAGCTCTGGGATCTCCCACACGTCACTGCATTTCTCTGTACCTCTCAGTCCCTACCTGTAAAAACAAGAAACCTACCTTCAAAGGTTATTGAGATGATTACGTTAACAAACATAAAGCAAATACTTATCAAATTTAGTTGCTTCAAATCTAGAAAAGCACAGTGACGAAGAGAACAAAAAATTTTGAGGGGCTGGGGTTGTGGCTCAGTGGTAGAGCGCTTGCCTGGCATGTGTGAGGCCCTGGTTTCGATCCTCAGCACCACATATAAATAAATAAAATGAAAGATCCATTGACAACTAAAACATTTTTAGCACACAAATACATATTTTCCTCTGCTGACACCATGCAGTGAGAGAAGCAGCAGATGAGGAAGTAGGGGCCTCCTAGAAAAAGCACTGGGGAGCTAAGTCCACAGCTGCCCAACACTTTATTTTGAAACTCTGAGCACAGGAGAGTTACCTGGGTAATTAACATTTCTGAGACCTTTCCATCTTTGCCTTCATTCTTGATTGATAGTTCATTTGTATAGATATAGAATGCTTAGGTCACAATACATTTCCATCAAAACTGAGTCATTTTTCATTGTCCTCAGAGTCCAGTTTGGATTTTTTGAAAAAAAAAATTTTTTTTTAGTCATCCATAGATCTTTTATTGATTTATTTACATGTGGTAATGAGGATTGAACCCAGGGCCTCACACATGCCAGTACTCTACCACTGAGCCACAACATCTGGCCCACTAAAATTTTAAAACTTGACCAGTGTATTGCTTATTAATTTTTTCTAGAACATGTGAGTCTTCTTGATTTCTTCAAACTCTGGTGGTTTGTTTTGCTTTGCTTGCAGGATTCTTTTAAGTTTTTAGATGAACAGGTTTTCTGTTAAAACTTTAATACCTCTGCTCTTTTTGGGTTTTCTTTGTTATTTTCAGTCCTGGGAATTGAACCTATGGCTGCCCTATCACTGTGCTGCATCCCCAGCCCTTTTTTTGGTTCTTTTTTCTATTTTTGAGATAGCTAAGGTGCCCACATTATGCTCAAATATGTGATCCCTCCTGCCTCAACCGCCTGAGTTGCTGGGATTACAGGCATCTTTTTGTTTTCCTTAGAAACATGTGAACACAGTTCTTTATTTCTCCATGATTAACACCTTTTATGTTATCTCATTTTCATTTTTAAAACTTTTGATTGGCTCATAATCGTACATATTTAAGAGATAGTATAATCAATACATGTAAACCATGTAATTTTCAAATCAGAATAAGTACCATTTCCATCGCCTTAAACATTTATCATCGTGTTAGGAGACTTCAAACTCCTCTTAGGTCCTTATAAAATATATGATAAATCATGGTGAACTATTGTCTTCCACCTCTGCAGTGGAAGGCTAGAACTTGTTCCTTACATCTAACTATACATTGGTCCTCCTTATCCACTTCATTGCTTTTTAAAATTCTCTATTCCAGGAATGCTTTCAAATTTGTCTCTAAACTTAATTCACTACTGTTTTTGCCGGGATTTTATTTTGGCCTTGATCATTTGTTACATTACACTCACTTTAAGCTGTTCCTTGTCATAGCTGTTTTTATTTTTCATTTAATTCAGGTAAGGTCCACTTGATCTTTTTTATTTCTATATCTTTTTAAATTTCTATATCATCCAGGAGAATTAATCATTTTAAAAGGTTTCCCTGGTGTTTCTAATGTGCAGTTGTCTGAGAACTCCTGGCCCAGGATGTGCAATAGAGACTCTGGGTAGGAGATTTTGTTAAGGGGTTTTGTTTGGTTTTCAGAAGGCTAATCTACTAACCACATCAATTTCGTTTTACTGCCAAGGAAGTGCTGAGCCTACCCAGCAGGAACCAACTTTTGTTAAAATCCATTAATTAAATAACTGACTCCCCAAGTAGTTGCAGGATTTTATTTATTGATGGTAATTAGCCTGGTTTGAATCCTTTGGTTAGACTGACAAAAGTAATTGCAGCACTCTTAATTGGTGGTTTTTAAAAAAATTATTTAAATTCACTATCAGGTACTTATTTATTTACTGTTTATCTTGCATATCTTTTTTTTTAGATGTACCATACATAATTTTTTTAGTGAAACTATTAAGCTGCATAATATATAATTTCTCAAGCAGAGTCTTTCTAAGAGAGGTGTCTTAATATTGAATATTAACTCATTTTTATAGCTATTGTAGTCATTCCTTGTCTCCCAAAACCCTCAGTGACATCTGCACTGATGCAAGGTCTTGGATCTGTAAGGAAGTTAGTTTTACACTCTGAAAAACGGGGAGAGTAGAAGTAGAACCAGGAGAGATGTACAAACAAAACTAATATAGTGACATGAAGAATTCATAGTAATGTTGAAGGATTTGAACTTCCACAGGACATGAAATGAAGGAGATAGTCTTATGTCAGTCTTATCCTACACATTCAATCATACAGTATTTGTAGCTGTTGCAATTGACATATCTTGAAAATTTTAGAGAATCAACCATGACTTATAGTAAATGTTCTATGAGTGTTTAAACCTTTGACTATGGCTATACTGGGCAGCTGCTACAAAAGCTACTGTGAAAAATGTTCAGTGTACCTGGGCACAGTGGCACATGCCTGTAATCCCAGCAACTCAGGAGACCGAGGCAGGAGGATCACAAGTTCAAGACCAGTAGCATAGCAAGGACTGGGAACACAGCTCAGTGATCAACTACTCCAGGTTCAATCCCCAATACCAAAAAAGAAAAATTTCCAGTGTGAAATTGAATCTTTTTTGGTGCTTCTTAAACTTTAATGAGCATACAGATCCTCAGGAAATCTTGTTTAAATTCAGATTCTGGTGGAGCAGATTTCGGCTGGGATCTAAATTCTGCATGTCTAACAAACTTCCAGATGATGTCAGGGCTACTGTTTGGTAGATTACAGTTCAAGTTAAGTTCTTTCACAAGAATTGACCCAGGGCTGGGGTTGTGGCTCAGTGGTAGAGCATTTGCCTAGCATGTGTGAGGCACTGGGTTCAATCCTCAGCACCACGTAAAAATAAATAAATAAAATAAAGGTCCATCCAGAACTAAGGGGAAAAAAAAAAAAAGACCTAGAATGGGATGGGGATCTCACATCTTCACCAGAGCAAAGGCACATCCCTCTTAAACTGTTTATTGTTTTGTTTTACCATTTGGTAGGCACTGTTGGAGAAGGAATCAATTATCCCTACAGGCCACATATGCCCTACTAATATACATTTCAGTGTGTGGCTTTAACTGTGACTTTTAATTTCATATTCTAGTTTTTCCTTCAGATTCCTCATTTCTTTTTTCTTTATGTAATATCCAAACACAAAAATACAATCAAGCAAATATCAACATCTCTATCACTCAATGTTGGTATTCTTATTTGACTCTGATATTTTTAAAGAAATAAACAGTAATGAGTTGGATTCCCTTTGTGCTGTTCCCTAATCTTAGTCCTTTTCTTGACTTTTCCAAGGAAAGTCATGAAATTGATATGTGATTTTCCAGATTTGATAGATGTTCTAGGATGACTCTGTAGAAGACATTATTTCTAGGATGACTCTGCAAAAGACACATTATGTGTTTTTTTAAAACACTTATAAGTGATGTAAACTGCCATTCTATAATTCTTTTACAGGTTTTTTTTTTTTTTTTTGGTAGTTGTAGATGGACAGCATGCCTTTGTTTATTTTTATGTGGTGTTAAGGATCGAACCCAGTGCCTCACATGTGCCAGGCAAACGCTCTGCCACTCTTACAGTTCTTGAGATCTAACGATGTTGATTCTTGTGACTCCTGTTTGTTCATTATAACTGTTGTTTATTGTGCAATGATATGGATACAAATCCTTTACTTAATCTTTTTTGTGTGGGGGGATTGACTCTAGAGCCTCATGCATGCTAAGGCAAGTGCTTTACCACTGAGCCACATCTCTATCCCTTTTTATTTTCTTTTTTGAGACAGGATCTTGCTAAGTTTCCCAGACTAGCCTCAAACTTGGCAATCCTCCTGCCTCAGGCTCCTATATTGCTGGGATTACAGATCTGTGCCACCAGGCCTGACTTATCTTTTCCTTTTTGATGAATATTTAGGTGATTGCCCCCATGTTACTATTACAACCAGTGCTGCACATCTCTTCAACACATAAGTGTTCCTTAATTAATAGTTCACCAGCAATATGTGGAAGTTCACCATATTCTTGCCAACATTTTATTTTTTACGAATCTGATAGATTTAAAGTGGAATTTAACCTCACCTTTTTATCTTTATATTCACTTTTTAAAACTATTTCAGACTTGAGGGTGTAAGTGTAATTATACATTCTGTTCAATGGAAAAACATTTCAACTTCATTTTTATCAGTCGACATTTACCCTATCCATGCCTTAGATGTGGAAAACATAGTCATTAAAAAAGATGGATGAAGTACCTCTATCAGTTAGAAATGCTTTTGACTGCAAGTCTCAGAACACCAATTAAGAGTGACTTAATAAAGAAGCTTAATTCTCCCATTTAACAAGAAGTCTGGAGGCAGATAGCAGGGGACTTAGCTCCTCTTCTACTCTGCCATCCTAACAGTGGCTTTTCAACCTTGTCTTATTGCCTCACGGTAACAAGATCGATCCTAGGATCCTGCCAGTAAGTATCACATGCTCACAGCAGTAGCCCAGACAGGGCTCCATTTGCCTGCAGGGGCAATAAGGAAAACTTTCCTGATCTGCATCTTTTTTTTTTAGATGTTGATAGACCTTTATTTTACTTATTTATTTATATGTGGTGCTGAGAATCAAACCCAGTGCTGTATGTTATGCTAGTCAAGTGCTCTACCACTGAGCCATAATCCCAGCCCCTGGTTTCCCCTTTTTATCAGGGGAAAAAATGTTTTCCAGAATCTTAACCACATGTCTATCCCCAGACCATTCACTGGCAAAGAGGAATGGAATGACCAGTGATTAGATAAGTAATTGTCATTTTTTTCAGAAATCACCTGGGGCCTGTCTTACAGAAAAATTCCAAATAATTTTATGTAGATGTAGTCTATACCAGAAGGTGGAGCTCAGTCCCCACCATCCTTCTTTGAGTGGAGGCTTTAGGTGGAGGCTATGCTGAGTGACTAGCTTCCAAAGAATAGATTTTGAAAAGAGTGAAACACTGCCTGAGCCAGGTGAGCAGGATTAATTCAGCAGTGAGTTATGCTGAGAGCAGGTCCCCTTGGCGTGTGATAAGAAGGGCACTTCACCCTGTGATAGTTTCCTAAAACACCACAACTCCAGTCTTAACCATGAGAAGAGCACGCAAATTGAAGGGGATTCTACAACATACCCAACCAGTACTCTTCAAAATTTTCAAGGTCATGAACAAGGCAAGACTGAGAAATTGTCACCAAATCAGAAGAGACTAAGGAGACTGACTAAATGTGAACCAACATTTCAGATGCATCTGAAAATGAAAAAAGGAAATGAGATAAAAATCAAGACTATCTGAATAAAGTCTGAAGTTTAGTTAACAGTAATTTACCCGTCATTGTTTTACTTATGACACATGTGCATGCTAATGTAAGATGGTACAACATTAGCTCTCAGGGTGTACGGATGGAGGAGCTGTATGACCAGTGCTGGCAACTGACCATTAATGTCCAAGCCCGGTGATGATCACTGGGCTCATTGCACTGTTCTGCTTTTGTGTGTCTTGAAAATTCAGATTAAAAGCTTTTAGATATATTTTGTTCTAATAGATGCTATGCCTACATTTGTTTGAGTAAATAAGCATCATAGTTAATGGCACAGGTTTTGGTATCAAAAATTATGTGTCAGTTTTGTGTGGTGCTTGGAAAGAGCTTTGTCAGTTTTGAACTTCGTTAATTTTTGACTGCCTTTGCTCAGAAGAGCTGTTGGAAAGGTCGTAATACCGCAGTTCAGAAGAACATACCAAATCAGAGAAAATGCCTCCTCTTGAAGCAGATATAACGGTGATACCAGTGGAAGTACAAGATATGGAAAGTATTAGGGGTCATATAATAGAGGAGATTAAAGATCTGTGCTTAGTGATGAAGAAAGTAATGTCAGAGCACTTGGAAGGTTTCAGAAAGTTCGAGTTAACAAAAATGTGTAAGCTTATAATGCTTTAAATGCTGCCAACAAAACTGGGATCATCTAAACTGAGTTCAGCTAGCTAATTCTAAAGAGAAGGAAGGAAAGAAGGTAACTAATAGACTTGGAACTATAGGAATGGCCAATCAAGGGACAGATAAGGGTCTCCTCAGTGTTCTATATCTAGCTATTAACCTTGGGGTTGGGGATGTAGCTCAGCGGTAGAGTGCTTGCCTAGAATGCATAAGGCCCTAAGTCCCTGGCACCACCCTCCCTAAAATTTTTTAAATCAACTTAATTCTTTAATGAACATATGACCTGAAAAACTCCTTTATAATCCCTCCTCAATTTTGGGGAGAAATCTGGGGATTAAAGACATAGATCTGATATTAATGCAAACGAGCTTCATAATATTTCCCAGCCCAGAGAGGGGCAAATATACCTTAAACAAAACAAAACCACCGGACTCTACTTTGCAAGAACTATGGCTGAAGTTATATCAGTAAAAGAAAACAAATTTCAAGATGGGAAGTACAGAGTGTTTTGTGCAACTTAGAAAAAGGCAGCAGGAACCTGGATATGCTACTGGTCAGTGCCTTGGGTAAAGGAGGGCTTCCTTCTTCCACAGCCCTCTCTCGCCTGGCAGCAGAATGTCCTTGAGTACGACTGTAAGCCATAACCTGGAAAGAAGCACAGAGAAGACATAAAACAGGACAGACTGCAAGGCCCTGACTCCTGCCCTTCGGGTAACTCAAGTTCCCTCCAGTCATGCCAATCAAGTAATCTTCATTGGCTCATTTTGCACATCATAATAGAATGTATCCTATTAATGAATTTAGAGATTTTAGGTATGTACTTCTTATCTTTAAATGTTAAATTTTCTCCTCATAAAAAGAATATAGTATTGCACAAAAAGGAGAGGAAAAGAAAGACATCAGATACAACTTCACCACCTGAATCCAATCCAAGTTAGTATTTGGTGAACTTCCTTTAAATTTCTTCTTCTGGTTTGCTCTGCAGCTGTGTGAACATTTGGGACCTTGTATTTAGGAAAGATGGAACACTTTACAGAAACTAATGTCAGAACTGACCTCGATGATGTGGACTCCAACCACCTCATTCTTACAGAACCAGAACTGATAATGATCAACCACACTGCAGTTCTACCATGAATTTTAATTATGATATCTCTCACCCTCTACTCCAGCTCTTCCTCTATTTAAACCTATGGCTCATGTCAGTACCCCAAAGATAGGACTGAGACACTTAACCTCACTTTGCCTTCCCAGTATGATCATATTGATTAAAGTTCCTTTCCTGCTTTTCACCATTACTTTTTCCACTTGACTTTTTGAGCGATTGGCCGGACCTGATTTATCGGAACCCCAGAGTCAGGAGTCTGGCCTGAGAGTCCGGTAACATCTTTTTATCATGTCATAATTTACTTAGTCATTTCTTTATTGCTGGAATTCAGGTGACTTCCAGTATTTTGAATATCTAAGTAATATAACAATGAATAACACAAAAACTTTTTTTTTATTATTTCCTAAAGAAAAATTACTAGCTGTAGAGTCACTGTAGAGTTATAGAATAATATTTTATGGTCCTTGATAAATGTTTCTAAAATTGCTTTCCAAAATGGTATTGGCTGAAAATGCTACTGGCAATGTCTAAGCTTACCAGTTTCACAGTATATATTGATCAGAATGTCTTCATTTCACCATTCAATAAATAGGTGCTGTGCTAGGGTCTAGGGAGATGAAAACAAAATTCTTGCTACCACAGAGCTTGGATTCCAGTACAGAAAAGAGATAACCAGGCATGGTGGCACATGCTTCTAATCCCAGTAGCTCGGGAGGCGCAGACAGGAGGATCGTGAATTCAAAGTTAGCCACAGCAAAAGCGAGATGCTAAGCAACTTAGTGAGACCCTGTCTCTAAATAAAATACAAAATAGGGCTAAGGATATGTCTCAGTGACTGAGTGCCCCTGAGTTCAACTCCCATTATTCCCTGCCCCCCAAAAAAAGAAAAAAAAAAAAAAAAAAAAAGAGCAACATGATGGATACATAATAAAAGGAGAGGCTAAACACCCCTAATCCAAAAATTCAAAATGGCCTCAAAATTTGACATTTTTTTGAGGGCTGATATAACTCCACAAGTGGAAAATTCTATACCTAACACTCATCAGCAAGTCACAATCAAAACAGGTAGATGAAAAGTATTGTCTAAAATTATCTCAGGCCTTGTGGAAAAGGTATATATAAAATATAAATGAATTCCAAAATCCAAAACAATTCCAAAATCTGAAACAATGGTACCAAGCATTTTGGATAAGAACTACTCAATCTGTATTTATAAATTGCTCTGTGGGACAGGTGGAAACATCCAATTCTGCCTGAAACCTCAGAGGTAAAGTGACATTCACAATGAAATTTAAAGAATGAAAAACTTACCCGACAACAGGACAGGATTAGAATTTCAAGCAAAACCAACAAGGGCAAAACAATGGAGGTGTTCACTAGTGCCTCACATGCTAAGAACTACAAGCTGTTTAGCAAGGTTTGTGGTCAGATAAGGTGTTTTTGGGAGAGTGGTCCCATGGAACCTTGAATTTTAATGATAAAATGTCTGAATTTCATCCCATAACCAATGGGGAATCAGATAATTTTTAAGCAAAATTATCTCATTATTTCCTGTCTCTTCTGTGTAAACCACGATATAAATTTGCTCCGGGTATCTGTTTAGACAGGTCAAAGAAGCCAGTGGCAGGAGTATAGAGAATGAATGTGGAGGTGAACCAAAAGCAGAGCTGGTGAAGAAGCTGTCTCAGCATTTCAGGTGAAGAAAGACGACGTCTCAACTGTTGAGGTTGCATGCAATGGAAGTGGGAAATAGTAAGCCAGAGGTTATCTAGGAACTTGGATTGACAGGGGTATTTGGGACAGGGAGAGAGGAATGATTAACACATTCACCAAGATAAGCAGGAGAAGATGGGTTGAGGAGGAAGGGGTATTTGAGAATGTGGAAGCTAAGTTCACACAGATGCAGAAATCCAGTGGCACTAAGATATATGGTTTACTGTTCAGTAGGAAAAAAGGGGTAGTAATGTAAACTTGGAAATTAGTGTGGGAGAGGTAGCTACAGTTTTGCATATTCTTTCTTATGAATTATCTCAATGTTCTTTGCCTATTTATCTTTCTGGGGTCTTGATATTTTTCTTGTAAATTTGGGTGGGCCTATTTTATATTACTACTTGTCATGTTGACAAAAAACTAAATGTCCTTTTAAATCTCAAGTTCTATTTGAATCCTTTTATTTTGAGGGAAAAGAAAAGTTTAATAAATTGATCTTGGGCTAGGGTTGTGCTCAGTAGTACAGCACTTGCCTAGCATGTGTGAGGTACTGGGTTTGATTCTGAACATCACATATAAATAAATGAATAAAATCAAGGGTCTATCGATATCTAAAAAAATAATAAATAAATAAATTGGTGTCTATGGAGGCAATAAGCCATGTGAGCTGCATATTTGGAAACCAAGATAGGAAGTAGCCATTAACTTATTTTAGACAAAAAAACAAACCAAACCAAAACAAAACAAAAAAACAGAAAAAAGAAAGGAGAGAGGAAGATTTATTGTACACACATTACACTCAGCTATAAAAGAGAACAGAAAAATGTAGGGTGACACCAGTGCAGGGTACAGAATCGCAGGTGTCCTCAGTAAGTTGGATAATGTGTTCTCAATCAAGGGATAGCACAGGACAGGTCTTCACAAAGTAGTGAAAGTCTAAGACAATAATAAAACAGCAACGACCAGCTGGCTGGCTGCATTCTTCTCTCATGCTGTCCTTGGCTCCACATGGCAGTGTTCTTGGGACCTGTGCCTCGTCTTCCTTTTCCTGCTCTAGAGGTGATCTGTGCTCCTACAGTGTGCTCCAGTGGAAGATTAGGATGACAGAAGGAAGGTCCAAGGATCACTTGTATTTTAATAGAAGAGTCTCTTGTTGGCTGTGGTGGCACACACCTGTAATCCCAGCTACTCAGGAGTCTAAGGCGGAAGAATTGCAAGTCAAGTACATCCTGGACAACTTAGGGAGACCCTGTCTCAAAAAATAAGAAAGGCTTGGGACGTGGCTCAGTGGTAGAGCACTCCTGGGTTCAATCCCCAGTACTGGAGCAGAGTGGGATTCTCTAATGAGCAAGGTTTGAGATTCTTTTTTTTTTTTTTTTTTTTTTTTTTATGTGGGCATTAGTCCAATCAAAATATCAATCAGGCACTTTTCCTTCTCCAGAGAGGCATGAACCCCAATCATGTAGGTCCTGATTTTAAAGTAGCCTTTTTGGCCAGGTGTGGTGGTGCACACCTGTAATCCCAGCGACTCTGGAGGCTAAGGCAGGAGGATTACAAGTTCAAAGCCAGCCTCAGCAATTTAGCAAGTCCCTAAGCAACTTAGCATTGATAGATATAGAAAATGACAAACCCCAAACTAGTGTGGCCCCAGGAAGAGGGAGTGAGGAAGAAGGTCACACACTGATAACACTGATCCTTTCCCAATACATTCTTTCCCAGGGACTAGACAAGCCCTGGGAAGGAGTTCTCCATCAAGAATGACAGTCTCTGGGAGGAGGCCAAAGCATCCATCCTTCCCAAAACAAATCCTTTCTCAGATACTGATCACTGACGCCAGACCCTCCATCTGCCCGGTACAGACAGATCACAAATTCCAGAGTGCCCAAACTGACATGATCATTAATTAAATCACCTGTCAGTTGAAATTCTTTTTATGCTGAATTTAATATATATTAATTCAAAATAAAAATTTATATCATGCATTTTCAGATCAAGCAATTTCAAGATTAAAAAAATATTGTAAACTTCTAGCTCCATTTAATAAGTTACAAGATGTCACTATCACTCTAACAATGGGAACAGGCTAGGTGAAGTGCAAATTCATTTTCTTATAAACTTGGCAGAAAATTGAGTTCACAAAGAAACCTGAATGACTAAATTCCAGAATTTATGAGCCCTTCAGAAGACATCTATAACCTCTTTCATTTTTGGCAAAGTGGCAAGAGAAGGACACTGCCATAGGTAGAGGTATGGAGAAATCAGCCCACCTTTTGACAAAATTTGATAGCCATGTGTGGGCTGGTATGATGGATTGAGTTCCAGTTACCAGGCATGTCTCTCCTCACCTGCCAGCTCCTTTCCACAGGTGTTCACCAAAGTGAACAAGGAGAGTGTGCTAGAGGGTGGGACAGTGCAGGGGTTTGGAGGAAAATCCCTAATCCCTCTGTGGCGGTCTGGGCCTGGACATAGTGTGCCCTCTGATCCTCCAAAGGCCAGAGGCAGAGCAAGAGATCAAAAAGAAATCCCTCAGTAAGTATACTGCAGTGGCCTCTCGAAATTGGGGTCAAGGAGTAGGGTGGAAAGAGATCTTTCTACAGGGAGTCAGGAACAGCTTGAGAAGAAAGAATCCTACAGCAACCCAAGAAGCTGGCAGCCAGGCTATTTAATGACAAAGCCCAGAGCACCCTCCCACAATTCAATGAGCTGGTGGCTGGGTTGAAAAGCTTAAAGAGATCACCAGAGTCTCACTGGTGCTCAGATCTCCAAGCCCTGTCAAAAGGAAAGTCCTCATTCTGCTCTCAAAGCATTTAAAGTCATGGAGAGGTTCAAGGCTGAAGCTGCAGCAAAGTCCAGGTCTGGCTCATCTGCAGATTAATGGGATTCAGTCTCCCCTTCCCTCAGTAGCATGATAAGAGAAGGAAGGGGGTCATGCCTTTTTTCTGGAACTTTTTTTCCCTTTAGTCTCTCCTGCTATTTTTTCTTAAGTTATAGGTAAACACAATACCTTTATTTCATTTTTATGTGGTGCTGAGGATTGAACCCAGGGTCTCGTGTGCTAGGCGAGTGCTCTACTACTGAACCCCAGCCCCAGCCCCATAGTCTCTACTGTTCTTTTACTCCCAGTGTCAATCAGAGTATAAAAATTATGAAGCATACAAAAAAGCAAGGAAGTGTGATTTATGGTCAAGATAGGAAGTGATTACGACACATGGAGATGTTCCTATTAGAATGATCAGATAGAAAACTCAAACTTACTATGATAAATCTGTTAAAAGGTCAGGGGAAAATGTGGACAACATGCATGGAAAATGGGGCTTGGCAAACGGATGGAAATCACAAAAAAGAACTGAATGGAAGTGTTAAAACACACACACACACACACACACACACACACACACACACACACACACACATATATATATACTGGGGATTGAATTCAGGTACACTTGGCCACTGAGCCACATCCCCAGTCCTTTTTTGTATTTCATTTAGACAGGGTCTCACTGAGTTGCTTACTTTTGCTGAGGCTGGCTTTGAACTCTCAATCCTCCTACCTCAGCCTCCCAAGTCACTGGGATTACAGGCGTGCACCACTGCTCCCGGCAAAATATTTTTTTAAATATGTGAGAAATTAAAAATTCAATGAACCTAACAGAAAACTGGATACAACAGAGGAAAGACTCAGTGAACTTGGACACAGGTTTAAAAATGTAGGATGAGAAGAATTCTTTTTAAAAAAAAGTACAATGCCCCCAAGATTTGTGGGATGATATAAAATAGTTTAACCTTTTGTAAAGGAGAGGAGGAGAGAAGGCAAGGAGAGAGACGTTATGGAATGAACATTTGTGTCCCGCCCTCAAATTCATATACTAAAGCCCTAACAGTCAAATGTAATGGTATTTGTGGAGTTTGGGGGAGGAGAGTAATAGATGAAGTATAAGGGTGGCCCCCATGATGGGATTAGTGTCCTTATAAGAAGAGAAAGAAAGATCAGTACTCACTCATTCCTTCTGAGCTCACAAATAAAAGGTCATATGAGGCCACAGTGAGAAGGCATCTGTAGGCCAGGAAAAGTCCTCACCCAAAATCAAACTGGACACCACCTAATCTTGGATTTCCAGTCTCTAGAAATAAATGATGAGAAATAAATGTTGTCGTTTAAGCCATGCAGTCTATGGTATATTACTACAGCAATCAAAGTAGTCCATGATGGGAGAGAATTATGCAGAAGAAATATTTGATAAAAGAATGGCTGAGAATTTTCAAAACTTGATGAAGGATATCAGCCTGATTCCTAAGGGGTTCATGGAACTTAAGCAGGAGAGATGCAAAAACAATAGACCCTTATGCACAATATAACCAAAATGGGGGAAATCAAGGATAAAGAAAAATCTCAGAAGCAGTTAGAGGAAGAAAATACTCATTACACACATCATTAGAAAACATGGAGGCCATGAGACAATGAAAACATTTCTAAAATGCTGAAAGTGAAAAAAGAGTCAACTTAGATCAATGTCAGGTAAAAATATCTTTCAAAATTGAAGCCAAAATAAAGACTTTTTCAAAGAGACAAAAACGGGGAAGACTGTTTTCAGCAGACTCGTGTTACGAGAAATCTTAAAACTGTTCTCTACGCTGAGGGAAAGTGATACCAGGCAGGAAGTCTAGGTCTGCTGGAAATAAGGAAGATCACCACAAACATAAGAAGCCTTTTAAATAGTGGCATATTTGCTACATCCCCAGCCCTTATTATTTTTTATTTTGAGAGCTTGTTTGGAGGTTCTAGCAGGGGAGCACATCTACTCATATACCCTTGACTGAAGAATGATCTTCCTCCATTGGGGAAGGTCGTCCCTCCTCTTTGATGGAGCACACAGCTTCTGGAGGGATGCAGAAGGAGTGGGGAGGGAGGAAGGGGACACTTACCTAGCCAGCCAAATCAACCAAATCAACCCAGGTGACCAACAGGGTGACAGATGTCACAGCCAGATGGTCTTCACATCCTTATTTTTTATTTTGAGAGTCTTGCTAAATTGCCAGGGTTGGCCTTGAACTTGCAATCCTTTTGCCTCAGCCTCTCAAGTCACTGGGATTACAGGTAAGCATCACTGCACTCTGCAATATATGGCATATTTATATAATGTATTCCCCCCCCCCCCCCCCCGCTTTACCCTCTCTTTCCTTTTTCTCCTGGCACAGAAACTTTGACATTAGAGGAAGTCAAGCATGGAAGGAGAGGTAGCACTGCACAGAGTCTACAGTGGTAGAGTGCCCCCAGAGCCCCAGGAAGTGGTACAGCAGATGGACAGCATTTCATAGAGATGATGGTGGGATGCCCAGGTAGCTAAGGATTTGGGAGAATGGGGGCAGTATGCCATGCACGGTTTGGAGGCAGCATGCTTGGTGGCAAAGGAACAGCAGTGGAAGAGAAAGGGTGCAGAAGTGAGAGGAGAGAAGTTGGAGAGAGTGGTTGGGAGGTTGATACATATTATCAAGCCTGGTGCTAGTACTGAGTCAGCTCTGGAGAGAGGCCCCTCCTTTGACTGTGTCACCTTCTGGCAGATAGCAATGGAAGGAGTCATGTGGGAGGAAGAAATCACATCTAAAAATAAGAAGCAGAGAAAGAACTGGGTGGGGCCAGGCTAGGACAAGCTCACCCTCAGGAACTCACTAGGGCCAGGTGCAGTGGCACACACTTGTAATCCCAGAAACTCAGGAGGCTGAGGCAGGAGGATCCCAAAGCCAACCTCAGCAACTTAGCAAAGCCCTAAGCAATTCAGTGAGACCCTGTCTCTAAATAAAATACAAAAAAGGGTTAGGGATGTAGCTCAGTGGTTAAGTGCCCTGGGTTCAATTTCCGGTACCAAAAAAAAAAAAAAAAAAAAAAAAAAAAGAACTCGGTTTCCACAAGAAAGACCTTAATCACTTTTTAGGAAACACCCCAAATTAGCTGAAGGGCCTCCCATTAGGCCCCACCTCTTAAAGGTTCCACACCACCTCCCAGTACCACAACCCTGGGAACCAAGATCCCACCACATGGACCTGTAGGGAGATAAACAAAAAAAAATACCAAGAGTGTTTTATATTGGGGGACTAGACACTGAAAATATTTAGGAGTATTTTGTTGTCAGGAAAACACTAAATATAGAAAGGTGTCATAGTCACCTTTTTTGCTGCTGTGACCAAATGATCTCACCAGAACAATTTTAGGAGGAAAAGTTTGAGGGTTCACAGTCCATTGAAGGCTGGTTCCATTTTTGGGGGCTCGAGGTGAGGCAGAACAATATGGTGGAAGAGTGTGGCAGAGGGAAGCAGTTTGCATCATCAGGAAGCAGAAGAGAGTCTCTGCTCTCCAGATATAATATATATCCCATAGCCATGCCCCAATTCCCACCTCCTCCAGCCACACCCTACCACTTCAATTAATTCACTGATTGGGTTAAGACTCTTACAACCCAGTCATTTCTCCTCTGAAACTTCCTGCATTGTCTCACAGGTGAGCTTTTGGGGGATATAATACCTCACATCAAACCATAACAAGAGGAGTGTTGAGCAAACACTGTAAAATGTTAGCAACTGGAGAATTTAGGTGAAAGAACACAGGGGTTTTTGCACTGTTGTGGGAACTTTTCTAGAAACTATTTCAAAAAAATTTTCTTTTGAGAGTAGGGGTCTGGCGCTTTTGCCCAGGCTGATCTCAAACTCCAGGGCTTAAGTGATCCTCCCACATCAGCTTCCTGTGGGGCAGGGAAGACTTAAGCAAAATTAATAATAGTTATGGGATTTGTAGCATATGTAGAAGAAAAGTATGTAATAAGAAAAGGAAGCAAATGGAATTTACCTGTTACTAGAACATAATTATAAGACCTTTACATTGTTTATGAAGTAGCATAATATCATTAAGAGGTAGACTGTTGTTAAGTTAAAGACACATAGTCTCTTGAGTAGTCACTAAAAAAGTAAAACAAAGTGATGTAACTAAAATAATCAACAGAAAGATAAAGTGAAATATTTAAAATTACTTAATTCCAAAAATGCTGGAAAATAAAAACCAAATAGGACACAAGTAAAAACAAACTAATTAGGACTGGGACTGTAGCTCAGTACAGAGCTCTTGTGTAGTGTTTGTAAAGCATGGGCTTGGTCCCCAGCACCAGGCAAAAAATAAAAAAAACAAAACAAAACCTAACCATATCCATATCTATATTAAATGTAAATGGATCAAGCATTGCAAATAAAAGCACAATTATCAATCTGGATAAAATAGCAAGACCTAATGATTTTATAAGAAACATACAGTGTGGAAGAAAGTAAAATAATGGGAAAAGATGTACCACATGGATAGTAAACCTAAAAGAGTTGGTACATGCTAAATAGAGCAACATCAAAACAGGTGATGAAAGCAGCCAGAAAACCTCTCTGGACGCAGGAACTCACACAAGAGATTTTCTTAAGCAGATGAACAGAGTTTCAAGGGTGTCAGAAAGAGAGAGAGAGAGAGAGAGAGAGAGAGAGAGAGAGAGAGATATTGAGAGCGTGAGCGCACAAATATCAGAGGAACTATTCTTAAGTAGTGAAAGTTCACAGGCTAACTGGACAAATGACTGATGTGGAGGTTAACAATGTAGATTGTAAAATGGTATAGAGGGAACAGAATCAGGAGAAATGGCTGCAGACTTGTTCCCTTCATTCCCCTGTTTTTGTTTTTTCCCTTTGGGGCATATGGGCAGAGATCCATCTTCATTGACTGCTTCCTGCTGGGCATGGACATACAACTGATTACCTGTACCTGTGTCTGCTCCTGGGATTTGTGCAGGGAGTCCTGGTCCAGCAGGTCAAGCCTGGGATCTCCAGTGGCACCTGGTGCACCTGCATACCCTGAAGAACCATGGGCCTCGGTCGTAGCAGGTTCAGGCCTCCTGTTGCCTCAGCTGAGTTGAAGCTGGAGGAATACAAGTGGAGGTCCCACACTATCTATCTTCTCCAGCAGGTACATGAGGCAGGTGTTGACGTGGGGCAGAAGGCCCAGGAGGAAGATGAAAGGGAAGCATAAGGTGAACATGGTGGCCACATCTCAGGCACAGAAGAAGCAGAGAAGAGTGTGAGGCCATAGAGGGGAGACTGGCGGGAAGGGTTGTACTGAGCCCAAGGCATCCATTGGCCAGATGAGCAAAGAGCAGATGCAGAAGTAGATGGGCCAGCTGTATGTGATTACCCAGTTGTGGCTGTGCATGGGAGATGCTGCATCAGGCTGCATGCTCTTGAACAGGGAGTACTGATAGGAGGCGATGTCCAGGCAGAACTGGAAGACCCAGATGTGAAGAAGCCCTTCAGCAACAGGTAGCCTAGGAAAGCAACCAGGCTGCTTAGCCCAGTGCCAAAGATGTTCTCCACCACCCCCTGCGTACAGTCCAGCAGAGCCAGCAGGGCAAGCTGCTAACATGTGCATGGGACTGAGTAGCAGGAGGACTGGGTAGGCTGGGCAGTGGGGGGCAGAAGCAGAAACAGCGGGGCAAAGGAGATGGAGGAGCAGGAGCCGGGGGAACACTGCTGTAGGAGACTGGTATGGGGGTGGTTTGTTAGCTGGGTCAAAGTCAGAGAAGGAGGAGGGATTAGGAGGGGGAGAAGAAGTAGGGGAAGTGAAGGTTTCATTTCCAAAAGGAGGTGTTCAGGTTTGCAGAAAGAGCAAAGATCAGGTTTGGCGCACAAGAAAGAGAAAGCTTAAAGATAAGGAATCTCTTTCCTTTGCTCTACTGCTCACAGAAGTTTTTGAAGTCCCATAAAACATTGAGATCCAGGGTGCCATTAATTGGCCATTTGGATTGATTATCTAAAGGATTCTGTGGCTAAACATCATTGCACAAGTGAATAAGTTTTGGTGGCTCTAGCCTGGGGGTCAGGTGAAGGGGTTTAAGATTAACTAGTAGACACCCCAGGGGTGAATGTGCTGGATGGAGGACCCAGATCCCATGGTGGAGACTGATAAACAGTGGAGTCGGTGTCCACAGACTAGTTGACTAGAGACGAGAGGCAGCACAATGTAATGGGAGTCGCCACCCCATCAGGTGTGCCAGGCAAAAGCTGAGGGGTTTGAGGACCTGGCGCCAGGAATTTTGAGAGGAAAAGTGAAGAGGAGCCTCAACCCAGGGAGAGAATCTCCACTATAAAGATTGGGGACCCACCCATCAGATACGATCAACTAAGGGGGCCAGCTGTAACTGGGGGAACCCCCATTCCTCAACCTCCTCGAGGGCACTGGACAATCAATGGTCATGTCTCAGGTCAGCAGAGGAGTGTTTAAGTCGACCTAGGGCAAAACTCACCAATCTGAAGCCAGTGTCTGGGTATGGAGGAGAGAGTCCAGATGAATGGAAGGTGAGACCTGCGTTCAGGGCTCTGGGGCGACAGATGGGATTCTACTCACCTAAGTGGCAGTAGAAGAGCCCAACCAAGTCATGGCACCAGTGAAAGCACCCAGAAAATGACACTACAGGAACTCACACTAGAGATTTTATTAAGCAGCCAAACAGAGTGTCTGCCCTTAAGGGGGAGAGAGAGTGGGAGGGAGAGGGAGAGGGAGAGGGAGAAGAAAGGGAGAGGGAGAGAGTGAGACACAATAATTGGAATTAAATAAATGGATAGTATACAATCATAGATTGTAATTTTCTTCTAATAACTGATGAAAAACAGTAATGATATAGAAAAGTTGAGTACACTACCAACCTATCTGATATTTACAGAACACTTTACCCAACACAAGCAGAATAAATATTTTTTTAACAGTGCATATGTGACCTCCACTAGCATAGATCATATGCTGGCTCATAACTAAGTCTAAATAAATTTCAATGATGAAAAGAAATCATAAATTTAAAAATACCAGGACTGATTGGGCACAATTAACCCCAACTACTCAGAAGCTGAGGCAAGAGGAATGCAAATTCAAATTCAGTCTGGACAACTTAGTGAGACCCTATCTCAAAAAACTGAAAATGGGCGGAGCACGGTGGCACAGCCTGTAATCCCAGCAGCTCTGGAGGCTGAGGCAGGAGGATCATGAGAACAAAACCAGCCTTAGCAACTTAGCAAGGCCCTAAGCAACTCAAAGAGACCCTGTCTCTAAATAAAACATGAAAAAGGGCTGGGGATATGGCTTAGTGGTTAAGCGCCCCTGAGTTCAATCCCTAGTACCAAAACAAAACAAAACTGCAAATGGGTTGGTGATATAGCTCAGTGGTCGAGCATGTCCGGGTCCAACCCCTAGTGTGACAAAATAAAACAAAATTAGCACCACAAATGAAAGAGCAAATATCATTACAGGTCTAATAGATGTTAAAATTCTAATAGGGAAAATTATAAGGAACTTTATGCCAATTAATTTGAAAACTTAGATAAGATATACAAATTTCTTGCAAAAATATTTACTGAAGCCACACAAAGGTGAAACAGAAAAGCTAAATAATCCTACACTACCAAAGAAGTTAATGTGCAATCAAAAATCTTCCTGCAAGGAAAACTCCAGACCCAGCTGAAATTCTGTCATACGTTTAAGGACAAAAGATTGCCCTTTTTACACAAATTCTTTAGAAAATAGTAGAGAATACCTGCCAATTCATTTTATCAGGCCAAAATAACCCTCTCACCAAATTTGTATAAATATTGTCAGAAAAATTATCAACTAAAATATCTATGAGAATAGACACAAAATCCTTAATGAAATATTACCTAGTGGAATCTAGAAATAAATAACAAAGACAGGCACACACATGGGTGCGCACACATTCACACACACACACACACACACACACACACAAAACCCACATGTCCCATATGAGAAGGATAACATATGATGACTAATTAATCTAGATTAGTTCCACATTGAAATTTAATGAATGTAACTCACTACTGAGTATAGGAAAAACCCATATGATCATCAAATAGATGCAGAAAAAGTTATCTGGCAAAATTTAAGTATCTGAATAAAAACTTTCCACAAATTAGGAAAATAGGGGAATTCCATAATTCCCTCAATCTGATATGTGCATCTTTTTTTTTTTTTTTTTATTGGGGATTGAACCCAGGGGTGCTTTACTACTGAGCTACATCCCTAATCCTTTTTATTTTTTACCTTGAGACATGGTCTCCCTAAGTTGCTAAGTGTCTCACTAAATTGCTAAAGCTGGCCTTGAACTTGCAGTCCTCCTGCCTCAGCCTCCTGAGTTGCTGAAATTACAGAGGTGTGCCACCACGTCTGGATGCGTCTATTGAAATATCTACAATTAACATAATATAAAATAGTAAAAGACTGGATGCATCCCCCCATAAAATTGGGACAAAAGCAAAAATATCTATTTTCACCACTTCTGTTTCTATTCAATATTACACTGGAAGTCCTAGCTAGTGTAATAAGTCAAGAAAAAATAGGCATACATATCGTAAAGGAAGAATTGAAACTACTGTATTCATAGATAGCATGATTGTGTATGTAGAAAATCTTTAAAAACAAAACAAAACCTACTACAACTAATGACCGAATTTAGTAAAGTCAAAAGATACTATATTGATCAAAACCCCAAAAAATATTTTCTATATGTTAACATTGAAACTCTATTTGTTTGTTATTACCAGGAATTGAACCCATGGGTGCTCTAACATTGAGCTACATTCCCAGCCCTTTTTATTTTATTTTGAGACAGGATCTCACCAAGTTGCTCAGGCTGACCTTGAACTTTTGCTCCTCCTGCCTCAGTCCCTGAAGCAGCTGAGATTACAGGTGAATACCACTATACCTGGCTAGAAAATGAAATTTTAAAAATACCATTTACCATAACATTAAAAAAATCAAATACTTAAGAAATAGATTCATACATGTATATCAGTTGGATTTTTACCAAGGAGTCAATCCAAGACCATGGGGAAAGGACAGTTTTTAAAGAGATGGTACTGGAACAACTGAGGACCTGCACCAAAAAAAAAAAAAAAAAAAAAAAAAAAAAAAAAAAAAAATTTACCTTACTTCATACATAAAAATTGAGATGGATCCTTGACTTAACAGCTAGAACCATAAAGCTTCTGAAAGAGAGTAATGGAAAATGTTTTCACAACCTTGCGATGGACACTAACTACAAAATTAAAAATTAATAACAGTATAAAACCTAACATTTTTCTAATCTGTATGGACCATTTTAAAAAATTCAATAAGCGAGCCATAAATTAGGAAAAATAATTGCAATATGCATATATGATAAATGACTCATATCTAGTACTTCAACAAAAAGGCAACCTAAATTTTAAAATGGGAAAAAGATCTGAACAAAAAATTAACAACAAAAAAAAAATATGCATAGCCAACGAGTATGTGAAATGTTGCCTAACAGCATTAGTCATCACAGAAACGCAAACTGAAATCACAGTGTGATTTCATCTTAAACTCACTAGAATGGCTAAAATAAAAATGGCAATACCCAATGTTAAGGAGGATGAATCTGGGACTCTTATGCATTGCCAGTTGATCTGTAAAGGGGTATAAACACTTGGGAGAGCCATTTGAGTTTCTCATGGAATTGAATAATCATCTATTCTTGTCTCAATAATGTCTCTCCAAGTTGTTATACCAGGAGAACTGAAAATGTATGTCCACAAAGAAACTGTAGGACAATGTTCACAACAGTATCATTCTTAGTAAAGATATACCAAGTCACAGATTTTCTTAATATACATTCTGAATAGTAACTATTAGTAATAGCAAAAAATGAATCATCTCAAATGTCTATCAACAGGAGAATAAACAAACTATAGGATATATGAACACATTAAGATAACACCAGTCGAGGACTGGGTTGTGGTTGGGCTGGGGTTGTGCTCAGTAGTAGAGCCCAGCATGCATGGCACACTGGGTTTGATTCTTAGCACTGCATATATTAAAATAAAGGTCATTGACAACTACAAAAATGTATTAAAAAAAGATAATACCAATCAAAAAGGAATGAAAGCTGGAAGTGGTGGCACACTCCTGTAATTCCAGCTGCTGAGGAAGCTAAGGCGGGAGAATCACCACAGGTTTGAGGTCAGCCTGGGTAACTCAGTGAGACCCTGTCTCAAAATAAAAACAAAAGGACTGGGGGTGTAGCTTAGCGGTAGAGTGCTTGCCCAGCATGTATGAGACCCGAGGTTTGATATGGGGGCCTGGAATCAGACTGCTCAAATCCTGAGACTGTTATTTACCAATTGTATGACATTTGGCAAGTTTGCTTTTTTCGAATCATTTCTGCATCTCAGTTTCTCATTCATGAAAAGAAAATGATAGTAGTACCTTCCCCATGTAGTTGGTGTGAGAATTAATATATTTAAACACTTTAAATAGTGCTAGGCAGGTCATAAGTCCTATGTAAATGTTAGCAAAATCTCAATGTACAGATCAATTATAAGATAAATGGAAGTGTGATAGGGATTTTTAAAACATCAGCACTTCATGTGCAATCTTTCCCATTGATACAAAGAAAGGATTTGTGACTGACTGAATATATGACACTTTTTCACACGTGCTAAAAATGTGCATATTGGACTGGGGGTGTAGATGGTAAAGCACTTGCCTAGCATGCATGTGGCCCTGGATTCAATCCCAGAACCACACTAAATAGATAGATAGATCAATAGATTAAGCCTAACAGAGTGGCACACGCCTGTAGTCCCAGTTACTTAGGAGCATCACCTGAGCCTGTAAATTCCAGACCAGTGAGACCCTGACTCAAAACAAAATAAAAAAGTATCTGGATGGACTCTGGTGTAGAGTACAGAATAAGTTTTTCCAGTAGGAGGAGCTCTGACCGAGAGTTTTAAATGCAGACACACACTAGGTTCCTGATTGCGTGCAGCCAGACCTTCCCAGTCCTAGAATTTGTCCTTTCTTAGCTCCCTGTGTAACGGCAGGGAAATAAACACTGCTATAAACGACACATATTTTTTATCCTTAAAAGCAGTACATTGTGATAAATATATTGGTTTGGATTTAATTTCCACTAGAGAAATGATGCTTTAACATTGTTTTAATAAAAAAAAAAAAATGATTTTCTAGTTTCTAAACTTGTACACATGAGGATTTAAAAAGTCTCATTTTATATTTTTCTTTCTTTTGATTGAACTGTGTAGAAGAGTTTACAAAAGATTTCTTGGCCTCAGACCTCAAATTACTCTTATGTTTCCATATTCCCTTCACTAAATTAAAAAAAAAATGAAGTCACCCAGGACTTGGGATCATGTGTTTATCAGCAGAGGCATTTTAAATAAGTTTAATCACCACAGAAAAAAGAGTATTCTAGAATAACTTAATATGTTCCAAATCAGTCTCAATGTCCTAACATGTGGACCACATATACAGTTTTTTCAGTTTTCTCACAGTTGCCCTTGAAGAGCTTGATTTAAAATCAAGTCAAGGAAAGGGTCTTGTCTCACTAGTGTCAAGTTGCTAGGCAACTATCCTACTCCACTGAATCTCTTCTCTTGCTCAGGAGGTGTGGAAAGGTTGGGGAGAGTATGTACCACTTAAGTCCTATACCTATTTACATAGATCTTTTTATAAAATAGAGTAATTTCTATAATTTCTAGGAAAACTCTCCAGTCTTTGTGTTGTCTTTTTTCTCTAAGCCAATTTCCTATTCCCTCCTCCAGGTTTATTAAGAAGAATAAAACATATTTAGAATTCTACTTTGGAGAAATGAATGTCAGTATATATCTTCTCTCATCTCTGAAACTTTTCATATACAATCGAAGTTTTTCTTAAAATTAAATCAAAGCAAATATTTTCTTTCTGGTGTACTTATTGATACTCATAACTGTCACTTTCTGTGTTCAGGGTTGCAAGGCCAGAGCACCAAAGCTCATGATTTCCCATGGGGAACTTTGCTGATTACATGTACTCAGTTTTAAATAACTGCTTTGGTATGTCATCTAAAGACCATTTATAGAGAGGATTTTTTTTTTTTTTTTTTTTGTACCTGGGATTGAACCCAGAAGTGCTTTATAGCCTCTGGAGCTACCGGGAGTATAGACACGTGCCACCATGCCCAACTAAATAAGGATTTTTGTCACATATTTTTACTTTTTTTTTCTTTTTGCAGTGTTGAGGATGGAAACCAGGACCTAATACATGCTAGGCAAGTATTCTACAACTGAGCTACATCCCCAGTCCCTTTTAGTTTTATTTCTGAGACAAGGTCTGGCTAAGTAGAACAGGCTAGCCTCTAACTTGTGATCCTCCTGCCTCAGCCTTCTGAATAGTTGGGGTTACAGGCATGGACCACTGCACCCAGCCTTTACTTTTAAAAATAACAGTTTAAAAAACTAAAAATAGAGCCTGGGTGAGGTGGTTCATGCCTATAATCCCAGCGGCTTGGGAGGCTGAGGCAGGAGAATCTAGAGTTTGAAGCCAGCCTCAGCAGAAGTGGGGTGCTAAGCAACTCAGTGAGATCCTGTCTTTAAATAAAATACAAAATAGGGCTGTGGATGTGGTTTAGTGACCAAGTGCCCCTGAGTTCAATCCCCAGTATCCCCCGCCCCCCCCAAAAAAGGGCCAGGCATATAGCTCAGTGGTATACTGCTTGGCACGTGAGCTCAGTGGTAGAGTGCTCACAGGAGGCTGGGTTTGATCCCCAATGTCACAGAAAAATAATACCTAAAGATAGAGGTCATTATTTTAAATAGCTAAAGCAAGAATTCTTAATTAGTGCAGATAAACACTTTATTTTAAAGATCAAAGAATAGCAAGGGAAAATTAGTTCAAGCACTTTTCCAAGTTTGAACTTTCTCTATAACATTTCATACCCCTGCCACATAGTTGCCAGGTGTGTTCTTCAATACCTCCAGAATTCCGGGAACAGTGGCCCATGTTCATTCCAGGACTAAGGAGGCTGAGGGAGGAGGATCACAAGTTTGAGGCCAGTCTGGGTAACTTAGTGAGACCCTGTCTTAAAATAAAAATTTTAAAGTGCTGGGGATATAGCTCAGTGGTACAGCATTCTGGATTCAATTCCATAAAAAAGAACAACAGGGCTGGGGTTGTAGCTTGGTGTTAGAGCGCCTGCCTAGTATGTGTGAGGCACTGGGTTCAATTCTCAGCACCACATATAAATAAATGAATAAAATAAAAGTCTGTCAACAACTTAAAAAATATTTTAAAATAACAATAATGATAATAATACCTCTAGAGAAACTCACTTGTCAGCAGCTTTTCTACTTCTTCCTTTACTTAAAATATAGACAAATAAATATTAACAAATAGACCCTTCCCTGAAAATGTTTAGTATTTTATTCTAAACTATTATGGCTTTCATCTGGATACCTATTTTATTCATTTACTCCCTGATTTATTCATTCATTTAATGACATATGAATTGCATATCTAATCATGACCTGCCCTTGTACTAGGGGACATGGATACAATAGTCAATGCGTGAGACTCGCTTCTTTTTCTTAAGCTTCAGTGCTTCAAAATATGTTCACATTTATGTTGATATTAGCTGCAGCCTTCAGAAGTTTAACAAAATGTACTGTACTCTTTAGCTATCCCATGTAGTTTCTTATTGGCAGTCAGCTCTGCAGCACAAGTGATTCAATAACCCAGGCCCTTTGCAGTTAGTGGGCTTTGTTCCCTGGGGCCTCCAGTTCTTTGCATCCAGGTGCCTGATGGGAGCGGCATGGAGAAGCCTATCAGTTTCCCAAGGGCCTGGGCTGGAAGCCAGCCACATCACTTCCTCTCATGTTTCTTTGGCAAGCATCCATTACCCTTAGGTGGAGGGTCTGTCACACAGAAGGGCTTTTGGTGGACAATTGGCCATCTCTGCTACAACTGTTATGGGGCACAACTTAAAAACAGACCGGTCACCATGGAAAAGTCCAAACTGGGGAGTCTTTACTAAGCCAGCCAGCTGACTGCCTCATACAATGACCCAAAAAAGGCTATTGGGTGAACAGCCCCGACCATAAGGTTGCAGAGGTTTTTATACCATAAATCAACACATAAATCATAAGTGTCTGTTGCTATGATTTAAAATTACAAACTAACATCATGGGATCTGAAATCATTTGCAGAGGGGGAAGTGGATCGAAATGACCTTACTTAGGTACAAACTAGAGAATGGTTACTAACATCTAAACAATCATTGTTGACATCACTGTTAACATGGTACATTGTTTAGGAAACAAGGAATCAAAACAAGAACACTTTTTCATTATACAAGATTTCTGTTTTGTCATTTTGTATTGCCAAACAAGTCATGCTAAGCAACTGTTGACGGGTACAGAGGTGGGGTGTTCCCATGGGAGAAGCTTTTCCTACATAACATGGGAGTGTCCAGGTAAAATGGAGTCTGTTTAGTCATTGCCCATATAGCCTGGCCTATAACTTTTCCATGGAGTAAAATATGTTAACCTGTTACACAATATTCAAAGTTCTTTGGTGATTTGATTTTGTAGCTATAAGATTATTTCAGCATAGGTAAATCAATGCTGGGATTGATTGCCTCTGGAATCTTGAAACTTCAACAGTAGTTAAATACTTAAGTCTTTTGGAGACTTTCAGTATCTAGTTTTTTGGTTTTGTTTTTTTAGGTGCTGAGATTGAACCTTGGGGCCTAGAGGGCCTCTACCAATGGAGCTATATCCCCAGACCCACTATCTAGTTTTTTATATAACAAAATTATTTACTGAGGGCTGGGTTTGCGGCTCAGTAGTAAAGTGCTTGCCTAGCATGTATGAGGCACTGGGTTTGATTCTCAGCACTGCATATAAATAAATAAAAATAACGGTTCATTGACAACTAAAAAAATTATTGAGTGTTGAATAAGTGATTTTCTTTGGAACAATGTTTAAGATATGACTGGAATTTTTATTAACTGATCCTATTAGCAGACATCACTTTCAGAGTCTGAAATTTAGTTATAAAATCTAAACTTACTGAATTTAAATGAAAATAGCTAGCAATTACATAAAAACTAGCAATTTTACAAAGGAAAAATTAAAATGGTATTGGTACAAAATCAGAAGCCTTACTTTCTGAAATATGTCTGAGTTCTAATAAACTCTCACTAGGTTTTGTCTGCTTTTTGACTTCTATTTTTCTTTTTTTTTTCAGTACTTGGGATTGAACCCAGGGGTGCTTTACTACTGAGTTACATTCCCAACCCTTTTTAAAATTTTATTTTGAGACAAGGTCTCACTAACTTGCCCCGTCTGCCCTTGAACTTGTGACCCTCCTGCCTGACTCCTCTCCCGAGCCGCTGGGATTACTGGTGTGCACTACTGTGCCTTGCTGATATATGTTAACTTCATGAATGACACACATCACATTTTATTCTCTTTTAAAGTTTTGTCTTGGGGCTTCAGGGTCTTTATTTGGTAAACAGTGGCAGTAATCCATAAAGACCTGGAAACACAAACAAAATGAATGAATATAAAGGTCATTGAGGTCTTCAGAGCTAAATGTAAATTGAAACAGCTGGGAAGATTTTGTAGTAAGAGGAAGCCAAACCTAAAATTGATTAAGCAATTTATCATCTCAGAGAATAAGACATTTCAATGAAGTGAAGGAGCATATACACAGGTTATCTATTTCAGAGTGTCAGTGACCCAGGCCAGTCTTCTCTGTGCTCAACCTTCCTCACTGTGTTGACTGTCTCCTCTCATGGTCACAAGATGGCAGCAGCAGCCCCAGACACTGCATCTCTCTAGGAGGGTCAGTTCTTAAGACTTTTAGGACTTCATCCCTTTACACACAAATTTAAAATTAAGGACACCCAAAGAGAATTTTTAAAAAGTGGGCTATGACTCTTTCTACTTACCATTTAATAAAGTAAAGCCTGAGAAAAAAATTTTGGCAATGCTGGAGATTGATCCCAGGGCTTCACACATACTAGGCCAGACTCTACCTCTGAACTATACCCCTGAGCCCTAAACTTAAAATAGTAATTCATCTACAAATAATAGTAACAAACTTATTATATGTTAACATACATTACCCACTTTTATGAAAAACATTTGTATTTTTCAAGACAAGATAATTTAGTGAGAAGAGTGGCATCTCTTAATGTGGCATAATAGAGGACCAACAGTCTCTCCTATCTGTAGCTCATTCGGTCTGTTGTGTATCACACGTGTAGCTGAGTCCACTATACCTTCATGAAAGAGTGAGAGTAAAACTGAAAATTAATCTTAGTATTATTATAACAACAGTTTGAGCCAAAGACCCTCTTTTAAGAGCTGAGACACTTTTTCTCAAAGGTTCCCCCAGCAGACTACCCCTCCTGTTTAACTGACCAGAACTGGATCATTTGTGTATTTCTAAGAAATGAGAACAGAATTGTTCAGATTGACTTACAGCAATGGCTCTCAAAACCTGGTATGCATCAGTATCCCGAGTAGAGCCTGTCAAACAGGCTGCCTAACTCCCAACACTAGGGTTTCTGACTCAGGAAATTTGGATTTGAGCCTGAGAATTTGCATTTTTAACAATTCTCAAGTGCTGCTTGCTGTTCTGGGGATCACAAGGTAAGAGCCACTGACTTCTAGACCAGAGAGTTTGGGTATGGCCGGGCTTCCTAGAGGAAATTAGATATTTCAATAAATTAGGGCTCATTAGGAAGCAAAAGGGGAGATGGCCATTGGTATAACCACCTGTGTCTACTGTAATTATATTCTCAGAAAATGATAGCGGACATCTCCAAAATACAGAAATACTTGATCCATTGGTCCTGTTAGTGACTTTTTAACTGATTAACATACATTACCCACTTCCATGAAAAACATTTGTATTTTTCAAAACAAGATAATTTAGTGAGAAGAGTGGCATCTCTTAATGTGGCATAATAGAGGACCAACAGTCTCTCCTATCTGTAACTTATTCAGTCTGTTGCGTATCACATGTATCTTGGATTCACCGACAAGGGAAGAAAAGGATGAATTAAAGAGGAGACAGAAATGGAAAGGATGGGGTAGAGGGAGAAATTTAACTGTGAAATGCCCTGGGGTGTTTGTTTTCTATTCAGTATAGCCCTCCCAGCTTAAGTGAACTTGATATGGAGAAACAAAATGCAATTAGGGAAATCCACCCCTTTGCAAACTTATTTTGATGCTTACATGCATTTTACGTCTACTTGGGTTTAAAACTGCATGCAGTCATGTCCCATACCACCTTGCAATTGGCCTTGTTCTTCACTTCATGTGGCTTAGTAACAACAAAACCAAAAAACTCCTTATGGGAGGGCCCTCTATAGTTCTCTCTTAATGAACCTCAATGAAAGTGGTATAGAATTTTAGAATTTTAAAATTGGAAAGGATCAGGAACCAACACCCTGACCCCCAACCCTACTCCTATACAGACTACAAAATGATACAGACTGGAGAGAGGAAGTAATGGGCCCAAACTCACCCAGTCAACACATGGTTGTAGGAATTATAACTTAGGAATTATAACCCAGACCTTGTGACCATAGCTACGCATTGATTTTTCATTTTTTTTTTTTTTTGGGGGGGGCGGGTGTCAGGGCAGGTATCAGAGACTGAATCCAGGGTCTTGGGCATGCTAAGTATGTGCTCTGTTACTGAGTTACATCCCCACTCCTATTCTTCAGAAAGTTTTTATTTGTTTTGTTTTGTTTTTGTTTTTGTTTTGGTGCTGGCAATGGAACCCAGGGTCTCATGCATGCTGAGCAAGCACTCTTACCACCGTGATACATCCATAACCTTTTTTTATTTTGAGACAGGGTCCCTAGGCTGCTGAAGCTAGCCTTGAACTTGTGATGTTCCTGCCTCAGCCTCCAAGGTAGCTGCAATTAGGAGCTTGCACCACTGTGCTCAGGTCTTCATAAGTTCTGATTAGATCTGTGTGGTGATTAAAACAAAAAACAAGATGTAACGAACAGGTCATACAAAACAGATGAGACCAAAATGTTTAAGACGTCTGATATCTGAGTCAAGTTATTCCCATTATATTCTGCCTCAGTTACTGGCCTTCCCTTAAATGTCTTCAGCCTCAAACATTACAGCCCTCTGCTGCCAGCTGCAAGGCACCCGAACCTTCTCAGAAAAAAATGCCTCTTAAGGTCTGTGTCAAAACTGGGTCTAGAATGCACCACCTTAGAGCCCCTGCCAGCCTTCTCTGACACAGGCCCATGATGTATATCTCCTTCTGCTGTCTTAGTAACTTCTCTTCTGAAGCCTCCAAGTCCTACCCTGCCACTGGCTTTCACCAGGGCCAGTCTGTCATGCCCTTGATGCTGAGCCTTATGGAGAAAGGTGTGTGTGGGGGTATTATTGATCTGTTTTCTCCTAGAAGAATGCAGGTTTCTTTTATAATCCTTTTCCTCCTCTCCAGAGATCACTTGTGTGTGTCAAGATGTGAGACAGCTTTTAGCACATTTTCAAAAGGAAAAAAGAGTTCCCAAGCCAACAGTGCCTTTTAGAAGACCATCAACTGTTTTGCTCAAAGAAAAATTTGTACCCAATCACACCTACCTATTCAAAGAAGGTCTGGTAAGTATTCAGGGCTCCCAAAGAACCAACATTTGGAGGAAGGAGACTGTGGGCAAAGTATGGCATATTGCTTACCTCTTCTCTTCCCTTGGATAGAAGGAAAGAGACAATTATAAAAGTGCTCGCCTATCTCTCTCTCTCTCTTTTAAAAACCGTTTTTCTCATTTCCCATTTTTTTCCTTTCCAGAGTGAGCTGAGGTGTCCTTTTGGTCCTAGGCCATGGGTCTTAGTGTATCTTATCTCTAGATACTGAGGAGGATGGGAAAGAGAAAGCTATTAAGTGACTGGATATTGAGGCTCTAAGAGAGAATGATGAGCAGGACCTTGAAGTTGCTGAGTGTTCATTCAGCCCAGTTCACCAGAAAATGATAGGCACATGAACCCAAAGCCAACCACCAAGGTTACCCACCCTGTAGGCCACCCTGTTAGGAGTTGTTCTTTATCTGAACCAAATCCCCTCACCATAAATTCCCACACACTGTTTTTCATTCTGGACAGTGCCTGACCTAATGTAGAAACTCAAATAATTTAAAAAATAAATAGCACTCCCACAATGATCAACCTCAAACAGCAGAGTAGTCTGTTTCTTTCCAGGTTAAACTTTCTTATTTTCAACGGCTATTTGTAAAACTGCATAGAATATGCTATGACTTATAGCCCTTCCTATGTGGCCATGGTGGCACCAGCCCTGGAAATAGCATGGCTCAGCAGAGGTTACAGGGCACAGGCATGTCTTCCCTGGTGCTGCCTGCTGTGTCTCCAGTAATGAAGCCTAAACTGGCACTGGCACTTCTGGCTCTCAGGACAGACACACTGAAAGACAAAAGGCTTACAACTTATTCTCCAGAAGCTGGGGCTCCGCCGCCATTTCCTGATGTTCAGGATTCAGTTTCCCGATCTTTGTATGCAGTACCTTAGTGGCTGAAGGGCTTGAGTCAGCGGAACCTTTGGACTCTGAATTGTCACAGGCAGGAAGTAGGGGAGATACCTACTCACATGTTGGGTGATAAGGAGACCTAGAAGAGGCCTACTGATAAGAGCTTCTGGATGTCTCAAAATAATATGATCGGGAGGAGACAAGGAGAAGGGAGAAGGGAAGGAGATCAGTGAGGCACCCTGTAACTGTACTGTGACTTTAGGACCTCAGGCTCAACTTTAGGATAGGACAGTGGTACTCAACTGCATGGTGTTCAGTCGCCTTCCCAGGTGCTCAACCGTATTTGGTGGATGGTCAACATTTACATCACAACCAGTTTATCACCCTGTTAAGTAGAATGCCCTTTATATCCAGTCTGAACCAAGAGCTCACGGTGTGACCCAAGGCAGAGACCAAAAAAAGTATAACTCAGTAAGAAAGTTACATATCCCTCAGAACTTTGGAGAACTTGAATAGAGTAGGAGACAGTTTGTTCGTTTGTTTTTGGGGTACTTGGGATTGAACTCAGGAACACTTACCCACTGGGCAATATCCACAGCCTGTTTTTTTATATTTTATTTAGAGACAGGGGTCTTGCTAAAGTTGCTTAGTCTTGCTAAGTTGCTGAGGCTGGTGTCGAACTCGAAATCCTCCTGTTTCAGCCTCCCAAGCCGCTGGGATTACAAGCACGCACCATGCCTAGCAAGGAAGTTTTTGCGAATGTGAACTTAGAACCCAACGAAAGTCAGTGAATTGGGTTAGTAATACCAGAGATGTTGTTTCTTACAGTAATTATCATTTGGCAATTATTGTAGATAGGTTAAATTTCTTCAAGTGTGTTGCCAAAATTTCTAATATCTAGACATAACAAAATGAGAATTATTGGACCAGTGGGATTTGAAGGCTGATGGGATGGTCCCCCTTGCCAATTCTCCCTCTTCCCAATGGCTCCCAGTTGCCTCAGATTTCTAAATAAGAGGATACACATTTCATTTCATGAGAAAGTTTTTTTTCAATGTAAAATGCAGATTCACAACAGATTTAACAAAATTATTATAAATGAATCTCCTAAAGCAAATAATTTTGCTTCTGAAAATGCAGAGGAAGAGAGTATAGCTCGAAGTGGGTCAACAAAGTGAGGGATGGAAGGCTGCTACTGAGAGAAAAGAAACAGAATAGTAAAAGGAAATTCATGGAAAACTACGATGTTAGCAGAAGAGTAGTTTCAAGGTGTTTTCATTTTGCAGAAAAAAAATGTCTTGATGGTATTAAATAACTTACTGTTATATATGGATGTCATTTGTTGGTTCAAGGAAGTTCTTCAACTGTGTCTTCATCTTTCATCCTCAGGGTCAGATTTTTCATAATTTGCTCCAGGTCTTTGATTGCTTATCACTGTATCACTGTGTCTGGGATGGAGAAGGGAGAGGGGAAAAGGAGAGAGAGAGAGAGAGAGAGAGAGAGAGAGAGAGAGAGAGAGAGAGAGAGAGAGAGAGAGAGAGAGAGAGAGAGAGAGAGAGAGAGAAATACTTTAAAAACTTTAAAAATATTATATATTTATTTTTGGGCCAGGACTGTGGCTCAGTGGTAGAGCACTTGCCTAATATGAGGCACTGGGTTTGATCTTTACCACCATATAAAAATAAATAAAGTTATAAAAATGTTATATATGCATTTTTAAAGTAATTCTACTTAGAAACTGTAAATTTTCTTTTCTCCAAACAAAGTAGAATTTTATGGAATATTAAACTGAAGCATTGTAGACATGACACTCATTGAGGTTTATCTTTTATATGTAAGATACTCTAAGATCTGAATGTAGTTTGTTTCCTAAATACTTTAAAATTAAGTTTAGGGGTGCTTATATTGTTGTGAAATAATGGTGATATTAGTACTTCTATTAAATATATTGTTTATATGCGCCCATACATGAAGTAAACATTGTTTTAAAATTGCTGTGTGTGTGTGTGTGTGTGTTTTACTGGCTATTGAACCCAGAGGTGCTCCACCACCAAGCTACATCTCCAGTTCTTTTTATTGTTTTGACACAGTGTTTCCCTAAGTCCTGGGTGGACTGGTCTCCAACATCCTCCTGTTTCTGGGAATTACAGGTTTGTACCACCACGTTGGCCTAAAATTGCCTTTTTAAAGATAAAGGTAGCTAGGTAGCATCTATCGACATTTTAAAAACCACAGGCATGGAATTTTATAATTTAACAATCCAACTCTCTTCTTTCTGACCAAATTCACAGAAGCAGTAACTCTTAATCTGAAACTGATCTGAAACTTCTGCAGACAGGCAAAGACAACTTTGCTGAGCACTTGCAGGGTGGCTAGTTTTCTTAACTGTATCTCAATTCAAGGAAGAAAGGATGCGGATTTTCTCCTTTAAACTACACATGCGAATATTCCTACAATCAGCAATGCTTTCCCTGTAAAGATGAAAACGAAGAAGAAATGACTGAAGTTTCCATTTTTATCAGAGTATCAATTTTAAAGGCGGAAAGGCTGAGTTCTTGCCTGAGTGGGTTAAAGGGGCAGCCTCGGGGCGGCCGAGGCGCTCCTCGACGCCGCTCGGCGCGGAAGGCGTTCCGGTGGCCGTGCGCGGGCGCCCGGCTGCCCGGAGTCCCGCAAACCGTGCTCTCCAGGGGCTGTCGCTGAAGGCACAACGAGAGGTCCACTTCCGGCCACTGGAGTCGGGCCGCACACACATCCTGACGTCGTCGGGGTGAGGGCTGCTCACGTACTCGCAGCTCCGAGGACCACGCCAGGCACCGTCTCCTCGTCGAGCAGCCTGCGTGCAGTGGTGGTCCGGGGAGCGGGCGGCCGGGGGCGCGCGCGTGTGCGTGTGTGCGCGCGCGCGGGTGGCGGGCGGGAGCTGGCGAGGCTGGGGGTCTCGCGGGTGGAGGCGGGCGGCCCGGCTGGCAGTGGCTCCGTTCCCCTCGGCACGCGAGGTGAGCGCTGTGGAGCTGGGGGACGGGGCGCGCTGGGGACGGGGCCGAGGCCGCCCCGCGCGCGGCAGGACAGCGCCTACGGCCCGGGCAGCGCCAGCAGCCAGTGGCGCGGTCCGGGCGGGCGGGCTGGCCCGGGAGGCGCCGCTCGCCGCGCCGGGTCACGTGGCGTGGTCACGTGGCGCGCGGCCGGGCCGGCGGCGGCGGCGGCGGCGGCGGCCGAGGCGGCCGAGGGAGGCGGAGACTTCGGCCGAGACGCGGAGGGAGGCGGCGGCGGCGCGGGGCTGCTGGAGGCGGAGGCGGAGAGGCGCGGAGAGGCGCAGAGAGCCGCGGGGCCGCCGCCACGGCGCGGGAGGTGAGGCGGCGCGGGGGCCGCCGTCCCCGGCCGCGGCGGGCGGGGGCGCCGCGCCGTCCCGCGGGAGGGGCGCCGGCCGGAGCGCCCCGGGCCCGGGCGAGTGCGCCTCGCGGGCCCGGCGCCGGCGGGCGTGGTGGGCGCGGCGGGCGGGGCCGGGCCGGGCGGGCGAGCCGGGTGGGCCGAGGGCGCGGCGCCGAGAGGGCGTCCGACCTGGCCCCGGGCGGCCGTGGCTGCGGCGGTGCTGTTAGCCTTTTGTTCGAGCCCGTGAGAAAATGGGGCGACAGCGGAGCTGGGGTGTGCGTGTGTGTGCGTGTGTAGATCAGGAGGCGTTTGGCTTGGAGCCATTTTTTTCTTCCTAATTGTGGAGACAGAAAATCCCTCAAAACGGCTTCCCCGGGGAGACGGGGCTGTGCTCCCCCTGGCCGCCGCACCGTCGGGATGGAGCGGCTTTCCCTCCCCGCTCTGCCCACCTCCCGTCCTCGGTCCCGTCTCCCTCCCTCCTTCCCCTTCCTGCCCGCCCCACCTTCAGTGAAGCCCGGGGAGCGAGCGGGGAGTCTGCAAAGCGCCCGGTCACCTGTCGTGGCAGCTGCATGGAAATCCCGGCGCTTCTGCTGTCTGGAGTCTGCTGTTTCCTTTGACAAATCCCGGAGATTCCGCTCCCAGCACCAAGCGTTCCTCCCTCCCTGTGCCTCCGAACCCAGTGCATCAGGCCGATGCAAAGTTTGACCCGCTTGGGGCAATTAGCAGGGAGTTGTCTTCCGTCAGGACACCACTTCAAGGTTGGGAAGGTGAGGGCCATCTGTTTTTGTGGAGAGAAATGAGGGTGATGCCATCCTCTCTGAGCCTCATGTCACTTAGGGACCTGTTCATCCTGCCGGCTAACCTGCCCAGGTAATCCGAAAGTGTGGTAAGACTTCTCCTCTTGGGAATTTTCATTTCCCCTGGCCAGGGACCCATTTCCCGGGTTTTTCTGTATGGGAGCTCCCCATGAAGACCTCGCAGTAGGCAGCTTTTAGCATAGAGGAAATTGTCTTTAAGGTTTTTGGAGAGTGCAGAGATCCGTCTAGAATTCTCTTTCTTTGTTTCCCCTCCGTGTCTCGGGTCTCCATTCCTCAGTTATTTGCAGTTTGCATCTAGCAGGCAAGACTACCAGGAATGGTGCTGTGGTCCTGGAGAGTTCTCTCCAGGCCCGGCAGTGCAGGCTTGCTGCAGTTCCACTTTGGGATGGGTGTGAAGTGACAGGGCACCTTGTACTTAGCCATACTGAAATTCAGAGTTTGGAGTTGATCTCAGCGTTGTGCAATGATAGGCACATTGAGAATGGGAGATTCACACCTGTCAACATTTTTGTAATAGTTTTCTGTTGTGGAAATGATAGTACATGTTACGAATAGCCAAGCCTAATGTTTAGTCCCTTAGTTTAAAAAAATGGTAATTTGCATGAAAGTTGTACAAAAAAATGAGAATTTCCTTTAACAGTTTTTAAGAGGTCTATTTTGTAAGGACTGCAATTAGCAGGGTTTTTTTTTTTTTTTCCCCCCCACATAGGGGAGTTGTGTAGTACTGAATTAGAAGGGAATAAGTAATATAGGTAAAATGTTTTTTAACACATTAAAGCTTTCAGACATGGAATAAGAATAGAAAGCCATGATTATGATTACTCGTGACTGAGTACAATGTTATTACATTGTATTTACTACTGTATTTTTTTAAATACTGTCCTCTTTAGAAAGGCTGCATCATTTTGAACTTTCTAGTTCTGATATGGAGGTGTAAGAGTGGTGATTTAGTTATTCACCTTATTTTTCCTACTAAAATTGATTTTTTTTAACCCTTGCAAGGATTGGTGGTACATGAAACCTGTTTTCAATTGAAGAATCCCCTGCTGCTGCTGAGATCTCAAGTAATGGAAGAAAGGGGAGAGACAGCAGCCTTCCTTTAGGCAAAATTTCAGCCCTCACTAGTTTATAGGACAGAATGCAAAGACCACATTTTCTTTTGGGGTTTGTTGCAGCTTACACTGAATATCTGGATTCAGAAAAGTTTATTGAGTGGTTCCCGGTGCATGGAGAAGCTAGGTGGCAATCAATGCCTTAGTGTTCCAAAGCATTTACAGCATCTTTTACAGTCTCTTGTTCTCTTCTGTGGAGGAAGAAAGAGTGAAGACAGATTGAGTGGCCCAATTGTGCATGTACTTTGTAAAATGCAGTTAAAAATTGAGTGAAACCTCTGGTATGAAACGCTATGGTTTAGTTACTATATTGGTTCCTGTTGAGGATTCTGTGAAGATTTTTCAGTATTACCAAAAGCTTTGCAGAAATTGTACACTTGCCTTTAATGAGACTGCAGAGACTGCAAGGGATATGTAATTAAGAAGTCAAATTTCTTTAAGTTGGTCTAGGACATTGTTAATCTAGTTGCTGAATTTTAATATACTAGATTTTCTGTATGGTCAAATATACATATAAAACTTACCATTTTAATGGCATTAAATATGTTTTTTTATGCAAGCATTATCACCATGCGTATCTAAAACTTTTTTTGTTTTCTCAAACTGGAACCCTGTACCATTAAACAATAACTCTCCATTCTCCCTCCCCACGTTCTCTTGCAAACACTTTTGTTTTAGACTTTATGAATCTGACAACTCTAGTGCCTTATATAATTGGAACCACAGTATTTGTCCATTTGCGGCTGGCTTGTTTCACTTAATGTGATGTCATCAAGATTTATCCATGTTATAGCATGTGCCAGAATTTCCTTTTTTCAAAAGGCTGAATAATCCTTTATATTTACATACCACATTTTGTTTATAAACATTTTGAATTTTTGTGTACTAAATTTTAACAACTGATGACCAGAAACTGTAGAACCTTCATTTAATTAAAACAGGAAAACAAAATCAGTTATTATTTAATGTGTATCACTTCTTTAGAACATAGGACCTATGAGGGATAAAACTAAATGTGTTATGTCGTTACTGGGTGCTGTCACTTCCTTGTGGATTGTGACGTATAATAGATACACATCTTTCTGAAATTTACAGCTGATGCAGATGATGTTTTTGTTTCCCAGCCAATGTTATGGTGGTGTATTTTGCTGTGTGGAAAGTATGTATATAGGGCTCCTCTAAAATAAAATAAATTTTTGTGGAAATGTAGGTAAATCTTAATATAATTCTAATATGGAGAAAAAGTCTAAGCTTCACGCCAAACAAAAACTCATAAAGTAAAAGATCTGATAAGTTTTCTTTCCTTTGGGAAGAGTTCCTTGGGATTGAACACAGGAACATTCTGACTCTGAGCTACATCCCCAACCCTTTTCTTTAAATTTTATTTTGAGGCAGGTTGTCTCTAAGTTGTCCAAGTTGGCCTCAAAATTTTGATCCTCTTGCCTTAGCCTCCTGAAAACCTGTGATTACAGGTGTGTGTCACTATAGCTGACTTGATAACAGTACACATGAAAGCATGCAAAATTTTAAATATCTATAGTAAAGAATAGCATGAACAAAAGGACAAATGATCAACTGGAAAACTGCACAACATACACATCGAGCATTTCAGTATAGGAAGCACTATAGAACTGTAAAAATCAATAAGAAAACTGAGCACCTCATTAGAAAAATGGGCTAAGAACATAAGCAGTGTTTTTTTTGTTTTTTGTGGTGCTGGGGATTAAATTCATGGCTAGGAGCATTCTGTGTATAAATATTATTTTTTATGGAAATTTTAAACATTAAATAAAAGAGATTAGTATAATGATGCATTGTATCTGCCATCCAGCTTCAGCAGTCCTAAAACATCTCCTGTCTTATTTGAAGGATACTTTCCTCTCCCCTATCCTGGGATTATTTTATTTATTTTTTAAATTTTTTATTTAAAATTTTTTTTTTTTTTTTTTTTTTTTTGTCAGTGGACCTTTATTTATTTATATGCAGTGCTGAGAATTGAACCCAGTGCTTCACACATGCTAGACTAGTGCTTTACCACTGAGCACTGGGATTATTTTAAAGCAACAGAAATCGTTTTGTAATTTTTTCAGTAGATATTTTAGTGCTTGTCTTTATTTTTATTTTATTTAATTTATTTATTTATTTATTGTTTTGCGGTGCTGGGGATTGAACCCAGGGCCTACCGACTGAGCTGTCTCCCCAGCCCTAGTGCTTGTCTTTAAAAGAAAAAACCTCCTTAAACAAACAAGCTGGGCACGGTTTTTTCTTTGCAACTTTTTTTTTTTTTTTTTTTTTGATACCAGGGATTGAACCCAAGGGCACTTAACCACTGAACCACATCCCCAGCCCTTTTTATTTTTAAATAGATTTTTTAGTTGTAGGTGGACACAATATCTTTATTTATTTTTACGTGGTGCTGAGGATCAAACCCAGGGCCCTATGAGTGCTAGGCGAATGTGCTACCACTGAGCCATCACCCCAGCCCCTTTTATTTTAATTTTTTAATTTTGAGAGTATCATGCTGTTGCTTAGGGTCCTTCGAAGTTGCTGAAGTTGGCCTCAAACATGGGATCCTCCTCTGTCTCAGCTTCCTGCGTTGCTGGGATTACAGGCATGTACCACTGTGCCTGGCTCCTTGTAACTTCTATTTGAAGAAACGGAATTTTTCTGATTGCATACCTGTAATATTGAGTGTGGTCCTTTGTTTCCTGTATATTGGTGATTTGATCTAAAAGCCTCTCACAGAATCAGACTTTGTGTGTGTGTGCTGGATATTGAATAACTCAGGGCTCATGCTCTACTACTCAGCTGAACCCCTGGCAGAGTTTTTTTTTTTGGGGGGGGGGAGGGGCAGGATTTTTCCTTTAGGAGGTACATAATATCTGATTTCTGATTTCTTTTGTTTTATGATATTAGCAAACATTCTTGACCATTACCTTGATCCATGAATTTACGAGGATTATAATTTGTCATGTTCTAATTCCGCCCCTTATTTGGTTATTAGCTGAAATAGGTAAGTAATATAAGTCAATATGTGAATATGTAAGTCAGTATGTAATAATTAACTCCCTTGGTCTGTTATTTGATTACCTTGAAGTATAGGTTATCTAGGAAGGGTGAGAAAGTAATCTTAATTGCTCTGCCTAGTATTTCAAGGACGATGTTGAATAGAAGTGGTGAAAGAATCTTATTATTCCTCTTGATTTACTGGTTTTCAAAGTCATGAACTGATCCCCTAGCATCCTCCAGTTGGTCTTGGATGAGGGTTTTTCCTTTCTGTTTTTTTTCCTTGGACTGGGATTGAACATACATTGTGCTTGGCAAGTGCTCTACCACTGTGCTATGTCCCCTGCCCCTTTTCCTCTCTTTCATATCATTCTGAACTTCCTTACTTCTTATTTTAGCACATATGTTGTCCATTGCAGTTGTTGTGTGTCTTCCCCCTTCCTCCCATCCTCCGGTAGAGGGATTGAACCCAGGAAGTTCTAACACTGAGCTTCATCCCAACCTCTTTTTTATTTTGAGACAGGATCTGGCCTTGAACTTGTAATCCTCTTGCCTCAGCCTCCTGAGTAACTAGAGTAGCTAGGATTACAGGCATGCACCACTGCACCCAGCAGTTGTCTTTCAATGCTTAAATTGCCCCATCTTTGGAGAGACATATCTTACTTAGGTTAGCCCCTGAGTTCTTCCAACATGTTTTTAGTAATAGCTTCCTTGCTTTTTAGTACAATGAAATGTTCTAGGCTTATCTTGTATACTTCCTGTTTCAGACTTGGGGTCAGAACAGACCACTTTTAAAAGAAAAATAAATGACAGTTAAACATTAGATTATTTAATTTCATTAGTCATAGAAGAAATGAAGTTGAAAGCAAAAAATAAGATATCATTTATATTGGACTGAATGTTAGTGATTCTTCTCCCAAAATCTTATGTTGAAGCTCCAGCCCCCAATGTGGTGGTATTTGGAGATGGGATCTTTAGAAGTAATGAAATCTAGCTGAGGCTGTGAGGGTGAGAGTTCACGTAGATGAGTGACCTTACAGAGAAGAGCTTGTGTTCTTGTCTCCTTCTGCCACTAGGAGTAAGTCATGTGAGTGCACTTTGAGATGGCAGCTCCCCATAAGCCGAGAGAAAAAGCCAGGATGACAGCCACCTTGCTGGTACCTTGATCTTGGACTTCTTGCCCCTGAAACTGTGAGAAATAAATTTCTCAGTTTAAGCCACCCAGTGTACAGTTGGCTCTCTGTATCTTCAGGCTCTGTATTCATAGATATAACCAATTGCAGATTGAAGATATTTGGGAAAAGAAAATCACATCTGTATAGACATGTATAGACCTTTTCCTCTTGTCATTATTCCCTAAACAATACAGTATAGCAACTATTTATATAGTATTTACATTATATTAGGTATTGAAAGTAATCTAGAGATGATTTAAAATGTATGGGAGGATATGCTTTGGTTATATGCAAATAACATGAAGAATTTAAGCACAAGTGGATTTTGGTATCCACAGGGGGTTCTGGAACCTTTGGCAGCTTGAGCAGACAAAGACATCGTTTCTCAGTTATTTGCTGGCAATTTAGACCATAAAGTACAAAATTGATTTGGTAAGACTTAATATGGTAATCTGTTTTTTGGTAATCTTAATGTTTGTACAGCTCCTCTTGTGGAATGGGAATAAGGGTGATGGTGAATTCCAGAGCTGGTGCAAATGAAGGGAACCCTTGGCTCTCAGACACAGTAGAGATAGAAGTTACTCATTTTAGACAACTACTGTTAAGGTATCAAATGTAAAATGTGCATAGCCTTTGACAGAAAGTCTATGTTTAGTAGGAATTTATTGTAAAGAAATAATAGGAGCCAGGCGTGGTGGTGTGCGCCTGTAATCTCAGTGGCTCGGGAGGCTGAGGCAGGAGGATTGAGAGCTCAAAGCCAGCCTCAGCAATGGCGAGGTGCTAAGCAACTCAGTGAGACCCTGTCTCTAAATAAAATGCAAAATACGACTGGGGTTGTGGCTTAGTGGTTGAGTGCCCCTCAGTTCAATCCCTGGCATACCAGCCCCCAACGAGAAAAAAGAAAGAATAGGAAAAGTTGGCAAAGATAGATATACATAGTAAAGAACTGGAAATAACCTTAAGTAAGGAATTGATTGGATTATGGCATGTCCATTGCGCGTAGCCTTTGAAAATAATGATATATGTTTATGTTAATTGGCCTGGAAAGATGCCCATGATACATTATTGAGTGAAAAAGGCAGGTTGCATAGCTGTAGGCCAAGCACTTAGATATGGTATAGTCATAGAAAATTCTAAATAAGCAGACTGACAGCTTTGCTCAGGGGGTCTAGGCTTCAGGAACCAGTTGTGGATACGCTGTTTAGGTCACTGTGTCTAAAGGACTGCATTAAATGGTTACATTCTCTTGTCATCAGGTTTAGATTTCCTGGAGAAAGTGTGTGATTGGTTTGCTTTGGATAATTTGCCTACTCTTTACCCTTTCGTGTGTGTGGGGGGGGGGGGGGGGCACCGCTCTCAGATTTCTACAAAGACTAGGATGGGCGAGGAGTCACAAGGAGAGTTGAAGTGTATTTATTTGACTGAAGAAAGGGGAAGATGTTCCAGGGAGATAAGGAAGTAGATGCCCACTACCTACTTAGTTAAAATATGTACGTTCTTTGAGCAGAAATGTTGAATTGATTACTATATTTTCATAAAATTACTGCCAAAAGATAAACTTGGGCTTTCTTTTCCTTTTAGCCATCATTTAACATGTTAGGATTTACACCAATGTGCCAGATCTGATTTTTTGCTTTCACAGAAAATGACTGGTCAGAATTAAAATTTTTGTTATTCTTAGATTTAAAATGATGCTGTTTTTTCCTTTAAACATAGTTAATTTAGAATCAAATGTATTTTTCTGACATCAGTAAATAGGAATAGCAATCTTTTTTTTTTTTTTTTTTTCATTTAGTTAAAAGTATTTTACTCAATGGCGTTTGGTATATTTCCAGATTTGTGCAATCATTATGACATTTAATTCTAGAACACTTTCACTATCCCCAAAAGAAATCTCTCATCACCCCTCCCCAGTCCCCTTGCCTCCCCTGATCCTAGGCCACCACCACTCTGCTTTCTATCTCTATAGAACTGTCTATCCTGAACATTTCATGTAAATGGAATCACACAACCAGTGGTCTTTTTTCATAGGAATAGCAATCTTTATGCTTCAGTGGTGTAAAAGCTGCTCACCTTGAGAGAACAACTATCCTGATAGTAGAATGAAGCCTGTGGTATGCCCAATGATTTCATTACTCGCAAGGCTGAGGTTGGAGGATTGCCTGAGCTCAGGGGTTTGAGACCAGCCTGGGCAATGAAGCAAGATCCTGTCTTAAAAGGAACACAAAAAAATATATTTCCCACTTAAAAAAATATTCTTTATACCATATGGATGTGAAAGAATATGGAAACATCATGTGAGGGATTACGTTGTTAGGATTATGTCTACTTCTTCAATAATCTTAATAGGTGGGCATCTGTTCCTACTTTGGAATGGTAATAGTAGAGCCAGTAGGTTAAAGGTTTTATAGTATCAGATCTACTAATGTCTGGTTAAGGCTAAGAAATTGGCCTTTTGAGTGAATAATTTTTATGAAGTCTCAGCCTTCATTCATGTCTTGGCTATTGATCTGGTGAGTTTCTGGTTGGAACATGAGGTTCTAAAGACACTTTGGTATCGGCTTTCAAAAACTGTTGCTAACTGTTTTCAAATTCCCACCAACAGTTATAGACAGATGTCACTGGGTTCAGAATTTTTTCTTCCTACTGGATGTTCTTTCACCAGTTTCTTACCAACAGTGAAAGAAAGATGAGTTTTAAACTTCTCGATACAGTTACTTCTTTGATTTCTGGGTTTGTAAAATTTTCAGTCCATGGGAAACTTTCATTGCTATCACTGCTGTCTTTGGCTACGAAGAGTAGATTTTACCCTCCATCAGAAACGTGTCTCTCTGTTACTGACAGCTGTGGTAAAATGGTAGTATCAGAGTTCCTCAGGCATATAGCAGACTGAGCTGTTGGTGCTGCGACAGTTTAAATATTTGTGAAAAGTTGATCAGCGGCAATGTTAGCATGTGCCAAGGATGTTCAGCATTTCCTTCACATTTCAGTGTTGTAGCTACAGACAGCCCTCTTAGCCACAGTGGCAGATGGACAGTGTGGCTTCAACGATTAGACTGTTGGAGCCTACATCATGAGAAGTTAGGCTTCTGCCGAGTGCTTATGACCCTGTTTAGCCCTGGCTGCCATTTTAGGTAGCCAGAGTTACTGTGTAGAATTGTTAAATAATCAGAGTTTAACTGTGAGTTAACGTTTGTCAAATTAGAGAAGAATGTCTTTATTTTTTTATTTTTGTGGTGTTGGGGATCCAGTCCAGAGTCTCATACATGGTAGGCATGTGCTCTACCTCTGAACCACACCCCTGGTGCCAGAGAAGAATGTCTTTGAAAAGTAATGTTTTGAATTTAATGTATTTGAGAGGAGGAGGTTTGAGGAGGTTGGATCTTGAGAAAAGCCAGGTGATGAATATGGTTGACATTCAGGTCACATTTTCCAGCCCTTGCAAATAATTTGAGCGTTTCCATTTTTGTTCTTATTCTCATGAAATGAGAAACCCAATCTTGTGTTTCCTGTGTAGAAAGTTTAATGAAATAAGTCCTGTAATATTTGAAATGCCTGGGATAAAACACAACAATTCTTAATAAAAGGTGGGAAGCTCACAGTTTGCTTATCTTATTCCATTAGTAATAATTTTTAATGCTGTTTTGTCTCCTTATCCAGCTTTGGTTGTGAGGGACTTGGAGTGAGTTAAGTGGTCTAGGATTGGGGAACCGCACAGATCTGTCCTTTATAGCTGACACAGATATATAGGTTTATGGCATCATACTTGTGTTTGCATCTCCCTTCTCCTCATGACTGTAGAAGCTACCACAGCCAGGTCTCTGTTGTCAGCAGAGAGCAAAGTACTGATAAATCCACAAATCACCACAATTTGATTTTATCTAATTATATCAACTTAAAAATTTTTTTTTAGTTGTAGATGGACACGATACCTTTATTTATTTTTTTAATGTGGTGCTAAACATTGAACCCACAGTCTCACACACGCTAGGCAAGTGCTTTACCACTGAGCCACAGTCTCAGTTCCTGATTATATCAACTTTTAATTTTAACTAATGACTACCAGATCCTTTCTCTGAACCATTAACAGACTGTATGATTATTACTAGATGAAGTATATTTAAAATTTTTGATAAATTGAAATATCGTTTTGAAAAATTTTGTGACACAGTAGTGGTCAATCATAATGAGATTTGTATCTTACATGCATTTTTGTGCAGGAAATGTGAAAGAGAATTGTGATGTATCATTATTGATCCCTCGGGGGCTAAAAAGGCCTTTCTTTACAGAGGTATATAGAGAAGCAGTAATGTTTAAGAAGTGCTTCAAAATCAACTTTATGTAAGTTTAATAAGTTTATTATAAAATAGTATCAAGGTTGACCAAGAGCCTTAGAATATTACTTTTTCTTCTCTTTCTTGGATTTCTGTGTTTCACAAATAACTGGTCTCTTTAAATGACTGGTGATCATATAAATGGTCTTTCTCTTTGTTCAACCTTCACCTAAGTTCAGATGGTAAAGTTCTTTCTTGTCCATGTGTCACAGAAAGATGGCATGGGCTTGGCTTTGGGAATTGGTCTGTTTCTCTGGTGTATACAAGACAGCCCAAACTTGTGGGAAATAGTGCAAGCTCTGTCAGGTGAATGGTACCAATAATCTCTGGCGGTCAATTTAAGCCAATTACTTCAACCTTTCAATTTTAGTTGGTTATTATCAAACCTTTTACTAGATTGTTAATGACCAGCAAAATTAGTTTGAGTTGGACCTCCTTTGGTGATAATGAGCAGTAAAGTGGACCCCAAGGTGAGATGTCAGAAGGAGGAGGCATGCTGTGGGGTCTGGACTCATTCACAAATTAAAGCATGAATGAGCTCCTAGATGCTAAGATTTGGTCCAGTTCCTTTCTCTTTGTGTCTTCCTGGCCTTAAGTACTGTTCATTACCATTTAATGTTGTTTTAAGAAGTGAACCATCTTATAGCAAAGATTTGTCTAACATTAACTGATAAAGATAATCAACTGGGACTAAATCTTTAGCTACTGAACTTTTAGTCTAGTGGTTTATCATGGTCATATTATGTTCTGTGTAAAAAATACTGTTTCTTCACCTTTGTATTATTTAGTGTTTGGAACTTCAGTGTTGCCTGACATTGACAACCTTCTGTTGCTTGCTATCTGTCTATCTATCTACACACACACACACACACACACACACACACATATATATTTATTTATTTTATTTTATTTTTTGCAGTACTGGGGATTGAACCCAGGGGCGCTGTACCACACAGCTATATCCCCAGCCCTTTTTATTTTATATTTTAAAACAGGGTCTCACTAAGTTGCAGAGGCTGGCCATGAACTTGTAATCTTTCTGCTTCAGCCTCCTGAGTAGGGCTTCTTAATTCTTAATATGATGATAATATGATTAACATTAATTCTTAATATTTTTAACTACAACTTGATATAAACTATGTGTTTATGGGGACATCTTTAAAGAAATATATTCTCTATTTAGTTTTCTGATCCCTTTTAAATTTAAAAACCGAAATAACAACCCAAAATTACTAATATTGATTGGCTCTAATGTAAGCTGCCAACTGTGTTAGGGGTAACTGTATTTTATTCCCAAAAGTGCTTTTTCTTGGAATATGCAAATCTCTAGAAATCCAGGGACTTCAGATGGAAGACACCTTCTCACCTATATCGAGTGCTTTTCTGTTTCTCTTTTTCTGTTCAGGTTGATTGGCTGGTGGTGAAATTTGAGTCTGGTTTGGACAATGCGGAGTCTTTGCACCACTTAATCTTTTCTCAGGACTCCACTTATGGTTTGACCCTGGTCATTATTGCAGGTACCAAGTAGCTAAGTTCAATATGTGGGTTTCAAAGGGAAAGGTTTGGATTCTGGAAGAATGCTGTGGAATGGTCCAGCAAATTAAACAGAAGGTCACTTTTGGCCAGGGAAGCTGCTTTCTCTAACAGAAAGCTTGGGCTCTGGGCAGTCAGAGGCATTGGGTGTGATGTGAAGAAATGGGTGGTTTAGTGAGATTTTGAATGTGAATTTGGGTAAGTCATCTGTTTGAAATGTGTGAAAATAGTTGTAGCATATAGAGCTTTTTTGTTTGTTTAAATAAGTATACTGTGTTATGGAATTAACTATGTCTTCTACACTTATATTTTTCAGGTGGGTTCTTTTTAACTCTGTTCATGAAATATTTTGATGTATCAAAGTTTTTTCTCATATAGTCAAATCTATAATCTGTTTTTAAAAATATATATTTTAGTTGTAGATGGGCACAGTACCTTTATTTTGTTTGTTTATTTTTATGTGGTGCTGAGGATGGAACCTAGTGCCTCACTTGTGCCAGGCACGTATGTGCTCTACCACTGAGCCACAACCCCAGCCCTGTAATCTGTTTTTCATAGTTTCTACTTTCATGGTTCTTAGAAATCCTCTTCCCACAGTGTGTCAGAGCTGGTTTCCTTGAGGAAAAGCAGAGGCCTTGGTGGGAGAGATTCCTTTTCATGCCGAATCTTGTGTGCCATGTTTGAAGTTTTGGTCTTTATTGCAAGAGCAGAATTTCTCAGGAGTTTTAATATTGGGATGAGGCACAAATACAGTGAGCTGTCCCATCTAAAGAAAACCTTGACTTATTATTCCAAAAAGTCCAGTTTGATTTGCTGAATAGGCAAAAAGTAAGCAACTGGTGATTAAGGCCCTGGAAATTATCAGGTGTTTTCAGAGTGAACGTCTTTTCTTCCTTCTTTCCTGTGTGTGTGTGTGTATGTAGGAGGCAGACTGTATGCTTTCTATCTTAGAATAATTTGTGAATAGTCTATCATTCTCTTGGTCTTTGTTTAAGTTAAAAAAATTGCAGCTTGGAAATCTGTGTTAGGGTAGATGGTTTATTTGGATATATAGTTTTAAGGATGTATTAGTGTACCTGAAATTGAACTTTTTGCATCTCCAAAGGTTCCCCCCCGGGTTTGCTGTAATAAGATCTGCTCTGGTTCTTATACATATGGATATATTAGCAAAACTGGATTCCATCCCAGTGTAATCAGGCAGGGAACCTGTTTGAACCATATAGTGGAACTGCAATGAAAAGCTACAATATTCCTGTAATCATTTTAGGATGTGATGCGGTTCCTCTCTATGTTTATTAATTAGTGGAGTCGTAATGAGACTCCTCATGCTTTTAAGGATGCTGATCAGTGGGTATCCAGGCAGGATTTAGTTGTGTTTGGGAGCCTTCTGTGTAAAGGTGGGAGGGATTGGTGTTTCAGGTGGTGGCAGGTGAGCCTCCTGCCAATTTGGCATAATGGGAACAGGACTCTTCTGAGTTGCCATCTGTTTGTGGCTGATAGGAAACCAGCAGTGCTTTCTAAGAAGTGAGGAACTGTTCTGTTTATGTTAAAATATACAGACCGTGCTGAACAGGTCTTAACATTACTCAGCAGGTTGGGGAGGTAGACTGTATGGGGTGAGTTTATGCTACTACTAAATGCAGAAGATGGCTGCTTGTTTCAGCAGCCCATCCATCCCCAAAAAGGCAAGACTCTTCTGCCTACCTACACCACCTGCTTGAGGCAGCCCCAGTTCTGTACTGAGTTGCCTGGGTCAGAGGGCATGTTTTTCACATGCCTGTTGCACACCACCCATGGTGTGTGTGCCCAAGGGATTTGGATCCGTCTATGTATTCTTTTGCTATGTCCTTTTTTTTTTTTACCCAATTGTAAAATATATATGGCAGAATTTACCATTTTAACCATTTTTAAGCATACAGTTCAGTGGCATTAAGTACATTTATATTATGTAACCTTCATGGCATGTCATGTTTAAATCAAATATTTTGACACACTTAAAAAATAGTGGATGCTGCGTCTCCATACGCCAAATACATGAAGTCATCAATATGTTCTGTTTCATGTCCCTTTGGGTGTGTGCGTGTGTGTGTATTCAGTGCATGTATTCATGTATGTTACTGGGGATTGAGTACAGGGTTGCTCTTTCACTGAGCTCCTGCCCCTTTTATTTTGTCTTTGAGACAGGGTCTCTTTTCCCATTTTAGCTTTGAACTTGCAACCATCCTGCTTTAGCATCCCAAGTCTTTGGGATTATAGGTGTGTGCTTTGCCGGACCATTTGTTTATGGGCCTGCATTTACCTCCTTCCTTAGAGGAGCAGTGCCCACGTTCCTTCTTGGGTTGATTTGCTGCCTTCACACATGGGGAGCTCTCCTTTCCAGAGGGGTTTTTTTTTTTTTTTTTCTTTTTCGGTATTGGCAGTTGAAGCCAGGGTTGCTTTACCACTGACTTTATCTCCAGCCCTTACTTATTTTTAAATTTTGCAATGGGGTCTTGCTAAGTTACTCAGGCTGGTCTTGAACTTGTGATCCTCCTTCCTCAGCCTTTTGACTCACTGGGATTAGGGGCATATGCCACCACTCCTGGCCAGACATGGGTTTTTGATGGTATCCCCTAAACTTTGCTTTGTTTCTCTTATTTATACTCTCAAAGCCATGATATGGGATAGAGAGTAACTCTTTCCCCCTTTTACCTAGAATTATTTGGTAGGTTAGCTAGGGAAGTTGACTTGTGGCCCAAGCGCCTGCTAGAAAATTGCTGCAGAGCCCAGGTGTGGTCTGGTGAGAAGCAGCACGTGACCCTATTTGGTATGGGACCGCCATAAGTTTCTGTCTTATCTTCTTCCAAAACAATCAGTGAAAAGGGCTTCACTCTATTCCTCTATTAGGGAATTCTTAGTTACAAGTAAAAGAGACCTAACAACTAAGTTACACAAAAAAAGGAATTTATTGGAAGAATTTTGGACTGTCCATAGAATCCAGGCCAGGAGCCAGAGTCTGGAATGTTGTATGATGTGGGCCTGGAACACTTTCCTTCTTTCTCCTACCCCTCTCTTGGTCTTCCCTTGCTTAACTTCCCTCAGTGCTTTTGAGTTATTCTTTTCAGTCATAGACTAGTGTCTTCTGGTCCAAGGGACAGAACCTCACTGCCAGCCCCCTTCTTTTTCATATTATGTCCCAGGTGTCTAGAGAGAGACTTTCTTCTTTGTGTTCCAAAATTTTCAGCAAGAACTGATGCCTGCTTGTAGAAAATTGCTTGGAGGCTTAGCAGAATGGACAACCCTGCTACAATTTACAAAAATGTTAGGGGAGCCCCTCTGACAAATGTGAAAGGACCCCGGCTGTGCAGACATGTAAGCCTTGAATTAAAACTTAAAGCAAATTATTTACTGGGTACAGTGCTTGCAGTCCCAACTACTGAGGCAGGGACTTTAGCCGAGGAGTTCGAGGCCAGCCTGGGAAACAGTAAGGCCCTATCTTAAAACTAATGAAATTAAAATGCCACCACCACTAATAAAAAATCCAGTAAGTTGAGGAGATGAACCTACTAAACAAATCCTGGAATTACTTTTTATATGATCAAATTTCTTTTTTAGTCAAGTAAATTGAATTAATTAAATAATTTGTCCTGAGGGTCAGATTCTTCAGAATAAAATTCTTCACTTGAACAGTTTGGACTTGCAGGTCGAATTCCTCAGTTGTAGTCAATGTCTATGGTCAGAATTTTTTTTTCCAGTGGTTTTATTTTTGAGAAAATTTTCATTTCATTTCCCTTAATGGATAGACATTTCAAGATACAGTATAGCCTTTGTAGTCAATACTTAAAAATTACCAGCCATTAAAATAAAAAATTACCAGCTATTGACTTTTCGTAGCAGCATAATTTGTTATCTGTGGTTGTTCCTTGTTTCATGGCCACAGTTGCCAGTCTTTATGGGTCTGTCTTTGAAAGGAATCTTATTTTGAGAAATCCAACATTTCCCTGAAATGTGTCATCTTTTATAGTCTTCAACAAAAGTCTCAGAGAAAGTGGCTACTGCCGTTACTGAAATTTTGGCCCATAATATGATCATTATCTATTATTTGTTGTGAGGTATGCAAGTATTTCTTTGAATTTTATTTGATATAACTTGGTGGTCCAGGTGAAATGTTGGACTCATATTTGACCAAATTTATGTGGTGCACTTGATTTGGAAATAGTGTTTTCAATTCCCTTTTATTGCCTGTATCAGAGCAGTTTCCTGTTAACTAATATGATATTTTGATTTTTGGTTTTAGTATGTTTTAGTACCAATATCCATGGACAGATTCTTCAGCTGAATATATCTAAGAGACAAATTGTTCAGCCGATCCAATAAATCATAGCTTATTTTCATAACAGCATTATTCGAGCCCAGAGAAACTGTGGCCAAAGTTTAATCAAGCAGAGTAGCTTGATGTAGATGATGTATTCCTTAAAACTGGTATAATAAAATATTCTAAATTAAATTACACTTTAAGTGCATAGGAAGAACTTGCTATCAGAAGGAATCCTTTTGTCAACCCTTTCCTAAAATCTAATTTAACTTTGTAAATTTGAATCTTCCTCTACCATATTCTTTCAAATCAGGGTTTTTCAGTGATTGCCAACCCCCCCTTTTGTGGGGGGGGTACCAGGGATTGAACTTAGGGGCACTAGACCATTGAACCACATCCCCAGCCCTATTTTGTATTTTATTTAGAGACAGGGTCTAACTGAGTTGCTTAGGGCCTTGCTTTTGCTGAGGCTGTCTTTGGACTCAGGCTTCCCCTGCCTCAGCCTCCGGAGTTGGGATTACAGTTGTGCCCCACCATGCCCGGCTGATTGCCCTTTTTGTTGTCATTGTGTCTTATCAGTGTTGCATTCCATTGATGTCTAGGATTATGGAAAACAGCTGTTCCTCTTTTAGTAGTTTGGTCGCACACATAGATACCCTCTAAGAATGTGAAAACTCTGCATGAATTAGAATTAAATTGGAATTGAATATCCTATGTGAATTGTAAAACCTACACAGCAATTCCAGGAAAGTGGAAAGTATGATTTAGTGATTGCACATTTTTTTCCTCTCTTGGGGATCAAACGTAGGGCCTTATACCTGCTAAGCGAGTGCTTTACTTCTGAGCCACATCTCCAGTGCCACGGAGGGAATTTTTGGTCACTCTCTCTTGACTAAATAATGGTAACTAAGAAATCACAATGCTTTGACACCAGTTCTGGGGCACTGGCTAAGTGTTTGCAGTTCCATTCGGTTCTGACTCTGCCAACTCTGACTCAGTGTCACACTCACAGATTTTAGGATCGGTCTCCTCAGTGCTGTTCTCATGGCAGATGACAATTGCAAATCATGGGGCCACCTGTATTTCTGACCGACCGTCTAAATTAATTAATTTGGGGGTTCCTACACACTTTTTCAGGTATGACAGGGTCCTAGAACAATTCAGAATTCACTCAAAGCACTGTACTTACAAGCACAATTTTATGATCAAGAATACAGCTTGGGAACAGCCAAGTACACAGAGCAAGGACTGGGCAGTTATTGGATGCTGGGTTCCCATACCTTTTCCCCATGGAGCCCCAGTACACCCATATGTTCCAAACCAGGAAACTCTTTGAACTTAGGTGTCTGAAGTGTGGAGTCTTAAAGGTCAGGAGTGGGGTTGAAAGCTCCCACGCTAATCACATGCCACCATGGTTTAGATATGAGGTACCCCCAAAAGGCTCAAGTGTAAGACAGTGTGATAAGTTTAGAGGCAAAATGATCAGGTTGTGGGAGCTTTAATCTATCGAATGAGTGTGTTCATGCATAGATACGGATTAACTGGGTGGTAACTGTAGACGAGTGGGGAGTGGTTGGAAGAGGTAGGACACTGGTGGGTGTCCCTGGTGAGCAAAGCTCTCTGCTTCCTGATTGTCATGTTCTGAGCTGCTTTTCTCTTCTACACCCTTCCACCATGATAGTCTGCCTCACCTCATGTCCAGAGAAGTAGAATTGGTGGACCTTGAACTGAGATCTCTGAAACTGAGCACCAAATAAACCTTTTCTCTAAAATTGTTCTCGTCAGGTCTTTTGGTCCATTGATGAAAAAGCTGACTAAAACACATGCTAAGTCTTTTTTTTTTTTTCTTTTGGTAATAGTGGGGATTGAGCCATGCAGTGCTGTATGGGTGAACTATATCCCAAACCCTTTTTGCTTTTTATTTTGAGGCAAGGTATCACTAAGTGGCTGAGTCTGTCCTGGAATTTGTAATCCTCCTGCCTTAGCCTCCCGACTTGCTAGGATTATAGGCATGTGCCACCAAACCTGGCTCATGAGCTTTCTTGGGTGGCCAGTCCCTCTCTTGAAACTCTCTAAGTGCCTACCCTGTTCACCTTATTAGGACATATTCAAGTGTGTTTGAATAGGAGCACATCAGGATTTCAAGACACATTATCACTCAGGAAGCAGCAATGGTTTCAGGACCTCTGTGCTAAGAACCAAGGCAAAATAAGATGTATTTTCTATTATACCTGTTATAATTTAGGTAAACCTTGGTTCTTGCCAGAATTTTCAGAGAATAGTTAGATGCAATGAGTGGCTGAGCTTTCTGCCTTAGGATGCCATAGGAGACCCCCCAGGTGGAGACAAGAGGGTTTGGCTAGAGCTCTGAGAGCTGCCAGCTTTTAGCACGTGCAGGGCGAGGGCCTGAGGGATTCCCAGTGAAGTTGGAGAACAGTGAGGTCAGGCTGTCACAGTGGATCAGGCACTTGGAGGCTGCTTTTGCTTAAAAGCACTGACTCTTCATTTGGGCCTGCAGATATCTAATGGATAAATAAAAGCAGGGTAGAAGCTTGGCATCTCCACCTTCATTTGATATTGCCTCCTTTCTTCCTTAAGCTTGGGTGAGATTCTTGCTCAACTCTGTATGTAGACATGTTTTATTTATTTTTTATTTTTGGTACCAGGGATTGAACCCAGAGGTGCTTAATCACTGAGCCACATCCCCAGCCCCTTTTAAAATATTTTATTTAGAGACAGTTTTTGGCTGAGTTGCTTAGTGCCTTGCTAATTGCTGAGGCTGGCTTTAAACTTAGGATCCTCCTGCCTCAGCCTCCTGAGTCACTGGGATGACAGGTGTTCGCCACCTTGCCTGACCATAGACATGTATTAAAGCTTGTGATCCTCCCCCTTCAAGACTGAAAGTTCCCACGATAAGAGTAACTAAGGTATTTTCAGTATCTGTAGGGTCACTGTAATCATCAGATTGTCACCTATTTTAGACCCTTGCACTGCAGAGAAGTCTCCAATCATAGCCCTACACCTGGAATTCTGACTCCATCTTGCCTTTCTGACTTGTTCTTTTTCTCAGAATCACTTCTTCCTGCAGTTACCTTGAATGCCAGGAGCAACAGGACTAATTGATGAACATCCCTAGACAGGAATTGAAACTGACCTCAGGCAACTGCAGCTTTCTTTTCACTAATAATGATCTGCCAGACCACAGTTTGCAAAGACCGCTGGACTGTGCATATTCCTTGTTCCCCACCACCACTTGAATTCCTTTTCCTGTTAGATGCGATGCTTACTTTGGTACTTCGCAAGATTAAAGGTATTAGTTCTTCCATCTTCTGAGTATAACTATACTGAATAAATTACTTTTATGCTTTTCACCATTACTTTTTCCATTTGTTGTTTAGGGCAAGTGGCTAGATCTGGTTTGTTGGGACTCCCTAAAGTTGGGTCCCACTCTCTGATCTAGGACTCTGGCAATAGTAGAAGTCAAGGGGAAAGTGTATTTCTAGATCAGTACTCTCCAGTAGAGTTTTCTGTGGTAGAAATGGTCTGTATCTGTTTCTGTTGCCCTGTAAGGTAGCTGGTAGATGTGTGCTTCTGTTGAGCAGTTGAAATGTAAGTAGTGCAACCTAGAGACAGAATTTACATTGTATTTAATTGTACTTAATTTAAATAGCCACACATGGCTAGGGTCTACCATTTTGTACAGTGCATTCTAGACTGAGGTTATGGTCATTAGGTTAAGAAGGACAAACCCTATAGGTGAACGTTTTCTTCTTAGCCAATGGGTTTCTAGTGTTGAAGTTTTGGGGTAGCTTAAGACTGTAGACTGTTCCCCACAGAGGACTTGGGTTGTTGGGGACAGTGTTGGATTGGACCCTTTAAAGAGCTTTAAAACTGGAGGTGATTTAAGAACCAAAGAAATATCTTGGACCTCAGGGGTAGGATCCAGTTGCTCATCATCATATATTTACTGAACATAAATGTTATCAAAATGAGATAGTTATTTGATTGATGAGAGTCTAAGAAAATACAGCAAAAGCTATGAATTCCTTTAATATAAATGTGTTAATGAGGATTGGGTTCAGATGCAAGTAACAGAGAGCTCCCGTAAGTGGCTTTTACAAGATGAATGTTTACTTTTCATGTGGAAGTCTGGCAGCAGGCTCCTTGGGCTAATTGAGTAGCTTCTTGATTGCCAATGTCCCACGGTCCCTCTGTCTTTCATCATCTTTAGCCTCAGAGTTCCTGAAGGTGCAAATGACCGCTGGTACTCTATCTTCACTCCATGACCAGGCAGGAAATGGAGAGAGTGGGAAGGGCAGAAGGACTGACCTAGCAAGGTCAGTTCTTTAATGATCCTTCCTGTTAGGGACAACTTGACAGCTAGTTACATTTCATCAGCCACACCTACCAACAGGTGAAACTGGGAAAAAGTTTTTCATCTGGGCATTTTACTGCCCCAGATAAAACTGGGGTTCAGTGAGTATGTGATCATTGGGTAGATGGCCTGCAGCCTCTGCCTTGATGGGAAAGGGTGCACCTTCGAGCAGAGGGGAGAGACACCAGTGCTCCCATGCCTTGGCCTTGTGTTCAGGAAGGCACCTGCTGCCACAGACATGCACCATTCATTTTATCTTTTGGTATCCACATGCTGCTCTGCAAGCCCCAGTACACTTGCACAGCATCGACATTGATTCTTAGAGCTATTCTGAAGACCTTCACTGGGGACTGCCTGCTCCCACAGGTTCAGTTACTGGTAGAAGCCCTAGAGCGTCCCTGAGCGCTCCCTAGGAGAGTGCGCGAATCAGAGGTCAGCTTCTAGAGGCAGATTCTCCCGGTAAGTAGCCCTCAGTGCACTCTGGCCTTAAGCCCACCTGTGATCACTTCTTGCCCAGGACTGTACTATGTGCTGAGGACACATGGGGCACAAACCAGACAAGGTCCTAGCCCTTGCCAGAGCTCAGGTCATGAATTTTCCTGAAAGGAACTGAACTCCTTCCCTTCCCTACATTCTCTTGTCCTTTTCAGTGAAGGTTACAGAATAGTTTGCGAAAGGGATGGGAGGAAGGCGGAAGGTGTCACATGTCACAGAAGGCACGTACAGATTCGGAAGTGGGTGAGAAGGGAAAGAGTGGAGGAGGAGAAGCTCTCCCTGATTACATCATTTGGAGCCTGTGAAATGACCTTACTTTTCAGGGGGTGGTCAGTTTAAAAAAATTTGCATTTGTTTTGCCTTTGGAATGAGTGTTTGGATCAAGCATTGTTCTGACTAGATTTTCATGTGTCTGTGACTAGCCACGTCATTTCAATAGTCACTTCTTTCTGGTCTTGTGATGTTTCCTCTGTGAAGAGGTAGTTGTCACATCCATATGGAATATTGTTGGAGTTTGTATGGGTAAATACATGATCTCTGAAAATGTTTACCTATCATTAATCATAATAAGACCATGTATCATATGGAGATCAAGAGCAGATGAATAAAAAAAGATATTTTTCTGTGTGTGTGTGTACACGTGTATGATTCATACCAGGTTGAACACCCCCCCCATTAGTTTAAATATAAATTGTTTGTGGCACTTCACAAACTTGCTGCTAGTTTGTGTTAGAGATATTTTTAGGTTGATGTAAGGTCTTTTGTTTAGCCCTTGAGCAGTGAGTTCATGTAACATTGAGCATTCTTGGATTTAATAGTTGGGACTTGAACTGTCTACCAACCTGAAGGCCCTGATGGGCGGTTATTTGTAATTTGGTTGAAGCACTAATTACAACTGGGCCTGGAGTGTGGGGCCACTTCATAAGAACTAGACACTTGAGAGCAAATGGCATATAGGTGGGCCTGGCTGACCACCTACAGTTCTAGCTTCACAGTGCCTTTGTGACCCTCTAATTTATAAACAGTAACTCTCCTGAACTTTCTCTTCAATGTTCTGGAAAAGAAAGGGTATTATTAGTGTTGCTGATGGAAGTTTCTGAGAAAGTGAGTTTTAGCCAGAAAGCAGAAATTTTGACTAAATAATAGACATTAAATTTGGTAGTAGCTTGGGTCTATAATATGAATTAATCTATTAGAAAGAGAAAACTTCATAGAACTTTGGTAACAAAAGACTAAACTTGAGTAAAATTTAAATGGCTTTAGGTGGTGGGATATGCCCAGAGGACCCACAACTCTCATGGAAACCCTTTCTAGAAACAGCCAAGAGCCAGAAATTCCTGTGAAGTGACCAGTGGTGAGGCCATGTGTCACCATTGAAGAAACCTTCAATGTGAAGAAAGATTAGTCTGATAATTCCAGGAATTAGTGCCACTTGGGGAATTTGTGATCTTCTCAGTTGTCCAGGTCCTACTTCATTTGCACGTCAGTCATAGGCTGGTTTGTTACCCGTTTGACTTGTTAGTGTATTTAAAATTAAGCCATTTTCTCTCCCCAGAAAATATAGCTTATGTGGTTGATAGCTTACTGGAGTTGGGAGGGGAGAGGATTCTTGGCACCTGAATGAACACTACTGAGCAGAAGACCTCCTAGAGGTTGCTCTGACATGTCCCTTACCCCACTAAATGTCCTGCCTTCAAAGGGCTATGGAACATTCGTTACTGCTTTAAAGGATATAGAAACCAAGAGGTATTCCAGAATAGCGTTGACAGTGCCTTGCTGTTGAATGAAAATCGGGAGCTGTATGGAGGTTGTGGGAAACCCTCTCCTCCAGGGCCTCTGCAGGCCTTTGGGATGCCCTCCGCGTTCTCTCTGAAATAGACTGCCTTCAGCTGTACTTCTGTCTTCACGAATGTGGAGACCAGGGCCTCCCGGACAGGGGAGGCTTGGTGCCTTCAACATGGCAAGTAATGTCAAAATAGAGAGGGGTGTGTGAGGAGGCTGACCTCCTGTGCCTTAGGACAACACGGAAAGATGAAATTAATATTGTACCTTTGACACCTTTGCATTTAGAAAGCATGTCATTGACACCTTTGCATTTAGAAAGCATGTCAGCCTAGCTGCTTCAGAGCATCCTTACGGACATTGTCACCTTTGATTCTTATGGTATTCTTGATGGAGGGGGAGAGCCGACAGCCTCCACCTGCAGCTGAGGAACCTAGTTGGAGAAGCTGCGCACCTTGTTGGCTCCCTGCCAGACGCCAGTGGGTTGGCCACAACCTGCCTTCTGATTCCTGCTCTGTCTTTCCCTCACTTGCTTTCTTGACACTCCTTTTCTAAAGAAAATAGTAATACAATAGCTTTATTTACTCTTTTATTCATTGCTTGGCCTTCTTTCACAAGAGTTGAGGTAGTTTAAAAGTAATGACTAAGCCGGAAGTTATGTTGGTAGAAAAGTTTGGCTCAAGTAAGACAGATACTTGAAAATGAGGATAAGAGGAAAACTGTTTATTTGATTAAAATTAAATCTTTTCTGTGTGCCCAGAGCTCCCCATTAGTTTTTAGGTCCTTGCACAGCATATATAAAACATATATGTGCATATATAAAACTTACGGCATTTCACTCGAAATTTAGGATTTGTATGAATGGAGACAGGAGTAACAAATGCAGGAGCTTTGTGGTTACAGACCTCACAGCTTTGCTATTTTTGATATTATAATTGTGTCATTTTTGTTATTATGAGTTTAAATACGAAAAGTAGCAAAATGTTACAGTATACCTCTCTTTTTTTTGGTGGTGCTGGGAATTGAACTCAGGGCCTTGTGCTTGCTACCTCCATGTTCCCCTACTGAGCTACACGCTGATTCCATAGTATGTTTGTAAAATGGTGGGAAAGTCGCCTGTCTTCATGGTTTTTAGGCACAGTATTCTCTTTTCTTTTTTCATATACTTTTTTTTTTTTGCACTGCTGGGGATCGAACCCAGGGCCTTGTGCTTGCAAGGCAAGCGCTCTACCGACTGAGCTATCTCCCCAGCCCTCATACACATTTTTTGGGGGGTGTACTGGGGATTGAACCCAGGGGTGCTTCACCACTGAATTACAGCCTCAGCACTTTTTATTTTTATTTTGAGATGGGTCTCACTTAGGTGCCAAGACTGACCTCAGACTTGTGATCCTCCTATCTAGGCTTCCCAGGCTACTGCAGTTACGGAAGCGTCCTGCTCTTGGCTTCTCATACACACTTTTTTCATAATTATGATTAAGACCATTAACATTTTCATGTTTTTAAAATTTAACAAAGAATAAGCACTGTTTTTGGCTTTATATGGTTTTCATAATTCTGTATTTAACTTTTTATCATGGTAAAATATGTATGAAATTTACCATTTTAACCATTTAAAATATTTGCTTCAGTGGTATTAAGTATATTCACAATGTTTTGAATTCACATCACCATTCTCTGTCTCTAGTATGTTTTTCATCTTCCTAAATTGAAACTCTACCCATTAAACAACTCCTTATTATCCCCTACCCCAGCTTCTGAGAGCTACCATTCTGTTTTTGACTCTATGAATTTGACTACTTTGGGTACCCCATGCTGGCTTTTTTTTTTTTTTTTTACTTTGCATAAGGGTCTCAGGATTCATCTGTATTGTACCTACCATGTGTCAGAATTTCCTTCCTTTTCAAGGCTGAGTGATTTTCCATTGCATGTACATGCCAAATTTTGTTTACCCATTTATCTGTTCATGGATACTTCGGTAATTATACTTTTTGAAGACAGTATACTTTTGAAGATAGTCCATTAAGTAAATATATCATAATATACTTAGAAGATATGATTTTTTTTCTTGTAAGATCTTAAATCCAGACAAGGTGTGGTGGGGCACACTTGTAATCCCAGCTACTCAGGAGGCTGAGGCAGGAGGATTGTGAGTTTGAGGCCAGTCTGGGCAACATAGATCCTGTCTCAATAAAAAACAAACAAAAAACAACAAAAAACCCCAAATAACAAAAGTAAGTACTAAGTTACTGTACCAGCAAGTTGCGCCCAGTTAGAAACCAAAGCAACTTCGTGATAAGAGAAGCCAGCTTGGGTTCATATAGAATGGTCAAAGCCAGGCTCCGCCCTCTTCCCTTTTGCCTCTGAGTGCTCTGTTAGGTCTTTGTATGCAGCTAGCAGCCATTTCGTGGCGAGTCTTGCAGATGTCTGGGGATTTCAGTGTTTGCTGAGGCAGTCTGCCCAGCTGTGTGGCAGCCAGAGTTGCTGGAGTTTTGTCCCCTTTTCTCTCTTGCTCCCTTACCTGTGGATGCTACACTCGAATCCCACTGGTGTCAAGCCCGGTTCCTCAGTGGTCCTGCAGTCTTCAGCCAGCCTCGGCTAAGCCCTGTAGCTGAGGTTAGGGCACTTGCCTTGTCTGACTGCTTCATGTCCCTCTGTTTCCATCTGCCCCATGTCTTAGAAACTTAGAAGGACCCATCAATGGTACTTATCTGTTTTCGGAAGGTCTCTTTTTCTTTTCTTTTCTTTTCTTTTCTTTTTTTAACTTTGATGTTTGATCATTTTAATGGGAATTTGGGAGAGGGACTAAGTAAACACTTGGACTCATCATCTTGAATTTATTCTTGTGTATTACTTAGTTCATTTCACTGCTATAACAAAATATCTTAGATGGGTAATTTAAAAACAGTAGAAAGTTATTGCTCCTACTTCTGGAGTTGGGAAGTTTCTAGAATAGTGTCTGATGAGGGCTTTTTGTCTGCTTCAAAGACGGCACCTTCTTGCTGTATCCTCACATGGCAGAAGTGTGCAGGGAGCTCATAGAGCCGCTTTCTTATGGGTACTGGGGATTAAACTCAGGGGCACTTGACCACTGAGCCACATCCTCAGCCCTATTTTGTAGAGACTGGGTCTCACTGAGTTGCTTAGAGCCTCGCTTTTGCTGAGGCTAGTGCTGAACTCATGATCCTCCTATTTCAGACTCCTGAGCTGCTGGGATGACAGGAGTATGCTGCTGTGCCCAGCTCATTGAGCCTCTGTTACAAAGGGGCATTAATCCCATTCATGAGGAGGAAGCCCTTACAACTTAATCATTTCCCAAAGACCTCATCTCTTATACTGTTTCATTGTATATTAGGTTTTAACGTTTTAGGGGGTACCAACCTTTACACCATAGTGATTATGTTTTTTCCATTTTACTAAACTCTCTTTAATTGTTCTGATTTCATTAAATTCTTTTGGATTTTCCAGATGGAAAATTATATCCCTCATAAATAAGAGTGATTTTTTTACTTTTTCACATTTTTGACTTTTTTTTTCTGTTATAATCTACCAACCAGAATTTCTAGAATGATACTGAATAACAAATTTTGTGAGCATCTTTGGCTTAATCCTCCTTTTAAGCCATGAGCACTGCTGGTTTTAGTCCTTTTCTGTATATTGCCAAACTGCCTTCTGCAAGGGTGGACTGGAATTTTAGATTGCTTGTCACCTTGCTGAGTGACTAGAGTATTGCAAAGGCCCTTTCAAATTTATGACTGTGTCATTTAAAATTAAATGGAGTTTGATTGTTTGATATTTTCTTAGAAGTTCTGGAGTCTGAGAACAGTCAGAGTTGGTCTTCATTCCCACTTTGTTTTGTTCTCATCAAATAATTAAACAACTTTCCCCTCCCTATTCCAGAGCAAGGGGGTGTAGGGTGAAAATTACTCTTGTTAACCTTGACAACTAGTTTGGTGGAAAAAGTATTGGTGGTCCTGGAGTGTAATATCAAATCTTAGTTTTTACAGCTTTTTTGTGGGGGCAGTGGGTACTGGAGATTTAACCCAGGAACCCTTCACCTCTGAGCTACGTCCCTAGCCATTTTTGTTTTTTTAATTTCAAAATGGGGTCTCGTTGAGTTGCTTAGGGCCTCACTAAGTTGTCGAGGCTAGCCTTGGATTTGAGATCCTCCTGCCTCAGACTCCTGTACTGCTGGAATTTTCAGGCATGTGCCATCAGCTTGGCTAGTCTAGTAAGTTTTGAGAGACTTATTTAAATTCTTTGAGCCTTGGTTTAAGTATTTGTGAAGTGGGGATTTTACTTGCTCACTGGGAGGTTGTGGCAGGAATTAGGTAGGCTCTTAGTAATATAGAAATCCTTAGTTCTTGCTTAGCTTTCGTTCTCCCTCCAGTGGTTCACTGAGATACTGGGGCCATTCGGCACTAAGCTTTGTATTTTGATAAATTATGGATTTGGTTTTTTTTTTGTTTTGTTTTTTTTTGTTTTTTTTGTACTGGGGATTGAACTCAGGGACACCTGACCACTGAGCCACGTCTCCAGCCCTATTTTGTATTTTATTTAGAGATAAGAGTCTCACTGAGTTGCTTAGCACCTAGCTTTTGCTGAGACTGGCTTTGAATTTGAGATCCTCCTGCCTCAGCCTCCCGAGCAGCTGGGATTACAGGCGTGGCACCCAGATGTCCAACATTTATTGAACAGTCTACTGTTTGACAGGCATTAAATTGAATACTTTGCATATTAAAGATTATTTAATCTTTCCAGTATTTGCACTTTGTAGGGAATGGAGAAGCACAGAAAGGTCTAGTTAGGCAGTATGAGAACCAGTCTGCTGTCTAGGCAGTGTGGTGCAGGGCTCTGCTGACTGAGCTTCCCTGATCTGAAAATAGAATTTTGAATTTTCAGATTAGGGATGCTTAGTCCCAGAGTCTAAAAATCTCCAAAATCTAAAATACTTCTGATCCTAAGGATTTTGGACAAGGGATACTCAAATTGTACTAGTCACTTCTGCTTTTTCTTTTCTGCCATCATGGTCTTTACCTGGTTGTTTGTTTATTTTTGTGGTGATGGGGATCACTGAGCCACATCCCCAGCCCTTTATTCTTCCTTCCTGTGTGTTCTTTAAGCCCATTCTTTTGCTTATGGATCTAGATGTAGGAAAAAAACGGAATGAAAATGACTGACTGTTTTGGAAAGCTAATTATTTGTGAAGTTAGATAACAAGTGTCAAATATAAAGCATTTGTACCTAAATGTGTTAATTCTAATTCATAGCATTAATGCTCTTTCCTTACGTAGGCAATACAATTTGATTTTTGCTCCCCTTGAAATCCCTCCCAGATCTGAACCTCCTGCCTGTATACATCTTAAGAACACTGGTTTAACTTTCTCCTGGATTATGGTAGTCTTCCTTATTAGGACATTCTTGCCAGTATAATTTTTGTCACTACATTTTCTTTGATTTGCCCAAGTTTGTTTTCTTTTTTTGCTTTGCTCTTGGACCATTTCCTTCAGATCCTCCATTGGTTTTGTGCTGCCAAGTCAGCCACGTCATCAGGATTCTCTTAGCTCAGCCCCTGATATTTTGTGGACTGTTGGTTACAGCATTTGTCTTTTGTGTTGAAGTTTTCTGTTTTGCCCAGCTTTTCCAGTGTGCTGGGTGCCCCTCAGGTCCAAGGACTGCATTGCTAATGCACAGCTGGTGCCTGGGTCTGTGATGGAACATTTCTTGTTTGAGTGCCTTTGGCTTCTTTCCACACTTCACTTCGGACTTTTGCAGCTAAAATTAATACACATCATCTATCGATTTGATGTTTGTCTTTTTTACACCTTCCCTAAGCTTCAGCATTTCTTCTTGAAGTTCTGGATCCTTCACTGATGAAATTGTTCTTGGGTTAGAGGTGATCTGCAGGCTCCATTGTACTTAAATGTAGCAACTTTCAGGGATTCCTTTGCTTTGTCTCAGGGTTTGTGTAGCAGCCTAGTGTAAATATGTACTGTAATTAGTTTATTTCATACAAGTAGTTTTGCAGTAGTCTCTGTTCTGTCCTGTTAAATTTCATCATCAGTCGTTGCTTACCCTGTGGTAATAAGAAAGCATTTAGCAGCCTTGTGGGAGGGAGCTGTTTGGTCCTGCTTTCTCAAGTCCTGTCATGACTCATTGATGAGGGAGGGCAGAAGAAACACATGGGCTTTGTCACCTCTGTAGCTCAGAGAGGTTGTTATTTGTTTGTTTTTGTTTTCCCTTTAAAAGTTTTTGAAAAAGAGTAGCTTTGATTCTGGTGTAACTATCTTCCTAAGGTAAAATAAAGTGTTCTGAAAAGTTGGAATTTTTAAAAAAATTTTTTTAGTTGTCAATGAATCTTTTTTAAAAAAATTATTTGTATGTGGTGCTGAGTATTGAACCCAGGGCCTTGCACCTGTCAGGCAAGTGCTCTACCACTGAGCCACAACTCCAGCCCTGAAAAGTTGAATTTTAATGTTAGAAAGTGTCAGGTACAGAGGTATGTACCTGTAGTCCCAGCTGCGTGGGAGGCTAAGATGGGAGGATTTCTTAAGTCTTGGTGTTTGGGGCCAACCTGGGTGATAGAGTGAGACCCCATCTCTTAAACAAAACAAAATAAAGTTAGGAAACACTAAGATTGAATCTGTACTGAGGAAATCTGTAGAATTTGCGTCAGGGGAGTCAAAAGATATTTACAGAAAGAAGGGTGGGGTAGGTGATTAAAAGGATTTATTGGGGCAGATGTGCTGGAGGCTTTGAAAGAATGTGCAGAAAAAATGTTAGAAACTTTATTTTGTAAATTAAAAATTTAGCAGTGGATTTAGGAGTAAGGGGTTAGTTACCAAACGATTCATTGCATAGTTGCTGATCATATGCTGTCACTGAGTTGGTAGTCCAGTAGGGGAGGAAACCTTTTAACCACATATTATTTATTTGTTTATTTATATTTTATCACTAGATTTTATTTCAAGGTGCTGGTATGATGCCAGTTGAGTTTCAGGAACCAAGAAGTCGAATTTGAGTTATTAGTGGGCACCAACATTTTCATCATCAGGTTCTTCTTTTTTATTATTTTCTTCCTCTCCATTCCCATGACTATGATCTGATTAGTAGTTAGGACCATTTTGTCAATATAAGATAATGGTATTAATAATAGCTTATATGGGATCCAAGATGGCAGACTAGAGGGAGGCCGCATTCCTTGTCGCTCCATAACTCGGGTGTCAAGCAGAGGATATCTGTTTCTTGGTGAGGCAGTTTTTGCTGCTTATCGATCTCCTGCTGTTTACCCCATTTCTCTGCTGTGATCACCTGCAGTCTGCCAGCATATCGATGCCTTTTTGAATGCAGATTGCTCACTGTCAGGTGCCTATCATCTGCCATTTGCCTGCCTCTTGCCTGTTCATCACCTGCCTTTCACCTGTCCATCGCCCACCACCCAAGGTTGACCTCCTGATCGTCCAACAGCAGTCAGCAAACTAACTGCAACCACCAGTGGAGCGCCAGCTGCCTGTTGTTGCCTGCAAGTTCACTGTCACAGTAGCTGCAGGTTTGGTTACATGTGGCTGATGCCATTTTGAGATAACAACCAGGCCCCATAGGACCCTTGGCCAGACTGACTGAGCCCCGTCTCCAGGATCCCTCAGCCTGACTGATCACTCACTGCCTCTGGGGCGCTCACATAGACTGCTCCCCGCCACAGGACCCCCAGACCAACTGACTGCGCCCTACCACCAGGACCCCCAGACTGATTGCACCCCACCTCCAGGATCCCGCAACCATACCAACCACACCCCACTACTAGGACCCCTGCCTGACCAACCACACCACGCCTCCAAGACCTCCAGCCAACCACACTCACACCCCAAGCTGCAGCTCCCCATTTGCCAACACATTTGGAAGCCAGAGCGGCCATCTTGGATAATCCTGGAAGCCATAGCTCCCATCTTTAGGTGGGGCAAATTCCATCCTGAGATGACTGCTAGAGCCTTGAAGCTCATTGTCAGGTACCTCTCCTGCATAAGGCTAATGAAGACTGGGAGGTTTGAATACTATATGACTGTTATAGTATAGATTTTCTTTTCTCTCCTTTTTGAAAAATTTAAGTTTTTATTTCTTTACTTTTCTTGCTCTTTTCCTTTTGTTTACCTGTTCCCCCAGAGTCTGTTTCTACCTTTTCACATGCTATCAACCAACTTCTTTTGATTACACTCTCACTCTATTGTCTAGAACTTCTGTATATTCTTTTCTTATTCCATTAACAATTATATTCTACACCCCTCCGTGTCCTCTTTGTCCTCCATTAGAAACTGCAGACCTTCTTGCAAATCTGTCTGTTATACCAAAGATAATAATTGAACTCATTCTGTTTATTATGACAATATTGTTAATGTCCTCACAGGGGCTGTTTGGTCTAGGATTGCACAGTGTCTGATTTGGGCACTGCTAATATTGATCTCCCCCTTAAAGAAAAGGTATTGGAAACCTACAGGGTCACTATAAGCCTATAGGGTGGAAACTGCAATACCTGAGATATGTACTGCTAGAGGGGAAGATACATGAACAACATGAAAAAACAAGGGAAGAAAATGATCCCAAAAAATCTAGATTCTATATTAATAGAATCCAATGACAGTATGGTAGAAGAAATGTCAGAGGAGCTTCAGAAAATACATGATTAAGATGATTTGCAAAGCAGAGGATGAGATAGCAAATGCAGGCAATGAATGATCATAATAAGCAGTTGAAAGAGCAACTGCAAGAAGCAAAAGATCATTTCAAGAAAGATTCTCAAAAAAACCAAACGGAAATTCTTGAAATGAAGAAAACAATAAACCAAATAAAAAACTCAATGGAAAGCATCACCAAAAGACTAGACCACATGGAAGACAGAACCGCAATGAAGACAAAATATTTAATCTTGAAAATAAAGTTGCCCAAACAGAGAAGATGGTAAGAAATCATGAACAGAATCTCCAAGAACTATGGGACATCATGAAAAGACCAAATTTAAGAATTATCGGGATTGAGGAAGGCACAGAGATACAAACCAAAGGTATGAACAACCTATTCAATGAAATAATATCAGAAAATTTTCCAAGCCTGAAGAATGAAATGGAAAATCAAATATAAGAGTTTTATAGAAAACCAAATGCACAAAATCACAACAGATTCACACTAAGGCACATTATAATGAAAATCACTAACATACAAAATAAAGATAGAATTTTGAAGGTTGCGAGAGAAAAGCATCAGATTACATATAGGGGGAGACCAATATGGATAGCAGCCAACTTCTCAACCCAGACTCTAAAAGCTATAAGGGCCTGGAACAACATATTTCAAGCTCTGAAAGAACATGGTTGCCAACCAAGAATCCTGTACCCAGCAAAACTAACCTTCAGATTTGAAGATGGAATAAAATCCTTCCACGATAAACAAAAGTTAAAAGAATTTACAAATAGAAAGCCTATGCTACAGAATATTCTCAACAAAATATTCCAGGAGGAGGAAACGAAAACAACAATGTAGGTCAGCGAAAGGAGGAACTGCCTTAAAGAAAAATCCATTCAAAGGAGAAACCAAGCCAAGTTAAAAGAAAAAATAAGCCCAAGTGACAGGGAATACAAATCATATCTCAATAATAACCCTGAATATTAATGGCCTAAACTCATCAATCAAAAGACATAGACTGGCAGAATGGATTAAAAAGAAAGACCCAATAATATGCTGCCTTCAAGACACTCATCTCATAGAAAAAGACATCCACAGACTAAAGGTGAAAGGATGGGAAAAAACCTACCACGCACATGGACTCGGTAAAAAAGCAGAGGTTTCCATCCTTATTTCAGATAAAGTGAACTTTAAGTCCAAGTTAGTCAGAAGGGATAAAGAAGGCCATTTCATACTGCTTAAGGGAACCATAAATCAGGAAGACATAACGATAGTAAATATTTATGCCCCAAACAATAGCGCATCCCTGTACATCAAACAAATCCTTCTGAATTTCAGGAACCACATAGACTGCAACACAATAATTCTGGGTGACTTTAATGCACTGCTGTCACCACTAGATCTTCCAAACAAAAACCAACAAAAGAAACCATAGAACTCAATAACAAAATCAATAACCTAGACTTAACAGACATATATAGAATATTCCATCCATCATCGAGCGAATTCACTTCTCAGCAGTATATGAAACCTTCTCGAAAATAGACCGTAAGTTATGCCACAAAGCAGCCCTTAGGAAATGCAAAAAATAGAGATACTACCTTGTGTTCTATCAGATCATAATGGAATGAAATTCGAAATCAACAACAAAATAAAAAAACAAATTACTCCAACACCTGGAGACTAAATAATATGGTATTGAATGAAACATGGATAACAGAAAACATCAGGGAGGAGATTAAAAAATTCTTAGAGGTAAATGAGAATGACAATACAACGTATCAAAATCTCTGGGACACTATGAAAGCAGTATTAAGAAGAAAATTCATTGCATGGAGCAATAAAAGAATAAGAAGTCAACAACTAAATGACCTAGCGTTACAGGTCAAAGCCCTAGAAAAAGAAGAAGAGAACAATAGCAAAAGTAGTAGAAGACAGGAAATAATTTAATTCAGAGCTGAAATCAATGAAATTGAAACAAAGAAACAATTCAAAAAATTGACAAAATGGAAAGTTGGTTCTTTAAAAAAGTAAACAATATAGACAAACCCTTAGCCACACTAACAAATAGAGAAAATTCGAATTACTGAAATTTGTGATGAAAAAGGAAATATCACAACAGATACCATTGAAATATATAACATAATGAGATGCTGCTTTGAAAGTCTATATTCCAACAAAGGAAAATACCGAAGACATCGACAAATTTCTAGAGAAATATCATCCTCCCAAAGGGAACAGGAGTGTCGCCGCCCGTGGCAACAATTGCGTGGGTATTTATCGGAGGTGTACTGAAAATAAACTACTTTTCCTATGTTCACTAATTTATAGAGGAAGAGAAACTTTGAGAGAAAGATAGGCTGTGCTTAGAGGAAGAGAAACTTTGCTTAGAGGAAGTTTTTAGAGAAAGAGAGGCTTCTATGCTTATCAGAGATCTATTTCTTCCTAGAGTTCTGCTGCTGCTTCTTGAAGGTGCGTCCTGTATCCTGTGAACTAGGTGCTATCTATCTGAGGCCTACGACCTAGAGGTGTGTTCTCAGTTCTCCGTTCTATGATCTGCCTTCTGCCGCTGCCTGCTTCTCTCTGCTAGCTGCTTCTCCTAGCTGCTGCTTCTTACTGCTGCTTCTGCTTGCTGCTGCTGCTTCTCTCTGCTAGCTGCTGCTTCTTACTGCTGCTGCTTCTCTCTGCTAGCTGCTGATCTTGCCTTCTGCCTACTGCCCGCTTATATTCCCTCCAGGAGGCGGAGGGCGGGGCCACACCAGTTGAGATCAGGTGAGGAGCCAGCTGCCCTATCATGGCAAAGGTTAAAGCGAGCAGGCCCAAGCAGGAGCACTCGGGAACACCTGTGCACGCGTTGTGTGCATGGACTTAATTGAATACGGCCAATGATAAATCATCTGAGTGTGCTTATGTTAATTAACCTCCTCACTGCCGATGTGATCAAAGCAACCTCTGGCTGGCCGCCAGGCGCCATCCCAGCGCAGCCCACATGGCACAGCCCCCATCACAGGAGGACATACACAATTTAAACAGAGATCTAATATCAAGCAATGAAATAAGCCATCAAAAGCCTGCCAACCAAGGAAAACCAAGGAGCAGATGGAGTCTCAGCCACGTTCCACAAGACCTTCAAAGAAGATCTCATTCCAATACTTCTCAAAGTATTCCAGGAAATAGAAAAGGAGGGAACCCTATCAAACTCATTCTATGAAGGTAATATCACCCTCATATCCAAACCAGGCAAAGACACATCAAGGAAAGAAAATTTTAGACCAAATATCCTTGATGAATATAGATGCGAAGATCCTTAACAAAATACTGGCAAACCATATCCAAAAGCACTTTAAGAAAATTGTGCACCACAATCAAGTGAGGTTTATCCCTGGAATGCAAGGATGGTTTAACATCCGTAAATCAACAAACGTAATACATCATGTCAATAGACTTAAGGATAAGAATCATATGAATATTTCAATTGACGCAGAAAAAGTGTTTGACAAAATACAACACCCCTTCATGCTCAAAACATCATTCTTAATGGAGAAAAACTGAAAGCATTCCCTTTAAAAACAGGAACAAGACAGGAGTGCCCTGTTTGACCACTTGTATTCAACATTGTCCTTGATATACTAGCCAGAGCAATTAAACAGACAAATTAAAGGGATTTGAATAGGAAGAGGAACTTAAGCTGTCACTATTTGCTGATGACAAGATTCTATATTTAGAGGATCCAAAAAATTCTCCAGAAAACTTGTAGACCTCATCAATGAATTCAGCAAAATAGCAGGTTATAAAATCAACACACATAAATCTAAAGCAGTTTTATACATAAGCTATGAAACATCTGAAAGGGAAATGAGGAAAACAACTCCATTTGCAATAGCCTCAAAAAAAAAAAAAAAACAACACTTGCGATTCAATCTAACCAAAGAGATAAAAGATCTCTACAATGAAAACTGCAAAACATTGAAGAAAGAAATTGAGGAAGACCATAGAAGATGGAAAGATCTCCCATGTTCTTGAATAGGCAGAATTAATATTATCAAAATGGCCATACTTCCAAAGGTGCTATACAGATTTAACATGATTCCAATTAAAATCCCATTGACATTTCTCATACAAATAGAGAAAGCAATCATGAAATTCATTTGGAAGAACAAAAGACCCAGAATAGCCAAAGCAGTCCTGGGCAGAAAGAGTGATGCAGGAGGTATCACAATATCAGACCTTAAACTCTACTGTAGGGCAATAGTAACAAAAACAGCATGGCATTGGCACTGAAATGGACAGGTAGATCAATGTTACAGGATAGAAGACATGGAGACATTCCCACATAAGTACAGTAACCTCATACTAGACAAGGGTGCCAAAAACTTATAATGGAGAAAAGATAGCCTCTTCAACAAATGGTGCTGGGAAAACTGGAAATCCATATGCAGTAAAGTGAAACTAAACCCCTGTCTCTCACCCTGCACAAAACTCAACTCAAAATGATCAAGGATCTAGGAATTAGACTTGAGACCCTTCACCAAATAGAAGAAAATGTAGGCCCGAATCTCCATCATGTTGGCTTATGACCAGACTTTCTTACCAAGACCCTCATAGTGCAAGAAATAAAAGCAAGAATCAATAAATGGGATAGATTCAAACTAAAAAGTTTTTTTCTCAGCACAGGAAACAACAATGTGAAAAGAGATCCTACAGTGTGCAATAAAATCTTTTCCACACACACTTCAGACAGAGCACTCATCTCCAAAGTTTATAAAGAACTTAAAAAACTTTACACACAAAATACAAAGAACACAATCAATAAATGGGCTAAGGAAATGGACAGACACTTCACAGAAGAAGATATGCAAATATATGAAAAAGTGCTCATTATTCCTAGTAATTAGAGAATTGCAAATTAAAACCACCCTAAGATTTCATCTAACTCCAATTAGAATGTCTATTATCAAGAACACAAGCAATAATAAGTGTTGGCGTGGATGTGGGGGAAAAGGCACACTCATACATTGCTGGTGAAGTTGCAAATTGGTGCAGCCACTCTGGAAAGCAGTATGGAGATTCCTCAGAAAGCTTGGAACGGACCCACCATTTGACCCAGCTGTCCCACTCCTTGGTTTATACCCAAAGGTCTTAAAATCAGCATACTACAGTGATGTGGTCACATCAACGTTCATAGCAGCTCAATTCACAATAGCTAGAATGTGGAACCAACCTAGATGCCCTTCAGCTGATGAATGGATAAAGAAAGTGTGGTATATATACACAATGAAATATTGCTCAGCCGTAAAGAATAATAAAACTATGGCATTTGCTGGTAAATGGATGAAGTTGGAAAATATCATGCTAAATGAAATAGGCCAAGCCCAATAAACCAAAGGCCAGACGTTTTCTCTGATAAGTACATGACAGTATATAACGTTGGGAGGTGGCGGTGGGAGGAGAAGAGTGAAGGAAATTTTGGATGGTGTAGAGGAAAAAGGGACAGGATGGATGGGGAGGGAAAAAACAGTAGAATGAAACAGTATTACCCTATATATATGTATGATTACATGAATGGTGTGAATATACATTGTGTACAACCACAGAAATCACGACAGACACCACTGAGATACATAGTGTAATGAGAAGCTACTTTGAAAATCTGTATTCCAACAAAATAGAATCTACTGAAGACATTGACAAATTTCTAGAGACATATGTTCCTCCCAAACTGAACCAGGAGGACACACAATTTAAACAGATGAATATCAAGCAATGAAATAGAAGAAGCCATTAAAAACCTACCATCCACAGAAATCCCAGGACCAGATGGATTCTCAGCCGAGTTCTACAAGACCTTCAAAGAAGATCTCATTCCAATACTTCTCAAAGTATTCCAGGAAATAGAAAAAGAGGGTACCCTACCGAACTCATTCTATAAAGCTAATATCACTCTCATATCCAAACCAGGCAAAGACACATCAAGGAAAGAAAATTTTAGACCAATATCCTTGATGAATATAGATGCAAAGATCCTTAACAAAATATTGGCAAACTGTATCCAAAAGCATATTAAGAAAATCGTGCACCACAATCAAGTGGGGTTCATCCCTGGAATGCAAGGATGGTTTAACATGCGTAAATCAATAAACGTAATCCATCATGTCAATAGACTTAAGGATAAGAATCATATGGTTATTTCATCTGATGCAGAATAAGCATTTGACAATATACAACACCTCTTCATGCTGAAAACACTAGAAAAAATAGGGATAGTAGGAACATACCTGAACACTGTAAAGGCTATTTATGCTAAGCCCATGGCCAGCATCATTCTTAATAGAGAAAAACTGAAACCATTTCCTTTAAAAACGGAAACAAGACAGAGATGTCCTCTTTCACCACTTCTATTCAACATTGTTCTCAAAACTCTAGCCAGAGCAATTAGGCAGACTAAAGAAATTAAAGGGATACGAATAGGAAAAGAGGAACTTAGGCTGTTACTATTTGCTGATGACATGATTCTATATTTAGAGGATCCAAAAAAACTCCTCCAGAAAACTTCTAGACCTCATCAATGAATTCAGCAAAATAGCAGGCTATAAAATCAACACACATAAATCTAAAGCATTTTTAAACGCAAGTGATGAAACAGTTGAAAGGGAAATGAGGAAAACAACTCCATTTGCAATAGCCTCAAAAAAAAAAAAAAAAAAAAAAAAAAAAACCTGGGTATCAATCTAACCAAAGAGGTAAAAGATCTCTACAATGAAAACTACAAAACATTGAAGAAAGAAACTGAGGAAGGCCTTAGAAGATGGAAAGATCTCCCATGTTCTTGGATAGGCAGAATTAATATTGTCAAAATGGCCATACTACCAAAAGTGCTATACAGATTCAATGCAATTCCAATTAAAATCCCAATGACGTACCTCACAGAAATGGAGCAAGCAATCATGAAATTCATCTGGAAGAATAAGAAACCCAGAATAGCTAAAGCAGTTCTTAGCAGGAAGAATGAAACAGGGGATATCGCAAAAGCAATAGTAACAAAAACAGCATGGTATTGGCACCAAAATAGACAGGTAGATCAGTGGTACAGAATAGAGGACACGGACACAAACCCAAATAAATACAATTTTCTCATACTAGACAAAGGTGCCAAAAATATGCAATGGAGAAAAGATAGCCTCTTCAACAAATGGTGCTGGGAAAACTGGAAATCCATATGCAACAGAATGAAACTAAACCCCTCTCTCTCACCCTGCACAAAACTCAACTCACAATGTATCAAGGACCTTGAAATCAGACCAGAGACCCTGCATCTTATAGAAGAAAAAGTAGGTCCACATCTTCACCTTGTTGGCTTAGGATCAGACTTCCTTAATAGGACTCCCCTAGCACAAGAAATAAAAGCAAGAATCAATAACTGGGATAGATTCAAACTAAATAGCTTTCTCTCAGCAAAGGAAACTATCAGCAATGCGAAGAGAGACCCTACAGAATGGGAGAATATCTTTGCCACTCATACTTCAGATAGAGCACTAATTTCCAGAATATATAAAGAACTCAAATAACTCTACACCAAGAATACAAATAAGTCAATCAACAAATGGACCAAGGATATGAGCAGACATTTCACAGAAGATGATTTACAAGCAATCAACAAACATGAAAAAATGTTCAACATCTTTAGTAATAAGAGATGCAAATGAAAACTACACTAAGATTCCATCTCACCCCAATTAGAATGGCGATTATCAAGAATACAAGCAACAATAGGTGTTGGAGAGGATGTGGGGAAAAAGGTACACTCATACATTGCTGGTGGGGTTGCAAATTAGTGCAGCCACTCTGGAAAGCAGTGTGGAGATTCCTTAGAAAACTTGGAATGGACCCACCATTTGACCCAGCTATTCCACTTCTTGTTCTATACCCAAAGGACTTAAAATCAGCATACTACAGAGATAAAGCCACATCAATGGTCATAGCTGCTCAATTCACAATAGCCAGACTGTGGAACCAACCTAGATGCCCTTCAATTAATGAATGAATAAAAAAACTGTGGTATATATGTACAATGGAATATTATTCAGCTATAAAGAATAATAAAATTATGGCATTTGCAGGCAAATGGATGAAATTGGAGAATATCATGCTGAGATAAGCCAATCTCAAAAATCCAAAAGAGGAATGATCTTACTGATAAGCAGATGATGACACATAATGTGGGGTTGGAGGGTGACAAGAATGTAGGAAGGAGGGACTGTATAGAGGGAAAAGAGTGGGAGGGGTAAGGTTGAAGGAAAAAATAACAGAATGAATCAAACATCATTATCCTATGTATATGTATGACTATGAAATGGTATGCTGTTACTCCATGTACAAACAACATGTATCTCATTTGTTTACAATAAAAAATTTTAAAAAAGAAATAATTTTAATTGAATCAGTACATACATCTTTTGCAGTATTTTGGAAAGCTGATGAGGTTCATTTTAGTTGAACATATTTGTAACTCAGAATTTACACATAAAAAATAATAGTTTATATGGTTCAATATTTATTTATGTGCTTTGTGATAAACTCTGCGAGGGAGGATAGAGATAGAGGAGAAGAGGATCCTAGGGAAACCCTGTGGAAAATCAGAATCCCAGGCCTGGGGGGTATGTAGTGGGGTGGGGATCAGTAGAGGAGACTGAGAAGATGGAGGAGAGAACCAGCCGAGAGCTCCTCCTGAGACTTTATGAAGAGTTCCCCATTTAAAACCCTTCCCAGCTCTCAGGTATTTTTGCATAATCTAAATTTTACAGGTGGTTAAACTAAGACCTTGAGTGCACTAAACAACATCGCTTCACGCAGGAAGTAGGAAATAGTGGCGCTTAATATGAAGTCCGGCAGTCAGCTTCCAGATTCCCCCATGCTCAACCCCTGCTTGCCTGCCAAGATTAAAGTCTCACTTAAAAACAAATGTGATGATTTACTTTATGTAACATCACCATAGTGGGTGCATGATTTCCATCCTGTGTTTTATCCTTGTTCTTAACCAAAAGTCTGTGGAAGCCATCAGTAGAGGTTTAAGATATTGACAAAAAGCTTATAGACTTGGATTATTGGGTTTATAGACTCATGTGAAACTCATGACCTGCCTTTGGGAATCTGGTCCAACTTTGTCATCTTCCTTGTGGAAGAAAACAGAAGCCCTAGTTGTTGAGGGACTTACTCAGGACATCACTGGCACTTGAGCCTGGGGGTCTCTTGCCTTCAAGGTCAGCGTGTGTTCAGTAGTACTGTGATGTCCTTGGAGTGCATATTTATATGGATAGTGTTATAAATGAAAGCTAGGTGTCTAGTTGAAACAAGAACACAAGATGCTAAAATGACCTTATCAAGATCAAGGATAACCTCCAGGTAGCCACACCTGGTGTCTTCATCTGCCTTGGCCTCTCTGCAGGAATTAGGATTACACTCTTGCTTGGTTTCCTTCTCCCTCTTGACTCTTCCTTCTCAGACTCTTGTGCTGGTTCCTCCACTCTTTACCTGATGTGGGATGTTGAGATTCCATAGGGTTCACTAGTAGATCCTTTCCTGCATCTTTGTGCTCTCCTTGCGAACTTACCATTTTAATTTTTAGATTTTTTTTTTTTGTTCTTTGTAGTTATACATGACAGTAGGATGTGTTTTGAAAGCTTACCTTTTTCTTTTTGAGGCTAACTCATCTTTATGTCAGTGACTCTTAGTATCTCTAATACATACTTGTTGAAGATTCAGATTCATGTGTCCAGCTAGTTATGAATGTCTTCCAGACATTGAGAACTTAGCATGCCAAATGGAACTTTCTCCAGGCCTTTCTGGATCTGTCATGGCAGCTTACCCCTCCTAGATCCATCACATTCTTCTGCTCACTCATTGTCAGCACCAACTGGGAATTACTCACAGCAGTAGATGGCATTATCTGGAGAGTTTCTTGTGTGCCAGGTACTGCCTGAGAAGTATTGCATGAATTAACATAAAGTTATCTGTTTAGTCCTAACAATAGAAATATGAGGTTGATAATAATAGTAATGATAATGATAATTGGTTATGTAGCTCCTAGTGTGCACCAGGCACTGTTTTATTTTTTATAATTTTCTGTATCTTTAAAAAAAAATCTTTTTAGTTGTCAGTGGATCTTTTATTTTATTTATATGCGGTGTTAAGTATAGAACCCTGGGCTTCACAAATGCCAGGCAAGCGCTCTACCATTGAGCTACAACTCCAGCCCCCAGGCACTGTTTTAAACATGTTATAAATACTCATGCATAGAATTCTCACAACAAATCCACAAGGTAGATACTGTTATTTATTATCCATAAACACGTAAGGAAACTGAAGCGCACAGAGATTCTGTTTTTCAGCCAGTGAATGTCGTGGCTGGGAATATAACCCTGGCAGGGCCTGAGTGTGCCATTGCTATGTACTGTGATTATTCACATTTTACAGACAAAGCGGTGATCCTGCCCTTTCCTCTTCCACATCTAGTTCATCGATGTTCTGTTGATTCTAACTCTTAAATGTACTTCAGGCTGCTCCTGCATCCTGTCTAGGACGTGCCTTTGTTGAGCCAGCATTGGCTCCCACAGCCTCCCGCCTGTTTCCTGCTTTCACTGTCCTCCAGATCTCTTCCACACAGCAGCAGTCCTGAGCCTGCACGGAAGACTGCAGCATGCAGCCTGTCCTTACAGCTGTTCAGTGACTCAGAATAAAGTGTAAGCTCCTTTCTGTGGTCTCCCAAGGCCTCTCCTCATCGCCCCCTTCCCTTTTCTGGTCTTTTCCCATATCCTTACATGTGTTCAAGTCTTTGCTTCCTCTTAGACTATTTATCATCTCCTCCCTGTTGTTGTTCTCCCCATTAGAGGTGGGCTCCCTGAGGGTAGAGCTTGGTGAAGTTGAAAGAGTATGCACAGGTTGAATTTCGGCTGCATTAGAACCTGTTGGAAAATGTGTTCTGAGTCCCCAGAGAGCAGAACCTTCAGTAGACAGTCTCCATCCCTGACCTGGGTGTGCTTGCACCCTTCCTTGCCTTCTTTCCCTTTCTGGAACCCCAGGCTGCAAGAGCCCCAGACACCTGCAGCTGATACTTTGTGGCTCCCCTCCTAGTCCCACCCATCTTCCTCCTGTGCCAGGGGGTACTAATTCTGGAGAGGGAGACCAGTGCTACATAAACCCTGGTGACTTTGACAGTTTTGTAGACAGTAGAAAGAAGTGTCCAGGGGAGGGAGTCTGGGAAGGAGCTGAGCCTCAGAGTGGCCATTCCTTGCTTGTGAGAGGTCACTGGATAAGGCAGCCTTTAGACCTCAATCTGACTCACCAACTCAGATCCTCCTGGCTGTGATTTGCCAGTTGAGCACCAAGCATGGCCACAGCATGACAGTTACGACTTTCTGTAATTCTTTCCCTGCCTGCCCTAACCAACTGCACCTCTGTGTCCCCAGCGATTCTTCTGAAACCACCTAGATCTACAGCAATGCTAATGACAAATTCTTTTACTTTATTCAGTAACCAAACCTTTCATGGTGGGGTGCAGTAAAATGTCTCGTGAAAATTCCCGTAGTAAGCAAAAAGATAAATTTGGGCTAATATTAGTTGAATGCAGTGGTACATGTCTTTAATCCCTGCAATTTGGGAGGCCGAATCAGGAGGATCACAAGTTCAAGGCCAGCCTCAGCAACTTAGTGAGGCCCTAAGCCTCTGTCTCAAAATAAAAAATAAAAGGGCAAGGAATGTAGTTCAGTGACAAAGTACCCCTGGGTTCAGTCTCTGATTAAAAAAAAAAAAAACAAAAAAACAAGGGTGGAGCTCATATTAGTTAACAGGCAATAACTGTTAAGTCTTAATAAGTTCTTATTTGAAAGTAAATCATCAGGTTATTTAAGACCCTGTGAATTCCAAAGAAGTGTCATTCTGTGAGAATACTGAGTGAGGGTGGGCCCCTGCTGTGAGATGTAGAAGTGTGTACTTCACACGTACTTTCCACATTGGAGCACGTTATCTCTTAGTGAAGTGATGATTGCAGTAAACTAGGGAAACCAACATGTTCTTAGTTGACAATGGAAGGGTAAATGTGACCCCGGTTAATGGCTACTTCAATTTTCTCTGGTCTTGAGCTCATAATTTATAGAGGTAACAATAAATCACTCTAGATGGTCCCCAGTTGGTATCTCTCTGCCACAAATCCCTTCCTCCAGCACTTTCTGTGACTGGAGCAGTTGGGAAGCACTGGTACAAAGCACACTTCTTCCTTGGGAGGCCTACCAGTGTGTTTCTTTTTCTTTCTCTGAGATGGGGTTTTTCTGAGTTGCGCAGGCTGGCCCTGAACTCCTGGGCTCAAGTGATCCTCCTGCATGTACGTGAAGACTTGAGCAGCATTATCTGTAGATTAATTGGGAAAGTTTATATTAGGGCACCCACAGTCAGGGGTTAGTCTTGGCCACACTAGCAAGTAACAGTGCCTGCCTATTACTTTTCCAGCCCTTGGGAGAGAGAACTCAGTATTTGTTGTCTGAGTAGGTGTCTTCTCTCTAGTGTGACATGAGGCTTGATTACTCTTTTTGGTGGCCTGGAGTATAACTTTTTGCTTTTTTTTGTTGCTCTGCACCCTAAATATCAGATCTTAATATTAGAACATTTTGGGATGATTCTTGAACTATGGAGATACCTTGAAAAGTATTCCATCCTGTAACAGACTCAGGTGTGTGTTTGTAACAGAAATTTCTTTTCTTTTCGTGGCAAGAGTAATTTTTCGTGGTCTTTCTGCACCATCCCGAGCTTGACTCAAGGCAACTGTTTTCCTCACTCAGAGACCAGCACATCAGTCCCCATTCCCTGGTTCCTGGAATTCCCTCCCCTGCTTAGATGCTGTGGCCTGCTGTAGCAGAGCCAGGCTCAGTGGGTGCTGGGCCTCTTTGGAGGACACAGGTGAATGCAGGCTTCTTTTCTCTTATACTGAGCACATCATTACAAATTCAGTGACAGAGCTTCAAGGGATCTTAAATCTGATGCTTGTCATACTGTCTCTTTGTTTTAGATGAAGTATTGGGGAAAAGTAGGGTCATTGTTTCCACAGCTCCTTAGAACTTGTCTCCACGGCTCCTGTCACTACAGTGTAGTAGAGCGTGCTGGGGTAATAATAGAAGAAAGAACAAATCTAGTACTGTATCATTAGTGTAGTACATTTTTGAGGATTTAGAAGAGAAACAGAAGAAAATACAGTTTTCATTCATATGCTTTAAATATAAAATGATCCAGTATTTCTCAAAAGATGTTTTTATCATTAGAGCTTTTAAAAGATTGTCTTTGTGCTTATGTTTATCAAATTGATTAAGATGTTTAGTTTTATTTATTTTTGTGCCCTGAGGCTTTTACTTGTATGTATATATCACATCTCTAGAAATAAAGACTCCCAAGATTTTCTCTCCTGTAGTTTTTGTCTTGCTGCTTCTTTGTCCGTGATGCAGCTGAGGTCAGTACAGTGAAATGAAATTAACAGGTAATTACAGATTGTTCTGCTATTTTTTTGAGTTGTACATACTATCTGTGGCTTATCACTTCAGACCTGTTTAGCCTGCCTGTGAGGTTCACAGCAGTTTTCCTAACTCTGTGATCGTCTGTGATTTAAAATTTGCCAGTGTAACCATGCTTTATTGTCACAGTGAGAATCTGCTCAGTGGCTTTGGAGTGTGGCCCACCAAGAAGCTGGTGTCACCTCTCTTCTCAGCATTGTTGATGTTTTGGGAAAGTGTTGGCCAGGGTGTGTGTGTTTGCACCATCATGGTGGCATGGAAAGATGACAGAAAGACTGAAATGCTTAATTTTAAATACATATGCTTAGCTCTTTCCTAGAAAAAGGTGAATGTTAAGTTTGATAATTTGTCTAATTTAATTTGAGAACATTTTTATATCATGGATTTAGAAAATTAGTTCCTCTGATAAACTGTGAGATTCCGCGCCCCCCCCCCCCCATACTGGGAATTGAACCCACATTACCACTGAGCTATCACTGAGCTATATATCCCCAGCCCTATTTTAAAAAAAGTTTTGAGACAGTGTCTCCCTAAGTTGTCCAGGCTGGCCTTGAACTTGTGATCTTCCTGCCTCAGCCTCCCAAGTACCTGTGATTACAGTTTGTGCCAGTGCATCTTGTTAGATTTATTTTTCTTCTTGATAATTTTACCAATTTTATTATTTTTTAAATTTTATTTTAAAAATAGATTTCAGCAAGTATTCTTCTGGAGAGCCTCTTATGTAGGGCACTATAGTAATACTGATGAGAGTGAGGAGATTGAGATATATCACTGCTTCTGTGTATAGAGAGATTGACTGGGTGAAGTTAGCATCACTTTACATAGCCTTCCTGGGGACCTGGAATACTTACTGGCCATAGTTTTTTGATAATGTTCTAAATTAATAATTAGATAATGTGAAATACTTATTCAGAATTTCAGTCAATATCTGCTTTCTACCGTCTAGTTAAACATTAAAACACACTTAAATGTACATGGAAACTGTATTAGTACTTATCCATGATTGTGGCTCAAGTATGAAAGCAGGTATGTTCTTTTCCTTTCACCTCTGTGTTCTGGTATTAATATCATGGGAAGATTATATCAAGTTTGGTACTAATATGTTTAGAATATACTTTCTAGGTTAAGTTTATATCAGTATGCATTCATGAGGAAAGTCTTTAACACGTGGCTAAGTCATACAAAAATTGATTCAATTTAGATAATTAAAAAAAAAAAGTGAATCTTCTCTTCCCAGTCCACTATTTTGACAATAGTCTTATTTCCCCCTTAGTGGGAAAGTGTCAAGGCCTATCTCTCCTCCTCCCACTGATACACAGGGCCTCATGCCTGTTCCTGAGACAGAGGCAGACCCATTCATTCTCTCATAAGAAGTCCTCAGAGCAGCCGACAGCTGTGGACACTTGACACTTATTTGGAATCTAGCCTGCAAACCTCTCTGCCTGTCTGCAAAGTCATTCCCTAAACCAGAGTGGTGTTATTTCAAAAAGACGTGAAAGGAGGTGATGCTTCTTTATGAACAGCATTAACCACATAGCTGGCTATGAGGATGTGTCATGGTCTGTGTGAAAGTGACTTTCTTAGTAACTGGGTGTTTTAGTCAGCTTTTTCCCTGCTGTGACTGAATGACACACCCAGCACAACTGTAAAGCAGGAAGAGATTTGAGGGCTCATGGTTTCTGAAGTCTTAGTCCATAGAGAGCCGGCTCCATTCCTTGTGGCTCCATGTGAAGCTAAACATCACCACTGGAGAAGGTGGCGAGGGCAGCAGTTCACATCATGGTGATTGGGAATCCGATTTACTCTCCAGACAATATATACCCCTTAGCCACGCCCCAATTCCTACTTCCTCCAGCCACACCTACCACTTAGTTAATCCCGCCTGGGATTAATTGACTGATTGGATTCCGACTCTTACACCCCAGTCATTTCTCCTCTGAACCTTCCTGCATTGTCTCACATGTGAGCCTTTGGGGGACACTTCACATCTAAACCATAACACTGGGGAGTCAAAATTGACAGTTTGGTAAGCAAATAAATTGGGTGTTTCTCATATATTCTGTTTTATTTATCAATGTGTTTATTGTTGAGAGTTGGGTCTTGGTGTGAATTTTAATTAGAACCTTAGTGTAACATGATCTTACTGTGGTAGCAAGACCAAAGTAATATTGAATACGTGTAAAGAAAGGAAGTCTTACACATTATCAAATGAATAATTGAACCATAGTAAGTATATGATACTGTGCTCTTAATGTCATTTTATCTTTTTTATTGTTTTTGAAATTCATTGTTTTCAACTGCTCATTTAGTATTTCCTTGCTGATTATTTAAAGTGAACTTCTTGGGCTGGGTTTGTGGCTCAGTGGTAGAGCGCTTTCCTAGCATGTGTGAGGTACTGGATTTGATTCTCATTACCACATATAAATAAGTAAATGTCCATTGACAACTTTAAAAAAAGAATACTGGTAAAAGTTTAAAAAAATAAGTAAGATGAATTTTGTTTCTCTTCACCAGGCATCCATTTTCTGTTAAGAAGTGGTATTCTGAATATAGATTTTAGTTTAATTATGAAGATTGGTTTCCTTTAGAATTCTTCATTGGAATTAAAAACTGCGGCCTGGGCTGTAGCTCAGTGTCAGAGCGCTTGCCTAGCATGGGTGAGGCACTGGGTTTGATTCTCAGCACCACAAGAAATAAATAAATAAATAAAGGTATTTGTCCGTTTACAACTAAAAATATTTTTGAAAAATTAAAAACTGCTTCACAAAAGGAAAACACTGATTAGAAGGATTCCCTGAACAATTTGACTTCCACCCTAAACAAAACCTGCTGTAGTGCTTCTGTACTTATAAAACTGTTGGCTGTGGGGACAAAGCTGAAAACCTGGCTCGTCTTACCACAGTTGGTTGATTAATTGTAGAGAGGGCTTTGTATTTGAGACCCTAACCCAACGCAGGTTTGCAGGAGACGGTCTTACATTCTATGGCAAAGGATATACTCTTACCTTCTGTTATACATGCTGTTTAACTAGCAAGAGAGAAACGTGGGCATTTATCATTGAACTAGAAAGTCAAGGCTGAGTTTTTTTTTTTTTTTTAATTGTAAACAAATGGCATACATGTTGTTTCAGTTTGTACATGGAGTAACAGCATACCATTTGCGTATTCATATATTTACAAGAGTAATGATGTTTGATTCATTCCGTTATTTTTTTCCTTCCTTCCACCCCGCCACCTCTCTTTTCCCTCTATACAGTCCCTCCTTCCTCCATTCTTGCCCACTCCCACCCCCCATTAAGTGTCATCATCTGCTTATCAGTGAGATCATTCCTCTTTTGGATTTTTGAGATTGGCTTATCTCACTTAACATGATATTCTCCAATTTCATCCATTTGCCTGCAAATGCCATAATTTTATGATTCTTTATAGCTGAGTAATATTCCATTGTATATATATACCACAGTTTCTTTATCCATTCATCAATTGAAGGGCATCTAGGTTGGTTCCATAGTCTGGCTATTGTGAATTGAGCAGCTATGACCATTGATGTGGCTGTATCTCTGTAGTATGCTGATTTTAAGTCCTTTGGGTATAGGCCGAGGAGTGGAATAGCTGGGTCAAATAGTAGGTCCATTCCAAGTTTTCTAAGGAATCTTCACACTGCTCTCCAGAGTGGCTGCACTAATTTGCAGTCCCACCAGCAATGTATGAGTGTACCTTTCTCCCCACATCCTCTCCAACACCTGTTGTTGCTTGTGTTCTTGATAATCACCATTCTAATTGGGGTGAGATGGAATCTTAGTGTAGTTTTCATTTGCATTTCTCTTATTACTAAAGATGTTGAACATTTTTTCATATGTTTTTTCATATCTGTTGATTGCTTGTACATCTTCTGTGAAGTGTCTGTTCATTTCCTTAGCCCATTTGTTGATTGGGTTATTTGTATTCTTGGTATAGAGTTTTTTGAGTTCTTTATATATTCTGGAAATTAGTGCTCTATCTGAAGTATGAGTGGCAAAGATATTCTCCCACTCTGTAGGCTCTCTCTTCGCATTGCTGATAGTTTCCTTTGCTGAGAGAAAGCTATTTAGTTTGAATCTATCCCATTTATTGATTCTTGCTTTTATTTCTTGTACTATGGGAGTCCTGTTAAGGAAGTCTGATCCTAAGCCAACAAGGTGAAGATGTGGACCTACTTTTTCTTCTATAAGATGCAGGGTCTATGGTCTGATTTCAAGGTCCTTGATACATTTTGAGTTGATTTTTGTGCAGGGTGAGAGAGAGGGGTTTAGTTTCATTCTGTTGCATATGGATTTCCAGTTTTCCCAGCACCATTTGTTGAAGAGGCTATCTTTTCTCCATTGCATATTTTTGGCACCTTTGTCTAGTATGAGAAAATTGTATTTATTTGGATTTGTGTCCATGTCCTCTATTCTGTACCATTGATCTACCTGTCTATTTTGGTGCCAGTACCATGCCATTTTTGTTACTGTTGCTTTGTAGTATAGTTGAAGTTCTGGTATTGCGATACCCCCTGTTTAATTCTTCCTGCTAAGGATTGCTTTAGCTATTCTGGGTTTCTTATTCTTCCAGATGAATTTCATGATTGCTTGCTCTATTTCTGCTAGGTACGTCATTGGGATTTTAATTGGAATTGCATTGAATCTGTATAGCACTTTTGGTAGTATGGCCATTTTGACAATATTAATTCTGCCTATCCAAGAACATGGGAGATCTTTCCATCTTCTAAGGCCTTCCTCAGTTTCTTTCTTCAATGTTTTGTAGTTTTCATTGTAGAGATCTTTTACCTCTTTGGTTAGATTGATGCCCAAGTATATATTTTTTTTTTTTTTTGAGGCTATTGCAAATGGGGTTGTTTTCCTCATTTCCCTTTCAGCTGTTTCGTCACTTGCCTATAAAAATGCTGTAGATTTATGTGTGTTGATTTTATAGCCTGCTATTTTGCTGAATTCATTGATGAGGTCTAGAAGTTTTGTGGAGGAGGTTTTTGGATCCTCTAAATATAGAATCATGTCATCCGCAAATAGTGACAGCTTAAGTTCCTCTTTTCCTATTCGTATCCCTTTAATTTCTTTAGTCTGCCTAATTGCTCTGGCTAGAGTTTTGAGGACAATGTTGAATAGAAGTGGTGAAAGAGTACATCCCTGTCTTGTTCCCGTTTTTAAAGGAAATGGTTTCAGTTTTTCTCCATTAAGAACGATGTTTGCCATGGGCTTAGCATAAATAGCCTTTACAGTGTTCAGGTATGTTCCTACTATCCCTATTTTTTCTAGTGTTTTCAGCATGAAGAGGTGTTGTATATTGTCAAATGCTTATTCTGCGTCAGATGAAATAACCATATGATTCTTATCCTTAAGTCTATTGACATGATGGATTACGTTTATTGATTTACGCATGTTAAACCATTCTTGCATTCCAGGGATGAACCCCACTTGATCATGGTGCACAATTTTCTTAATAAGTTTTTGGATATGGTTTGCCAATATTTTGTTAAGGATCTTTGCATCTATATTCATCAAGGGTATTGATCTAAAATTTTCTTTCCTTGATGTGTCTTTTCCTGGTTTGGGTATGAGGGTGATATTAGCTTCATAGAATGAGTTCGGTAGGGTACCCTCCTTTTCTATTTCCTGGAATACTTTGAGAAGTATTGGAATGAGTTCTTCTTTGAAGGTCTTGTAGAACTCGGTTGAGAATCTGCCTGGTCCTGGGCTTTTCTTGGATGGTAGATTTTTAATGGCTTCTTCTATTTCATTGCTTGATATTGATCTGTTGAAATTGTGTATGTCCTCCTGGTTCAGTTTGGGTGGAGCATATGTCTCTAGAAATTTGTCAATGTCTTCGGTAGATTCTATTTTGTTGGAATACAGATTTTCAAAGTAGCTTCTCATTATGTTGTGTATTTCAGTGGTTTCTGTTGTGATATTTCCTTTTTCATCATGAATTTTAGTAATTTGAGTTTTCTCTCTCCTCTTTGTTAGTGTGGCTGAGGGTTTATCTATTTTTTTTACTTTCTCAACGAATCAACTTTTTGTTTTGTCAATTTTTTGAATAGTTTCTTTTGTTTCAATTTCATTGATTTCAGCTCTGATTTTAATTATTTCCTGTCTTCTACTACTTTTGCTGTTATTCTGTTCTTCTTTTTCTAGGGCTTTGAGCTGTAATGTTAGGTCATTTAATTGTTGACTCTTCATTCTTTTCTGGAATACGCTCCAAGCAATGAATTTTCCTCTTAGTACTGCTTTCATAGTGTCCCAGAGATTTTGATATGTTTTATCATCATTCTCATTGACCTCTAAGAATTTTTTAATCTCCTCCCTGATGTTTTTTGTTATCCATGTTTCATTCAATAGCATATTATTTAGTCTCCAATTCTTGGAGTAATTTCCTTTTTTTATTTTGTTATTGATTTCTACTCTCAGTCCATTGTGATCTGATAGAACACAAGGCAGTATCTCTATTTTTTTGCATTTCCTAAGGGCTGCTTTGTGGCATAACACATGGTCTATTTTCGAGAAGGTTCCATGTACTGCTGAGAAGAAAGTGTATCCGCTCTATATGTCTATTAAGTCTAGGTTATTGATTGTGTTATTGAGTTCTATGGTTTTCTTTGGTTGGATTTTGTTTGGAAGATCTATCTAGTGGTGACAGTGGTGCCTTAAAGTTGCCCAGAATTATTGTGTTGTGGTCTATTGAAATTGAGAAGGGTTTGTTTGATGTACGGGGATGCACCATTGTTTGGGGCATAAATATTTACTATCGTTATGTCTTCCTGATTTATGGTTCCCTTAAGCAGTATGAAATAACATTGGCTTGAAGTCCACTTTATCTGATGTAAGGATGGAAACCCCCGCTTTTTTACTGAGTCCATGTGTGTGGTAGGTTTTTTCCCCATCCTTTCACCTTTAGTCTGTGGATGTCTTTTTCTATGAGATGAGTCTCTTGCAGGCAGCATATTGTTGGGTCTTTCTTTCTAATCCATTCTGCCAGTCTGTGTCTTTTGATTGATGAGTTTAGGCCATTTACGTTCAGGGTTATTATTGAGAAATGATTTGTATTCCCAGTCATTTGGCTTATTTTTGGTTTTTAAGTCAGCCTGGTTTCTCCTTTGAGTGGTTTTTCTCTAAGGTAGTTCCTCCCTTTGCTGACCTCCATTGTTGTTTTTCATTTCCTCCTCATGGAATATTTTGTTGAGAACATTCTGTAGTGCTGGCTTTCTATTTGTAAATTCTTTTAACTTTTGTTTATCATGGAAGGATTTTATTTCATCTTCAAATCTGAAGGTTAGTTTTGCTGGGTACAGGATTCTTGGTTGGCAACCATTTTCTTTCAGAGCTTGAAATATGTTGTTCCAGGCCCTTATAGCTTTTAGAGTCTGGGTTGAGAAGTCGGCTGCTATCGGTATTGGTCTTCCCCTATATGTAATCTGATGCTTTTCTCTTGCGGCCTTCAAAATCCTATCTTTATTTTTAATGTTAGGCATTTTCATTATAATGTGCCTTGGTGTGGATCTGTTGCGATTCTGTGCATTTGGTGTTCTGTAAGCCTCTTGTATTTGAGTTTCCATTTCTTTCTTCAGGTTTGGGATATTTTCTGATACTATTTCATTGAACAGGTTGTTCATTCCTTTGGTTTGTATCTCTGTGCCTTCCTCAATCCCAATAATTCTTAAATTTGGTCTTTTCATGATGTCCCATAGTTCTTGGAGATTCTGTTCATGATTTCTTACCATCTTCTCTGTTTGGGCGACTTTATTTTCAAGATTAAATATTTTGTCTTCATTGTCTGAGGTTCTGTCTTCCAAGTGGTCTAGTCTTTTGGTGATGCTTTCCATTGAGTTTTTTATTTGGTTTATCGTCTCCTTCATTTCAAGAATTTCCGTTTGGTTTTTTTTGAGAATCTCTACCTCTTTGTTGAAATGATCTTTTGCTTCCTGTAGTTGCTCTGTCAGCTTATTGGTGTTATCATTCATTGCCTGCATTTGCTCTCTTAGCTCATCCTTTGCTTCACGAATCAACTTAATCATGTATAATCTGAAGTCCTTTTCTAACATTTCTTCTACCATACTGTCATTGGATTCTATTACTATAGAATCTAGATTTATTTGGATCATTTTCTTCCCTCGTTTTTTCATGTTGTTCATGTATCTTCCCCTCTAGCGCTGCAGATCTGGGGTATTGCAGATTTCCCCCTATAGGCATATCGTGGCCCTATAGGTTTCCAAAACCCTTTCTTTAAGGGGAGATCAATATTAGCAGTGCCCAAATTGAGTTCAAATGTTATCTTCGGTAAAACAAACAGGTTTGCAATAAGGTCTGCAGTTTCTAATGGAGGACAAAGAGGATGCAGAGGTATGTAGAATATGACTGTTAATGGGATAAGAAAAGAATATACAGAAGTTCTAGAAAATAGAAAGGGTGAGAGTGTAATGAAAAGAAATCGGATGTTAGCATGCAAAAAAGGGAGAAAGAGACCTGAGGGAACAGGTAAACAAAAGGAAAAGAAAGCAAGAAAGTAAAGAAATAAAACAAATTTTTTTTTAAAAAGGAGAAAAAAGAAAATCTACTGTATAACAGTCATATACTAATGAAACCTCCCAGTGTTCAGTAGCCTGATGCATGAGAGGTACCTGACAATGAGCTTCAAGCCTCCAGCAGGCGTCTCATGATGGGATTTGCCCCACCCGAAGATCAGAGCTGTGACTTCCAGGATTATCCAGGATGGCCGCTTTGGCTTCGAAATGTGTTGGCAAATGAGGAGCTGCAGCTCAGGGTGTGGACGTCGTCAGCTAGAGGTCCTGGAGACGGGATGCAGTTGTTCCGGCAGGGGTCCTGGGGGTCCAGTGTGTTTGGTGTAGTTGTGGGATCCTGGAGGCCAGGTGCAGTCAGTCAGTCTGGGTTCCCGGTGATAGGGCTCAGTCATTTGGTCTGGGGGTACTGGCAGCAGGGAGTAGTCAGTTGATGTGAGGGCCCCAGGGGCAGGGAGTGATGGGTCGGGCTGAGGGATCCTGGAGATGGGGCTCAGTCAGTCTGGCTGTTGTCTCAAAATGGCGGCAGCCACGTGTAATCAAACCTGCAGGTACTGTGACAGTGAACTTCCAGGCGACAGTAGGCGGCTGGTGCTCCACTGGCGGTCTGCGGTTAGTCTGCTGGCAGCTGTTGGATGATCTGGAGGTGAACCTCGAGCGTTGGGTGATGGATAGGGGTAAGGTAGGCTAAGGCTGAGTTTTATTCATAGTTTCTATACTGCTTAGCACAGTGCCTAGGATGTTAGGCACTTGGATGTTTATATAGTGAATGAGTAGGCAGGTGGATGAATTAATATGTTTAATTGGTCTTTATTATCTTTTTAAATATTTAAAGGATATGGGGGCCTGGGGTTGTGGCTCAGTGATAGAATGCTTGCCTAGCATGTGTGAGGCACTGGGTCCAATCCCCATAAATAAATAAATTAAAGGTATTGTGTCCATCCACAACTAAAAAAAAATTTTTTTAAAAGGATATGAATAACAGCTGTTTTATGTTAAATCTGAAGAAAAAGTCACTTTGTAGACTTTATGCTCCCAATTCTTTGGGCAAATGACTAGGGGAATGGATTGTCATTCCCCAGGTTGTGCTGCCCACCCTGGGTTTATTCTGGGAAGAGTGTCATGAAGACAGGAGAAAGAAACATCTCATTTGTTATCCATGAATTTTATGGTACTGGAGATGTAATTCAGACTCTGGGCTCCCAGGTTGAAGTTAGTGCCTTAATTTCAGCATACAAAACTGGCCTGAGTAGTGAGGTCATTCTTCCTGTTTTGGTTTTCATCTTCCATCAGCCTGAAGGGATGACAGGGACATGTGGTAACACTTCACAGGTAAACAGGGAGGCAGGAAAATGCTTGTTGAGCCTTAGGGCCTTTATCTTGCTTGTTAGCTAGTCTGATCAGTCCTGCTTTTGAGGTTGTGTTCTCTTGTCTGTTCTGTCCATAGCACATTTTGGAGCACATTACCTTATCCCTCAAAAACCTGCTTTCATCAAGTTACCCATTAATGTTAAGTTTTTATTCATGTTTGCTTTCGAAAGCAGTGTGATTCCTGTTTCTGTACTTGTGTTAGATGGTTTAGTCATTATCCTTTATACCACTTCATGGCCCTTTTGTTGTGATTCCTTGGTGAAATTTTTTAAAAAAATCAGTATTAGAAAAACATTTGTCTTTCCTGGATAATTAAGCACTCTCCTTAAAATTTATGTAAGCCATCTGGTAGTAAAATTTATGTAAGCCATCTTGATTCTTTTCCCGATAGCAAGTACACTTAAGGCCGAGTTTTTTATGCTTAGTGTTGATTTTTGTTTTTATACTAGGTATTGAACCCAGTGGTGCTTAATCACTTAGCCACATCCCAGCCCTTCTTATATTTAATTTTGAGACAGACTAAGTTGCTTAAGGGCCTTGCTGACTTAGTGTTGATATTTTTGCTGCCTTTTTTTTTTTTTAATATCATTTAGTTGTAGCTGGACACGATATCTTTGTTTATACATTTATTTTCTTGTTCTGAGGCTTGAACCCAGTGCCTCACACATGGGAGGCAATTGCTCTACTACTGAGCTACATACAACCCCAGCCCTGACTTTTTTCTTTTTAAGAGTTATAGTGTTTCTTTTGTTTTGTATGTACTTTTAATAAAGTACTTTGAATTCTTCTTATAAAGAGTTTTTAATAGATTGATTTAAATAAGAGTGCATTAATTATTTACTAAGTATTTGCTTTGGGTTTATGCTTATTCTTAACTTTTCCACACTAACTCCCATTGATGTTTCTTTCTTATTTAGTCCTGGGCCAAGCTGCGTATCTCCAAATTTAGGTGCACAAATACTATTTTATTTAAGATCTTTAAGATCATGGTATATAAACTTTAAGGAAATAGAACTTATAAAAGAAATAGTTCTTCTAAAAGCTAAATTTTCAAACAGTGAATATGAATCCCCTCTGAGAACCTGGATGATATAAATTATTGTCTGAGTCCCAGATTCATGTTCATTACATCCAGCTATGATCATAGCCCTTAATTGAAGTGTGGCATAAGGGAAGATTTGGGTCATTTTCCTTTTTCTTGGTTCTCAGTGTCTACTCTTTGGTTAGAGGTTAGTGTTTTCTTGGAAGACCAGCTACCAGATTGAAATTCTGTAATTTTCTCATGTTATTTCTGCATCTTCCTGGGACCCATGGTGATGGTGAGTCAGCAGAATTTTCCAGGACCCCTCATTTTTGTCAGTGTCATCCTAAGGGCACCTGTGGAAGTGATCCTGCAGGGCAGCACATGCTCGCCTTCTGGTGGATCCCATTTCATGTCTGTGTTTAGGATTCTCTTCGTTATTTCATATAGAGAACATTGTGTTAAATGAACATCTAAAGAGATTATACGTCTGTAAGTGCTGAGACACAGCAGTGTGACAATGACAGGGGTATGACTGCAGGTTCCTTTTTAAAAAAACATTGTGTCTGTGTGTGTGTATGTGTTTAGTTGTACATGGACACGATACCTTTGTTTTATTTATTTATATGTGGTGCTGAGAATCGAACCCAGTGCCTGATGTGTTCTAAGCACGCTCTACCACTGAGCTGTAGCCCCAGTCCCTTGACCGTGGATTCTTATCCTGTTTCTTTGAGCCTCATTTTGTCCGTTTGTAACTATCTTCTACAGGTGTTATTATTACAATAAAATAATGTAATTTTTAAAAAATCCTGAAGCATTATGCCTGGCTATATTCAGTAGTAATTCCTTCAAAATAATAAATATTTCCAAGCCATCAGTGGTTGTCCACTAGTTTCTCTAATTCGTGTAACAAATTTCCTGTGTAAGATGCTCTGCATTTGATGAATTTACAGTAGCATGGCGCAGTGATAATTTGTTTCTAGTTATGGAACCTCTACTTCATTCATCTCTTTTCCCTGTGTTGAGTCTTCCTGTGTGTTCTCTTTTGCTTGTATTTGATTTAACTTACATGTTTGTGCTTGTGCATATTTTTGGTGATTTACATATAAAAGTGATAATGCCATATTTAAAAATTATTAATTATTTTTATTATTTTTTAAATAGTGTTGGGGATTCTACTCTGGGTCTTGTGTGTGCTAAGCACTTACTCTACCACCACGAGTTACATTCCTGGTTGCAGTTCTGTACTCTTGAACTATCATCTTTATTGGTGAACTTACCAGTAAAAATAACCATTATATTCATTTACCCTTCAAAAACTACTAAAGTTCAGACTAGTCTCTTTGTCATTAGGAAATGAACTCCTGCCTTTTGTCTTCTGACCTGCCTGCAGATCTTTTCTTGCAGTTCTGGGTCCCTCCCCGTACCCTGTTCTCGCCTCACTCTCCTGTTGGCTTTGGCTTCCTGTATTACTCCTCTCCTGTTCTTTGACTGCTTAACTGGTTTCAGCTCGTGCTTAATGTCTCAGGGTATGTTTTTCAAACCAGGTTGTAAGTTGAAAAGTGGACGCCTCCTGAGAATGAAGCTAGCAAAATAATCCGGAAAACTTCTTGCTATCAACACTTAGAAATACTGGAAAGGACAGAACAAACATCCTTTTAAAAATCTTTATCATGGGGCTGGCACTGGGGCTGGAGCTGGGACTGGAGCTGGGGCTAGATCTGAGGCTCAGTGACAGAGCACTTGCCTCACATGCATGGGGCACTGGGTTCGATCCTCAGCATCACATACATAAATAAAATAAACAAAATGAAGATATTGTGCCCATCTACAACTACAAAAAAAATTAATCTTTATCATAAGAAATGAGAGAAATCCAGAGGTGGAGAAAAAGAGAAAGAAGATTAAGTGTTCCTGAGAGAAGAGGGAAGTGAGGCAGAGAGAGAGTCTGAAACCACTGTGGGTGTGAAGCCCTGGGGGCTGGGCCTGGGTCTCAGTGAGGCCAGGCAGAGGTGAGGCTGCCAAGCAGAAAGCCAAAGGGAGCAGGCTGCTTCTTAGGTTAAGAGACTTCTCTTTTGCTTTAAAGGATGTCTCTTTTGAGACTCCTGGGTTTGGGATTTGAGTTTATGCTACTTGTGTGTTCTAGAAAATCCCAAGCTCTGAAATCAGTTGTTTTAGTTTAGGATCTTTATGGTGGAGAGCACCCCTGCAATGATTAGGAAAGACACAAAATGAAAATATTTTATTACAGATTGGAGGGTGAGGGCTGATACACGGCAGGCCTAGGGGTCAAAGACAGAGGTCAGAGAGCACTTGGAGAGAGGCAGACAGACACATACCCCTCAACCGACTTCTGGGCCAACACCTTTATTGGGTCCAGGGCATTATCCAGTCAGATTTTCTGAAGGGAGGGAATTTTAATTGGTGGGTTTAAAGTAAGTAGGCATAAGTATGAGGGGGTCCACTGTGACTGAGAGGTTGTCACTGCAGCATATCTGCATAGTCCATGAGGGATGTGAGGGCTGGTGGAGTCCATCAGGTCGACAATCTAGCTGTCTTACAGGAAGGTGGTCCCCAGGAGGAAGGTGTTTAAAGCAGATTTCTGGATTGACCTCGCTGAGGAACTAGGAGTAGGTATAGAACTGGAAGCTTGTCAAAGGTGCCAGCCTGATTCTTGTGTGAGAAATTCCAGCTTCTATTTAAAATGGATTCTAAGGCAACCTAAAATTATAAATGTGCACTGCAGTAATCATAGTGCTGCTGAGTTGGAAGCACCCAGGGGTGTTGGCAGATATAAATGCAGACTCTTTTGGAAGAGTGCCATCTTCAACCCACTGATGAAAAGCTCTTAAATAGGAGCTGGCCATAAAAGCGTTACTAGATGTGTAAGGAAACGAGGCATCATGGATGAGAATCAGTGGTCATTTGTGATGTGCCATTTGTTTATTCATTCATTTCTAAAGTGTGTGCTGGTCACTCATAATGTACTAGATTCTATTGTCCGTGCTGGAGTTCCAGCAAAACATCATGCAGGGAAACGAGTACTGGGATATTGACAAGAGGGTTTGATATATTTGGCCTGGAGTCCTGCTTGCTTCAGGGATCTGAGTCATTGCCAGAAAACTCTAGGGTTTTCTGGTGCCAGTTTGAAAAACACTGATTTATATTAGTCCCTTTATTTTACAGATGAAAGTACTGAGACGACAATGGTTAAGTAGATTTCATAAGGTAGGAACTTCAGTTTCCTTGTCCATATAGAGCAGGGATAATATGTCTCATAGGGGTGTTGTGAATAAGATAGGTTAAGAGGTACATCAGCTGTCACCAATTTATCTCTTCTTTCTCCATCCCCCTTAATAGTCCCAGGTAGAATGAGGACTCAGTTCTCCCACTCTCCAAGCTGAATGCTTTTCTCTTCCTGGTACCATTCCTTGCGATCTTTGCTTGTTCAAACCCAAGCAGTCATGCACTTTTACTGTTCATTGTTTGATTTGTTCACGTTAGTTTTGCCTTTATAACAAATTGCGAACAACTAGTTCAGGGACTAGATGTTGTGTTTTTATATTAACTTGATGTTACCTAGTCTTGGACTGGTCACTTGGTAGATGTTTTGTGGTATTTGTTTATTATTGTTTGATTAAGCATAGCTTTGCCATTGTAATGAGAAAATGAAAATATTTTTGCTGGCTCTTTATGGTGCAGACATCTGTATTCTGTTCTCGGTCCCGGGTTCCTTCAGTGATTCTTACCTTCCTGCTGCAGTTCGACTCACAGTCCAGGCATGCTTTCATTCTGGACCAGGTCCCTTTGTCAGTGCTGCTCGCCACAGATGGTGTGTGTGCTGGAAAATGTTGAATAGTCAACAACCACTTTGTGTAGTTCTAAAGCTCATTAGAATTGGTGATGCTGGTCCTACAGTTACCTTGGTTTTCCTGCTGCTGTGCCAGCCTATGTGGACAGTGTGGACATGCTGTCTGTGTCTGCCCAGCCCATCTGTTGACTGAGGGTCAGGCCTTTCTGCTTACTCTCCAAACCAGGAAGAGGTGACTTGGAACTCATCCCTCCCATAGAACCCAGCTGTGGCTGGGCTGCAGCCAGGGCTCTGTTTGTTGGCTGGCTGCTTTTCAGCTATCCATTCGAGTCCTTTCTATATGAAAAACAAAATATTTTTGTAAGAAAAAAAAATAGCAGCAGATGTGAAAACAGATTTACTCATCATGATGTAAATTGGTGTTTTGTTTTCATTTTAGTTTAACAATATGTAGGTATTCATGAAAATATTTGGCTGTAAAAATTAGGAAAATTACAAACTACTGTTATCTGTTACAATCCATTTAATTAAGTTTATTTGGAAAAAATCTTCAAATTGTAAGTTAAAAATTACATTTATGTTAAACTTTAAAATTCAAAATAATAATCCAAAAGATATTTTAATTAGATTTACCTTAATTCATTGTCCCTTTTTTTGTAAATGTATAATAATTTTCAGGAATATGGAATTTAGTAGTAGGAACAATGTGAAGTTGTTTTGCTGTCTTTTATATCCTGTGATAGTTATGTCTACATTCCTCTTAGTAAACTATATCTCCTGTGTAGAAAAGAAGATAATTTTTTTTTTTACTACAGCTAGTGTGTTTATTCTTGCTAGTTTGAATTTTCTCCATTACTGTGTGTTCATGCAGAGACCTTCTTGCTAGTGTTGACTGTACATTTCAGTGTGCCTGTAGAGTCTACACACTGTAGCCACCAGACATTTTGCATGAATCTGGAATGCTTTTAGTTACTTGGAACTCTTCAATTGTGATAGTATTTATTAAGATGTATTTTATTAAATAATCATGTTCGATGTATTTACTATAGTGATTTGGATGACTAGAACTTAGCTTTTTAAGAGCCCATGATTTTTATTGCAGTTCCTTTCGTTTATAATTAGAGAATTATAATTACACATAATATTTGGGTTCCTTTTGACAAAGTTATACATCCAAGAAATTTTGATTTTAATCCCCTTCCACCCTCCTTTCCTCCCCTTCTCTCACCCCTTTCTCACTCCTCTGCGGAACTTCGTTTCACGCCTTTGTTTGTTTATTTATTTTTGATTGATATTTTCTACATATACATAAAGGTGAAATTTCCTTTAGTACATTTATATTGTATATAACATGATTTTGTTAAACTGATTTCATAGTTCTTTCCTTTTCCCTTCCTTCCCCTCTCCCTCTCATTTCACCGCCTCCTACTCCACTGATCTTCTCTTTATCTTTATGTTTTCCAGTCCCTTCTCATCACTTTGTTTCCTTTATTTAGCCCTGTCTTCCACAGAGAAAACATACTCCCTTGATTTTCTTTTTTTAGCATTTTTTATAGTTGTTGATGGATATTTATTTTAATATTTATATGTGGTGCTAAGAATTGAACCCAGTGCCTCACACATGCTGGGCAAGCATTCTACCACTAAGTCACAACCCCAGCTCCTCAACCCTTGATTTTCTGAATCTAGCTTATTGCACTTAGTATGATTTTCTCCATTTCCATACCATTTACTGGCAGATTCCATTATTTCATTCTTCTTATGGCTGAGTAAAATGCCATTGTGTATATATGCCACATTTTCTTGATCCATCTACCTACTAATGGGTGTCTGGGTTGGTTCCATAATTTGGCTATTGTGAGTTGTGCTGCTGTAAACATTGTAGTAACTGTATCCCTGTAGTATGCTGTATATTCCTGTAGTTCTTTTGGATAAATACCGAGAAGTGGGATAACCTGGTCATTCCATTCCTAGTGTTTTTTTTTTTTTTTTTTTTTTAAGAATCTCCACATGTACTTCCTTTTAATTAGAAGTTAGTGACTGCCTATCTAAAATCTACGTGTAATTTCTCATTTCATGTCATCTCCTATTATGTGAGGACACACAGTGATGCTTTTGGAAAGGGCTGACATGTTGGGCTTCTTCTACATTTAATGGCCATTCATTCAGCAGATATTTATTGCATTCCCTTTTAGGTCAGTGTGTTCAATGCCTGGCAAACCCCCCCCCCCCCCCCAAAAAAAAAGATATTCCTGTGTATTTATTGCCCTGTGTATTTCATTGCCCATGGCAATGAAAAAACCTTTTCCTGAAGTTTACTAACCTGTAAAAGAATGCAATTTATAATATCGGGGAAGCATTTGTATTCCTATGTAGGGTCTTTCATTTCTAGGGGAGAGTATTTTTAACTACGTGTACAAATAAAAGCACTTTTATCCAATCTAACATACATTTGAATATCTAACATATAAAACTGCTTGCTAGATGTCTTAAGGAACGGGTGTTTAAAAGTTTAAAAGTTCCTATCTTTAAGTAACTCTCAAGTTAGCAGGGGTGATAGGGAGTCAAATACCTATAATGTGGTAGAGGATTGAATGAACAACTTAAGAAAGAGTGAAAAATTTCTTGTGAAGATTAAAAGAAAAGAAGTTCATGGCTAGTAGGGAGACTGGGTTTATGGAATAGTAGTTTTGAGCTGGGTCATGAAAGACTGCTAAACCTTAGTATGAATATTGTAGTCATAGAGATTAGCTTGGGATTTGGTTCAGACAGTAAGCGTACTTTGAAAGGAGTGCAATTTCTATAGAAGACAGAGGTAGTGAGACAAAAAGACCTCCCATAGGTGGCCAGGAGAAGGGTCTTGGAGAAGAAAAGGAGGAAGAGAGAATTGGGAAATCAGATTTCTGACCACAGCTCTTCCTAGCCACAATGACAGTTCCTGAACAGCCCCTAGACACAACCAACCCCCCAGAGGTACTTCTTACTCCAATAGACCATCACCTCCATTTTTTTGCTGATTAAGGCTTAGATATCACTTTTCTCCAAATTTGCTGAAGAAGGCAAAATTGAAATGATCAACCCCCTTTCTAAATCCTATATCCCACTAATCTTCTTTAGGGACAGATCAAACCCATCAAAACACCTAGAGAGCAGACACCTGTTGGCATTCCTCTCTTGGGACCCCTCCCTCTTTGGGAGCTCTGCTTTCTTTCTTTTACTCTAATAAATTCTGTTACTTTGCTCTTGCTCTCACTCTTGTGCCTGCGGATTTCATTTTTCAGATTTGTGAGACAAACTACTCATCTACCCTCTTTGTTCCAGTAGAAGATAATGCTGCAGAAATAGGCGTAGGGCCATTCTGTGAAGGAACCTGAGTGCCAGATTGAGGAGGGTGTCCTCAGGCAGTGAATGAGGTCAAAATGATGATTTTTAAGGTGGCAAATGTTCATATTGCAGCTGTCCTTCAGCCCAAGGCAGAATAGGGGAGTGCCAATTGAGGGAAGGTCATTTGATCTCATGTTGGAAGCATTGAAATTATCAGCTGGTTTAAATTCTGGCAACAATATTTAATATGCTGAAGGACTTTAATTTTAGGCAAGTTGCTTCAAACCTTTCTGAACCTCAGTTTTCTCATCGTGATAAAGGGAATGATGATTCCTTCTTTTACTTGGCCATCATAAATGACATTTGTGAAATATTGTGAAAAATTTGTCCATTCATTTGGGATTTCAGCCGAGGTTGTTTGTTTTCTTTCTTTCCAATCTTACTGTATCTTTATGTCCTTTTTTGACAGTTCTAGTTAGAACTTCCAGTACAGTGTGACGGTGGGTTTCTGATCTGTGCTGGCTGGGATTTTTAGTGCAGCATGATATAGAGACTCTTACCTTGTTTCACTATTGAATATATTTGGTGTACACGGTTGGTAAATATTCCTTATTAGAAAAAAGGAAGTTCTCCTCTTGATTTGAAATTTATAAAAAGTGAATGTTGAAATTTATCAGATACACTCTGTGCTAGTATTATGCTGATCCCTACTGTAATCTTCTAGTGTGAGTTGTAGCTAATAGATTTATTTTATAAATAATAGATAATAGCTTTTCTAATGTTAAATTATTTAAATTTCCCCCAATTTAATCACAATCTGGTATTTATGTCTGATTTTTGTATTGAGGTATAGAATTAGACCTCATAGAATTAGTCATGGCTGTTGCTACTTCTTCTGTTCTCTGGGTGAGTTTGTATAATAACTCACCCAGAGAATGAGAGTATGTGCCATGGGTGATCTCATCAAATGTTTGGTGAGCTTGTCTGTTAAATACATGGTGCGGCTTTCTCTTTGCGGATGGTTTGGAATTACAAGTTCATTTTCTTCAGTGGTTAGGGAACAGTTTGGACTGTTATCTTTAAGTTAGTTTTGTTAGATTATGTTTACTAGGAATTTATCCATTTCCCATTACCAGAATTTCAGCTCAAGTTGTTGGTGTATTATTTTTTTTCTTTATGAGTTTGTCTCTAGTTGTGTCCCCTTGGTGATTTCCGTGTGCTTCTCTCTCTTTATCTATCTTGTCAGAAATTTGTCTATTTTTCTCAAGGAATCAATTTGACTTTGTTTAGCCTGTTATTTTTTCTATTTTTTAAATTCCTGTTTTAATCTTTATTATTTCCTTCATTTACTCTCTTTTGGTCTGCATTATATTTTCCAAACCTCTCATGTTGAACATTTAGCTCCTTAATTTATAGCTTTTTTTTTTTTGAATGTAAACATTTAAGGAAGTGAATTACCTGCAAAATACTGCTCTTACTGTAGCCTACAAGTTTTGATAGAGAACGTTTTAATTAATATTCAGTCTTTTATTTTTGTTTTATTTTTAATGTGTTCCTGGGAATGGAACCCAAGGACTTAAACTTGCTAAGCTCTTGATCATCCACTGAGCTTCGGCACAGTAATTCAGTGTTTTAAACTCTATTTTGCTTTTTTCAATTGACAAGTTATTTAGAAGCATGTTTCTTAAGTTTGTTTATAGTTTTCCAAAATATGAGCTTTTATAGTTTTTATTTTTGTAATTTGAGTTTTTAACTTAATAGTTTCATTTTATTATCTATAATCTGTGTGTCATTTATTCTTGGAAATGTGTTATGACTCACTTTGTGTGGCAATTTTTTATGTGGTAATTTTTGTTAATATATTCCTTAGGTTGGTTTTGCAGCTCAGTGGTAGAGCATTTGCCTAGCATGTGTGAGGCCCTGGGTTCGCTCCTCAGCACTACATATAAATAAATGATAAAATAAAGGTCCATTGACAACTTTAAAAAAAAAAAAAAATATATATATATATATATATTCCTTAGAAGAGTAGACATTCTCTGAATTGGATACAGAATTCTATTCATGTTCAAGACCAAGTTTGTGAATTCTGATATTAACATCCTCTAGACCTTTTCTATTTTTATCTTAACCTTCACTAATTTTATCTCAAAATAATTGAGATGCCTGGTTGAAATCTGCTTTGATGGTGGAAAACTCATTTTTCTCTATCACTTTTTGCTTTGCCAATTTGAAGATTGTTAGGTATTTATCAGTTTTGAGTTATGTTCTACATGAATAGGAGTATTTAAAACTGTAGCTTCCTTTGTTGTGTTTTAACTACTTTTGCCTTAAAATGTATTATGTTCAGCTCTCTTGGCTTTCTTCTGATTTCTGTATTCATGGCGTATATTCTTTTTCTCTTCTCATTTTCATTAACATGATCTTAGGTTTTTGGTATGTCTCTTTAAGAACATTTAACTGTTTTTTTTTCTTTTTAGTAATCTGAATCTTTTAATTGGCAAGTACAGGTCTTCATCCATTAATATATTGTGATTACTGATATATTTGAACTTCTGCCATCCTTTTTGTCTTCATTTATTCTGCCTTTTGTTTCTTTTTTCTCTTTTTGGAGGGTTGATCTGAGTCTACCACCTTCTTCCAGTTTTCCTTCTACAGTGGCTTGGAAGTTGTATACTGTGTTAGTTTTGTTAGGTTGTGTTTACTAGAAATTTATCCATTTCATATCACCAAGGTTTTCAGCTTAAGTTTTAACTTAAGTTTCTAGTCTAAGATAATCAAGTATTAAGTTAATGAGTATTTTAACTACCTTTCTGAAACTGTATTGGCTCTGATCATCCTTCTTTTTGATCATCAAATCATTAATTTTTTTAGTTTTATGTTTTCCCTCCCCAATATTCACAGCTTTGAAATTAAGCACATGTACTAGCAACTGACAGCTTGATTTGAATCCCAACTCTGCTATCTACCAAATGAATAATGGGCAAGATATTTGATATCCCTGTGCCTCAGTGTCCTCATATGTAAAATGGACAATAAAGGGCCTTTTACATGAGATGTATGGTATCTGCAATGCATTTACAACTGTGCCCAGCAGCTTATGGAAGGTGGAATGTTGCTGCTTTTATCACTGTCATTACTGTTTTTTGAACAAAGTTTAATTTTACCAACATGCCTGACCATTTCTTTTTCATATTTTCTTTTTCTTAGACCTTCCTTCTCTTTTTTCCTTTTACCTGAAGATTCTTCAGATGTTATATTTTGAGGTCAGCTGGCTTTAAAATTAGCTTTTGTTTTTTAAAAAAATCTTATTATTTCACTCTCAATGCTTAAGACAGTTTTTCTGGGCTTATAATTTTCTGTTTTTTTTTTTTTTTTTTTTTTTTTGTGATGCTGGGAATCAAACCCACGGCCTTGTGCTTGCAAGGCAAGCACTTTACCGACTAAGCTATCTCCCCAGCCCATAATTTTCTATGTTTTATGCCCAGAATATAATTCTGTATTTTCTCATAGTGTTTGAAGATATTCTTTGCTTGATTTCTGGTTACCAGTGTTGCTACTGAAATGTCTGATCAGCAGAATTGCTATTCTTTTGTAATGATTACTCTTGTGTCTGGTTTCTTCTAAACTGTTCTCTGTGTCTTTTTATGTGATTTTGTTACCAATTGCTGAGGGCTCTTTTGCTCACTTGGAGTAAAAATCAGGAAAAGGCAGCTCCCTTAATGTTACCAGTTCTAAGCCGCACATATGGGGGCTTTCAGACTTCGGCTTAGTGTTGGCCCCTCCTCTGCCGGCAGTGGGGGCTAGCAGGGGCTGGCAGCTCTGCAGAACTCTCAGCCACTAGAGACAGAACTCCCAGCAGTTCTCTGTCACTCTCAGCTGTCCTCAGCCTGGGCTGCTGGCTGCTTTCAGTGATAGCAGCCTTTAGTGCTACCAGCTCAGCCTGCTCTACTTGAGATTGAAACCACAAATAGGCAAAAGGTGACCACCTGAAAGAAGTTTTATTGGAACATACACTACAGCACAGGGGAAGCCATGCATAGACTGTTCCATGAGGATGTGGGAAAGGCTGCTTATATAGACCAAGAGGCAGGTGTGCAGTGTCCAGTTAGCTGCAGATTCTGCTTAGTCCTGACTAGGGGAGGTGCTTTGCAAGGACCAGACTGGGGACAACTGGAGCAGCTCTGGAAGGGTGGGTTCATCCAGAAAGGCTGGGAGACGAGGTCATCCTGGTTCAACCTGGGACCAAAGCTTGCCACAGCCAAAGCAAGATGTCTTGGAGTGACCACAGTTGTCCGATAGAGCTGTGGCTGCCAGTGAGGCATTTTGGGGCAGCCACAGTTGTCAGAGATGGTATAGCAAAAAGTGTATCTTGGAGAGTGTTGGGCCTTTGTCTTCTGTCTGTTTTACTAAAATATGCCCAGGTATGAACTTCTTTTATATTTATCCTACATGGTGTGTATTGGACTTCTTATGTCTTTGAATTTTTCATCACTTCTGGCAAATTCTGTCATGTCTTCAGTTATTTCTTTCCATATTCTCTGTTCTGTCTTTTTATAATTTCATTAGATCTGTCCCCCTTAAAGTGTCTTAAATTCTCTTATATTTCTCTCTCTGTCCTTCTCTACTATAAAAACTCTGATGGACAATTTCTTGAGTTATTCTTATACAGCTTATTAAGTTTCTTCTTTAGTGGATGTCTGACTTGTCTATTACATTTTATTTCAGTAATTAGGTTTTCTATTTATAAAAGTTTTAGTTGGTTCTCTCTCATCATTTTAGATAGTGTCTTGCTTTCTAGTTTCTTTAAACATTTTGAACCTAGTTATTTAAAATTATTTTTTGTTTCTTCTAAATTTATTATTTCTACTACTAATTTACAGTGACTTTTTAAAAATATGTTTATAATTTTTGCCTGTGAATAGATTTTATTTGAACCACATCTGTGAGAATCTTTCAGTCCTAGATTGGGAATGTTTGTATGCAGATAAGATGTGCATTTGCTCTGAGCTGGAACCAAGGGTTTCTCAGATCCTAAAACAAGTTGAACCTCTGAGCTCTGCTCAGTATGTGACTCAGGTTCAATGGCCCCTCTCACAAGATTGGACCAGAGTGTGGTTATTAATAGAGTGAACAACTGTCTGCTAATAGAGTGAACAACTGTCTGTTTGCCCAGGACTGAAGGGTTTACTGGGATGTGGGATTCATGTAATTAACACCAAGACAGTTCTGGGCACACAGTAATGATTGGTCAGCTAGTTCTGATTCCAGTGCTTCTGTCTGCACTTGTTTTCTAGGTGATCTTGGCTTTCTCTTATGTTTGTGTGTATATGCTTTCCTTAAGAGATTTCCCGTATTTCCTTGCAAGTCCAGCAGTTAAAAATTGTTGTAATTTACCCAAGATCTAGTTATTAGCAAGGGTCTGGCCCTCTGAGATCCTGGAAGTGTAAAGTATAGTTTACTCAAGTTAATCATCATTGCACAATGTAATCACTGTGCTTACACAGTACTCTTTTCTCTTTGTCAGCATTTACTGAACTGGTATCCCTTTGTACGTATAGTTTATTCCAGATTTTCCCTTATGAAAATGTTGTGGTGGAAGTTCTTCTACCTAAGTCCTTGCATATTTCCCTATGATAAAATTCTAAAAGTAGAATTGATAAACTGAAAGGTATAGCATTTAATTCTTTTGAATTATATCACCAAATTGCTCTTTCATTTCTTCACACCCTGTGACACTATTATTTCTTTCAATCCTTGTCCTTTTGATAAATGAAATACATTTTCTCTTATAATCAAGGTGCCTGGCTTTTGGTCCTAGTGAGCCCCATGTATGGTGCAACAGTATTTTTTTTTTTGGTGGGGGGTACTGGGGATTGAACTCAGGGGCCCTTAACCACTGAACCATATCGCCAGCCCTTTTTTTGTGTTTTATTTAGAGACAGGGCCTCATTAAGTTGCTGAGGCTGGCATTGAACTCATGATCCTCCTGTCTCAGCCTCCTGAGCCACTGGGATTATAGGCATTTGCCAGTGCTCCTGGTTGGCACAATATAGTATTCTAACATCTAAGTTCAGGTGTAGATACACTGCAAAGTATCTACCTCCCATTCTCTTTCAAAGGAATAATCAAGCTGTTTGTTTTGTAAGCTACATTTCTTCCTTTCTCGGTATAGATAATTAGATGTTCATGCTCTTAGAACTGGCTTGAAATCAGACATGGAAAATAAACAGGGAGTAACTTTCTCTGAAAGTGCACCTCTGTGGCTCTCTGGACGTGGCAGTGGACCTTGGTCTTCTCCCTCAGATTCTTTTACTCATACCAGCCTTCTGAGAGGCCCAGGCTCTGAATGGCTGATCCTGATCTAGTCTGTGTTTACTGTTCCCTCGTCTTTAAAAAGCTGTTGGAGTGCTGTACTATGCTCACTACCTTATTGAACACAGAGTAAGTACAGGGTTCTGTGGAATTTTTAGATGGTGTAAGAAGAGAAGTAAAACATACTGCCTTTAGGAGTTTGCGTTTTAGGATAATTAAATAGAAAAACAGCTCTACCACAAGCAGAGAAGACCCTTCCCATGTGAGTCTGCTCAGGAGTACTGTGTGCTCCATCTAAAGCAGCGTGTGGGGTTCCAAGTGAGACAGAACTTACTGTGAACTGCATCCCTAAAACTTAGGAGTGCAAGCCAATGGGAAAAGTGAGTTGATGCCCCACAATTGCAGTCAGAATGCATCTTTGAGTACTCCTGGGCATAACCAGCTCTGTGTGTATTAAGTTATCTGACCAGCATGTTTTGAGAAGAGGTAAGAAGGATAGCACAGGACACTTGCAGAGTCATTATGTAAGTAGCCCCACAACAAGTGATTCCTAAGATAGTCTCTGCCTTAAAACATGATCATTGCACTGAGACTGTGGCTCAGTGTTGGAGCACTTGCCTCTCACGTGTGAGGCACTGGGTTCGATGTTAACACTACATAAAAAAAATAAAATATAAGGTATTGTGACCATCTACAACTAAAAATATTTTTTAAAAAAATGTGATCATTGAAGGCGAATTCGAACTAGCCTCTAGGCAGCTAACTATTAAAACTGATTAAGAACCAGTTAGAACTGCCTTGGGCTCAGTGGATATTTGTGGGTTCTGGAAAATTCCCCAAGGAAAGGCATGATTAATTAGAGGCAGGTCATTGTAATTGCTTAAAAAAGAAATGCAGAGTTCAGGACGGTTGCAGTTTATGGGCAGCGAGGACAGCAAGGGCGGCCTGGGCTGAGAGACGGCGATGGGACTGTGAAGTCCGTCTTAGCCACCCATACCTGCAGCAGGCAGCTGCAGCAGCAGTCACTGTCCTCAGAAGAAGTTGGGTTGTCTGATTCAGATCACCAGACAAGAATACAGTTTTTCTTTTTGCCAACCCCCTAACAAGTCTGTAGTCAAATGTTTAAACTTTAGAGTATTAGATTATTGTATTCAAAGTTTTCTTCTGTGTGTTTTTTCCTGCTTTGAATTATCTGACATTTTATATTCTGCCCCCTGATCTACACTTTTACTTCTCATCTCAGTCTTAGTTTAATAAGTGTCTTAAACTTTTATTCTTTTCCTAAAGCATTTTACATATATATTTTTTAGTTGTAAATGGACACAATACCTTTATTTTATTTTTATGTGGTGTGGAGGATTGAATCCAGGACCTCAAGTGTGCTAGGTGAGCACTCTACCATTGAGCCACAGTCCCAGCCCCATTAAACCTTTATTCTTTAAAGCAAAATAGAACATTATTCTGAATTTTTCTCATATTTTCAATATTATGGTTCATGCATTTTCTTTGAAGAAATCTTTGAGAACTAAAATAGCATCTTTGATGGTCTATTGGGATAATTTCGATTGGAAAGAGTATTCAGTAGTAGGTAGGATGTAGTAATTTCAAAAAAATGTTTTTTTTGAATAATTAAGAGCTTTCTAAAATTCCCTGAGAAATAATGCCTAGAGTACTTCACAGCTTGTTAAACTTGCTTACAAAAACATTCTTAAATACAAAAGCTTATTTACTCTGAGATTTTCACGAAGGATATGTCTGATATGGATGTTCTAAAGAGTTAAGCAAGCATCCACAACTGCTGTACAGGTGGAGAAAGTGGAATCCAGCAACCTCAGGAGCAGAATACCTCTGTGCCCCACCCAGTACTGCTCTGCTCTTTGTAATATTTTCCTTGCTTTAAAAAGTTTAGTCATACTACCTGTGAATTTAGTCATAACTGATAAAATTACTTTGACCTGTTTTTAAATTTTATATATAAATAGATTTACATTATAGGCATGTTATCATAAGATTCTTTTGCTCAACATTGTGTTTAGGGAATTCACCAGTTTTGCTCTGTGTAGTGTTTTTTGATGTTGATGTATAGAATTCTGTTGTTTGACTGCAACACCGGGAGCCTTTGTGTTGTTCTCAGTTTCTGGCTAATGTGAACAATGCTGCTGTGAATACTTCGTATGCAGGACTTAGAGGAATAAGTCTGGTGCACACTTCAGGTGTGGAATTGCTATTTACAGAGTGTTCACATCTTCAGTTTTATTAGCTGATATCAGAATTTTCCAGAGTGGTTGCATTCTTACAGCTTTTAATGAATATCAAAATTTCTATCAGAATTTTGTAAGTGGGAAATATCTTCTCTGATTAATTTTATCTCTGATCTCTAATATTAACTCCTGATTTAAATAATAAACCAAAAATGCATTTTATTACCTCCCATAGTAAATTGTATCTACTTTGGTGAAAAGTGGAAACCAGATAGCACAAAATAAACTAGTGAAAGCATCTCAAGTTAGAAAGTACTTATTTTGTTGAGAGACCAGAGAACACAGTAAAGGGTCGTTTTGTAGAATAGGCTTTCAGTTAAGATTGGTTGATTAATCCACGGTTATCCATGCTACTTGTAGGATTTTCTTTTTTCAACAGTGTACCTATCATTCTGTCTCCAAGTTGTACTTTCCCAAATTCTGGAACTCTTGATTTGTCCAGGGTTCTGGACAGTGTGGGAAGTTAAGAGTGGGAAGCAACTTTGGAGTCTAACTACTGGCTGCACCCTCTCAGGGCATTGATTCAGTTACTCACAAGCATCATTTGGTTTAAGATTGTGATCTTCTAAGTGCAGGAATGGGTTTTTCAGTGACTTATAGAAATGTTCTGCAAATAAGCTGTAATTACTAGAAGCAGGTTTGGGCCAGAACACAGGTTGGCATTGCCTGTTCCATGTGGAGCCTCCAGGCTTTCTCCTAGGCCTGTGTTGCCGTGTTCAGAATAGAAAACATAAGGATAAACTGAGGAAGGGTTACTTTCAATCTATATTGAATGGTTTGATAGTAATATTTGGTTTTAAAAACTATCTGATTTTTTAAAAAATCGAGGTAAATATACTTTGAATTTACTATTTTTGCTATTTTAAGTGCGTAATTTGGTGGCATTATAGTATATTCGCTTTTTTTTTTTTAAATTTTTTTGTGGTGCCGGGGATTGAACCCAGGTCCTTGTGCTTGCAAGGCAAGCACTCTACTGACTGAGCTATTTGCATTGTTTTTTAACCATTCACTTCTAGAACTCTTTTCACCTTGCAAAACTGAACCTCCACACCCAGTGGACACTAACTGTTCATTCTCTTCTTCCTTCTGCCCTGGGATCCATCCTTTCACTAGTGAGAGTCATTCTTTATGAATCTGATGACTTTTAGTCCTTCATATAAGTGGAATTGTACAGTATTTGTTTTTGTGCTTAGCATGTTTTGCTTAGCATATGTCCTCAAGGTTTGTCCACATTGTAGCATGTGTCAGACCTTCCTTCCACTTTAAGGCTAAATAATATTCCCTTGCATTGTATTGTATTTTACACACCACATTTTGTTTATCTCTTATCTGTCTGGGGACACTTGGCTTGTTTCCATCTTTTGGCTCTTCTGAGTCATGGTGCTGTGAACATGGATATACAAATATCTGTTCAAGTTTCTGCTTTCAGTAGGTTAGTTGCTTTTTAATCTTTTTGTACGAACCCCCATGAAAATGTTAACAATCTTATTATCCCCCAGAAACTTTTTAATAATCTACTATTCTTATTTTCTCAGCAGAAAATGAGGCAAAAGGAAAGGAATCACACATTTGCATTAATGGCAGCACTGAAGTTGACTGCAGCCTTTCAGTATTGAGGATGTTATGACTGTGCCTTTTTTGTTAGATTTTTGTATACATATTGACATGGCATGTTCCATTTTCTGTTGCTATGATAAAATACTTGAGAGTGAATACTTTACAAAGTAAAGAGGTTTATTTAACTCATAATTTTGGAAGCCAGAAGTCCAAGATTGGGTAGTCCTGTCTGGTTGGCCTCTGGTAAAGGCTGCTGGCTGCATCATAACGTGGCATTTGGCATCACATGGCAGGAGTGTGTTTGAGAGATCCCATGGTAAGAGGAGGCAAGATAAAGTAGGGAGTGGCCAAGCTTGCTTCTTTACAGCAAGCAATCTGATCTCAAAAAGAGCTTAACATTCCTGGGAGACTTAACCCACTGTAGGAGATCTGCCTGAATCTCTGGTAAGGGTGGTTATGACTCAGTCACTTCCTACCAGGAACCAACTCCTAAAGATCTCTGCACCTTTCTGGACTGCCACACTGTGGGGCAAAGTTCCAGCACATGAATTTTTAGAGGACAAACCTTATCCAAACCATAGGAGCACACAATGAAATATGAAATACAAAATCAAAAAATTCACATTTATTAGTATCCCCCTGCCACCCCTCCTTGCATGAGGAATGTCTTTAAGTTTTGGGAGCTGTCAATAGTGACAGGTACTAGTTTTTCCAAAATTATGATTTTAATTTGAAAGCTTAGCTTTTATGTGACAACAAATCTTATCATTTGTTTTCCACAAGGTGATAGGCTCACTTTGTTCATGTTCAAGAAAATATCTGTCCAATAATCCAGAATAACCATAATTCTCATTCACACTCTTCAGTCAACCCGGCATACCATGAAAAAAGCAACTAGTTCAGTTCGCAGCTTAAACTATGGCAAAGGTGCTTTTCCTTTGGATCATCATGTACTTTAGTGGTCATTAGAAGTGCTTTATGTACAGTATAATTTTGAAATGTAGAATATTAAAAAAACTATGAACTCAGGGATCAGTATTTTATCATAATTTTTACTGTTGCCAGGTGTCCAGGCAAGTACCTGTAATCCCACCTACTTGGGAGGCAAAGGCAGGAGGATCAGGAGTTAGAGGCCAACCTGGGCCACTTAGTAAGACCTTGTCTCAAAAAATCCAGAACAAACAACAACAACAAATTTTATTTTCCTTGATTGAGAACATCGTTAAACAGAGCTAGCTTGAAAGAAAGAAAGAAAGAAAGAGAGAGAGAGAGAGAGAGAGAGAGAGAGAGAGAGAGAGGGAGGGAGGGAGGGAGGGAGGGAGGGAGGGAGGGAGGGAGGGAGGGAGGGAGGGAGGGAGGGAGGGAGGGAGGGAGGGAGGGGAGGAAGAAGGAAACATACATGAACAGCTGGTACCCTTCCCTTGATTTGTGTTAGAGGGAGCAGTTTGACCTTTGTTGCTTTTGCATCATTGATTTAAGTATCAACATAGGGCAAAGACAAAGAATGTCCTAGTATTATTATGAAAATAGTTTTCAGGATCTTGCTAGGTCTTGGTCCCATAAACCAGTGGTACTCAAAGCTGGTCCCCTGACAGCAGGTTTAGCATCTCTTGAGAACTTGTTAGAAATGCAGACACCTGGGCTTTGCCCAAACCCTTCAGTGTCTGGGGAAATTGAATGCTGCATTTCCGAAGGGTCAGTCTGAAGGCTCCGTGGAATGGGGGCAGGTGGGACATTAGAGCAGTCTTGGAACCTCTGCAGAGGGTGTGATGAGAGCCTGGACTTCAGGCAGCACGAAGGAAGGAATATAGAATGAATTTGCTAGCGAGAGATTCTCGAGGGCTTTATTGCTAGTTGACAACTTGAAATCTGAGAAAATAGCTGTGGTTTGCTCTGTAACTTACTGGCAATTGGAAATGGAGGATGTTTAAAGGCTCTTGCTGCTTTGTGTCTTTGGGGAATAGCTTTTACTGGTAGTGAAAAAAATCAATTCATATAACTTGCCTGAGCCTTCTAGTCTCCTTTTTGAGAGGTCTGCTTACACAATGACCAGGCCTCTGGAGGGGTAAAGTCTTACCATCCAGGTCCAGAGTTTTAGAAAGAACGGTGCATTGTGAAAGAATGGAGGTAATGTTTCCAAATATGTCCGGCCATTGACAGATTTGATACCGTGGTACAGGCAGTCAAACCCCTGATGTTTTATGTTTTTTTGAAGTTCAGCGCAATCAGTGGCTCCATTTAGATATGAGGGTAAAGATGGGCCTTCATTTTCATTTATAGCAATTACTCTGTTAGAACCTCTATGCTTCAGTATTTTAAAGTTCTTTTGTTATATATCCTTTTTTGTTTTACAGATTTGTAAGACTCCAGGGCCTTCAAGCCGTGATAATCTGATGGTTCCTGAAATAACTGGTAAAACCAAACTTTCAAGTGCCAGTTGAAGAGTATGTCTACGTATATTTAAAACCTCTCTGTACACACATTTACACGAGAAGACAGGCTTATTCTTGTGCACATTTGAGAGTTTTACAACTGATGAAAATTAATTCAAGAATCAGATGGAGCAACTTGACACCGCTGGGCTCAGGAGCCCAGGGAGGAATACACAGCACTAATGGCCAGTTCTCCACATGGTCTTCACGGGTAAAGAAAGTTTGTAAGAAGAAGAAAAAAAAATTGCACAGGTTAAGACTCAAAAATACCTCTCCAGTTTAAAGAAGAAACTAAGTGAGAAGGTGACCAAGGGAAAAGTAAGAATTCAAACCCTGCAGATGGGATCATGCAGCATTTTCTGTACTTCATTTTTTATTGGATTTGGTAATTTGAACAGACTTTAAAATTCTGGACTGAAAAGTAACTTTGTGGTTGTGGCTAGAGGAGAGCAAGTTCAGTGTGATGAGACAAGTCTGAACAATGAACTGATTCCTTTGCCTTTTTTAGTTAACTACATTGAGGAATTTTAATTTATTATTTTCCTTTACCTTTTCTGTATCTATAGGATAATATCTTAAAATAGCAATTGGAACGAATAATTATAAAATAAATATCCAGGAAAACCCAAGAAAATTTCCTTTTCCTTGGACTAAAGGTATGGAAACAGGCTCTGAATGTGAATAGGAAGGTGCTCATCTGCAAGGCACGGTGATCAGGAAGTGGTGTGGTGCTGGGAATGCCAGGCTGGCTGGGGGTGTGCTTTGAGGGACTGCCCTGTTGAATCTAAGAAGACTTGCGTATGAGGGACGATTACTTGATGGACTTAATTCTGACATCAGTTTTTTTCATAAAGATGGAAAAACAAGTGATCTTCAGGAGTAGAAAAAGAGAGAAGTGAGGAGGAACTGGAAAGGAATCCAATGATAAAAGCAAAACCCTGCAGCGTGACTCTGCTTTGTCAGCAAGAGGAATTAGTACTCACACAAAGCAAACACTCTGTCCTCTTTGATAGCTTTAGGCCCTGAGTCTACCAAGGGAAGGGGCTTGTTTTCCAGCCTCTATGGCACTGAGTGGGGTACAGGCTGGTGGAGGAGTTGTCTTAAGAGCCCTGCGTTCCTCAGGGACACAGGGCCCAGCTTTGCAGTGGGAAGTTTCTGGTTTTAAACAGCGGGGAAAAGAGTGATTTTCTTCCTAAAATTTGGACTGCTATCTGCACAAATTCTGGTCTGTTTTGCACGGTTTGTGTGCCTTTTTTTCCCTTTATGCAATCTTTTTCAGCTTTAGCAGCAGAAATTTGTCTAGTTCGGAAAACATGCCAGAAGTTGGCTTCAGAAGGAAGATGATCCTGTATGGTCTGTCACTGCATCTGAACTTTTGAAAAGAAATAGAAAATTCCAGCTAGAGGGATTCTTAAAGCCTTAAGTTACTTGAAATCTATGTATTTGCAACCCTTTGTCTCTGGAATCACATTACACAAAACTGGAATCTCAGGCTGAACAAGAATAACCAAGTTGAGTAAAAAAGAAGAAAACTCTTGTTTCTTGATCACCACTTATTAATGATGCTCTTTCTCCAAAGGATCAGCGTGTTCTTCCTCTAAGGACTTGAAAATAAAAATGGACCCCATGTTTTTTTAGGCATTACCTTTTCTTAGCAGACTGCCATCATCTTTTATAGAGGAATTTTTCACTATGCATTTGGTGGATCTTTATAAAATACTGACCTTCTAATTAGCTCCAGGTCAGTCTTCAAGGGGGAAAAAAGGTAACGCAAACCAATCACAAAAGTAAAATAAACCAATGCAAGAAATTGGTTTAAGATTTCCATCATCAAGCATTACTTTTTAAGTTAAACAATTCGTTGAAAAAAGTATGTATGCAGCGGTGGAACATGGACCTGTGCTTTGTAGCGACTCCAACATCCTCTGTCTGTCCTGGAAGGGGCGCGTCCCCAAGAGTGAGAAGGAGAAGCCTGTATGCAGAAGGCGCTACTACGAGGAAGGCTGGCTGGCCACCGGCAATGGGCGTGGTGTGGTGGGCGTGACTTTTACCTCCAGCCACTGCCGCAGGGACAGGAGCACTCCACAGAGGATAAACTTCAACTTGCGGGGCCACAATAGTGAGGTGAGCTGTGGTTTTGTTTTGCTTTTTGCCTGGTTACTTCCAGTAGTCTTTTGAGTCCCCCAGACTTGAAAGAGTCTTTGCTTCTGTTTCTTAGCTGCCCTTGAGACATCACACCTTGAAATTGATTTCCTGTGCTCCAGTGGGAAGGGTGTCAAGGTGGACTCTGTGTCTTCCCTTGTGGATCAGTTGTCCCCCAAGCCCTGCTCTCTTTTCTCTGAGAGTCACTGCTGCTTGTCTGAAAGGGTCCAAGCATTGGAATGATGCCCCATAGTTGTGTTGGGTATGCTCCTGTTCTGTCTGTTCCACTCCTGAGTTTCACAACTGGAATTGCCTTCTGTCCTGACCCCAGTGCAAAACTGACAGTGTAAAAATAAAAATGGTGTTGCTTTTATCTTGCACAACTTACTCTTGCATCTCTCTAATGGTGGTTTAACACCTGACTTACACTTTGTGTACTTGGAGGTGACAGAAGTTGTTATTGGACAAGAGCCATAGTTTTCACCTCTTGGGTTTATTATATTGAGATAATTATGTTGTATATTTGTACATACAGCTTTCTCTGGTATTCTAAAACGCAGTGGCATTATCTGTGAAGTTCATTCAGCCAACATTTACTGAGTGCTTAAGTTTTAGGCATTGTGTTTAAGAGAAGACCTTGACTGATAATTTCTTGCAGACGTGTACTTATGCAGCACCTTGACAATATTCATGTTTCATGTTCACTAATTTGTTTGGGTGTTTTCTTATGAAGAATTATAGCAATTTAAGGAGCAAGTATATTTTCAAAGTACATGCTTTAGTCCACTCAGGATGCTATAACAAAATACCATGGCCTGGGTGACTTGTAAACAATGTAAATTTATTTCTCATAGTTCCAGAAGTTTTTTGCAGATGAGGGTATGGGCATGGTAGGTGGGGGGCCCTCTTCTGGGTTGCACACTAATACTTTCTTCTTGATGAAAAAACTGGAAGGGATATATCTGTGGGGCCTCTTACGAGAGCACCAGTCTTGTTCAAGCGGATTCTGCCCTATTGACCTAATCATGTCCTAAAGGCCCCACCTCTTAATTTACCTTGGGGGCTAGGATTTTAACATACTAATTGGAGGGGGGGATGAACATTAAGACTGTGGCAATATAAAATACAATAAAGTAAACTAATCTTGATCTCAATAATTGCATGTTCAGTTACTGTTGTGAACAATGAGAGGAATCAAGCTTGGTTCCAACAAGTGGATTTTATTCATGCAGTGCACACTCAATTTAACATTCCTAATGACAGCAAGTAACCAATACATTGAAGATTCACTTCCTTGTTCACCTGGAGTCCAATCCCCATGGACTTACTCAATGCAACATCCCTTAGCCAAGAAGTCAGTCAGCAAGACCTAGGGGATTCTTCTCAGCCATAGCCTCTCTCAGCTCCTCAATGTCTTTTTATGTCCTCGCGTGTCTGATAAGCCAGAGGCTGGGTGGCAGTTGTCGCCATGGGAGAGGTGGTCAGTCATCTGGCCTTGGTGACAACGGTTGATCAGCGATAGAGTGGACAGCAGCTGGGGCAGTCAAGAGATAGAACGACGTGGAGTCCTCTGGTCACGGTGCTGCTGACAGTTTGCTCCAAAAGTCCAGGAGTTTAAGTAGTGATTCTCAGCCCAGTCATGCTCTGGTCTTCATGAATAAAGACCAGAACACGGCTATAGTAGGAGCCCCCACTCAAATCATAGATAAAGGTGCATATCGGCATTGTTCAGGAGTGTCATCCTGCCACACAGCAAGTTTGTCACCAGGCACCTTTATTTCAGTTTTACAAGTCCAGGCAAATACCAAATACAGCTTATTATTATTAACAATAATAATAAGCAATTCCTATTATTTCCTTGTCTCATTACAGTTATCCAACCAGATCAAGATACAGAACACTTCAGCACTTCTTACAGGTACCTGGGTCATTCCCAGACTTTACACTATAAAAGGAAAACCCCTAGAATGGGTAATTTAAAAATGACAGATTAGTGCTCCTAGTTCTGAAGGTTGGAAAGTCCTAGATCAAGGCTCCAGTGAGTTCACCAAATGTGTCTGGTGAGGGCTCGCTCTCTGCTTCATGGATGGCCCCTTATCTCTGTGTCCTCGCGTGGCCTAAAGGGTGAAAAGCATTCTCAAGCCTCTTTCAAGGGCACCAACCCTATTCTTCTTTTTTATTTTTTCTGTAAACATTTTTTTCAGATTTCAATAGACCTTTGTTTTTATTTTTTTGTAAAGATCTCAATTTTAAAAAAATATTTTTAATATATATATTTTTAGCTGTAAGTGGACACAATACCTTTCTTTTATTTTTATGTGATGCTGAGGATTGAACCCAGGGCCTCACTTGTGTTAGGTGAGTGCTCTACCACTGAGCCACAAACGCAGCCCTCCTTTTTTCTTGGTATTTTATCTTTTATGTATATATTATTTTTTATTTGCAAAACAAAAAGTGTTAACAATAAAATAAATCTGTTGCTGTGTACCATATGATAAATGAGAGAATGAAAAACTGCAATAAGAGCATTCCAACAATCTTCTCTCTGAACCTGACAGCAGGACTATTCAACCCATTTTCCAAAATATTACATCGTCAAACCTATCATTTACCCAATTTTCCACTGACTTTCATGTCAGTCAGGTGTTCTTTTTTTCAAGTGTCCATAATTAATTTAAATATAAATAGATATTGTAATTAAAAGATATAAATGTTCAACGTGTAAAAAGCAAACAATAACTCAATAACTATAGGTTTCTATACCTATGTCACACTTTAAATATCAATACACCAATAGGTTAAAAGCAAAAGAAGGGGAAAATAAGCATGAAAAATCTGAAATAGAGCTATTAATATAAAATAAATTTCAAGAAAAATATTTTTGGACATAAAGGGGCACATTTCATAACCATAATAGGGTAACTTCTTCAAGAAAGTATAACAGTTGTAAAAGTGTATGTACCTAATAATGAAATTTCAAAATACATAAATAAAAATTAACAAAACTAGAAAGACAAATCCACAATCACTTGAAGGTTTTAAGCCCCCTCACTTTGCTGGAAGGAGTAATGACATAGAAGGCTTAACCACGTTATCAGCCACCTCGACTTATTTGTTATTTATGCAGAACTATACACAGAAATGACAAGTAGAAAATTAATAAGGATAGACTATATTCTGTCACAAAATAATCTGAGAAATTAAAAAAAATTGAAATCATGAAGACTGCGTTTTCTGCATGATTTATCACATTAGAAATCAATCTCCCTAAGATATATAAAACCCCACTCCCATGTCTCAAATACTTCAAAATTAAACATCATGCTTATAAGTATCTTACAGATCAAAGAATAAAGCACAAGAAAAGTAAATAAAAAGTGCTTTGAGGGGCTGGGATTGTGGCTCAGTGGTAGAGCACTTGCCTAGCACGTGTGAGGCACTGGGTTCCATTTTCAGCACCACATAAAAATAAATAAATAAATAAAAGGTATTGTGTCCATCAACAATGGAACTCAAAAATATTTTTTTTAAAAAGTGCTTTGAATTAAGTGATAATGAAAACTTAAATATCAGAATCTCTGGGACGAAATAGTACTTAGTTACACATTTATAACTTAAAGTATTTGTATCAGAAAGAAGCTAGATTAACAAATTAGTTTCAAAATAGGTAGTAGGAAAGAAAAAATAGGAGTAGGAGCAGAAATATGTGAAATAGAAAAGAATACAGCTAAAAGTTGATAAAAATCTAACAATTCTAGTCAAGAAAAAAGTAAGAAGAAATATCAATGGAAAGGGAGTTATCAAAACAACCCTACAGATGCTAAAAATGTATTAAGGTAATATTCAAATTGTATAATTATAATTATATAGCTTACATAACTTGTTCTGTTTTAGAGGATAGAAACCCCTGCTTGTTTACAATGAGTGATAAGGCTTTTCCATCCTTTCATCTTCAGTCACTGGATGTCTTTGCCTATGAGGTGAGTCTCTTTTTTAAATCCAGTCTGTCAGTCTGTTTTGATTGATAAGTTTAGGCCATTAACGTTCAAGGTAATTATTGAGATATGGTTTGTGTTCCCAGTCCTTTGGTTTATTTCTGGTTTTTAATTCGAAATAGTTTCTCCTTTGATTGTTCCTTTAGTGTAGTTCCTCCCTTCACTGGTCTTCACTTTTTTTTTTTTTTTTTTTTTCCATTTTGTCTTCATGGAATATTTTGTTGAGAATATTCTGAAGCTCAGGCTTTCTGGTTATGAATTCTTTTAATTTCTGTTTATCACGTAAGGTTTTTATTTCATCTTCAAATCTGAAGCTTAATTTTGCTGGATATTGAATTCTTGGTTGGCATCCATTTTCTTTATTTTATTCCAGAACCTCCTAACTTTGAGCATCTGGGTTGAGAAGTCAGCTGAGATCCGTATTGGTTCCCCCCTGTATGTAATCTGATATTTTTTCTAGCAGTCTTTAAAATTTTACCCTTGTTCTGTATGCTAGGCATTTTCAATATACTGTGCTTTGATGTGGGTCTGTTGTAATTTTGCATGTTTAGTTTCCTGTATGCTTCTTTTATTTGATTTTCCATTTCATTTTTTAGATTTGGGAAATTTTCTGATATTATTTTAGCAAAAAGATTGTGCATTCCTTTGGTTTGTATCTCTGCACCTTCATCTGTCCCAATAAATCTTAAATTTGGTCTTTTCATGTTATACCATGATTCTTGGAAGTTCTGTTCACGGTTTCTTAACACCTCCCCGTGGTCAACTCTATTTTCAAGATTATATATTTTGTCTTCATTGCCTGAGGTTCTGTCTTCCAAGTGGTCTAGCCTGTTGGTAATGCTTTCTATTGAATTTTTAATTTGGTTTATTGTTTCCTCCATTTCAAGGATTATTTTTTCCCCAGACTATCTGTCTCTTTACCGAAGTGATCTTTTGCTACCTATATTTGCTGTCTTACTTCATCCTTTACTTTGCACATCAGTTTAACTTTGTATATCCTAAACTTCTTCTCTGACATTTCTTCCACTGTGGTGGTGATGGATTCTGTTATTGTAGTATCTTGGTTTGCTTGGGGTGATTTGTTCCCTTGCTTTTTCATGTTGTTTGGGTGTCTACCCATCTAACAGTATGGATCTGAGGCAGGAGAGTTTCTACCCTCTGGACTTATAGTGTCCCTGAAGGTTTCTAGTACCTCACTGTTTAGGGGGAGACAAATAATAACAACAACCAATGCAAACAGTTTACAGCATTAAGCCAAATAGTTTCTACAATGTTAATTATCACAGTAAACAAATGATATGATCAGTTATGCCTATATGGCTGTTTGCAGAAGAAAAGAAGAATCAAGGGAAACGGGTTGGAGAGAAAATATACATAAAGCAAAAATTTAAATAAAAATAAAAATAAAAGAAGTACAAACTAAAACTAAAATATAATAAACATCCCATTTCACAGAAAAACTAATCCATGTAAAATAATTGGTTCAAAAATGCTAGAGATGAGAAGAAAAAAAACACAGGAAACTGTATAAATGTCCATGTACCATTAAGGTTACAAACAGTGAAAAAGAATTTTTAAAAAATCTTGAAGAAAAGTTAAAGAACTCTTTCCGCTGGAGCTCAGAATATTCCCGGCCTCTCTCCTCAGCACTTGGAGGTGGGGTCTTCCGACGTGATGCTCCGCCCTCTGGATGGCGGAGTGGGAGGCGATCCTAGGCGGAAGCCCTGGAGCCAGGGTCTAGGCTTAGGCGGCCCCAGGCTCTTTGCTGAAGGTCAGTGGACTGGAGATTAAGTCAGTGCACCTCCAGCGCCCAGTCCCTGCTGGTCCAGCTGGAGGACTTTGCCCAGGGCTCCCTGGGTTCCACTTGTGTGGTGGGGGAGCCAGCTCCTAGTCCTCTGCGTCACCTGCAGACCCCAAGTTTCCTGGTCTCAGGTTCAGTCTCCAGTTCCTCCCGCCCCGACCCCTCCGAGTTCCCCACCAGATGGGTCTCTCCCTGCTGGTCTGCAAGCAGTCGGAGTGGAGGGGGAGGAGTTGAGTCGGGTCGGTTTCTGCCCAGTTGCCCCGTGTAGGCCTCTCTCCGCGTGTGATTTTCTGTAGTCTCTTGGGCACACTCTGTGCCATATAGTGTGTTTACTAGGCCTGTATTTCGAGCCAGACTCGGTTTACCAGTTTGCACTGCAAAATGGTTCCTTCCTTTGTCCTCCACGTGCCACCTAGAGATGGCAGCTCCTTTCCACACTCAGTGTGCAGCGAGTTCTTCAGGTTTGTTGGGCAATGTTCTTGGTCTCTAAAGGGCTTGGTACCCAGACATGCCTCAGGCCTCCCCAAAATGCGGATTCCTTTAATTACCTTCTGTCTCTGCTGAGCTCACGGTGGGGCCTCCCTGGCTGGAGCTTCTGGCCTGGCTGGGGCAGCAGCTGGGCTTAGGGGGATTTTTTCCTTATTTTATTATATCCAACCTCCTGTGTCCCTCATCTGCTTTGAATGTCCAGTTTTGGGTTCTAGTAAAGTACCCTCACCCTTTTTTTGTTCACCCACCTGTGGAGAAGCTGCCTGTCCCCTTTCCTCCTTTCGCTCCATGGAGCAGCCAGGAACACAACCTCCTCTATTCGACCATCTTGGATCTCTGACTAACCCCATTCTCGAAGGTGGAGCCTGTATAACCTGACCACCTCCTGGAGGCCACACCTTTATACACCATCATCATGGGGGTCTAGTTTTCAACATGGATTTTGTGGTGATATAGATTCAGGTCATGGCATTACAGTCTCTCTGTGTATGTTTTCTGGCTTCTTTTACTCAATAAAATATTTGTGATTCACCCCTGTTGTGTTTGTTCTTTTTGGTTGATGTTAGTTGTCCACTGAGGTATACCACGGTTGTTCCATTCTTCTATTGGTGGGCATTTGGATTGCTTCCAGTTTTCAGCTATAACTAAAGATGCTATGAACACTTGTGGACAGTGCATGTCCTTTCATGGGACCCAGGCACCCAGAACGTGGAATTTCTGAGTCGTAGTGTTGGCATCCTTTTTGGTTTAAAAGAAGTAGCCAAATAGTTTTCCAAGATGGTTGTACCATTTTATATCCCATAGCAATGTATGAAAGTTTCAGTTATGCAACCAGAAGTATTTTCAGATTCCTTTTCCCAGCCTGAATTTAACTTACTAAGAACCTTCTTTTGAATTTGAACTTTTCTTATTTTTAAAAAAGTAAAAGTACAGTCATGTTTTACAGACACTTTCATACTTAATTCCAATGGGTATATGCACACACATGTGTATATGGATATGTTTAATTTGAAATATATACTCTCTTAAAAGATTATGTTTTTCTGTTGGTATGTAATGTGCTTTGTTGGGGTTGGAGGACTAAATCCCTTGGGAAGACTGCTCACTGGTCCTGCCGTGGTGGCTCTTTAGGGCCAGCAGGGAGTGCATCTGCCATAGCTTGCAGTCTTTCTGACTCTCTGGAGAAGGGCTTCTTGAGTTGGCTGTGTACACTTCCACTCCAGGGGAGAAGAGAACTGACTATGGGGGTGTGTACCAGGTATGCAAGGGTAGACTTTTGCTTACCATAGAAGGTGGTAAAATTATAATCCATAGATAGTAGCCGGTTTCACCATTGAAAGTATTTTGAGTGATTTTTCCTCTTGTGTTGTTTTACTTTTATTTAATTTTTGTTCTTTGTATTAGAATGGGCCCCATTTATGAGTAGGTTTCCCAGGGTGTGAGACTATCAGTACTAAATCTAGGGAAGTCCCAGGCATGCTGAAACAGTTGGTTATCCCAATACCCAGTGCTCAACTTGGTACCAGGACTTTTCAACCTAATGACTGTGCGTGTGATTTCCAGCAGACTCATGGTCAGTAGACACCTTTCTTAACATTTACAGGGAAGAGTTCTCAGACTCATAGGTGCTAAACAACTGGCTTAAACGCATGCAGTTTGCACAGAGGAGAGCTGGAACTTGAATCCAGGTCTCTACCATTCTCCTTCAGCTTATCTGTATTTTCTTTAAACCTGGGCTGAAGGCAGGTCTGCAGTGCCTTATTCAAAATTGTGAAATGTGTTCTGAAATGAGAAGTTTTTTATAACTCATTTAAGGGCAATGCCTGACCTAAACATGAGGCTTTTTTTTTGTTGTTGTTGTTTTAAATCATTACTCCTCATTTTAGCTGCAGAAATATTTATGTTTTATTACAAGGGCTACCCTGACCTGCTGGGGTTGTTGGATAATTGATGGAATCTATTTTGTATTACTTTTCTAAAATTGTAAAAGTTCAGAATTTCAAAACTTACCTGTCTGTAAGGAGTTTGGATCAGAGATTGTGAACCTGTATCTTTATGAACAGAAACCTTGTGTTTTATCTGTTTTTCATTTCCAGAGAAAATGGCTTAAGTCATCTCTGTCCATTGCCTATAGTTACTTGATCTCTACTCCCCCTCTACCACAATAAGCAAAATAACCCCTTGTCCTACCTGATATGCCTTAAGAACTCTATTGAAGGAAATGTTGAAAGATTTCAGGTATATTTCTGGCCATAGAGCATAATTGAATTGCAGATGTCAGATCAAATAATCTGATGATTTCACAACTAAATTAAAAAGGGAAAAAATAAAGCTGAATGGAAGATCAATTTGTTTCACCCACAACTAGTATGTAAAATCTGTTTTGTGTTATGTATTTAACAAATGTTACTTTTAAACATTTTTGAAGTTATCATATAGATAAATTGAATCTGAAATTAAATCCTTTTATAAATGTTTGTGTCGAGGCTTCTAGTTTGTCATTCTCACATTTGTGTGTTTTGTCATTATAAATTTGCCATAAGTGAAAACCTAAATAGGGTAATGCTAAATAGTTAGGAAATAGCTTTGTATTTGGAAAATATGCTGATGAATTTTGTTGGATGGTCAAAATATGCCCTTTGCAAGCACCTTTCATAAAGCAAAACAAAAATGAACTATCAGAAAAGACAGTACACCAAACCAACTTCCCACATTAACTTTACTTAAAATTTGTTTTCAGAAAAATAAAATACACACACACAGACACACACAATTTTTTTTTTTTTTTTTTTGATCACTCTCTTTCCTGGAACATTGGGTAGAAGCATTCTAGAAGAGAGAGAGGTGTACTGCTGAAACTCCAAGAGACATTTCTTCATGATTGTGAGAAGTGACACTTTCTTAGAGTTATTTGTCCCTTCATTGTGAGGCAGAGTAATGACCCAGTCAGTCAATGAACATTTTTCTTTTAAATAAGTCTTACCATCTGGGCATGATGGCACACACCTGCCATCCCAGCAACTCAGGAGGCTGAGGCAGGAAGATGTTGAACTGGAGGCCATCTCAGGACTGGTCTTGTAAAAACAACCACCACCACCAAACCCAAAAGAATTAGGAAAAAAAAAAAAAAAAGGATCTTCCCAGGTGGGCGTGTGCACCTTGCAAAATGATTATTATGTTTTAGAATGAAGGTTATTTCAGAAAATAGTTACTTGGGAATGTTTAAGTTCTAGAAAACAGTTCCCTACAGATACTGGTGATATACAAATTAGGGTCAGTACCGATCTTGTGTAATGGTATTTTCTTGACTGGAGTGGATAGTCCTGAGTATTTGGTGGCATTAGTTTTATTCCAAGAACATAATGTGCTACAGAAGTGGTGTCGCTGGTTTTTTGGATTTGGTCACATCTCTGGAAAGAGGCTTTTTCCTGAGCCTCCCTTTTCTGGCCCCCAGACAGGCTTCTGTGGCAGCAGTGGTGATGCTTGCCTGCATTATCTGCTTGACAGCATGGCAAAGCTTACAGGCAGATTCGTCTATTAACTCCTTCTCCTCTCATTTTTTTTTTTTTGAATGTCACTTAGCTTTTTAAATTTACCCTTGGTTTTTTAACTCGCTTCAATGTGGCTTCTGTCCCCATCACTCTACTGAAACGGTTTCCTTCCCACCAACTCCACATTGCTAAACCCAGTGTAGATCTGCACTGCGTTGATACTCCATGGCTCAGAGGGGGTGAAACGTTGTCTTCTCTTTCCCAGAACACCAGATCTCCTGGTTTTCCTGTTTTACCTTTCCGGCCTCTACTTTTTTACCTTTCTGTGCAGCTCTGCCTGTGTGTGTGTGTGTGTGTGTGTGTGTGTGTGTGTGTGTGAGAGAGAGAGAGAGAGAGAGAGAGAGAGAAAGAGAGAGATATGTTAGAGAATACCAGGTGTGTGTGTCTTTTTTTAGATCATCTTTCCAAATTGTCTTTAATCAAATCTGTGTGTTGATGGCTTCCAAATTTGTGTGTCCATCTGCCATCTTCCTCTGGTTCCCAACTACATTGTCCAACTTGATAGATGAGGTACAAGAGTGGATATCCGTCTGTGGGCCCCTCAAACCATAGGTTACTCAAACAGGACTCTCCTGCACTGCCCCTTTAACCACCAAAACACTTCTACCTTCTGTCTTCCTGTTTTACTTGATGGCCCAAGACAGGCCAGTCAGTGAAGTATCCCACTCTGGAATTTTTCTGCACATTCCTCATATCCAAGTCCACTTATTAGCAACACCTCTCACTGTGTCTGACTTCCAGGTCTTATCTGCAACATGCCACTCATCTCTTTCCCACTACACCTAGAACAAGTCTTCTCATAAATCTTTTTGCCCTTAAGCCCCTCCGTTTATCTATTGTAGAGGACTCCGCTTACCAATGTATATTTAGCTTTTCAAGCATTGTTAAAACATTCTAAGGGTTTATTTTAATGTACTTTAATTATCTTTTTTCTTTCCTAAAAACACTTTATGGCATGTTTCACAATTCCAAAAAGAAAGGGAGTTTCTAGATACACACATGATCTTTGCAGCTGAATCTCACGTTTCTCTTGTGTTCTGTGGTGAAGGCCCAGAGCCGCTGTGGACAGCTGAGCCAGGCTCCAAGTTGGCTCCACTGGGTATGACGATGACCCACTTGCTTAAACTCTGGGCGGGATTTGACAACACATTTTGATTTTAAAAATATTTATACAGGACTTAACATTTAATAATGTGTACCAAATTCTAGTGAGAAAACTTGGCCCATTTTGGATTAGTCAGCAAAACCTCACTTCAGATCTTTTATCTTCCTTATAAATTCTTCATAGAAAGTGACTTTTATTAGATTGTGATTGCCAGCTGTGGTATTGTAGTGACGGATATAAGGGAGGACTCTTTTTATTTTCATGGGTGATGGCCTGTTCTTTCCATTAGTGGTGGCTCTTCTTTTTCCATACCTTCATTCCAAGAAGTTCTAGCTCTGCCACTTAACTAGTTGCTGTGGTCCTGTCCAAGTCATTGAAGTCTTTTGTTTTCTTATGGTTAAATAGGAGCAATAAGGTTATTCAAATTTATTATTTTAAGTATTTATTATAATAAGAAGATTCAATTAGCTACTACTACTACTACTAGTACTGGTACTTGAACCCAGGGACACTTTATCACTATGTGCTCAGCCTTTTTTATTTTGAGACAGAATTTTGCTAAGTTGCTGAGGCTGGCTTTGAACTTGCAATCCTCTTGACTTGTCCCTGAATTGCTGGGATGACAGACCTGAGCTACCGGGCCCACCAGCAAGATAACATGTGTCTGAAATGGCTTCAAAAATGATGAAAGTACCAAATTTCATACTTTACTAAATGATATTAAAGTACCTTATGCTTATTTGCTTTTTTTTTGAGTACTGGGGATTGAACTCAGGGGTGCTCCACCACTGAACCACATGCCCTGCCCTAGTGTGTATTTTATTTAGAGACAGGGTCTCACTGAGTTGCTTAGCACCTAACTTTTGCTGAGGCTGGCTTTGAACTTGCAATCCTCCTGCCTCAGCCTCTAGAGTCACTGGGATTACAGGCGTGTGCCATGGTGCCTGGCATGCTTCTCTACTTTTTACTTTCCAGTTTTGCAGTATCAATTAGTTCCCAGGAAATCAGTTGTTGTTCTGACTTGCTTCTAGGTAGTAAAAAGAATGTGAAGTTCTTAAAGCTCCATTGTTGATTGGGGTTTTGGTCCTGTGCTTAGCAGATTTCAGAATTATAGAGTGTTTAAAGATGTGAATTGTAAAACTGTAATCACTTAGATTTTCCTGTACTCTTTGAAGATAAACTGTATTGAGTGAAAGGAATAACTTAGTTAATTTCATATCTGGGAAAGGAATTTAAACCAATAAAATGTACCTGTTAGAGTTGGGTAAGTGTCCCATTTTTACCTCTCAGCTTTTTTATTAAAATATTTCCTAGTAGGAAAAACTGAGTAAAAAGATCTTCTTAAGGAGACTGGGAGAACAGAAAAGTATATGAATGAAATCAACTCAACTTTTAAGAAACATGTTTTTAAGTTCCCTGAACAAAGTCGTAGTTAACTTCGTCGTGCTGGTGAGTCTGCCTGAAGCAATGGGTGGTGAACCTCATGCTGGGCCAGTGTGTTCCTGGACGCTGTAGTACTGGATGATACGCTGTGGGCCAGAGTGGTCAGGTGAGAGAATGAGCCAGGCCTTGGAACTGATTGTGATTCCATCAACATTTGAGGGCCTGCCCAGGTTGGATGCTCTAGGCTTTGACTCCAGTGATGAAACAGGTCCTGTTCCTGCTTGATGGCCAACATTCGGATATGGATACCGTTCTCTTGGAGATAATGTTGTTGCTGGTGATGATGCTCTTTATATAGTATATGTGCTGTATATCCATTATTTTTGAGCCTTCATAGCAACTCTCTACAACTTCGTGTTATTACCCTGCTATACAGTTGAGTGTGGGGTTTAGAGACGTTATGGAAGTTACCCAGTATCACAGAGCTAGATGTTAGCACACCCCAGATCTGACTTCCTGTCTCTGTGTTTTCCCTTCCATAAGACACTGCCAATTCTACACATTCAGATCACTTAGATAGTTTATGTATTCTAATTTTTTCCCCTGAAAACCTCCACAAACCTTTTGTTGCCCTGCTGCTGCTGTCTGGGTTGCTGCCCAGGTGGTTTCCTGAGCCTCCTTTTATCATCTCTTGGAAATTTTTCTTTGTCCTTTGCTTCTGCCAGGTACCCAGTTTTTAGATCTTGTGTTTTTCTTAGTCTTAATTCCTTCTCGTTGGATCATAATCTCCAGTGTCTTCTTGAACCTCATAAATTTTAAGACTTTGTATCTGAATATCTGAATATTCTGAATATTCTAAAGTATCTGAATTCTGCCTTCACTCTCAAGTGATATGGTATACATTTCTAGGTTGTTTCCTTCAAAACTTGGAAGGCACTTCTCCATTTCCTTCAGACTTCCAGAGTTGTTTTTGAGAAGAATAGCATTTCAGACCTCTGAGCCAGAGGTAGCTAAAACATGACCTGTGACCCAATAGTGTTGTGACTTTGTGTGTGTTATCTATTTTTTTCTGTGCTATAGTTTTCTTGCTTGTGAAATGTTTTTTTTTTTTCTCATAGAGGAAAAATGAAATTTTCTACATTTGCTCTTTTTCTAAGATATTCTAAGATATTTTCTAAGATTTCTAAGATATTCTGAAATGGCATGATGATGGACCTCAGTGAATGTCTTTCTTCATTTGATGTAATGGGCCTATTTGTTAGAGACATCGTCCTTCCTTCCAGGACATTTAAAAAAATTTTTAAACCTGTGTCCTGGATTTCCTTTTTTTTTTTTTTTTTTTTCTCTCATTACTCAGATATTGAACCACTTAGAATAACTGCCTGATTTTTTAAAGAAAGTTTTACTTGTTCGACTTTCTGAGAGATTTTTTTTCACTTTATTTTTCAAGTCTTTCTAATGAATTTTTTGGGAAGCCCTGATGGTTTTCATTTCCAACAGTTTATTCTCATCCTCTGTGCCAGTGCTTGTTTTAGGGGCACAGTATTTTCACATACCTCTTTGAGTATATAAATTATGGTTTTGAACAAGTTTTCTTCTCCATGTATTAGGTCTACTTTGCTTGAGGTTCCTTTTTTAGTGGTATAGAGTACATGTGAGGATGGTTTTATTTGAATCTCTCTTCCCATTTTTCAAACTTGAGGCCTTTAAATGCTTAATGATCTTAAATCTTTTCAGATTTAAAAGTAAAACACTATAACGTTGTCTGACATCTCTCTGCGTGGGGTGTTTTAGCTTATGGACTTTATGGTGAAATAATGTTGGGAAAAACCAGTTGCTTGATTAGGGACCAGCGAGTGTCAGCATCCAGGCATCTTTCTGGGAGGTGATTCAGTTTCTCTAGATAAGACCCTTCCAGTTGCATGCCTGCAAATCAAATTTCCTCCTCTTGTCAACATTCTGAGGGCTGCTGGAGGGGTGTGTGTGTGTGCACAAGCACGTGCTCTGGGCCAGAGTCGAGTGACTAGAGAAGTAGGGGAAGAGGAGCTAAAGTGGACAGATTACTTACGATGTACATGCACCGTTCTTCTGCTTTAACTCAGTTCTCATATCAACTGTGATTTTGCATCTTATTTTTGTCATCATTTTATAGGTGAGGAAACTGAGGGACAGAGTTAAGTAACTTGTCCAAGGTAAGGTGTCTCTGCTAACTGACAACTGAAACTGAACTTGGAAAGCTCGGACATTCTACACTCTGAATTGCTGTGCATTCAGCTTCTTGGAAGACCTCTCCTGTTTTTTAGTCCTTGTCTTCATTTAGCATGTGGTCCCTAAGGTTGTTTTCTGTAGTTTACTTTGCCCAAAGGACAAACCTTCATTGCCTGATATTGGGAGAGAATTGCCAGGGCACATCATCTCATGGCCCTGAGGGATATGTGGCTGCATGGGTGGGAGTGGGTACTCAGGGACTGACCTTCTCTGGGTGTAGCTTTGCACCTGGGCCCACTGGATTCAGCTGGGCTCACCCTGTGCCTCCCACAGAACCTGAAGCTTTGCGTTTGGGTTCCTGAAGCTTTCCAGGGATTCTTCTCCTTGATGTCTCTCTGCAGGGTTTCCTTTAGCCTTCCTCTGTCCTTCCCTACATTTTCTGTCTTTTGATGTTACAGTGTGGAGTTATGGTTTTGTCTCTTGGCATCACTGAAGACTGTGTAGTATTTGCTTACATGCACCTTCTTGTTTGAGGCAATTTCTAAGAGAAGGATCAAAATAATCTTCATATTGACATTTTAGATCAGAAATCCTTTAAGGTATTTTTTTAAAGGTTCTTAAAGGCATTTTGTGTACATTTATTTCTCCTAAACAAAAAGAGATATAATGGAATTAGTTTTTATTAAGAAAATAGAATTTATCAAAATAATGGCACTGTTTTTTCCTCTAACAGTTTGTTTTGTAAAGGATCATGACTGAAAGTAACTTAGGTACATGGGAAAGAGCTGTCTCTTGGGTGTAATTTTGCCGGAGAAAGAGAGAGATTGGGATATGGATGTGTAAGCAGTAAGGTTTTTGGTAATGACCTCCTAGGGAAGCAGCTTCAGGCTGTGTCATGTCAAGATAAGCATAGAAGACATGATTGCTGATGTCATGAACAAATATTTCCTTAACTATCATCGCGTTCATGATTGATTCACAGGTGAAGCCCAGTGGGTTCTTGAAGCAGACTGCTTAGGTTTGAGCTGAGCTTTCTTTGATGTGGGTCAAGTTACTTACCTTCTTTATGCTGTGGCATATAACCTGTGTGGTGATACTGTTTGCCTTCTGGAATGTCTGGATGATGGAAAGGTCCTTGGACAGAGGACATCAAAGTCCCTAGAACAGAATTGTTAGTTCTTGCTGATTATTACAAGACTCGCTGTCATTCTTGGTTTTTCAGTTATTTGCATTTCTTCCCATAACTGGAACAGGGGAGCCATGGCCTCTCTGCTGAGGAGGAGCCTCCTGATTGCTAAATATGGGAATGGAATGTGAGGAGTGCAGCAGGATGGAGGTGACCCAGCTGGGAGGAAGGCTAGACTCGTGTCTCTGTTTGAGATGTGGGGACACTGGACATCTAATGTGTGTCAGCTGCTTATCTGCAAGGCAGCAGATGCTGGACAGCATCTGTGTGGAGCCAACAGATGTACATGAGCCATCCATGGTCCTTCAACAGCAAGGCTTTGGGCCTAAATGCAAAGTGGATCCTTCATGCACTGGGCAGTGTGCATCCTTTTTGAGTAGGCTCTTTTTTGTTTTGTTTTGTTTTTCCTAGATGTCAAAGCTATTTCCCTGAGATACAGTATATAATGGGTATAGAGGGCACTGGAAGGAAGAACGTGAGAATCTGTACTGGCAGTTTGGTATTTCTACTGCAGTTCACTCATGCACTGAACTCTGAGCTTCCAAAATAAACAGGCCTGTGCATTTTGCCCAAAATTACACTGCTGGGTGTTTTTATTGTACCTTCTTGCAACCTACATTGGGTTTCTCTTCCTTATTTTTGCTGTTTTAGGGAAATCTTACTGACATGTTGTTTTTTCCACTTGGCCTAGTTAGATTTGGTCTAACAAAATATGGAGGAAACTGTCTCTATCCTTGGGACCTTTCTTTATCTTGAAATAATCCTCCTACTGAGGCTCACTTCTACCTATTCTTTTTCCTCCCTGAATATAATCCCTATAACAATGTGGAAAGCAAAAAACCAATTTAGCCTGTTTTTTTTTGCTTTATTCTTCTCTTCTTTGCTTCTTAAAATTTTAGACTTTAAGGAATTTCAGTAAACAGAACCTTAAACTAGAAAATAAATAGCCTTGGAAGCACCATCATTCTTAGTAAGGTCTAGTTTGTAAGCTCCTTGGTAGCAGAAATCAACATATAATGACTCTTTATGACAGTATGATTTAATGTTTAAGATTTGAGAAAATGATTTTATTCATGCAGAAAACAAAAATGAAAATCATCTGTTGTCTCTCTGTTTACTTGATATTTTCACAATTTCGGATTTTATATTTTCCCCTCTTTAGGAAATTTATTATAGATGGCATTTGTGATTAATTGGAGAGTTATTTAACATGAGCAAAGAGCTCTCTCATCTCATAGGCCTTAAAATTTTTATTTCTCCTTAATTATGTTTTTAAAAAACCTAATTGTCTAGGGAGTCAGGATCTTTAATGTAAACTCACATTTTCCATTAGTACTGAAATATTTGGTAAAGAAATCAATACCTTTTGCCAGGTGTGGTGGTGCATGCTTGTAATCCCAGGGACTGGGGAGGCCTGAGGCAAGAGAATCACAAGTTCAAGGCCAGCCTTAGTTATTTAGCAAGGCCCTAAGCAACTTAGGGAGATTTGGTCTCAAAAAAAGTAGAGGTGGGGTGGGATGTGACTGGTTGGTTAAGCTCCCTGGGTTCAGTCCCCAGTACCAAAAAAAAAAAAAAAAAAAAAAAGAAAGAAAGAAAGAAAAAGTAGTCAATATCTCTTAAAAATGATTATATTTTAAATCAGCTCTGTGCAAAGAAAATACATTGTTAGCCACATATGTAACATTATGTTTTAAATAGGAACTGCTTTAAAAAATAAAAACTGATGAAAGTAATTTTAATGATATATAACCCAATTTATCTAAACTATTATCATTTCCACATGTAATCAGCATACAAACCTTATTTGTTTATATTCCCTTTTCTTCCCAGCACACTCCTGTCTTGGTTAACCACATCTTAAGTGCTCAGTTTCTCCATGACTAGTTGCTACCAGTTTAAGATAGTTTTTCTTTTTCAGAAAGGTGGTGACTGAGCCTCATGCGTACAGAGAGATTACTAACACATGTCTTAGAACCTTGGATAAAAGCATTTAAAATATTTTTTATTTGGAAATTAAACTTTGATAAAAGTTGGAACAAAGTACAAAATCATTTGTTCCAGTTTACCGGTTGTTGACATTTTGCCTTATTTATTCTGTCTTATGCATTCATGACTATCTCCCTCCTCTTTTTCTCTTGGTGAATGAGAGAGAGAGAGAGAGAGAGAGAGAGAGAGAATGTGTGTGTGTGCGTGTGTGTGTTTTAGTCAGCTTTTTTGCTGCTGTGACAAAGACCTGGCAAGAACAATTTTAGAGGAGGACAAGTTTATTTGGGGGCTTACAGTTTCAGAAGTCTTAGTGACATTTTAAGAGGACTACCTTTCCTCCTGCTAATAGAATGTTCTGCATTTTGGATTTATCTGATTTCTTTTTCTTTGTTACTAACTTGAATTAATCATTCTCAGTCAGACAATTACATAAATAATGGGTAGATGGCCAGCTTCTTTCCTCGGGAATTGAGTTGAGACTGAACATCTTGAGGGAAGAGTGTGGTGTAGAGGGAAGTAGCTCAAGACATCACACCAGGGCAGAGACACTTAACCACTGAATCACATCCCTATCCCTTTCTTTTTTATTTTGAGACAGAGTCCTGCTCAATAAGGACAAAATATATACCCCAAAGGCACACCCCCAGGGATCCACCTCCTCCAGCCATACCCTATCTATAGTTACCACCAAGTTAATCAGGGAATTAATTCAGTGATTGGGTTAAGGCTGTCATAACCCAATCATTTCACCTCTGAACTTTCTTTCACTGTGTCTCACATGAGCTTTTGGTGGAAACATATCTAAACTATAGCTGACATAACATATATCATATGCCATATATGATATCCCTCTGTGGATCATTGGAGAGTATGCATCTCACTCTGTGTATGCATTCACTTCAGTGTGTATTTCCTAAGAATAATAATCTCTTTCTCCTAACTATGGTAGTACAATGACCTACTTCAGGGAATTTGTCATTGATTTAATGCCTTATTAGTATCCGTATTCTACTTTTGCCAACTAACCTCATAATATCCTTTATAACTTTTGTTCTTTATGCAGATCAAGTTTAGGATCATATATTCAGGTATCTTTAGACCTTTTTAATTGGGAGCAGTTGTTCAGGTTTTACTTTTTGTCTTTAATGATATTGACATAACTATTCTCCCCACTTTCTTTCTTTCCTTTTTTTTTTTTTTTTAATAGTTTTTAGTTGCCAGTGGACCTTTATTTTACTTAATTATATGTGGTGCTGAGGTTTGGACCCAGTGCCTCACACATGCGAGGTAAGTCCTCTACCACTGAGCCACAACCCCAGGCGTATCCTCCCCTCTTTCTAATAGAATGTTCTGCATTTTGAATTTGTCTCATTTCTTTTTCTTTGTTATTAAACTTGAATTACTCCTTCTCAGTCAGAATACTACATAAATGATTTTGTGTCCTCAGGATGTCACATGCAGAGACACACAGATATCTGCCCTTTATTAATGATGTAATTTTGATACCTGGCCAAAGTGCTTTCTATTTTGTCTGCTGTATAATTACTGTTTTTTCCCTTACATTTGATAAGCAATCTGTAAGGGGTACTTTAAAGCTGTGTGAATATCTTACTCCTTATCAGAATTTCCCCAAGATTATGGTCCATTGGTGATTCTTCTTGAAATATTTTTTTTTTTTTTTTTTTTTGTAGTGGTTGCACAGTGGGGATTTTCACAGCTGGGGCTATTGCTCAGTAGTAGAGCACTAGCCCATTGTGCGCAGGACCAGGCTTAATCCCAGGCATGGAAAAAAAAAAAAAAAAGTGGTTTTTCCTGTTCTAGTACTCCTTCCACAAAATGTGGGCATCTGATAGCATGTAATAAGTGCCCCATTCTCCCCTATTTATCCCTCTTTCTCTGCCTCCATCTATCTCTTCATCCATTTACCTATATGTTATCAGTATGAAGTAATGGGTTTCAGTTTTTTCTTCAGTTATTATCAACTTTGATTATTTGGATTCAGGCTGCTCAAATTGTCCCATATTTTGACCAGTGGAACTCCTTCAAGCTGGCTTATGTGTTCTTTTGATGCACCCTGATCATTGGGGGTATCTCTGAACTCTCTGGAGTAACATGATGTTCCAGCCTCAGTTTGTACTCATGCTGCTGCAGGTCTGCAGACAGTCATTTTTCCAAGAAATGCTATTGTTTTTACTTGGAATGTCACTAGAAACCAAGATCTGGATGTGCTCATTACTATTGGGGTGTCTGCTCCTAGACTCTTTGAGCAGACACATATGCATATACAAGTATGCATATTTAGGTATGGCAGCATCCTGTGAGACCAGTTAGGAGACAGAAACCACACAGTAGGTTCAATTCAAAGTATTAGTAACCAATAAGAGAGTAACTATTAACATGTAAGGAATCTCTATAAGAGACCCTATATATAACTGAAAGGGAGGATGCAAGGAAGGGCAAGCTTGGAAGGGGTTCAGATCTTATTGGAGAAGGTGTGGGTAAGCCTGTCAACTAGCATAGCAATTTATTCACTTAGTCATGTGGCAGCTGGTCTGGAATTGCTGGGCAATTGATGAATAAACCTCTAGAGGGCAGGCAGGGGATCAGGTGATCACCAAGTGGTGGCTTGGTGTGTAGGGAGAGATTGGAGGCAAAGACCTTCAAAGCTAAAGGATTGTGCAGGGAGTAGGGACAAGGAGGGTTTTATCAGTTGATGTGTGACCCTTCAGTCATAGGCAGCTGGTAGTATGGACAAGTAGCAGGAGCTCTAACTTCCTTGTCAAGGGGGCTATGGAAAGGCTACCACTGGGCAAGACTACATATGTAGTCACAGGAATGAGTGTGTTGTGGGCCAGTGGATGGGCAGGGTGTACTGTTCTCATATTCACATGGCACCCCCTGCCCCAGAGCCCTAGAAATTGCAGAAAATCTCCCCTACAGTGTTCCTCCAGTGCCTCTACTGAGAAAGTTTAGCATTGTGCTCACTTTAAAGGAGAAACTCTTTAAGTCCATAGTTTTATTATTAAAGAGTGTCTGTTGACGGGTATGTTTGGGAATAAGAGGCAATAAACTGACATACATGTATGTGTATGTACACATAAATGTATACAGTCATTTCTCTATATCTGTAGGTTCCACCATCGTGAAAGAACATTCAGGAAAAAATTGTGCATGTACTGAGTATGTATAGACTTTTTCCCCTTGTCATATGCCCTAAACAATATTATAAAAATTAATTACAAAGCATTTTCATTGCATTAGGTGTTATAAGTAATCTACAGATGATTCAGTGCATGTGAGAGGATGTGCATAGACTATATGAAAATACTGTGCCAGACATTGTAAAAGGGACCTGAGTAGCCATGAATTTGGGTATTCTTGTGGACCCTGGAACCAATCCCTCATGAGGGACAGCTATGTATGTGAGTATATTTGTATCTTAGAAATCATGAGTTTATACCAATATTTCCAGTTCCAAGTTAGCCTCATGCATTTCCCCAATTTATATTTGTGTTTCCTTCTTTCATAGTTTCTCAACTCCATAATTCATCTAAAATAATTTCAGAATTGCTTTTCTTATACTAATAAAAACCAAACATACTAAAAATATGTTATGACTGAATATTTGTGTCCTTCCCAAATTCATATGTTACCCTGTTCCCCATGGTATCTGGGGTGGGGCCTTTGCGAGGTAATTAGGATTAGACAATATGATGAGCGTGGGGCCCTCCGGATAAGATTAGTGGCGAAAACTTGCACAAAGAAGAGGCCGTGTGAGGACACAGTGATATGGCAACTGTGTATAAACCAAGAGAAGAGGGTGGCCTACCTTACTTTCAAAACTGTGAGCAATAAATTCTGTTGTTTAAGCTACCTGGAATTTTGTAGTGGCAATCCAAGACTACTAACTGAATAGATTCAGAATTTGTTTGCAGTTCTTCCTCTTCCTTCACCCGGCTTCCCAAACTACATGTATGTAATCAAGTACTGATGCTCATAAATTGCTTGGATTGTTCCCCTCTGCTTCCCTTTGAGTGCATGCTGTGTCTGAGCTTATTCCCCCAAATCCATATGTTGAAACTTAGTTGCCAATGTGGTAGTATTAAGAGGAGGATTCTTTAAAAGGATGAAGTCATAAGGGCAGAACTCTTAGAAAGGAGCTTGAAGAAGTGGCTTTGTCCCTCTCTTCCACTGCATAAGGATACCTAGAAGGTGCCATCTGTGAGCAACAGGCTTTTGCCAGATACCTGTTCTGCTGGGACCTTGATCTTGAAGTTCCTAGCCTCCAGAACTATGAAAATAAATTTCTGTTCTTCATAAATTCTCCAGTATCAGATATTTGTTATAGCAGCACAAATGGACTAAAACAGTATGGTTAAGCAGCTCACCTGACATATAGTTGGTTGTTTCAACTTGTTTTTTAGTTTTTGGATTTTTTTCTCTTTCCATTCTTATTGATTATGTGTTTTGAATATGTAGAACATTAATATGCATTCAGAAGTCAAAACCATATAAAAGATATACCCAGAGAAGAGATATTCCCTCCCTCATCGCTTCCACTTTATCTACTCACCTCGTAGATATTCATGATTTTTTAATTTGTTCGTTTTAAATATACATGACAGTAGAGTGTATTTTGACATATTATACATACATGGAGTAGAACTTATTCTAATTAGGATCTCATTCTTGTGGTTGTACATGATGTGGAATTTCACTGGTTGTGTATTCATCCATGAACATAGGAACTTCATAATTTTCTGATTTAATTTTGTTACTTTCAATAAAAATAAGCCACTAAATGTTTGTGTGTTTATTTTTCTCATTTCCTTTTCTTTCATTGGTAAAAGAGAGCTTACTATACATGCTTGTTTTGTGCTTTGCTTTTTTCTTCTGGCAATCACTCCATGTCAGTTCACACAATCCTTCCTGATTCTTTTTTGTATTTCTTGGTGTTCCATTGTGTTTTTGTACCACACTTTATTCAGCCAATCTCCCAAGTTGGAATGTTCAGGGAGTTTCCTGTATTTCACATTTACAAGTAATGTTGCAGTGAATAACCTGTGCTGTGTGTTGGAGGTGTATCTTTAGGGCCAGTGCTTCAGTGTGAGAGTGGTACACTGAAATGTGAATAAATAAGTAGTTTAGCTAGATATTGCCAAACTCCCTTCCATAATGATGAGCCATTTTGCATTCCCACCAGCAATGTGTGAGAATACATTTTCCTCCCACAGCCTCATCAACAGAGTGTATCACCAAGCTTTTAAAGTTTTTTCTAATCTGGTAGAAATGGCACCTCAGTGTGAGTTTAATTTGGATGTTTCTTATTATGAGTTAAGTTGAACATCTTTTCAAACATTTAAGAGTCATCTTTTCTACCTTAGGAGTTGTCACATCTTTTATCTATTTTTTTGTAGGAATTTTAGTCATTTTACCTGTTTCAGATTTAAATCAATTGATTAATTAATTTAATTTTGATTCTGGGGATTGATCCCAGGAACTCTGACCTGCTAAGTACACACTTTGTATTTTGGGGACATCAGTCCTTTATCTTTAACATATATTGCAAATAATTTTGCCTAATTTTTTATTTTGCTTATTGTATCTTTTGCCATGCAAAGGTTTTATGTTTTTAAAGATTTGGTGTCAAATTTATCACTGGTGGGTGTGGTGGCACACATGTAATCCCAGCTACTTGGGAGGCTGAGGCAGGAGGATTACAAGTTTAGGGCCAGGGTAGGCAACTTAGCAAGATCCAGTCCCCCCCCCCCCCTCTCCCTTCCTCTCTCTCCCTCCCTCTCTCTCCCTCCCTCTTCCTCCCTCCCTCTCCCTCTCCCTCCCCCTTCCTCTCTCCTTAAAACAAAGACTTCAAATGTGTTTCAGCAGTAGAGTATTTGCCCAGCATGTCTGAGATCCTGGATTTGATTCCCAGTACCACCCCACCACACACAAATTATCAGTCTTATTGCAGCTGAATTTTATGTCATAATTAGGAAGTCTTTTCCTACGGGTAGGTTATAGAGAAATTCACCCATATTTCCTTCTAGCTCAGGAGCAGATTCATGAAAAGAATGCTGCTGGTAAGCAAAACAACATGTACCTGATACTCGTTACAGACTGTCATCCATGACTTCTTACAGCAAGACAAATACTAATTAAGCACTCTTAGATATGCCAGGCAATCTGTTTTAAAGCATCTTCTAGAAATAGATTAAACTAAAGAACAGAGAGACTACCATTCTGGTTAAGTTAGAATTTTAGTTAGTAACAGAATTAGGACTATAATTCCTTTTTTTTTTTTTTAACCGTTTGATTTCTTAGTCTGTTTTGAGTTAAAGTCCCTAGGACTAATCCATTTTTTGAGATTCGTGTGTGTTACATGGGTCATTTTGTTTAAGATGGTTTCTTCTTGATTTCATTGTTTTGCTCAGAGTCCAAGTTTCGTTAGTATCTTAGAGCTCTCTCTGATTGTAGGGCTAAAGTTATTTGAAACGATAAGTTACAGGCTGTAAAATTTCTTAGCCTTTTCTTCCTGACTCACATTGAAATAGTGAAGACATCTGTGTGTGACACGGGTTCAGGAATGAGAACTAGATTCCCAAATACCTTTCTGCTGTTGGAGATTTTGTGTGGAAGGCCCTCTTTTGTAAATGAGCTCACCCTATCCAGAGGCTGGGAGAAAGCACGGTCTTTTTTGCAGCTGAAAAGTTGAAAATAATATTGTAGTGATTTAATTGCTTTTTAAAAAGATGCAAAATGGGAAATGAAAACAGGAGTCAGGGGGCCAGTACATTTATGCTGAGCTGATGGACAGGGGACCAGACCAGTAGGAGAAGACGTGTTTTGTTCCAGCTCCCAGACCTTCAATCAGCTACTTTCTGACCTTTAATTTTCTTAATATTAAAAATGAGGTGATCTTTTAAGAGTTGTTCTAGGTTCTAGATTCTCCTACTTTTATTTCCTACTTTTAGTATATAGTTCCTAAACTGTTAGCTCTTTTGAGTCTTTTTAAAAAAATTAAATGTTCACTTCTGCATATAAATTTCTTTTTGAATATTCTTAGTCTTAAGAGTATTGAGCAGACAGATTGATTGGTAATGAGAGTATTTGACACTTTGCTATTTCTATTTGACTATATGCTTCCTAGGAACAGGGTCTTGGTATTGTAATACAAGGTAGTGTATTTCTTCTTGGAGTTGCTCAATTCTAGAAGGAAAATCACTTATGGCCTTTAGTGACATTGAGGTAGTTCTTACTATTTCAGGTGTATTACCCTACAGACCAGTAACTTAGCTTTCTTTCATGGCCCTAAATTGTACCCTTCATAAACTGTGGCCAGAGGTCTGAAAATTCACTGTTGGATACAGAAAGGATTGGGTGAAAGTGCAACTTGATCTTCATGGATCCATCCTTGCAACTTGCAAAACAGCTCAAAAATATGTTAATGAATTTGTGCTGAACTCATGTGCTGTATTAGCAGACCCCCTTCCCCAGCTTGTGTTTGTCTATTTCTCATGTGATGGGATTTCCCTCATGTCTGAGGAATGGAAAATTAATTATCAGGAAAATCCATTCTTGGCCATTAGAACATTTATTAGGAACACCTGGCTTTTTCATTAAGTAGCTATCTTTTTTTTTTTTAATGTAGAAAGAGTCATTTAAATTCTTAAAGATGTGACCCAGAACCATATGTTTTCCTGAGGTAGCCCTTGTCTCTTTATAATGATCAAAAGTGCAAAACAATTCCTGTTGCCACATGACAGTCAGTGGGCACCACAGACTTAATCTGGAATGAAATTTCAAGACTTTCATTTACTCTGAAATTCATTTAAGTTGCTTGGATTTGTAATAACTACTGTAAATGGAAGCCTTCTCTAGAACAGATTTCTGCCTGGAAAGTCAACTTTTCACATTTTTTTTCCTAGTAAAGAGCCATGGTAATTGTTTTACTAGTTTTAAAAAATAAGTGTGTAAAATATTTTGACCTAAGTTTTCTTTTGACTCATTTGTAAAGTGGTGTGGTTACAGGGATGAACAGATTAACATCGATTTTATTAATTGTGATACGTTTGCTTGCAAGCACAGAAAAGTGGCTCCAGTTGGTATAAGCAACTAATAAAAGGAATGTATTGGCTCATAGAACTGAAAACATCCAGTTGATACCAAGTTTGAGCCATTGGGACCTGGTGTCTCTCCGTCTCTCTGATTCTATTGGCTCCACTCACAGACAGACTCTCTTCACATGGTCTTCTCTTTCTCCCTCTTAAAAAGAGAGAGAGAGAGACAGACAGACAGACTGACTGACCCTGAGGCTGCTCTTTCTTAGTAAAGTCTTAGCTTGACTCTTATTATGCGGAGTTAGTCACGTGCCCAAACCTGGACCAGTCTCTGACCCGAGGGAGGCATCTCTCCAGTTTGCCAGGCCTGATCCATGTACATGCTTGAACAGGGTGGATGTCTTGACTTGTCCCTCTTCAAGCAGCTCGCCTGAGAGAAGGGCATGGTGGTTCCTTGAGGGGAAGTCAAGTCTCTGCATTAGGATCAGGGAATGAGTGGAATAGATGTAAAAAATAACAACATTATCTACTTCACAGCTTCTCCCCTCCTGCAGTCTGCAGCCTAGTGGAGGAAGACAGAACAAAATTGAGCTGGCACTAACAATAGTGTGGCATAAAGAAAGTTCAAGCTACCTTGGGAGTACTTTAATACAAATCATATTTTGGAGTATATCAAACAACAATAATAAACATCTGACACTTAAAATTATAGGTTTAAAGGCACCAGAATTTGGTGAACATAACATTACATTTAATCTTTCATTGAACATTCTCATGCTGCAAACTTGTTGAAGTGCGTGTCTTAGCTCCAGTTGGCTCTTACTGAGTCAGGTCTGTGCTACAAAAGTACTGGCTGAGGTGCAAACTGCTCCAAGACTGGGCTTGGCCATTTCTTCCCTCTACCCCTCAAGAATTTAGTGACGTGCTTTTCCGTTTAGTAGTGACTGGTTTCATATTTGAGACATTGAACCAGTCACTGTGTGTTGCACCTCTGGTGGGGAATAGTGAGGCTTGCAGGCTGGAGCCAGCCTAGAGAGGGACGAGGTGAAGTTGGGAGTCAGAGGTGGGGATGGTCACAGAGCATTTCCTAAATAACATGGTTTTCCTTGTAGGCCTTGAGTAGGACAGATTTCTCCTCTTCCTGGTGTGTGTAGCCTCACTTCTCCTCATGTGAATCCTGATGACTGCTCTTCTCCTGCAGGAATGAACTCTCCCCATGCTCAGGTGAAGGATTGGATCTGAGTGAACTTAGTTGATGTGGGTCTGTTCCTGAGAAGTGAATTGAGCTCATGGTGTGGACAGTAGGGTGTATTTAAGATCTGGAATTTTATTTGGTGGTGTGTACAGTCGATCTCCTTGGTAACTTGGTGACTAGAGAAAATGCATTTTGGGGTAAGATGTTTATCAAAATTGTTTTATATTTTATTTGGCACCAAAATAAACTTACAACACTACTATAGACATTGAACTTATGGGGCAGCTCATAACTGTTGGGTGCTAACACACGTACTGATTACTCCCCCATTACTTTAGTAGTATTAAGATTTTCCCTGAGTTTGCTTGAGTGAGGGTCCTGCCTTCTACCCAGTGCCCCCCTGTGTGTGGGGGCATGTGTGCAGGAAGAGGGTATGCAAGTACACACGGTGAACTGGGCGTGATTCACTCGAAGTCTTTCTCTAGTGGATGTGGTAGTTCCATATTTGCCTGGGCACATTCCCCAGACCAGGTACTACAGTGGGCTTTCTGTAAAGGTGTTCTGATGGCTTCCTCCTGCATTCCCAGCCACAGAATGTGACCTCCCCGTCTTCTACACTTCCTGGGAAAAAAGGTGACTCCATTCAGTCTTGCCTGTTTTGTGCAATGCCCCAGTCTTTTGGATCGCTCAATTTCAGAGAGCCTTGCAGCTTTAGCATCCTGTGGTCATTCACCACTTCCTGTTTGTACTACTTGCTAAGTGCATAACTCATTGTCTTCTATCATTTTTTTTAGAAACGTGCACATCTTGCCTGTCTGACTTATCAGTTATTTGTATTAGAGCCTTTCAGGGACTGCTGAGCTCTCCCGAAAGGTGGCACAGAAGTAAGACTAAAGAGTTAATGAATTTTAAGGCTCTATTTTAAAAGCATGCCTGAGAATCTTTTGCACTTTAAAAAGGTTAGTTTATGTGAGCTTGTACTATTGATCAGTATGAGTCACATCTTCCCTTTCTTGTTCATTTGTACACACTATAGATATGAATCCTGAAAATTAGCATGCCTGGGTTGTCTGAGGAGGAAAAATATTTCCATATTGCTGATCCATTCAAGGATGTAATTATATAGCCAACTTGGTAGCTTAAGCATGAAAGACTTCTAGAATAATGGAACAACTACTTACATGTGTCTTAGATTTTATATTTAATACTTTAAAGTGAAAACACAAGACTGGGTACTTAGTTGCCCATTGCATTAGTCAGAGTTTTTTGTTTTTTTTTTTTTCTTTTTTTTTTTTAATTGTTTTTAGTTGTTGATGGACATTTATTTATTTATTTTTATGTGGTGCTGAGAATCAAACTCAGTGCCTCACACATGCTAGGCAAGCGCTCTACCACTGAGCCACAATGCCAGCCCATAGTCAGATTTTCTTAACAGTGACGAGATGCTTGACATGAACAATTAAAAAGACAAGAATTATTTTGGCTTAGTTTGAAAAGAGTTAGTCTGTGGTCTGCTGGATCCATTGCTGTGGGTCTGCATTGAGGCAGAATATTATGGTGGAAGGTTGTTGGCAGAGCAAAATTGCTCACCTCATGTTAGCAGAGAAAGAGAAAAAGAGTGAGAGAGAGAGAGAGAGAGATCTATAACAAGATACACCCTTCCAGTGCATGCCCCCGGTGTCACACTTCCTCCATTGAGTCCCTACCCCCTGCATTTCCTACCATATCTCATATTAATGAGTCATATTAATGATTAATTCACTGATGAGGCCATCAGGTTCTCATGATCCAGTCACCTCCGCAAATCCCCACCTCTGAGCATTGCTACTTTGGGAACCAAGCCTTTAACACACGACTCTTTGGGGGACACTTCATATCCAAACTCTAATATCCAAACTTTCTGACCTTTTGAAAGGGTGAGTAAAAGGCACCATGGCATAAAATGCATAGGATTTGGAGTCAGATCTTGAATTAACCCTTTATTCTACCACCCACTAGCTGTATAGTCTTTACCATGGTCCCTCAAAAGGTCCACTGTAAGGCAGGTTACACATTATATAGGGCTGTTGTGAGATTAAATAGGATAATGTATATTAATTTCTTACATAAATGTCTAGGAAATTGTTTAATCCCAGGACCCAAGAAAAAGCTCCATAAGTAACTGCTAGGTTTCTGTAGTGAACAATGGGATACGGTTTGCCAGGACTTTGTTAAGGATCTTTGCATCTATATTCATCAAGGATATTGGTCTAAAATTTTCTTTCCTTGATGTGTCTTTTCCTGGCTTGGGTATGAGGATGATATTAGCTTCATAGAATGAGTTTGGTAGGGTACCCTCCTTTTCTATTTCCTGGAATACTTTGAGAAGTATTGGAATGAGTTCTTCTTTGAAGGTCTTGTAGAACACGGCTGAGAATCCATCTGGTCCTGGACTTTTCTTGGATGGTAGATTTTTAATGGCTTCTTCTGTTTCATTGCTTGATATTGATCTGTTGAAATTGTGTATGTCCTCCTGGTTCAGTTTGGGTGGAGCATATGTCTCTAGAAATTTGTCAATGTCTTCGGTAGATTCTATTTTGTTGGAATACAGATTTTCAAAGTAGCTTCTCATTATGTTGTGTATTTCAGTGGTTTCTGTTGTGATATTTCCTTTTTCATCATGAATTTTAGTAATTTGAGTTTTCTCTCTCCTCTTTGTTAGTGTGGTTAGGGGTTTATCTATTTTGTTTACTTTTTCAAAGAACCAACTTTTCGTTTGTCAATTTTTTGAATTGTTTCTTTTCTTTCACTTTCATTGATTTCAACTCTGATTTTAATTATTTCCTGTTTTCTACTACTTTTGCTGTTGTTCTCTTCTTTTTCTAGACTTTGAGCTGTAATGTTAGGTCATTTAGTTGTTGACTTTTTATTCTTTAAATGCGCTTCATGCAGTGAATTTTCCTCTTACTACTGCTTTCATAGTGTCCCAGAGATTTTGATATGTTGTATTGTCATTCTCATTTACCTCTAAGAATTTTTTTTTATCTCCTCCCTGATGTTTTGTGTTATCCATGCTTCATTCAATAGCATACTACTTAATCTCCAGGTGTTGGAGTAATTTCTATTTTTCATTTTGTCATTTATTTCTAATTTCATTCCATTATGATCTGATAGAACAAAAGGCAGTATCTCTGGGGTTTTTTTTTTTTTTTTTTTTTTTGCATTTACTAAAGGCTGCTTTGTAGCATAACATATGGTCTATTTTCAAGAAGGTTCCATGTGCTGCTGAGAAGAAAGTGAATTTGCTCGTTGACGGATGGAATATTCTATATATGTCTGTTAAGTCTAAGTTATTGATTGTGTTATTGAGTTCTGTGGTTTCTTTGTTTAGTTTTTGTTTGGAAGATCTATCCAGTGGTGACAGTGGTGTGTTAAAGTCACCCAGAATTATTGTGTTATGGTCTATTTGATTCCTCGAATTGAGAAGGATTTGTTTGATATACATGGATGCACTGTTGTTTGGGGCATAAATATTTATGATTGTTATGTCTTCCCGATTTATGGTTCCCTTAAGCAGTATGAATGGCCTTCTTTATCCCTTCTGACTAATTTTGACTTAAAGTTCACTTTAACTGAAATAAGGATGGAAACCCCCGCTTTTTTACTGAGTCCATGTGCGTGGTAGGTTTTTTCCCTCCTTTCACCTTTAGTCTGTGGATGTCTTTTTTTATGAGATGAGTGTCTTGAAGGCAGCATATTGTTGGGTCTTTCTTTTTAATCCATTCTGCCAGTCTGTGTCTTTTGATTGATGAATTTAGGCCATTAATGTTCAGGGTTACTATTGAGATATGATTTGTATTCCCTGTCATTTGGGCTTATTTTTAGTTTTTAACTTGGCTTGGTTTCTCCTTTGAATGGATTTTTCTTTAAGGAAGTTCCTTCCTTCGCTGACCTACATTGTTGTTTTCATTTCCTCCTCATGGAATATTTTGTTGAGAACATTCTGTAGCGCAGGCTTTCTATTTGTAAATTCTTTTAACTTTTGTTTATCGTGGAAGGATTTTATTTCATCTTCAAATCTGAAGGTTAGTTTTGCTGGGTATAGGATTCTTGGTTGGCAACCATGTTCTTTCAGAGCTTGAAATATGTTGTTCCAGGCCCTTCTAGCTTTTAGAGTCTGGGCTGAGAAATCTGCTGAAATCCATATTGGTTTCCCCCTATATGTAATCTGATGCTTTTCTCTCACAGCCTTCAAAATCCTATCTTTATTTTGAATGTTAGGCATTTTCATTATAATGTGCCTTGGTGTGGATCTGTTGTGATTTTGTGCATTTGGTGTTCTGTAAGCCTCTTGTATTTGGTTTTTCATTTCATTCTTCAGGCTTGGGAAATTTTCTGATATTATTTCATTGAATAGATTGTTCATTCCTTTGGTTTGTATCTCTGTGCCTTCCTCAATCCCAATAATTCTTAAATTTGGTCTTTTCATGATGTCCCATAGTTCTTGGAAATTCTGTTCATGATTTCTTACTATCTTCTCTGTTTGGGCAACTTTATTTTCAAGATTAAATATTTTGTCTTCATTGTCAGGTTCTGTCTTCCAAGTAGTCTAGTCTTTTGGTGATGCTTTCCATTGAGTTTTTAATTTGGTTTATTGTTTCCTTCATTTCAAGGATTTCCATTTGGTTTTTATGAGAATCTCTATTTCTTTCTTGAAATGATCTTTTGCTTCCTGCAGGTGCTCTTTCAACTGCTTATTGGTGTGATCATTCATTGCCTGCATTAGCTCTCTAATCTCATCCTTTGCTTCACTAATTATCTTAATCATGTATTATTTGAAGTTCTGACATTTCTTCTACCATACTGTCACTGGATTCTATTAATATAGAATCTAGATTTGTTTGGATCATTTTCTTCCCTTGTTTTTTCATGTTGTTCATGTGTCTTCCCCTCTAGCAGTGCAGATCTTGGGTATTGTAGTTTCCTCCCTATAGGCTTATAGTGACCCTGTAGGTTTCCAATACCTTCTCTTTAAGGGGGAGATCAATATTAGCAGTACCTAGTTCAGACAATATACAACCCTAAACCAATTAGCCCCTATGAGGATGTTAAAAATATTGTCATAATAAACAGAATGAGTTCAGTTATTATCTTCGGTATAACAAATAGATTTCTCTAAGGTCTGCGGTTTCTAATGGAGGACAAAAGGATGGGGGGGGGTGTAGGATGTTGCTCTTAATGGGATAAGAAAAGAATATATAGAAGTTCTAGATCATAGAGTGAGAGTGTAATCAAAAGAAGTCAGTTATTAGCATACAAAAATGTAGAAAGATACTCTGAGGGAATAGGTAAACAAAAGAAAAAGCGAAAAAAGTAAAGAAATAAAAACTTAAAATATTTTAATAAGGAGGAAAAGAAAAATCTATACTATAACAAGTTATATAGTATTCATACTTTCCAGTCTTCAGTAGCCTGATGTATGAGAGGTACCTGACAGTGAGCTTCCAGTCTCCAGCAGGTATCTCAGGATGAGTTTTGCCCCACCTAAAGATGGGAGCTACAGCTTCCAGGATTATCCAAGATGGCTGCTCTGGCTTCCAAATGTGTTGGCAAATGGGGAGCTGCAGCTCGGGGAGTGAGTGTGGTTAGCTGGAGGTCCTGGAGGCAGGGTATTGTCAGTCTGGGGTCCTGGTGGTTGGGTGCAGTCAGTGGGTCTAGGGGTCCTGGCAGTAGGGAGCAGTCAGTTGGCTGAGGGCTCCAGAGGCAGGGTGTGGTCGGTCAGGCAGAGGGGTCCTGGAGATGGGGCTCAGTCAGTCTGGCCACGGGTCCTACAGGTCCTGGCTGTTGTCTCAAAATGGCGGCAGCCACGTGTAACGAAACCTGCAGCTACTGTGACAGGGGTCTTCCAGGCAACAGCAGGGAGCAGGCGCTCCACTGGTGGTCTGTGGTCAGTTTGCTGGCTGCTGTCGGACGATTGGCAGGTGAACCTCGGGCAGTAGGTGATGGATAGGTGAAAGGCAGGCGATGGGCAGGCGAAAGACAGGCAAATGGCGGATGGTAGGCGCTAGACAGTTAGCAGTCTGCACTCAAAAAGTAGTCGATATGCTGTTAGACTGCAGGTGATCGCAGTAGACAAATAGGGTGACCAGCAGGGGATCGATAAGCAGCAAAAACTGCCTCACCAAGAAACATACCCTCTGCTTGAAACCCCCCAAATTTTTTTGATGTTAAAGAAAAGGTTTACAGCTTTAAGACATATCTTCCACATCTTTGATAACACTTATTTATTTATTTATTTATTTTTACCAGGAATTACACTGAGGGGCACTTAACCACTGAGCTGCATCCCCAGATCTTTTTTGTATTTTATTTAGAGACAGTATCTCCCTGAATTTTGTAGGGCCTCACTAAATTGCTGAGGCTGCCTCAGCATCCTGAGTTGCTGGAGTTGTACACATGCACCACCACACCTGGCTACACTTAGCTTTTTTTTTTTTTTGACAAACACAAAAACATTTTTTTTAACTTCTATTTTAGAATAGTATTACATAGACATAATATAAAAATAGTAAAAAAAAAATGTTTTCCATTGATTCATTATTCATTAGGAACTTACTGGGCTGTAATTTGATTGAGCCAAATGAAATTGCCTTTAGTCAAATACTGATCGAAATGGTAGCAAATCAACAGTATGAAGAAACCTCCTTTTGTGATTAAAATCCATTATACCTTGAAGTTTTGCCTCTAGTTTTCATCTAGTAGTTTCACAATTTCAAGACTTAAACATAGGACTTTGATCCATTTTGAGCTGATTTTTTTTCTTTCTTTCTTTCTTTTTATTATTTAAACAAATAGGATACATGTTGTTTCTCTATTTGTACATAGAGTCAAGGCATACCATATGTGTAATCATAAATTTACATAGGGCAGTGCTGTTTGATTCATTCTGTCATTTTTTTCCCTTCCCCCACCCCTCCCACCCCTCTTTTCCCTCTATACAGTCCTTCCTTCCTCCATTCTTACCACCTTCCTTATCCCTAACCCTAAACCTAACCCTAACCCTAACCCTAACGCTAACCCCTCCTATCCCCCATTATATGTCCTCATCCGCTTATCAGCGAGATCATTCAGCCTTTAGTTGTTTGAGATTGGCTTATCTCACTTAGCATGATATTCTCCAATTTTATCCATTTGCCTGCAAATGCCATAATTTGTCATTCTTCATGGCAGAGTAGTATTCCATTGTATATATATGCCACAGTTTCTTTATCCATTCATCAACTGAAGGGCATCTAGGTTGGTTCCACATCTGGCTATAGTGAATTGAGCAGCTATGAACATTGATGTGGCTGTATCTCTATAGTATGCTGATTTTAAGTCCTTTGGGTATAGGCCAAGGAGTGGGATAGGTGGGTCAAATGGTGGTTCCATTCCAAGCTTTCTGAGGAATCTCCATACTGCTTTCCAGAGTGGCTGCACTAATTTGCAACCCCACCAGCAATGTATGAGTGTACCTTTTTCCCCACATCCTCGCCAACACCTATTGTTGCTTGTGTTCTTGATAATCGCCATTCTAATTGGGGTGAGATGGAATCTTAGGGTAGTTTTGATTTGCATTTCTCTTATTACTAGAGATGTTGAACATTTTTTCATATATCTGTTGATTGCTTGTACATCTCCTTCTGTGAAGTGTCTGTTCATTTCCTTAGCCCATTTGTTGATTGGATTATTTGTATTCTTGGTGTAGAGCTTTTTGAGTTCTTTATAGATTCTGGAAATTAGCGCTCTATCTGAAGTATGAGTGGCAAAGATATTCTCCCACTCTGTAGGCTCTCTCTTCGCATTACTGATAGTTTCCTTTGCACTTAGCTTTATTTTAAAGTTAAAACAAATATATAAACCTACTTATTTAAAAATTTTTATTATGATTTACATTATAAAGAAAGGGCAAATAAGTTTTTCCTGGTAAGTATTCTTCAAATATTCTTTAGTGTTTGTGTCTATTTTTCTGATAAACTGTATGTCCTTTTTTTAAAAAAATTTTTTTTTTTTAATTTTCTTTTAATTCTTAATAGTCAAGGCTGCAGAGAGCAGGTTCTAGCTGATGAAAAAAAAATTTCCGGTCCCAAAGAAGGGTGAACCAACTAGCAGGCCTTGCCTGGTATTGCTACCACTGCAGTGTGGCTGGTCCTGTCTATCTCCCAGACCTTCTGGCTCCAGTAGTTTGTGTTGCTGATTCCCATCCCTGCTTCTGGGAGGCTCTTTCCACCACATTTTTGATCATGTGTCAAGCCTGTATATTAATTGGGCATATTCTATATTTAGTATTCTAGATAGAATCTTATTTCTCCCTTTGTCTTTATTTCCCATTAGGGTTTTATACTTTAGATTAAAAAGATGCTTATGTCCTACTTTAAGTTAATTCCCTGAAATTAGTCTTATTGCAAATGTGATTGCTTTACAATTTTGTTTTTAGATCCTGTAGCTATATATAATTTCTTGAAATTTTGAAGCCATCGAACAATAAAATATTCAATATATATGTATATTTTAGTATTCTGTAAATTGAGAGCAGTGTGCCTAGTAAAATTATTGATTTGTGTTCTTTTCTGTAGTACCTGAAAATACCTTTTCAGCTTGGCATCTACAAGTTTACAGCTTCTTCAATTAGTTCAGTTGTCTCTTTATTGAGTGCTGTTTGTGGAGAGACAGCGAGTCTCAAAAGATTGCCTTACTTATGCGCTAACCTCTTCAGATGCAGTAGTATGTGTATCTTCTGTCTATAAGTTTCAGATTTCCTGCATATAGATCATTCATAGTCCCTGCAGGCACTAAAATTTTCTTGTTTTTGGACGTTGAAACAAAGTGAATTCTCTAAAAATGAAAGGCTTCTAGGTAAAGCCTTGGGGTGTGTTTGTGCAAGCAGAGCTCCTTGGACCTTTCCCAAGTGCTTCCGTTTTCTGTGGGCACTTGCTCCAGGTCAGCAGGGCCATCTTGGAGCAGCACTCGTTCTGGGACGTTGGCTGCAGTCTCCTGTGTCCCTGCCATCCTCACGTCAGGTGCTCAGCCAGCACCACTTCCTAAAGAGCGCCTTTGCAACATTGGCCACTATACCTAGAGAACTGTACTAGAGGATTATGTTTTTATTTTTCCTGGTATTTGCACTTCTTGGAGAAAAACATATTTAATATTCAGTAATTGTTAGTTGACAGAAAAAGTGAGTGACGAGAAAAGCTGAAATGTGAGTAGTTCTTAATGTATTTTGACTTTTAGTTTATTTCTAAGGCATTTGGAGAGTGTTAACTGTGTGATGTCACCACTGAGCAAGAGAGACTGTGTGGGCACATCCTGTTGTGTAGTAAGCCAGCACTTTCCATTGTGTCACCTCACTCGCTCACTGGCATCGTTGTGGTGGATTCAGTACTTCCCTTCCAATAGATTTGGAATATTTGTAATAAACATGCTTAGCAGAGTGTCAGTTTTATTTTACTGTTTGAAATGAAAAACTTGTTGAGGTGACTTGTTGACAAATGTGAATGAAAGATAAATTGCTTACCCTGAAGATGTTCATTGCTAAATAATTAATTGCCATAGAGAGAAATGGGCAGTTGGGTAGAGGTGTGTATTAGGAGTTTAGAAGGCAGTGAAGGGAGCTCATCAGGGGATAGTTCAGACCCATTGAATTGCAGGCAGAATTTGAAGGATGACTGAGAGTTGTTTGTGCAAGGGGAGGAAACTGGAAGAGCAGATGGGACCTTGAATGCCAAGTAAGGGGTGAGCTTATCACCTGAAGCTGTAACAGCAGTAGATGAATTAATGTTATTTGCATTTAACACAGCTTATTTGCTGAGTAGGTTCTGAAGTGAAGAGGAGGGACTGGGAGATGGCTGACTTTGGGTAAAAGACTTTTGCAAGGATCTTAGCACAAAGGGCATGTTTAGGCAGTGAGAATGAAGCATGTAAATTTGGAGATAAGGGCCGGGTTGTGACAAGATAGGTTTGAAGTAAAATTAGTGGGAGTGCTGACAGGCTTGGTGTGATTAGCAGGTAAAGAAGTGGAGACCAGAATGACTCCCTGGTTTATAAGATCACAACCATTGACTTAGATGAGCAAGGTGGACTTCATTTGGGGAAATGTCACATGTGAAGATCAGGTGGGATGTCTGTTAAAAACTGAAGTTCAGATTAATAATGCATCAATGTGGATGACTCTCAAGAACATTATACTGAGTGAAAGAAGCCGGAGATATATGACTATATGTAGTATATGATTCCATTTTTATGAAATCCTGGGAAGATAGACAACCAGATCAGTGATTGCCTGGGAAGCCTGAGGAGGTAAAGGTACATGAGGATTTGTGGCTGATGGAATCTTATTGTAGTGGTAGTTACATGGGTGTGTAAATGTACCAAAAATCAATGAAAGATACACTTTATATGCATTTTATTATTTAAGTTATATTTCAAAAAGGATTATTAATAAAAGAAGTTCAAGAGGGAGGTGCAGGCCAGAGGTCAGTAAACATTTGGGATTTAGTAGGGCGTAGGTTGTGGTAGAAATTCCAGGGGTAAATTAGCTCAGCCAGACTGAGTGTTGAGGATGAGAAGAGCATCAAATAGAGAAGCCAATGGGGTACCAAGCTTTAGGGAAGGAAGAGGAGCCTTCGAGGTGGACAGAGGAGTGGTTGGAGAAATGAATCTAAGGAAGAGAATTTCATGGATGAAAGGGGACAGAAGTTTGCATTGCTGCTGAAATCTTGCAGACTATTTGATTTAGTGGTTCTGAGGTTCTTGTTTGTCAGTGAAATTGTGGTTGACTGAAGATCAAGTGTGTGAATGCTGACAGTGAATAGGGAAGACCATTGTAGGCTGTTTTGGGAATTGCGGCTAGCAATGGGGCCAGAAAAACGCAGACAGGCAGGTGGTCGGGGGACCCAGGGTCCAGTTTGTAACAGGAAACCAGCAGTCATGCAGCCCTTCTCACCTGTGCCCAGCGATTGAGGTTAGGTACTTTCATTTCTTAAAAAACAGGTTTTTATTGCCAGTACACACAGTAACAATGGTTAACATTTTTAAAATTTTATTTATTTTTTTAATTAAAATATTTTTTATTTTTACAGACACATTTTGATTCATTGTACACAAATGGGGTACAGCTTTTCATTTGTGTGGTTGTACACAATGTAGATTCACACCATTCATGTAACCATACGTACACGTAGGGTAATACTGTCTGTCTCATTCTACTATCTTTCCATCCCCACCCCCTCCCACCCCTTTTCCTCTACACCATCCAAAGTTCCTTCATCCTTCTCTTCCCCCCATCACCCCCCTCTTGTTATATATTGTCATGCTCTTATCAGAGAAAATATTCAGCCTTTGGTTTTTTGGGCTTGACCTATTTCACTTAGCATGATATATTCCAACTTCATCCATTTTCTTTAACCTGATTACTAAGAGGTGTTACTTTCTGTTCTCTTTGATGTGCTGTCTGTCCATAGTTCTCATCTGAGCAGCATCCAGAAGGGTGGCTGGCATGGCCCTTCCCCGTGGTCTGAACCCTGCCCACACTGGAGATGTCCTTGCTAGGAGTTGGATTTTGTGACTTGGAGTCAAGGGTGTTACGAGTGGTGCTGGGGATGGAACCTAGGGTCTCGCATGTTCCAGGCAAGTGCCCTGCCACTAGATCCCGAGTCAAGGTTTTATCATCTGGAAGTGAGAACTTTTTGCCTGAGGAGAGCATGCTTTCTAGAATGAAGCATGAAAGGATTTGCTGCTGGACGGAGGCTTGTATCACATTTAAATCTAAACTGTCCATCCAGGTCATTTGTGACCCATCTTTCAACAGGCATTTTTATTTATTTTTATGGTACTGGAGATTAAATCCAGGAGTGTTCATTGAACTACACCCCCCAGGACTTTTTACTTTGTTTTGAGATAGGATCTCACTAACTTGCTCAGAATGGCCTTGAACTCCAGAGTAGTTGGGATCACAGATATGTACTGTGCACCTGACTTCCAAAGGCACCTTAAGACAGGTGTGGTGACCCATACCTGTAATCCCGGCAGCTTGGGAGGCTGAGCTTGGGAGGATTGCAAGTTCAAAGCCAGCCTCAGCAAAAGCAAGGCCTTAAGCAACTCAGTGAGACCCTGTCTCTGAATAAAATACAAATTAGGGCTGGGAATGTGGCTCAGTAGTGGAGCACCCCTGAGTTCAATCCCTGGTACCAAGAAAACCCCCAAATAACAAAATAAAGGCATCTTAAAATGTCAATGTTAGCTTCTGGTCAGAGGACCACCCTGTGAAGATTCTCTCCCAGAAGTCAGTGTTGTGTGTAACCCCTGTCTGATATCCTAGTGACCACTGTGCGCCAGCAGGACTGTGGATCCTGGATGCTGGCTTTCCACTTGATTAGGAGCAAGTGAGCTGCGTGTCCTGTTCTTGTAGCCTCTGACTGTGCAGCTGCACTTTTAGTACGATCCTTTACCTGCAAAGGGAATTGTCTCTGGAATCTAAATGATTCTGTGGTGCTGAGGCCTGGCCTTGCCCTGCAGTGACCATTCCTGGGCCTCTCCTACCAGGCATTTCCCCTTGCTGGCCTTCTCCACTCCGGGTGGAGAAGTTTCATTTCCCTCCGTGCTGCTGGTTTCACACTCTGGCCTCTGAATCCTTTTTTTTAGGACTTAAGTTGCATACTGTGTTCAGAAATTGGAGCTGATGCCCTATCAGGCTGGAGTCTCAGACACACACTCGGGAAGGAGGTGAGGTCGGGTGCACCCCTTGAGCTTCTGAGAGCTAAGTGAGCCCCTGCTGCCACATAGGTTGCTCTCTGGATTAAATCAGAGAACTTAGAGACTCTGAACATTTTCAGGCACCACATAAATGTTAGTCATTCTTAATGTTGTCATTCATCCAGAGAAGACCCTGACTTTCAGCCTTTCTGACACCCTCTGTAAAGCCATGTGGGGGTGGAGGTGGGAGTGGGGACAGTGCCAAACCTGAAAACCTTGCTTCTTCTTTACTGAAGACTTTGTTAAGGTAAGGATGCAGCTCTGTGAGCAGTTATTAGAGACAAATATGATTCTATATGTGAATTCCACATGTTTTTAAGTATTTTTTTGGTCATAGATGGACACAATACCTTTATTTTAGTTATATATTTTTATGTGGTGCTGGGGATTGAACCCAGTGCCTCACACGTAGTAGGCAAGCACTCTACCACTGAGCTGCAGCTAGAGACCTACGTGTGCTTTTTGAATATTGAAATCTTCTGTGTGTAAACAGACCCCTCAGTCCATGTGAAATACACTTGAAACTCCTTTTTCATTGAATCGCTCCATTTGGGGAAAACCAGTGCTGGTTTTTGTTTTGTTTAGGGCAGTTAGCACCTATTTTGCAAAGAGAACTTACTGGGTAAAGTATTTCTCAGTGTCTCTGTGGGTAAGAAGAAATGCCAAAGGGACGTGTTACTTCTTACAGTGACGTCGGTGTCTTCTGTGAGCTAGTTGCAGTGCACGTGTCCTTAAGCTGGGGCCTAGAGACCTAGGAGACATGGTTCTGCCCTCAGCGGGCTCTTAGCTGAGAGTGGGAGCCATGCTGCAGGACAGTGATTTGTAGGTTGTTGGACATTCTAGATCAAATCTTTGTCTATGATAATTTGAAGTAGAACACTTATTTTAATGATATCAGAGAACCTTTTTCAAAAGTAGTGACATTTTAGATCAAGAGGTGCCCTAAACGAAGGATGAGGGCCAGCTACTGCCCACCAGGGTGTTCGTAGTCGGTGTGAGAAGACCAGCAGCTGGTGTTGGTGGCCCGGTTGGCGGCACCAGGAAGCCCTTGCTGGTCTGCCCCATGTTCTTGACCCCAGGCAGCAGTCGGCTGCAGTCACCACGGGCAAGGCTCTGCAGTCCGCGTTCCCTCCTTCTCCACGGCAGACAGGCGGCCTGCTGGGATGGGCTTCTCAATGGGGGTCTGCTCCCCGTATTCTGCTTCTGAGTGGGTTTCCGTGCCATCCACCTCCCCTTCCCTTCCTCACTGCTCACCGTGCCAGACTTGGGGGAAAAACCCTTCCACCTTTTTTCTTAAAGTCAAAAGATCTTTAGTGCTCACTGCTGTACTCCAACCTGGTTATGATCTCAGAGGAAACTAAGATGATCTAAACTCGTAAATTGAACATCTTAAAACTCCCAGAGTGGGCTGGGGAGACAGCTCAGTTGGTAGAGGGCTCGCCTTGCAAGCACAAGGCCCTGGGTTCAATCCCCAGCACCGCAAAAAAAAAAAAAAAAAACGCCCAGAATTTTATCTTCTCTTCCCTAGGTAAATAAATAGACCCTGACACAAAAAAAAAGCTTAGATTTTGGTCTAATTTGATACATATTTCTGTGGATTGACTTTTGGTTTGTTGTTCAGGTCTTGTCCCTTGGCTCTGGCTGTGGGGAACTTAGTGATTGTTGGGCCTGGCTGGATTAAGGGTCAAAAAAATTTTTTTTTATTTTAATAAAACAATTGAGCCCTGTCCCTCTCAAAAAATTTTCCTCCTCAAAAAATGTGAGACTGCGTAAACTTAAATAGCACCTTTTACAGATTACAGAGCAACAAGGTACCTGTGAGCCAGGAGCAGCCACAAGTGGTCTCTCCACTTCGCTCTGTGTCTCTCTGTCTAACTTGGCATCTTGGGCAGGGTGCAGAGCCCCAAGACAACACCTCCCAGTAGTTGACAGATCTCAGCTTCACGGTTCCTTCACAGTTGGCAGTCTCTGATGAGAACAGTAGTCTGTTTAAGTGGGTACATTTTACATCACGCGTGCTTTAAAAATCAGTCTCCAGGTTGACACTGTCTCTCTGAGTGATGTACAACATTGAATTCAAAGAACACTTTTGATACCACCGTTTAACGGTGAGGAGTTCTGCTCCTTCTAATGTTGAGGATTGAACACTAGAGAAGCACGCCAAGGCAAGCATGTTAAGCAGGTTTTATTTAAAGGTAATAATGCAGACTTCTCCCAGCAGAAAGAAGAGGGCCATGGCTGATGTTCTAAAGTCCCAAGAAGTGAGCGCACCCTACATCTTTTATAGTTAAGGTCTCTTTAGTTCTCCAGTTCCCTCCCTCCTTATCTCTCCCTCCTGCCTACCTGACTAGGCCTGGTTTTGCATTAAGTGAGAAGCCATGGGCAGGGGGAGGGCCAAGGTGATTCAGGCAGGCAAGGGCCCAGGGGGCATTAATTAGCAGCTCCTTGTTTGCAGTCCTTGATAAAGGCAGGTAAATTTGGTAATCAATGGGCTCCGGAGATCCTTGACATTCCATTCTTCCAGGGGCAGTCTCCAACTTCCAGAGGCAGGTGGCTTCATGGCTTCATTTCCTCGATTTGACCCGATCCCCTATTTCTACACTAACTACCTGTCCTTAATTCTGGCTTCACTTTGGCATGCAGTGGCAACAAGTGGAATGTTGTATTTATGAAAAATTGGATTCTGTTACAAATAAGTGATACTGATAACCAGAAGATTGGGTGAAAGAAGAGGGAGGGAATCCCATGAATGTTTATTTGGCAGGTATTTGTCACTCAGATATTTACTGGTCGTTGAGAGAGATGGCAGATTATCAGAATAATACTGTAGACTCCGAGCAGCAAGATGTGAGTAAATGAAAGCACTCCCAGGAAAGGGACCAGCAAGGTGTCCATCCTCTGAGATCACCATCTCCATCAGAAAGGAGCTCCTCACTGCATTTGGTGCCATTGGCAGTGCTGTGTAAATGCACCCCGTGGTGTGTTTGGGCTCAGGCCTGCCCCTATTGCTTTGTTTTCTGTTCATCTCACCTTTTTGTTGTTGTTGTTCCTCTGATCCTCCCTTATTAACCAAAAAAAATTTTACAAACATCTTCTCAACCTTTCTATTGGTTTTAAGTTCTGTTTCTTTGCTTTTTATTTTAAGTGACTACTTCAAGGATTATAACCTTCACCTTGAATGTATTGTGTTATATTTGAAATGAATGTTCAATTCTCATGGTGAAATTCAGGAACCTTGCAATAGTCTAGGGTCGCTTGTCCCTCTCCAGGTGCTGTTGTCCTGACTTCTGGTTTCTGGGTGAGATTAGAACTGTTGGATGATTCTAAGAAGAGCTGTGTCAGGAGTAGCCACCACTATTAGGGGAACATATTTGACTAGAGTGGTATTTAAGTACAGTTTATGGAAAAACTTTTAGAAGTCCATGAGTTGCAGGTGTTTGCTGTTTAAAAAGAGTAATGTACTGCCCTTACAATTGAGAGAGAGGAGTCTGGGTCCCTGCAAGATAACTTCAAAAGACCTTTAATCCTCGTGCCAGATTGTCTGGCTTGTCGTGAGTTTTTTCTGTAATCAATGGGTTAGTGTTACAGCTGAAAACATTTTTTGATCATCTACATAAAAATTTTAGGTGCCTTATTTATTTTGCATCAAGAATATTCAAACTCCTCAGCTTTGAAAATTTCTCCACTAGCTGGAAGATTACTTTTATTGGTCTCTACACAGAAGGACCCATAGCATCATTGAAATAACTCTGTTGCATAACTGTCCTGTGTCTAAAAATACTCAGCTGAGTGGCATCAGCTCTTCCCCAGGGTTATGAACCCATACTGAGGTATGTGTACTCACTCTGACAACAGACTATCTTCCAGTGTGTCCTGCAGAGTGACCCTTTGTGGCCGACACTGAGTTTGTCCCAGTGATGTCTGATACTGTTGCAGGTACTGACAGCATAAAAGACAGACTGCTTGTGTTTGTCCAGTTTGACCAGCCAACCAGAGGGATTTTCATGATTGTATTTATACTTCCCTGAAGTCTTGGGATGCTGGGATTGTAGGATTTGTGCACTTACATAAAAAGAACCATTGTGCTGTGACTCTGACCTGACCCAGTATCAGGCCAGGTGCTTGTCCAGCTATGTGCTGTTTGAGATTAATATTCCTTTTATTGCCTGTTCCATCACATGAAAAGCCATAGAACCTCTTCTTGCTGTCTTTGTGTACAGGTTACAAATAATTTGTAGAACCTGAAAATGGGCAGATAATTGCTTGGGAATCCAGATGTGGAGGTTCAGTAAGACTTTTTGAGGAATGTGTTTACATGACAGATTGTGCAAAGCAACTAATATTTGTATATGAATCACTTATATCATTCAGAGTTAAGAAATGTTTTTTTATCCACTTAGAGTACCAGCTAGATTTTTATGTATTGATATTTTGGTGTTTTGATGTGTATTTCTGAGTTAAAGGTATCATGGTCCTGTATTTTTTGTTTTTATTGTCAATATGTACATAGTTGCCATGTGCAACATCTCAATTTTGTAAATGAATATCAATATTGTGAATAATATCATATTAAAAGAAAAATTAAGCTTTAGAAATGTGTAAATTCTCTTCATCTAGATGTAAATCAAAGACAGTTATCAATTATTTATCAAAACTTCACCTTTCACAATAAGTAGGAAAAATTGTTTTTGTGTTAAATGTGGAGGAAATGGAACTTATTATAGAGGTTGCAGGTAACTTGATCAACCAAAAACACAGTTAATGAAATGACTAATAAATAGCTTCAATTGGGATTCTTCCTCATTTTAATCACATTCTGGGGAAGTAAGAAGAATGTGAATGTTGTAAAAAATTATTTGTTAATATTTAGAAGCTGTGAAATTGCCGTTTTATATCTAACTGGAGCTTAAAGTGCCAAAATATAAAATTGGGAGATTGAGAGACAGAGAGGTTGGTTTAGAGGAAAGAATTTTTTTTTTTTAAATTTTTTAATTTATTTTAATTAAAAATCATAAATTTACATAGGGCAATATTGTTTGATTCATTCTGTTATTTTTTCCCTTCCCCCCCAACCCCTCCCACCCCTCTTACCCCTCTTTTCCCTCTATACAGTAGTTCCTTCCTCCATTCTTACCACCTTCCTTATCCCTAACCCTAAACCTAACCCTAACCCTAACACTAACCCCTCATGCCCCCCCTTATATGTCCTCATCCACTTATCAGTGAGATCATTCGTCCTTTAGTTTTTTGAGATTGGCTTATCTCACTTAGCATGATATCCTCCAATTTCATCAATTTGCCTGTAAATGCCATAATTTTATCATTCTTCATGGCAGAGTAATATTCCATTGTATATATATGCCACAGTTTCTTTATCCATTCATCAACTGAAGGGCATCTAGGTTGGTTCCACAATCTGGCTATAGTGAATTGAGCAGCTATGAACATTGATGTGGCTGTATCTCTATAGTATGCTGATTTTAAGTCCTTTGGGTATAGGCCAAGGAGTGGGATAGGTGGGTCAAATGGTGGTTCCATTCCAAGCTTTCTGAGGAATCTCCATACTGCTTTCCAGAGTGGCTGCACTAATTTGCAACCCCACCAGCAATGTATGAGTGTACCTTTTTCCCCACATCCTCGCCAACACCTATTGTTGCTTGTGTTCTTGATAATCGCCATTCTAATTGGGGTGAGATGGAATCTTAGGGTAGTTTTGATTTGCATTTCTCTTATTACTAGAGATGTTGAACATTTTTTCATATATCTGTTGATTGCTTGTACATCTTCTTCTGTGAAGTGTCTGTTCATTTCCTTAGCCCATTTGTTGATTGGATTATTTGTATTCTTGGTGTAGAGTTTTTTGAGTTCTTTATAGATTCTGGAAATTAGCGCTCTATCTGAAGTATGAGTGGCAAAGATATTCTCCCACTCTGTAGGTTCTCTCTTCACATTACTGATAGTTTCCTTTGCTGAGAGAAAGCTATTTAGTTTGAATCTATCCCAGTGGTTGATTCTTGCTTTTATTTCTTGGGCTATGGGAGTCCTATTAAGGAAGTCTGATCCTAAGCCAACAAGTTGAAGGTTTGGACCTACTTTTTCTTCTATAATCTGCAGGGTCTCTGCTCTGATTCCGAGGTCCTTGATCCATTTTGAGTTGAGTTTTGTGCAGGGTGAGAGAGAGGGGTTTAGTTTCATTCTGTTGCATATGGATTTCCAGTTTTCCCAGCACCATTTGTTGCACTATCTTTTCTCCATTACATATTTTTGGCCCCTTTGTCTAGTATGAGAAAACTGTATTTATTTGGTTTTGTGTCCATGTCCTCTATTCTGTATCATTGATCTACCTGTCTATTTTGGTACCAATACCATGCCGTTTTTGTTACTATTGCTTTGTAGTAGAGTTGAAGATCTGGTATTGCGATACCCCGTGCTTCGCTCTTTCTACTGAGGATTGCTTTAGCTATTCTGGTTTCTTATTTTTCCAGATGAATTTCATAATTGCTTGCTCTATTTCTGTAAGGTACATCATTGGGATTTTAATTGGAATTGCATTGAATCTGTATAGCACTTTTGGTAGTATGGCCATTTTGACAATATTAATTCTGCCTATCCAAGAACATGGGAGATCTTTCCATCTTCTAAGGTTTTCTTTAATTTCTTTCTTTAGTGTTCTGTAGTTCTCATTGTAGAGGTCTTTCACCTCTTTTGTGAGATTGATTCCCAAGTATTTTATTTTTTTCGATGCTATCGTGAATGGGGTAGTTTTTCTAATTTCTCTTTCTGAAGATTCATCACTTATGTATAAAAATGCATTGGATTTATGAGCATTGATCTTGTAACCTGCTACTTTACTGAATTCACTTATGAGTTCTAAGAGTTTTCTGGTGGAATTTCCAGGTTCTAGAGGAAAGAATTCTAAATTGAGAATTAACATAGTACAGTTCTTTATGTCTCAGCCATTAATTATTTCTGAAGCCCTTAGTGTCCGTTTTAGTTTCTTGCTTTTGGGGGGGTGGGGGCCGGGCGTTCAGTTATTGTCACTGAAAGGTATCTCCTTTAGTAGCTATTGTAGTAACACAGTAGAAGGTAAACCTTGTCTTTTTTTTTTTTCTTCCTTGCCCAGGGCTAAGGATGGAACCCAAGCCCTGTGAATGCTGGGCAAGTGATCTGCCACTGAGCTACACCCTCGAATTAAACCTCAGGAAGTATTCCTGTTTCATCCTCACTCCTCTGGGCATGGGATTCTGAGGTCACTGTGGCTCTCTCTCTTGTGGTCATTGCTGTGGGGCAGTCTGCTGCCGGTCTGATCATCATTGCCTTCTAACTTTTCAGGATGGTAGCTTTCGAGGGTTTTTTTTTTTTTATTCTTTATGTTTTGCAGCCTCACAGTTGTTGTCTTAAGAGGACATTCTTTTTCCCCTGTCTCTGCCTAGTGACCATTTTGAGTTGTCAGGTTAAGATTCTTCAGTTCTGGAAAGTTTTTAGCATTTGTTCTAATACTGATTCTTCTCCATTTTTATAGCTTCATTTCTGGAAATCCTATTAGGTGTTCCCTCAGTCTGCCTATTATATCACTTAACATTTTTATCTCTTTCAATACTGAGTGGGTTTCAGATATTCATTTTCTCTTTGAGGATGGCTGGTGTTGAGTTTCTCCCATCTGTTGATCTGTATTTCTCATTTTCAGGATTTTAACAGGTTTTTGTTTTCCATTCTACCTCTTCTTGATTCATTATCTGCCTGATTTCATTTCCAAAAGAATTCCTTTTTGTTTGTTTGCTTTCCCAGCTCTTTGGTTTTAACACATTTATATTAAGGTTGTTCTCACTTTTCCTTTTGTCAGGAGTAAATTCAGTTTTGGATCTTGAGTTTTTGTCAGTCTTTGTGAAGTGAGTTTTCCTTGTAAGTTCAGAAACTTGTTTTAAGTGGGAGTCTTGTCCCTGTCTGTGCCCTTACCTCTCTGCATGTGTTAGTTTTGTTCATCTCCTTCCCAGGCTCCTCATTTATAACTGATTTTATTTGGAGTTCAGAGCTCTGCCTTTCCTGATAAGGCAGCTTTCTGCTCTCAGTGGGCCCTGAGTTCTCAGTGTTACCCTGTTGTCCAGGCATGGCCTTATCTCAGCCGTGACCCTAGGTCACAGGTCGTTTTCAGCTTCTTCCCACAACCCGTGGTGTTGAACCCATTTGCCTCTGTTCTGTCCTACCCAGACTGATATGACTTTGAACCATGGTCCCATTCCAGCCCCTGCTAGTGTCTGAATTCCAGAACTGTGATTTCAGCCTTGTTGCCAACCTTTGGTGTTTGTGTGTCTCTTTCTCTTGTTTGTAAACATGACTTATTTCCTTCCTAAAAAATTTTATCTATCATTCATTGCTATCATTTGAAGTACCAAATGGTATTTAAAACCTGAATTCAAAAAGGCATCCTGCCCAGAAATTCTTTGTCTTTGTTTTTTCTTTTTTAGTAAATAATCTCAAAGTCACTTCTAGCTTCACATGGTCTGACTTCCCAGATGCACAGGCAGCAAGAAGTTACCCATGGTGTGGGATATTTAGCCTATTATTGTCACTTTCCCTTCCTCTTGGCCGTGGGACAAACCAGCTCATGAATCGAGGATGTCAAAAGGTATCTAAAGGGTTGTGGCCTCTGCAGAACCTCTTCCAGTTTTATTTACCTTCCCAGTTGTTATTTTCCAAGCTGTATTTTGCTTTTGGAGAGGAAAAAAAAAAAAAAAAAAAAACCCATAGGAAGAATGCCTTGGCCTTTTACCCAGAGGTCACACCTATGGGAGTGGCACTGGCCACTGTCCCTTTGCTGACCCTGGCATCTGTCTCTTTTCCGAAGCATAACTCCAGAGACTGGACACCCTCGGAAGCAGTTTCTTAGGAACAGGGACTTTTCATTTTCTTCAAGGAAAAAAATGGTTGTTCAGCAATCTTGACTCTTCCATCGTGGCCTGGAGGGGCTCAAGAAGGGAAGGAGATGGGTTGTTTTCTATGGGAAAGAGGTGGAGTTTACTTTTTTACAAACCTCTGAAGTCTCTTAACAGATGATTGCTAGAGCTGTTCATTGATGTTTTATGAATAATGATTAATGAAGAAATGCCAAATTTGCAGTTTATTTTTTAAAAAATAAATAAGTAACAAGGAAACAGCCATATGGTATCTGTTTAGTGCTGGAGGTAGGGAATCTAGTTAAAAATATAAACCTACGAGAAGGCTGAACACAGACCAAAACCCTCCACCTTTATTAAAATTATTAATTTACAGTTATTTGTTTTTCATTAGACTTAAGAATTTAAAAAACTTTTACAGAATAGCATCCTAAATTTTGCAAAGTGGAAACTCTGAGGAAATACAAATTTCATTCCAGTCAGGGTTCTCCGAGCTTATCATCTAAGTGGAAGAAAGAATTGTACATGCTTCCCACTTTTAGGGAACTAGGTGCTGTTAGAGACGAGTGGGGTAAGGGCCTGGTGTGGGAAGGAAGGACAGCAGAGTAGAGGAAGATCTACGGGAGAGTGGGAGCACCAGGGGCCAGAGAGTGTGCTTGCCCTGTGTTCCCCAGTGGCTCCGGCACATGCAGGTGCTGCCCCCCTCCTCCAGACACGCCAGTGATGTTGCATTGAATTGCATTTGGAAGTTCCAATCACTTGTGAATTTCATTTCCTTGATTTCCTTATCCCTTGATTGGTTTGTATCATTAGAGAGAGACTTTCTATAAAACAGTTCTATTTTGTGTAAAAATACCATTAATTATAAAGTGACATAACAGAATTGAGTTGTTCTCTTCAGTTTGACTGATTCAGCATAGTGTTCTTAGCCTTTATGAACAGCATCTTTTAGGCTTTTGTCATAGATACAAAGCATACATGTGAGGAGTCTATTCCTAGCAGTGTTTGATGGCATTTATGAACGGGCCTGTTGAGCTCAGATAGTAGGAATACTCTGTTGGAGCTTTACCCCTGGATCAACCAGTTAATGTCTTTCAGTTTTCTGAGCACAGAGCCTTGTTCTTAAAAAAGAAATGGATCATCACAGATCCATTGCTGTCATAAAAACAATTTCAGGGTGTGTAACTTGGATATGGAGTGTATGACAGTACCATTTTCCTTAAAATCTAAATACGTACTCTCATTTTCTCTTTTTAAAAAATTATATAGTGAGGGCTGGAGTTGTAGCCCAGTGCTAGAGTGCTTGCCTAGCATATGTGAGGCACTGGGTTCTATTCTCAGCACCACATATAAATAAATAAAGGTCCATTGACAACTAAAAAATATTTTTTAAAAGATCTCCTTTAAAAGTTATATAGTGAAAATTATATAGTTATTCATGGGGGGACAGGCAAGGAGTTATAAAGTTTTTAGTGTTTTTATCCTCATGGTATTTTCAGTGTTTAGTAGATTATTTGTTCATTTAGCATGGTACAAAGAATCCTTATATTGCATGGTTCTAGGTTTCTGGGTCCATAACCTTGCAGAGAAATGTGTCATGATGTGGTTTCTCCTGTTTTGAAGGTGCTTGTTGGAATTCTTTTATAGTTCCAAAAAGCTATTATAGGAAATAATGTGCCAGATTTCAAGAAGGATCTCCCTTTCATAACTTATTTGAATCAGTTTAAAAAATACAAGTAGATTTTCATGTAAAATGCCATAATTTTAACCTCAGGAGAGCATTTATTTTATGCAGCCCTTATTTTGTCACAGTACCTTGTGATGAATGTCATTTTATAAGGGGGGAAGACTGAGCATTGAGACACTTTGAGTCAGCCTCTGGCATAGAGCAAGCAGGCAGCAGTGGGGTCCCAAAACTGTGGGCGTCCAGCTGGGTGGCGGCTGTTAGAGCTCGCATCCAAACATTTTTCTTTCACTTGAGCTTTCCAAAGGTGGAAGCTGATGAGATTCTGCTATGTTAAAACAAGGTACAGAACAAATGATGCTGTCACTTGGTTTTAGAAGATCTATACCCTTCTCTTTCTATATGCATAGAGCTTCTCTGGGAGTGATGTGTAATAAGCTGGTTGCTAACAGTGTTATCTCTGGGAGGTAGCAGTGGTTGCCTCTGGGAAGGTAACCAGGAGGTAAAGAGAAGGGGTGACAAGATTTGCTTTTCTGCATCCCTTTCCATTATCCAGTTTCGAACCATGTATGTGTGATAAGTATTCAAACAATAAATGATAAAAACACAGAAATTACATAAGTTTTAAAAGTAGATTTGTTCTGATATAAGGGAGCTTGTTGTCTTCTCAATAAGTATTATTAGGGAGTGTTAGTCTGCATGTGGAAGATTGTTTTGAAACTATTCTACAGAGAATGAGTTCAAAGTGGGACATGGAGACAGAAAACCCAAGTCAAGCAGGGTCAACCTCTCTGGTTTGTTGTGGTAGCTTGTGCAGTGGTCATAGGATGTTTGTAGAGTTAGAGAGTAGCTCTAACTAGAGGCAATTTATTTAAAGTCTCTGGGTCTTGATTTCCTCCTACAAATGGAGTAGACATCTGTTATTTTTGGCATTCAGCATCCTTTCACCCTTTGGATCAACCCTTTCGTTCCCTGTTGGGGTTCCTCCTGGGAGTCCAGTACAGCTCAGAATGTTCGATGACCTAGGCCTAGGCTTTGTGTTTTCCTACAACAGTGAAATGGGTTCCTGGTAAAATGGGTTGGAGCAATGAGAGACTTTGGTTGGCACATTGAGGACAAGTATGTGTTCTTTTCCACTGGACTTGAATGAGAAGAGATTGTGAGATTCGGGTAACCGTGTTCCACTTGCTTGCACTAGGAACCAGAAAAGAAGCTAATTGAAGAGACCCGTGGGGTCTCAGTGAGCCTGGCTGGCCTGGACAGGGCTACAGCTGAAGCTCCTCCTGCCCTGGCCTTGTCTGGACTTCTCACTGTGGGAGTTAGTCAGTGTCCTTGTTTCTTTAGTTTACTGTCATATGTGTCAAATAAAAATCCCAATGGATTTAGATGGCTGAATTATATGTATCTATAAAATACAATGCCTGTCACATGGGAAGCATTCTGGTAATTTGTAGAATATTCAGTCGGAAGCCTACCTCATAGTTTACCAATAACTGATTCTGAAGTGGAGCAGAACTGCAAGAGATTTAGTTCCTTAGCATGGCACATCTACTTTAGAATAAAAGTACCTTTGGCACATGACAGCCATGAACTACTAGTTCTGCTCAGATTCCAGAGTAAAGGCCATTTGAAAGATTGATAAATTTGAATCCCGTCGTTTTCTAGGTTTAAAAAAATATAATTCCATTGGGTTTTTGGGTGACTTAAAAAACCCCAAGAGAAATCCAGCAACAGCAAGACAGGCAACGGGTAGGAGACCTTCAGAAGACAGCATGCTGTGACATATGATATTTTGACCACCCTTCCTTTTTTCCAGCTCTTCCAAAGCAGAAAAATCAGAACAAATAGCTATGGAGATGGAAATGAAGTTTTTTTTAGAAAATTTTTTAAAGCTGTTAACTTTGAACCTCAGGACCCATTGGATTACATAATAGCAGAAGTATTACTATTGATTTTTCTGACATCTCAACACTTTCCTGAAAGTGTATTGTAGCATACTTTTTAAAGATTAAATTGAATTAAAATAAATTTCTATTTTAAGAATTTGAGTAGCATGAGATAATTGGAAAGGCCCTGGAGTGCTTCAGTAATGGTTGAGAATCTTGGGAATTATTCTTCATAATAATAGAAATGAACTCTGAAACGATGGGCATCTTATACACACTGGCTAACCTGACTTTTAAAATAGAAATGTTTCCAATGCACATGTAGCCCCGTCTGCAATAATTCTTTTTCCCCTTGGGATTTTTTTCTGGTTGTCTCATCCCAGACGCCATATTTCTAAAGCACATTTTATTACCAGTAAGTCGAAGTTATATAAGATATGGTTTTGTTTGGTTTTTGTTGCTTCAATACTTTCATATCCTAAAGAAGTGGCACATACTACAGCAGTTAGAAAACATAAAGAACTAGGAAATCAAGTTGATGTTAGGTTATTTTCATGCAATAATTATAGCCACTATTGGTGGTGGTCTCTGTGAGCACATACACGAATATTGAGCAAGGCCTGACCAGCTTCGCCCTGCTCAGACAGAAAGATGAAAGTAGCTAATGAGTGGAGCAGGGTGGAAACTTAGTGTAAAACACTGTCAGGACCTGGGGTTGTGACTCAGTGGTAGAGCGCTTGCCTAGCATGTGTGAGGCACTGGGTTTCATTCTCAGCACCACATATAAATAAATGAATAAAATAAAGGTCTATCAACATCTCAAAAGATATTTAAAAAAAACACTATCAAGTTAGGTTTTACAAAGTTCTCCACTGTGAGTGAGAGTGTAGACAATGCTGATGATGAGAACTGGGGTTACAGCCATACCATTTGCCCCTACATCACTCTTACTACATCTCAGGTGACATCTTGGGTACGTTGCAGGCAGTGGCCAGTTGAATCTCCCTTGCAGCCCTCTGAGGCAGGCACTTCATCAGGAAGCTGAGGGGGTTCAATGACTTGCTCCTGGCATGCAGTGGGAAAGTGGGCAGCTGGTGCCCTGTGCCACGTGTTGCTTCTCCTGGTGCAATGTTTGTTTGAGGAGCCACAGGTTAAGAATCCAAGGTGACTGTGCTGCCAGGGAGACTGAACAAATGGTGACTGAAGGCAGCACGCTCGCTCATTCAGTTCAGCGGTCTCTTGTCAACCCAGCTGGCTTTGCAGCTGGGCCAGACTTAAATGCTGTGTTCAGTTCCACTTACAGGTTATGGAGTTTATATCTACATGGTAATTCTGTGTGTGAAATTAATGCTTTTCAGGGAAAGGACATTTGGGTTCAGCTGGCTGTAGCAGCCTTGGGTGTCTGAAAAGCTGACTCCTCCAGGAAGCTGCCTTTTATTAGGTGCCTCAGTCCAGACCATGAAGCTTTTCCTGAGGACTTATTTATAATATGCATTTACCAGCTTTGTTGTAATGTAGCATGTTTTTAGTTTTTTTCTGTTGGTATGTTCAGAAGGTGTTTATTGAACTCCTGCTGTGTTCCTGTCATTGGAAACATGGTTTTCAGATCAAACTGACCCTTGGAAACTAGGTAGATTCCAAATGGTCAGAGAGATCTGGAGACCTTACCAGTGAGAATAGGGATTGCAGGGTATGTGGTGGTTTCCAGGCAAGTCTGAGAAAGGCATATTTTCCTTTGTTATGAAAGATATATATCAAACTGGGACACTCTAAGTCTCTGTGTTAACATAGTGCTGTTTGGGAACCTTGACTGCAGACTGTTTCTTGTTTTTTATAGTGCCATGAGGGTGCTATTAGTAACAATAATGCAGAGGCCTACTTGAACATAATGCTGATCAGAAATAAATAGACATTTTCCAGGAGCAAATTACAAGTGTGGAGTTCCTGCAGATATGAGTGACTTTTTGTGAGTTGCACTGATTTCCCCAAAATGGAAAGAAATTGAGTTATGAAATTCAAAGAAGAGAACCACTTCATTAGTCTTCTAGGATCAGCTCCAAATTTTCTGTCCCGTCCTGGAAACTTCACAGAGGGAAGAAGTGGGGAGGTCAGGGGTTTTGCTGCCATCCTGCCACTAACCATGCAGCACCAGTCATCCCTTCGTTCTCCATGTAATTTCAGAAATTCACCAGTTTACTTTTTAATATCTTAGGAGTAGTCATAGTAGTCCAGGTTGTCTATAAGAACATTGCTCTCTTCCAAAGGGAGTAAAATAGTGAACATAGTTTCACACCACATCAATTGCCAGTAAGGGTTTGTGGTTTTGACTTTTCAGCAGAGAATGTATTCAGGAGTGTATCTCCTAGGACTCATTGTATTTTTATTTTAAAACAGGTCAGAAATGGGACATTTTTTTCAGTGTAGCTTATTAGGGACATGCTTTCAATGTGTTTAAATAGTTATTAGGGTATTATTTCTCTCTTTAAAATTGTGACATTTTTATACTTGCATAAATTTATGTGTTAAAGAGACCAGGTTCTTATATATAAGTTAAACAATTAAATGGGAGTTCTTTTAAACCTAATGTGCCCCTTTTCTCTTTCTCTTTTCTGTTTTGAGATAAGCTGTCACTGTGTTGCTGGCCTTTAACTCCTGGGCTCAAGTCATCCTCCTACCATAGCCTCCCAAATAGCTGGGACTACAGGCATGTACCACCACCCCCAGCTTTAAACTAATATGTACAATAGAGAAATATGTTGAGATCTCCATGAATAAGAACCATTAACTCTGTTAATGAAGTATGTACGCATGTCTACTACATGCCCAGCACTGTTTTATGCACAAAATAATATCACCGTGTTACATAGCTTATGATTTACTTGGAAAGAGACAAGCAAATGAGTAACCATAACTCCAACATGATATGTGCCCCCCCCCTTTTGCCAGGTTTTATGCTGAGGATATGTGAAACATTGCATTTAAACCTCAGAAATATTACCTGAAGAAAGTATTTGTATCCTCATTGTTTTTATAGATGAGAAAACATAATTGGAAAAGTTAAGTCGCTTTGATAAGTTTAATTGTAAGGTATTTTGTTGTTTTAAATATAAAAACAAATTTGCCCTAGGTGTACATATTTTTTACATCTATGCATGACTATCATTTAACATGTTTTGAGGCTCTGCATGTGTGTTAGACATTGTGCTGAGTATTGATCATATGGAGATAAATATGCTAGGTTCCTACCCTTGAAGAGCCAAGTCTAGTGGGGAGGCCATTTTCCCCACATATGAGATGGCACAAAACATTTATGAGTGCCTTATATATGCTATAGTTATTTTATATATTATCTTTTAACATACAGCATTAAATTTTTTAATGGTTATTATGTGTTGTAGCATAGCAGACCATTCTAAAACTTTCTACTTGAAACAGCTGTTTATTTAGCTGAAGATTTTGTGGATCACCAGTTGGCCTGGACTGAGCCAGACAGCTCTTCTGGTTTTAGCAGATGCAGTCATGTGTCTCAGATCATCTGCCAGTCAGTAAGGCAGTTGTGCTCTGAGATTGGCAGCCAGCCAATTGGAATGGCATGGGCAGCCAGGCCACTCTCTCTCTCTTCACCAGTAGGCTAGCCTGGGCTTGTTTTCTTGGCAGCTAGACAGGATTCCAAGAGATGAAGCCAAGGTATGCAAGATCTCTACAGGCCTAGGCTTGGAACTGTCACATCCTTTTATGCAACATTCTGCTGGCCAGAGATATAACGAGGCAAGCCCAGATTCAAGATATAGAGAAATAGTCCCCACCTTTTGGTGGGATTAGCTACAAAGTCACATTGCAAGGTGAGGAGATGATTTGTGGCCGATTTTGCAATCTTCCCCAAATTTTATAATAGTAGTATACACTAATCTCATTGAGACTTAAAAGGAAATGGTAATTCTAGGGTTTCTGTCTTGCAATTATGGTGATATTGTTATCAGACCTAGGCCTGGGCTGCTCACCGCTTGACAGCCAGTATTTAGGAGTCAGGCGTTCATGATGATCTGCAGGTACTCTGAAAGATGGAGGGGGCTGTTATTCTCAAAGCTCTCTCTTGGGAATTCAGGGTTACAAAGAGCTTTCATAGGGAGGGAATGGAGGAGCAAGGGAGAATGGGCAGAAAAGTGACATGCCATGTGGGGTCTTTGTCATCCAGAGTGTTTCTCCTATTTTCCTTCTCTGACCAGCACACTGTAATGAACCTTGACCTCCTAGAGGCTAGTTGCTGTAGTTCTTTAGAGAGATCACTTTTCTGCAAGTTGAACCTTATAACAGTTTGCATGCTTCATGTAGTTGATGCACAGAACTAAAGGCTAGGGGAGGGTGTTGTATGCTCTGATGTTATCTGAAGATCTCCAAATATTCTAGCTTCTGTAAATCTAAAGAAACATTGTTTTGGTTAACATGTTAAATTATTTAGGTGCTGCTTCTCTTTAGAATGCTGGACAAAAGGGGAACAGGACTGGCAAAAGGGAGGGGACATAATTCTTACCAAAGGGCATAGAGATGGGACATATCCTTGCAAGGGCGAACAGATGGGAAGTGAAGGTAACTGCGAAGGACAACTCCCAAAGGAGTGGCCACTGTTCAATACCTTGTACAGAAAAAATGAGCAATTAGGATGAGGGAGTTAGTTTTGAGGGAAAGATAAGTTCAGTTGGGAATTTTGAGTTAGAGGCAATAGTTGATTATCTAAGGGGAAGTGAGTGGGTATTTAATTGGAAATTTGGACTCTGAAAAATCAGGAATCAAGAAACAGCATTTTGGAATCACATTCCCAGGAGTGTTGGGTGGAGCCAGGACAGTAATACCCTTAGAGGGAGGAGGGCAGACTTCTGTGTGCAGTGCAGGAGATAGGCTTGTTTGAGGAGGGCCAGGAAGGAGCAGGGAGACCAGTTAGGAGGTTGCTGGAGTTAAGTGGGAGAGTCCAGGCGTACGTGATGGTGAGACTGGCTCTATTCTGGGTATATCCTGGAGGTAAGAGTGACAGGATTCATCAGTGAATCACATTCAAGGTGCGATAAAGATACAAAGCTCCCTGGCCTAATTGAGTTGGAAGGATGAAGTTGCCTTTACCAAGGTGATGAAGATGGAGTACCACGTTTGTTCCACTCTGCTGCACCTGTGTCTGGTTGCTGAGTGGGGTTCCAGAGAAAGAAGCACTAAATGTCAGGCTGATGAGTCCAAAGCACTCACTGTGGGAGCTTACACACAGTGCTCTGCAGCAGTCCTAATAGGTGGCAAGAGGAAGGAAGGTTCTAGCTTGTGTGTCCACGAGGGCCAGGGTATGGAGTTTATGTGAGACCTTAGGGCAGTTGGCTCAGGGCTGGGCCAGAACATTTGGAGCAGGCCTTCAAGAGCTCTGCTTGGAACTCGTTAGTTTCGTGTGCTTATCTGACAGCCACATGGAGATGGTGAGTGGCAGTTTCATAAAGGATTCTGGAGTTCAGGGGAAGATTTAGGCTGGAATTGGGAGCCAACTATATGTAATTGGTGTTTCAAGCCACTTAAAAAAGACACCAGACCCCATGAGATCACTGACAGGTACTCTAACAGATGACCCAGGGTGGGAACTGGGTGGAGGCTGTAGGAATAGAGGGTGGAATTTCCAGGGTTATTTCACAGAAAACTGGAAAGGGCAAGGTGATAGACCTGATCTAAGACCTTAAGGAAAAGGAGGAATTAAAGATGCCTCCCAGATTGTAAAAGAATTTGAAGGCAAAGATGGGCAAGCTTCCTGGTTTCATTTACTTTGAGGTCTTATCAGTAATTTTTCATTTTAATCTTATTTTACATAGAAACAATGGTCATTTAAGACTTGAATATACGTTGAGACCCTCACAGAGGTGCAGCAGGAGCGGGATGACCCCTTCCTGCAGCCTGGCCACACGGTCCCCTCTGCTCTGGCAGTAACAGGGAGTTGGAAAACTGCTGTGCTGAGTTCTTGCCTCCTAGTCTCCAAGGGGCCTTCCTGTGTGTAGCAGCCACACCTCACGTCATCTGGTTGGTTCTTTCTCATGGCTTTCAAGCAGAACAAAGTACCAGAAGGAACACACCTGACCCAGGTGTGTATGTGTCCCATTGCACCACAGGGCAGAACAGTGTCATGGGTTATTAGTATCTAAGCTGAGATGACTGATAGACTTAGGGTTATACTTTTTCCATTTGACAAGACCCAGGCTCCAGATCAAAGGCCCCTTTCTGAGGGGCTCTTGCCAGTGTAGGCAGCCATAGCATGGGCAAGGGTGGCACTTTGCCTGTGCCAGGTGAGGCATCTGCAGGCTTTTCCCAGAGGTGGGGCACTGGATTCACCTGGACACTTTGCTCTGATTTGGGGTGATTTGAAGGGAATGACTTTTGGGAGAAGGGAAATACTTCCTTTCTTACTTGACATTTCTCTCTCTCAAAGTAGTGTTTCTTTTTCTTTCTTTCTTTTTTTTTTTTTTTTTTTGGCGGTACTGGGGATCGAACTCAGGGCCTTATGTTTCCGAGGCAAGCACTCTACAAGCTGAGCTATCTCCCCAACCCAAATTAGTGTTTCTTTAATATAATTTTATCTGAGACTATTCTTGCATGTTTCAACATGCAATTTAAAAAGGCACATGAGATGCACATAGCATAGAACATGAAGTTCCCCCCACAGGGCTGGGGAATCACACTGTAATCAAACAAGGTAGTGACCTCACTAAATGGGATGGAGATAGAAAGAGCTCCTGTCAGTTTGGGACAGATTTTGTAGTCAAATAGGTCAACTTGGGCTTTATCATTAGTTGGGTGGAAAAATGTTCAATTTTTATATATTTATATATTTAAGAATGGTGAATCATTGATGATGGACTTGTGTATCAAACATAGGTCTCTGTTTGTTTTTATTTTCTCCTGTATGGACTTGATGTTCATTAGAGTTGTGGAGTGTATTATATTTATTTTTTAGCTGGGCAAGTGTTCTGCCACTGGGCTATATCCGCAGCCCGTATTGGGTGTATTTCAGGATGTGGGAATGAAATGATTGAATTTGTGACTTGCTCTGTGAGGTGCATTCTACCTTCTGAGCTGTGGAAGTAAATAGCTGTCTGTCCAAGAAGGCCATTCAAGTATTTTATTCATTAGTACAGGTTCATTTATCTTTATCAAAGCTGGGATTATGAATACTGAACTTTTCTTAATGAAACCCCAAACAGAATGCATTGAATTTGTATTTCCTTGGATTTGGCACCATCACCTTTAATTACATGCAGCACAATTACTGTTGACGTGTATGTCTCCCTAATTAGACTGGAAGCTCCTTTCAGGTAAGGAATATGATAATTTCTTTTTTATCTCTGGCATCTGACATAGCAGATACTCATGTGGTACATGCCTGTGGAAAAAGCAGGGAGGAGTGTGAGGAGGAGGCAGGTACCTCATTGTGGCTTGCTGCTTAGGCATCATGGTCTCCCATGTTCTTCAGAAACCTCCAGAGAACTCACTGTGATCTCTTGTAGTAAGCTAGCCCTCATGAGCAAGTCCTTAAGAAGCAGAGTTCTGGGATTCATTGACTGGCTGATTGCTGTGGGGTTGGGGAAGGTTTATCTGTATCTGTGTCTGCCTGCTTAGGTTTGACTCTGTGGTCCTTGTGCCTACTGATCTCATCTGCTACCACCTGGAGAAGTGGAGGGCAAGGGAGCAGCTTCAGTGTCCTGTGAGGTGAGCAGGACTGCTTCTGATGGTTTGTCTCACAGGTGAATGGGAAAACAAACATTCCAACCTTGTAGGGGTCTTCCTACACATGGGTGATGGAATTCCTCCCCTTCTTCTCCATTGGTCATGCTCCTTCAGGCAGCAAAGATGGTGAGAGAGCTTTGGAGTCCAGCAGATCTTGGTCTGCCACTCCTTGCTAGTTTCAACTCAGCTCTCTGGACCAGATTCTCACTTCTGAAATGATGGTGATTAATAAGGAAGGTCTCGCTCACAGTGTGCAGTAAGAGTGAAATGGGATGCTTTAGATACTGTGTTGTAGGGCAAGCTTCTTTAGTAAGCCGGGACAAGTGGGAATTCCCATCTCCTCATTGATGACCCCTTTATAAGCCACGAGACTTATAGATCATTAACTTTGGCATTGATTTGAGAAGTTGAGTTGTTATTGCAGCAAGAGTTGACATATTAGAGCAATTTAGTTCTTTTCAAATATGTGAGTCAAATAACATACAAATGCCATTAATCTTATGAAGTTGAAAAGAATGAGGCTGTTTGAAAAATGGCAGGACTCAGGTTCAATGATCAAGATCATAGCCAATTTAGCCACTACTGGGTCATAAGAAGCATTGTCTGGATCATTTTTTTAATTTGGGGCTAAATTCAAGCCATCTTGCTCAACACCCATGGTCACTGGGGGAGGGTACCTGAACTCAAAGCCAGTCTTGGAATTACAGACCTGAGGTACTTCTTACTGCTCTGTATCACTTTCTTTTACTTTGAAGACCACTACTTTCCCAGTATACATTCTAGTAGGTGTCAAGGGTAATGAAAGCACCTCTGAACTTTGTAAATCCCATGAGACCCTACGTCTAGTTCCCTGCTGTGACACAAACATGAGTGTATCTACTTTTATGGTCTTGTAAGGAATCTAGGGAAATTACAAAAGTGGCACACACAACAATTAATATCACACATATTTGGCTATTACTGTCATGAAGATATGGTTTTACATTGTTTGGGTTGAGGTAGTTACCTGTGTTCGAGGTTACGAATAATTGTTAGGAGATGAAACTTAAAAAGGTAAGTAAAAATGTACCGTGGAACTCACCCATTCTCAGCCTGGGCATGACAGGTGAGTCTACCATGCCTGGGAGCTGTGCTTGGAGCTGGACTTGAAAGGTTTAAGGGACACGGGAGAGCCGGCAGGCTGTTGAGTGTGATGGTAGAGCCTGAGGGAGCTGGGAAGGTGCCTGGGTGTCGGGAAGAGTAGCGTGGGTGGGAACTGCAGTGCAGCAGAGGGGATTTGTGTTTGACGTTCGTGATGACGTGCGCTTTCAACAGGGGTGACTGAATGGGTACAGTGAGTGATACTTAAAAGTTGAATGTGGCTTGGATAAGGTTTTGGGAGAAAATGAGAGTCAGTGAGGTCACTGAATTTGTGAACTGGTTGAGGCTTCAGACCTAAGAATCAGACTTTATCCCAAGATCCTAGATGAACGTGGGTCCATCACTGATTGCCGAGTCAGGTTGCTAGAACGAGGGGACTAGTGAAGGATGCTGAGCTTTGCACCAGCCTTCTGAATTATGATCTTCTTAAATATTCCCAATGTTCCTTTTAAAAAAATATATAAAACCGATCTTTTTATTCCCATAATGTAGTATACATTATGACAGGTTAATTTAATTTAGAAAATTTGACTTTTAGTTTAAGAATTTCATGCCTATTTAACATTTATTTTTATATCTTTTTATGTGTTGTCATTGGTTGATCCTTTTTTCTCAGGTCAAGTCTCTGCTTTGTTGACAAGTTAATAGCCAGCTGTCTGAACTGGGTCGAGGCAGCATTGTAACCCCGGGTAGAAATAAGTAGTGACTCCTTGTTAGGCTGAACTGTCAGGCCTGAACAGATTGTGGTGCAGGGATGCAGGCATCGAGACATTCTGAATTTGGGGGACTGAGGGGTTGTTGGTTCAGAGGATAGTCAAGGACTCATAAATATTTGGAGTGTGTTTAACTACAAATCAAATGATCTGCTTGGAAAACTTCCCAGCAGTAGCTTTAGAAATTCTGGAATTAACGCCAGACTATATCTCCCAAACCCAAAGTCAGATTCTTGAGTTAAGAATTAGTTGACTGTTGGAAGCAAGTTAACTGATGCTTTCATCTGGAAGGAAGTTGCCCCACCTGCCTCAGTGCTTTGCTGCTGAGAATAGGTCTATCTTAGCAGCCCATTCAGCAGTGACCAAGGAAGGTAGAAAAGTACGATTACCTGTTGTCTTCCTCCTACCTTGCTCACCGCAATTATAGTCTTGAGAAGCAGACAGAATAGCAGGGTCTTATGGTGACAGTTCATTACAGATAAAACATCCAAAGACTCTTCTTTCTGACTTCCTGCTGCACCTGGCTGCCATTAGGCATTACATGTCTGTGTTCAGGGCTTCCAGCTTGGCACCCCTTTAGTTAGGTCATACCATAGATTGCTCACATGCAATCATTTTGGTGAGAATAGGAAACATTTGTAGCAGGAGTGGCGTGGGTTCTGGTGTCAGCAGACTGGCTTCCACTTCCATTCCTGGCTTTCAGATAAGTACATGTTCACCTTGACCAGTCTATTCTTTGAACCTCAGATTCTTCTATAAAATGTTGGTACCATCTTCTTCAAGGAGTTAGGAGGATTAAACTAATGTACGTAGATGTAAACAGTACACACTTGTGATCACGTGTGCATGTTACATGAATATATATTATGTTAGTATATGTTTATCATATAGATGGACACATGTCTTAATCATTTAGTACAGTGTTTGGTATGTAGAGTTCCTTTTTTAAAAGCTCCTTAATCTATGTAAATTTCTATCCTCCAAAATAATTTTTCCATCAAATATGATGGCATAAAGTTCAATTTATATTGGGAAAAGCCTTCAAATACCCTGATGATAATATCTTCTAATATATTGAGTATAAAGATTACAATTGGCTAGCTGAAATAGTCACCCCAAATACTTTTAAAAAATTAAACTAGTCATAACTCTCAGATCCTTACCCCTGTTAATGGTATATCTTATTACAAATTTCAGGTAAGGTTAGTGCCTTAGTCTGTTTTGTGTGACTATAAACAAAGTTTCTGAGTCTGGTAGGTTATAAGGAAAAGAGTTTCATTTAGTTCACAGTTCTGCAGGTCCAAGAGCATGGTGAGCATCTGCTTGTCTCCTCTGAGGGCCTCATGGTGGTTCACCTCATGATGGGGAAGTGGGTAAATGCAGAGAGACCAAGGGGAGGAGTCAGAATGCACTTCATTAACAACCCGCTACTCTTGAGATTAGCAACTCGCCCTGCTAGAAATGCTTTAATCCCTCTTAAAGGCCAGCCACAGCACCTTGCAACACCATCACATGGGGATCAAGCCTCAGCGTGAGTTTTGGCAGGAACAGATTGTATTCAAAACAGTTGATTTCTGAATTAGAATAATAAACTTGGGATTTCAACACTCAATGAAAGGGTCACTGCTCACAATTTAACCAAGGAAAATCTTACTAATTTGAAATCGGATGTCATACAATTCTGTCATAGAAAAATGAAAATTTACTATTTGGTAAGTGAGCACTGTTTCAAGAGTAAAGCCTGTCTTCATATCTGCTAATAGAGTCAGGGTAGTAAATTTTACTCCTTACTATATATCTTTATTTCATTTTTTTGAACAAAATAATGTGCTATAAAAAGTAGCTGTTTCATGGATGAGAAGGACCTTTAACTCCTGGACAACAGCTTCCTATCACTGCAGAGTTCATACAGGGCTTTCTGCAGTGAGAAAGGCAGTGTAGTACAGTGCTCAAGCACAGACAGAAACCAGCAGCTTCTGTACCTAGGCAGTTGCACCGTGTGCTAGCTGAGTGGTCCTGAGCAAGTTTCTAGACCTCTTTTTTTGGAGGCGGTGGGGGGCCACCAGAGACTGAACTTAGAGGCACTCGACCATTGAGCCATGTCCCCAGCCCTGGTTTGTATTTTATTTAGAGACAGGGTCTCACTGAGTTGCTTAGTGCCTCGCTTTTGCTGAGGCTGGCTTTGAACTTGGGATCCTCCAGCCTCCTGAGCCCCTGGGATTACATATGTGCACCACTGAACCTGGTCCTAAACCTCTTTATTTTCTAGATTCTTATTTGCAAAATGGGGACAGTAGTAGTTCTTGTCTTGTGGAATTATTGTGAACCCGAATGAGATCATGTTCAGGAAGTCCTAAGAATTGTATGGAGCTCACAACGTTTGCTGTTTTTAAAACTTTGAAAATAGAGGGAGAAATATTTTCTGGTTACCACTCTCATCTCAGAGTGATTTGTAGACATAAACAGGTGAGGAAAAACTAGGAGGAAGTAGTCAAAATGAAAAAAATGCTGTAAAAGCAGAGGATAGATATGAGGAAACAAAAACCGAACCGGCATGATCCATTTGGGAGAGCGGGTTGCAACATGAAGGACTGAAACAGAGGGAGCCATATTGCTGCTAGGACCTCAAACAGAACTTGTGATACAGAGACAGCAGTGAGATGAGTCTGATGGCTCTGTTTATAAGTCTGTCCGTTAAAAATCTCAATGCAAGTTAGTTGTATTAACACTAAAGTACAAATCAAAACTTGCTGGTCAAGAACATATGAACTGCTCTAGGGCTTAGATGTTCAGTGACCACCCGTCAGTTACAGTTATGTCTAAAAGCTTCATGAAATTCCCCCAACAGAGCATACTCTGATAGATGTCCTTATTTGAAGAAATTTGGATTGGAAGGTAAAATAGGGTCAGAGAGAGCAGTTGGTTAAGGGGAAATCAATTTAAAAGGATACATGAATACATTAAACATTTTAATGTAAAGCATAATTTCCGGACAGCAGATTGACCAGTAAATAGTTTTTCAGTATGTTAACTATATAGATATTGTGTTTCTTCCATTGTCTAAGGCAGGTGCTGCTATAAAACACAATGTTGCAAGTATTTTAGTCAAGAAAGGGTCTGATGGGATTCCTTGTTATCCTTTTTGCACACATGTTGCATGTGCATGCACACTCACTCAGGATTTCTTTTTTCTTAACACCTTTTCTGAGCTGTGATTCATATACCATGCGATATATCCATTTCTTTTTTTTTTTTTTTTTTTTTTTTTTGTACTGGATATTGAACCCCAGGGGTACTTTACCAATGAACTACATCTCCAGCTCTTTTTAATTTTTATTCTGAGATGGGGGGGGGGGAGGGTCTTGCTAAGTTGCCCAGGCTAGCCTTGAACTTGCAAACCTCCTGCCTCAGCCGCCAAAGTTGCTGGAAGTACAGGCATGTGCCACTAAGCCTGGCTCATTGCAAATTTTGTCTACAGTTTAATGGTTACAATCATTCTTTCTGAGCAAGGTTCTAAAGCCTTCTGAAAATGAAAGCTAGTAGTGTGTGCTGTACCTCTAGATTATTATCACTAGTGTTTTACAGTTTATCATCCTCACTTAAAATCCAGCTGAAATCTTTAAAATGATTTTCCTTCATTGAGTTTTTACAAATTTAGCTTAGTTTTCGTATCTAAATTACTATTAATGAATGTACACATGAAGAGGGTACATTTAGTGATTCGAGTTTCTAAAATGCTTTAGCCAGAATAAATAATCATGACTTTTCTGTTTTCTGTCTTAATTAGTAAATGGCCATATTCCATATGATTCACATAGAATAGGATTTAGTAATTTCTCTGTTTAACTACTAATTTAACTTAAATTTTTGTTTATATAACTGACTGGTAATATAAGTAGTCTTATCTGTCATGTCATTTGCTTAAAGAAAAATAATATGCTCATTTCCTAATGAATAAAAGAAAGGCCTCATCAGAGACATTGCTATCCTGCACAAGTATGTTATTGGAACATAACAATGACGTGAAAAACAAAATTTGTTATTTAAAAATATACCTGTTTGAAGTCATCAAAGTAGATTAACTCTAAATTATGGTCGTTTAGTGTCATAATCAAAATCACAGAAGTACATGACACACCCTGGACTGAATCACAGTTTATCCTTGAGTTTTGCAGAAGCATTTGATGACGGCAAAAACAGCTCTTCCCCCCACAGGGTGGCCCCATGGGGGGCACCAGTTTTCATTACTGCCATCTGCCCTGTTTTTAGTTATCTCTAACACCTTGTCTGAGTTTTGAAAATGACTGTCCCACTTCAGGGTGATGTGGTTTACTGATTCATAGTTCCAAAGAAATGTAAGAAGCCGAAACAAACGAGTTTCTTAATCTTACTGGATATGCTGTTTTTACTGAAAATATTGTAACAAAGAACTTAATTTTCTGACTAAACTCTGCAATTAATTTTTTTAAAAGGCCACTCTCCCCCCTGAGATAAAAGTGAGATAGCATATTTTTTCCTTGTACTTATTTATGTACATTAAAATGTCGAGTTTTGGAGGGAGGAAAGATGGTGCAGCATAGTTACTCCAGGGTTCAGAACTGGAGTGACAGGAAGGCCGCTGCTTAACGGGGCGTGTGCAGGCGCATGTCAGGAAATTCACTGTGATTCAGCCAGAGGCTCATACCCAGAAGTCCTGGTGTTGTGAGCAGACGGTGAGAAAGAATACTCCAGCGCCAAGTCACTACCGCAGCAAGGCTGTGTCACCGCCAAGGAGAGGGCTACACAAAGGGAGAGAAAAACTCATTGGGCAGATTTGGCACATCACCTGTTGAAGATAGTCTGACCATCGCTGAGACGGAGGCTGTACAGCAAGCCGGTGTTCCGAAGGCCTCGTTTCTCAGCCTAAGGTCCAGCCTGCGGAGGTTATGCAGGAAATTGCTGCTGCGGGAACTGAGTGATCTAGTAAATACAGCCATTCCATCTTGGCCAGTATTTCTTTTTAATTTTACTTATTTTTATTTTTACAGACTGCATTTTGATTCATTGTGTACAAATGGGGTACTTTACTGTGTGGCTTAGGGCACACCTGGCACTGTTGAGAGCGGATCCAGGGGGATTCAGTGCGGAGCTAGAGGGGAGTGCAACTGGCTTGACCAACTGAGAGGGACGGGGAAAGCTAACAGGGGCATGCCTGCATTCAGGGGCTGAGCCTCGGAAGTTCGTATTTAGGGGTGGTGGCAGTGTTAGATCTACCTAGCCTCCTCCACCAGGGGTGACTGGCTACCCCGCCCTGCAACCAGATCCCCAGCAGGAACCAGCATCCATCCACCTGGCCCTGGGATGTGCTGATTTAATCTTTGCAGAGTAGATTCCACCCCATTGGAGATAGACCCCAGCCACCAGAACTGACCAAGCAGAAGTCTGCATCAGCCCCAGCCTGGAAGTACAGTGATTTTGGCCATCCTGGTACCTCCAGTTGCAGCCTACCTATGTAGGTGAACCGGGAAACTGGGAGCCATTTCAACCAGTCACACCTCTAGACTGGAGAACAGCACAAAAGGAGAATGGATTTAGTAACGCTCATCCCTTCCTCTATCCAAGAGGCACATGGCCCAAGAATAAAGGGCAAGAACAGTTGGGGGTAGGCAGTGAATATCCAGCCCTGCCCCAATTTCACTCATCCCAGCAGAGAAGACGCTTTCATTTTTCTTCAAGAATTTTTTTTGTCCTTGTTATATTTTCTAATTTATTTGTTTCTATTCTCCCCCCCCCCCTTTTTTTGTAATTTCCTTAAAAAAATCCTTTTACTATTTTATTGTGTTTTTTTAAAAAGTCTAGTTTTTTGTTGTTGTTTGAGGTGGGGGGGGGCAGATGTTTCAGTTTGCTTGTTTTGTTACTCTTCTCTTTCCCTCTAAAAGTCAAATTACCTTGTCCTTTCAGTCTCTTTTTTTTTCTCTCCTTTCTGGCCTTCTATGTGCTATCTTCTGCTTTCTGTTTCCTCACCTTTTAAATATTCTAACCTTTCCTTTGCCTTCCTACTCCATTTTCTTTTCTCTTAATAAACAATATTTTTAACAACTTTTAAATCTATTTAGTTTATCCTTTGAGGAATGGAAGAGGGTGGATCAGAGGAACGTAGCACCAACCCAAGAGTGAATCAAAACATCAATTCTACAGCAGCAAACTGGCCTACAAGGCTCAGAAGAGCAAAAGACATTTTCACTTGAAATCGACAATCTGAGCTCTGGGATCGCAATCCTGGCTGACATTGGGGAGTAGGGAACTGAAACTGATTAAATATAGGGTGAATCTGATGATCTTTGAGTCACCTCTTCCAAGCCTAGAAGGGGCTGGAGCACAGGCTGACTCATCCCACACATATCCCCCAGTACATGAACTGAGGCTTGAGAAGGATGGTGTTACAGAACTGGCCAGACAAGAGAGTGGAATTTGGCCACAGACTCCCCTATTAAGTTTAGCCAGTTTGGATCAGAGCTGAGAACAAACTGTATAATATCTGAAACCCCAGAAAGGAAGGACTCTTATTTCAAAAACCTCAGGAAGAAAAATAAATAAACAAGCTGATGCTCAGAAAATGGTAGAGCAGAACTAGGCAGCAAATCTTGACTCCTCTGCAGCCCCAAATCACAATACTGAGAGAACAGCTGATCAGAGAGCCAAATATAATTTAATAGTGCTTTTAGTTTCTTGAATGCCTAATTTCTCAACCTATTCAAGTACATCATTTCCATTTTCCACTTGAATTAGTGGTCTTCTGGGGGAATTTCTTTTGTTTGTTTTAAAGATTTATTCATATATTACTTTGTTCTGAAGTGGGTATAGTTTCTGGGGATACATATCTCCTCTCAAAGCAGTGCTAGAGACTGGACATAGCAGTAGGTTCACACTGAATGGGAATGTTGACACTTAGATATTCGCCCAGTGAAAAGGAACATCTAAGGAACAAACCAGGAGGAAATAAAAACACTTTTATTAAAAATAAAGATTATGAAAAAGAACCAAACAAAAACCCTGAAAATTAAATCCACAATAAGTCAAATTAAAATTTTAGTTGAAAGCATTGCCAATAGATTAGACTACATAGAAGACAGATTTTTCAGACCTGAAAACAAGGTGTATAATGTTAAAAACAGCAATAAAAGTAAGATGATAAAAAATCAAGACAAGAAGATTCAGGAAATCTGGGACAACAGTGAGATCAAATTTAAGAGTCATTGATATTGGGTCATTGGAGGGTACTGAGATGCAAACTAAGGGATTCATAATATTTTCAGTGAGATAATATCAGAAAAATTTCCAAACCTTGGGAATCATGGAAATCCAGATACAGACCATCTTCAGAACCCCAAGTAAACAATACCAAAAAAGGTCATCTGCAGGACAGACAAACATTATTATTAAACTGTGCAATATACAGAACAATGATAGAACCTTAAAGGTCTCAAAAGAAAAGCAGCAGGTCACATTTAGAGGTAAGCCAATCCAAATGAACTGATTTCTCAGTACAGATTCTAAAAGCCAGGAGAGCTTGGAAAAATGTATACCAAGCCTTGAAAGAAAACAGTTGCTAGCCAAGATAGCTTTATGACACAAAGGTATCCTTCAGAATTGAAAGAAAAATTAAAACCAAGATACATATGAATTAAAAGAATTCTGACTACTAAACCAGCACTACGGAATATAAAGAAATATTCTAAGTGGAAGAAATTAAAAACAAAACCCATAGCCAACAAATGGACGAATCTCATTAGAAAAGTAGCCAAGTAAAAGAAAATCATAATTGAAGTAAACTTTAGAAGTAAATCAAAATGGCAGGACTTAATAACCATCTTCCTATAATAATACTGAATATAAATAGTCTCAACTCTCCAATTAAAAAATGTAGACTGGGACTGGGGTTGTGGCTCTGGTAGATCACTTGCCTAACGTGTGAGGCACTGGGTTCAATTTCAGCACTACATATAAATAAATGAATAAAATAAACATCCATCAACATCTAAAAAAATTTTTTTAAAAAGCATACACTGGCAGAGTGGATTTAAAAAACAACAAGAAGTTCCGACACTGCTGTTTACAAGAGACTCATATCACAGGCAAAGACATTCTCAGGCTTAAGGTAAACAGACAGAAAAATATATACCACTGCAAATGTAGACCAAAAGCAAGCAGAAGTAACTACTGTCATATCACACAAAGCCAACTTGAAGCCAAAATTAATCAAAAGAGACAAAGAGGATCCCTTAGTATTGGTAAAGGGAAATATCCAACAAGAAGGCATAATGATTATGGTTATTTCCCAAACATTGGTGCCCCTACTTTCATCAAACTATTTGATACAAAGACTCAGACGCTGATAGTGGAGTGAAACAGACATTATTACCTCATGTACATGTATGACTACATGACCCATGTGATTCTGCAATATGTATAATTAGAAAAATGAGAGATTACACTCCATTTATTTATGATCTAGTAATATATAAATGCATTCTGCTGTCATCTACAACTAATTAAAACATATAAAATTTTAAAAATTAAAAAAAAAAAAAAGACTCAGACCCCAATACAATAATATTGGGTGATTTCAATACACCTCTCTCACCAATCGATACATTATCCAGACACAAACTAAAGCTTTTTCAGACTGAAAAAAATATTATTAACCAAATGGACCTAACAGATATCTATAGAATATTTCATTCATTAATAATCAAATTCACTTTTTGGCTGCCCATACAATTTTCTCCGAAATAGACCATATTTTAGGACACAAGGCAAGTCTCATACAGAGAGAGCTGATTCCATGCATCTTAACAGATCATGATGGATTGAAATTAAAAATAAATAACAAGATAAAAATGAGAAATCCTTTTTCCAGATTTTTTTTATTGTTGTTGATGGACCTTCATTTTATTTGTTTATTTATATGTGTTGCTAAGAATCAAATCCAGTGCCTCACATATGCTAGGCAAGCGCTGTACTACTGAACTACAACCCCAGCCTCAGGAATCATTTTAACATGTGGAAATTGAATAACATACTTTTGAATGATACACAGGTTATAGAAAAATAAGGGGAGAAACAAAAAATGAAGACAGAGATACAACTTACCAGAACCTCTGGGACACTATGACATCACTTCTAAGAGGAAAGTGTAAAGCATTGAGTGCATCCATTAAAAAAAAACAAAAAAACTCCAGATAGATCCCAAATATAATGTTATATCTCAAGGTCCTAGAAAAACAGAGACAATCCCAAAACCAGTAGAAGACAGGAATTAATTAAACACCACCACCAGGAAACTGGTGTAAAAAAGAATTGGTTCTTTGAAAAGATAAAAAGATAAGCCTGTAGCCAAATTAACCAAAAGAAAGAGGAATCAACGAAGTAAGACATGAAGGGCTGGGGTTGTGGCTCAGTGGTAGAGTACTCCCCTGGTGTGTGTGAGTTACTGGGTCCCATCCTCAACGCCACATAAAAAATAGAGTTATAAATTTTTTTTTTTTTTAAAAGACACGGAAAAAATGTTATCACAGACACTGCTAAAATCCAGAGGATCACTAGGGAGGCTATTTTGAAATGTAATTGGAATGTGAATTCCAAGAAATTGGAAAATCTAGAAGATACTGACACATTTCTGGACATGTTTGACCTACTCAATTGAACCAAGAGGATCAATAAGCAGATCAATAATAAGGAATGAGATTGAAGCAGTAATAAAAAGTGTTCCAACAAAGAAAACCTCAGGAGCAGGTAGAGTCTCAGCCGAATTCTACCATATCTTTAAAGAAGAATTCATGCTAATTCTTCTCAAGTTACTCTGTGAAATAGAAAGGTGGGGGAAGGCCACTCTGCTCTATGAAGCCAGTCACCTTGATACTAAAAACCAGGTGAGGAAGCATCAAGAAAACTACAGACCAGGATTACCGATGAACATGGATACAGAAGTCCTTAATAAGCTCTTAGCAATCCAAATTCAAAAATACATTAAGTAGATTGTACATCATGATCAAGTTGGTTTCATTCCAGGGATGCAGGGTTGGTTCAGTGTTCACAAATCAATAAATTTAATTCAACACATAAATAAAATTGACAAAAATCACATAATCATCTCAATAGATGGAGGGACAAAAAGTTGAAAATTAGCACCCTTCATCTTAAAAGCACCAGAGAAACTAGGAACAAAAGCATCTTACCATAAATGCTGTATATTAGAAACCCAAACCAACATCATACTAAACAGGGAAAAACTGAAAGCATTTCCTCTAAAATCAAGAACAAGTCAAGGACGTCCACTGTTACTTCTCCTATTTAGTATAGCTCTTGAAACTTATGTCAGGAGAAGAAAATTAAAGGAATGCAAATAGGAAAAGAAGAATTCAAATTCTTGCTGTTTGCAGATGATTGATCCTACACTTAGAATACCCAATAAACTTCACCAAAAGACTTCTAGGTTTGATAAGTTAACAAAGTATTAAGAAGATTGACATTTTTAAAAAAAAAGCTTTTCTGTATACACACAACAAACCTGATGAAATCAGGGAAACAATTGCTTCACAATAGCCTCAAAACAAAACGAAGCAAAACAAAAATGAAGAGGTCACCCCTGGAAATAAATCAGACCAAGGAAGTAGAAGACCTATACAATGAGAACTGTAGAAACTTAAGAAAGAAATTGAAGGAGACATTAGAAGATGGAGAGGCCTTAGGTCCGTGTTCTTGGATAGTCAGAATTAATATTGTTAAATGACCATATTACCAAAAACAATTACAGAATTCCCAGAAAAATTCCAATGGCCTTTTTCACTGCATTAGAAAAAAACAATCCTAAAATTCCTAGAATAAAAGACCCATGATAGCCAAAGCAGTCTTGAGCAATAAGGCTGGAGAAATCATAACACTCAACTACAGAGTCATCAATCATGTTCTTATGGTTGACATGAGGTGCCCCCGGAAAGCTCACATGAGACAATGCAAGGATGTTCAGAGGTGGAATGGTTGGGTTGTGGAGCCTTAACCTATCAGTGCCTTCATCTGTAGGCAGGTAGGGTGTGGCTACAGGAGGTGTGTCGTTGGGGCCATGCCTTTGGGGGGTATATTTTGTCCCTAGTGAGCAGAGGACTCTCTGCTTCCTGATTGTTGTGTCCTGAGCTGCTTTATTCCCCCCACTCTCTGCCATGACATTCCACCTCCTGGTGGTCCCAGAGCAGTGACGACCACCATCTATGGACTGAGACCTCTGAAAATGTGAGCACCGAATAAACATTTCCTTCTTAAATTCTTGGCAAGTCTTTTGGTCACAGTGGTGAAAAACATGTACCCAAAACAGCATGGTACTGGTATACAACAGATGGGAAGACCAATGGAGTAGAAGACAGAAACCCACAGATACAGTCATCTTTGGCAAAGGTGCCAGAAATATAAAGTGAAGAAAGACAACCTTTTAAACAAATGGTGCTGGGAGAACTGGATAGATGAGTTGACATTAGACCCTTATCTGTCTCCCTGCACAGAAGTCATCATATATGAAAGGACTAGGAATTAGACCACAAACTGCAAGTGGTTGAAGAAAACAGGATCAGCACTCCAACATAGGGTGCAGGTCAACTTCCTTAATAAGGTGCATCAAATTAGAAAGCCCCGCACAGCAAAGGAAATGGTAAAGAGTGCGAAAAGTGAGGCAACAGAATGCAGAAACTCTTTGCCAGTTACTCCTCTGACAGAGTTAAAATTCAGAATATATAAAGAACTCAATAAACTTAATACCAAAAAAAAGTGACCCAGTCAATAAATAGGTGAATGAACTGAACAGATGTTTCTCAAAAGAAGAAATGCAAATGACCCACAGATACATGAAAAAATGTTCAATGTCATTAGCATATCAGGGAAATGCAAATCAAAATTATACTCAGTCTCTCTTGCGTTAGAATGGCAGTCATCAAGAATATAAATGATAAATGCTGGTGAGGATGTGGGGAGAAAGGAACATTCCTACACTGTTCCTGCAACCAGTGTGAAAATTAGTACAGAGGTTCCTCAAAAGACTAGGAATGGAACCACCATATGGCTCAGCTGTTTACTTCTCAGTATTTAGCCAAAAGAACTGGAATGAGCATAGTATAGTGATACATGCCTTCCAGTGTTTGTAGCAGTGCAATTTAATAGTAGCCACGTTGTGAAACCAGCCTAGATATCTGCCAACAGATGAATAAGTAAGGCAAACATGGTTTATATACATGAAGGAGTTGTACTCAGCCATGTAGAATGAAATTATGTCACTTGTGTAAATGGATGGAACTGGAGAACATTATGCTAAGTGAAATAAGAGACTCAAAGTCAAGGATCAAATATTTTTACTCATGCAGAAGCTAGAGAGGAAAAAAGGAATAAAGTTTTTTGAATCTCACCAAAATAGAAGGGAGATCAGTAGAGTAGAGGTAGAGGATCAAATGGGAGGGAGGAAGAGAGGGAAAGGGGAAGAACTAAGAAATAAAAGGAACTAAACTGTGCTATATATTCATTACAGTGAATCCCACTGACATGTATTATAATGCATCAATAAATATCTACATGTAAGTAAATAGGAAGTAGAATCAGGGGAAGGAGGACAGGAAGGAGAGGGAAAGTACAGGAATGAATTGGCAGTCACGTTATATACAGGTACTAATATGTTACAGTGAAACCCATTATGTATAATTACAATGTGATAAAAACATTTTGAAAGCTCTGTTTTGTAGAAACCAACAGAAGTGTATTTTAGGATTTTGTTGTACAAAATTTTCTAAGGTTTTCATTAATATAATTAATTACAAAATACTGTAGAGGGCATATGAATCATGCGGCATGCTCTGTCCTTTGAGTGTTGTTCATATGGGTTTAGTGAGGAGGTGGAGGAGGCCTGCGTTTCCTTTCTCACCTCAGTTTGTCGTTACTGGATGTGTTGGAGTGTGAAGCCCTGGGTCAGGTCTGTTGTACATGACTTTGCGTGCACACTAATGAGCAGTTAGTTATGCTAGATGTCTTTATGTGGCTTAGATAGTATTAAAATATTTTAATTTCATAAGTCATACATGTGTGTAGTAAGAAATTTAAAGAGTAAAAGAGCTATATGAAGCGAGAAGCAACCATTAGCAGTGTATATTTTCCTTGAACCTTTTTTAATGCACTTAAGAGGCCAAAAATGTCCACACTTTCTGCACATAAATGTACACAGCATTTTTTGTTTTTTTAATTGAATTGTGGTATCCTATTGTGTAACTTTGAGAAGGAAAGAAGGGAAGGAGAAAGAGAGATTGTCATTTAAATTAATGGATGTACCATTACATATTTAACTATTCAGAAACACTTTAACAGAAATTCTTCCTTCTCCTCCTCTCTCCCCACTTCCCTTCCCTTCCATATCTTAAAGTAGGAAAAAACAAGAAATGAAAACACCTGAATTCCAGGTTTGGGGTTTTTTGTTTTTTTTTTTTTTTTGGTCAGTTTCTACAGTATGGGAGCAGTGTCTTGTCTAGGGGATAGTATCTGTCACTAGCTATGTTATTATATATTTCACTTCTCAGAGTGGACTTTACACAGTAAACTGTCTATCTGCATAGACAGTTGATCCCTCAGGGTTAATGGACCTAGCTCTCAATCATTGTACTTTAATCCAGCAAATATGTTTGTAACTGGAAATTTCTTCAGAGACCTTCTACAGAGTGTGATTCATGTGAGGGTTTCTAGATAAGGAGAATCATTACTATGTCCAATAGAAAAATCATATCACTATAGGAAAAGAAACAAAGAGAACGCTAAGCAAATCGAAGGCTGGAACCAAGTAGTTGATAAATGGCTTCATAGCAGTTTTAATTTACAATAGGAATAAAGTCAAGTGTAGTACTGCAAGCCTGTGATCCCAACAGCTCGGGAGACTGAGGTAAGAGGTTTGCAAGTTCATAGTCAGCCTTAGCACCTTAGTGAAGCACTAGGTAACTTAGTGAGACCCTGTCTCAAAATTAAAAATAAAAAAGGGCTGGGAATGTGGCTTAGAGGTTAAGTGCCCCTAGGTTCAAAACCTGGTACCAAAAATGAAAATAAAGTAAAAATAAAATGAAAATATTTGAAATAAAAATGTCATTTGGATTTCTTTCCTATGTAGTAGTGTTTGGGTAGGATATGGAGTGTTAGTATTTATTTCTTTTTGTGAAATTTCAAATAAAAGCCATAAAGAATATTTTATTATGAAATGGTGTAACTTGTTTAAATTTGAAAAAAGAACAACAAACCAGCTCTTATTCAAGCAAGATCATTTAGCAATTCTTTGTTTTCTTTTAATAATTTCATGTATACAGAGTACATCTTGGCCCCTCCACCCCTGACAGAAAAGGACAAGGAGCTGTGACTTAAGCCAAATAAATCATTAGCAACAGTTTATAATCACCTATAGTTTATGAGGGTCTTCTCAGGGAGTTTATTATATAAAGGCAAAATTGGTGAATATTTGTAAGAGTATTTTAAAGTATTTGTCTATTAGCAATGATGTGTTTTTCCTTAAGATAAAATTTAAATAAGACCAGGCATTGTGAATAATGGGCTTTCAAGTGATTTTCCATCTCCAGTATAGCACACATGGGATTCCTGAGTGAGGGAGAATGAGTTGGTAGCAGGGATGGGCTACTTTGGTATGTGTTGCCTGCTTGCTTTCCAGAGTGACTTGCAGGCCTGCCTGTTAAGGGGCAGGGTTGGAAATGAGCAGAGCAGACAAGGAGCGAGCACGTTGGGTTTGTCCAGTCGCCTTGTACTGCCATTGTTCGCATTTAAACAAATTTGTGTTTCTTGGCTCAGTAGGGAAACAGCATTTCCCCTTATTCAGCATGTTCTAACCCTTTGTACATTTGATAGACACAATTGAGCAGTTTCAATTAACAATCATTATATCTCTTCTAGTTGAAAGCTGCATGAATCCAACTTTCACATAACTCAAAATAGAGAATTTATTGCTTCTCCTATCTGAAATGACCCAGGTTGGTCTCAGTGGGCCTATTTGGTCCCAAGGTTTAGGCTGCATCTTCAGGTCTCTGTTCTCTCCAAGCATCACCTGATTCTCTTGTCAGCCTCTTCCTCAGTTTTAGGCAGTTCAATCAGATAATGAAGAAAAACTTACAGAAAATTTAACCATGCTTATCTTCTTTGAGGCAATCAAATAGATATTCTGATAATCATCTTTTGCTTTCTTTACATCATGTGCAATACTTTAAAAAGGCAGAGTTGGAAAAGTAATACATGAAGAAGGAATTTATTATAAGCTTGATCTTCTGAAAATATACAGAAATGACCACATTTAATATTGCTTCCTCTAAATTTTGTGTAACTGTTTGAGTGAAATTATGTAAACAATACAGGTTTGTAAAAAAGTTCACACAAAAATATAAAACTTGCTTATAAACCCATTTCCTAAAGGTAAGCAGTATTTCTGTTGGAGGGGTCCTCTCTCCATGCTGCTTTTCTGTAGACACAACATGCATTGTAATGTAACTCAGGTTACTTTGTTTATATAGTCACAGATGGGACAGGATAAACCTGTGCTAAACAGCTTCTTGTAGAAACAGTTTCTACAAGAAACCCAGGTGCTTTTTTTCTGAGGCATAAACTGGGTAGGGCTTTGGTCTGAGGTGATCTCTTGAGAGTGCAGCTGGAGGCTGCATTGCTGTACAGGAGGTGGATCAGCCTGAAATTGCACAACCAGGGTAATCATGCTAAGCAGGAACATATTTGCTGTCTACCTGTCACAGCTGTTCATGCCTCTGGGGTCTGGGATAGGCACTCATGGTCATCTGTGCTGTTTCTTTGACTTGGCCAGTTCTCCATCTAGGGACACAAATGTAATTGCACTTCTTCTTCTTTGCCTTTAGGTATTTTCAGTTATCTGCTTTGTCTGGTGGAGTATTTGCAGAGATCTTGAAAGCAAGCTCTGTCTAATCTTCCATTCTGTCTCTTCCCAGCACTGCCATTCACCATGCTGTGTGTATCAGAGGCCCTGCCAGCCTGGCCCTTCAGTGAAGATGGTGTGGAACAGAGCCTTAGTCTTCCCACTTATGGTCAAGAAATAAACCTGTGCTACTTTAAGCTAATGAGATTTTGTCAGTATAGCAAAACACAGCCTCCTCTTGATTGATTAGTGGTATCAGCCTCTACCCTCAATTCCACAGAACCAGTTCACCTTCTCCCAGGACTGATACATGTTATAGGTGGTCTGAGCCACAGTAAAATTATTATATCACTTCTAGTAGATTATTAATCTTACCCTCCTACTTCATCAAGATGAGGTTTATTTTGAGGTATAAAATATATTAATGGCCTCCAACTTTTCCTATACCATGAAAATTTGAAAGTAAAATGACTGAAAGCCAAAGGCTATTCTCCAGGAAACTGCTGAAAGCAGTTCTAGTCCCAGAAAACCAAAAAATAACAGGTTTGTGCTGGGTCTTCTTCTCACTCCTGTGGGTGATGGCTTAACAAGTGCCTGATCCCCAAAGACCTCTTGCCTGCTGCAACAGGGAATGGAGCTGATACCTCTGCAACCTGCAGTCATTAGCTGTGCAAAGTCCACAGATTATCTAGTGCGTGTGTGGGAAGAGATCTCACCAATTCTCCAAACCAGTCCAAAGCAAGCAAGCTTCTTGAAGGCTAACTCATGTGTACCCCTGCCTCCACCTCCTCAGCCACTGGGTGCAGCATCCAGAGTGAAACGTGAGCCTCACCCTCTTCAGGAGTGGGCCTTGAGGAAGGGAGCAAGGGGTGGATGGGCCTGTCCACTGGGGTTTTGAGGGTCACCACTTCCTGATGAGGCCAGCGATGGTTACGCTTAGACTGACCTGCATTGCTGCAAATGCCTGCTCACCCTTCTTAATTTAAAGGGCCCTTAGTGGGAATGGTGGTGGGGAAAGTCATAGTAGTCATAGTAGTTAGCAACTTAAATAGTTAGTCTATTGATGTTTCCCGCTCCCTCCTCCCAAAATTAAAGCAGTTTCATTAGTGAATGTAATTTTGGGGTCTGTATATAAAATTTAGGTGGAAAGGCAATTTATAAAAAAGTTCGGGGCTAGAGTTGTGGCTCAGGGGTAGAGCACTTGCCTAGCATGTGTGAGACACTGGGTTCGATTCTCAGCACCACATATAAATAAATGAATAAAATAAACATCCATCATGCCTAAAAAAATATTTAAGAAAAAAAATGTTCAGGTGTTCAGCTGCCTTCAGAACTACCAATATAGGCTCAGTGAAACCAATTTTCTTTAGTAGACATCAAACATTGAATTTTCTTATTTATAAATACCATGAAAAAATTACATGACCTCTCTTTGAACTGGTTATTTGCTTCATTTTGGTAATGACATGTCATGAACTTTGCCACTCCCTAAGTGGCAAGCCAGTGTCAGGCTGAGGCTGGGGTTACTTGAATCTTTCAGTTGTCACACCTTTCCTCAGTAGAGAACAACCTAGATCCCTGTGTATGTGCGTGTGCTTGCATGTTATGTGTGTACGTGTGCATACCATTGCCAGGTACATCCTTTCATAGGAACTGGTGTTCAGTTAGAAGGGAGATGTTTTCTTCTGTGTTAGTCTTGTAGCTATACAGATTAATCCCTAATTTTTTTGGGAATCTGAAAGGCTGGAAGTCTGTCTGAGAGGTTGGAAGTACTTTTGAACTAATAGGAAAAAAGGCAGAAGACAGGAAGGTTCATTGCTAGCCAGTAAGTGACCTCAGACTCTCACCTGGGAACCCATAGCAGTTTTCAGTCCAGTTACCTTTTGCAGGTGCTGAGAAGGTGACACAGTGATTCAAGGAAGGAAGCACTGCCTTCCACCCTTGGTGGAGCTCAGTTTCAGCGTTTTGCATGACAGTGATTTCCACATCAGTCCTCCTTCAGTATCTTGCCTCAGAAACCTACGTGTGCTGGGGAATACCTGTTGACATGCAGACTCTAATTCACTGGGTTGTGGTGGGCCCTGCTGTGCATGACAGGCTCACAGGTGACGCCAGTCCAGGGACCACACTTGCGTTGACTATAGTCAGCGTGCTGGTGGGAACCTCTGGGGAGACAGCAGGTGAAGTCCGGCTGTTGGGAGGTCAGGATGTCATTGGTCTGCCTTTAAATGAGAAGTAATAAAACATGACATTGATTAAGTTCTCTGTGTGCCAGGCACCTTGTTTTTGTTTTTAAAATTCATCCCTTACAACTTCTCTCTTTGTGAATGAGACTTGCTTAAAGCACAAGTTAGTGTATTCTGCAGCCAGAATTCGCGCAGGGTTGCCTGGCGTCAGAGCCCAGCCTTGGAGTGGTTGTGCTCGGCTTGGAGCTCCTTGAGGTTCACATGGGTTTGATGCAGGGACCTCCAAAAGAGGTAGAGGGTCATCCTCGGCACCATGGCTCCCTGCTGTCCATTTGCACTCAGCTCTTTCTTTCCCAGGTTCAGGCAGAAGGGGTACTTGCTGGCACGCTAGCTGGTGCTTTGTAGTCTGCTGGCCTCAGAGTTGCAGCGGCAAGCCATATTTAATCAGATGGAGTTTTCGAATACATATTTAATCAGATGGAGTTTTCGAATACACGTGGAATTAACTGTTGGGTTCAGTTTACTGAGAATTACCACCTTGATAAGATTTTATCAAGTTAAAGAACATTTATTCATAAGCCTTTTAAAATTTTACTGGATTAATGTAAAAGTTTTTTACATGCAGTCATCATCTAGATTGTTCTTGAACAAGCGAAAGAAAATGGAGCAGGCACCCAGTAAATGGCACATTCGTATATGCTACTGTGTCATTATTATACATTGTAAAAATAAACTCAAAACGTGAGAATCTGAGAATCGTGAAAGCGTGAGGAGGAAATAGGAAAACCCTATTTTTAAACCTGTTGCCAGTCGCGGGTGGATTTGTTCTGTTACGTGGTAACTTCTGAAGGTGTAGCATTTTACTGCACAGTTATGTGTATGGCTCCCAGGTCTTCTTGGTCTCTTCTTTATTTATAATTTCATTTTGGGGGCCCTTGTCCTGAGTCTTGTCAGATCTGATTAGATCATATTTGTGTTCACCACGTGAGGGGTTGGTGAAGAAACCATTCTGGGAGTGGATAACTGTCACTTCTGCCACTGTCTTTTGTTTTTGCTTGTGTTTGCATGATTAGTTTTACCTTCACGCTGGTTTCTCAGCAGGGAATTTTTAAAACTACTCGTCTGTTTTGTAAGATGAATTCAGTTCAGCTAGATACACAGCTCAGAGGCTACCTGCCTGGCTTGTGTGTGGTGCCAGCAGGGAGCAAGTTATTTTGGATTCCACTTTTCCCTCTGGTGCCTCTGGTAGAAGACCCTACTGTCAGTCTACACTATTCAATGTTACTAACGTTTTTAAAAAATTAACTATGAAGAGAAGTGTTAATCCCCACCCCACCCCCCACGTACATGTTATGGCTTGTTTTACATGCACCCTAGAGGTACCTGCATCCTGTTTGGAAATTGCTTGCCAGGCCTCTCACCCATGGACACTGTCTCCCTGAAAGCACTTGGTTACAGTCCTCTCAGACTTTGGGTGGCCTCCTAAGTGGTAGTGGTGCTCAATAGCATTCCATTTCCTAGGCCAGAGTGTTCAGGTTGAATTCCATCAGGGTTGCTCCTTGATTAAAAGCTAGCCTGTTTGACATAGGCTTCCTCATTCCACCTTGGAAGAGTAAGTCTTCCTTTGCAGCCCAGGTGCAGGGCACACACCTATAATTCCAGCGGCTTGGGAGGCTGAGGCAGGAAGAGCACGAGTTCAAAGCCAGCCTCAGCAACTTAATGAGGACTCTAAGCAACTCAGCAAGACCCTGTCTCTAAATAAAATATATATATATATATATATTTTAAAAAAGGGGGGCTGGGAATGTGGTTCAGTGGTTAAGTGCCTCTGCCTTCAAACCCTGGTACCTAAATAAATAAATAAATACGTGTTTTCCTTCACAGGTAGGCAGACCACTGTTTTGCCAAGCCTTGGGTTGTCTGTTCTCTGTCATGCCCATACTGGCGAGTGTTAAACAACACTGAACCCAGATTATGAGTCTCGGTTCCCCAGGGTGCAAAGGGCTGCATCAGCATTCAGTTTCCCCATTGTAAGAGAGTTTAACTGTACAAATGTCCTTCTTCCAAGCCTTTCTTTTTTCTCCTTTTTGAAACAGTCTTACTATGTAGCCAGGCTGGTCTTGAACTGGTGAGTTCAAGTGATTATCTGGCCTCAGCCTCCTGAGAAGCTGGGACTATAGGCATGTGCCACCATGCCCAGCTTAGTCCTTCATTCTTAAGCATTTTCCAGAGGGAATCTCCCCTTCCTTGTTTGTACTAAGAAAATCATTATGTGCAAATATTAACAAAGGACTTCACCCTATAGACTTCTTCCTGTGTTGTTTTAGTTCTTTGGTTTTTTGTAGTACAGTAATTGAATTCAGAGCCTTGCAAGTGCTGTACCGCTGAGCTGCATCCCTTTAGGTAGGATCTCACTAAATAGTTCAGGTTGGCCTCAAACTTGCAATCCTCCTGCCTCAGCCTCCCAAGAAGTTGGGATTGCAGGTGTGTGCCACTGTGCCAGCCCTCCCTGGTTTTGGTTTGTTGTTGGTTTTGCTACTGTTCCAGAGCCTCCTGCAACTCTGCTAGAAGCCTGGCTTGTATCTTCAGAACCTGGAACTGGAGTGACTCACCCCAAATTGGTTCAGCTGCTCCACTATCCTCAGAGCACACTTAAGTTCTCAAACTGTCTCATCAATCACATGGAAGTCGTGCAGAACCATATTTTAGGCCCTAACCCAGAACTTCTAATTCAGACAGTCTGCAGTTACCTGACAATCTGCATTTCTTACAAGTCCCCGAATGACTGTGTAATACCAAATGCCTCATTGGCCTCATTTTCCCCAAATGAACTGAGATGGGGATTCTTGTTTTGGCTATGTGCTAGAGAAGCCTCTGGGGAGAGGGTGCCTGCATCAGCATCTGGTCCTCCTCACTCCTAAAGTAACCAGGATATGAAGCAGCCTCTCGGTGCCTACGGAGGCCCTGATTTCTGTGGCGGGGGTGCTCAGAGGAGGTAGGTCTCAAGGCATTTGGGAATCTGCCTAGTAAATGACACCCGAGGGCAAGGGAGTGAACCCCATTCCTCAAGGGGCAGAGGAATGCGACTTGGAAGACTATCAGTGCTTGGGAACACATCATTTTGAGATGGGATTTGGGGACTGGTCGAGCAGGTGGGAGGGGAGCCACAGGACGCTGGAGTGAAGACGGGGTGTGAGGAAGGGAGCAGCGGAGCTTTTGTCTGCAGACGAGACCGCAGGATAGGATTGGGACGCCCAGGCTGCCGTCTTCAGTTGAGAATTCCTCAGGAACATCCACAGAACTAAAGCCACTGTATAGTGACCTCTGATGCGGATGTTGTGTCTGGGAGCTTGTCCTGTCCAGGCAGTAGCCAGTGGTTCCTCTGGCAGCAGCTCCTAAAGAAAGGAGACAGTTGAGAGCACAGGCTGTGGGGTTTGCAGACCCCAGGGATCATCCCTGGCTCTGTGCCCACTTGCCAGGAGATTGGGGGCAAGTTGATGAAGCCGGTTTTATCATCTTTAAAGGGGGATGGCCATAATTACTCTATAGGGTAATTTTGTTTGCTTTTATATGCAGGTTAAGTGAGATGATGTGTGTGAAAAAGCTGGGGAATGGAAGTCCAGGATGAAGGGGAACCGCTGTGATCTTCAGCAAGCACTCTTTTGTTTTTGGTTTTGGTTTTGATTTTTTTTTTTTTTTTTTTGGTTTGGTACTGGGGTTTGAATCTAAGGCCGCTTAACCACTGAGCTACACCCTCAGCATATTTTTTTTATTTTTTTATTTTAAGACAGGGTCTCATTAAGTTGCTCAGGGTCTTTAAGTTGCTGAGGCTGGTCTTGAACTTGCGATCCTCCTGCCTCAGTCTTCTGAGTCTCTTTTTACAACAGAGGAAACTGAGACTTAGGGAAGGTTATATAACTCACCAGGGTTGCTTGGTTGGTAAGTAACATGTCCTATTTTTGGCACTACTCTTAATGAAATACAATTGACTTCTGCGTAGCTGAAATTCTGGTAACTGAATCTTTTTTTTTTTTTTTTTTTTTTTAACCAAACTGCCTTTAAGTTTTTCAAAAAGAATGTTGTTTGTATCTGCCAACAGGCTGCAGGTGTGTGTAGAATAATGACTCCTTTGGCAAAATGGGATAAAATTAAGTTAATAAAAAGACATATAACTAAACAAAAAACCAGAGTGGCCAAAATGGAATTTACATTAAAAAAGAATTCAAGGTATGTTCCAGGTAATTCAAGTTAATAGCTGAGAGCCAGTGTTCAGTTGTTGTATAATAGCACTCACCCACAGAAGAGTGAGTATTGAGAACTATTTTGAGGGAAAACCTTAACTGTTGACTTTATACTAGGGAACACATCACCCTCATTTCCTGTTTGTAACTGTTAGTTAGCCTATACCAGTTTTCCCTCTAAAGAGGAAGTGGACGGGAGGGTGAGTGCTGGCCTAGTTAAGGAATTGTGGATAATGGGTATTGTAGCAGGGAGTGCTCTGGCGTTTGGAGACTTCTGGAAATACCTTTTTCTTTTTTGGAGAGGTGACTAACGAAGCCCTTGACACTCCACCATGTGCTCAGAGCACTTTGCTCGCACAGGCTCACTGCGGTGTGATTATATTTACCTGCCTGCCTCACCCTGTCCTGAGCACTTGTTGAGATGTGAGCTGAGTGCCACATTTAGCTGTTTCTCCAGCCGTGTGTCTGGCACGTTATAAATGCTCAATAAATGTAAGAAAACACCTCGGGCATTTCCAGCATCTCTTTGACACATTCACTGTAGCCCAATGTCCTTGGAGTCTGTGGTCTAGACAGCCCAGTACTTTTTGTAAGCAATTGCATTGGTTGGAAGTGCAGAATTTAATTTTATGAACTTTCATAGTATAAAAGAATCATAATTGAATTTGATAAGAAACGCAGCTGGGCTTCCCCCTCTTAATTTGCATATATTTTCCACATTTCTATTCATAGTGTACTATATAGCTTTAAAGAATGGTGCCATTTCAGTCCTTGACAAAATACCACGGATGGATGACAACGTGGTGTGGGCTGCCATCATGCCACAGAAAATAAGGCCTCTGGATTGAGAAGATAAACCTGCAGGTAGTTCCAATTTGACTTTCTTTTGTGAAGCTATTTTTCCCTGTATCTAAAAATAGTTGCATAAAACATAGTGAATGTGTGTGTGTGCACTGTTTTTAATAAATCAAACGTGGAGTCAAAGTAACCCTAGCAATCAAAAGTAAATGTTAGTAATTATTGACGAAAGATGGGCAGTGCCAAGCCTCTTCTCTGGACGCTCCTCAGAGGACCCAGGTGGGGTGAAAGAGTCCATCTAGCACTGCCACGTGGGTTCGGCTCTTTTTTTTTGGGTGCTGGGAATCAAATCCAGGGCCTTGTGCTTACAAGGCAGCACTCTACCGACTGAGCTATCTCCCCAGCCCCTGGGTTCGGCTCTTGATGACCCACTGCCCTTCCCTGCAGGCCCTGCTGCTGCGCTTTGACTATGCACCCTGGGCAAAGACACACTCCTCACTCTTTTCTTTTGTTTCTCATTTTTAAAATGTAGATGGCGTCTTTATAATTTGGAGTGACCCAGGGGTTTTATAAAGTGTTTCAGTGTGTACCTCAGTGTGATTGAAATCAGTCAAAGGTGGTGTGGTGTTCTGGATTGATCTTTAGGAAATTTAGGAGCTGAATCTTAGTGCCCGCTCTACAAATAAGTAATAGAAGGGTGCTAGGTAATACTTTTGTGTTTGTTTTCTTATATGCAAAATACTCCCTGATTTATACAAAAGTTAGGGAGGTTCCCGTGGCTATTATGAGGACAAAGTAAGTAAAATTCTTTTGAACTACTTTGTGTTTCAGAAGTTAAAAAAACACCCAAGGCCTAGGTGTGAGAGTGAGTGGGTATGTGTGTCCCCAACAGGCTTCTGACCTGGCATCCCAGCACCCCTGCCCTGCTTCTCTCTCCTCCCCCATGGCCTCCCTTGTCTTTCTCAGTGACCTTCCCTTGTATTCCCAACACAGTGACTCTGTTCTGTGACTTAGGAATTCCGCTTCCTACCACAAGGTTAGTGCTCAGACATTATCTGAATGAAGTTGAAGTGGAAGAGTTAGGACATGGATGGAGTCACACGTTGGTTGATTATTCAGTTGGCAGATAGTGTTGACTAAGGTTATCATCAAGCCTGTGAGGAAACAGGAAGGAAGATGATACAGTTCGTACAGAAAATCATAGTATTAAAATGAACTTTTATTCACTTTCCAATTAAAGAGGGTGAGACTTAAGCATTTTAAAAGTTCGAGTATCCTCAATAACTTAAAATGTATATTTAGTTGTATTTCAGATTTTTAAAGATATGCTTATTAGAAGATAATACTGTATTGAAGGACTGAGTAAAATTATTAGCTTTCTTTCAAACCTTATGTGTAGAAAGTATACTGTACATTTCAAAATGGCAGTTGATTTTTTAAGGTCTTAAATGATTTTTGTAACTGACTCAAAAAATAATATCAAGTCAGCAGAAAGCAAATTATCTCTTCCAGAATCCTGACTTTGGGAGTTTTTGTCAAATTGTATTAGGAGAATAGCAACTAACACCACATCACTCAGTAAGCAGATCAATTATTTATGTTTTCTTTTCTTTTTATTTTTTTCTTTTTTTTTTGATAAAAAACAAGTTTATATATTTATGACATTGTTCTCAAATCACTAACATGTCAACAAAATGTAAGTATTGCCATTATTTTGAGAATGAATTTCTAGTAATTGCTAAAGGTCAAATAGGATTTTTTTTTTTTTTTTTTTTTTTTTTTTTTTTTTTTTTTTTTTTTTTTTTTTTTTTTGTGATGCTGGTGTTGAACCCAGGGCCTCATGCATCTCATGCATGCTGAACCTGTGCTCTACCATTGAGCTACTTCCCCAGTCCAGTTAACTCGAATTTTAAGGCATTAAAAATCTTCCTGGTGCTTGTACCGCCCATCCTGAGCTTGACCAACTCTAGCAGCCCAGGCTTTTCCACTAGCTCCAGAGCTGCTCTCTGAAGGCAGAGGTGGCCCCTTGCCCACACCCCATTTGACCTCCTGCCCTTCTCTTGAAGCTGCAGGTTTGTATATTTACATTCCTTAGTGGCCCTTTTTTCCTCCATAATCAGAGAGTCCTGGCAGGCGCCTTGACAGTTATTTCACTTTGAGGATCCATTTGTTCAGGACTTTTCCTTTGGTCTTAACCACCTCACTATCCAGGAGTTGGTCATCTAGTTTACATCTTCAGCTGAAAGTTTCTTTTCACTAGAGTTCCCTTGTATTTATGGGGTATTTAACTCTAAACTTTGGAGTTAGGTCTAGGTTTGAATAGTGGTGCTCTGTGATGTTGATTAAATACTTGACCCTTCAGCCTCAGTTTCCTATTTTCTAAAATAAGAATGGCAACATCTACATCATCGAGTGGAGAATTAAAGCTCTCTTCCATCATACTACCCTAGTGTCTGTATAGTGTTAATCTCTTGCCCAGGCCTTCTTCAGTTTGCTGAAAGCTTTCCTATGGTTAGTTCATTACATTCCCCAGATATTGACCAGAGTGTCTACTCCAATACAGATCATCCTTCACTTAGGTTTTCTTCCTAACAAGATCTCCTATGGTGTTAAAAGATCCTGACTTTGCTGCCAAAACTTGGTGGAAAGTTCCATAACCCTTGCCTGAGTATCAGGTGATAGTTTATAACCAAACCTGAGTCAGGTTTGAAGTGGTCCCTGTGAGATGCTCACCTAGTGTTAGACCAGGGATTTAGCAGGTGCTTGGTGAGCATGTATTGACTTGTCATAGGGCAGACAGGGCTGTGGTGATGGGGAGCTGCTCATCTGGTCAGTCTCGGTGAGTGGAAAATCTATACTGCTGAGTTCATGTGCAACTTCTGTCCCCGCCACCATGGCCACTTTGTTCATGAGCCCAGTGAGCATTGGTAGGGGCAGCTGGGAAAGAGACTGACGGCTATCCTCAGAATGGATCATCTGTCCATGTGATTATTAAAATCTTCCTCTACTGAGGTCATCCTTTGTTGAGTATTTGCTTGACATAAACATCTTCAGAATTTTTTGCCCATTCAGAGAGGTACAGACCACCTTCCTTTCCCAGATTTCCTTGTTACCAATTTTTAAAATCATGTTCCTTGCATTTCCCTGACCATTCATTCAGTCAAACATCAGCCATAGCCCATGAACAGCTATGAATCACTCATCTGGCCATCCAAAATGAATAATCAGGTCTATCACTGAGAGAATTTTCCTTGCCACTGTCCTTTAGGGATGTCCCAGAGAGGGGCTGGAGTGCCATGGCCTCCGTGTTGTGCGGAACCATTGATAAACCAGGCCCCAGTCTTTTCCTCTGTCAGCTGATCATAGGGAGCTTCCCATGAGGCCATAAGTGCAGGCTGGGAGAGAGAAGGCAGTGTCATAGGAGTGGGGACCATGGACATCTGGGCCATTTCTCTACGTTACTTGTAACTTCTGAGCCTACTTGGGTCCAGACACTTGCACTTGAGATGGATGCTGCTGTACATACCCAGCTTTGTGGGGTCAGATAACACCCAAGTCATAACCAGCACCTCAGGTCACTTGGTGGCCTGTGATCAAGCATTCCTTGTCTACTAAGGTCCTGTAGAAGGCCATAACCTGTTTCTGAAAGGAGAGTAGTTATCTGAGGATGGCGGCAAGGGATTTGCTCCAGAATTGTGAGGGACCGCACCGTGACTCGGAGGCCTGGCAGAGGTCCAGCAGCATTCACATCTGCCACTGCTACCCTAAGCACCACTGCGTCTGCTGGATCATGTGGCTCACGTGGCAGAATAGCCTGTGCAACAGCCTGGACAATGCAGAGCCTTCCTTTGTTCTGGGCCCCTCTCAGACTAGCAGCTCTATTCAGTAAGTAGGCTGGAGTGACATGCCTAAATGAGGAATGTGTTGCCTCTACAGTCCAGAGAGGCCCAGTCAGGTTGGCACACAGAGTTATCCACTACAAGGCAATGTGCTGTGATGCATAGAATTTACATGTAGCTTTTGAAGAACTTATGTTATTTAGCATCATTTTTAAAAAGATTGCTTCAGAAGAAACTAGTATATTTGGCTTCTAACTTTGAATTGCAGTTCTCCACTATTCAACGAGTTATCCCCATTCCTTCACTCCCTGCCCCTCCTCCAGGTGTTTATGTCATAATCCAGCTGCTAGATTTTCTTCTTGGGTAGCGAATCTTTAGATTTGGCAGGATATTGGACCCAGGAACTGGCATGTTGTATTTGCTTAGTATTTGTCTGAATAGAATCCTATAAATCAAAATATTTGAACTGAAAGTTTCTTAAAAACTATGTAGCCCAACTTGACTTTTCACAGCAGACAAAGCCATCAAGTACTATAAAGTCCAGATTGGACGCGACCTCTCAGTTCTAGCTTTGCTTTGCCCACTGGGGTCTGAGAGCTAGGTGGTTGTCTGGGTTGATTGTTGGGGTGAGAGATCCTATCTTCACTTGGTAGTCAAACCTGACAGCAGATCAAAGGTGGCAGTGGTGTGTTAGAGTGATGCTGTATCTTGACGAGTTGCTAGACTGGTCAGCCAAGTGGTAGAGGTTTTAAAGAGCAGGATGTTAAGAATCCAGCTCTGAGAAATGAAGAGGAACCACCTAGAAATTAACATATTAGACTAAATGTAAATGCCTCAAATGCACGTGGTAGATAAGACTATTAGAATATTTACAATGTGAAACTTTAATAAAAATAGAGACTTCATAATTGAATTTTCCTTTAGCAAGGTTAGCAGTAGGTAGGTGGTTAAAGTCAACATTTTGTTTAATTTTGAGGCCATAGTATTGTTAAGGTCAAGAGCACATTTAGTTCTTACGTAATGTGCTGACTGCAGGTTTGCCATCTTGGTATTGGAAGGCAGTATGGAGGTCCTCTAGTTCTAGTCCAGTAACAACAATCCCTGCCCCCAGTGGGGCGAGTTGCTGCCCAGCACCCTGGCAGTTTTCTGTTTAAACCCTTTCTCATGGTCTGGGTTCCTTTTGAGGAAAGCCTCTTCTACCAGTAGCTCTCCTTGTTGGAAAGTTCTCTCTGAGAAAACATTGAGCTTAATATATGTGTTTATGCCTCCTAATTCTGCCCCAAAACTTTGTTCTTGATTTCTCAGAACATTTTTCATATCTCATTTTTAATAGTTGAAAGTTTCTAGACTAGAAGTTTCAGCTATTTAAAATTTTTGATCATTCTTCTCAAATACATGAGTTTTCCTGGGATGAGTAGGGCTGCCAAACAATGGAACTGTCAAGTGATTCTGTTCTACCTTTTTAAAATAGGAACATATACCAGATGGGAAGCAGAAGAACCTAGTTCCTAGCCTCTGCTCTGCCACTTTCTGATAGAGTACTCTGGGTCAGTGAACCTCTCTGAACCTCGGTTGCCTTTTCTGTAAAATGAAGATGATTCTTTTTTTTTTTGTAAACATTTTTTTTTTACCATTTATTTATTTATTTTTATGTGATGCTAAGGATCGAACCCAGTGCCTCACACATGATAGGCAAGTGCTCTACCAGTGAGCCACAACCCAGCCCTGAAGATGATTCTTGAGATGGCCTGGTGCCATGGAGTCATTTTGAAAATGAATACTGTTGTAATTTCCATACAAATCTAAAAGGTAAGTTAGTCAGCTTTCCATTACGATAATAAAATACCTGAGCTAATCAACTTATAAAAAGAAAATGTTTATTTTGGCTCAGTTTTGGAGGTTCTAATCCATGGTTGGTTGACCCTGTTGCTTTGGGACTGTGGTGAGGCCCCACATTTTGGTGGGAAATGTGTTAAAGCAAAGCTACTCACCTAATGGCCAGGAAGCAGACACTAGAAAAGGAAGAGGAAGAGACGGTGTCCCAGTTGGCTGGCCTGACACCAGTGAGCTAAGGATCTCCTGCTAGTCCCGACCTCCCACGTTCCTACCACCTCACAGTAGCACCACCCTAGGGACTTTAACACAGGGGTCTTTAGGCAGCATTCAAAATCCAGACTAGCAGAAGGGTAACGCCCTTGCTTTAGATGGAACATTTGAATCATAGATTTGATGGGTTAGCAATGGCTAATGACAAGGCATAATGATGGAAACAGGTGATGCGCTCTTGCAGGTCTTGAAAGCCCGTGAGTGTGGTGGGTTTGACAGTTCAGTTTGTCTTTAGTTGTTTTAGACACTGGGAATAGATTTTAAGAAATCAAAGAGTAAATAAAATATATGAATTTTTAGATTGTGAAGTTAACAGATTTGTTAAGTCAAGTCTATGTAGGTGTCTGTGGGTCAGTGGAAAGATTTTAATTAGACCTGGGATCTCTGTTACAAATTAGAATCAAATCTCAATGTAGTGGGGAAAGCATTGTTTGCTAATAAACAATAATAACTTATGGAAATAATGGACTTTGCTAATTACTTATGAAGTAAGTCATCTTTTTCACTGCTGTAACCAAGAGACCTGACAAGAACATTTTTAGAGGAGGAAAAGCTTATTGGGGGCTCGTGGTTTCAGAGGTCACAGTTCATGGCTAGCTGACTCCATATCTCCGGGCTCAAAGAGAGGCAGAGCATCAGGGTGGAGGAGTGTGGCCGAGGGCAATGGCTCAATAGGTCACACCAAGAAGCAGAAAGAGAGTGGGGTGGGGAAGAAGGTACTCTGCTCCAAGAGCACAAAATATAAATCCCAAAGGCATGCCCCCAGGACCCTCCTCCTCCAGCCACTTTCTCCCACCTTCAGTTACCACCCAGTTAATCCCTATCAGGGAATTAAAGCACCAATTGGGCTAAAGCTGTCATAACCCAGTCATTTCACCTTCAGTCCTTCCTGCGTTGTCTCACACAGGAGCTTTTGGGGAACATCTACTATCCAAACCATACCGGTGGGTTTGGTGCTTTTTATTCAGAATATCTTATTTTCCAGTTCAAGTTTCCCTGGTCCTACTCCATACTTGACGTTATTTGCCCTATTTGCATCTTTAATTTTTTTAGTAGTTTTTTAGTTTCGCTGATCTTTATGTTGTTTGTTTATATGTGGTGCAAGTTGCTTGGGGAAAAATAAATATGAGTAAAAGGAATACAATTTTTAAATTGAAATTGGTACATGTGACACTTTGGTTCTGAGCTTTTTGTGTGTATGTGAATTATGTTTTCTAAGATTCATTTAGTTCTATATGGAAGCCAGTGTTACTTATTACTTGTGAATTTTTGTTATAAAACTCTTACATTCCCTTTTAATATTATTTGAAATTTCAAAAGAAATGACTAAAAATCAACTAAATTTGTATATTGTATTTTAATAAAAAGTTTTTAAAAGCAAAGCAATTTTATTTTTTGTGATTCTGGTCCATTCTTCTGTCCTTTTTTGAGATGCACTAATTGACTAATAAATTTTATGATTCAGTGACCACCATCTAAAATAAAACTATAAGCCTTCAGAGGAATGCTCTTTTCATTGTACTTTGTATTAGTGCATTTAAATTATACAGAATAATGGGTTTTGTTGTGGCATACTCATTGTGCAGAAACATACTTTAATAATTTCTACCCCCCACTACCCTCCCAGTCCTCCTCTTCTCTAATAATCTCAAAAGGAATGCTCTTAATGCTGTATGTATTATTTACAATAATTATCTACTGTCTACATAAAGTGTATATGTTTTTAAAAGAATAGTGGTCTTAGGTGGCTTTTCATACAAATGGGATAAAGTCCAAATCCTTTAACCACCCTCCTCCTGCTCCTCCTCCTCCTTTCTTCTTTCTTCTTCCTTTTTAAGACACTGCTGGATGTGACTTAATACTTAAGAAATTTACACTAGGGGATCTGGTACCATATTTCCTTTGTTTATGTTATAGGAGTATAGAGACCAACACACTGGTGCTAAGCTTTGTCAAGAGCAGATTTTAGCCATTCTAAATATGTAAAGGACTTGTCTGTTTAATCCATTCATACTACATTCCCATCGACTTTCTACATAATGATTTCAGCAGCCATTGAGGATCATTGCCTAGAGCCATTGTATCATTGGTAGTTGCAAAATGGTGATATCCTAATTATATCATTGCTTCTTTATAACTGGACTGTTTATACAGAGAGAAGCTGCCTTACTAATGATTAGGTTGTTAAAAGGGGTACTGTTTACAAGAAATGGCAGGTAAATGTGGATTTGGATTTTTTCCCTTATCAGTTTTCAGTGTTAAGTTTGTTCTATAGCATTCTTCAAAGGTTAAGAGTGATTACCTTATTTTTTAGGATTAACCTGGACTGACTTTTAGCATATAGTACATTAATTTTAGCATACTTTTTCAGTGCCTTGCATGAGTTCTTTTTGAATGCTCAAATTGTTCCATTCTAAGTAAATGAGAGCCTCTTCCAGTTAGTTCTAGAGGACTTTTGATACCTGCCTGCCTTCATGTAATAGGATGACCCAGGCTCCTCTTACAATATGTTAACATTTTGTGTCAAGACCTGCTTATGCCCCAATATCAGTGAGTACAACTAATGTCCTGATCTTGGTTTCTATTACCATTTTCCAATAAACGGAACCAGGGCTCCAGGGAGAAATGTCTAATTCAAGGTCTCGAGCAGAAAATAAGCATGGTACTACCTAAAAAAAAAAAAAAAAAAAAAAACAAATTTACACACAGTGATGAGGAATGTGTCAGAGGGACACAGTTCACAAAAAGAACTCCAGTGGCTGAAGCTGGAACAATTTGAGCAACAAAATCAGTGAAGTTATATTGGATTATAACCCAAACCAAACCATCAAGTAGTTTACAACTCCATGCTAATAAAATCAGTGGGAGAGACTATGCAGATCTCCTGTGCAGAAGAGCATATACATGTGTGTTTCTCCATCTGTCCCACCCTCAAGGAGGTGAAGTATAATTCACCTCTCCTTGAGTGCAGGCTGTGTATTGCCACTGCCTTTCAAAGAAGTCCGTGTGGAAGGGAATGGTAGTAACTTTACAGTGATGAAGCCCAACACTACCTCATCCAGGTGATCAACGCTGGGTCTGCTGTGGTTTGGATGTTGAGTGCCCCTCACAAGTCCATTTAAAGACTTGTTCTCCAGGGTGGCAACATTGGAAGGTGCTGTAGACCTTTAAGACGGTGGGGGGATCCTAGGTGGGGGGGTTCCTTAGGTCATTAAGGGTGTGCCCTTGAAGGGGATTGTGAGAGACTCTCTTCCCTCTGCTGTGGTTCAAGATTGGGCCATTTGCTCCTATACGTGGTCCCACCACGACCCGCCACCATCCACTGCCCTCATCAGAGGCCAAGCCCACCTCATTCTCACTCACCTTGGATTTCGAAGCTCCAAAACTGTGAACTAAATGAAATAGTAGTAGCCTGTGTCAGATATTTCATTGTAATAACACAAAGCTGACTAATGTATTACCAGCGGTTATAAGTCATGGAGAGTGTGTACCATTGGCAAGGTGTGATGAGAAGGGCATTTCTCCTCTGCAGTCTCTTCAAAACCTTTGTCCCTGATAGTCTAATGTGAGGAAAACATCAGAGAAATCCCAGTTGAGGGACGTTGTACAGAATACCTCCTGAGTCCACTTTGTAACAGGTCACCAAAAATAAGAAAGGTCTGAGAAATGGTCAGAGGAGCCTAGAGAGACATGATGACTCAATATCATACGGTATCCTGAAACCTTGGGACAGAGGAATGACATTAGGCAAGAACAAAGAAAATCTGAAAAAGAATGGACATTAGTCAATAATTATCTACACATATAGTTCTTTAATTGTGACAAACACACCATACTAATTTTTCTAATGTAAAATATTAATAGAGGGAGCTATTTACCAGCAGGTGGGACCTTTGTAGTGTTTTCACAATTTTTCTGTAAATCTAAACCTATTCTAAAATTTAAAGTTTATTGGAAAGTTTTAAAAAGTAATTTACCTTTTGGCAAATAAGAGCAACAACTGAAATTCATATAGTAGTCCATATCTTCAAAAACATTCACAAATCTTTTTTGAGTATCTCATAGTTTGTAGGTAGGCAAGGAATTTATCTTTATTTTTATTTATTTTTAGTGTTAAGCTTATATTTAAAATGCTTGTGGGATCTGCATGTTTTAACCATTGTTAAGACAGAGTTGGGTGGTAAAGATCAGTCTAAGAGTCATCTCTTACAGTGGCTGAGTTTTCATCTGTTATGCCATGATCACCACATAGGGAACATCAGCACTGCATGAAGCCTTGCCCTAGTCTGGGGGTGGCACCATGTCTCTGCCCAGACAGACCCCCACGCAGCTGATGGGCCAGGACCCAGGAAAGGAAGTCTGCCTGGCAGTGAAGAGGAGCTGCCCAGGACTCTGAGCAAGGATGGGGTTGTTAACATGGCTGGAGAGAGGGCGGCTGCACAGGAAAGTGCACCCCAAGAAAACGGGTGTACGTGTGATCAGTTTGAGGTGTCACTTAGATGTCCAAGTAGGCTATCAGCTGGGAATGGAGTAAAGGAATCGAAGGTGAGAGTGTGGAGCCAAGTCATCAGTGTTTAAAAGATGGGTGGACGTTGACTTCGAAGATGAGACCTGAGCAGATCCCTAGGAAATCACTGTAGAATGGAGATGAGCAGCACCACATCCCTGGAGCTCTCAGCGCTTGGAGGGAGGAAGACGATGCCCTAGGAAGGGAAGACAGAGGAGCATTAGAAGCCAAGGGTAGTGTACCCTGTGTGTGCCCATCCCCAGCTGCTGTGCCTGTTGGCTGCTAAGACTCACAGCTGCCACCTGGTCCCCTTTCCCACCCCATCCACCAGTGACTAGCCCAGGGAGCACGAGGCTGCCCCTTGACTAGGTGGGGCTAACTGGGCAGTGCACACCCGCAGCTCTTCATGATGTCAGGCTCAGCCTTCCTTCCTTTATTCCCTGCCCCATCCGGCTTCCCAGAACATACACAGGAGAAACCCCAAGGAGCTACTTAATGCATAGGAATCCCCATCTCAATCCCTGAAACCCAAGTAAAGAGGGTTGTCAAGGAGCAAGCACTAAGTGCCTTAGTAAACATCAGGCATTAATCCTTTTCCAGAGTCATACCTCCTATGTATCTAAGACCATTCTTGTCCCCTCTCTTTCTGTGGACACTCTTCTTCCACTTGGACTGCATTTCTTATACCCTGCTTATTTCAGTAATTCTATGCAAGAGAAAGCCACACCCTCTGCTCAGACAGTCTGACTATACATCTTAATTGCAGGCACATGGGGAGCTAGTGAAGGGCATGCAGAGGGCTTTGGGAGCACACATGAGGTGACCTTGGAAGGAATCCTGTACCAGCTGCAAAGCTTAACTTCAGATCTGTGTTGGAGCAGCCCCCAGGCCCTTCTTTTAACTGTACCAGGTTACCTGCTTTCTGGTCACTCTTAGCCGCAGCCGCCTCGTGGCCTCCCGTTTCAGGACGTCTCCAGACACAGCCCTGCCAACACACTTTCAGCTCTTAGCAAGTTGGCAAAAAGAATGCAGAGACGACCACCAGTAATTGTGAGCATTTATCCCAAGTTGGTCACATCTTTTGGCTGCTCAGATTTAACCACGTTCCTAATCAATGTGTCCAGTTCCTGTAGCACTTCTCAAGTGTGTGGTTGTGTTTCAAGTGCTTGGCAATGGGACTCTTGGGTCCTTGAGACTTGGTTTCTTCTTGGAGAAAATTAGGAAGGGGGACGTAGTTGAGCTGGCTGGGGACCAAGTGATCACTTCCTGTAAGCACAGCCAGAGAAAGCAGAGTGTGGACCAGGATGTTCCAAAATGGAGAAAAACTACATCTCTGGTGGTCAATACACATTACAAGTAAAATATGAAGTAAGTCGATACCTGTTAAGATTGGCAAAAGTATTAAAAAAAAAAAAAAAAAAGCCTGGCGGTTTTGAGTACAGTTAGCATGTAAGGCAAAGATAAACTGTTGATGGGATGAAATCCATTCCAGTCACTTTGGGAAATGACCTGTAAGAGCCTAGCAATGGCAGAACTGCACATGCCTTTAATCTAGTTATGCCCCATCCTAAACATATGCCCCAGAGAAACCCTTAACACTTTTTCACAAGGAAGTTTGTAGCACAGAGTTTGTGAACAGCATTGTTAGTAAAGCAGCTATGGTCTGTTTTTACTCACTTCTAACACCACGGTTGTGGATTCCTTTCACACCAAGTCTCCAACTCTCTGGATACCAACTGGGCATCCTTCAATTCTGACACTTGGAGTTTGCATCAGACTCCATAGGTGTAAGGGCTCAGTCCCAGAAGACCGTCCTTACTTCAGTCACAAGTTTTGGGTTCCCAGGCTGTCCACACTTCTGACTGATGTGGCTGTGGGTCAAGGTTCCCATACCTCCAACCATGTTGAATAGTTTGCCAGAATGGCTTATAGAACTCAAGAAGGCACTTGAATTACTTGGTATTACAAGTATATTTTAAAAGACACAGCCAAAGAGTAGATGGAGAGGCCTAGGGAAAGGTATGAGGGCAGGGAAAGACAGGGACAGCTTTCCCCTGCCCTTTCCTTACTGTGTTTGCCAGCCAGGAAGTACTCTGAATCCCATGGTTCAGGGATTTAAATGGCAGTCCCATTACTTTGGAGAGTGATGAAAGCATTGGCCATTGGGGATTGACACATGCCAATCCCCTCTTTCCTCCCAGAGGTCGGGGCTGTGACTGAATGTTCAGGGTTGGTTTTTCTGGCAGGCAGTCTCTCCATCCCAAAGCCATCTAGCATTCCCGGGCCACCAATCTCCTTAGCATACTAAAACACTTATCACTCCTAAGATTCCAGAGGGTTAAGAGCTGTGTGCAGGAATCAGGGACAACCCCAAATACATATTTATCACAGCGGGAGGAAAAGGAAAGCAGTCTAAACGTTCATTAGCCAGAGAATGAATAGATAAGGTGACAATTGTGCCCTGTGAGGATCGGTGAGTCAGAGCCACACATCACGAAGGGTACATTTTGAAAGCTTAAAAGCATTCAGAGAAGTTGACAGTTTTTAAGCTGGATTGCAGGTGGGAACATGGAAGATTATTAGCTCGGTTGTTCTTTGGTGTGTGTTAAATATTTCTGTAATATTTAAAATTATTAAAAAAACTAAAGCACTAAGGATATTTTATGTACATGTATAATAAAAATGTGAAGTAAAAATGTCATCATGTATAATTAGAACAAATTTAAAACTATTTAAAAAAATTTTTAAAAACATGAAAAACCCCAGGAAATGATTTTTTTTTTTTTTTCTCAGAGGAGGAAGGATTGAGGTTTGGGGGGAGCACATAGGGGTGTCCATAGGACTGATGACATTTTCTTACAATGAATGACAATACTTCATGGTAACTTTTTCTTTGAACTTTTGTGCATGTCACAAATATTGCCCAAATTTTTAAGTTAAAAAAAAAAAAATCTGTGGAGAGGTGTGTCTTCTCTCTGGGCCACTCTTATCTATAATAGGAGGATATTAAAGTGGTGGTAATTCCTCCTCCTGAGAAATTTGTGAAGATGAAATAATGCGAGTAACATAGCTTGAAAAATAATTTTTATTGCTCAAAGATATCTAAGGTTTCTGGCAAGATAATTATTTTTGGAATTATGAGGAAATGAAAGTAAAATATATTAATTGTGGGAAAAATCAGAAAATATAGGAAAGTTTGAATAACAGTAACTTACAAGCCACACTACTGACATAGTTATTTTCTAACATGATTGTTTTCTTTTCTCAGAACTAAAACCTGTTGTTTGTGATTTTCCAGGACACTTTTGTATTGCAGAGGTAGACAGCAAGACAGTACTGATTAAAAAAAAAGAAGCCCCATGCCACATTCTGCGGGAGTTCTTGTAGCAGTGCCTCTCTTAGGGCCTCTCTTCCCCCTGCATGCGTCCTTCCTAAGCAACACCTGTTTGGTGCGTCAGGAGTGTGAACTGGCTGAGTGGTTGACACCATAGGACAGTTTGGTTGACCGGTACCCAGGAAGAGGAGAAAGAAGTTGGGGGCTCTGGCTTGACACTTGACTCAGCCTGGAACCTGCTGTGTGACCTTAGGCAAGTTGTCTCACCTCGTTAGCCTGTCTTCACTTGTGAGACATGGTGCTTGGTTCCTAGTGTCTGTTTTAGCTCCAATTTACTGATAATACCGAATACACAAGGTGTTGATTTTAAAGAGTAGGCAGTGATTCTGGGGGGGTGGGGGGAATGCTAGTTCTTTATACCCTCATTGGTTAGTGTGTGTGTGACATTTTTTCAGTAAATTTTGACTCAGTAGATAGATGAGATTGAATGGAAAAGGATAGAAATTAGAGTTGTAGGGGGTGTTATTTCACTGGATTTTGAGGCAAATCCAAGACTGGATATAGTCAGGAGATGAAAGCATTGACTTGGGTTTCCTGAAGTCTAGTTCGGATGCAGTTGTTTCAACATGTTGTATGTATCACGTAAGTGGAAGACTCTTGCTCCCACTTAGTAGATGAGAGGCCAGGAATGGTAGTTCAGCATTCATATCAGGAGACTTGGTGAAATTCTTTTTTTCCTAATTCCATCCTGCTTGATTATACAGACTCTATCTAATAAGGTGTATTGTTTCCAACAAGAAGATACAGAAATATCAGGAAGGAATGTGTAGCTGTGAGTTTCCTGGGAAGTATCCTGAAGAAGCTGAAACTAGAAAGTTATCCCCTCCAAACACATCAGGTTCAGAGCCCTTTTAGAGGCACCTTGGTTCCAGATTCAGGGCCCTGACCATAGACCTGTGTTCTCTGAGTTCTTTTATGATCTCTGGATGATGCCATTTATGGTGTCCTTATCAGCAAATTGAATTTAATGAATAAATGGGTCAGGACTGGATTTATGAACATGTAAGTGAGAGAAAGAAATTGGATTACCTGGAAATAAAATCTAAAGTTATTTCTCAAATGTAGTCAGTATTTCAGAGGGCTTAAGATGAGAAGCTTCTACAATTCAATAAAATAGACAACCCAGTTAAAAATGTGCAAAGAATCTGAACAGATGTTTCTCAAAAAAAAAAAAAAAAAATCATCTAAAAGGATTCTCAGCATCATTAACCATCTGAGAAATGTAAATCACACTACTTCACATCCACTAGGTTGACTATAATTTAAAAAGGCAGGTAATAGCCATTATTTGAGAAAATGTAGAGAAATTAGAATCCTCATTCATAGTAGGTTGGAATGTAAATCAGCACTACTACTTTGGAAAACAGTTTGGCAGTTCCTCAAAAAGTTAAACATAGAATTATCATTTGACCCAATAAAGAAAAATGAAAATATATGTCATTATAAAAAAAAAAAAAAACTTGCACACAAATGTTCATAGCAGCTTTATTAATAAGAGCTAAAACGTGGGAATGTTGCTGAAGTCCTGGGCCAGAGATCTGCCCCTGTAGTCCCAACGGGTTAGGTCCAGTCACCTGTCCCCAAAACTAAATGAAAAAGTTATGGCTAAAAGCCGGAAAGGAACTTTAATCAGTATAGCTATCCTGGGGAAAAAAGGAAACTAGTTAGTATTTGTGGGAGTACGAACACGAGCTCTCAAATCACATAGGAGGGCACGAGGCCCATGTGTCCAGCAGGCTTGGTCAGACTGGCCTGGTGGGTCATCATCTCAGATTGGGTCAGGCAGGCCCTGGTCATGGGCAATGAGAAAGTTTCTGTTGCCTGGAGGCAGTTTTTACTTGTCACAAGATGTTTATCAATCAGACCTGTTGTTCTTAGAATCCAAAGTGACCGCTCAGAGCAGAGGAGACAGAGGCAAAATGGAGACAAAGATGCCATCTTTTAGTACATTTGTAGAGCCAAATGAAGAATCAGTGTTTTTAGCAAAATTAGCTGCTCAGTCCTTGTTACATGAATGACTGAAATGTTCATCAGCTGATGAGTGCAGGGTGTAGCCCTACAGTAGAACAGTGTTTGGACTTGTAAAGGAGGTATTGATACATGTACAACGTGAAGGAACCTTGAAAACGTTAGAGTGAGGGAAGGAAGCCAGTTACAGAAGACCATATATCCTGTGATTCCATTTATGTAAAGGGTCTCTCATAAGCAAATCTGTAGACAGCAAGGAAACTAGTGATTGCCCGGGGCTAGGAGATGTGGGGTTAAGTGGTGGTGGCTAGCGTAAAGGGCTTTTGCAGGGACAGTGAGGATGTTCTAAAATGTACTGCAATGGTCACACAGCTCTGGGAAGTGTATGTTTTTAATGGTTGGATTGCATGGTATGTGAATTTTGTCTCCATAAAGATGTTACCCAAAAGAAAACCTCACTTGTACCAGTTTTAATGTCTCATGGATGTGAGGCGTAGTACAAACTTGTTCACTGCCCTCCAGGCGGAACTCAAGTGAGAAAGATGAGCTGACAGTCCGTTTGTGCCTGGCATGCTGCTGGCCACAGAGAACAAAAGCAAAGAAGTGCTCAGTCTGGTGAGGACACTGGGTGAGCAGGGCGGGTACCACACATACCGCAGGCACTGCAAGGGGAGTGTGTAGAAGAGCGCACGGCTGCCCCAAGATGCAGAGGATCAGAAAGCATCCCAGCCAGGCGGGCAGGGAGCAGAGGCGGCAGTGGTGGTCTTCCAGGTAGCAGGAGGTGGGTCTGGGAAGGGGATCGACATTCATTTCCTCTTTCTTATCTTAGAGGACGCTGCATGAATATTGTGGTGGTCCTTTCTTTACCTTCTGGAACTTTCAGTTCACAGACCTCTTAGTTCTTATCGTTTGCTGCGTGCCTGGCGCCATTCTAAGCACTTTTCTCACCTCCTCACAGCTACTCCATGAAGGACGTGCTGCTACGGCCCCCTCAGCAGACAAGGAATGGGCATCCAGAGGCCCCCAGTTACCGTGGTTATGCAGTGGTCAGGCAAGTGGTGAGGCCGGGACTGAGTATGGCCGCCACACACGTGACTTGGCAGGGACGTGTGCTGGTAGACAGTCGAGTATAAAACCATTGTTCTCTACGATTATCTTCTTGCTTCTGCTTCAGGATGTTCTGTGTTCTTTGTTAAAAAGACCAAATGCATCTCAAATTAAACTGGAAGTCATTTTCTGTATTTTATACAATTGAAGTTATTGTTATTTCACTTAATAAATTACAGACAGGAGGAAATGAGTGATGATGATCACAGGGATGTCTTAATTTGAGCTATTTGTACTTGGTGTTCATTCAGATTGCATTCTTTCTAGATTGAGGGAAGTCTTTCTGAACACTAGTGATGCTGATCCTTCACTGAGGTAGTTTCCTGTGTAATTATGTGTGTCAACACCATTTGGAGAGTTCCTATCCAGAACAAATGCCCTTGGTGTGAGCTAAGTGACATTCGTTTTGCTCTTCCTAAACATAGTTCAAGGTGACTTGTCTAGGGTCTACAGTCCAAACAGACTCTCAGCAGTTCTGCCTCTGTTTTTATTGCAGATTCCCTGCCTTAATACCTCTTAGTAAACTATAAATGATAGCACATTGTATTAGAGAAGGTAACAAGCTTATAGTTTTTGTATAAGTAGGTCATAGGTCAAAACATAGCTCATCCTGTATCTTTTTAGTTAGAAGAGCACACCTCAGCTAGCACCCTAAACATGGAAGTGCTTGATGCCCAGACTAAGTAAGAGTCCCAGGGGAAGGAATGCTGAGCCTTAGGGTGCCTGGCAGACTCGGCACCCTGCTGCGCAATCCGGGTGACTAAGAACCCAGCTGGCCCCCTGGCTGGTGATTTCTCAGCACTCTGGTTCCTCCTAACATTGCCAAACAGGCCCTAAAGGTCTAGAGAACAGGAAATAAGATGCTGGGAGGCAAGGCGGCAGCTATGAACTGCAGACAGGAGAGGAAATGAGAATGAATACTAGTCAAGTAATCTTAGCAGTTTCTCTCCATTTTTAAACGAAGAATCATGGGAAAGACTTTGTAACTCAGGAAAGTTACCCACCTACCCAGCTACACACATTAGAACTCAGAGGAGTGTGTGTGGGGACCACATTGCCGTCTACTGCTGCATCTCAACTGATTAAGAACTACCACAGGACAGTTGCACATGTGGACATTTCATTTACCCAGCAACAGCAACTGTGTTGTCAGAAGACCAAGAAATCTTTAATGTTAGAAATAATCTTAAAATATTTTTTGCCTCTGTTCTTCTGTGTTTGTGTCACTGTGACTGTGCAGGTTGTTTTTGTGAAGAAGGGCTTTGCATGGCAGTGAATAGTAGATGCAAAAGGCGAAAATACAGACAATGGGACTAACCTCTGTCCTCTGAGATGTGACACTTGTTCACGAGACACTTTTTGCAGAGAGACTTGTAACAGACAAATGTTTACTCTGGTTCACTCTCTTGACCTAAAGAAATAATTTAAAGATTACTTAGGAATATTGTGTTCTTCTTTGTCAGATTCCATTCCACGTTCTCCATTCTGCAGTGTGTTGACGATGTAAACGTCTGTGATTAATGTCGATGTCCTTTGAGACCAGATTGTAGCTTCATGCATATTTGTGGATTGTAGTGCTTGGGCCAAATCCCCATTAGATCGGAGAAAAGTTTGTAAAGTTGGCTTAAGTTGACTTGAAATTCTAAGTTTATAACACACGCGTCATTTAAAAAATTCCATTGTTGAACACTTTTTTGAACAAAACTATCAGTAATTTAAATAGTTTTTTAAATCTTAACTTGTTGCCCCTTTATCTGCCTATCGACGCCCTCTCCTGAATGTGTTCACCACTCCCTGTTGGCCACAGAGCTCTATATTATGACAGTGTAGTACACGAAGCTCCTCCGGGCCCAAGATGTCCTGATTGCTCTTTTTACCCACTAACGGTGTCTGGCTCATCTGAGGCAGACAGGCAGTATTGGCTGTTGTTAAAAGCCTTTTGGAATTTAAAATAACCTACTTGTAATAGTTTTTGATGATTTTTACAGTTGAAAGATATAATTTAACAAGGATCATAACTTCTAATCATTTATTATTGTTGGCAAAATGTGCTCAAAATTGCTGTGTCCGTGTTTGAAGACAAGCCCACTGGTCCCTTTCCTCAGCAGCAGAACTCTGTTCACAAGCTGATGTTAGTGGATTGTGTTGGCACTGCACCTGCAGAGCTGGACCAGAGTGAGGAAGCAGCTCTCTGCCCAGGGATACAGTTCGGTGCTGCTGCCTGGAGGGTTCTCTGTGTCTCACCCTTGCAAGTTGACCAGCGTGGTGAGCCATCGACTGGCTTAGATTTAACTAGGGATTTCCAGGTCTCAAAGGATCACAACCTTACGCTTCCTTTGACTGTTGCAGGATTTTTTAAAAACTATAGTACAGTTTTCCTCTTGGAAAATTTGAGAATTTTATTATGAATTTTATTATCTTGGAAGTGCTGATACCATCAAGTCTGGCAGACCAAGGCTGGCTCAAGGAGAGCTAATCAGACCGTTCTTAGGGTTCTCTCCTAGCTCTGGTGCCCTGGAAGCACATCGAAAGACCTAGAATCAGATGTGTAGGTTGCATAACTTTGAAGAGTTATGGGTTTGTGTACTGGTCTAGAAGCAGGAAGTATGATTTGTACAGATGGGTGTGAGTGGGGCAGTGGGCATTGTAGAAGTCCTTGACCATCAGTTCATGGGCTCACTTTCTATTTCAGAATCCAAGTTAGACTTTGGGGCGCCTTTGTGTGTGTGTCACATGTTCACAATAGTTATAATGAGTTTATTAGGCACAGAATGTTGGGGCTCACATGTTGACAAAGAGCAGGAGTGCCCTTGCTGACCCGTGGTCATCCTCTTACGTTGACCTGTCACCCACGTGTGTGGGTATTCTGGCTTCTGTTAACTTGCAGTGGGGGTGGTTTATATCTCCCCAACTCAATATTAGCATGAGAGTTATGGGTTTTTTTTTGGACACTGGGGATCGAACCCAGGGGCACTTAACCACTGAGCCATAATCCCCATTGCTTTTTATTTTTATTTTGAATTCTGAGACAGGGACTCACAAAGTTGCTGAGGCTGGCTTTGAGCTTGTGATCCTCCTGCCTCAGCCTGCCAAATCCATGGGGTTACAGGCGTGCACCACATGCCCAGCAGCATGAGAATTATGAATTCATGCTGAGTATCTGACTGAACCAGTTTGTTAGGTCATCAGGATAGGCCAGCTGGGGGCAGCCTCAGGGAGCATTTCACCACAGTGAACTTGGTTTTGTGGCACATGGTCCCCAGGACCAGTCCAGATACACCCCTCCCATATAGATTTTACTGGGCTTTGTGTGGGTCGATCTCAGACCCTTCAGGCATTTACCTAGTCTCATAAACCACCTGCCAGACTTCTTCATAGTTGAGAAAGATGAAAGTGATTTGTCTAGATTCAGAATTTTCCAAATTTAAGAATTTAGTTCTTATACTCATGAAATTTAAAACTTTTAACTTGGTCGGTTTGTTTTTGTTTTGTAGTGCTGGGGATTGAATTTAGGGGCACTCTACCATTGAGCTACATCCCCATCCTTTTTTACTTTATTTTGAGACAGGGTGTTACAAAGTTTCTAAGGCTGGACTTGAACTTGCCATCCTCTTATCTCAGCCTCCTGAGTCACTAGAATTACAGGCCTACACCATACACTTGGCCTTCATATTTCCTTTGTGGTAAATCCTAAAACAAATTAGACTGTTCAGCTTGTCTTTTCCAAACTGGCCACATTTAGATGCCAAACTATTCAGAAATAAGGTAGTCCAGAAAAAATATAGAAAATTTCACTTCTAGTGGACAATGAAATTAAGACTTACCCTTCCTTTTTTCTGTACTAAATAAATAACACTTGATTCAGAAACAATGAATCTTGTGAAAATCCTTTCCCACAACACAGGGGCCACACGAGACTGCCCTGTGTGGCCTCCACCCGGTCCCCTTAGCTAGTCCCCATGTTCTCCACAGCCTCTTCCTGTGACTCTGCACTGGCTGGATCTGGAGTCTCAGCCTTCATCACAGTGGCCCTGTCTGCTTTCCCCCCTGTGGTAAATGTCTTCTTGGTGGTCTTCTAGGTGGTGCTGGTGAGGTGGAATGAGCCGTACCAGAAGCTGGCCACATGTGACGCAGACGGAGGAATATTTGTGTGGATTCAGTACGAAGGCAGGTGGTCTGTGGAACTGGTCAACGACCGAGGAGCTCAGGTGAGTGGCAGCAGACTGCTTCCCAGGAAAGGCGAACAGCTGGCCGGTGTGCAGAGCAGAGGCATGAGCTGCACAGCACTGAGCTCTCTGCTGAGCGAGGTGCCTCACCTTCTGCTGCAGGAGCGCACAGCTCCTGGACAGTGCCTGCTGCCGCCAGAGCCCTCGCTGTAAGGGCTGTGGTCTGTGTCGCGTGGCTCTGCTGTGATTGCAGGCTAACCTCGGTCCTGAGAAGGCACGTCCCCACCAGGAGCTCCACACGGCTGTTTCTCATGACTTACTCGCCAAGCCGTGGGGTTTCAACACTCCTCTCTGTCGGGTTTCAATTAGCGTGGCCACCTGTGGTCATCTCCAGCTCTTCCCTTCTGGCAGTGTGTCTCGGCTCTAGGAGAGCAGTCGCTCCAGGGGTACCCTGCAGAGCTGTGCTGTCCCGAGGGTGCCCTCAGGGTCTGGTGGGGGTGGGCTGCCAGGCTCTTTTGTGTTTGAGGACACGTGTCGGGGGATTGACTGCACAGTGACTGGAGAACCCGGGTCCTCTGGGGATGTTATTGACCTGAGGTTTCTCGTACTATTTTAACTCTCCCAGGATGAGTTCTTCTGAGCCTCTCTACATTTCTAAGGGACTCAATTTCCTCTCCTGCCTGTTGCTTAAATAAGCTGTGAGTTTCAGTCTGAAAGATACAGCCCAGGCAGGTGGCATGGAATTGCAAGGAAGGAAGATTTATTTTCAGTGAGGGTTAGCAGGCTAAGGATCATAAGGTGCCATCACGGAAGACAACCTTCCCTCTGTCTGAAGACAACATTCTTCTGGTGTAAGTTTCTTCATTTAGCAGGGTAAACATAACAATCCTGACTGACTCTAATAAAGCCATATCTGTGTCCCGCTTGCCTCCTTGGAGTGCCAAGAGAAGGGAGAACCCCAGCCCAGTGAGTACTAAGCAGCCTTCCTGAAGGAGAGGTACACATGTGCAAATCTCCTGACCCAGAGACGCTCAAATCACTCTGAGGGTGAATGTTGTAGTCGAGAGCATTAACTCTTGAGTCAGCAGCGGCAGAAAATCCCTCTGCTGACCTCCGAGTGGGACGTATTTGACATCTGTGCGGTGGCTTCCTCGCCTACAACAAGAGCAGAGGATCACTGACTGAGACTGTACGTGAGGCGTACCTGTATTGCTGTATGAGGCTGTCGCTGCATGCTGTTGTGCGGCCCTGCTGCCTCACAGCTACCTAGCCCAGAATCAGTCGCCAAGCGTCATCCCCATGGACACTGCAGGCCTGGAGCTGGCAGCTCCATGATGGATTCCTGAGAAGTGGATACTTCTCTAAGGTTGCTCACAGACTCTCTGAATTGCTGTAATTCTCCCTCTGACCAAAGTAGAGGATGCTTTTCTAAGGCCACCTGCTGGGATGAGATGTCTCTTCAGATTTAGGATGACGAGAGCACTGTACTTCATTACTCGGGGGAGGAGGGGAAAGGGACACTAGGACAGCAAAGCTCTTGGCTTTTTCATGTGTCATTTCCCTCAATCTCCCTAGGAACCTTATTCTGATAATTCTCCTATTAGCTGATAATTCAGCTAATAGGAGAGTCCAGGTCAGGCAGGTCCAGTAGTTTGCCCGCAGAGGTTCGTGGGTGGCAAAGCTAGGACTCAGGCCTGTGGGAGTCCAAGGCACTCCACTGTACTGCTTGCTCCCAGACAAGCGCAGTTTTCTCCTGGCAGAAATGCACATGTCATGGTGTACCCCCAAATGTTCACACGTTGTTAGAGTTTGAGAAACCCACCCCACCAGCCAAGCAGCCCGCACCACATGGTTCTCTCCTAGCGGCAGCCTCCCTGGGTAGGACACCCCATCTTCTCCATATGGCAGCTGCGTCACCACCACCACCTGTCACATCCCTCCCTGTTTCTTTCCATGGAGAGTTCGGAGCAGACAGGCACGTCAGAAGGAAGAAAGGAGGAGGAATTCAGCTCTGGAGGCAGACGAGCCAGCTTGTGAGCAGCTGGCAGTGTCCACAGCCTCACAGATGCCTGTTCTGCCAGGTTCCTCTGCAGTCATACTGTGTCTTGTGGCCTGATTCCGACTTTCATGTAATTTTGCTGTTTGAAACTTTGCTTCTTCAAACCTTCACACCCATTAGGCAGCTGTCATCTTTAAACACTGGCATTTTGGGAGGGATTGGTTGCTTTTAATTATCTGGAGTCAGACTTTTCTGAATGAAAAGGCACCACACATGGGCAACAGTGGCTCACTGGTGGAGGCGGTGGTGCCCTGTGTGCTTGGAAGAGGTCTGGTGAAAGGAGCAGTTCTGCAGCCTAGAGGGTGGGCGCTCCTGAGGCCAGCTTGGAGAAGAGAGCCGCTTTTCTTCTGTAACAGGGGGTCTCACTGCAGAGCTTGCCTCTCGGCGCCGGTAAACAGACCTTGGCGGAAGCTAAGTAAGGCCTTGATGCTTTCTTTTTCAGGGAATGATTAGAAGTCCTGTGTTTCAAAAGGGGTCTGGAGCAGTCACACGTCATTTTACTGTCAGTCACTGAGGATGGCTGTGCCAGGCACTTACGCTGCCTCAATCTGAGAAGCCGCCTCGGGCAGCGGTGTGGGGGGGCTGCTGCGCCAGTCACTCCACATCCAGCACTCGCTCTAGTAAAGATAGCCTTGTAACCCTCCGCAGTTGAAAAACAACCAGAAGAAGGAGGTTTCTGCCGTGTTCTCCCTGGCATTCATTACTTGTCTTCCCTGGTTTTGTGTTTTCAGGTGTGATATATTCTTGTCGCTCCATGCTGACCTAATAAACCCAGATAATTCATGTTAACATTCTGCATTACCTATTTTGTGTGAGACTTCCTGCAGTTTTGTTTTTGGTTTTGTTGTTATTGTTTTGATAATATCCCCAAAGTGTAGGAAACCAAAAATAAGCAAGTAGAATTGTATCAAACTGAAAAGCTTCTGCACAACAAAAGGAACAATAAATATAATAAGAGACAGCTATAGAATGGAAGAAAATATTTGCAGACTGTACACCTGGCAATGGGTTATTATACACAGTTATAAGGCACTCAACCCAAGGGAAAACCCTCAAATAATCCAATTAAAAACTGGACAGTAGACCTAAATAGACACATCTCAAAAGATAAGCTACAAATGGCTAGTAGGTATATGGAAAAAATGCCCAGCATCACTAATTATCAGGAAAAGGCAAATCAAAAGCACAGTGAGCTGCCACCTCACTCAAGTTAGAATGGCTGTGATCAAAAGGACAAAGACAGGGCTGGGGCTATAGCTCAGTTGCACTAAGGGCCCGGGTTCAATCCCCAGTACTGCCAAAAAAAAAAAAAAAAAAGGACAAAGACAGCAAGTGCTGGTGGGAGGTGTCAATTCCCACTGTTGGTGGGAACATAAATTAGTGCAGCCATTATGAAACAGTGTGGAAGTGGAAGTTCTTCAGAAAATTAAAAATGGGAAGTTCTATGGGTAACAATTCTCACACACACATACAATGAATACAGCAACCAAAAAAGAATGAAATTCTGTCATTTGCAACAACACAGGTAGAACCAGAGAACATTACATTAAGTGAAATAAGCACATAAAGGCAAATACTACATGAGCTCACTCATTTGTAGGATCTAAAAAATGTTGGTCTCATAGAAAGTGAAGTAGAATAGTTGTTACCAGAGGGGAAGGTGAGATGAGGAGAGGTTGGTCCATGGGTATTAAATTAGTGTTAAGTAAGAACAAGAGGTTCTAGTGTGTTGTTGCATAGTAGAGTGATTATCAGTAATGACAATGTACCAGGTATTTCAAAAAAGCTGAAAGAAAGGATTTTCAGTACTTTCACCTGAAGAAGTGATGAATGTTGAAAGAGATGGATTGCTGTAGTATCGCAGAGAGGCTTCATTTTCCATGTTTTAGCACTATTAATATGTTTTTCCTCTTAGTACATAGTTAAAATACAAGTAATAGCATTACCCAAGCAAAATGAAAGAACTTTTAAGTTTTATTGCAGAATATAATGTTATCTCTGAAAAATTTTGTTTTAAACTAAGAAAAACTAGATAGTACAGGTGGTTGAGGCATAATATAAATGAAGCCAAGGTTCTAGGTTTACCTGAAGGAAACAGGGTTTTTTTAAAAAAGAAATCTCAGCAGTTATTCAAGAGCTACTTAACAAATGGTGCCCTTGTCATGATAAGAGATATTGCTGGTCACTCATCATAAAACCTTAGCCCCTGCTGGGAAAACAGCCAGAAGTTCATGTCCTTTTGCTATTTGTTCATTTATTTTTCTTATTGAAATGTGATACATCTGGTAATGTCACAAATTTTAAAGACATTTGAATATTTCCAAGTGTAAGCAACAATGAAGATTATAGAGTAATTCCTGTGTAAGAAAAGATTAAAAAGAAAAGTTAGTACAAACTGAAAAAGTAATTAAGGGAACCAGGCACTGTGTGGCAAGCCTTTAATCCCAGTGACTTGGGAGGCTGAAGCAGGGGGATTGCAAGTTCAAGGCCAGCCTTGATAACTTACTGAGATCCTGTCTCAAAAAATGAAATTAAAAAGGACTGGGATACAGCTCAGGGTAAAGTGCTCTGGGTTTAATCCTCAGTACCCCCACCCCCACCCCACACGTAAGAACCAAATAGAAATAGAGCACCAGTTAGAATAAATGTTATGGACTAAATAAGAAAATAAAACCCTAATGGATTATACATTTTAAAACTGGGATATATACCTTTTAGAGCCACGTTTAGAACTTAAAGACAATTACAAGTTCAAAATAAAAGGATAAAGAAGATAGATCTGGTGGGGTTCATTCCTGGAATGCAAGGATGGTTCAACATTCGTAAATCAATAAATGTAATCCATCATGTCAATAGACAAGGATAAGAATCATATGGTTATTTCAATTGACGCAGAAAAAGCGTTTGATAATATACAACACCCCTTCATGCTGAAAACACTAGAAAAAATAGGGATAGTAGGAACATACCTGAACATTGTAAAGGCTATTTATGCTAAGCCCATGGCAAACATCGTTCTTAATGGAGAAAAACTGAAACCATTCCCTTTAAAAACGGGAACAAGACAGGGATGTCCTCTTTCACCACTTCTATTCAACATTGTCCTCGAAACTCTAGCCAGAGCAATTAGGCAGACTAAAGAAATTAAAGGGATACGAATAGGAAAAGAGGAACTTAAGCTGTCACTATTTGCGGATGACATGATTCTATATTTAGAGGATCCAAAAACCTCCTCCAGAAAACTCCTAGGCCTCATCAATGAATTCAGCAAAATAGCAGGCTATAAAATCAACACACATAAATCTACAGCATTTTTATACATAAGCGACGAAACAGCTGAAAGGGAAATGAGGAAAACAACCCCATTTGCAATAGCCTAAAAAAAAAAAAAAACTTGGGCATCAATCTAACCAAAGAGCTAAAAGATCTCTACAATGAAAACTACAAAACACTGAAGAAAGAAATTAAGGAAGACCTTAGAAGATGAAAAGATCTTCCATGTTCTTGGATAGGCAGAATTAATATTGTCAAAATGGCCATACTACCAAAAGTGCTATACAGATTCAATGCAATTCCAATTAAAATCCCAATGACGTACCTCACAGAAATGGAGCAAGCAATCATGAAATTCATCTGGAAGAATAAGAAACCCAGAATAGCTAAAGCAGTTCTTAGCAGGAAGAATGAAACAGGGGATATCGCAAAAGCAATAGTAACAAAAACAGCATGGTATTGGCACCAAAATAGACAGGTAGATCAGTGGTACAGAATAGAGGACACGGACACAAACCCAAATAAATACAATTTTCTCATACTAGACAAAGGTGCCAAAAATATGCAATGGAGAAAAGATAGCCTCTTCAACAAATGGTGCTGGGAAAACTGGAAATCCATATGCAACAGAATGAAACTAAACCCCTCTCTCTCACCCTGCACAAAACTCAACTCACAATGTATCAAGGACCTTGAAATCAGACCAGAGACCCTGCATCTTATAGAAGAAAAAGTAGGTCCACATCTTCACCTTGTTGGCTTAGGATCAGACTTCCTTAATAGGACTCCCCTAGCACAAAAAATAAAAGCAAGAATCAATAACTGGGATAGATTCAAACTAAATAGCTTTCTCTCAGCAAAGGAAACTATCAGCAATGCGAAGAGAGAGCCTACAGAATGGGAGAATATCTTTGCCACTCATACTTCAGATAGAGCACTAATTTCCAGAATGTATAAAGAACTCAAAAAACTCTACACCAAGAATACAAATAACCCAATCAACAAATGGGCTAAGGATATGAACAGACGCTTCACAGAAGAAGATCTACAAGCAATCAACAAACAAAATGTTCACCATCTTTAGTAATAAGAGAAATGCAAATCAAAACTACACTAAGATTCCATCTCACCCCAATTAGAATGGCGATTATCAAGAATACAGGCAACAATAGGTGTTGGAGAGGATGTGGGACTGCAAATTAGTGCAACCATTCTGGAAAACAGTGTGGAGATTCCTTAGAAAACGTGGAATGGACCTACCATTTGACCCAGCTATTCCACTCCTCGGCCTATACCCAAAGGACTTAAAATCAGTATACTACAGAGATACAGCCACATCAATGTTCATAGCTGCTCAATTCACTATAGCCAGATTGTGGAACCAACCTAGATGCCCTTCAGTTGATGAATGGATAAAGAAACTGTGGTATATATATACAAAGTGAGATAAGCCAATCTCAAAAATCCAAAAGGTGAATGATCTCACTGATAAGTGGATGATGACACTTAATGGGGGGTGGGAGGGGGGCAAGAATGGAGGAAGGAGGGACTGTATAGAAGGAAAAGAGAGGTGGCAGGGGTGGGGGGAAAGGAAAAAATAACAGAATGAATCAAACATCATTACTCTATGTAAATATATGAATATGCAAATGGTATGCTGTTACTCCATGTACAAACAGAAACAACATGTATCCCATTTGTTTACAATAAAAATAAATTTAAAAAAAAAGATAGATCTGACAAACACCAAGGGAAAAAAATTAAGCTGGCATAGCTATATTAGTATCAGATAAAATAGCTTAAAGACAGAAAATATTACTTGGTTAATAGAGACATCAGACGTTAATAAACTGTAATTTAACAAGATGTTTTAATATATATACTTTTAATAATACCAATATATATACTTTTAATAATACCATCAATAATGAAGGAAACTAATAGAACTGAAAGGAAATTGATCAGTCCATTGACATACTCAGGCTGTACTGTGCTTTGAGTTACTCCATGATGTATAGAACAGCCATTCCCAGGCTCTGCCTAAACCTTCGTTACTGCATTTTGTAAAGCAGCAGTTTGCCATAAGCAAACTAATTTTGAGTTTTAAAAGTGCTGAGGTGGAATGACTGTACACCTTGTTTATACAAGTAAACAACCACCATCTGCCTGACAAAATCATAAGGCATAAACTGATGAATTATTCATGCTAATAAGAATGACTGCCATGAATTTATTGAATTAATCAGAAGTACATGGATGCATGGGCATATCAAACTCATATCAGAAAAACCAGACCCACGAACTTAGGGGACACACCAGGCCAGTGAATGATGCAGCCCCGTTACTCAAGACCCATAAAAGGAGGCACACCCTGAGACTGGACATAGTAGCACCCTGATTCCATCACCTGATCATTGGTCACAAGCCTTGCCCAGGAAAATCACCACAGTGACAAATCTTCAGCAGAGTGTGTTTTCTCCTGCAAGTCCCATTCCAAGCTGACATCTTAAGCTAAAGTTCCAAGCTGGTACTGCGAAGCTGCCATCTGTCCAGACCTTGGCCTAGGATAAATTTCTTCACTTTGACAACTCTGTGCCCTGAACAATTTCTTTGACTGGTTTGTAGTCTTACCTGACCACCTACAGTGACTCTGTATTCCTATCTGCTCTCTTTGCCTTGGCTCTCAAGAAGCCTCCAGAACCCCTTTGGTTGCCTTGGTCCTTTCCTAGCCTTTCTGTAACCTATATATATAGTTGGGTGAAGTGTGATATGTGACTTGAATGTTGTAGATATTAGAAATTAAGATTGGAATAAAAGAACCTGGGATTGCCTGTCAGGTGACCCATGAGTACTCCGTGAACTGCCACCGATGAAAGTGGCCTAACCTATGAATTGGTTATTGTTCAGTAAATTTTGTGGGAGTCGCAGATGTGTTTTGTCTATGTTAATGACATACCATGCTCATGACAAACAACCAGCAAAGATACAAAAGATATTTATTTTCTGAGCAACACAGTTAACAAGCTTGACTTAGTGGACATGTGTAGGTCCCAAGTCTACCAGTTAGAGAACGCAGTTTTTCTCAATCACAGAACATTTAACAAAAATTGACTCATTTTTGGATAAGAGTCTATAAATCTGTGAAGGGGAAAATATAAATATTTTAGGTTTTGTGAATTAGGAGCCAAAAATCATGTATTCTGTAACAAGAGAAAACAAATTTTTTTTTTTTTTTTTTTTTTTTGGCAGTGCTAGGGATTGAACCCAGGGCCTTGTGCTTGCAAGGCAAGCACTGTACCAACTGAGCTATCTCCCCAGCCTGAGAAAACAAATTTTTTAAAAAAATTTATTGATGAAATAAACTTTATGGAAGTTAAAACTTGAATTTCATGAATAACAAAATATTCTGTTATTGATTTTTTTTTTCTTTAACTACTTTAAACCATTCTTAGTTTGAATGGTATACATATAGAGCTGACAGGACAGATTTGCCCATAGGCTGTGGTTTGATAATCCCTGATTTAGGGCATAAATAAAGTTTCAGTAGATTTCCAGAGATAGGTACCGCAGTTGCAGACCACAATCTCTGAGTACATTGCAGATGGGTTAGAAGTTAATAACAGAAGAGTTACATTTAAGAAATTCTTGCATATTTGAGATTAAAAATGTATAGCGAAATAGTTCCTGGGTTAAAGAATAATTTAATGGACATTTTTAAAGTCCTAGATCTCAATGATAATAAAAGCATACATTAAAATTTGTGAGATGGGATTAAAGTGGTAATGTGAGAGAAATGTGTAACCTTACTCCCCTGCCCTCATGCTGGGGATGGAACCCAGGGAGGGCCTTGCACATACTAGGCAGGTGCTCTACCACTGAGTTACACCTCGGGCCAACCTTAATTATTTATACAGCAGTCTCCAATCACCCACAGGTATACAAGGATAATATAATAATACTGGGTAATCCCTACAAGGAATTCACCACAATAGATCATGAGGAAAAAAATTGCCATTTGGATAGATGCAATGCATGCATTTGATGAACGCATCATCAATTGAATTGAGTTATAAATAATGTTTTCCAGTTAGATTGCTTTTCCTTCATTTTGATCAAGAGTAGGACTGGGGACATAGCTCAGCAGTAGAATGCCTACCTAGCACCTGTAAGGACTTGGGTTTGATCCCTAGTACCATAAAAAAAAATAATAAAAATCTTTCCCTTTTGATTGAGAGGATATTATTAGCAAGGCTATGAGGGAATGTGATCAGAAACTTGGAGCTTTACTACTTTGGTAAATGACCTATAGACACTGATGGAGGGTCTGTTACCAACCTTAGGTGGAAGGCAGTACAACAGTAGTTAAAAGAACCCCGGAGCCACAGAGCCCTGGCTCAGCCTCAGCTCTGCCACTCTCTGCCGTGTGGCTGGGAGTAGGCTCCTTAGCCCTGGTGTGCTTGGTTTCCTCTGCAGATGGGTGACAGCACTTTGAGGACGGTTGGTGTGACACTCATGGATGAATGCATGAACGTCCACAGAGCCCACAAAACAGTGCTTTCACGAGCACGCTGCCCTTCACTGCAGTCCTGCAGCTTTTCAAATGATGCCTTCACTGCTGTTTCTCTTCTGGCCATCTCGATCTTACTTAGCCAGGAGGCCAAGCTAACGATTCTGTCCAGGCTTGGGTAAAAGTGTTTTCCCTTTCAAATCACAAGTTGACCCCTTCTCTCTGTGTGTGTCTAAAGGTGAGTGATTTCACATGGAGCCACGATGGGACTCAAGCACTTATTTCATATCGAGACGGGTTTGTCCTGGTTGGTTCTGTCAGTGGACAAAGACACTGGTCATCTGAGATCAACTTGGAAAGTCAAATCACATGCGGCATATGGACTCCTGATGACCAACAGGTAATGCCTCTGACTGTGCATGTGTAATGGTAAAACCGTGGGGCCTACAGGGGAGGAGAGGCGTGGGAGAAAGGGATCTGGTGTGAAAACCTCCTGAGGATCATCACTGAGGAGAGAACAAGCTGTCCAGGTAAAAACTAGAATAAAAAGTCTCAATGAAGCGTAGATTGCCGGAATGATTTTTTCTACTAATAACGTAATGAGTTAACATTTTAGTTTATAAAATGTTCATATGAATTTATCTTAAAATTAATGTGAACCAGTTAATAAATAATGAATATAAAAAAGTAATTAACAAAAGAGGACATTCAGCCTGGGCATGATGGCACATGCCTATAATCCCAGTGGCTTGGGAGGCAGGGGCAGAAGGATCATGAGTTCAAAGCCAGCCTCACCAGTTTAGTGAAGGGCTAAGCAACTCAGTGAGACTCTGTCTCTAAATAAAATACAAAATAGGGCTGGGGATGTGGCTCAGCAGTTGAGTGCCCTGAGTATCAAAAAAAAAAAAAAAAAAAAAGAGGAAGTTCAATTAGTTAATAACCATGGTAGAAAAATATTCATTCTCTGGGAAAATTTTTAAATTAGCACTATGAGGGTATATTTTTCATCAGTTAGTAAAAAATAAAATGATACAGTTGATTTATGATAAGAGTATAAGCAAGTAAGCATTCTTGTTCATTCCTGGTAATGCGTATTAGACCTTTAGGGAAACAATTTGGCAGAGTATGTTGAAAAGCTTACAAACCATTATTCACCTTTATAATATGCTTTTGGAACTTATCAAAAAAAAAAAAAAAACAAGTGGAAAAAATTATCTGTGATTGTTAAAACATTATATATGGTAGTAAAAATTTATCAACAGCCTTCTTGTCTAAAAATAGGAGGATCACATAAACTGTGGCATAACCACTTTAAAGAATATACAGTAGCTCAGTAAATTATAGATTGTGGTTATAAAGATGATACAGTAACCTGAAAGAGCTTTTAGAATTTTATGTGGAAGAAAATTGGGTTATGAAATAGCATGTGTGGTATGTTGCCACATGATAAAACACAAGAAACCCATCCATGTAGTGGAAAGGACTGGACAGAAATTAATCAACATGCCACAGTAGTTAGTTGGTGGATGTGGTACTCTGGTTCATCTTCTACCAAGATGCTTCACTTTTTTTGTTGTTTCTTTTCAGTGGTGCTGGGGCTTGAACCCAGGGCCTTCATGTGCTAGAAAAGTGCTCTGTCACTAGCCACATCCCCAGCCTCTGGTTCATCTTCTGAACTTTGATTTCAAAGTTGTCTTTATTGTTCCTGTTTGATTTTCATGATAGTATATAATAACCTTACAAAGTTATATGTTGATAAGTCATTTTTAAAATGTAAGGATTAACAGGTTAAAATCTTCGTAAATATAAATCTTATATTTATGCCAGAAAATATTCTTGAGAGATTTATGTTTAGTATTTGTAAAACCAAGCAGTACAATTTGGAACTATAACTTTTGTTTTTGAGCCTCTTTTTTTTTTTAACTGAATTGCTTTCCTCTAATCACATATTTATTTCATGTTTTCATTTTTTTAATGTAGGAAAGGCAAATATTTTTTCTTTTCTTAAAATTAGTATTAGTAGATTTATGAGCAGATATTTTCTTTTTTCTTTTTTTTAATGAGCAGATATTTTCAACTCCAACTTTCTTCCCTTGCTCCCTGCCACACGAGTGTGTATTCGTACAAGGCATTTGGATTTACTGTAAAGCTCTACTGTCCCTAGGGTCTCCTCACACAGAAGCCTGTGAAGCGCCTTGTGGAAAGCACCTGACCTCCTGCATCAGTTTCCGATGCTGTGAGGACAGGTGTGAATCATTCAGTGCCTCATTCACAGCGCTGTAGGCATGATCAGATGAAGGAACAGGTGTGAAGGCCTTTACAGTTAGGTCAGTGGACAGCCTGGCTTCACATCCTTCCCGCGCCTGGAGGAAGGGCCCGAGCCTTTGGGAGGCTCCTCACGGCCCTTTGGTAGGCTGTGCCAGCCAGCGTCCCTAGTGCACTGCACACTTACCTTGGAACAGGTGCGGGTCCCACTGGAGATGCCACGGTGAGTGAGACATAGCTCCTCCTTTGGGATGCCTGTGGACCTGTGGAGGAGAGAGAGCATATGTGTGCTGCCATGTGCCTGGTGGATGTCCTGCCCATGGGTGAGATGGACCCAGCTATTTGGGGATGCTGTGTGCCACAAGCCGTGTGTGTGGCATGCAGCAGAGCCTGGGGTATCCGCAGTGCCGCAGGGAATGCTCTGTAGCCGTTCTCTCAGGTCAGGTTTGAAGCAGTGGACGCTGCCAGAGGAGCCCCCGTGCTGTGGCCGTGGCCGCGGGAGCTGTGAGGGCCCTGAGTGCCTGGCTTGTTCTGTCGTTCGCAGCCACCTGCGGGACGGAGGGTTGGGGAGGGGCACTTGTGCTCACTCCCTCTGCCCTGACTGGTGCTCTCACTCCCAGGCAGGACCTACACCCAGCAGAGTGCTCCACGGCCTTTCAGATAAGGTTTATAGGGCACAGAATCATGAGGGTCCATGGGCAAATTTAGCAGAGAGAGAAGATGGTAGTTGGATATCCTGGCAGTGGTAATGTACTGACAGAATTAAATACCTTATCCTTAGATCTCTACATATAGATATGTACACAGAGACCTAAGAAAAAAGTCACTGGATTAGAGTCCCAGAATGTTTAATGGTCATTACCTCTTTATAGTTGCCGTCTCCAAATATAGTCAGGGATCCAACTAGTTCAACAGATATGCTGAACAAAAGTCAACATATGAATTTGGGGGGCTCATAACTTAGCCCATAGCAAACTAATAATGATTACACTGGAGAACAGAAAATTCATAGATGAAACAATTATATAAACTCAGCTTGATAAACTTAGGATATATTTATAAATAGAATAGTATTTGTAGGGCTTGTGTAAAAAACAGAATGGCATAAATAGAAAATGACAAAGAAATCAATATAAATATCATAGGAAAAAATATCTGTGGGTCCTATACTGATCTACAGTAATGCAGCAGAGAAGCCCCTAATTCACAGGCTGGTTTGTATGAACAGAATGCTTCGTTTCCTCTGTGTTCTCCAGGTCTTGGTAGAAGACCATACCCCTTGATTTAGGAAAGTTCTTTGAGATGGAGACATTTGAAACTGTGCTTCCAGCATATTTTGGGTCTTAGTGACCACTGAAGAATGCTGCTGAGAGCTTCAGGTGTGGAGATGGTGACATCCTCCAGCATATTCCTGGGCATGACCATGACTCTCCTCAGAGAGCAGAGACTAGCTGGCATGTCTGTGTCCACTGAGAATAGGACTAAAGGGAAAAGCCTCCAATTCAAATTGCAGGGATTTAGTTCAAACAAGAAGAATTTTGTAGTAGCTGTGCTTAGCTCGCACAGTATGGGAAGAAACTCCCTTGGCTCCTGGCCTTCCTGGGGGAGCCCCAAGAAGTTCCTGGGGGCCTTTCTCTGCCATGGGTCAGGGTTCTACAAGAAATGTGCTTGTGACTTTGTCCCTTTCTCATCTCTGGTACCCCATTCCTCCCAGAGCTCCTGTATCATGCATGGTACTTACATAATTCGGCTGCATGAACCATTTTTAAAGAAGTAATTTCAGGGGAATTTCCAGGCATCCAAATATGTACACCTAGGAAACGTAGCAACAGTGGGAATGACCTGGTCAGACAGGAATGCGTGTCTTGCCAACATTTGCAGCTTCCCACTCCATGCAGCAGTCCTTCCCAGCACCCTTAGTTCACCTGCCTTCTGCCCAGGCTTGCTTGCTTCTCTCCCAGCCGCAGGTGCACATGTTACCTCATCTGGCTTGTAGTCTCTGCTGAGGTCTCCCCAGCAGCCTGGTGCTTCACTTCACTGCCTCTCTTCTGCTTGGCCCTGTGGGCAGTGATTCCCTTACAGCCCATGTCAGGCACCTTCCTTTCTGGATGCTGTTCCCCAGCAATACCGGCCATGTCCCTGAGCTGGATCTCACTTCTTCCCAGCCTCCCACCTTGGCCTCCACTGCTGCCTCACTGACACCCCCTCCTCATGCTGTTTCTAGGCTTTGTGCTTGGGCCCCTTCCCTTTTTCTTTGTGGTTTTCTTCCACTGCCACAGCTCCTGCCTGTCTGTCACTAACTCCCCGACCTGGCCTACACCTGTACCTCTCTCTCGTTCTTCACACAGAGAATTTTATTCCTAGTTAAAAGTGACAGATGATTGTGTTCAAACCAGCTTAAATGGAAGTATTTAATAACTAGACTAGACACCTTAGGTTCTCTAGAGAAGTTCCTAGTCCTCCTGAAACACAGGTGCATTCATTTTATATAGTAGAAGGAAAGATACAGGTAAACTGAGGTTTTGTAAACATGCTTACATTTTAAATACCCACCTACAGGAATATCCCTGTTTAAATACTATTCTGTGGAAATTGTCCTTGTTTAGAAGGCAGTTTGGTGTAAAATGAGAATTTTTCACCTAATACATCTTTTTGCAAGACTTTAGTTCTCCATGAATAGTGGTGATATTTATTTATAAAATTTTTTAAAAGAAAGGACTCTTAATATTTTCTTGGGAACTCTTAAAAAGTTATTTCAAATAAAGTAGAAAAGGTCTGGGTTGATAAATTGTTAAGCAGTTACCAAGATAAGACTGGGTTTTTACAAACAATAGTAGATATTGGCGTGGATGTGGGGAAAAAGGCACACTCATACATTGCTGGTGGAGTTGCAAATTGGTGCAGCCACTCTGGAAAGCAGTGTGGAGATTCCTCAGAAAACTTGGAATGGACCCACCTTTTGACCCAGTTGTCCTACTCCTCAGTTTATACCCAAAGGACTTAAAATCAGCAAACTATAATAACGCAGCCACATCAATGTTTATAGTAATTCAGTTCACAGTAGCTAGATTATGGAACCAACCTAGATGCCACTCAATTGATGAATGGATAAAGAAACTGTGGTATATATACACAGCCATAACGAAGAATAATATTATGGCATTTGCAGATAAATGGGTGGAATTGGAGAATATCATGCTAAGTGAAATAAGCCAATCCCAAAAAACCAAAGGTCGAATGTTTTCCCTGATAAGTGGATGATGATACATAACGGGGGGGGGGGGGAGGGGGGGGGGAGTGAGAGAAGAATGGAGGAACTTTAGATTACGTGGAGGGAAATGAGAGGGGGGGGTATGAAAGATGATGGAATGAGACAGACATCATTACCTATGTATGATTACACGAATGGTATGAATCTACATCATGTATAACCATAGAAACGAAAAGTTGTACCCCATTTGTGTACAATGAATCAAAATTAAGTCTGTAAAAATAAAAAAAATAAAAAAATAAAAAGACTGAGTTTTTCAGCTCTTGACACACATGTATGTAAATAGGTAGTTTCTAGCCTCGGAAGTTTTTTGGTTTTTTTTTTTTTTTTTTTTTTTGGTTTTTTTTTTGCTGCTGAAAGGAGGTTTTCCTCAAAACGTGATCTGATCTGATGTGTGTGGATGTGATCCCAAGTCTACCATATTTGTACGGTGACCATCAATGCCACGTGGGGAAGCAACAGAAAAGTCACTGATTGTACCAGGACCTCTGGGATACCATGACATATAAGCCATTTTCATGTGCATGCTCTGCAGGAAATAGGGCCTTCATTTCCTGTTTGGAGTAGAGTGGAATCAGGTCTTAAGTCAGTGTGACAGGATCGCTACAGGGATTTCAGTGCAAAACTTTTTAACTCATTTAGTTCAAATAATTTAAAAAATAAATTCCTAAAATCAGTATGTAATGTCTTTTTGGAGATATTAATTGGTGAGAAATGAACCATCACAGATAACTCGCATGACCTTTACATATGGTCAGTTGGAAGGAATATTTGTTTACTTTGTGTGTGTGTGTGTGTGTGTGTGTGTGTGTGTGTTGCTGGGGATTGGACCCACGGCCTTGTGCATGCAAGGCAAGCACTCTACCAACTGAGCTATATCCCCAGCCCTTATTTACTTTTTATATGTAAGGTCAGGACTGAAGTAACAAATCAGAACTCAATTTAATTTGCTGCTTTCCCGAAAGTAGTCCAAGTAATAAATGATTCTTAGGGTTTTTTAATTGTAGGTATCTTTCTTTTATAATTGAAAAAAACAAAACTCATTAATAGCATAATTTTTCTTAATTTACAAAAGTTTTTAGTATCATATAGGAAGTAAATAGAATAAAGGACCCACATAGTTTGCCATACATTTTATTTTTTAATATTTTTTAGTGGTTGATAGACTTTTATTTTTGTTTATTTACATGCATTGCTCAGAATCTAATCTTCACACATGCTAAGCTAGTGCTCTGCCGCTGAGCCACACCCCCAGCCCTTGCCACACTTTTTAAATCCTCCTTCCTTTTTGTTTTTTTCTTGCTATTTTCTTACAGCAAATCCCAGACAGTGTTGTAAGTTCAGTATCACAGCCCTGCTGGTCTTGACAGCAGGAAGCTTCTTGGATTTGGTTTTGCCTGTGGCTTTAGGACAGTGACCATGGTGGCAAGGAGTGGGATATTCCTCCCCAGCTTTGTTTTGTCTTGCACTGTCAGATAGAAAGGGAATTATAAAGGGGATTTTAAAAAGTAATATAACCCTTTGCTTTCTCAGCTAAAAACAGTTTTATAAACAAAAATAAGTTGCTGAGATGAAACACTGTAGGTAATACCTAACACATAAGAGCCCCTTTGATAGAATGTCAAATGTGGCAAACCCAAAGTCAGAGTCACAATTCATTATGAGCAGCGAGTCTTTCTTCACTGTAAGAAAACATTGCCCTCTGCTGACCCTTGAAGACTGGCTTCCCTACCTCCAGCCCTGCTCTTGCCTCTTGGAGCCTGCAGGCTGGGAATCCTACGGTGTAGGTCTCAGTTTCCATGCAGAGACTCAGAAACCGGTATGTTCAATCCAATAATAGAAGAGGGTAATCTCTCTCCTGCAGGCTCTTGAACTAGATTGTTTCCTTTTGAAAAAAAAATACAAGACCTGTGTGATCCATGCCTTGGCCAAAGACCCTTCTGGGACTGGCGCATGAGCCATGAGGGGTTGAAGGACCTCAGGGCCTGCGGGTGGCGCTGCTGGCTGTGGGTGAGATGGAGCCACTGTCAGGAGTGAACCTCTTCCCTCCCTCCCCACCAGAGCTACCATGGCTGTATAGTAGTGTGTGCACTGCAAAGGGGAAGCCCGAGTTTAATTTAAGCCCTGAACTGAACGTAAATAGGATGGTTCTTGCCAAAATAGGCAAGGAGTACATGAGTCATCACTGGTAAGAAAGAGTGGAAGCTACTTGGGAAAGAAGTTGGGAGATGGCCTCCCACCCTTCCTGGCTTTCTTTATCCAAGTACTATGCTATTTCACTTCTTGGTACTTCTTTTTTTGTGTATATTCTGGAAATTCTGTGGAACCCTTTGTGGGAAAAAATGTTTCTTTAGCAGAAACAGGTCTTGCAGCTGCTGAGTTTGTCTCTCATTTTCTTTGTCAATGTTGTTTTGGTTACTGACGGTGGCAATTAAGATGTTTAGAAATGCAGTTGCTCTGTACTGTCTCTGGACTCAGATCATTGATGAATCACTGACAGTGATTCAGTATAGATGAATTAATTATAAAATATGCTAAAAATGTTCCCTGAAATTGACATTGAACAAATTAGGTTCAGGATAGAAGATGGAAGGGGATTATTCATATTGACTAGCTCTCTTTACATACACCTTCTCAAAGTCAGTTTCTCACTTATTCAGTGTTAGATTTCCTTTGTATGTTTTTATTACTACCAGTCATGATGATGACCTTGGTTTTGACTCAAGAGACCTTTCCTGAATGCCAGTGTTTGGTCAGGTGGCTAAACTACAGACTGGGTGTTTTGGAGTTCCACCTGGCATTCCTGTGGAATCACCCTGACTGTCCTTTCTCTCCTCTGTCCTCAGCAGCCCATATAGCATTGCTGCCTCAGTATCGAGTGCACCCGGTGGCATGCTGGGGGGAAGCAAGCTGTGTGCTGCTTCACACACGTTCGTGAGTCCACTGCTGCCCTGCCGGAGCTTCTGCTTGGCCACACTCGAGCCAGGCCCCACAGAGCCCTTTCAGCTGCACCTCTCCTTGGCTCACACAGAGGGTTTGGTTCTCTCCCTCTTCCACCCTCCTCCTCACATTGAGTTCAAACTAGCACTGGCATCACTTCTAACAATTCCAGGCTATGTCCCTAGGACAGTTCCTGCCTGGGAAAACTCAAGGCTGCCAGAAAACGGACCCTCCCAACCAGCACCTGAATAATGGGCCCCATCTCCTGCCACTGTGGGAGGCAGGGACCTAATCATGATGAGCCTCAGAGTCCTCGTCACCCCGACAAACCCCTCCCACTTTTGCTCATTGCTGCTCTGTTCAAGCCTCAACATCCCTGCCACGCCTTCATTCCAGTCAGCTCTGCACGGTGCATTGAGTTCACTACAGGACTCTTGTCCTTGCTTCAGTAGTATTGCCCATTAAAACCTGCCCTTCTCATGTGACCTGTGTCAGGCTTTGTTTGTTGGTACCCGTCACTAGTGCTGTGGGGTCTGCTCCCATCTCTGTGGCATGCAGTCCCCAAGCCTTTGGGTGAAGTCCTCCCAGCCTTTGGGTGAAGACCCTTATTAGTACCCACAGGAGGAAGTTACTTTCATCATATTGAGAAACATTTAGCTATATTTTAAGGAGTTGTAGCATTTGAAACAGGAAGGATTCGAGAATTCATATGCTGTAGGAGACAGCACTCAGGAAGGCAGAATGGACACCATTACTGTATAGGTAGATGTCACACCAGGACTAGCCCCACTACCACTGACCCCACCCTAGTCACCTGTGTGGGAAAGATAGTGCATTCACATGGTATAAAATGAAACGTTCCAAAAGACACATGGTGGAAAGGCCCTTTCTACTCTCCCTCTGCAGCCAGTGTGCTTCCAGAGGCATGTGCTTCTAGGGCTGTGTGTCTGGAGATGTTCTAATTAAGGCCACTTTTTATTAGTCCTGTGGTCAGGCTGTTCCCCTTCATAGGCCCCAGAAATTGCCATATGTTTGCAAGGTTGGATAAACTTTACAATGGAATTTGAAGATTTGGGGAGAAAATATTCTAGTAACAAATTATTTAATATTAAATTTGAGACCTGAGGCAGATAACATATCTCCTCTGAAAAATCTTCAAACATACGATAGTCTCTCATCTTCATGGGTTAGTTTACAAGTGGTCTTTTCTGCGGTAAAGAGGTGAGATGACTTCAGAATTACATGTTTAGCCCAAAGATACAGATTTAGAAGTGATTGTTACAGTCAACTGTGAAATAACATTTCATATCTCTGGGGGGAAAAAAAAGGAAATATTCTGTTGAGTGAGCAATTCTGTCATTTTCAGCAGTCTGATTTCAATAACTTATTTCATTGCAAAAAATTCAGACCTGGCCTTGATGCACCTCTGAAGGCAAGTGTTCTGAAACTCAAAGTGGAGATCTTTTTAAAAAAGAAAAGAGAAAAAGAAAGCTGTTCCCTGGCAGCATCTAGATAGAGGCTCCTTCTGAGGGGAGGAGGGTGGCTGTGGCTGTCCTCTCAGTCCTCCATCTTCACAGCCAATCCAGCTGTCCTCCACCAGCGGAGTTAAGGCTTCTAGTAGGAATTTGTCATCGGATTTCAATCTCTTGCCCCAGCTTTAAATCAGAGAAACAAGTGGGAAAATGTTACCTTCTTCGAGAACTAGATGCTGTGTTGGTAATCACACTCCATTACCAAAGAACTGAACATTTAGGGTAGCTTGCACTTTTGAAGTTGAAATTTCTCAATGTAGTTTTATTCAAGAATTTAGATGAGTACCATATCAAAGGAAGCAGTGCCAGTGAGATGCCACTGCTTCCAGACAGATCTTTTGGATGACTTGGTGTCCTCTCTCCACCTGCCTTTGGTTTATGGCTTGGTTTATTTTAAACTACTGGTAATAATGGTGTTTGTCTAAAAATAGCTTAAAATGGATTGCATTGAAATGAAAAGATTATATATGTATACCATAATTGCATTGCTATTAAAAACTGCCCTGCAGGTATATTCAAGGCTGAAAAATAAAATAAACCCAAAGAGATAGCCATTGAACTGGTATGGCCTGACTCATACATTTCTGTCAAATGTGGTCTTGATGTACACATCACAGAAGGAGCATTGTACCTGCCCTGCGAGGCCTGTAAGCCACAAAAGGAAACAGCTGGAAAATATAGGGCAAAAATTTGCATGATTCATCATTGACAGTGTTTTGGGGAACAGTTTCATAGGAGGAGTTGAGCATTGGTTTCTAGTTTTCAGAAGAAAGGAAAAATGTTATTCTTTCATTGATAAGAAAACTTGGGCAAAAGCCAAAAAAGTTGGACAGGAATTCATTCATTAGTCGTTGAGCATCTACACAGGACAGCATCATATTATAAGCTAGGAATGCAGACCTGTCTTCAAGAAGCTTTTTACTGGGAAAAAGACACACAGTACCAGAGCCAAGTTCAGGGTGCTGGGGAACCATGGTTCTTGTGAGATTAATTCTGTGTGACGGGTCTCTAGAGCTCTTCACATGAGATACTAGACATTACATTGAACATTGGAAATGAAACACAAGCCACTGTGTTAGCTAGAAGGGAACTGGTTGTGTGTTTGCTTGAGATAAAGACACAAACACGTTTCATTTTGAGTATGTTGACTTCAGTGGGTCTGGAGCGCATGCAGGGAAAAAAGACCTGGAGGTAGCTCAGTATATAAGTCTGGAACTCAGAGGAGAGGCTTGCCATGGTGTCTGCTGAGAATGGAATCTGGGTCTAGTTGTGCTCTCTTAAGGGAGAGAGGAGAGCTAGGACCATAGTAGGACAAGGGGAGGTTGTGCCTGGAAAGGAACCCCCAGTATCTGCCTGTCTCAAGCTGGCTCATTACGTGCCTAGGATTAGGGAGCAGACACAGCAGAGATTGATGCCTTTGCCATGTGTGTATTCATTATTCTCAGACTCTGTCTCGTTCTCCTGAAGTCCTTTGCTTGCATAAGCTTTATCTCATTGGAAGTCATTAGGCATGAAACCAACTTTTATAAGGGAGAGGAGATTTTTTAAAATCTGATTTCATGTTTTATCCGTGTTCGTCAGTTATCTGTGACATACTTGTTCCAAAACAGAGTAGCTTCCTCCATCACTGCTGACAGCTAGACTGTAAATGCTGCTTCTCTCCACTTTCCTTCCATCTTAATCACAGACTGTCTTTCCATGGGAGTCCCTAGTTGTGGATCAATGTGGGGGACCTGGAGGCCGTTTTGTTGTTGTTGTTGTGTTTTGCGTTGGTGTGATGCTGAAGACTGATAACAAGCCTTTTATTCAGAAATGATACGTCTGTTCTTCTATCTGGTAACTGTTCTTTTTCTCTAAAATGGGAAAAATAAGGACATTACTCAGTGCAGAGACATGCCCACCCTCCATTCACTCACACTTTACTGCGCATCGCGCATGATGACAGGTTCTGGGAAGACACTGGTGAGCAAAGCTCATGTGGTTCAGGTCTCAGCTTGGGCCACTGTAACAAGATACCACAGATCCGGTGGCTGCAACAACTGAGGGTGGCCTCACCATTCTGGAGTTTTGAAGGTTGAAGATCAAGGTGCCAGATGTTTCAGGTGAGGGCTCCCTTCCTACTCACAGATGGTTGCCCTTTCTCTGTGTCCTCCCATGGCCTTCCCTGTGTTGGTGGTGGAGAGAGAAGCCACACAAGCTCAGATGGCTCATCACAAGGACCCCACTCTCATGGCCTCATCTAAAGCTGATCACTTCCCCAAAGCCCTGCCTCCAAATGCCATCAACATATAAATCTGGAGGGTACACAGACATTCAGTCCATGCCCTTAGACGCTTATAGTCTGGCATGGGAATCAGAAGGAAATCAAAAACCACATAGTTAAGATAGGAGAATAACAAAGGTGCCAAAGTGGGTAAGACTATGGTGATAGGAGGACTCAGAACAGGGATGACTCTGGGAAGTCATTTGGAATTGGTATTCGCAAGTCCTGCCTGCTCCTGCAGAGTAATCGTTTGCTGGCACTGCTAATGGGCTATTTTCATCAGTAGAGTCTTATGTGATAAAATAATCCCTTCACCTGGCATGAAGGCTCACAGGTCACCTTTTCAAAACAGTGAATAGGACTGGGGATGGAACTCAGTGATAGAATACTTGCCTAGCATGCTGATTTCCTGGGTTCCACACCCCCCAGCACTCACACCCACAGTGGGTAAATGAGAATGTAGAAGAACCTGTTCCGTGCACATCACCCATAGCACTAGTGTCACATTTGGAATTTCTGTACCTCTTTCTCCTGTGAAACATGCAAATTGCACATCTCAGGTAAAGTTTGGAGAAGACACATCCTATGTTTACTGTTGTTGAAAACTGCTTACCAAGCACATTAAGTGTCTGCTTTCCAGGGCTAAATCCAGCAGGTCTGAGCCATGCCTTGAGGTCCCCACCCCTGAGACTATTGGAGGAGAGCTTTGTAGACATGCCATGCCACTGAATACTGACAGCCCGAATTTCAACTATTTCTAAAACGAGTTTCACCATGTTCCAAAGCAGTTTCATCTGGTTTTCCTTTATGCGGTATACACTAATGAACTCATCACTGTCTCTGGGGGAAGTTGTTTTAACCTTCTTTTAGTGTTCATTCATTAAAATATAGATATTGATTAATAGACTATTTGATAAATAATTGATTTCTTCTAAAACAGCTATGATCAACTCTGTAACTCTATGAGCTTATTACTACTTAAGTGCAACATGTCTTCCCTTGCAGCTAATCTATCTCAGTCATCAGCAGAATTGCCTTTAGTTGTCGCTGACTTTAATTCATTCATTTCACGAAATATATTATGAGTGCCCACTGGGCACCCAAGCTGTCAGGTGCCAGGATACAGCAGTGTAGTCTGCTGCTAGGGAAGTTATGTCAGAATCCCAAGCAAAGAGAAGCAAGGACACAGAGGCCTCAAGTAACTCTCTCTGGGTGTAAGTTCTAGCTTTCTACTCAGACAGCCTGGCCTGACTGCCTTGTAGTGTGGTGGCCTACTTGACTTCTCCCTAGTTATTTGAGTCTATAAAATGATTTGAGTCTATAGTGATTTCCATGGTTGCCACAATGAGATGCTGATGGATAGACAAATTCCATTAGACCCAAAAATACAAATGTTAATGGCAACAGATGCAGGAAACTTCAGAGACTATCACACAAAGCAGAAGGTAATGCAGGTCCTGCTTCCTAAGTCCCAAGGCACCTCTTAGGACATCCATCTGGGAATGTGCTGAATCAGCAGAGGCTTTCAGCTTCAGGGAGGTGCCTGGGCTATTCCTGGGAGGGTGTTAACACCTGCTCAGCGCCTGCCTGCACCACCCCAGCACGTTTCTCTGTGTACATGGATTTGATGAAGCCACGAAAAATTTCCAGGAGTGCCCCTCAGTGTACTCAGGTACTGGGACCCATCCAGGTTCCATTCAACAATACTAGGACATGAGATTTTGGTAGTTAATGAAGTAAAGCTTTTTTTTTTTTTTTTTTTTTTTCTTGGCACCAGGTATTGAACCCAGGGGCACTTAACCACTGAGCCATATCCCCAGCCCCTTTTTATATTTTGTTTAGTGACAGGGTCTCACTGAGTTGCTTAGGGACTTGCTAATTTGCTGAGGCTGGCTTTGAACTTGTAATCCCCTGCCTCCCCAGCTGCTGGGATTATAGGCATGAGCCACCATGCCCAGTGAAGCTTTTAACACTGTGCTTATTAGCACAAAGTCAGCCCTCAATGATGTATTAATACCATTCATACATCATTACATTAATTATTAACTCATTAATGCCATTATCGTTCTCAAGGAAATGAAACATCACACATTAAACATTAGAAATTATTTCAAGAGCATTGTTTTTCATATATGTCGACAACATGTATACATAACCAAATATATTTTCTTTGGTCAACAAATTTAAACACTTTCTTCTAAAGTTAAGAAAATCGTAACACTGCTTTGTCTTTATTTTCTAGAAAAGTAAATGAATATTGTCTTTTTCTTAACCCTTCTTCTCCAACCAAAAAACACAAGAAAAATAAATTTTTCTGGTATCATTTGGAAATGTCCATACATAATGTGTTCATTTTGCTGTTAGTTGCATTTCAATATTAGAGGTTAGAATTCTTGCAAAAATGGCCACCTAAGGGGCTGCTATTTAGTATTTTATGTCACTCTCAGTTACTTCACTGGTATATTTTTTTAATCTAGATATATTTTGTCCTAAAACCACTTGAGACAGCAAGGTTTGCCAGAAACCAAAGCACTTTGTCCCACTCAGTTGATGATCCTGGTCCTTGGTTGCAGGTGCTGTTTGGCACGGCTGACGGGCAGGTGATTGTCATGGACTGCCACGGCAGAATGCTGGCCCATGTCCTCCTGCATGAGTCTGACGGCATCCTTAGCATGTCCTGGAACTACCCCATCTTCCTGGTGGAAGACAGCAGCGAGAGTGATACGGACTCAGACGACTACTCCCCCCCCCAAGGTAGCCAGCTCTCTGGAGCCTCACTTTTCTCCTCATTTAACAGAAGGGAACAACAGAAGGAGAAGGAATTGATTTGGAAAAGGAAAGGTTTACCAGTGAAGGTTTACCAGTGTGGCTTTCTAACTTACTGGGAAAAGTTCTTGAACTGAAATGCAAGGCACAGCTGGGTTCATCTCCTCTTTTGGTGTGACCGCCTCCTCTCTGCTATCCCTTTTCTCAGGATCAGTGGTGAAGTTGATTATGCTCTGTGGGCTTAAGTTTTCCTAGATATAAAGTGAGACATGGCTCTTCCTCTGTCCCTGGGGTGCTGTGGGGTTTAGCTTCATGTGTGGCATGGACGGATCCCTCAGGGTACTGAAGCCTGTAGCTTCACTGAGTGAGAAGAGGGTCAGCTCTGCTGCAGCAAAGACCAGCACCAGGGCCATACTCCATGTCTTTGTCTGCTCTCCTGATTCAGGCAGAAGCTAGACCCCTTTCTCAGGTCACGTGACGTGACGCTCCATCCCTCGGTGAGCCTCACAGTGGTACCTGACACTCCTGGTGGTCTCAGACTCCAGCCTCCTGTGCTCTAGCGTGTTTCATCCCTCCTCACTTTAGGAGACCAAAAAGAAGTAGAAGGAAGCCTCAGTGCGGTTCTGCCCTTCACCAGAATCGGTGGCAGCCTGGCCTGCACCCTTCACCAGTGTCCCATACCCTGCACCCATCTTTTTTTTTAAGGAAAAATGTATTATGACATGGTGGAAGGGAATGGCTCCTTGATCGGAAGTGGTCACGCCGTTGCAGGCTGCTGTCCTTTTGCTGGCCCAGCCTGCAAGCACAGCTGTGTGTCCTTGAGTTGGGTACACACTGGACAGTTTCTGACCTCTCCTGCCACCCTGGGGCCTATCATCCCATGAGGAACTGGCCCAGGGAAAGTTGGAAGTCACCCCATCAGCATCTGCCTCCATTGGTACTTCTCCTTCTTGACACAGAGACAGAAATAAGATGGTATGCTTCCCAGCAACATGCACGTGTTTGTGCGTGTATATGAGAAGGTGTGGTTCCCCACATGAAAAACGTTAAGGTTGGCTATAGGGTTCCAGAATCATTGGGTCTTGGGAGGGAGAAAGTTCCTAGCACCCATAAATCTATTTGGGAGGTAACTTTTCCTCTCCTAATAGACGCTGACCTCAAGTGAAGTGTTGGTCATGTTTCTCCAGTCTCTGAGCAAGAAAGTCAATGACTTTAAAACATGGACTCAGCATAGAACTCCTTTCTGGAGAATCTGGTTTCAGATTCACTCAAACCATTTTATTACTTGAAGAAATGGGATCCAGAGACCAAATTTACAAAGCAAGTCAGAGTCAGTCCAAGACACCAGTCAATCACTGGTGCTCCTGTAGCCAGTCACCCTTCTCAGTGTGGGCAGCGAAGCAGTGGGGCACTTCAGGGAATGGCAGGTGTTTGCCTTTCAGATGTAACAGTACTCTTGGTGGCTTAGAAAGTTGAGTGCAGAGATAGGTGTAGCACAGTGCCTTAGTGTGAAGACACTAAGTCAGGTGGGTGTTGGGCAGGCCACCCTGGGTGGCTGCTGGAGTTGAGCTCAGTGTGGCTGTGACACTCCCAAAAGCCTTCTGAACAAGCCTGACTCACCCAGTACGTAGAGGGACTTCCACTTTCCCAAACAACACATGGAGGACCCAGTCCATGGCCCCTCACATATGAGCACTCCTGGAATGTTCAAGCAGGATTTTCTTTATGCTGGCCAGGTGCTGTGGGTGTAGCACATCCAACTTCAGACTTCTTTCCAAATTTTCTTTTATGGGAAAAACTTAAGTGGGAAAGAATTCATAGTGGCTACTGTGGCTCTGTAACCTTCAATGAAAGAGCAGTTAGTATGAGTTGAAAAGAGCTTTTTTTGATGCCTTGGACCCAAATTAAGAAAAAATTTTAATCTTTCTTCCCACCATTCTTGTATGTTGTGTGGCATTAAAATAATTTGCATTTATTAATTTGCGTGACACACTAATATACAAGTTAGTAAACCTCACACATGTTTTCAGCACCCTGCAGTTGCCTCAGGCTGCGTATTCCATGTCCTTCTCATTCTGAGGTCTTCTGCTAGTGCCCTGCTGGTGACCTCTGTGGCTCCTGAGTGGTACAGTAGCTGCCTCATTTGGTGAGATCTCAGTCCAGAGTGAGACCGCGTCATCAGGCAGTTTTTCGGGCACCACATGAGAGTGCAGCGCAGGCACCTGGACTGGGGCACATGCTCGTTGCCTGCTTCTCACTTGGCACTTGTGTTTCCACAGATGGTCCCGCAGCGTACCCCATCCCAGTGCAGAACATCAAGCCTCTGCTCACCGTCAGCTTCACCTCGGGAGACATCAGCTTAATGAACAACTACGATGACTTGTCTCCCACTGTCATCCGCTCAGGGCTGAAAGGTACAAAACGCTGCCATGCCCCATCCCTGCGGCCATGTGCTTGAGTGCCTTCTGAGCTGGTGCCGCACACCCAGTACTTATTGATTCCTGTCCTCTGCAGTGACTTCTTCTGGGCCTAATGGAGTTTGTTAGCAAAGGTCACTCCTCTAGCTCCTCTGTTTATCTGACAACTCCATTCCTTGTCTTATCTTGAGGAGGGATTCCCATTAGTCTTCTTAGCCTGCTCCTTTCTCACTCTGACAAGACGACCCTCCCAGGTGTACAGTGTGTTTGCATATGGCTCACACTGTCTGCACAGTAAACAGATGCCAGCACCTGCCATTCCTGAGGCAGCAGATGGTGCACAAGTCATCATTTACACAGAAGCCCCTGTAATTTTAAGAATCTGGCAGACTTATTAAGGGACCGATCATTGTACAGTAATGCCACCTTGAAAGACTTGTGGAGGTTCCGCAACTGCCAGATGGAGAAGTGGATGTGAAAGGCAGCCATCAAGTGCTGATGCCTTCTGACTAGGTCTCATGAAACGTCGTCACAGGAGAATCAGTGGTCATAGGCATTGGCTCTGCATTTTTCAATTCAAAAATCCTACTGATGTTGTGACCCTGGTGAGTTCTTTGGAAAAACAGTCTGTCTCTTCAGGATTGAATGGTACAGTGTAGAAAGATTTAAAAATTCAGTTCCTGGCCAAGTGTGGTGGCACACCTGTAATTCCAGTGATTTGAGAGGCTGAGGCAGGAGAATTGCAAGTTCAAAGCCAGCCTTCACATCTTAGCAAGGCCCTAAACAACTCTAAATAAAATATAAACAAGATCTGGGGATATGGCTCAGTGGTAAAGTGCCTTTAGGTTCAGTACCTGATACGCACCCCCTACACACACACACACACACACACACACACACACACACACACACACACACACACACACACAAATTCAGTTCCTGGATTGCCTCTGGTTGATGTTTTTCAAAGGACCTACTAAAACCTGAATGCGGCGGTGAGAAGCAAGCCAGGACCTTGACGGCAACCTTGTTACTGCCATTCAAAACTGGCTGTCAGTCTAGAGAGTCCCTGCCCTGTACTGCTGCTTCTTCAGGAATCAGATCTATATATGTGACTGACAGTTGGCGGAAATAAGTCTTACATCTCTGCACAACCCCCAAGCACTTACTAATTCTATTTAAAAACTATGGAATATTTTTAGAAGTAAATTATACTGCTTTTTGGGTATCCCCTTCTGCTGTTTTCAGAACCAGATTTTTAAGGAATTATTTAGCCTATAAAGTCCTGTGGGACAGGAACTATGGAAAAGTCCTCCTTTATACCATAGATAGACCCCCACTAGGAGCTGAGTAAGTATTTTCATGCTGATGATGAACTTAAATTCCTTTACTTTTATATAAATTGTCTTTTGGATGTTCTTTCATGGATCTAAATAATATACATGGTCATCATAAATTCCCCCATATAGTTAGTAATCTAATCTCTATTTTTCTTCAAAAATTACATTATCAAACTTCTTAACCAAGTTTATTTTTGTTCTTGAGAATCTGCTACTAGTTTTGGAATTCTGAATTTTGTTCTCTATGAACTATCTGGTCATGGCTGAAAATAATACAATTACCTCTCAGTTCCTTCTTTACAGTTTATTCTTCACAGGGTGAATTTTTTCATTTTTTACCATCTTGCTTATGGAAACAATTTTTGGTTCTTTGAGAGTATTGACTTGTATTATATCTATCAAATTATGTTGTATTGTAGCAGCATTTCTAACACATCCCCACCAGCTATGCTGAATAAGAGTGGAAGTAGGTGACCTGGGGAAGTGATTTAAAGTGACCCCTCCCCAGTGTGAAGATTTTTTTACCTGAGTCATGTTCTAAAACTTTAGACAAATTTAGCATTGTAGTCCTTGCCTAACTAGAAGTATTAAATGTCATCTAAAATGTTTTCAGGCTGGGGTGTGGCTCAGTGGTAATGCACCTGCCTAACCCAGGTGAAAAACTGGGTTCTATTCTCAGCACCACATAAAATAAATAAGAAATAAATAAAAATAAAATGTTTTCAATTACTTACACCTTCCTGGAGAGAGATGTACTGTGTCTTCCTGACTTCAGAAAGATGGATGAAATTGAAGTGACGGGTGCCTGGAGGACAGGAGGTGCTTCACGTAGATGATTTCTCTTTTCTGTCTTGGTGTCAGGATGTGTAAAGACTCGGTCTTCCATGTAGCATGAACAGCAGTGTTTTTCGTTTTTCAGATCCATGTTGTCCCCACTGTCTTAGGGACTGTGGTTGTCAGCACTGGGAGGAAAGGAGCAGAATGCTGACGGAGGTGGCCACAGGCATCTGCCCATCAAGACAGGTCCGTCACCTGTCGGTACGGCCTCTGATCCCCTGGGTCTTTCTCTGTAGCTGTCTTAGAGAACTTTTCAAGAGGGGAAATGTGACTCACAATGTTCTTTGGCTCATCACCAGCGCTGTAATTTATGTCATGTGCAGAAGAATTTGGATTCCAAGTCACCCCTCATCCCTGTGGCCAGCACTCTTCCACATTACCTGCTGCCCTCGGTTTTCACTGCAGATTTCTGGGAGTGGGGAGGAGGCAGGATCTGGAGTTGCTTTGCAGGTGCTGCCCAGGACGTTCCACCTGGGGAGGAAACGAGCTGGGGACACAGTAAGCACTGAGTTGGTTCAGTGAACTCACCCTCTATGACTTTTACTTTTTCTTGAGGAAAAGTCACTGGTCATACGTTGAGGTATCCCCTGAAGAGCTGGGAACCAGTACCGAAACCAGCTTTCAGGGGCACTTCCTTCACCCAGCCTTGAATAAAAGGGCTCAACCAGCAGGCTTTGTTTTGCAAAATCTCCTCCCCTTAGCATTTCTTCAGGCACTTTGAGGGACTGGAGAGGGGCTTTCCCAGTGGTGCTGGGACCCCTGATTGCAGATTGGTCCTCGTTGGCCACGGACCCTTTTTTTTCAGTCCTAACTGCACTCATTGAAGATGCCTTTTCTGAAGAGGCCACCTGCTGTTCTACCATTGCCTCGCTTCTCCTTCCTCTCACTCTCGCACCACATGCACACGTGTGTGCACACAAACAGGAGTATATCTAATGGCTCACAGAAAGATGACTCATTACCATGGACACCTAAGGGACAGAGGTCTGGGTTGACCTCAGGTGGCCACCAGGCAGCTGCAGTGTGTGTGGTGTTGAGACCACTCTTTTCATGCTAAAACCTAGCTGCCTCATTTGGACACAAAAGGGGTTTCTTGTTAACCTTCTCACTCCTAACTTTGGATGAAAATATGACCCTCCAGCCTTTTACCAAGAAAGGTCTGTAAGGCTGTCTGGTTAAAGTTGAACAGTATGAATCTGCTGATTTTCTTTGCAAACACTTCAGAGGCTAAAATGCCCTCCATGTCCTCGCCCCAAATCATTGAGAAAATTAGTGCATTGGGAAGGTGGACCACCTGAATGCTTCTGAACTCCCAGTTCTCTGAATGGGGGACATCAGAAACTCTAGGCCAGGAGTTTTAGGAAAAGTCAAAAGATGGCTACTGAGTATACTATCCATTTGTTCCTCCTAGGTTATATCTTAATAAAATCTTTAGGGATTTAAACAACAAAAAGTTATCACAGAAACCTTGGGCAAGCATATGGGAGATGGATTTTTAAAATATGATAGACATGGTTTAAAAAAATTTCTGAAACAGAAAAAAGTTCTGTCCTAATTCTATCCAGGCTTCTGTATTTTTCATCATAGTGATATCTGGAAATTGAATGAACATGTGCCTTTACTTTCAGTTGCAATTTCTTGTTCTACAATAGTTTTAAACTCCAACAGAACCCTGTAGAGGACTCAGCACCCCTTGCTGACTCAAGACAATTCCAGGTTATTCTTTCTTAAGTTCCTGAATTCCTAGTGTCAAGGATTTATGAAATAGCCCATTCCCCTGGCAGCCGGTGTGCCCACCATGTGGACCAGGACTGGTCTGCTGAGCGTCAGAAGCGCCCGCATCTGTTTCTGCATCTCTTGATGCTGCAGGTCCTGTAACCACCAGAACAAGAAGTGGCAGTTTTCATATGGAGTTTATTCTTTATAAAACAGTAACTTGCTTTGCAGATGACAACTGTCAGTGTGACTTTGCAGCTGAATTAAAGAAATCCCTGAGGGTGCTCTCATATGTATTTGGACTCATTCTCACCTCGAACAGAAAAAGCACCGTGCGTGCTCAGCATGTGCTCGCCTCTGCTGTGAGCAGTCTCTGAAGTCACCGTGGTCCGGGCCAGCACTATAAGGGGAGCAGCCTTCTTAAACATTTCAAAACCACTTTGTGACAAAATTCAAAGAATCTTTAAAAAAAATAAAAGGATGGTACAGTTTTTACTTATCTTCTAACCAAAGCAGGTCACATGAGGAGCCATGGAAATTTAGCGCTGTCATCTTTTTTTGTGTGGGGGGTGGGGACTGGGGATTGAACTGGGGGCACTTAATCACTGAGCCACATCCCCAACCCTTTTTATTTATTTATTTTTTGGGGGACAGGGTCTTGCTAAATTGCTTAGGGCCTCCTAAAGTTCCTGAGGTTGGCTTTGAGCTTAGATCCTCCTACCTCGGCCTCCCAGGCCACTGGGATGTCAGGCATGCGCCACCACGCCCAGCAGTGCTGTCATCTTTATTACTACCATGTACAGTGCTGTTTCTGCCCAGGAGCCCGAAGGCTCTGTCTTGTTACCACTTTGACTGTTAGCTGCTTCTCGTTGTGGTGTTCTTGTGTGGCTACCCAACACTGCCATGCACTGAAGGTCATTTTATTCATGATCCCTGCCAGGCTTTTCTCTAGACTAGATCTAGCAGTGAATATTCAGAGCACATTTTAGAATAGGCACAAATCCTTTAGACTCCATTTCCTGTCATCTTAAAAATTTTATTTACCAGGATGTTTACTTGATTCTTTCATTTTTTGTTTTCTGGTTTGTGTTTAACTTTATTCGTATAAAAAAAAATCTTTTATTGATACTGTCATCATTTTGGATGGATTTGTGTTTGTCTATAACTGCTGTGGCTCAGCCCTGTCTCCTGGTTCCTGCTGTAGCAGACTTGATAAAGAGCCCTGGCCTGGGGACTGTCTTGCTTCAGGGAGTGTGCTTTCTTTCAGGGCCCGTGAAAGAACGTCAGTGACTTCAGAATGCGCTGGTATTAGCATTGCAACTCGTTCGGGGTGCTCGGGAGGGACATCGTAGTCATTTGTGACGTGAGGGAGCTTAGAAGCTGTTGCACTCTAGCCCTGGTGCTGGCACACGTGCCTGTTCTAGCAGGGCACCTTCTTTAAATCCAGTCCAGCGTCTCTGCAAAATGGGCTACTTAGATGTAGATTTCAGAGATCTTCGTATAAGCCAGATTATGGTTCTCTGGTCTTAAGGGAGAAAACATATGCTATGAATCTTGTTGGTATTTATAGCTTTGTTTTCCAGCACGAACTAGGTAATTATCACACTGGGATAAGACAAACTATTTAGCAGCCACTTGTTAGAAAAATAGTGGCTTATAGATGAGTGTCAGCATCTCCAGTGTGAAAACTTCTCTGACAGTACTGCCTGCCCCCAGCAAGACTGCTTATCTTATTTTCTAAACCTGACAGCATTAAAGAGAAAAATAAAGTGTTCAAAAGAAGTCAGTACCCTTGTATGTGTGTATATCTTTCATCGGAGATTCACTTGCCCAGTGTTACCCAGGTATCAAATAAATACACTTGGGCTTTGCTTAGCTTAACTTTTTACTCTGAGCACGTATGAACTCAGCATCCTCTCTGTAAGTGGAGGGCACAGCCGTGGGACAGCACTGGCCTGACGTGGTCACACGTTTTGTCGTCTTAACTTGCTTAACAGAAATGTTCCACAATCTCAGTGCAGATAGATTATGGAAGTGCTTGCAGATAGATATTTAGATAGTTGTTGTTCTTCTCCCTCCTTCTCCTCTGCCTCCTTTTCTTCCCCTCTCACCCTTTCTCTCTCTCTCCCCCCCCCCCCCTCTCTCTCTCTCTCTCTCTCTCTCTCTCTCTCTCTCTCTCTCTCTCTCTCTCTCTCTCTCTCTCAGACAGGGTCTCACTGAGTTTCTCAGCCTAGCCCCCAAACTTGTGATCCTCCTGCCTCAGGCTCCCAAGCAGCTGCTCCACCCACCTAGCTTTAACATGCCAACCTTCGTATACCTGAATTTCTACCTGATTTAGTTATGTTTCAGAGATACTGTTCTCTCCACCCATGTAACAACTTGTTTATAATAAGTCTTAAAAGAAATGGGTTGTTGTTATCTTCATGAAAGAAAGGAGAGGTTCACTTTTATATTTGGTTAGCATCTCTATGTTTTAAACTCCTGAAGACACATTGCCAGTATGGCTGACTGGCATTTGAGGGAGGGTTCCATCCTCATGCCAACTGTCCCTTCTGTGTGGTTTCAGAGGTGGTAGCCCAGTGGTGTACGCAGGGAGACTTGCTGGCAGTTGCTGGGATGGAGCGGCAGGCCCAACTCAGCGAGCTCCCCAACGGTCCCCTTCTGAAGAGTGCCATGGTCAAGTTCTACAATGTTCGAGGGGAGCACATCTTCACGCTGGACACTCTTGTGCAGGTAACAATATTAGAGAAAAGTCACTGTGTTGGTATGCCCCCAGTCTGGTAGATATTCATGAGCACATTACGCTCACTTAAGTTATCTGACAAATTTTATTTCAATCATTTACTTTAATTGAATTGTGTTGTACAAACTAGGAGACATTGGGGAGAGACAGATTTTGCCTTTTAACCAGAATGCCTTATTGTAATTCCCAATCACATGAGTGAGTAGTGAATAATCAGAGTGAGCTAGCGCTGAACAGCAGGAGAAATCGGACTCTCCGACGTGAAGGCTGAATCTTCATTTATTCACTTAAAAGAGAGGCAAATTCATTGTTATGAGTTCTTAGTTGGGACTGCCTAACAAAAGACAGAAACAAGGGGAAGCGCACAGAAGTTGAACAGCACGTGCAGTCCCCCACTGGGAAGTAACCCGGAGAAGAGTCGGCCTCGAAGCAAGTCTCTGAGGTGCCTTGACTTCAGCTCAGGAGGAATGTGGGGAGAGCCTCTGTTACACACCATAGCACAGGGCAAGGGTCATGGTCATGGGTGTTCTCCCCTGTCCCCAGCAGTGCCATGCCCTCCCCCTGCAGAGAGGGCTGCATCCTGACGGGTGGAGGCTCTCTCCCAGTCCATGGCAACTGCCGTGTTTCTGTGAGTTTGGCACTGTGTATTCCGTCTAATTGGGCTCACACGGGATGTGCGTTTTTGTGGCTTATTCTGCTTAACACGACGTCTTCAAGGTTCCTCTCTCCTGTGGCTTGTATCAGACTTACCTTCCCTTTTAAGGCTGAGTAATACTCCACTCCACAAATACAGCCATTCATTTTCTGGGTCTTCGATGGTAGCCATCCTGTCAGGTACGAGGTGACATCGCATTGCGGTTCTGTTTTGTGTTTCCCTGATGACTACTGGTCTTGAGTGTCTTTTTCAAGTATTCCCTGGGCATTTGTGTGTTTTTAGAGAAATGTGTGGTCAAGTCCTTTGTGCATTTTTTAATCAAGTTATTTTTGTTGTTGAGTTGTGGAATTTAATATATTTTTGATAGATATAATTAAATATATCTTTGATAACATCCTCTTGGGCAAATAAACACACTGTCCTCTCGTTTGTTGAAGCATCCAGCCAGCTCTCTAAGGGGCTCCTGTGTGTCTGGCACTGAGCTCCCAGGACTAGTACTGAGACTAGTACCCATCCCTCCCAGGAGCGTGGAAGCCAGTTAAGGAGGACAGACAGATAATTACACCAGGATGCTTTAGATTTTGCGGTAGAAATATTTCCCAGGTGCTGTGGTAGCTTGGAGAAAGGGAGTCTTACTAGGACTTGTTCTTCGTGGGGATTTTTCTAGCTCTGCTGGTCCCTCCTCTTATCTCACCAGTTCTCAGGCCATTTCAGCCACTCCTGCAGCTTTAAGCACTGTCTTTATGAAGGTGTGGATCCTGGGAAAGCGGCCTGGGCAGACCACATTGCTCACCACACACACGGTTGGCCACCCAGCACTCACTTCCAGCACGTCCAGCCCTCAGGCAGTGGGTCCACCGCACAGGGAGCTGCTCTTCCTTCCAGGTCGACCCCATCATGCGCAGCTCCAGCCAGAGCCAAGTCAGCCTGACTTACCTCCTGTTTCACCTCCTAGGTGTCTCGGAGTCTGTGTCCCTCCTTCCACACCAGCCACCACCCTCTCGCCTGCAATGTTAAGCCCCCATTCTTCCTTGGCTGCCACACAAGCAGCCTCCTGCTGTGCTTAGGTGAAGGTCCAGTGTCTCTTGTGCTTTAAAGGGACCTCCATGAGCTGGTTCTCATTCTCTCTCTCAGTCTCTTCCTCTTCCACCGTGCTGGTCCCTCTGCTGGACACACTTCTCCCCGCTCGCCACCCAGCCACTCTGCCTGTTTTTTTGTCCAAACGGAAGCACTGCTGCAGAGGGCCTCCATTTCCCAGCCCCCCAGCACCCTGTCCTGTTAGCTTTGGTGATGTTCCTCAGACCTGTCATTGTTCCTTCAAGGTCTGTTTCAGGGTCGTTGACAGCAGGATCCTGTCTCGTCCATTGTTCCTTCACGTACCTCATGCATACAGGGCCACAGCGTCAGGGTGCCTTTGAATGCAAGAGCCACTTGAACAGCTGCAGCCCACACGCCACGTGCCAGGGCTGCAGCTGCACTCGGACATTTCTGCTGATCAGGGAGCAGTTGCAGACACTGTGAATTGAGGAAATACATGTTTTAAAAGACTGAATTTACTACTTCAGAAGACCGGCATGATCAGTGGACGATTTTCATCTGGAAGAGGTGCTGTTCAGAACTCATCCCATCACACCCTGCTGTGAGGCTTCTGCTCAGCATGTCATCCTACTTGGAACTCCTTAGAGGCTCCTTCCTGCAGACTGCCAGCAGGCCCTGCAGGCCCTCTGCTCGTCCTCATGTACCAGACACTGGCTGGCCACCCTAGAGGCTTCCCCTGGCCACTCTGCCTGCAGAGCATCTGCTTACCTTTCTCAGAACTGACTCCTCTTCACCCTCACTCAGCTCAGGTCTCACCTCCCAGGAAAGGCTTTTTATGCCCCCGCCCCCCGATACTCCCCTCCATAGCCATGTCGTCCTGCTGTGCTGTTTCTGTCTTAGCATGTGTCAGCATCTGAATTCTTCTCTGTGTAATCTGAGCAGTTGTTTTATCCACTGGAATATAAGGAACCTGCATGAAGCAACCTGTTGTCTTACCTGCCATTGCACTTCAGATGCCTAGAACATACCTGGCTGTGGTCGAGTCTCAATTACAGTGGATCACTAGGTGGCTGAGCCTCAGGATTGCCCATCTTGTTGTTATGCATTGTTTAGTGAGTTCTGTGAGTCCCAGGGTAAGATAATATAGGATTCTTTGCTGTTTTTGTTATCTCCTAATTTCTTTAGTTACTGGCAATCATAGCATGATTTCTTTAAAAAATAAATAAATAAATTACCTTGAGATATAGAGTATAGCTTACTCTGGCATAGGTTAGATGAAAAGCAACTACAGGTAATAGGATCACAGTGTGCCTTAGGACAGATGTGTCAGGTCTTGAGTGCCTGGCATTTTGGTCCATCCAGGCTGCCATAACAAAATCTCTTACACTGGGTAGTTTATAAATAATGGAAATGTATTTCTCATGTTTTGTGGAGTCTAGGAAGTCCAAGATCAAGATGCTAGCAGATTCAGTGCCTCACAGGGCTGAAGGGACAGATTCAGGGAGGTAGCACCCTTTAGCATGGTTTATAAGGGTGCTAATCCTGTTCACTTCCTCTGACTTAATTCCCCAAATGTCCCACCTCTTAATACCACAGTAGTGGGAATTTGGTTTCATTTTGGAAGGACACATTTAAGACAGCAGCACTGACCAAGAGGTTTAGACTTCGTTGTCTTTGAATGTTTGTTTTATGAGCAAGGGAAAGGCAGAGCAGGGTTTTGGGAAGGCGAATCTGACAGTGCGGCAATGTAATCCCAGCCAGAAGGAATCGGGGAGACGGGACAGTGAGAACAGAGTGGCCAAGACAGAATTCAGGGAGATGACACTAGGCTTGGCTCCTCACCACCCAGGTGGAGGAGGATGCTGACTCCAGAGGCAGAAGGTTTTGTCAGAAGGCCCAGCCAGGTGTCTGGGTGGAGGTGATTGGAAGGGAGTTGGGGATGTGGGGCTCGAACTCAGGCAGGAGACTGGATTGAAGATCCATGTAGAGCCTTATGCATAGAGGCCATGGTTGGAGAAAAGAAATTGAATTAAATGCAGAGAGAGGGCAGAGGAGCAGGTGACCAAGCACAGAACTTGAATAGTAGAATAATAATCCTCATTTAGCAAGCAGCAGAAAGAAGAAGGAGATGCAAGGGGAGTGTCATAAAAGAGCCATTAAAGGAAATATGTCAACCAAGAGGACGACAGTTGAATGTAGACATGAGAAAATTGGATTTGGAGGTTTTAAGGTCAACAAGTGTTCTCAATAGAATAACAGTGATGGACGTCACATTGTAAAAGGTTGGTTCATTTCATCATTCAGTCTTTATTGAACCATCTTTGTGCCAAGCTTTGTTCTAGATGCTAGAGGGATGACTCTGGTAGCCGAGATAAAGAATTAGTGACAAAATGACTCATGAAGAAGTTGAGGCAGCAGATGTAACTAAAGTGCTAGCTGTGTAAACTGTTCGACAGGGTTTGAGGAGAAGGGAAAGGAAGGATGGTACTTGAAATGGGAGAGTGTGACTGTACTTACAGGCAAATGATAAGGCTTTGTGTAGAAAGAAGAAGCAGATCAGCCAGAGCAAGAGCAGGCTGGCAGAAACGGGTTTGAGAACAGTGACCTTGAGACAGGACAGATGTGTCAGGGCTTGAGTGCCTGGCATCTTGGTCCATTTGCAGACTGCTATAACAAAACCCCCTAGAATGGGTAGTTTACAAATAACAGAAATTCATTTCTCATGTATTTCAAAGGCTAGGAATTCCAAGCTTCAGGGACAGAAGCAGGGAGGTTTTGCCCTTCAATCTCTTGTAAGGGAGCTGATCCTATTCACTTCCTATGCCTGATCCCTTCAGCCTAGAGGGGAGGTGCAGGAAGGACAGTCTGCAGAAGAGCCAAAAGACTGATAAGAAAAGGAGGGGACAAAGCACGTGGCATGGGACAACTTCTCTCTTTCCAACAAATTAAGAGTCGGAAGAAAACCACTCCTTGTGGCACCCGAGTCTTGAAGTGATAGGCTGCAGTGAAGGCCCAGCCCAAGCTGGACAGCCTGTTCCACAGCAAGGGTCCATGCTCTGCAGTCCCAAGTCAGAAGTACAACATGCCTGAAATTAGAAACTGGAAAGCATAGTGTAGCAAGACCCCAAACCCTGTCAAGAATCTAGAAACTGCTAAGGATGTTGTGGAAACAGGCAGCCAGTCCATGATGGGATGCTTCACAATCCGAGACCAGGAAACAGGAAGTCATAGAAAGGCATGTTCAAGAGGAAGTGATAAAAACAGAATAGGATGCTGTGGTTGTCTAGAAAGTTCAAATTCCTGTTTTAGAATTGAAATAGTTGTAAGTGATGACGTGAGCACATGAAAGAGCTAAAGTGGAATAGAGTGAGGCTAGGGTTTTCGGCAACGTGAGCATTTACACTTGAGTTCTAGTGAATCTGAGACTGAAGGAGTGGTTATCCTGTGTAGAGTTGTGGCCCCATGGCCAGAGCATTGCCTGGAACATAGTAGGTGCTCAGTAAATATTTGTTAAGTGGTTGGGTAGACTGTTGTCAACATAGGTGCTCTTCAGTCTTTCTATTGATTGTTAAACCAGTAAGCCATTGCCCTTTATAATCAGATCTCAGGCTAGCTTTTTATCTGTAGCTAATAGGCAATGTCTTAGCCTATTTTCCATTGCTATAACAAAATCTTGAGTCCTGATAATTTATAATGTATAGAAGTTTATTTGCTGTGCATTGATGGATGCTGGGAAGCTCAGGAGCATAGTGCCTGCATCTCAGCACCTGATGAGGGCCTTCTTGTGGCATCACTGTCGTAGAGGGCATCCTGTGGCAAGACAGAGCAAGTGTGCTAGCTGGGGTCTCTTCCTCTTAACGAAGCCATTAATGCCATCATGAGGCTGTACTATCTTCTGCATGACCTCATCCAATCCTCAGTATCTCCCGGAAGCCCCACCCAAATGCCAGCAACATATGAATTTGAGAAAACACATTCAAACCATAGTAGGTAAGTAGGAGAGGGTAAGAATCTGAGCTCTTTCTGAGTTCATAAAGCTGTTGTGTGAATTTGAATATTTGTGACCAGCACAGCGCATTGAGCCCCAGCGCCCCTTGTTCTCTCTGAGTTAGGGCATGCTTCCTGCTGGCACTCTACCTTACAGCGGTATTCTTCCTGGCCGTCCCAGCTCTGGGACGCCTCCTCAGTGCCCACCAAGTCAGTCACATTCTTCCCTAGATGTGCCCACAACATTGGACCCTTCTTCCCTATGGGCCCTTGCAGTACTTAATGCTTCTAGCATGAATTACCTTTTCCCATCTTATTTTCTTCAAATCAGAGACCATGTGTTCCTCATTTTTCTGACTTTGTGACTAGAATGTGGCTTGATGGTCTTATTAACCTTTGGAAAAATTCTCATCAGCTGTCACATGAAACTAACATGGGTTGAATTTGAACTGTTTGGGCTCAGGAATAAGAGAGGGACTTGACCAGTATCCCTGCAGTGTCTCAACAGAATCAATTATTGATTCTTTTTTTAATTTAGAGGTCTATTTCAACCACTGAATATATTGCCTTGATTTAAAAGTTAATAATGATGCCCTTTTAAATGAAGTACAATACTAATTATGTGCAACTTAACTCTTACCTGCAATGATGCTACTCACAGTACTGTGCTATTCAAGGAGTCCAGAGGCAGCAACATTTTTATAGCAGGAAGGAAGTTAGGCAATTTATTGAACTGCTTATAAAAAGAACTAAATGCAACTTAGATTGGCTAATTTATTTCCAAGTTAATTAGATCGTAGGCTGCTGCATACAAAGCCTGGTACAACGTGTGGCAGCGTTGGCTTTAAAATTGATTTTCTTGATTTACTCATAACATCGATGCCTGTGGCTGCAGCTCTTACAAGAAAATTTACCCATTTTTTTCCTTTCCTTATTGCATGTGTTGTAGTTTAAAATTCTGTAAGTTATCTCATCAGCTGTTGTCAGTGAGCATCTATATCTACTTGCATATCTGATAATCTAGTGATAAATTTTTGAGTTAGTACTACTGACTGAAATTTGCAAGCCTCAGTAATTTGGGCCTGGGCTTTTTGCTTGTTTTGTGAACATCTGGCATTGTAGGCTAGTTTGGGGTCACCATGGATTCTGTGAGTTTCAGTTGTTGAAGTGAGATGTTCCAGTGAAATTTATTTTTAATGTGGTGCTGAGGATCGAACCCAGTGCCTCACACGTTAGGTGAGCACTCTACCACTGAGCCATAACCCAGCCCTCACATGAAATCTTTAAGAAAGAAAGAAAAGTTATGGCAACAGAAAAATGAGAGATTGCATTTATGGTTGGAGACTTCTGTACTCCTAAAGGAGAACGCTTTAGCAAAAAATGTATCTGCCTCTTTTTTGTTGAGGAGACGCACTGCCTACTCTCACAAGGCCATCGTGGTGGGGCATTCCAGGTTTGCTGTGAATGATGAGAAAGTCTTTCATGGGTGTTGCTTGCTTGTAGAATATAGGAATGGTTGTGCTCTTTTAAAACTGATATTTGCCTGACTGAATCCCGAGCCAACTTTTATTACTTACAGCTTGGTTGATGGCCAAATCATTACAATTTCTTATGTGAAACTGCGGCTCCAACCAACAGTTTGATGATGACTAGTCACCATTTTTAAAAACTGATACATGCAGACATAAGTCGTCTACATATTACTGGGTCCTGTGAGACATTTCTTGATGGGATTATGTTGTGTCATGTTTAAATCAGGATGATCATCTTCATCTCCTCAGAATCCATGGTTTCTGAAGTGACCTGTTGTGCGCAAGCTTGTGTAAATTTGCAGCATCCCCTTCTGTTGTGTTTCCTCCTGACAGTGAATCCCCTCCATAGGGGTTGCTGCAGAGGAGGAACAAAGCATGGGAGAGGGTGGTGTGGGAGGGCTTTGACCTTCACAAGGATCTGACTCCTCTGCCAGCTGGGCAGCCGGGCCTCATCTGGGGAATCCTTATCACAACTGCCTCATTGTCCCTGACTGGGGCCAGCATAGTTGGCTTTAATCTGCTTAGACAGCTTATTTTTAATATGTAAAGAACATTGTGCTTTTTCTCTTATATCTTTCCAAAACTATTGAACTAACTGCTGCGATGGATACGAAGTTGGTAATATTGGACGGAAGCTTTCATTCCAGTTCATTCCAGCTGAGTTCCCTCAGCTCAGCCAGGCTTCGGCTCAGACTGCTCCCGTGTTCCTTCTCAGCCTCTTGCCTGTCTTTACTTCATTGTGTTCTCGCTACCCGAGATTATCAGGTGGTCCCTGTCAGAGGGGTTTAGACATTTCTCTCTAGCAGCCCAGGACGTAAGCTCCGAGGGCAGGGCGTTGGTCTTGCCCAGCATTGCTTCCCTCACGCCTCGAATGGATCCGGTCTGGTCCGTGTATACATTTAACAAATGCTTACCTTATGGCTGGTTAGCTGTGCAAAAGATGCAGAAAGGATTGGGTCAACCCCAGGGCATGTCTTACGCAGTGGCAGGAGGTGGAGTGCCGTGGCAAGGAGTGAGACGTGGTCACCTCAGGGGTACAGTCTATACTGCTGTCCAGGGGGGAGAGGGAGAGCAAGCCAAGGCCCACTGCTCACAGGGCTCAGCATCAGCATCCAGAGAGGGAGGCAGAGTGGGACGACTTGACTTTCCATCAGCCACAGGCTGGCGCCGGCCCTGATGACCAGCCTGCTCCCACTGAGCAGCAGCTCTTGCTCCAGCAGAGCAGCAGTGTCCACCTTGTGACTCTGAGATGCAGCGCCTTTTTTTGCCTTTTTACTATAGATTTAGATGCACCAAATACATGAGCCTCTTTACACATTAAAATTTGAATATGATCCACTTCACAGTTTTAGACATCATTTTATGTGATTTGAGAGAGAAAATCCACAGGCTTTCTAGTTCTTCCTAGCTGATGGCAGCTCTTCAGATAGGAACATGAATCGGAGGGACCGTTGTGTGCCCCACGGTTTATTGAGTGGAACATGGGATGCATTTCTCTCCAGCAGCTTATCCCAGCAGGTCAAATGCCTCAGAAGGAAGGGTGCTCTGTGTGGGGAGGTCTGTGTGGCTGGCCCCAGAGGACAGCCAGACATTGATGGTTGCCAAGTTGAGACCAGACACCAGTGAGTGCCCCGCCCGCGTTTGAAATCTGACTACTTCCAAAGCTGCAGCACATATGTAACAACAGCCTCACAGGCAAGGAAATGTGATTTTGAAAATGAAAAGCAGCGTGTTTTAAAGGGACCTTCTGTGGACAGATTTATGGGGATCCTGAGAGGTCATGACCCGGACATCTGACTAAATGGTAACCACAAGAATTAATTTTCCCCACGTTAATGGTACCTTGAAATCTTCAGATAGATCGGGCAGTTCTTATTATCTGTAATTTCTCCCCTGTCTTTTTCTGATACGACCTTAAGAACCGTGAGGGAAAGGCACTGGCACTTGCTTTGCTACTTTATCATTTCATAGGAGTGTATGCTACAAAAACAAAATTAATGTATCCCCCAGCCTGGAGTAAATTGTCACTGACTTGTGTAAGTGGATGCGTCCTGTACCCCAAATTAATTTAAATTCCTTTTGGTATCCACGTCCTGTTCTTAGAAGGAGGAATTTCCGGGTAACCTTGATCCAGATGATAATGATTCCTTTGAGACCTGTAGACGTCATTCCTCCAGGCTAAATAATTTCAGCTCTTTTTCCTGGGTTCCAGTTTCTGTCCTTCAATCTTTCAAGACCTCCCACTTGACTGAGGGATGGTTTTCACATTCGTGGGATACCCAGTTTGGAACAACGCCTCCCCCTTTACCATCCAGACGAGTTACCCTGATGCTGGTTCCAGTTCATCTACAGTACTTCCTGGTCATTCGTCTTTGTGTGTGGGCACACGTGGCCTGTGGCTTATTTTCAGCCGTATGAATCAGTCAGGTCGTTGTCCATTTTCTGTTTGTAAAGTCTGTTTCTCCTCTCTTCCATTTACCTTTTCCATAGACATCGTTTGGTTTGTTTCTGAGTAAAACAGACTAGGGGAAGAATGTGGATTCATCCCCTTGGCTGTGACCGGCAGATAGTTGAGTTTTGCAGTGAAACTGCACGTTCTTTAACCCACGTGTCAGTGCACTGACATTCAGAGAGCCCCAGCGGTGAGTCGCAGGGGGTGAGACCCTAGCTGTCCCGTTCCTGAGCTGGACTGAGTTCCCCAGCCTCCTCAGCCTTGTTTCCTCATATGTCAAATGAGCTCACGATGTCTGTGTAGCAGGGTTGAGCGGACCTGGTGAGGGATGTGTGTGGGTACTCGGTGCCATTGGAATGTGCTGAGTGTTTAAGACCTGGTTTTTTTTTTTTTGTTATGTGATTATTTGTGGAAATTTTATAGAGGATTTCCATTTTTCATCCAGTTTGAGAGTTTGTTAGTTCTTGGCACAAAGACATACATACTTACTGTGGTAATTTCATATAAAATATGTTCATATATCAGCTGTTAAAGAGAGATAGTTACTCTGACAGGTAGAACTGGGAGAGGAGGAGGGAGGATGCATCTGTCCTTCCTGTTTGTAACCATCAGCATGGCAGGTGGACCCGCTGATGAAAGAGGAGGGGAAGTGGGAGAAGCGGTGCGCCTACAGCAGCTGCGCCGACCGAGTCAAGTTGTGACGACTGAAGACCCTTGTCCTGCCTTGAGCTCCATGCGGAGTCAGAGTAAAGAGGCAGCAGTTTGTCTTTCAGATTAAGGATGAGGGCTGGAGGTGCAAGTAAGCAGTAGAGTGTGTGTGCTGGATGCAGTCCCCAGCAGCACTGAAAAGGAAAGAGGAAAAGAAGGACAAAGCATGATTTTGGCACTGGTGCTGATAAGGCCTCCGTTCTGGCCTGCAGGGCTGATGTTGCCAGAGATGTTTTTCATATTTTTTGTGTTGGTCTCCTTTTGTTGGACATATTGTGCCCTGCTGTGAATTCACAGGCCCCTTCTGTGGGGTCTGCCTTCTGGGTGGGATCATCTCATGAGGAGGCCCAACTTGAACATGCTCCAGAAACCCCCAGACTTGGATTCTAGGTCCACAGCGAGTCACTCACTCACTCCTTAGGGAGTTGGGGTGTTGGCTGTCCCATCCTGGGACTGTCTGGCCTCACCAGTGAAAATGCAAGAGGAATTATCCTCAGCCTTGCATTCTGCTTTGAAGTCACAACCAGGATTAGCTGACCCTGGAGGCTATTTTTAAGGAGGTATTTTCATGCGTTCCTTTTATCTTGATGTTTGTCACTAAAGTGTGACAACTCTTTTTTCACAACAGAGTTGTGAAAACTCTGTTCCTATCTGCCATTCATATAAAAGATCTTGTATTCCCCTTTCTGGGTTCTGAACCCCACGGAGGCCTCATTACATTGGTGCTCCATCTGTCTGGATGGGGATGAACGCATCTCCCGCTGCTTCTCCATCACTGCCCTCTACCTCTTTCTTCCTGCCTGGCTCATGGCACCCCTGAGCTTTGGGGGTTTTCAGTTCAAGTCTGACACATATTTGGATTTCAGCCTGCCTTTTGAAAAAGCTCATGGCCACAAGTGCCTGGCAAGGCCCCCACAGGAACTCTCCCCTGCCACCTCTCCCCTTCCCATAAAGCTTTCCTCTTGCCTCCCTGCCCTATCACTTGGAGAATAGCAGTGAATTAATACAGGTTGTAGTTTGTGGTGAGTCCCAGAAGCACCTTCATCTCCTTTAAATCTCACAGTGCTCCCATTTGACTCCTGAGGAAAGTAAGAGTCTTTGGCTGGGAAATATTCCCCAGTTCACATGCCCATGCGCTCAAGTCCAGTGTTGATTTGACTCTGAATGCTGCCTCTTGAGATGGAAGGAAAGACCCATCAGATCTACTTACTCACCACTTTCCCAAGCCATGGGGAGCACCATAATCTGGGGATCCTGATGACCAGCACTTCAATAAGGAATAGGGGTGACTGCCCTTGGGTGATTGCCCTGACCAGTAGAAGGGCCATTATACAGAGCTGTTAGGATTTATGGCAGTACATGTACAGAACAATATAAAATTATTCTAGTCCTTTATTTGTGCTCTGGCCTTGAGATCTCATTACTTTTCAGTTAAAATGCTCAATTTTCATAATGTAGTATTTCACATTCTCTGTTGTGCTTTTAAAACCAATATTGTCAAAACCATCAGCTCATTTTATTTTGCTGAGACCAGAGTGCATTGCTATCTGTTGTTCACCAGAAGAGCAAAAGCTAAAGCACTGTCTTCTCACTGCCCACAGCGCCCCATCATCTCCATCTGCTGGGGCCACAGGGACTCACGGCTGCTCATGGCCTCAGGACCAGCCCTATATGTGGTTCGTGTGGAACACCGGGTGTCCAGCCTACAGCTGCTGTGCCAGCAGGCCATCGCCAGCACCCTGCGAGAGGACAAGGATGTCAGCAAGCTGACCCTGCCCCCACGCCTCTGCTCCTACCTCTCCACCGCCTTCATCCCCACCATCAAGGTAGAGCCTGCTGCCCTCCCCAGTCTCCATCCTCGCCTCTCTGCCACTCACTGCTCGCCAAGTGGAGGGTAGGGACAGGAGAGATGGCAGAGGGCCCCAGAACAGATGCACAGGGCTCCTCTGCTTCACCAGAGTGCCCAGGGATGGCCCAAGTGTGACTGCAGAATCCTGCCACATCCTTCCATGCCTGCAGCCTGCCCTGAGCATCGCTGTTAGTGTCCAAGTGAGTTTTGCCTTGTATGGTGGGTTTACCTCTCTCATGGCCATGCTGATATTGCCAGCTTGACTCTGTCATCCTGATGGTCAAAGGAGCAAGTTTTATGTAGCACTACTTGTATACTAGACATTTTACCCTCCTTTGTAAAGATCAGTTTTGTTCCCTCCTGACTTCCAAGCAGAAACTGACATTATTCCCACTTGGGAAACCAAGAAACAAGTTCATAGAAGTGAAGTAACTTGCCCCACAGCTAGTGAGGCGAATAGGCAGGATGGGACCCAGTGGAATTTTAGGCCTGCTCTTCTCCCTGCTGTGCTGCGGGGAGACTCCCCAACAATACAGCCACCTGCCATCTTTCATGTTGACTGTGCCCCCAGAAACTATCAGGGCCACATGTGAATGCAGACCTGCTACTCATGTGCAGGTCCTTAGCATCCTAGGTCTCTTTCTGTATTTTATGTCTACTCTGAGTAAAATCAGATTGATTTGGTTACCTGTTTCCTGATACATCAGAGTTTTAGAATCTCTCATATGATTTTTTTCCTAGCTGTTTTCCGCTGACTCCACTCCAGCCATTTTCAACCTTGGTTATTATATCATATTAGAAAAAAATATAAGCCCAGGCTTACCCCCAGAGATTCTTATTTAATTGTCTAAAGCGGGATCCTACTTAGGTGTTGTCTGAATGCTCCAGGAGGTTCTCATGAGCACCCACAGTTGTGAACCTCTCTTCCATACCACATAGTTAACCTTTCCCAATCGACCAGCCCAGGATCTCTCAGAGCTACAGTGACTTCTCAGCCAATGTGCCCCATTCCTTCTCTGTGTGTCACTCTGGAGTCCCAGCTCTTCCTTTTCTGCCTGTGTCCTGCCTCTAGCCCCCAATTCCAGACCCCAACAACATGCGGGACTTCGTCAGCTACCCCTCAGCGGGCAACGAGCGGCTGCACTGCACCATGAAGCGCACGGAGGACGACCCGGAGGTGGGCGGCCCCTGCTACACACTCTACCTGGAGTACCTGGGTGGGCTCGTGCCCATCCTGAAGGGGCGGCGCATCAGCAAGCTGAGGCCAGAGTTCGTCATCATGGACCCAAGGACAGACAGCAAGACAGGTGGGATCCTTGCTGAGGGACTGAGCCCTTGTTCCCCTGTGGTTGTGGACTGTCATTACTTACAACCCATGCCAAGAGAGTGCCTTTTGTGAAGCGGGAGCCTCTGGTGGCTAGTGTGGAATATTCTGAAGCTCCTACGTTCCGAAAATCCATTTACGTGAAGAGGTCTCTTAAATGTGCTCCCTGACGGGTTAACAATGTTGTGTAAGGCATGGTGGAGTTGGAGCCGTGGCAGAGGAAACCAGTTCTGAGGGAACAGAAGGCTGGCCTGGGCTTCTAGCATGGAGAGCCCCCTTTTCCAATTATAGACCAAGCATTCATGAGTGCCCTAATGTCATGTTGAGAGGGTTTGAAAATAATGGGCTCTCTCTGGGTGGATGATATAATTGATATTTTCAGGGCCAGGGGTATGGCTCAGAGACAGAACATTTGCCTAGCATGCACTGAAAATAAGAAGAAGAAAAAAAGAAAGAAAACTTGAAGCCTTCAGCCCTGGCCTTCCACCTCTGCCCTTCACTGATCTGCCATTAACTGCTTGTTAGCTGATTACTAATGAAAATTTCCTGCTTGTCCATAAAGGTTTTTAACATGACCAATCACTCTACCCTTGTAAAAACTCCCTCCTATGCCGGTCCTCGTTGCTTAAAGACACTCTTGCCTGCCTCTCTCAGATCCTGGACTGTGATTCTCTCACAGGAAAGCACTTTGATGTTTGGTGCCACTTAGTGCTAGCCCAGTGTCCGCATACCCATCATTACCTGCAGCTCATTCTGTCACCTCCTGGGAAACCTTCCCTGTCACCTCTCAAAGAGTGAATAGCCCTGTCCTTAGTGCCCTTCCTTGACCTTGGGCTGTGGAGACCTGCTCAGCACACTGCAGTCATCATGCCTCAGATTCTGCTTTGTCCATTGAATCCTCGGACCCAGTGGAGAGAACTGAGCCATCTTTGTACCCCCTAGGCCTCACAAGTGCTTGCCCTTGAAGCAACACAGTTGGATTTAATTAGTTTTTATTAGTTTATACTTAAGTTTCTCCACTCCTTGCATCAGTTCACTGTCCTGCCCATTGGGCTATCCTCTGTCCCTCCTTATATCCCTCACGCTGCTGTGATGTGTGCATGACCCTGCTTCACAATGCAGTGGGCTTGTTGACCCCAAACTTCACTCGCCGGGCCAATGTATTGCGCAGTTGCTCCACCTGTCCACTGTGCATTATTCGCTCAGCATCATTGAGAACGTCCTGCTACCAGTGTTACTGTATAAAATCAAAAGCAATGAACTTCTACTTTAAAATATTGGATATTCATCATTTTTTTCTGTTTTTTGATTTATGTGACAAACTGGTACTGAGAACAGAGAGAGGAGGTAGAAGAATTGGGAGCTGTCGGGTCAGGAGGGGGAAGGTAGAAAAGAGCAGATATTAACACAGCTTCAGGAAAGGGAGAAGGAAAGCTGATTGGACACTGATTGGAGGTGTGGGAAGGGGGACAGGGAACGGGTCCCAGGCAGAGCCTGTGCACACGTTCTCACTGGCTGTCGGTGTCCCCAGGGCTCTTCCCCTGGTTGGGACTCTGCAAAACTTGTGCTGAGACTGAATGTCTGGAGCACTCCTGAAGAGCTGTCTCTTCCCAGGGCAGTGAGGACGGGCGTGGGGGCGCCGCGGCCGCAGCCTCCCAGGCCAGCCCTGCTCACAGCCTGACCTCATCATCCAAAGGCCTGCTTTCCTGGTGCTCACGTTAGTCAGCTTGTACCCAGCACAGTTGACTCAGTTGCTAACAGTCCTTTTGGGAATGAGATGTTTTATTTTTATAATTAAAAGTTGTAAGGCAAACCAAGTCAACAGTGCCTGTTTTATATGAGGTACTTTAGTCTCCTAGAGAGCTGAGAAGTACCAGGATTATCTCTGTTTTTAAGGAATTTGTAAATCCTTCTGTGAGATAAGACAAAGCACCAGGAAAGTTTAGTAAAGAAGTCAAGATTTAAATACCTCATGACAAAAATAGAAGCTGTGTCACAAGGCACAATGTGATTAATTGCCACCTGAATGGTATATATAAACTAGTTCAGAGAAGGAAATGATTCCTGTCTTGGAAAAGTGAAGAATTTTTCATCCTGGGAAGCCAACTAACTCTTTCAAGCCTATGCATCATTGTTTCTCAAAATGTGGTCCATGGGCCACTTCCATGCAGACCACCGGGGAGGCTTATTTAACATAAGTTTCCACTCTTTGTGAGTTAAGCTGTGGGTTCTCAGTGATTTTTATGCACTAAGGTTTGTGATCCACTGTTGTAAATGTTCTCCAAGTAAATTTTTTTAGCAAAAATTCACAAATTTTCAAAAGGAATCTTTATTAGAACTTGCTGTGGACTGAATTGTGTACACTCTCCCACCAAGTTTATATGTTGAAGTTCTGACCCCCAGTGTGACTATATTTGGAGATAGGGCTTTTAGGGGATAATTAAAGTTAAATGAGGTCATACGAGTTGAGTCCTCAACTGCCAGACAGCCCTTAATATCTGTGTTTGTCTACTGTGCACCTGAAAACTCTTCCAGCCTCATTATCCAGTTGCAAAGCTTCTTTCATCTGTTCAGCTATTCATTACAGCAGCACTCACTTCCTGGTACCAAAATCTGGATTAATCAGGGTTCTTTAGAGAAACAAAACTCATACTTTTGTGTGTATGTGTGTGTGTGTGTGTGTGTGTGTGTGTGTGTGTACTTGTGTGTGTGAACACGCATACGTGTGTGCATGTGGCTTATTAGTAGGAATTGGTTCACATAATTATGGAGGCTAAGAAGTCCGAAGATCAGAGTGTTGTCCCAGGTAGTTCCAGGAGAGAGCTCTTCCTGCTTTGCAGTGAGTTCTCTTTGTATTCACACAGCCTGTCCTTGGTGCTCATGCATTAAAAAGAGACCTCTCGCTCTGTATTTTCTTATAAGGTCTCTAATCCTATCGGATTCAGACAGATTGATCTACAGGCCATTACTTTTAAGTTTAGAGGTTGAAATAGAAAGTAACTTAGTAATTTTTCCTTTCACATTTTTATGCTATTTTCTAAGCAGAATTAGGCAGGGTTTTACCTACCATTGTCAAAATGACATGGTATTTTAATGCCCCAAGGAATGTACAAAATAGTCTGGCACTGTTTACTGCACTGAAAGTTGAAAACAAAATGGCTTCGCTGTTAGCCAGCTCAAAATCCCAGGCCAAGCGAGGGCCTGCTGACCGCCTCCCTGGAAACCTGCTTTGAACCTAGGAAAGCCCCTGTTGATCTAGATGTGCCAGTCTGTCCTTTGGTTTACAGCAGTGATCATTGTTAGAGTCTAACTGATTTAGCTTCCCTTAAATTTGCTGGATGGTATTTTGCAGATGAGATCTATGGAAACAGCTTGATTTCTACTGTGATTGACAGCTGCAACTGCTCAGACTCGAGTGACATTGAACTGAGTGACGACTGGGCTGCCAAGAAATCTCCCAAAATTTCCAGAGCTAGCAAGTCACCCAAACTTCCAAGGTAATCCCAGTCTTCGGGGTGTTTTCCCTTTTTTGTTGCTCTGGACAGGAATGTGTTTGTGCTGACAAATGAGTCCCATCAAAGCTGACACTAGGGGCACATTCTGAACCAGGTTTGATCCAGAATGCTGCCCAGTTCAAGAACAGTTTTTGCTTAAACAAACTTTGTTATATTAAAAAAAAAAAGTGGGGGGTACTGGGGATAAAGCTCAGTTGGTAGAGTGCTTGTTGCCTAGCATGCACAAGGCCCTGGGTTCAATCCCCAGCACCACCAAAAAAAAAGGAAGAAAGAAAGAAGCTGACACTTGAACATCAAGATCAACCTTTATTTTTCTCATCACTTTTTCTTCTAGGAGACTGTACTTGGAATAATTACAGCTCTTCTTTGTTTTCCTTCAGGATAGAAAAGACACCCGATGGGAAGTTTACCCAGGCCTCCGAATACCTCTAGGGGTTAGTAACGATGGTGGGTGACATAGGCTGGCCACAGTTCTCAGGTTTACTTGTTTTTTTCTTACAACTTAAGAAAAAGAAGAAAAAAAGGTTCTATAGTGGGTGCAGCGTGTTGAGGAAAATACCAGATTAAGTGCCTACAATGCTGTGATTGAGAAAACAATAGTAAACTTAAAAAAAAAAAAAAAACAGTTCCTAAGGTTTGTCTATAGACAGAAGACTAAGGGTAGATGGGGACAGGCCTGCTTGTCTTAGAGGAGAATACTGCCTTCCTCCTCTGCTGCCAGCATCGCAGGCAGTATGACCTTGGACGGAGATAGAGCTTCCTTATCTGTGGATGGTAATGGGTGGACCAGATCTTTTTCAAAATCCCCACTGACTTTACAGTTCCATGATGTGGTGCGAAATTAAGGTGTTTAATTAATTTGCATACAGATACAAACATACCCAGTGCCCAACTCTGAAGCAGCTAGTTCATTGGGCAGTTGATATACCAGTGTGTCCCCACCCAGTTCAAGATAAAAAACATGCCCATCATCAGGGAGAGTCCCCTGTGCCTCTTCCACTCAATATGACTTCTGTCATGATAGTTTATTTTTACTTGTTCTAGAACTTCATACACATGGCATCAATATGTATTCTCTTTATCTGTCTTTTTGCTTAACATAATGATTTTGAGGTTCACCTGTGTTATTGCATGTTTTTCTTCATTGTTCTGTGGAATTATTCCACTGTGTGAATATACTTATGTGTGTTTATTGTATTTCCCAATCAGTGGCTATTTAGTAGTTCAGTGGTTTGGGACTATTGTGAATAAATCCATATAAACATTCTTATACTTACTCTTTTTGTACATACATGCACTCATTTCTTGTGGTATACACTTAAGAAGGGAGAGGTGGAGCCATGGGTTTGATAATTGTTAAACTTCATGAAAACTGTCACACATTACTCCAAACTGACTGAACCAAGCTAAACTCCCAGCAGCAGCTCATGAGAGCTCCCCCTGCCTCCATTCTCACCCACAGAGCTGTTGTCATTTTAAAAATATCTGACCTCTTTTGGTGGGTGTGTAGTGATATCTCATTAGGGTTTAGTTCTAGTTTCTCTGACCAGTGAAGAGACTGAGCACCTTTTCATGTGCATATCAGCCCATCTGGCTCTGTGTCTCCTTTTGCCCATTTTTTATTGGGTTGTTTTTCTCTTATTGAGTTGCAAGAATTCTTTGTATATTCTAGATATGAGTCTTTAGTAAGGTGTATACTTAACAAATAGTCTAGCGTGTGTAATCCTTCTTTTATGGTTAGGGCATTTTGTGCCCTACGGCTGAGAAGATGGTCTTCTGTTCTCTTCCAGCAACTCAAGCATTTGAGCTTTCATAGTGTGTCTCAGATCAACTTCTAGTTAATTTTTTGTGTGTGGTGTGAATTAGAGGTGAAAGTTCATTTTTTCCCATTTAGATACCAGTTCTAGCAATCTGATTTTTTTCCATCTTTACTCTAAAATTTGTTAAAATTGTACTTAAAATTATGTACTTTCCAGCACTTCCACAGTGCTTGACTTGTTCCATTGGTTAATCAGAGGACACTAACTATATATAAGAAACTAAACCCTTGGGATATGGGTGTCCTTTTAAGGCTGCTGCCTCTCAGCTGGTCCCTTCCTCCTCCTCTCCCTGCCTGGAATCCCTCCACACCACAGCCAGGCTAATACCCTGGCTCACGGCTTTCATTAACCTGACCCCAACTCCCTCACTCCTCAAGAGCCTGAAGTTTCTCAGCAAGCTTGCAAGCATTATATATGAGGCTCAGTGTATCTTTATAGGATGTTATAACCTTATTATAGTCATTTTTAAGACACTTTTTTGAGTAGACTGGCAATGACATGTGCATCTCCATATATAAAGAAAGGAAGTGAGGAACAGAGCTAGAACCTGGGGTCAAAAGTCAGCAGAAAAACATTAGATTCACTGATCTGATGATTTAAATTTTGCAGGTGGTGAAGTGTTAGCTGAATCTGTTAAAATTCAAACTGTCATGGAAAGAATTTAAAAATTCATAGTGGCCTCAGAATGAGAAATGACTTCCCTTCTGGCATTTTCCCCAGGACTAATTATACACACCCCTGGCAGAAGGCATGTGGACATTTCCAAACTTATGCTAAAGGGGTAGAAAGTAAAAGACAGTTCTCTGAAGTTCCTTACAAATGACTCTCTTGAGGGGCCGGGGGATGTAGCTCAGTGTAGGCAGAGCGCTTACCTACCAGGTGCAAAACCCTGGGTTCAATGCCCAGTACAGAGAAACAAACAAAGAAATCTTCACCTAATTTCAACATATTTTCAGATGCTGTATTTATTATGCAATACGCAGTTGTCTTTCTTTCCTCGTGTTCCTGAAACCAAAGCAGGAGTAAGAGCTTTGTGAAAATAGAACGTTGGCCATGGAAAATTAATATTCATGGCTGACTGTGGAAGGGAAGAAGGGCTGGCCTTGCCACTCTGTGCGTGCCTGACCCTCCTCGCTTTGTCTCTGCAGGATCAGCATTGAGGCCCGCAAGTCTCCCAAGTTGCCCCGGGCTGCTCAGGAGATCTCCCGGTCTCCCCGGTTGCCTATGCGCAAGCCTTCCATCGGCTCACCCAGCCTGACTCGGAGAGAGTTTCCTTTTGAAGACATTACTCAGGTAATAGTAGCATATGGCTGAACTGCTCAACTACCTGGACACTCCATCTTCCCTCCCCTGCCTGTCTGCCCCACTCTCTACCTCACCTACATTCAGGGGCCTGGCTCTGCTCCATGGGCCCTTCTGTCTCTAGAATCTTTCTCTGGTAGCACTCTAACTTAGACACATCCACATTTCCACCTGTGCCCCTTCAAGCCAATTCTTGTCCTACAGTGACTCCCCATTGTCTTCAGAGAAAACCCCAGCCATGGCCCCACAGTCCAGCCCTGCCCTACTCCCCTGCCTCCACCTAGCCTGCGGGACACACACCTCTCCCCTGCCCCAGTCCTTTTGTTCTGCCTAGGTTACCCACTCCATCTCCTCATCCTTGTTTTTCCCACTGCCACTTCCAGACCTAACTCCCATGCCACCTCCGACACAGAGGCGTCCTGCCGTGGCTCAGATACTGTGTTGGCACATCTGGTGTCCATAACTGCCTTCTGATGCTTCTCAAGTACTTTTTGTACGCAAGTCACTACAAGCCCTATCTCCATTAGGTTTAAGCTCCTCCAGGAGAGCTGTACTTTATTCATCTGTGTTTTTGTGCCTGCATGCATGCACACCCAGATACACGCATGCATCAGCACACGTGCACACACACACACACACACACACACCCCTTGGACACAGTAATAACCTCTTAAAATGTTTTTAATTGAATCAAATGAGAAAACAGATAATCAGATACTTTAAGGACATAATGGTACTAATGCAATTAATGATTCCAAGAGAATTTTCAAGGAAAAAAGTAGATTCAGAGTTCATTTCCTTTTCTAGACCAGTAATTAGGGAAAAGCAGGGGCAAAGAAAACTGCCCAAATCACTTTGGTGGACTGTTCATTTATTTGTATATTCATATTATTTTTGAGACAGGGTTGCAATGTTGCCCAGGCTGGTCTTGCATTCCTGGGTTCAAGTGAGCCTCCTGCCTCAGCCTCCTGAGTAGGTGGGATGGTGGGCTCATGCCCCACACTCCCGCTTGGGTGGCCTTCTTCAGCTGCACACAGGGGCACGATAGGACAGAACCAGCCTCACTCCTTTCCTGTGCACCGCCATTAGGAAGGGGAGCCGCCATTAGGAAGAGGACCAGTTAACCTGGTCTTAAAAGTGACAAAAGGATGGCAGGAGCGAATGACAGTGCCAGTGAGCGTTAAGATTCTTACTGGGACTAATAAAATACATGGAAGTAGGCTGAGATTCTAACTTTTTCTTTTCCTTTTTTCCCCACAGCACAACTATCTTGCTCAGGTCACGTCCAATATCTGGGGAACCAAATTCAAGATTGTGGGCTTGGCTGCTTTCCTGCCAACCAACCTCGGTGCAGGTAAAAAAACTCATCCTGTTGTCTCACTGTCAGAAATCAGACTAAAAAATTCAGTTTCAACCTTTGGTAGCCCGAAGTGGAAAATGAGCTTCTAAGACAGCACCAGATTAGCCCATGTGTTCTACCAAACCTTGACTCCAACCACCATGATTTCAGAAAAATTAGAATTAATTTTTCAGATCAGTTTTGCTACTGGCACTTTTTTTTTAAGCTAATCCCTGACTTAAAAAAATAAGAGAAATACAAAAATGACAAAAATAGCCAAATTCTCTATCAAAGCTCTCAAGGACTTTTAGATATTCTGGCTTATGTGGGTACATTTTGGGACCAGTGTCCACAGTTTCTTTTTTTTTTTTTTTTTTTTTTTGGGTGCTGGGGATCGAACCCAGGGCCTTGTGCTTACAAGGCAAGCACTCTACCGCCTGAGCTGTCTCCCCAGCCACAGTTTCTTGAATCATAAGAAACATCTGAAAAAAATGAAGGAAAAAAGCTTTAAGGGATTTAAGAAGTTGGCTGACTGTTAAAATTATAATTCTTAGTGATAAATATTAATAAATTTCATTTCTCAGTACCAAATAAATGCCCCACCCATGACAAGTTTGAGACATAGAGGAAAACTGAACCAAGGGGACTGAAACTGGGCCAGAATGCAGACTTTGACTCTCACCTGCATCCTGCCCAAATAAGGAGTGATCCCTTGTCAGACTGACCTCAGAGACAAAGAGTTGACAGTGGCAGATTCTTTCAAAGCAGCTTCTTTCTGCTGGGCAGAGCCCTGTGTGGCTGAGAAGCTGTGGCCCCTCCCCCTCCTCCTCGTGTCCACCTGTCTCCCTTTACACACACTTGTCTCTCTCTGCCAGCCCAGTTCAGCCAGAAGGGCTGCGGCCCTACCTCACGTTGCCATGTCACCTGCTAATTTTTGAAAAATTCCAAATCTGTCTAAGATTTGTTTCCCATGCAGATCCTTTAATATAAATCATTCTTGCAAATCAGATATTTAAAAAAAGATCTATTGCTCTGTGTGCATCTTCAGAGATTTATTAAAGAGCATGCATTTGGATTTTTCATTTTGGGATTTCTTAATCTTCAGAGAAAAAGATGAATAAAAGTGAAGCATGCAAGTGAGGGCTGATGACGCCCCCTGCAGAGGGTGCAGAGAAAGCCTGTTTCCAGCAGCCTGGAAGCCCTCTGAGGACCACAGAAGTCTGTGCAGCTATTTGTCAGTGCCCTGTTGATGGAGACAGTTGATTTTTAATAAGCCACTGTTTAAACACCATTATTATCCCCACATCAGTAAGCTGAGAACTTAGCCATCTGCCTGTAGTAAATATTGAAAGAAGGAATGAAAGTCAGGCTTCACTTAATGGGTCTTTTCATTCTGCCCTTATTTCTTGTATGCTGAGCAGATCCACAGATGAGCCTGTAAGGATCTTAAAATGAGGGCCCATGAGAGCCCTTGGAGAAGTACATACTGCCCTGCTGCCCGTCAGCTGGGTGCCCCAAGACAAAAGCTCTGGAGTCATTGTCCTAATTGTCACCTTTTTAAAAAAGAGCTTTTGGGTCCATATGTTACTGTTATCAAGTTTCAAGAATTTTCCACTTGACTCTACTGGGGAAAAGATATTAACTCTTAGATGCTAGAAGGCATCCCATTAAATCTTTTCAAAGACAGTATATTGTGAACTTAAAAGGTGATTGTAGGGGCTGGAGTTGTGGCTCAGTAGTAGAACACTTGCCTGGCATGTGTGAGGTCTCTATATGGCATTTCAATACCACATAGAAATAAAATAAAAGATCTATTGACACCTAAAGAAAAATATTTTTTTAAAAAAGTGATTATAGTTCCCTGTATTGGATATTTTATTTCCTTTAATTAGAGCTGCCTGATCCATAAAAATTTTTTGGCATTTTTTGATTTTAAAAATTCATAATAGATCCAGAATTCAGAAGATTAAGAAAGATATGCAGTAAAAATCTCTTTCATCTTTACCCCAGAAACACCTAGTTTTCTTCCTGAAGGCAGTTTTGATGTTGTCTTCCTAATCCCTTCTCACATTTTTTATTTCCTATTCTTTGTCAATCTGGACAACAAAGAATAGCACTTCAGTGCATTAAATCTTAAGTCATATAGAACTGTACAGAATGATGTCACCAAAATTCATATTCTTTTTCTTTTGTGGGAAGAAGTGAACATGAGTCCCTTAGCCATCAGCCAGAGCACCAGCCTTCCATGGGGGTGCGCAGGGACAAGGAACTCCTTGGGTCTACGGTCCCGCATGCAGAGCTGTCTTCTGATGCTGGGGAGCACGGCCCTCCACTTCTCATCCCACAACTCCACTGACTGCTTTGGTTCTCCTCTATGTGTCTGTTCATTGTGTTCTTCTTCATCCGCACAGTGATCTATAAAACCAGCCTGCTGCATCTCCAGCCACGGCAGATGACCATCTATCTCCCAGAAGTTCGGAAGATTTCCATGGACTATATTAACTTACCTGTCTTCAACCCAAATGTTTTCAGTGAAGACGAAGATGATTTACCAGGTGTGTTCACATATGTTACTGGTCTGTCATGGTCCCTCTCTTAGGAACTTTTATATTTAGTTTCTTTTACACTTTCCCCTTAACACCCTCCCTCATCTCCCTAAATAGCTCTCTCCAGGGCTGTCTTGCTGCTGCTGTTGTTAATGCTGTTTGTGGCTCCCAGGGAGAGCCACAAACTGTTCGAGGGCTTCCATGCACTGACAGTGACTCAGTATAGAGACTGTTCTCTTTGCAGGGGAAGACGCCTGTTCTCACTATTCCCTACAGACCAGAGAACATCTAGGAGAGGGATCTGCACAGTAATAATAGGGAACTTGAGATGGAACCAGGTTCATGCAGCCAGAGGATAGTCGTATCTTACTGGAGACCTTAGTTACAGGGCGCAAGGGTAGACTTGACTCCTGATAAGCCAGCTGGCCACACTGCAGTTCTGGTGTGAGGTCAGCCAGCCTGTACCACAGCCTGTTAGATCCTGTTTCCTGCCCAGAAACTGGTTGCCATGTGGCAGTTACCCCATCCTTCAGGCTTCTGGGTCAGTGGAGGTATTCTCTGAGCGGGAGCTTCAAAGAACTCAACTGCCATTGTGCACTTCTTCTTTTTTTATTTTCCTTTGCTCAAAATTGGCCATTTTTAGATTTTATATACATGACTATACAAAATAAGGATCATAGGGTGCAAATAATTTTGAAACCAATTTCTTTTAAGTTAATAATGATTAATTTCATCTGTTATAAACTTATTTAAAAAAAAACAAACATCTTTAAATGGATCATCTTCCATTTTATAAATGTGCCATAATGCATTCATTTAATCTATTAAACATTTAATTTATTTTTAGGTCAGTGGCATATTTTTTTAATTTTTAATTTTACAGACTGCATTTTGATTCATTGTACACAAATGGGGTACAACTTTTCATTTCTACAGTTGTACACAATGTAGATTCACACCATTCATGTAATTGTTCATGTACATAGGGTAATAATGTCTGTCTCAGTCCACTATCTTTCCTTTTCCCACCCCCTCCCATCCCATTTCCCTCTACACAATCCAAAGTGCCTCCATTCTTTTCTTCCCCCACCCCTGTTATGTATCGTCTTCCACTTATTAGAGAAAACATTTGGGCTTGGCTTATTTAATTTAGCAAGATATTTGATACTCTCCAGCTCCATCCATTTACCAGCAAATGCTATAATTTTATTCTTCTTTATGGCTGAGTAATATTCCATTGTATATTTTACCAGTTTCTTTATCCATTCATCAATTGAAGGGCATCTAGGTTGGTTCCACAAACTAGCTGTTGTGAATTGAGCAGCTATGAATATTGATGTGCCTACAGCACTGTACTATGCTGAGTGTGCACTTGTGACAGAGCCACAGACAACAACTCTGAGCAGCTGCCTGCAGCTCACTAGTGGTTCTCATGCATGCACTATGAAATCCCCGCTGGGTGCAACAGGGATTGTTGATAGAGTTTGTTCAGTAGCTGTACCTTCCATAGTGCCTGGAATGCTAAAGAGCAGAAGAACTAGGAAATGATTCTTCACCTGATATGCACATTTGCTAGAGGATTCTCTATTGGGGTTTCTACATTTTAGGTGATTCTATTTATAGAATCTTAATTTGTGTACAAATTTTGGATATATATCTGTTGGGAAACACTTCCCCCACCACCTGGTCTGTAATTGTGGATGGGTTGGAAGCCTAGACATTGTAAGTCCCCAGTGCAGTTCCACACTATACAGTTGCCCTCTTCCTGTGTAAATGGGCAGGTGCTTTATGAGTATCTTCATTAAGAAGGCTCCTTTAAATGCAGTTATTTGTAAGGGTCCCTAATGCAGAAGTTCCACGCTCGTGCTCATTGAAAAGCTGTGGCAATGTCCTTAAGCCACAGGCACAGGCAGGCTTCCAGGTGCCCTTCCAGAATTTAAATCAGTGGTTTGGGGAGCAGTCCCCCTCCCCCAAAACCAGCCCTCAGTCTCTAGCATTTGACTTCTATGTCCAGATGTGTTGCTCATTCTGACCCAAGTTTCTTGACCCTCTTTTGCAAGCCGTTCTCATTCCAGTTTCCTTTCAGTGACAGGAGCATCTGGTGTCCCTGAGAACAACCCACCTTGTACCGTGAACATCCCTATTGCACCAATTCACAGCTCAGCTCAAGCTATGTCCCCCACGCAGAGCATCGGGCTGGTGCAGTCTCTGCTGGCCAATCAGAATGTGCAGCTGGACATCCTGACCAATCAGACGACAGTGGTGGGGGCAGCAGAACATGCTGGTGACAGTGCCACCCAGTACCCAGTCTCCAACCGGTACTCCAGCCCTGGACAGGTGATTTTTGGAGGTGTGGAAATGGGCCGCATCATTCAAAACCCTCCTCAGTTGCCCTTACCGCCACCACCACCCCCGCCACAGGGGACCATGCAGCTGTCCGTGGTGGACCATGGAGACCGAGACCATGAGCACCTACAGAAGTCTGCCAAGACCCTGCGGCCAGTGCCTCAGCTGGCAGCAGAGGGGGATACAGTAGTCTTCAGTGCCCCCCAGGAGATCCAGGTGACGAAGATGAACCCCCCACCCCCCTACCCAGGAACCATCCCTGCTGCCCCCACCACAGCGGCACCCCCGCCCCCTCTGCCACCTCAGGCCCCCGTAGATGTGTGCTTGAAGAAGGGAGACTTCTCCCTCTATCCCACGTCAGCGCACTACCAGCCCCCTCTGGGCTACGAGAGGATCACCACCTTCGACAGCAGCGGCAACGTGGAGGAGGTGTGCCGGCCTCGCACGCGGATGCTCTGCTCCCAGAACACCTACACCCTCCCCGGCCCAGGCAGCTCGGCCACCCTGAGGCTCACCGCCACGGAGAAGAAGGTCTCCCAGCCCTGCACCAGTGCCACCCTGAACCGCCTGACAGTCCCTCGCTACTCCATCCCCACAGGGGACCCACCCCCATATCCTGAAATTGCTAGCCAGCTGGCCCAGGGGCGGGTTGCTGCCCAGAGACTGGACAGCAGCCTCATCCACGCCACCCTGCGGAGGAACAACCGCGAGGTTGCGCTCAAGATGGCCCAGCTGGCTGACAGCTCCCGGGCCCCACTGCAGCCGCTGGCCAAGCCCAAGGGCGGCCCTGGGGGAGCCGTGGCACAGCTGCCCGCGCGGCCCCCACCAGCCCTCTACACCTGCAGCCAGTGCAGTGGCGCAGGGCCCAGCTCCCAGCCAGGCACCATTCTGGCCCACGCTGTCAGCACCTCCCCATTGGCCTCCCAGTCCTCCTACAGTCTCCTGAGCCCACCTGACAGTGCCCGAGACCGCACTGACTACGTGAACTCAGCCTTCACGGAGGACGAGGCCCTGTCCCAGCACTGTCAGCTTGAGAAGGCCCCAAGGCACCCCCCGCTGCCCGAAGCTGCTGTCACTGTGAAGCGGCCTCCCCCTTACCAGTGGGACCCTGTGCTGGGTGAGGATGTTTGGGTCCCCCAGGAAAGGACAGCACAGACTGCAGTGCCCAACCCGTTAAAACTGCCCCCTCTGATGCTAGGGCAGGGCCAGCACCTGGACGTGACCCGAGTGCCCTTCGTCTCCCCCAAGTCTCCTGCCAGCCCCACTGCCACTTTCCAGACAGGCTATGGGATGGGAGTTCCATATCCAGGAAGCTATAACAACCCCTCTTTGCCCGGAGTGCAGGCTCCCTGCTCCCCAAAAGATGCCCTGCCCCCAACACCGTTTGCACAACAGGAGTCTGCCGTTGTCCTGCAGCCAGCGCACCCATCCAGCCTCTCCTACTGCACCTTGCCCCCCATGTACCCAGGAAGCAGCACGTGCTCCAGTTTACAGCTGCCACCCATCGCCTTGCACCCATGGAATTCCTACAGCGCCTGCCCACCCATGCAGAACCCGCAGGGCACTCTCCCCCCCAAGCCCCATGTGGTGGTGGAGAAGCCCCTTGTGTCCCCACCACCGCCTGACCTCCAAAGCCACATGGGCACAGAGGTGATGGTAGAGACTGCGGACAACTTCCAAGAAGTCCTCTCCCTGACAGAAAGCCCTGTCCCCCAGCGGACTGAAAAATTTGGAAAGAAGAACCGGAAGCGACTGGACAGCCGAGCAGAGGAAGGAAGTGTTCAGGCCATCACTGAAGGCAAAGTCAAAAAGGAGGCTAGGACTTTGAGTGACTTTAATTCGCTCATCTCCAGTCCTCGCTTGGGGAGAGAGAAGAAGAAAGTGAAGAGTCAGAAAGACCAACTGAAGTCAAAGAAGTTGAACAAAACCAACGAGTTCCAGGACAGCTCAGAGAGTGAGCCCGAGCTGTTCATCAGCGGGGACGAGCTGATGAACCAAAGCCAGGGCAGCAAGAAGGGGTGGAAAAGCAAGAGGAGTCTGCGCACGGCCAGCGAGCTGGAGGAGTTCAAGTGCCGCAAGGCCAGTGAGAAGGAGGACGGGCGTCTAGGCAGCCAGGGGTTTGTGTATGTGATGGCCAACAAGCAGCCTCTGTGGAACGAGGCTACACAGGTGTACCAGCTGGACTTTGGAGGGCGGGTGACCCAGGAGTCAGCCAAGAACTTCCAGATCGAGTTGGAGGGGCGGCAGGTAAGAAAACTGCAGGGCTGTGGCCACTGGGTGAAGGATGGCAGTGCTTTGGCCTTCCGGGAACACTTCAAAAGGTCAAGTGGGATCCAGGCATGGTAACACACCTGTAATCCCAGCTACTCAGGAGACTGAGGCATAAGGATCACGAGTTCAAGGCCAAGTGGGACAACATAGGGAGGCCCTGTCTCAAAATAAAATAAGGGTTTGGGGGGCATAGTTCAGTCAAAAGACTCTTGTCTAGCATAGGCAAGGACCTGGGTTCAATACCCAGGACCATAAAAAGGAGCCAAGCAGGAATGGGAGGAAATAACTAATATTTATTAGGTAGAGCCATTTGGGATTATAATTCCGAGTATGCCCACTGCTATCTTTTATGTATTTTTAATACATAATACAAGTAATGCATGTACTAAGTATTAGTCAAATGATTGCATGAGATTTGTAAGGAAAGCGAGATCCTGCTCTACTTCACCCACCTTATGGCACCTGTTCCCCCATAGGCCAGTGTTGCCCAGAGGTTGGTTTTTTTCTAGTATTTGCCATTATATTTGCAAAGAACATACTTCTGTTTGTTGATTTTCCATTTTTGGTATCATATATTACCTTCTTCCTGAGGAACTCCTCACAGACTATGCCGGCTGCTTCCATCAGGAGTGAGCAGACCTGGTGGCCTCTTTCCCATCTTGTTTCCTTTCCTGTCTTTGCCTCCCCGCTACCCCTCCCCCCAGGTGATGCAATTTGGACGGATTGACGGCAACGCATACATTCTGGACTTCCAGTACCCCTTCTCAGCTGTGCAGGCCTTTGCAGTTGCCCTGGCCAACGTGACTCAGCGCCTCAAATGAAGAGACTGGTGTGGAGAGAAGACACCAAGGAGCCTTGGGAGGACCCCGCGCTGCTGGTGCAGAAAGACCAGAGATGACGGTGGAGCTGGAAGAGCCCTCAGCCTGGAGGGGCACTAACCCAGGCGTTGTGCATATGTGCTTGTCCTTCACTGTCGTTCTTTTCTTCTTTCAGTAGTGTGGCATTTGGAAGCAAAGGGGGCAAGGTGCCTGGTGTTTTTTCAGGAAGGATAGCCTGGCTGTCGAATGTTCTACTGGGTTTGCTTCTCAGCAACTGAGACAGGGCCTTGGAGAGAAGACAGACCACCTGCTAGCCTGCCGTTCTTTTAGACATAGGGAGTATGTGTTAGTGTTCATTCTCCACAATTCCTGGCCTTTACTCCTCCAACATTACCACTAGTGCAAAACAAAAACTTTTTTAAAAAACACAACCAAAAAATCCTGAAGATTCAGGTTCTCTTGCGGGAAGGAGGACAGCTTTTAATTTATTTGTATTGTGCTAAAAGGTGACTTGAGGAATAAAGGGCATTGGGCAAATGAACTCTTGTTTGACTAGTGAAAGTAGGCTCTGTAGAGGGGTGCTGTTACTTCGCAACTGCAATCTGGCCATCAGTGGTATCAGGGAAGGCACAATGGGTGAGGAAGGAGCTGCACATGAGACAGACCCACAGTGTTCTGCAGACACCTGGGTGACTGAGGGGTGTGGCTTGTGCAAGGGCTAAGCTCCTCTTCCAAGGATGTTTACGTCGGGAGACTCCACTAGTTTCATCCTGTGTCAGAGTTCCACAGGACCAATGAGGATCACTCAGTGAAGCTGACTTCAGGAGAAGGTAGGAGACAGCAGGGGAAAGATCCCGGCCCCGATGGGGCTAGGAATTTTTCCAGACGGAGTTGTGGTCAGCCACTAGATCCACTTCCTGAGAAGCAGTCTTTGATCTCCCTTCGCCTTTTGTTTTTGAACCTGGAACCCTTTACCGTAAACATGACCTTTCCCTTCTGATATCATTGCTCTGTCCTTTCTCTTCCTAAAACTGTGGACGAGACTTGATTTGAAACCACTCCTTTCCTCCTCTTGGATACGTTAAAATTCAATTGATTAGAAATGTTTCCATCGAAATAGAAATTGTAAACAAAAATATTTTAAGCATTGGCCAGGGTTTTAAAAGATAGGAGCATGGTCAAATCTTTGACAAAAGTTACAGGATCTTCTCTAAAGAAACAAAAAGCTATTTAACTCTGTAGACTGTTTACTAAGGTGATAAACCACTGGGAAAATACTGTTAAAAATATCAATTATACTTACGGCAGTGGGTTGTCTACTGTTTGTCTCGAGTCTCTTTGCCCATCTTTCCCCCTTGGGCAGTATCCCCATCTATCACAAGATCTGGTTCATTTTTTGGTGGTTGTTTGGTATCACAAGATCTGGTTCATTTTTTGGTGGTTGTTTGGTATTCGTACCTGTGATGATGTTTAGGGCCAAAGTACAAGAATAAATATGGATTTTATTTAAAAATGGAATTATGGATTACAGAAAAAATAGAAGATGCTACAGAAAAGTACCTTCAAATTTTAAAGTTTTTCTTTTTTAATTTCCTGTTTGATTTAAAAATTAGAAAAGAAACCGACCTATTCCTTTTGTAGAGTAAGGTCACATCACTTACCACTCTTAAGTCCAAAGAAATGCCGACAAGGTTTTTAATGAGAGGGATGTCTCCCAGGTAATATTGGAATTTCCCATGTTATAGTTTAAAATATTAGACCCAATTCTTTGATGGGTAAATTCTCCAAATTTAGCAGTGTATTTAGAATTGTCTAATTATTTTATATGAGTTTCTGTAGCTTGATATGGTGTTTCAGTGCTTCTTATTATTTGTGCAATAATTGTCATCACCTGTTTTGGAAATAATTTAAATACAATTTCCCTGTTTTGTTGTCCAAGAGATGATTATTTATCTTGCTTTTCATAGTATTCCTAGGAATTATTTTGTTACTATGTATTGGTGAGTTATGCCCATTTTATTATTTATTTAGAAAAATAGTGTCTTTGTAACGATTTACTTGGTAGTAGTATATTTTACTGCAAGAAATAAAGAGGATACAATAGAAGATGTTTTTTCTGGGTAATTTGTAACTTTCTAATTGGGAAGAATTCCTATTAATCCTCTAAAGTGATCCTTTTTAAAAAATTCTATGGTATTGATTATATATGAGAATATTTCCTTGAGATAATATTCCCTAATTCCCCTTATTTTTAAGTTTTTAAATTTTTAATTCATAATTAAGAATCACAGGAAATGAGGAGGGGAGACCCATTAGTGAAATTCTTGAGAAATAAGTTTTAGTTCTTTTAGTTCTGCTTGGTCTCTGAGATACAAGGACCACAGAAGGGTACATTTTAGGACTTTTCTTATCAAGAACAAATAGAGGTGAAATGTCTCCCTGAAAGCCATTTTCCCCACAGGAGCCACAGACGGGGCGCACAAGCGAGTCTGCAGGGGCGTCAGGGGCATGTCTTCTGCCCATGAGGTGGGAGCTGCTGGCTGTGGCGGTGGTGAGACGGTGGTATCTGAGTTCGTCTTGGAGGTTAAATGCTACCAGTATTAGGAGCTTAAGCAGCAGAACTGCAGGTACTCTGTGCTTATTAGTAGCAGTTTATGAATGTCAAGATACCTTATTAGCTCTCCAAATTTAAAAATGTTCGTGAAATACAAAGTCATCTATGTAAAGACTTTTTGAAGGAAGCTGTATATTAATGAACATAAAAACCAATTTTAAATTTGTTTAGCTTTTAACCTCATCGAACCAAAGGCTGTGGATGTGTGTACAAAATACCCACTGAATGTTTAACCTGAGAAAAGTTGGGACCAAAGAGGGAGGAAGCCCTGGCAACGTTGAGAGCACTGTAAATCAAAGGCTTTTTGCTGGTTGGTATTTTTTGTCCCCAACCCTTGCAACCCAGTCAGGTGTCCATGAAGACATGCAGAACCAGGAGGTCTAAGGTTCATTCTGAAATCAGAGCAGGTCAGGAGGCCCCAGGGTCAAACCTGCTCTGTCGTAATGCTAGATGGTGACTTTGGGCAAGTCTGGGGCTGCCAGGCCTCCCCTTGTCCATCTGCGAAATGAAAGGGACGCCTGGACTGTCGTCTGCTCCTCCCGCAGCTGGAGTGCTCAGAACTGAGCAGCTTCATCTTCCCACTTCACAGGCGTGGAAAGTGTGTTTCAAAACATTGCCTTTCTGTGGAGAAGTGTTTCCTTTCCTGAGTCTGTGAGCTGTCTGCTGAATATAAACTAGTGCATTTAACAGAATATATTTAGAAAGTTCACCTCTAAATATGTTACAAAGCATACTTGGTTCTCATAAAATTACACAGAGGCATTGATTCCAGGCAAGAGGGAGGAGTCCCTGACCGTGCCCTACGCAGTGGGTGCCCTTGAACACAGCCCTAAGATAAGTCACCACTTCCCCCTGTCCCTGACTTAGAGTGTGTTCCGGAAGGAGAGCGAGTAGGAATCAAGGCTGTTCACACCCATTAGTGGGCTTCTATGCTCCTAGCGCTGTACCACCTTCTAGTTCAGAGGGTTCCTCCAAAAGGGACTTATGAAAAAGGAACCCACAGTGTCCCTCTGGGGGCTGCAGATCATGTGACCAGGTTGACAGTTGTGGACAAAGTTAGCCAAGACAAAACTCGTCAGAAATGTCGTTTGAGTCCTGGGAGTTTGTACGCACTCACAACTCAGAACTTGGCGCCATTTGTGTATCTTCTTATCTCAATAAACTCTGAAAGGTTGTGGCTTATTTTGTTTCACTTTCTTTGGCTTTGTGCAATTTTCTTGTAATTTTACTCGTACCTATACTTTCTGTTTACAAGTTCTTTTTAAGGGGAAGGGTAGGATTCTAAGATCTCATTTATTGTAGATAAATTTTTTTTTCGTGTTGTAAAAAAGCATGAGTTATGCGTTTGAGTGAAAAAGGCACTGTATTATTTACCAAAGGGGTATTGTTTTTGCATTTGTTTATAAATGCATTATTTTGGTACTGTAAATTTGAACATCACTTCTGAGTTTATTACTACTGGCATTTTCTCTGTCTTCCTCCCCCTACCCTGTAAGTGTGTGATGAGACACACAGGTCCCGACCTCATAAGACCACCAGCATGCTCTCGTCAGACCTCGGGAAGGACGGGCCCGGCTCTGCACACCTCTGTTCCTCTAGTGTTGGTTTGTTTTTATTTCAGCATCCAGCTTTGTTTTACTTTCCAGGCAAGATCTATTGAGTTTCCTGATTGCATTTCAACAGGCTCCCCTTATTCACCTCTCTGCGTATGTATTTTGTGTATTAGATTGTGCAGGAGGTATTCTAGAAGGCATTAATGGTTTGCATTCAAAATGATGTGGTTTGTCCAAATTATTTTCTGCCTTTATTACTGAGATGAATTAATCTCTTTATTTTTTTTCTTGATGATTTGAGATTGTAAAAGTTGTCCAGCTATTGCTTAATAAAATTTTGCATATCAAAAAATTATTACTTGTGTGCAGAGTTCAGATATGGGTCTTGAGTCCTTGGAGAAGATTTCACCTCACTCCACCGTCATGACATGGCCACCCTTCAGTTGCTTCAAAGGTCCCCAGGAAACTCCCACCTGTGACTTGAGACCCTGTCATTGCGTTGCCCACTTTGCAAGGTCGAGACTTGTTCGTGTTCTTGATGAATTGGTTTGAGTTTAGTTTTGGTTTTGCTTGTTTTTTAAATAGGACCTATTAAAAATGCATCTGCTGTATAGCCCCTAAAATATCTGAGGTGCTAAATATATTGACACCTTTTTGTTACAGTGTAGGAAACTTAATAAAACCTGGTTTTAAGCAATTTAGCTATACAGTGTTAACATAACTTAATCGTTATTACTAATGAGTACTTGAGAGCCTGCTTTCTCTCCCCTCAAGTTTCCTGTGACCACATAAGCAGGAAGCTGGGACATAGGAGCTATCTCTGCAAAGACTTTTACGTGCAACAGAAATGCGGTCACTTGGGTCTTTGGAGACAGAAGAACCCAAACCACTGTTGACCCTAGTAAATTCTGATTATGAGTTGTTTTGAAATAATTGTATTATAAGTCTGTGCTTTAAATAATAGTAGTTATAAATGCTAACCTCCTTGAATTTTGTAGAAGAATGAAAATATATTTTATTTCATTATGAAAGTTGGTAAGCTTTGAGTATATTCTTTACATCTTTATCACTTTTACCAGGTAGCAAGAAAAACTGGCCGGAAACAGGCTCCAACCTCGTACCAAAGACAGTGGGGTAAGGGAGACCCAAACACCAAAATCCTAATGTCCAGCTTGTGCCTGGGCCATCATAAGGGCTGTGTCCAGGACTGCCAGCTCCACCATGCCCATTGTTGACTTTGGGACCATTCGCTGTGAGACAGTGTTTCCAGGAGTGGTTTATTTTTAATGCCTTAGAGAATTTGGCAAATCCCTTTCCTTCTACAAACTTAAGTTTATTTTGGAAAGAATGCATTCTATTTTTATTCCAGTTTTTTAGGATTCTTTTTCTGATAGCATTAAGAGAACAGGAAATCGCCTTAACTCTCCCAAAAACCCAATATAAAAGAGAAGTGACTGCCTCCTGGAGACAATATTGCAGCTTTCCAAGGAACCAGACCTCCTGACTCCTTTATGAAGTGGCTGCCTTTGCCTCCCTTTCGTTCAGGAGAAGATTGGAGCACTGAGAGGTTTAAATTATTTCTGGATTTCATAGACAAAACCAATCCTGAATTAGAACCTAAGATTAATGAACAGACCTAGAGTTCCCAGCTTCTCACTCTGGTGTTTGGGAAAGATTTGCTGGTAATGAGCTGTGAGCTGCTGACACTTAGCTTCCATGAAAAGAGGAAGTTAGGTGGATGCTCTTTCCCCTCCTCAGGCAACCTCATCTGCTCCAGAAAGCCAGAGTCCAGCACTCACTCAGCACTCTCAAAGGACTACATGCTTGGCAAAGGGGTGTGTGGCCCGCCCAGCACAACAGACGTGCTCTGTGAGTAGCTTAGCAACGCTGCTATGCATACCAAAGGACTAGAAACCACCCCGGGCCCAGGAGGCTAGTTTCTGGGACCTACTTAAACTTCCTGTTAGATTATGGTTTCCAGTGCTCGAGGACAAGCAGAGCCCAGCAGAACCATGAGGTGTGGAGGATGGTTCTGCCTGACCCTTTCCCGCTGTCCCAAGTCACATCTGTCTACAGGAGAGTGTTCCTTGTTCTGTGGAAGACTGTCCATGTCCGCCCACCCCCTCCCTCTCTTTTGTTTGTTTCTTTGTCCAGGGATTGAACTCAGGGGGTATTTTGCTAGTGAGCCACATTCCCAACCCTTTTTCTTTTTAATTTTTTATTTTGAGATAGGGTTTCTCTAAGTCGCTTAGTGTCTTGCTAAGTTTCTGAGACTGGCTTTGAACTTGGATCCTCCTGCCTCAGCCTCTTGAGCCACTGGGATTATCCATGCTTCCCTTGAGTTGGCATGGCAACCTTCAATGCAGTTCAAGATTTTTCTTTGAAACGTATGAGGCAAGGCGAAAGCGCTTTGGGAAATCATAGAACTATAACTGATAAATGACTGAGTTTGTCTCCAAGAGGCGTAAGTCTGAGGAACTGGACAGTGTCCACGCTTTGCAGCGCATTCTTCTCTTTGCCACGTGGATGTACATGCCCTCTTGCAGGCTGCTGTTGGCAGGGTCCGGGCATCTCATTTGCTGCGTAGCTTGTGACCCATTCCAGGCTCTTCAGAAGCCCGGTGACTTTGCAGCATCTTCTTTGCACACACGGTGCTGCCTCCCTCTCACCCCAGAAACGGTGGGGTGAGCTTGGGCTTGAGACTGGCTGTGGAGCAGTCCCTCAACCTGCTGAGCAGGTCACCTTCCAGTCAGGTGCTCAGGTGTGGCGAGGGCTTGGTGCTTCCTCTGTCTGTTCTTCTCCAGGGGCAGAGCAGACACCGCTGTCCAGTCTGTTCAGGGAACCCAGGGTCTCCACCAGTTCCTTTTGGTAAGTTCTCGGACTCATTCAAGTGGTCCGATTTCTCTCCTTTCACAAAAAGCAGTGAGCTGCCCCCTGCTTCCACTGCTGTTCACTTCTCTGAACCTCCTGCCAGAACCTTGTGCTCCAGCACAGTGGTGGTGCAGCTTCGGTACACTTCTGCCATCCCGAAACCTGGGCTTTCCCAGCATCACGTATTCTTCCCCTTCCCAGTAGGAAGGCAGGCAGCCCAGAGTAATGCCGTGCAAACGTGGCTCCCGCTGCAGAAGGGTCGTCCCCAAGTAATTGACTTCTTCCTGGGCTCGAGCCCCTGGGTCCTCTTGCTCGCTCGCTCCCACCTTCAGTACTTGATCCTGCCTGCAGGTGACTCCTAAATCCTAAGATTAGGGTTTCTGCCCAGGACCAGAAGTTTCCACTCTTGTTTTAAATTCTAAGAGAAAGCCTTCCTCAGATAGAGGCAGTCTCCATTCATCTGTTAAAGTCATCAGCCCCACCAGGGCCTCACTTCCATCAATGCCAGGAGAAAAGTTCCTCCAGGCCCAAATGGTTCCTTCCATGAACCCAGATCTAAGCGAGTAGTGAAGGGGAGTTTCTCTGAAAGCCTCAGGACATTCAATGTATTGAAGTCTCAGGGTCTCTGATTCATGTGGGGTCACCGGGAGCTGGCCTCAGCTTCCTCCCACCCATCAACTCCCATGGGCTGCACCCTGCTGGATCTCGCCCTTGCCCCCAGGGCTTTCCTCCCATAGGATTAGCTCTTTGGAAGCTGGCTGGAAATGGGTGTGCCAGTGTTGGGAGCCGGGGTAGTGAGCCATGTTTCTGCACAGACAGCTCCCAGAAGTAGCTGATGGTCAAACTAGACCAAGCCAGCCACTCGAGAGCAATTCTCATTGCACAGACCCACTCCTTCCTGTCCTCTCGCTCACTGCTCAGAGGCTGCCTGCCAGTTGCCCAGAAGCAGAAACAGTTCAGCTCCTCATGCTCCTAACCAGATTCCCGTGGCCTGTCTGCCACAGCTGACTGACATAGCACAAGTGTCCAGATGGGGCCCCAGCATCCTGGTGGCTGTGTCCCTGGCTGTGCTAAACCAGCTGATCTCATTTCTTAATGTATTTTTCATAATGTTGCAGGGAAATTTAAATTTCCCCTCTGAATGTTCAGTAATTGAGCTTGCCAAAGGAAACTAACAGCTGACAGAATAACAGGAGAACAGGCATACAGATGATTAACAGGCACGTGCGCAGGAGACACACACAATAGGAAAGTCAAAAGAGGTACCTGATGAACCAGACACTTGGCACATGTCTGTGGTTTTGGGAGTTCAAGACCAGCCTGGGCAACATAGCAAGACTCCCATGCTTCACAGGGGAAATGGGGAGTAAATGAGCTTTAGAGAAATAATGGGCCCAGAACAGATGGCGACTGGGGGTTTCTCAGCTGTATGTGAGATGTTTGATTTTTCACTCACTTCTCTAGTGGTCAGTTCTTCCTGTAGATAAGGGGACTGCAAGAAGACATCCCTGCGCTTGGGAGAAAGAGGATCAAGGATCAGAAGGGATGAGGGCAGGGGAAAGTCAGAGACTGGATTGAGACTGTACAGCTTGAGACTGTACAGCCACACTTAGGGGTGTCAATTTTGGAACCTTAACAATGTGGGTCTCATGATTATGCTTGGAAACAATGACTTAACTGTGAACAACAAAGGTCTGATAAACATGTATTCAAGCACAGAGAACATTTAAAAATCTACCAGGCCAGACACTGGCACATGCCTGTGATGCCAGCTACTTGGGAGGTTAATGAGGCAAGAGGATCACAATTCAAGGCCAGCCTGGGCAACTTGGCAAGACCTCAAGGCAAAAAAACAGGTCGGGATGTTGCTCAGTGGTAGAGCATTCGCCTAGCATTTGCAAGGCCCTGGGTTCAATCCCCAGTACAGCAAAAAGAGGGGCAAGGAGTGCACCTGTACCACGGGACTCCTGTAGGGAGCTGGTGCTTTTCTAAGTTCTCAGCACATTGTAAAGTCAGATCAAAATATAATCAGCTAAGGTTTTCTGCATTTAAATGCTGGAACACAAGAGTACATGCTTCTGTGTATACTGTCCAGAAATAAAGCAAAGGTGACAGTGACATCAGTGACCCAACTCCATGATAACAGCGGGTTGGGCAAACCAGGAAAGGTGTGCTCTTGTGAGGACAGAAAACCCTCTCAGATACCCCCCCTTGGGGAAGGCAGTGTGGCTCAGACCAGCACCTTGACACTTCGAACACCAGATGCAGGAAGGCCACGTTGCCTTCTTCTCACCCTTTTGCCATGAAACCTAGCTGACCGTCCCCTGAAGCAGGTTACAGTCTCCATGACCTTGGACTGGCAGGGGATCAGGGAGCTCCTGGGTCTGCGGACAAAACTGTATAACCTTGGTAGGCCACTCAGCTTCTCTGGGTTTCACTTTGTGCAACTAAAAAATGAGAAATTGAACTAAATCAGTGTTTCCCAAGGCATATCCCATACTTTCCCAGTACTTGTTCACACTGATTAAAACAAGTGTCTTTTGCTGTACTTCCTAGAAACTTCAGTGTCAAATATACCAACTTGGTAGATGACCAGAAGGAAGAAGCACAGGGCCATGTTACCCAGACTGTGACCTTGGAATCCTGTTACAGTGGAGCATCTTGTAGGATCACTCATCCAAGGAATGGACTTTGGAAAATTGAACTGGATGCTCTCCAGATTCCCAGCTGCAGAGTTCGGTGCTTCTGTGGATTTTATGGTAAACCTCAGGCAGGTTTCTTTGTTGCTTTTTTTTTTTTTTTTTTGGAATAAAAGATATACTTTGTTTCTGCTCAAGTAGAAGAGTTCCTTGCTCAAGTCTAACCCAGGTTTGCCAAGTTGGAAAGGGATGGTTTTTTGTTCCTGTATGCTTTCTCACTAAGCCCAAGCTGAGAAACAAAAACAAGCTCTGGCCCTTTATAACCAACCAAGATGCGGATATTCAGCTTACTCAGTAAGTAGTTATAACCCACGCAAACAGTTTTCCTGAAACAAGTGGTGAGATTGAGGATGTGAGACTCATTCAACCTAGCTCATCTTCTGTTCCTAATTAATACTTTGAGATTTCTGCCTCCTGAAATTGGAGACCCTAGACCTCTCTCATTCAATTTAGGGAAGAGAGCTGCTAGGGTCAGCCAAGTATTCATCTGGATCGAAGCCAATGAATTATAGGGGGTAGCATGCTAAGGTCTCTGCTCCCTGGGGTTTGGGAGTTCATACCCAGAAATGAAGTCATACAGAACTCCAGATGGCTGGGTAGGTAATCCCCAAAAGGAAATGTCCCTTCTGAACTCCTGTAAAACAACAACAAAACAAAACAAAACTTAGCATTTCAGTTGTTAGATAAAGAGCTAAGGGCTGAACATATTTGCTCAGTCTGAAAGCAAATAATGTCCTCAGGGACCTGCTCAGATGGAAGGAGAAACTGCTGGTGTCACCCAGGGACTGCCTGAATGGCAGGAGAGATGACCTGTCACTGTGCTTCCCCGGGAGGTTTTCCAGGACCCAGCTTAGGGCCTTCCTGGGAAAGCCATAGTGTCGGCGCCCCCAGAGAGTTGCTACATGAGTATACTTTGGTTTCAGCAGGATAATACCAGGCTTGGGTTGCCCAAGATGGTCCAGAGGATCTTAGTCTTTTTACTTTTGTGGAAATAAACAAAATCAATCAAGAACAAGCAAAAGCTATTGAGAATTTGTCATGTAGCAAGGAATTTGCCATGTAACAAGGCTATGCCATTTGTATTCCTGCAGTCTCCAAGAGGCAGAGGAAGGGCGGCACCAGCCATGCCCAGGTGGAAGACTGTGGGCACCAGAGAGCAGGAGGCAGCCAGCTGGAGGCAGGGCGTCCTGCGTGATGTGCGTTAGAGGAGCATAGTTGGCTTTCTCTGGTGGGTCCTAAGTTGGAAGTAACAAAAAATTAGGGAACTCAACAAAGATTAGGGAAACTGTCAGTGTTTGATCAAGTCCTGGGGCCAGTTTTTACAGGGTTCCTCGTCTGACTTCCCGGCTGCTGATAGGTTCAGCTCTCTGCCTTCCTTCCCACTCGTCTGGCTTACAGCGTGCTTGCTCCTGGACTGGCTGCGGCAGGGTGTGGCCAGAGTTTTTGTTTTATATGTGGTCTGGCCACTGTTCACCTGCATATTCAGTCTCTCTGTTTAAGCAAATTCCCAATTTTCTTGAATTTTATCACTAAAAGAAACTCCTCTGCCCCCTGTGAAGAATAATTAATTGACACTAAGAGGAATATTCCACAGGGCTGTGGCTCAGTGGTAGAGCGCTTGCCACGTGTGAGGCACTGGGTTTGATTCTCAGCACCACATACAAATGAAGTCTCACTAACAACCAAAAAATAATATTAAAAAATAGAATACCCTATAATTACATAGATTTCCTTTTTTTTTTTTTTTTTTCAGTACTGAGATTTGAACCCAGGGGCACTCATCCACTGAGCCACATCCCCAGCCCTTTCTCGGCCCTTTTTATAGCTTATTTAGACAGGTCTTGCTAAATTGCTTAGAGCCTCACTAAGCTGCTGAGGCTGACTTTGAACTCTAAATCCTGCCGCAGCCTCTCTAGCTGCTGGGATTATAGGCGTGCGCCACTGTGCCCAGCACACAATTCTACTTTTAAGGACACAAGAATTTAGAAAGGCTGTGCAGAGCCCAGTGCTCCTTTCCCTCTCTCCCTCTAGAAGTTGGCAATCCAACAGAGACATCTGTCAGCCAGGATTTTATCACTTATGTTTGTTTTGGGTTATTATTTTCTCTTTTGTGCTAGCTCTGAGAAGCCTGAGTAGAGCAGTACTGTAATTAAGACTTTACTGGATGACCTGTTTCACATACTTCAATAAATTTTTCTCGGTTGGGCATTTCTCACACTATTCTTAGTTTTAAGCAAAAGCAAGAAAAAAACTTAACAAGTTTTTGTAGAGATAGAAACAAGTCACCCATTTTGGTGGTCAGTTATCCTCTTCTTCAGTTCCAACTGGGGCTACTGGGCCTGGTGTCCCTGGGGAGAAGTGGCCCTGGCTCAACCCAAGTCAGACTCCCTTAATTGAGCCAAAAGGGCAGAGCTATGTTAAAAGCCCCCAAATCCAGAAGAGTTGTCAGCCATTAGAAAGTGCCAAACCCAAGTCTGAATAAATATTTGTTGCAATTCAGGGAGATTTCTTTCTTATTCTCTCCTCTGGGGGAAGTCAAGTCATAGGTAAAGTTTATATTTATGTAAAATAATTAGATAACCTTTCTAGGGAGGAAAAAGTACCTAACTACATCATATAAGAAAATACCTTGATCAATTCATAACAATAAAAACCAATAAAAGGAAGGAGTAGGGAAATGTAAAGCTCTTAAATGACAAAGCTTCTTATTGCTTTCTAGCAATAATCTGGAAATCCATTTTCTATTTCATTAGGGGAAAATGGCAATAAGCATCCATGCTTAGAATGCTCGTGTTCAATAATGCCAAATCAGACAGCTCTACAGAAACCAGTGTAAATTAGATAAAATGTCTGATTGCCAAGGTAGGACTTAATGGATGAGACAATAAAGCATCAAGGAGGCAAATAGAAATGTGGTATTTTATTGTTTTGCAGTGTTCACGGTGGAACCCAGGATGTTAGGCAAGTGCTCTGCCACTGAGCCACGTCCCAGCTCCATGCACCACCACCTCTAGTGATGGAGTGACTCTCCATATGTAATATTGACACAGTGGTGTAGCTAAAATATATTGGTATATCTGGAATTAGTTTTAGATGTGTTGGTGCCAACAGAAATGCAATGCAAATGGACCTGAGAGCTAGAATGTTATGACCAGGAGAAAGGACAAGAGTGTTAGCCCTGAGCCTTGTTTGCTGAGATGAAGTCGTTGGCCCCTGGTGGAGCAGTGTGTGGTACGGGTCAGGCATAGTTACTCATCAGAAAGGAACCAGCTCTCTGAGCTTGACCCACATAAAGCATCTCCTTGGAGAGTGTAAGTGATGAATTCCTGGCAGTTCCGTGTGCTTCAACAGAATTCTCCCGTGAGATACTGATCTGAGCATGATCTTAACCACCGTGCGGCTCACCATAAGAGGCACTCAGCGGTCTCACATACCAAGGAGCATAGAGCCCCCAATGGGGAGGCACAAACAAGAATGCAGTTGAAGAGTCAGGACCACAGCACAGTATGAGTTGATGACACAGAGACCTAGGTGACAGCAACAGAAGGCAAGCCATTCCCATTCAAAGGCCAGGATGCCCAAGGCAGTTGGAGGGAAAGAGGCAAAAAGAGAGAAGGGAAAGGTGGGCTGTTTTGTTTCATTTTCAGAAAAGGCAGTGGAAGGCGGGGTAGACCCAGACAAGACCAGGGTGCAAGGCCTCAGGCCTGGCAGTAAAGTAGCTGAGGCAGAAGCCAGGGACCAGCAGCCCAGAGCTGGGCAAGTGCCAACCAATGCGTGCCAGCAGAGCCTGGGGCCACACTGGCTGGCTGACTGCGAGGTCTGTGGGGGCATCTGGTGAGTGGACAAGCTAAGCCTTCCACTTCTGCAGCCTCTGGGGGTGGGTCGTTTCTAATGCCCCAGGGGACAGGGCAGCCAAAGTGGTAACCCTGGCCGGGAAGAGGACAGCTCAGGCAGATGCAGAGAAGGCTGCCAACCCTCAGAGGGACAGGGACAGCCTACCACACCAAAAACCAGGAGGAGCCCAAGTCTTCGTGTGTCGACCGCTGGTGTCTAAGGTACTTCAGAGCCGAGGCGTGTTTCCTGAGAGGATCTTGCTGGAGGGCTGGACACTGGCTGCTCCGTCTCTGTGGTGCCACCCCTGGGGGTGTCCAAAGCCAAAACCAGCACTGTTCTCAACGGGCACTGTGGCATCTGCCACCCAAGCCAGATGAGGGAATCGCCCTTCCTTCCCACTGCCACATGGGTTCTTGTAAACACCACCTTCTAAACACCGTCCGCGTCCACTCCACGCTGCTGCCCCTGTGTCCTGGACAACGACAGCAGCCTCCTAGCTCTCCTCCTCACCTCTGTCCTGCCCTGCTGCTCCTCAGGAACCTCCTTTCCAGAGCTCATTATTCTAGACACCCCCTGCCCAGAGTCCTCGCCAGGCCCTGGGCCCCTGGGTTCGGGCCCCAGCCAAACCCACAGCCTCTTCTCTGGCCACTCAGAAGCACTCGCTCCACCGGAAGGAAGCAGCACTGGTTGCTGAACCTTGCTTTCCCCGGAGCTGTTGATGCGCAGGGCTTCCCCAGCCCGTAGCCTCCCTGGTCCTCGGAGGCTCAGGACACACTTGGTTCCTTGTGTCTCAGCACAGGCATGACCTGGTCTGTGAAGTCCTCCCGGCTGGGGACCTGGGCCTCGCCTCCGCTGCAGCCCTCATCCCGGGCTCCGACCCGTGCTCGAGTCTGAATTGCTAGTGGGCAGGACCCGATTCTTACTTGACTTTGAATCTGCAGTGCCTAGTATTGTCTGTAAAGAATACATATTTGACCTTAAAAGTGAAATTGAAGTGCCAGTTCTGCCTCAACGGTCAATTGGAAAATCAAGATCTGTCTGTTGTCCAGTGTTGGGCACAGCTGTCCGTGGGTTCTGATGGCGTTTCAGTGTGAGAGATGGTGTTAGAGGGCTCTTGATGGTCAATCGGAAATGATCAACAAACCCTGAAGCCAAGGAGCAGCTGTGTTTTACAGACTCAGCTACGAGCCCAGAGCGCCGCCCAAACTGGGGGAATCAGAGCCTCTGGTCCCATAAGCTGAATCTCCATTGACCGTGCCCCTGAACCCACCCCGAGCCTCAGCAGGGTGGGGGCAGCTTGGCTAGATGGCGCTTCACCTTCAGTGTGTGAGGAACGTTGCCATTGCTCTTTCAAAATCGTTACTTCCAAATGAGCAAAGGGTAGCCAGACGTGGACGCTGTCTGTCATCTTTGCATGCTTTCACTGAAGGACCACCACGTGCACGTCAGGAGGTGCCCCGGCTGCTCCCTGAGACCTGAGCAGCTGATGGTGACGCCCGCCTCTCCTCGCCACCAGCCTCTCCCAGTGTGTGCGTCTAGGAGCCACAGAGCCATGCTCTGTCAGAGGTAACATCCCTCCCAAAGTGCCACTGCTAATTTCACTGTGAGACATGTGGTCCATTTTTATGTTGCTTGTGCCTAAAATCATATTAAAAATAAACGTAAAGGAAATCTTAGTGGAAGCTGCCATTCGGGTATTTGCCGAAGCCCCCTGCAGAGGTGTGGAGGGCAAAGGCCGGGCCGCTGCAGCCTCCACGTCGGGAACCCATAGCTGGGCTGGCTTGGGGGTCGGTCTGTGGTGGAGCGCTCGCCGGCACGTGTGAGGCACTGGGTTCCATCCTCAGCACTGCATAAAAGTGAGTAACTCAAGTAGAGGTACTGTGGCCACCTACCCCTAAAGAACTAAATTAAAAAGGGATTCACGGCTGGCCCTGCGTGGTCCCAGGGTGCTGCCGACTGTGCGGTCCTGCAGCAGCCTCTGGCCTCCAGGGCCTCAGTGTCTCATCCTTCACAGCCTCCACCTTCTCATGTCCTCCCCTGTGCTCTGCTCGAGTGCAGATCCGAGGACGCAAGGAGCTCTCCCCGTGGCCAGGGCTTCTCTGGCTTGTGCCCTCCCGTTGCTGACACTGAGTTTGCCTGTCCTGTGCTCTACTCTCTCTTTCTTCTTAACACGACCTGAGTCCTGTGAGAGGGGACAGGATTTGCTTCTCTAAGTCACACTCACTACCAGCCATCAAGCAGTAAAGCTCATGGGCTCACTGACACCAAGGGCAAAGGCTGTGAGCAGGGTTGCAGGGCACGCACCTTGTCCTTCTCTGGGTCCTGAGAGCTGGACTCTGGGTCATCACCAGGGTTCCTCCATCCCTGGCCTCCACCAGGTTGACGAGAAGCACTGGCATGAGACCAGCAGGCTGGAGGACAATGAGTGTTCCTTCTCACAAGTATGAGTACATGTGCCTGAACATTACCAGCTGTGCCAACTGTCACAGACTCTGGAATTTAGCCCCATGTGTCCTTAAGTACAGGGTGTATTCAGTGGGTGGTGTGAAGCCATGTGAAATCAGAAATGAAGCTTCTGGGGCTTGCTTTGTTTGTTGCCGTAGTAGCTACTGAACCTAGGGGCACTTTTGCCTGAGAGCTACATCCGAGCCCATTAAAATTTTTAAGAATATTTTGTCCTGAGGCAAGTCTCGCTCAGTTGCTGGGACTGGCCTCAACTTGCAGTCCTCCTGCCTCAGCCTCCCAAGTGACTGGGATAACAGGCAGACACCACCCACCTCGCTATGGAGCTGTTTCTTTCTTCCTTTTTTTTTTTTTTTTTTTGTTGTTGTTGTTGTTGTGGATGGACATGATGACTTTATTTTGCTTTTTTATTCATTTATTGGAGGTGCTGGGCATTGAACCCAGGGCCTTGTGCTTGACCGGCAAGCACTCTACCACCTGAGCTATCCCCCCAGCCTGTTTATTTTTACGTGGTGCTGAGAATCGAACCCAGTGCCTCCCATGCTGGAAGCAGGCTACCACTGAGCTACAACCCAGGCCCTGGAGCTGTTTCTTAATGGAACTACGATGCTTCAACCTCCAAACACAGCTGGCCCTCCTCAGAGAGACGCACTGTGCCTGGGTAAAAGTCAGTCTTTTACCCAGTAAAAGTCCTCTGAAGCCACGCGCTCCTGACTTGCTGTGGGATAGTAAGCAGATATTCATGGAATGGACCACATGTCCTGTAGTGAGAGTGACCGTGGTGCTCGGGATGAATGGGCGGCGTCAGGGAAGCGTTACCTAGGCACGCTTCACAGAGGAAGTGACTAGCAGAGGAAGTCTGGAGAGGTGCCAGTGGGCAAGACGCCGTATGGGAACAGCGCTCATAGTGGTAAGCACGCCTCGGAAAATAGCTGCCGGGCCTGAGTAAGAAATGCCAGCAACTGATGGCGCAGGGGTGCGTGCCCCTCGTCCCAGCCACTCGGGAGACTGAGGCAGGGGGCGGCGAGTTCCAGGCCCGCCTCCACAACTTAGTTACACCGTCTCAAAATGAAAGATAAAAAGGGCAGTGGATGCAGCTCTGCAGTAGAATGCCCCTGGGCTCTATCCCCAGTATGGGAAAGAAGAAATAAAGGAAAAGAAAAACAAATGCTGGCATGTACTTACTTAACACAGTATGTGCTCAGTAAAGTGGCTTACTATTATGGTTGTTGGTAATAAATAAAGCCAAGAAGTATCTCAGTTAAGAGCAAAAGTTTAAAAAAAAAAATAAAAACTTACAGTGTGGTTTCTGAGGAAGAGCAGAACTGCCTGTCTGACTGGGTTAGCCATAATAAGTCAGACCAGCCGTATCTGTCCATTGCCCTTCCCATCTCTTTTTTTTAGGTAGACTTTCTTATGACCTCCCTTTATTTGATTCCTCTCAGAGGATGAAAATGATCTGAAGACTTTGTTTGTTTGTTTACCAGGGATGGAACCCAGGGGTACTTAACCACTGAGCCACAAACCCATCCCATCTTTTATTTTGAAGCAGTGTCTTGCTAAGTTACTGAAGCTGGCCTGGAACTTGTGACCCTCTTGGCTCAGCCTCCTGAACTGCTGGGATCACAGGCGTGGGCCACAGTGCCCAGCTGAAGAAGATTTTTTTTAAATTATTTTTTTAGTTGTAGATGGGAACAATACCTTTATTTTTTTATGTTTATGTGATGCTGAGGATTGAACCTAGTGCCTCACGTGCTAAGCAAGCACTCTACCACTGAGCCACAACCCCAGCCCCCGAAGAATATTTTTGATTTGAGGATTCTCTGCAAAGTTCTTCATGTGCTCAGGAGGAACAATGCCCTTTAAAATCTAATCAACGAATAAACAAACCAATAAACACAGGGGAGTCTGTACTGAGGGTAAAAGTGCATCTCTCTAAGAGCTCTCATGACTTCATATTTCAAAAAGACAGAGATGCGAAGAATTAATTATAAGTGATAGTTTTTCTTTTGTCTTTCCAATGCTTTTTAAAGACATATCAAAAATATATTTGGGCTGGGGTTTGGCTCAGTAGTAGAGCACTTCCCTAGCACCTGTGAGGCACTGGGTTCAATTCTCAGCATCACACAAAAAATAAAGATATGGTTGTTCACCTATAACTAAAAATATTCATTCATTCACATATATATATATATATATATATATATATATATATATATATATATATATATATATTTGTCACTTTGTCTTTGCGGTTCCAAAATCCGTGGATATTTGTCAACACCTGCAGCAACAACTTGCACGGGTCTTATGGGTGGTGGAGTGGAAACTGAGGCACTTCTATCTTTCTCTTTAGTGCACTGCTTTCTTGCTTGTTTGTTTATAGAGAAATGAGGTTTACTTGCTTTGAGAGGAGAGAGAGAGAGCCCGCTTATCAGAGAGAAAGAGACTTTGCTTAAGAGAGAAACTTTGAGAGAAGGACAGGCTTTGCTTAGAGCTTAGAGGAAGAGACTTGCTACACCTTAAAGTCCTGCATCCTGTGAACTAAGGGTACATCCACCCTGTGCCCTAGTGATGCGTCTCAGTTCTCCATTCTGCGATCTGCCTTCCGCCGCTGCCCCTACTCGCTGCTGTGCCGCTTTTCCCTACTAGCTGCCGACGCGCATTTCCTAGCTGCTTTTCCCTGCGTGTGTCTTCTTCTACTGCTTTCCTGCTAATGGCTGCTGTCCGTCCCTACTAGCTGCTGTGTTCTTTCTTCTGGCTGCTGCCGCCGCTTTTCCCTACTAGCTGCTGCTGCATGTTTTTCCCTCTGGCTGCTGCCGCGCGCATGTCTTTCTTCTCCTGCTTTTCTGCTAATGGCTGCTATGTCTCTGTCTCGCTCCACCTACGCTTATATCACGCCTCTTACGCAAAGATTAGGCGAGACGCTCCGAGCAGGCAATTAGTGCTTGAGAACACATGTGCATACATTGTGTGCGTGGACGATAAAATCACCTGAGTGTGCTTATCAATTAACCTCCTCGCTGCCAATGTGATCAGGTGCCATCCCAGTGCCGCCAACATGGCACAGCCCCCAACATATATTTGCATGCTGTGCATTCAGTTAATTTTCATTTAGGTGAACTCTGTATTTCACTTAGAAAATGTATAAAGAGTTGCTGAAAATTTTTCAAAGTCTCACCAATATGATCTTGATTTTTTTTTTTTTTTTTTTTCAAAAGAGTGACCCTGCTCTGTCTCTCAAGCTGGTCTCTGACTGAGGTTCCAGCCTCAGCCTCCTGAGTAGTGGGATGACAGGCATGCACTGGGCGCACCACCACACCTGGCTCCTGGATTTTTCAGTTGAACATTGAGGCAGAAGTGAAGCACTTTAATTATATTTTAATCTTGGTAAACATCGAACTAAACACCCATCATGCCCCAGACAATCTCAGGTGCTGAAAATCCAACACTGAAACAAGAATCAGTTCCCACCTTCTGGGTGTCGTCTGGTGGAAGGTGTGAACCTTCAGATGAGGTGCTTATGTCTGCAGGGAGTCAGCTCTGTCATTAGGACAGGATTTTTTTTTTTTTTTTTTTGGTATGGTACTAGGGATTGAACCCAGGGGTGCTTAACCACTGAGCCACATCCCCAGTCCTTTTTTAAATTTTGAAACAGGATCTCGTTAAGTTGCTTAGGACCTAAGCAGCTGAGTCTAGCCTCAACCTTGTGATTCTCCTGCCTCAGCCTCCCAAGTCCCTGGAATTGCAGGCTTGTGCCACTTCTGGCAGGACAGGATATTTTCACTAGGTTTGACCAAAATAAAATAGGAGCCACTAACTTCTTCAGGGTCTTCACAGCCACATTCGTGATTGAGGGTATCAATGAAAATGTCCTCATCTCTGTCAGGGAATGAGGCCCACTTTCTATTTCCTGAACACAAGCACAGGGCTTGAGTGTCATTTAGTGAGAAAGAAAGCCGTGGATCTGAACATGTCCTTATATACTTGCACGTTCATGTGAATTCCTGCAGTGGATTTGAATTCACTAAAAATTCCCCATTGTATTAAAAGTTGGATATTTGTGAAGCACTTGACCATCTGATGTTCTTAGGTCTATGGACTCATTTTCATTGGTGTTCACATCATTCTTCATTCCTCTTATTCCTGGCCGACTGGCTGTTTCCAGGTAAATTTCTTGGAGTGTTGTTATTCAGTCTGTCAACAGTATCTAGTGAACACCTGCACGGTGGCCAACACAGTCATCAAGGATGAAGGGCCATCCTGCTGGCTGAGCAAGTCATTACCTGCTTTGTACAGAGTCTCTTTGTGAACACAGTAGAAGCCAGTAGATATTGCCTTAAATTCTACCATTAGAGATTCACTATTTTGACTTAACAAGTACTCTTATTTAAATATGGATTCCATCTTAAAGCTGGTTGATAAAGGTTTATAAAACTCATATAACATAGGGGTTCATATAAAATAGTGGCTCATTAATCTCCTCTCTATATATTTGAAAATTTCCATGAAGAATACAGTTTCTAATGCATATACTCTTTTGACCCAGTAATTTCATTTCTGATCCTAAGGATATAATCTGAAATTCAGATTTGTATATGAAATTTTTTCACTATAGCATTATATACAACTGCAAAAACCTCAAAACAACTAGAGAGAAAAACTGGGGACTGGTTCAATCCATTATAGCCCATCTCTGAGCTGGATCACTGGGCAGCATTAAAGATGATTTCCAAAGCAAGTGTTTGGGATGTTGTGTCCCTCATAAGAGAAAAAGCAGGATTCCAGAAAGTTTCCGTGACAGTTCCAACTGTGTAAATGTTAAGGATCCAGGGAAGTGGGGTTAGGGACAACAGAAAACCCTGGGCGTGGCACTGGGAAGGAGACCTGCGTGCTTCGTGTGCTGGCCTGTGAGGAGAGAGGCGAGGGCTGGGAGCACAGTCATGGGCCGTCGAGTCCGCACTGACCAGCACTCAAGCTGGAAGTTGAGGCGAGAGACGGTGGGCTGACCAGGTGACGCTGCGGGATTCACGGAGACCGGGCAGGCGGGCCCGAGGGACCATGTGAGTGCCACTTGCCAAGGTCGAGCCACGACCGTGCGTGCGTTAGGGTTCTGCCCAGTGGGGCACGCCGGCGTGGGGCCATGCTTCGCCCGGCTGTCCCGGGCGTCCCTTCCCCCTCCCGCCCTCGCCCCTCCCTCTACGGAAAGGTGGAGCTCACCGCGCTGTAGTCCTGTGTGTACACTGAAGGCTGCAGTCCAGTTTTTTAAAACGGCATGGAATTCAGTGGACAAGGCCGAACGTGGCAGAATGCGTGCTCTATGGTCCATCTGTGTCACGATCAAAGATGGCACAACAGACTGGTAGCGACGGAAAGGAGAGTCCCGGGGAAGGATGGCGCACCGCCTGCTGGGCTGTCCGGTCCTCCCGCGGTGACAGGCGCGGGTGTGGCGCACGTGTCCACCTGAGCCACCCAGCCACCCTTCCTCGTGTTGGTGCGCTCCACCTCCGCACAGCTGCCGCCGCAAGGTCGGCAGATGAATCTCCAGCCTCCAGGAAGAAATGAGAGGCCCCTTCTCGCGGAGTTGACTCCCTGGTCAGTTTTCCCTCAGCAAAACATACAACCCGAAAACGTGCAGCCCAAGACACCAGCGCTGCCACCGTTCTGTGGGTGGCTCCCCGTGCTGCAGGTGCTGGTGGCTGGTGTTGCCCTGGCCGCCTTCGCTGCAGGTAGGGGTCAGGCTGGAACCCTCAAGAAGGCCTGTAGGCTGGCAGTGGGTGTGGGCTGTGACAGGAGCACCTTGGGTTTCCTTCACAAAGCCTCTCATCCTCTAGTTCTCTCTCTGTCCTCTGCAATAGAAAATCCAGACTCCCGGACCCCGAAGCAGGTCTTCAGGAAGCTGGAAACGAGGGTGCAATCCCTGCAAATTTCGGCAGGGAACCCGATGCATTCTACTTGTCCATGCTAGTTGCAGACCCAGCCCAGATTCAAGATTCTGCCCCTTGATGGAAGGAGTAGCACAGCCACATTGGAAGAGGATGCCCTTTGGACACCAGTTCAAGAGGGAAGACCTAAGGAGATGGATGTCGGGGTTCCCCAAGGAAACAACCCAAAGTATTCTAATGTTAGGTACAACAAAGCAGGTGGTTCCACCGCCCACCTGCCCACACGTAAGACATATCCAGGCATTTTAGTCTTAAAGAGAACATCAGCCAAACCCCTGAACATCTGAAGAAAATTTCTAACATGGAGATATTGACACAAACAAGCAGTAAAGTGTAACTTGGAGGAAATAAATTGTAAAAGGAGAATGATGCATTCTAAACTGTCATTAGTGTCTTCATGGAGAGGAGAGGAGAGGAGAGAGGACATTGCATCAATGGAACAAGAACAGGATGTTCTATAAGAAGGAACATTCAGTGAACTAATCAACGCTCCTGGAAACTAAAAGCATCATAGTAGAAATAAAATCTTAATAGGAGGCTTGGGAAATAATGTTTGAAGAAAAGTAGAGCAAATAGATAAATCAAAACTAGTAGAGGGGCTAGGGAGATAGCTCAGTTGGTAGAGTGCCTGTCTCACATGCACAAGGCCCTGGGTTCAATCCCCAGCACCACAAAAAAAAAAAAAAAAAAAAAAACCCAGACAAACAAAACTAGTAGAGAAATTAGAGGACTGATTCTGGATGACCAAATTCCAATCATAAAAGTAATAACAGAAAGATGAGGAAAAGACATCAAGGGAACAACCCCAAAAATTTCCCCAGGATTTCCAGGAGTAAAGTGCTCCCCAAATACAACTCAATGGATAAGAGCAGACTCACAATCTTGAAATGCCATCACCCTGGCCAAAAAAGCCCCTGTACTCTTCCAGGAGGAAAAAAAAAATGGTCTATACAAAGTGAATCAGGATTTATAATGACTTTGGGCTTCTTAATAACAATGCTGGAATCTAAGAGACAATGAAAAGATGACCTCAAATTTTAGAGGAAAGTTATTTTCAGCTGAGGCTTTTAGCCAAATTACTAAGAAAGGATAAGGATAAAAGAACGACATTTTCCTACATTCATGACCTCAAAACATTTGCATTCTCTTGCCCGCTTCCTCAGAAGGCTCCTAGAAGGTTGTTCAACCAATAAAGAAAGAGAAGTGGGACTGAAACAGGACCAAAGGAGAGAATCCCCAGGATGGTGGTGGGAAGATCTTTCAGATGGCATCATGCACCAGGCAGGAGGACAGCTGGTCCACAGCTGGCAGAGGGCCAGAGAGAGCTATTTCACCAGCATGAAACTGATGGAAGTCCCATAGACTCAAACACCTTAGTAGGGGAATTAGAAAATTGGCAGGGGACCTGAGATTGAATTAAGTACATAGAAAGCCAAGCAATAAAAAGACAATTATTAACTCTGTGGGAAATAAAATGTACAAAGAAAAGTAATTATAGTATACCCTGTGGCTCAACTTGTAAAATATTTATACAGTCATTATATGTATGTGTGCATGTGATATTTTATCTTACATTTCTAGTTGTTTGTAATCAAAGAGGTAAAAAAAAAAAAAAAAGAATTAGTATCCCCATAATGCTGGAGCCAGTTCTGTATTGTCCCCTGGGGCTGGGGGAGTCCACCCAGAGGAGAGAAGAAAGGCCTGCTGGAGGGTTGAGTGTTCTGGTGCATCTCAGAGTTGGTTAATATTCCTCCTAATGATAAGCTCTCTGTAGCTAACCATAAGATATTTGAAATATGGTACGCGCTACAGAAGACAAATTCACCTGCGTGTTTCCTGAGGGGTTCTTTTTCGTGCGCCTCTTTCTGCACTGTTTCTGGGCATTACAAATTCTGGGCTTCGCTTCTCTTCATCCTGGCATGATTTTTTTTTTTTTTTTTCCCGGTGCTGGGGATCGAACCCAAGGCCTTGTGCTTGCAAGGCGAGCACTCTACCGACTGAGCTATCTCCCCAGCCCCTGGCATGATTGAATATAAACGCACACGTTGATGAATTAAGGGTAGAGCCTAGTGGTGCAGTGTATGGGGAAGAATGAGCACCAGCTACAGAAAGATTTTCAAGGTCTGACAGGAAAGCTTGGATAGCCGATAAAAAGTCAGTCCAAAATGTGAGGAGAGGGAGGAAATAGAAGGCAAAGATAAAAATAGAAAGCAGAGTGAGTGCTGTCAGAGCACAGGTACTGGAACAGGAAACATGGAAATTGAGAAAACTGAGTTGAGTTCCATTATTAGACTCACCTTTGAAAACTAGATTCCCGGAACCCATAGTCTAAAAGTTAGATACAGTCATGTAGGTTGTCCCGACCCCACAACTGTGTACTTGTGAGATGTTCCCCCAATGCATGCAAGGCCAGTCTTGCATGGAAACCTGTCCTGGATTTCGGTGGAAACACAATACTATCTGGAACAACTACTTCTCCACTTACTATTGGAAAAATCTGCAAGCGATCTCACCAGTCCCATGAGGATATGTCAATTCGGTTTTATTTTGAACATTAGTGTTGAGTCTGTAAAGAATGAGGCTCCTTTGTCCAGACATTTTTTGGTGGCTCTAGTACGTGTGGGAAAGGCATCTTCCAGGGACACACTCCACTATCGTTTTTTAAAAACGTGTCACGACCCAGCTGTAATGGACTGAGTTTAAAACGCTTTTATATCGGGCCAGGCGGAACCCCGAGGCCAGCGAGGCGTCTGCGGGAGCTGTCCGCGGTGCTGAGCGCGGCCGCCGGCCCCAGTGCGCCTCTCCGAGCAGGAACTGTCTCGGGCCGCCCGCGCCCGCGGCCCCTCGCTCGCCTCTTCCCCCTGGCAATACCCCCGGCGAGGGCGGCACGTCCCGCTAGCTCCCCGGCCGCCGGCGACCTTGTCTCGGACGCCCTGCTCCCGCCTCTCCCCGGGAGGCCGCACCCTCCGCGCCCGGCCCCCTGGCGGGCGGCGAGGCGGCGACCCCGGCCCCACCCTCGCGTGCTCGCGGCCGCGCCCTGCGCGCGCCCGGCCGCTGCTCCGCGCCCCCTCCCCACCGCCGCGCACCTGCTCCTCCGCGCCCGGGTCCCGCCCAGCGTGCAGGCAGCCCGCGTCCCCGGAGCCCGGAGCCGCGAGGGCCGAGGCAGGGGACGGTGGGCTCGGCGGCGCGGGCATGGACGCCGAGTACCCTGCCTTCGAGCCCCCGCTCTGCAGCGAGCTCAAGCACCTGTGCAGGCGGCTGCAGGAGGCGTACCGCGAGCTGAGGGAGGACCTCACGCCTTTCAAAGATGACCGCTACTACCGGTAGGCGCCCCGCTCCGCCGCCCGGGCCGGCGCCGCGCCTGCCGCGGCCGAGGGCAGACCCGGGCGGGGGCCGAGGGCGTTCCCATCCCCAGGGCCCGGCCTACGCTCGCCTCGGAGAAGGGACCCGCGGCGGCGGGCCTGGCTCCTCCCTCTGCTCGCCGCTCTCCCTCCGCGCCCCGCGCCCGCCGCCCCGTGGTCGCCGCTCCGGCCTGGCGGAGTCCGGCTTTGGGGAGACGGTCGCCTCCCTCGAGCGCGGGGAGCGAGGGCGGGCGTGGCCTCTGCCCCGGGGCGCAGTCTCCGAGACTGGGGCGCTGCCGAGGGTTGGGGACAGTGTCACACGACCGAGTGGCACCGCCGTGAAGAGCCAGGGAGGCCTCGTATGGACGCCCCAAGGGGCGGCTGATTGGGGCTTGTTTGCGTTCATTCCTGTCTTCCTCTCCTGCCAAGGGGGCTGTGGGGCCTGCGGGTGATGCCCAGGGCACCCTCCCCTTCCTCTGTGTGCTGTGCCCTTGGTGGGGAAGTGTGTCCTTTGCCAATGACAGCTTTTACCTAAGGGATCCAGGTGTAAGGGAAGCACTCTCTCCGGAGTCGTGTGGCGTGCAACCTAGATTGATTCTGTTACTATCTAGCTCTGTGAGCTAAGAAAGTTACCTAATTCTACACCTCAAGAGGCCTCATCCTTAAATGGGAAGCATGAACCGGAAGGATTCTAGTAACAACTCACTCCATGTTCAAGAATGGCAATTGTGTTGCAAGCTATCTTTGAATTTATGGTCGTCAGTTTTGTTCTACATACCGTGTGCTAATAGTTATACCATTCTTACTCAGAATATGTATCATACTTAGTAAATGTTTTCAAAAGCCTACCAGCTTCCCAGGGGTTCATCAGCAATATATCATGGTCATGGTCATGATTACTGAGTGAAAATTTCCATTCTTTAAAAAATAAAGTGCCAAGATCAAATGCTACAGTTTGTGGATGAGTCAATCTCCTGCTAGACCTGGCAGGTAAAAGAGCCCACGGGTAGTTATTTATTTATTTAAAAAATTAGGTTGTAGATGGATATAATATCTTTATTTATTATTTATTTTTATGTAGTACTGAGGACCAAACCCAGTGCCTCACATGTGCCAGGTGAATGCTCTACCACTGAGCCGCAACCCAGCACCCCCCAGATAGTCTTTTTAAAATCTTTTTTCCAGTACTGGGGATTGAACCTGGTAGAGTTCCACCTTTGAGCTACATCCCCAGCCCTTTCTGAGACAGGATCTTGCTAAGTTGCCCAGGCTGACTTTGAACTTGCTATCCTACTGCCTCAGCCTCCCAAGTAGTCAAATTATGTTTCTGAAGTAAGATTATTTCCAGTCTCCTTTCCTACTTTTTGAGTCAACTTTGCATTGCTGCGACCAAAAAGACTTGACAAGAACAACTTAAAGGAGGAGAAGTTTCTTTTGGCTTATGGTTTAAGAGGTTCAGTTCATGGTTAGATGACTCAATAGCTATAGGCCCAAGTTGAGGCCGAACATTATGGCAGAAGGGCATGTTAGAGGAAAGCAGCTCAATATGGCAGGCAGGAGCAGAGAGAGAGAGCTCGGTTCTCCAGGGACAAAATATAAACCCCTGAGGCACAATCCCAGTGACTCCCTTCCTCCAGCCATATCCTGCCTATCTATAGTACCATCCAGTTAATCCATTGGTTAGGTAAGTCTGTCATGATACAATCATTTTGCCTCTGAACATTCTTGTATTGTCTCACACATGAACTTTTGGGGGACACATATTCAGTCCATAATATCTACTCATTTTCTTCCTCTCTGGTTTCCTCCCCATTCGTTTTATTTTCCTGGGAATGTTTCTTTGGCAAAGGAGCTAGTGAATAGGAAAGTGGTCTGAAGGCAGGTAGCAGAGACAAGAACCAGCGACACCCCTGGTTAGTCTACCACTGGACACCCTTTATTCATTCACCCATTTACTCACCACAGTTGAGCATCTCCTACGTTCCTGTTGTCCTAGGAGTGGGGGTACAGCAGTGAGCAAGACATGCTGCTGTCGTGGGGCTTGCACATAATAGCCGAGGCTGTGTCGTGATGAGTGCCAGCAAGATAGTAAGTCAGGAGACAAGATGGAGTGGCCTGTGCCACTGCAGGGCAAGTGGTCAGGAAGTGCTCTCTGAGAAGGTCTGAAAACTGAAAAATGAGGAGCTCATTAGATAATAAGCTAGAAAAGCTCCAGAAGAGGAAGGAGAGATGCAAAATCCCTGTGGCCATAATAAAAACAAGGTCTGAGGCCGGGGATGTGGCTCTGTGGCAGAGCACTTGCCTAGCATGGGCAAGGGTCTGGGTTCAACCCCCAGAACCACAAAAATAACCATGATCTGTTCAGGAAACCCACAGGAGACCAGCGAGTGTGGGGCATCATGGTCAGAGAGAAAGGAAAGGCCCGTTTGGTTGTGTTGCACCTGGAAGGCCAATCCAATGAGTGTCATTACATTAGAATTCTGATGTGACACCATTTAAAGGTTTTAAGTCAGGGAAGTGACCTGAGCAGTTTGGCTGCCTGTCCTAAGGAAGCATGTAAATCTTTGTGCCAGAGCAACTTCATCAGTTGAGTTGGATCTTGAAGACTAATTTGCCATGGTTAGAAAAGGGCAGAAATGAATTCTACCCCCTGCCCTGAGAATAAGTGGACCACAGGGTGCTTTACAATATTTTGTGTAGACAGAACAGCTTGACTGAATCACAAAGGCTTCCATAGTGAGGGAGTGTTTTAGGTCACTGAACCAGCCTTAGATGCTCCATTGAGCCTTTATATCAATGGAGTGCTCCTTCACACACTAGGTGAAATGCTTTTGCATTTCTAGGCCAGAAAACTGACAGTTGCAGCTCCTGCACAGCCTTGCTGGAAGGTGAACTTGCTACTACAGTGTTTGCTCCCGCTCTTCACTTCTCATTTGTGGCTTATGACTAAAAGGCACCAGCTGTTTTTTCCTTGGAGAACCAGGAACTAACCTCACGTTTGACAGTTTCCTCATAACAGGGTGATGCAAGGAACAGCTGCTAATGACCCATTTTCAAAAGATGGCTGTCTCGCTGATAGCTGGCATGTCTGTGCATGGATCAGTTATGTAATCCACCCTCACTGAAAAGCTGCAGCTATGTGATGAGAGGACTCACAGTCATTTCCACAAAATGAGATATGGCAATTGTATTCCCTGTCAGGAAAGGGAAGGTAGAAAAGGCCGGGGAACTGAAATCCTGGGTTCCAGTCTCAACTCAGTGCTTTGCAAACTCCCTGGCCTTGGGGAAATGACTAAATTCCACAAGTAGTCAGGTGCCACATGGGAAAAATGAAGCCTGTGATCTCATCTTCACAAGGATGTTTTGAGACTCAAGTGCTTTGAGAAGATTACACTAAAGATGCTTTCTGCTACAGATGACCAAACACCAAAGCAAGCCTGCCTGGACAGTAGGCAGTGGATCAGATTGTTGATCCAGCAGCTAAATGATGTGATTAATTTTTTTTCTTTTTAACTTGGTGGCAGTTGGCTACTAATAACCATTTTGGCTATTGGTTCTCATTCACATTCCTGTGAAGAAGTGGTTGGCTGTGGCTCTAAAAGAAAAGGAATAACTTGAAGTCTACAGCAAAATTCTCCTTTATACCCCACCAAAGTGGTTAACGGCAAAGGAGACAGATGTGTTGAGAAGGACGTGGAACTTTCCAGCACTGCCGGATGGAAACTGGTGTCATTTCTATAGAAAATCATTTGGTGGTTTCTCCTAAAGTAGAACATCCACATTCCCTGGCTTTTGACCTGGCATTTCACCTCAGGTGTGTAACCTACAGAAATGCATACAGGTGTCCATCAAGGGACATATACAAAAATGTTCATAGCAGCACTCCTAACTGGAAACCAGCCAAATATTCATCCACAGAACAGACAAATATATTTGGCTCATTGCATAATTGAATATTATATGGCAATAAGCAATTCATAACTAAACACAACAATCAAGAAGAATCTCACACACACAGTGTTGAGCAAAAGAAGTCAGACAGAGTACATACCATGAGTCCATCTGTATGAAACGTACAATGGTCCAAGTGACTCTGTAGGGTTAGAAGCCAGGATGTTTGCCCTGGGAGGTGCTGGTGCTAGTCTGCTTCTGGATCTGGGCACTGGTTCTACAGGTACATCTGACTGGTGAACACATACCCAGCTATTTGTGTGTTTTGCTTTGTTAAGAAGCTTAAAGAAAGAAATCCAGCTCCTGTGTGTCACTGGTGGAAACAGGGCTGCTTGCTCTTGGTGAGCACATACTGGCAGAAGACTGAAATTAGAACCTTGTTCTGAGGGTGGAACCAGTTTTCCCTGAGGCCTAGAGTGTTCAAGGGAGGAAAAGCGAAGGGCCAACCCACATGGGGTTCTGTTAAGAGACGTGGGGGGGGGGGGCAAGCAGACATCCGCTGTGTTCGTGGAGTAAGCAGCAAAGCATTAAAGGAGCCTGAAGGATCATAGCAATATTCCTTTAGAGTTCAATCCTTAGAAATGTGTGGCTAGCCATTTTGCTGGTCTGTACTTTGTTTCCCTTGTTATTATTTTACCTCTAAAACATGGGAATAACGAAGTTGAGCTTGAGTTTTCTTGGGTAGGTGATGTTCATCTGTTCCCCACCCAAGAAGCTTCCAAAAGGATGTTCTTCACCTCAGTGACTTCATCAGGGCCTGGGCTGGCCTTATGTCTTGCTGGCCTACTTTGGCTAGCATGTAGCGGGAGAGTCTATTTCGGTGGAAGCTTCACAGTACCCAAGCCTTGGATGAACATCCAGAATGCCAGTGTATATATGGTCAATAGAGACCCCCGAGAAAACAGATCACGGCAAGCAGGGCACGGGAGCTGGGGTGTTTATTAATGGAGGCTTCTTGGTGCTGCCTGCAAAAAGAATCATCTGGGGCAGCTTTTAAAAAGATAGCTGCCAGGCTTGACCCTTAAGGAGTCTCCTTTGATTGACCTGGCCTGGACCTCAAGCAGGGTGGAGAACCCCCAGAGGTGAGTGGAATGATTCGGAGCAGTGTGCTGAGACAGCCAGCATCCATCTCCTCCTGGGACAGACTTGCCAGTAGGACAGCAATACTGGCACTCAGGTTTCAGAGTTCCCTCCCTCACAAGCCCTTGGCCACTGTCAGCCATGACTTTGGCTGGCTCATCCTTTGCACATTTCTTGCTCCCTCTTTGAGCAGACAGATGTGTGTCTGAGAGGCCAGTGGTGGGTGTATGGGCAGGCCACACCCCCAGACAGATCCTTGTCCTTCCACTGTCCCTCTCACTGCAGGTAGCTCTCCCCCATGCTCTGGGCTCCTGCTCTGTTGATTGCCCTGCTTATCCTATTCCTCAGGCTTCCTTCAACACCCACTCCTTCCCACCCCCGTATAACTTCGTTCACACAGACCTCTCTCTGCCCAGCCTCCTTAGGAAGCAAACCTCCTGTCTCCTTTGATATCGGTGGTCTGGCTTCTCCTCTAGTGTGTTGTCATATTGGGCTAAGCCTTGTCCCTGCATATTGGCTGCCACATTCTTTCCTTCTTCATAGTAGGGTAATTAGCACAAAGCCCACCCCTGCCAAACCCAAATGCCTACACATCCAGTTGCTTTAAATGTAGCCCAAAGGAACGTATCTTTAGCCAATTAGGGTCTGCTTATTTGCATATTCCCTGAAATAGCACCCAGCATCTGCTAGACAAACCCTGTGTCTCTGTCTCTCAAAGACCCTAAAGAGTCGCTGCCCTCTGACGCAGAGACACCCCTCCTTGTTGCTGAGTGACAGCAGCTGAACTGTAAGCCCCTTCTCCAGTTCCTCTCTCCAGGGGGGTTCCCCACACACTGTCTCTGCAGGTCTCCCACTAAGAAGGGCCTCCCCTCTCCTGCATCCTGAGCACCATCCAAGAAAGCTCCATGTAGTTCTGCCACCCTGATCCTGCCTCTTGGTATCAGCCTGAAATCTCTGAACCTGTCACACCTGTCCTACCCTGTCAAGTCACTGGGCCCTAAGCACAAGGCCTCACACTGTGTGATCCCGAAGATCTGACCCTAAACTGGGCCTCTCACAACTCTTGTCCCGACTCCAGTGTGGCCTGCTCTCTGGTTCTACCTCTTTGTTTAGTGCATGGCCTCAGAGCCTCTTCAGGGGATTCTCTTCTTCTTGTTACTGTATGAATTAAAATGAACCCTTTATTTTTTCAGAGGAAATAGTACCATTAAACATGGTAGCCCAGTACAGAAATCCTGCTGCATATTGCAGGTTACGCATGCTACCAAGTACCTTTCCTCTCTTCCGTACCGGGGTGTGAACTGAGGGAAGTTACAATACAAGTCACACACTAGCAGCTCTCCTTACCTGCCTCGCAGGCTTCCAGGTAGAAGGGAGATGTCGGGCACAGGTTCCCAGAAGCTAGAGGTAGAGTCGGATCCTGGGTACCCTGGAAATTCTGGTCAGGCTTCTGGACCCGCTCTGGGTCATCCCAGGACTTCTGGGAATTCCTTTTCTTTGTCTTGGCCTTGGGATAGTGTCTTGAAGCCAGCTCAGATTCAGGGACATTTGGGATATTTCTCAATTGTCTACATGTAGGTTCTAGAAAGCAGAACGCTTGGGTGGGGTTGGCAGTTTAAATTCACATCCCAGCCAGAACTTGCACCTCTGCTCCCTGTGCAGGAGGAGCCATGCGGCCTGTGTTTGCTGCCTCATGGGAGGAAGAGGGTAGCTAGTAGCAGGGCCTCTGACCGCCTCGTCTGGCCCAAAGCACATGGAATAGAGGGCATTTTCAGTATCTATCACTGTGCAGCACACAGGAAGAGGTCCTGTACCTATGCCACCAGCAACAAAAAACAGTGGTCTACAACTGGGCAAAACACCAGGACACCCAGTATACCCAAGAGGAAGCCCAAAGGCTCCACCTCAGGAAATGGGGATAAGCTGATAAAGAAGTTACAGCTCAGAGATCGGATTGGTAGACACCACATTCGATACTCTGCTAGCGAGCATCACCAGGTTCTAGCTGATTCATGAAGACCTGGTGTGTGTCCCAGCATGGGGTCCCTGACGAAACAGTGCTACCCCCAGCAACCCTGGCACATGGCTGCCATTTTTTCTCACCCTTGTACTGTATCTTAGCTGTGGCCTTCCAAGAACATAGGGAGCCTTCTTAGCTAAGAGCTGAGCAACTCCTTTTTATGTGGTGGTAGGGATTGAACTTGGGGCCTTGTGCATACTAGGCAAGTGGTTAACCATTGAGCTTAACCACCCAGCCTGCCCCCTTTACAACATTGGGCCAGACCAGGGGCACAGTGGTATCCAGCTGTGATCCCAGTGACTGGGGTGGGGGGCTGAGGCAGGAGGATTGAAAGTTCAAAGCCAGCCTCACTACTCAGGGAGACCTTGTCTCAAAATAAAAAAATTTTTAAAAAGGGAAGGAATGGAATGTGGCTCAGTTCAATCCCTGGTACCAAAGGCGGGGAGCACTGGAGCAATGATTCCTTTGTACAGAATGTAAGCTCCTTTGAATACTTACTTCTAGCACCCTGCAGGCCTGGGAGGGTGGCTTGCTGGAACAGGCACAGGATGTGACATTTCAGTGTTTGGGCTGGGGCTTCTTGCTGAACAGCCTTCTGCCTGCGGGTGTTGCTTAGGCATGAGGAAGGTATAACTAGGTGCTGCCTAAAGCACGCTTCCCCAGGGACTCTTCTTGGAGTCCCATCCCCTGGCCCATTCCTTGGTACTTCCTTCCATTTGTCATTCAGTGCTCCTGGGTTGCACAGTTCAGTGCTTAAGGCACATCCAGAATGCCTTCAGCTGGTCACCTGTGCTCATGCTGCACCTGGGACTCCAACGGCAGAAGTGCTACGCACTCAGAACCTGGAGGTTCACGGGGCTCCATTGTTTTTGTGTGCCCCTTAGGGCGAGCAGAGCTGTTGCTCAGATGGAAGAGTTTTGTTTGTTTCTTTTTTAAAAAAAGCTATCTATTGCACTGTACTAAGAGAGAAAACCATTTCTCTCTCTGATTTCTTGGAGAGCACAGCAGGTGAAGGTACCCCATCTGTTCTCCTGGGGCCTTGATCCTCTCTGGGCCTCAGTGCTGATTTAGCTCTGGCAACTGAAAGAACATTGTCCAGATGAGACCAGGCTTTGAGGCTGGGGCCAGGTGCCTGAAACTTGCAGGCAGTGCCCCATCCCAGAATATGAAGCGGGGGCTCTACATTAATGTGCAGGCGCAGCCATTGTAGAGTATCACACACTGGGGCTGAAGGGGCTGAAACTACAGCCACTTACTCTTGCACAGCTCTGAAGGCCGGAAGTCTGAAATTAAGGTGTTTGCTGGGCTTATTGGCCCTCGCTTGTAATCCAGCTACTCTGGAGCCCAAGGCAGGAGAATCACAATTTCAAAGCCAGCCTCAGAACTTAACAAGACCCTGTCTCAAAATAAAAAAATAAAAAGGGCCGGGGGCATAGCTCTACGTAGATCATTCCCGAGTTCAGTCTCCAGTACTAAAAAAAAAAAGGAAAAGAAAGAAAGAGTTGGTAGAGCCGTTCCCCTGCGGGGCTGTGAGGGAGTGTCATCTGTTTCAGGTCTCTCTCCTGGCTTCTGGTAGCCTCAGGTGTTCCTTGGTTTGTAGATGACTATCTTCCTCTGTGTGTCTGTCTCTGCAACCAACTTTCTCACTGGATTAGGGCCACTCTGATGACTTCATCTTCATCATCAAAGACCCTGTTTCCAAATACAGCCACATTCCACAGACACTGGGGGGTTAGGACTTCAACATCTTTGGTGGGGGCACAGTTAATCCATAGCAGGATCTCCTTGAGGAGAAAAGCCCAGGTGGAGTTTGGTTTCTCTCTGCTGACACTGCTTAAAATAATAATTGGATTTTGATGGACAAGTCAGGGGGACTGGGTGCACTTCCTAGATGTCAGACTGCAGGTCTCAGAATGATCTCAGATCGCTTCTGGCTCTAAAACCCAGCCAGCAGATACTAGTGGAGCTGGGAGTCTGAAGAAGTAACCCTCGTCTGCCCTCTGCCCTGTCTCCCCTGCAGAGGTGTCTGGAATTCTGGCTGTCACCTCAGTGGCCTGAGCTTTATCAGGTGTGGGCCGCATGTGTGCTGTGGTGCAGGAGGCATGTAGAACCCGGGCGAAGGAACAGAGGGACCCTAGCCTCTACTAGGGCGAGGTAGCCAGGCAGCTCTGAAGGGTCAGAGGTTAGGCGACCAACTCATCCCGGCTGTACACTGAAAGTCGTGTCCCAGGAACCCCTCAGTCCTGGAGACATCAGGACTGTTGGTCACCCTCAAGGAGAGAAAGTGAGGACCCAAGGATAGAGTCCAGGTTAGGCCAGGCTGGCAGGCAGTCTGCTGGGTGGTGTGAGTCGGCTGGATGTCTTGAACTTCTCCAGCTGGTCTCGGTTTCCCCCTCCTTCCAGCTGGCCCACTGTCTTGCTCTTCCTATCGACTCACCCTGGTCTGCTCTTCCACCCTCAATGCAGTGAAGCGGGCCTCATCACCCTCAGGCCCTTATTCTCAAACAGGGAGAACCCTCCCTCCCTAGGGCTTAAAAAAATGACTGTTTTGTAGCACCTCTTTACCTATCTTGGATGAAATTCCTTGATAATATCATAGGTGCATCCATAACTTTAAAAAAAATTACCCTAAATGTGACCTAAAGGAGCAATGAAAGAGAAGTGACTTACAAGTACATGGCATGCATTTCACCCTGGCGGTACTGTAGCAAGGCCGAGGAAAAGGAAAAGGCACCAGGAAGCAGGATTTCAGGAAGCCGCTGCTTTAGGCCCTGGGTCACTCCCGCCACCATGTGCACAGGTGGGCATCTCTGAAGGCCGCCGTCCCCCTTCGGTTTGCCTAGCCTCAGGACACCGCTGTGCCCACTCTGAGCCTTTCTGTACCAGCATTCCTGTCACGTCTCTCTTCCTTCTCTGCCCTGTGTTGGCTTCACTTGTGCAGTTAGGGCGGATCTAGGAAATCAGGACAGAGCTCCTAGTTCCGTATGTTCAAAACTGAAGTAGAGGCTTCTTTGCGACCCTGAGCCCTGCAGTAGGACAGACCCTTCCTGGGCTTGGGACTGGCCCACCTTGGCCTTCCCTAACCCGGCAGTTTGTGGCAAATTATGAATCAAATTATGGAGCCCTTGATTTTTATGGAGGAAATGGCTGGAGCCAAGGGATGATCACCTTCTGGAAGCAGAGGCCTTAAGAGACAGACACACACACACACACACACACACACACACACACACACACACACACAAAACCCCCAGTGTGCTCTGCATCCAAGATGGGTTGGGGACCTGGCAGGTGGGGCATCATTCCTTGGGGAGAGAAGGAGCCCAACAGGACTTGAGCAGAATCTGTGCTCTTTCCACTCTCGTGCCCCTGGTGGCTAGGAAGGGTGCTTAGCTGCATTTGTGACGGGGGCAGCACATCCCACAAAGTCTGGTCAGGGTTTGAAGTGGGGGCTGTGTTTCTACTCATATTCCAGTTTTCCCATCTGTTGTGACTGTGGCAGTGTCTCTGGCATTCACTCAGATCTCGGGTAGAGAGCCGCCAGCTCGGGCCAACGCAGATCCTCTGAGGTCAGCCTGGAAAGTGCAGGCACAGCTCCTCTGGGGGTGCCTTCTGGTGAGGGTCATCGGTGTCTGCAGGGAGCGCTAGGAGCAGGGGACCCCTTCTTCAGGCTGCAGTAGGAGTTGGAACTTTGCTGCGGTTCTTATCTTGAGAGCCTCACCAGGGACACCCACCAGCACTGTCGCTTCATAAAGACGTGGTTGCAGGTATCAGTTTCAACCAAAAAGAGGGAATTGATCTGAACGCTGGGGTAATTCACAGAACCAAAGAGTAAAAATGCATGTGGCCCCTGGGAAGGAGCTGGAGCCAACACAGCCCGGATTCCAGGGCCTAACCAGTCATCAAACTTGCTGCACACTGGCATCCCTTAGAGAGTTCCCTCTGAAAACCTGCTCTCTCTCTACTTCAGATTGGTTTGGGGTTCAGCCTGAGCATTGTGGTTTGTTAAAGCTCCTCAAGTGATTCTCACTTCCTTTTGTCTCGTCTCGAATCTGCTCAGGACCCAAGCTCCCTTGCCATGCCAGGCTGCCTGGTTAGCAGGTAGGTTTCAGAAAGGTCACCATTGCTAGGAGGTCACTGAGTGGGCCCTCAGTGACACCCTGGGGTATTGCCAGCATTCCCAGGCCACTCGTTCCCCCAGTCTTTGTAACAAATATTCCTAACCTTCTCCACGTCTTTGTGCTGGATCCCCCAGATCTCCTTGGTTATGCCTGGGCCCACACCACACAGGACCACGGGCTACCCCGCCTGCCCCACCTGCTTTCCTGCCTGAGCTATGCTGGTGAAGTTTCCCATGGTTCCACCCTCTCTCCCTTCAGCCCCGGCAAAGCAGCCCCTGGGTGCTGACAGGAGAGGCTCCTTCACCCTGCACTGGTTGAACTGGTACTTTCAGAGACTGCTGGACTTCAGTAGCTGCTTGCAGGGGCTAGGTAAAGTCACCTGGATATGCAGGTCAGACTTTGTTCCAGGGGAGACAGGTAACAGGACAGAGCCAAGAGATTGTTTCCTGACCCAGCCTCTCCTGTGAGACTGAGCAGCCAGCTGTGTTGAGAGCTCTGGCCAGTTTGCTCTCCTGCAAATGTACTCTTCTGTGTCCCTGTCTTACTTTATCACTCTCCCTGTTTCCCTGGGATTGAATCTGCTCCCAACAAAGTTAACATGGACACTATTGTCTCAATTTCTATTTTTGGGAACCAATTGAAGATATCTTTAAATGTCAAGGCACTTTGGCCCAGTAACTCAGAAAAAAACATGGGCCAGAAGCAAGGTGACCCGTTGTCTTGGTTCTTCTGGACTAGGGGGGTTTCCAGGACACGGGATTTTAGTGCTACTACTAGGGCTCTCTCAGGCCATCTAGAACTAGCTGCTCACCCTAGGCAGGGGCAGGAGCTCGCTCTACGCCCATCTGCAAATTATACACTTACCAGCCCCTGAAAACCCATTCCCTTTGCTTCCTAGGGAAGGTGGTCCCCATTCTGTAAATTATTGGAACACAGGCTGCTATATTGCTAGTCACCTGGCAAATCCAGTCCAGTCAGATGTTCAATACACATGTGCTGGTGTCTTTCTGTACTAGGCTGGTGCCGGGTCCTGGAAAGAGGAGGACAAATAAAGCGGTCCCAGTGCTTTTCATAGGGGATGGTGGTGGCTCAGCTATTGGGAATAAAATAGATGTTTCAGTCTGATAGACTGAGACGGAGCTTAAACACTCCTGCACTCCCGCAGGCAGGGAGGTGAAGGGCACTGGTGTGCCGTGCCCAGTGGAAGCTCTCACACGCCGGCCAGTGCAACTTCCCTGCCCGGAGATGAAGGGGAAGCGAACGTGTGTGCAGGGCCTTCACGACTGCGCCGCCTGGGCCCCGGAGATGGCCCACCGCCCGGGATCCACGCTCTTTTGTCCCTTCGTCCGGTGGCCAGCCGTGACACGCTCGGCGGCGGGCGTCTGGGCGATGCCCCGCGCTGGCCGGCGCCCGGCTGCCGCCCGCCGGCGCGCTCCGCTTCCGCGCACGTGACGCGCGTCGCGCTCTGACGCGTTTTCCCGGTCCGCTGCCCCGCGGCCGCGTCGCTCGGGCTCCGGCTCCGGCTCCGGCGGTGGCTGCCGCGGCTGCTGCGCGGCTCCGGGCGCGCCGGCCGGGGCGCCGGCATGGAACCGTGAGTGCCGGCCCGGGCGGGCGGCGCGGGGTCCCGGGCACGGAGCCGGGGGTCCGGGTGCCGGGCGCCCGGGTGCCGGGCGCCCTGAGCGCGTGCGGCTCGCGGGCGGGCCCCGCGGGGGTCCTGGCGGCAGGGGGCGGCCGGCGCGCCCGGCTGGAGGAGGGGAGCGGCCGGGGTCCCGCGCCCGCGGCGAGCGGGGCGCACCGGGGGCTGCCGGCGGGCTGGGCCCGGCCGCCCCGGAACCTCGCCTCCGCCCCGAGACCCGGACGCCCCCTGCCCGCGGCGCCGGGGCGCGCGACTGGGGGCCGCTGCCCAAGGCGCTTCCCGGAGGCGCGGGTGACGTGGGCACGCCCGAGCCGGCACAGCCTCGCTGGGTCCCTGGGATGCGGAGTTTTACGAGTTTGACGACCTGCTGACTTGGGCCGAGCCCCTTGTGAAGTGCAGAGCCTTTAAGGAGGAAAACCTGTCGGGGTGGCTCCAGGGACGCCGTCCCGAAGGCTTCCTTTTGATGCGCCGAGTCTCCGGCTGACCCCAGGGAGCCGGAGAGGGGGTTGGAGAAGGGTTGGCGCTGAGCGCATTTGCATAAGGTCCGGGTCTGGAGTGCGAGTCCCGCAGCGTGGAGGTTTGCCGGGCTCTGCAGGGCGGCGCGGGGAAGGCGGCCTCGGGCGGGACGGTTTGGGTTAGAGGTTTCTTTGGGGGTCTCGAGGCAGAGCAGTAACATGGCGGGGGTGGGGAAGGTGGCCTCCATGCCAGGGCCTGTGATGGAAGGACTCTTCTTCCCTCCTTCCTTGCAAGTTAGACCTTGGTTGGTAACTTCAGCACAGGGTGGAAAACCAGGCTGGCATTAAGTGTCAGGCCCAGGTGGATGTTTTAAAGATCTTCCTTTCAAATAGAAGCCAGGTGGAGGTGTGTTAGCAGTGCTGCTTCTGCACTACTCCAGGGACAGCTTTCACGGGTGCTTTTGGTTGTGTCTTGGAACACTTCCAGAGATGGGGCCCTGTGGCACAGTGGTGGTTGATGCTTCAGGGGTCCTCTTACAGACCTTTTGGGTTGGTCTGCTTGGCAGGGCATCTGGGGTTCCTGCCCTTGTCACTTTCTGTGGGAAATAGTGGAGTATGTGAAGGGGATTGGGTTTTGGCCAGGACTGGAACACAGGTTTCCTGCCTACACTGTGTTACAGGACTAGCCCAAAAGGAAGCCATTAACCAAGGAAAGGTCTCCTTGAGGAACTGCATATGCAGCTTAAATGAGAGATTTGTCACCCACAGTGTGACCAGCTGTGGGCACTCGCTGTCCGGGAGGTGTGCCTCAGGCTCTGTTGGGCAAAGGGGTGGAGGTGGTGGGGTGTGGACATCCAGAGTTCAGACAGCCTCATTGTCCTGTGTTCAGAATGGCACTGACCTGGGAATCACAAAGAGTTTGGAGCAGCAAATAAAATCCGACTCAAGTCCAAACATCTGAAGCACGTCTGGTACCGTCAGAGTGCTGTCCGAGGCAAGAAGGGACAGGAGCAGGAGTTGAAGCCTGAAGAAGGAAGTGGGTGGGAGAGAACAGGAGAAAACAGCTGCCTGGAGGAGCCGGGCAACCAGGGCAGACTGCTCAGGGGCAGGATGGCCCCCCTGCAAATACTGGCCCTGATGACCTCCCTGCTCACATGTGGCTCAACCTGCTCTTTTAAAAAGGCAGACAGATTGCCCTCAGAACCAGTCAGAGCCTAGTGTTTAAGGCCTCACCTGGAGAGCCTGCCACCTCCACCCCTTCTGAACATGCAGGGGCCAGGAGAGATGGTGGGTGGCTTCCTTGCGTTCGTCGATTGCTGAGTTCCTCCTGTTGCATTTCTCTGAAGAGGTCAGTAAGGCTGGCTTGTGCAGGTCTTGCTCGGTGTTCAAGCTGTAGTTTAAAGAGTGTATTCCTGTCTCTTTCATCTGGGGGTGTGTTCATGTAGACGTGTATTAATTAGACTCACCTCTCCCAGCAGCAAAGGGTGAGCAAACTAAGCACCGTGGATCCTTCTGTAGCTTCAGGGTCCCAAGCCTGCCAAATCTCTTAGTCCTTGAGGTTGGTGTCATGTTCCTGCAATCCTGGATTTATTTAGGATTGTGTCTCTTAGGCTAATTTTTTTTCCTGAACCAAAATGATCTCTAGAAATCAAAGATAACCACTTTGACCGTGTACTAGGCATGGTTGTATCACTTTATACCCATCATTTTATGGAATCCTTACCACCCCCTGCTGTGAGGAAGTTTTTTTCTAATGTCCCTATTTTGAGATGAGGGGACTGAGGTGCAGCCGAGTTTCTCAAGGCCAAGCTGATAAGTCTTAGCTTGGAAGGAAGCCTGGGTAGTTGACTCCAGAGCCCAAGCTCTTGACCACTGCCCTCTACTCCCTCAAGACAACAGCTGGCAGCTGACCTGTCCTCAGCAAGAGCCTTCAGGAGCAACTCCTTCCTCATCACAGCGAGCACAGGAGGGGGTCCTTGTTTCCTGGATATTATGGGTCAGGAACCTGAGGTCCTGAGAGGTAGAGTAGCCTTCCTGCCAGCCTCTGGACACTGGACCCCCAGGCCACGTGGCCTGATACTAGCTGGAGCATCACCCTCAGCTGTCACACTGCCTTTGGGAGATCAAGCGTGCTGCCTGGTGTCTCACCTGCTTCCTCTGTTTGGCCTGGGAAAGACGTTTGGTGGCCTAACCAACAGGCATCTGGATGTGAGCCTCTGGACCTGCAGCCTGGAAAGGATATAAAAGCACATGCTCCCGTGCGGAGCCCAGAACATGGCTCATTAAAATGTTGTTGGGCTTTGAATTATCACATGATGGCATTTTTGAAGCCTCATTTCTTGAGTAGTTAAAGAAATTTTTTGTGATACATTCAACTTCATTGAAATTTCAGACTTCTTATTGTTTGCCCCCTCAGAAATTTCTTTTCAAAACCCATTCAGTGGTAGGTTATTTAAAAAGCAAAGGTCCTGGGGAGGGAGCTGGAGTGAGTGTGAGGGAATGGCAGCCTCCTTTCTGCCCTGACCCTCACATGTTGGGTACCGTCTGTGGGTTCAGATCCCGCCTCCACCTCCTGCTGCCCGGGACCCTACCCAACTGTTTTCTCGTGTGTAAAACGGCCTGTAACACCTCTGCCCAGGAAGCTCCTAGCCTGAGATCAAGTAGGTGCTTGGGGGTGCTAGCTCCTGCCCTCTCCTTCGGTGGCTGAAGCTCACGGAGCAGAATCACTACACAGTGCGTGTCCAGAGACCTGTGCCAGTGGAGACTGAAACTTTTCACAATAGGAAGTAGAGAAACTGGGTGTGGTGACACATGTACTCCATGCTACTCCGTAGGCCCAGGCAGGAGATCACTTGAGCCCAGGGGTTCAAGACCAGCCTGGAAAACATCAAGACTCCATGTCAAACAAAGAGAAGAGAGGGATGAGAAAACACAACTATTACTTATAAAAACTTACATGACTCAATGCTGCCTTCTCATTATGCCTTTTTAAACATTTTGGTTTTTTTATTTCAATTTCAAATCACAACAACACTATAATGACTGGTCCTCTCTCCTGCAATGAGGAAACAGTCCCTGGGAGGTGGTTTTAGCTTGCCCCTGACTGTGGAGGCAGAAAGTGGAGAACGTAGCTGATGGACACAGGCCAGCACCTTGGGCTGAGGAAGAGATTGTTTTTATGCCAATTGTGAAAAAAACAAAGCCTTAGCTAAAATATGAGAATGGGCTGGAGATTTTAAAATCCCTTCCCACTGCACAGATCCTGTAAGTTTTCAGGTGGGAAATCTATATTATCAGTTGGACAAGTAGCAAATTAGTAGTAGTATTTTTGGTCATAACTACCTACTGTATTGGTGACTTGATGATATGAGATAGAATATGTCTTGGTAACAAAGCCTCCGCCTTCCAGGTGCTGTCTCTGGTCTAGCACTGTCTGTTATTGGGGTGCGATGAGGTACTTGTGCACCCTCTCATTCTCTGCCCTCCAGAATCCAGAATCCCACCATCCTGTGGTCCTTCAGCCTTCAGGCCTGTGTGAGCCAGGTACACACTATGCTGGCCTCCCACCTTCTGCTAGTGCTGTTTTGTGGCTGCAGTGCAGGCTGGCGTGGGACTGAGAAATGTGTAGTGAGTGTGTAATTGTGGCTGCAGGGGATCTGAAGCGCTCAGCTGGTCTAATGGGGCTTTCCAGCTGGCTGAGCCGGGAGGCAGGGTGTCCCGGCTAAGTGCATGCGTCCTTAAGGACTGTGGTGGTTGCCAGGTGGGCCTCTTGTACTGAAGTAGCATGGACCTGCTTTGCCTGCCTCAGATGTAAATGGAGAGCCAGAGCCACCAACGCCATGAAAAGACAACGTGGGAGAGGACAGCTCTTGTGGTTCAGTGGTTGACAATTTATCATGGCAGGGAACATAGTAGAACTCAGAGGAATCAGGAATAAGACTAGGGAAGAGTGGGTATGAATGTAGGAATCATGAAGTCATTGGACACTCACCAGTTGTGCACGTGCTGGGCCCCTGCAGGTCGGAGCAGCTCTGGAATCGGGAGGACGTGGATGTTGAACATCCACAGCAAAGCCCTGAAACAGGCTTGGGCCCTGAGTCCTGTAAGTGGGTAAACAGTCGCTTTCTCTCAGACAGGTTGGGGATGCCTCACCTGAGGCAGGTTGGGGGACCAGGATGGAGTGACAGATCAGTGTCAGCAAACGGGTAGCCTGTGGTGGCAGGATAGTTGATAGCTGCAGTTATTCTGAAAGGACAGTTCCAGCCTAGAGATGGGAGGTTTTCCACACCTGCATGACTTGGTATCTAGAGTTTCATTTTAAAATTTTGGTTAATTTTTTTGGATTGTGTATATCCATGGGAAATTTTTAGTCAGATTATTTCGTGAAAAGTGACTTAGTTCCTGGGCATAAATGATCCCGGAAGTCCAGAAGTCAAGGTGGGGCCTGGCCAGGCCCAACCCAGCCACTCCAGTTCCCTGTGACCTAGATGGCTCCTGTCTTCTCTCCATCCTGCGCCGTCTGCTGGCATCCACGAGTTCTGGCCTGAGCAATTGGAAGGTGGAATTGCCCGGCGATGAGATGGGGAAGGCTTCGGTCAGGTTTGAGGTGCCTGCTGGGATCCCAAGTGGAGGTGGCAAGTGGACAATTTAGTAAGGGAGTTGAGGGGAGAGGGCTGGGCTGAGATATGAGCAAGGGGATTGTCCCCGCCCACATCAGTTCCCAAGCCTGAGACAGGATGCTGTCACCGTGGAGTGAGGAGAGGAGGGAGGAGACAGAGACGGCAAAGACAGATGTGTCCCTGTAAGAGAACAGTGACACCCAACTGCAGAGAGCCTGTGGTGTCATTTTCCAGCTGCTTCCACATGTGAATCGTCATCTTGACAGACTTCCTCTCGCTTGGGAAATGGATATGACTATGCCTACTGACGGGAAGATAGGACTTACTGTGGTTTGGATTATGACTGCAATTTAGGGGCTAGGCTTTCCAATAAAGACATTTTTGTTTCTCTAGGAAATTTGTATTTTTAAGCACCCATGAAATTGAAGTCAGTAAATAAGAAACCCAAAGAGTCCAAGGGGGTGGTCTGTTTCGTTGCACTTGGAAGGCCTTCCAAGGCCTGGGAGTTCGAGCTAGGCCAGGACTTAGAGCACGTGTTAAGTGCCTAGTGTGAGAAGAAGCAGGAGCCTGCAGAGGAAGGCTGCTGCACAGCCCAGAAGAGCGGGCGGGTGTGTAGGAGGCTCCCGCCTGGTTAGTGGGGCAGAAGACTTCCCAGCAGGCTGCTTGACCCGGCCTGCGTCTCACCTGTGCGTGAGGAACTACACAGCGCTTTGGAAATGGGATGGAAGTCGAGTCGGTGTGCTGTGAATGCCTGTCGTGTGCCAGGCCTGGCAGGGGGGTGGTACTTTGTCCTCAGGTGCTCAGCTGTATAGTGCAGGCACACCTGTTGTGATGGCGAGATGGGGCAGTCTTGAGACGCACACAGCGCACCTGAGTGTGGGAGAGGATTTAGACAAACGGGCAGGGAGAAGGAGCCTTTCCATCAGGGAACAGTGTGAGGACTTATCTGGAGTCGCGCAGGGTGCATGTAGGGTGGTAGGAAGATTGGGTTGGGATTGTGGGGAAGGACTCGGGGGACCTCGAGAGCCCTAAGGAGGAGCTTTCACTTGACCTAGTTGGTGGTGGGCAGCCACCGCAGGCTTCATATGGGGCAGGCTGTATAGCAGCTATAGTAACCACAACCAAGAAGCTGGGAGGCAGTGGCAGTAGTTCTGATGGGAGTTCCTGAGGACCTGGGGGGCGCAGGGCATGCTGGGAATGGAGGGGACTTGGGAAGCAGGGTCTTGCCTCTTCTGACCGTGTGGGATGAACAGGAGGGGATGCGCGAGATGAATCGGAGGTGTTAGGGTGCAGGGATGGAGGCAGGCTGAGGCAGGAAGTGGGGAGTGGGTGCAGGGTTTCATCGTGTTACTCTTTCTGCCAGTGAGTTTGGTGTTATACCTACCCACCATGAAGCAGGGTAGGACTTCCGATGAGGGTGTCTTGGGAGACACTATTTTAGAGTGGGGTAGGGAGCCTGGGGATGGTTCCTGAAGGCAGGAAGGACAGTTAGAGCGGAAGCAGAGCCAGTGTTGGAGAACCCATGAGAATCCGGGACTGGAGAACTTCGGCAGGATGGACACGAGCACCGGCAGGCTGTGGCCCGGAGGCCCCTTGGTGGTGGGCTCTGTGGTTTTCTGCATCATAGTCTGGCTCCTAGTAGTTGTGGAAATATCCTCCAGTTGGTCTGATTGTAGAGGGTGACAGGCTGCATTGGTCACTGAGACTTGCCTGGCCTTGGCCTGGGTCAGCCTAGTGTTTAGGGACATCTGGCATTTCAGTGGGAGGTGGGTTTGGCAGGAAGCAGAGCCGTCAGTTGGACCTGGGTCAGGACAGCAGTACATGCCACAGGTGCAGCCCCCGGGCTGGTCTCCAGCAGCAGGGATGAGCCAGTTCTGGCAAAGATTGCTCACTTCTGTCTCTACCTTGGCTTCTCAGAGTTTTGTTGTCTTGACTGAGCAACAGTTTTAGACCTATGATGTCTCAGGGCAGTGTTCCTGGGCCTTCAGGAGTCTCTGTTTTGGGGGGACAAAGGTTTTAGATGGGAAGTTAAGAGCAGAGGGAGCCATGGAGGGAAGGCACAGTCTGGGTGCCATTCCTGGCCCTTGGTGGCCCTGTAGGCCATAGAGGGTCTGGACACAAGTCTCCCAGAGTCGGGGAGTGGCAAGGGCTGAGAGTGTTTGCTGCTTGTTAGGGCAGAGGCAGTGGAAAGCAAGGCCTGGGGCCACCCTTCTTCAGCCAGCTGACCCAGTGTGGGTGGCGGTGCCCTGGGCGTGTTTCTCGAGCTCAGATGTTTGCTTTCTGTGTTTTTTTTCCATTGACTTGGGGGACTATCGGTGAACTAAGAAAATTTCTATTAAACTGGGTTTAAGTGGAAGTTTTAAGAAAGGGAACATGAAGAACCACCTTTTTTTCTCTTTGACTTTTTGGTGGCACTGGGGATTAAACCCAGGGGTGCTATACCACTGAACTATATCTCTAGGGCTTTTATTTTTTATTTTGAAAGAGTGTCTTGCTAAGATGCTGAGGCTGGCCTTGAACTTGGGAATCCTCCTGCCTCAGCCTCCCAAGTTGCTGGGATTATAGGCATGCACCACGGCCCCTGGCTCCTTCAGTGTTCTGAGGAACAAGGCAGCATGTCACTGGGTGGGTTGCATTTGACCTCTGCTGTCATGCCCTGTCCTGATGTCTTTATTCAGCCTTCCTTCTCATCTGCTGAGTCATGGTGCTTTTAGGGTGTCAGTGATGCGTTTTCAACGTTCAAGTTTAAAATGTAAGTATTCTGTTTTTCCGCCTGCCAGCCTGCCTTCATCGTGTGCTTGGGGAGTGCTCGGTGTTCTGGGGCGGGCTGATGGGAGCATGGTGGAAAGCTCATAAATGGCTGTGCAGGAGTTTTCCAAACAGGTTCCTATTCACACGAGAGTGGTAGCAATGGCAGAGTATTTGTGTACCTTTCACCAGCTTCCTGGTGGCGACATCTTTCGTAACCTGGCGTCTATCAGAACTAGCATTGTTAACACCAGTACCATACCAGTGACTGTTTGCATTCCGCCACCTTCCAGTCCACTTAGCTTGGTGCAAGCTCTTTCTGTGTGAAAACGCCCTGTGCGGTGTCCTGGAAATCTTCCTCTCCTCCGAGTGTTAAAACAGAAATGCATCAGACGCCCTAAGTGAGGACACTAAGTCTTAGGCTCCGCCCCTGGGAACAGGGACAGAGGACTTGCTTGTTCTTCTGTGGGCATCACTTTCAAACTTGGTCGTGCTTCCCTACCCCCAGGGAGGGGCAGGTGCTGCCAAAGGGCAGAGCTGTGACTCCTGGGACAGGTCTATCATCTCCAGATCTGTTTCCCCTCTGTGAATCAAAGGGGCCGGGCTCCTCCCGGAGACCGTTCCAGCTCTGGTGTACAAGGCTCTCTGAGTTGGGACCTGGCTCCTTCCCCGGCTTCCCTGTCCTGCCAAGCAGAGTTGTTTGTGGGTCAGAGTTTGGACCAGAGGCTGAGGGAAACCCTGGAGGTTTAGTCAACCCAGTGACAATGATCTGAAAGTCCACAGGGCAGAGTATACATCCACCAGGCGGTCATCAGGGCCACGTCAGAGTGGCGGTGGCTCCCAGGCCTCACCTTTGTCCTGAGACGACAGCAGAGCGGCAGCCTCCTTCCCGGCAGCTGGAGCTGGTGGGGGGAGGAGGCGAGTGTGCTCGGGGTGCACCTCTGTGCCCAGAAGTCAGTGACCTTTCCCTCGTTCTTGGCCACACCTGTCTCAGGGTTGAGAGAGTCAAGTCCGTCCTGTTGCTCCTGGCTCCCAAGACCAGGAAGCACGGGGACTGCTGGACACAGCACTGCAAGAGCCAGCCCAGGCTCCCTCCTCATCCGTGGTGCTTCTTGAGGGTTCAGACGGGTGGGCCAGGCAAGTCCCACCTGCAGGCTCTTTTTGTAAGTGAGGTCGAATTGGTACAGACCCTGTTTATGGGATGCCTTGGCCACGTGAAGGCAGAGCAGAGGGCCTGTGCAGAGGCTGGGTGACCTGCAAGTCCAAGACCTTGTTGTCTGGTCCTTTCAGACTTTTGTCTGCTGGTCCTCGTTCGGGGAGTTCCAAGAGCAGATTTGTGCCTGTACTGCATTTTCTTCTGACGGTGGGGCGGGGTGCTGCTGGGGTGCATTTGGGACCCCCAAGTGTGCCTCTGCATTGGTGTAAGTTGTGTCAAAAGCAGACTCACCCAGGAGGGTCAGGCTGCCCTTCACCAGGACTGCAACATAGGAGGGACACTGGGCTAGTGGAGGCCAGATGCAAATGAGCTGTGATCCCTGGTGTTCCCTCGGGGCATGCCTGTGACAGACCTGTGACAGACCTGTGACAGCTCACATTGAGCCAGAATGAGTGAGGAGTCAGGCCCCGTAAGGTTGCACTGGGGCTCTGCTCTGGCAGCTGGAGTGGGCTGTGTGAAGAAGGGTCCATCCACTATCTGGTGACACGTGTGACCTTGTGGGAGCAGAGTCACAGCATGTTCTGCCACAAGGGTTGGGTTTGGCCTGTCCTGTGCAGGCCAGGGTAGCCTGGGACATACAGGAGGGTCCGAGGTCTTTGAGACTGCTTTGTCGGGGATGGTCACAAGTTTCAGAACAGGTGTCCTTGTGAGGTGAGGACGGGGGTGGGGGGGTGGCCTTGTGGGCCTGACGGGCTGGCACGTGTGCCCCACGGCTGTCCTCCTGTGGCTCTGTGGGTGACCCCGCTCTGCTCCGCAGGTTGGCACCCATGCGGCTCTACACGCTCTCCAAGCGCCACTTTGTCCTCGTGTTTGTCGTCTTCTTCATCTGCTTTGGCCTGACTGTCTTCGTGGGGATCAGAGGTGAGTTCAGTTTTTAATTGTTCAGTCATCTTGCCACTCGGCCACCTTGGTTTCTCCTCTCAGCCTGCCCAGCCGTAACCCTTTGTCCCCCCAGGCCCCAGTGTGAAGGGAGACAGGACACTTGTCCCTGAGCCCACAGGGCAGAAGGGGTCTGGCCCTGTACCTCTGCTTCTCCTGGAAGAGGCACAGTGAGCAGCTGAGTGACCCTGGCCATGCCCCTCATTAGAGGCATGGTCGCCCATCAGCCTTTTATCGGCACCTTTAGTGGCCAAGCAAACATTCCTAGAGTCTGCTGTGCTGGGGAGTCCAGACCCTGCCCACGGGGGATGGCAGCTGACAAGGCCTGACGCTGTGAGGGGGCGGGGTGCAGCTGAGTGCAACACAGGCCAGCAGGCCGGGCTCTGGGGACACTCTGAGCCCTCGGCAGGGCCCTGTGAAGAGTGCTGGGCAGCCACATGCTGTCCAGCTTGCCTTTAGATGCCCTGCTGCAAAGCGTTCGAGGGGAAAAGCCACACTGCACAAACTTGGCCTTGAAAATGCTTCGACATGGGCTGGGGAGATAGCTCAGCTGGTAGAGTGCTTGAGGCCCTGGGTTCAATCCCCAGCACCACAAAAAAAAAAAAAAAAAAGAAAATGCTTTGAAATCTTCTTGGCAGGCTGGCCTCCTTTCCCAGACAGACAGCAGCCCAGAGGCTGAGTAGCTCTCAGCGGTTTTCACCAGGTTTCCAGAACCTGGGTCTTCAATCCTGCCTCGAGGGTGGGCAGCTGGGCCCTGTGGTTGGAGGGTGCACCTCTTCATTTCTTTCTCTTTCAAGTGAACTGTCTCTGTCATCGAGGGTAGTTTTTGGTGGCCCTTTGTCCCACTGAAGCCCCAGCGCTGTAGGGTGAGTGATGGTGAGGCTTGGCCCATCCCAGAGGCACTTGTGCCTCAAGGCCCGTTTCCCACCCAAACTGAAGTTCAGTTTGTGAGTGGACTGGGCAGCCTGGGGGTGGGGCATTCTGGTGCTGCTCGCCTGCTGAGGATGGTGACACAGCGCAGATGAGAGCTGATGGGTTAGTTCTGATCGGAGGCTAGTCTGAGTCCAGAGGTGGGAGAGAGCGGGAATTCCCCTTAAGCCTTTTGGTTCTTTTAGGCCTTCAGTAGATTTCATGAGGCTCACCCACAGTGGAGAGTGGGGCGGGCAATCTGCTTATTCAGTCTACTTTTTCAAATATTAATCTCATCCAGGAGTTCCTCACAGACACAGTAGAATAATGTTTAGCCAAATATCTAGGCACCATGTGGCCCAGTGAGGTTGACGTTGACACACAAAATTAACTATCGTAAGTGCTCTGTTCCTAGTTACTTTATGTGTCAAGGTTATTGTTATTTCAGAGTTAAGAGTACTTAAGGGATCATTTGGTTAGTCCCCTCATTTTGCAAATGAGGAAATTGGGACCCAGAAAGCCTAGTTAGCAAAGAGTAGAGTCCATGTTCTTCTGATTGCCATGTCTTAATTCTTTCAGGAAGCCATACTGCCTAGTTAGCAGTTCACTCAGATTGTGAATCTACTTAAAAGAAGCTTGATCGAGTATAAGCCTCTTTCCTTCTCAGCATTCATAAACACATTCTAGAGACACATCCCTGCACTGGTCGAGGTACATACACCAGCACCGCCTGGACTTAAGCGGAGGATTATTGGCGGCAGGCTGGGCTGGTCACTGAGGCACTCCAGAAAGCTGGCATCACAATCTGAGAGGATATGTTTTAGAGCAAATCCAGTTCTAAATTAAATCAAAACTAGATTCTCAGTGTCTCCTTTTATTCTTCTTTTAAGGCCAAAGTTCTGGAGGATAATGACAAGGCTAATAAAAATTTGGAGAGGATTCTGGGAAAGTGGTGGGAGAGGAAAGATTGTCTTGATGACAAGTGCAGCGACAGCCTCGGTAGAGCTGTTTCGGAGCTCCAGTGCTGGCTGAAGGCTTGCAGCTTCCCGGGGAGGACTAGAACCATAAGCCGTGGCTAACTACAGTCGGTGCAGCTCTTGGCCCGCGTATGGGGACCATTGCCTACCAAGCCCTAAAGCAGTCAGCTGCGTACGTGTTCCCGAACAACCTGTATATGGCTTGTGGGGCCCCAGGTGGGGAAAAGGACCCTCTTCTCCTAATAGTGGGGTTTCTGCTCTGATTGTTGATTTCTGCTTCTGATCACAGAGATACAAGGAGGTGGGCATCCATTGTTATTGCACCTTCCTTTTGGGTGCCAGACATTGAAGGCTAGGAGATTCAAAAACAACTGTGGACACAGGGGAAATTAGGACGTCATCATACCTGCCTGAGGAGGACACAGACTCAGAAAAGACCTCAGAAGACTTTAAGTTTACCCCTCAGACTGATCCTGGGCACAGAGTCAGCCAACAATAGCCATATCAACAAAACCAAAAAACTCTGGGGAAGTGGGAGAGTCTAATTTTCCAGGGTAACACATTGTTAGATTTAAGTGTCCAGTTTTCAACAAAAAATCATAAGGCATAAAAAAAGTAAAGTGTGGAGTGGGGAGGAGCTGGCTACGAGGGTGGGGGTAAAAAAAAAAAAAAGTATGGCCCATTAAAAGGAAACAAATAACAGAATCTATCTCTAAGGCTGTGTGCTGATCCCCTAGACTAAAGTCAAGACAACCCTCTTAAGGATGCTGAAAGAACCAAAGGAAGATGTGGAGAAAGCCCAGGAAACAATGTTTGCACAAAATGGAAATATCAATAAAGAGCTAGAAAAACTAAAACCAAAAAGAAATTCTGGAGCTGAAAAGTACAGTGATGAATACGTGAAAGATTCCCTAGAAGAATGGAAGAATTGAAGGGAAGCTTTGAGTAGGTGCAACAAAAAACCAGCAATTGAAGATAGGAGCAAGGAGATACTGCAGTCTAAGGAACAAAGAAAAGTGAGCACAGGGGACACCATCAAGTGGACCAGCACACACATCATGGGGTCTCAGGAGGAGAAAGGGGCAGAAACGATGTCTGAAAACTTCCGAATTTTGATGGAAGATGTGAATATAAATATCCAGGAACCTCAGCAAGCTCAAAATGGGCTGATCTTGAAAACACCAACACCAACACACATGAAACCAAGTCATAGAAGCCAAAAAGAGAAGGAACCTTGAAAGCAGCCCCAGAGGGACTCATCACATACAGGAGAGCCTTGGTAAGGTTGTTAGCAGAGATTGCACCAAAAACTTGAGGCCACAAGGCACTGAACTGATACGTTCAAAGTGCTAAAAGAGCTGTCAATGAAGAATCCTGTATCTGGCAACTGTCCTTTAAAAGTGAGGAAGAAATTAAGACTTTCTCAGATAAACCGAAGATGAGGGAGTTGTTTCCACTAGGACCACCCTGAAAGATTGCTCCAGGAAGGTGGACAGGTTGAAATGAAAGGACGCCAGGGAGTAACTCGAAGCCATGGACTCTCAGTAAGGGCAGTTACAGGGGTGATTATAAAAGCTCATGTCATTCTGACAATATAGAATAACGGCAATTTTTGTTTTCTAATGACCTAAGACAAATATATTTTTAAACCAATTATTAGCATAAAAGCTAGTATTACTATAACTTTCATCTGTAACTCCACATTTTGTTTTCTACATGAGTTAAGGGATGAATGCACTAAAGATATTTTGGTTTTAGAAATAAATAATATATATAAAGACAATTTTATCACAATTGTGATATCACCCATGCAAAGAGGTAGGGACAGAGCTGTTAAAAGGAGCAGAGTTTTTGTATGTTATTAATGTTAAGCTGGTATAAATTCAAGTTAGAATGTTATAATTTTTGAGTGTAAAATATGGGCCAAAAAAGCTATGAGACATAGAATACAAATGCATAGAAAACCAAGGCATACAGAAAACAAAGGAACAGAAGTAAGCCCCTCTAACCAGTGAATACTTTAAATGTAAGTGGATTAAACTGTCTAATCAAAAGTCAGAGTTAGGAACTGGTGTTGTGGCTCAGTGGTACAGGACTGGGTTCAGTCCTCAGCACCACATAAAAATAAAAAAATAAAGGTATCGTGTCCATCTACATTAAACACACACTCACACACACAAGTATATTTAGAGATTTATATATTTTTTTTTAAAAAGTCAGAGTTAGGCAGAGTAGATTTTAAAAAACAAGATCCAGATGATATCTAGTCTACAGCAGACACATTTTAGATCCAAAGACACAGGTCAAAGTGAAAAAGTGGAAAAGAATAGTCCATGCAAATAGTACCAAATGACCCATTAATTCTAGCTGCGGTCATGTATTCAAAAGAACTGGCCAGGCACTGTAGAGCATGGCTGTGGTCCCAGCTGCTTGAGAGGTAGAGGCAGGAGGGTCACAAGTTTTAGGCCAGCGTGGGCAATTTAGCAAGAGCCTTCTCAAAACAAGATAATGTGCTTTAAAAAGGGCTGGGAAGTAGCTCAGTGGTGGAGCACTTGCTTAGCATGTCTGAGGCTCTGGATTCAACCCGTAATATAGAAAAAAATTTAAAAATTTGAAGGCAGGATCTTGAGATATTTATATACTAATGTTAAATTGTTTATGGTAGCTAAAACTGAAATGAATTTAAGTGTTCATTGACAGATGAATATATAAGCAAAGTATGATATATACTACAATTAAATATTAACCTTAAAAAATAAGAAAATTTAGATACTTGCAGTAACGTGGATGAATTTTCAGGACATTAAATGAAACAAGCCAGTCACAAAAAGACTGCTTATATGATGTATCAAGTAAGTTCTGCTTACGTGATGTAGGTGGAGAAGTCAGACAGCAGACTGGGGAGTCATTGTTCAATGTGGACAGAATTTCAGTTTTACAGGATGAGAAAAGTTATGGAGATGAGGGTGGTGACGGGTGCCCAACACAAATGTCCTTACCACTGCTGAATGCACACCTGAAAATTGTTAAAATGGTGAATTTCATGTTGTGTTCTTTTAAGCTTATATTGGTATATGTTTGGCTTACTATATCTTCTACTTAGAATTTCTGAAAGACTGGACTAATTGGATCAATACAAAAATGTGTCTTAGTCTTTTGGAAGAAATATTTATGTTTTATGAAATATGTAGTGACGTGAATTTTTTCATATCTCAAGTAATATTTTTTCTTTTTTAAAATTATTTTTAGATACACATGACAGTAGAGTATATTTTGCATATTATACATATGTGGAGGATAACTTCCCATTCTTGTGCTTGTGCATGATGTGGAGTTACACTGGTCGTGTGTTCATATATGAACATAGGAAGGTTAAGTCCGATTTGTTCTACTGTCTTCCTGTTCCCATCCCCGCTCCCCTTCATTCCCCTTTGTCTAATCCAGTGAACTTCTATTCTGTGCCCCCCGCCCCCTTATTGTGTGTTGACATCCATATATCAGAGTGGTGAATGTTTTCTTGGGGCCAGGCACCAGAGAGAGCCCTCAGAGCATTAAGAGAGGGTCCCATGGAACCCCACATACTGAGCGTGGGTCAGGCCACCGTGGGTGCACAGTAGAGTGACTGTTCTGTGTCTACCCATGTGTTTTACCCATGAATATGAAAATCTCTTAAAACAGGCAAGGGAAGGGCTGGGATCGTGGCTCAGTGGTAGAGCGCTTGCCTAGCATGTGTGAGGCATTGGGTTTGATGCTCAGCACCAAATAAATAAATTAAAGGTTCATCAACAACTAATAAATTTTTTTTAAAAAAAGGCCAGGAAAATAAGATGCCTCTGCATAATGTATGAGTCTTAGCATTTGAAAAAAAATCAATAAATCATCAATATAGATATAACCCACTTTTTCCCTCTCTTTGTTTTACTTTAGGACCCAAAGTAATCCAGACTTCTGCAGCGAATTTTTCACTAAATAATAGCAAAAAGGTAAGCCTGGGTGTAAGAGGCAGCCGTTGGGACATTATGAACTTGTGGGTCACTGAGAAATTTGGTCCTGCTTAGAGGGTCTTGAAGAGAGACTACACTTGACCTGCAGCTGGCTTCTCATTCTGCTGCTGGCTTGGGGTCTTGTCGGTCAGAATCTCCTTTTCCGCTGCAGTGAGCACCTTGGGGCTTAGGAAGTGGTGGTGCTAGCTCTCAGGCACCAAAGGGTGGAGAACTCTCAGTTCCTCACGTCTGTGAGTCCTGTTTGAGTGTGAGGGTTAAGAGGATGGCTTAGGCATCTGACCCTCTGTCCTCAGGTATCCATGTTGGGCATGGGTTTCCAGCTGAGCGGTTCGCTGCGTTGCTTGTTTGGCACCCTTTGCATGAACTCACTTAAAGTGAGCACCCGCCCTCAGCGTGGCTTGATTCTTCTCCATCTTTTGAGGAAAACAGAGGTCCTATCAGTTGGAGAATTTTGTTTACAGAAATAAATGCTAACCTGTGAAAGCCCAGATAACTAAAGCTTTTATTCTGCTCATCAGTCATAATCCTTATCCATAAATGGAGCACAGATGTCCTGCCTTTTCACGCCACCATAAAGTGTACGGTTTAAATCTCATTGTTTGTCCCTGATCCCTGCTTCCCATTCTCTCACCTCCCTGCTAGCTTTACTTTTACAGTTTTTCAAAAATTACATTTCAAAAAATGCAAAAGAAGAAAACATCTCAAAACTTCTACCTCTTAGTTCTTTTTGTTTTACTGTTTAGCCTATCTTCACATTTTCTGTTGCATCCTTTATTTCACTCTTGGGCCGATGGTCTCATTTGGAGAGGTGCTTCCAAGGAGTTTCTCAATAGTTAAGTTGGTCTTTTTTTTTTTTAATAGTAGGAATTGAACCCAAGGACGCTTAGCCACTGAGCCACATCCCCAGCCCTTTTTATTTGTTTGTTTGTTTGCTTGCTTTGAGACAGGTTCTCACTAAGTTGCTTAGGGCCTTGCTAAATTGCTGAGGCTGGCCTTGAACTTGCTATCTTCCTGCCTCAGCCTCCTGAACTGGTGGGATTACAGGTGTGTGTCACCACACCTGGCAGTAGTTGGTCTTTTATAATTACTGTATGTCAGGATGTCAGTCTATCTTTGTTACAGAAAAGAGCAGCCATTCCACCAGACTGACTGACCTGCTTCCTGGAGACCATTCTCACTTCAGAAAGACAGGATCTTGCTGGGTGCCGTGATACATGCCTATAATCCCTGGGGCGGTTGAAGCAGGAGGAACACAAGTTCAAGGCCAGCTTCAGTGACTTAGTGAGACCCTTTCCCCCAAAATAAAAAGGGCTGGGGCTTTAGCTCTGTGGTAAAGCACCCCTGGGTTCAGTCCCTGGGGTTGAGGGTGGGAGGAAAAAGAAATCAACAGTCTCTCTTCCTCTGATAGATACCATTTCTGATGGCTTTCAGGCAAGACTTTGGTTCTAGAGAGCTTCTCGTGGACCCTGACAGAAGCATTAAGATACAAACCACACATGCACCAGCAAGGGTGGAGCCTTCAAATAATGCTTTTCTTTGGGACCACTGGTGGTACCTTGAACAGCTCTCCACAACCCTGCTGTTAGCTGACAGCATTGTGTTCTTCAGAAGACGCTGTGGAAGAATCACTGGCAACAGTCTTCGCTGGTTTTCCTCTCCAGGAACATTAAGACTGCAATAAAGCTGAAAACAGTTGATATCAACAGTGCTATACTTGGCCTGCTGACTCCAAAAAAAATAATTACTGAGATACAAAATCTTGTCACTGTGGAATATTTCTTTGGTGCTCTTTCTTACTCATCTTGCTCTTTCCATTTCTGCTTCACAGTGGTGCTTCCTTGGTATTTAGTAGGTGCACCCTCCAGGGCTCAGGGTGGTGGAAACTGCCTGCTAAGAGATTTTGATGAGACCAAAGTGGCCTGGATGGAGGTGGCCTTTCTCCTTCTGGAAGGCATCTTTTCATTAGGGTGTCCAAAGGAAAACTGTGTTTCCATTTCAGAGCTACTGCTCAAGCCTTTTAGGACAAATATAAACTTTGTATATTAAGATGAGGTATTTGATAGACTCAATGAGAAGGTCATATGGATAACTTCATTTCTTTCTTTTTCTTTTTCTTTTTTTTTTTTTTTTTACTTTAGCTAAAGCCAATTCAGATCCGTTCGAATCCCCTATCTACATATAATCAGCAACTGTGGCTGACATGTGTTGTTGAGTTGGATCATTCCGAAGGTATGTGATCTGACATTTCAGGTACCAGCTGTCATATTTAAGAGTTCGATAGGATTTTTAAAAATTTGGACACCTGCTAAAAGATAGGTATCAGGGCTGTTCATTATTCACAACAGGAACAAGTTGGAAGCCCCTTAAATGTGAAATGGAATGGTTGATGGATCTGGCGTAGGTTTCGACACATTCCACTTGGGCATGGACTGGGAGTAGAAGCTAGTGGACAGGCTGTCCTCTGCTGGGCAACACGAGGTTTCCAGTAGGCAGAGGGTAGGGTGGCCTCAGGGATCTGGGGCTCTTTCGTGTGTTCTTGGCTCAAGGCCATAGCAGAGCCCAGGAGGCACCTTTGTCAGGTGGTCTGTGACACTGAACTCCTTTCTTTTGTAGAAACTTCTATTCAGACGAGCTTTTCCATGACTGTCAAAGTCAATGGTGTGGCTCAGGATGGAACCATGATGTACATTCATAACAAGGTTCACAATCGGACGAGGACCCTCACATGTGCAGGGGTGAGTGTGTGGATAGCTCCACAGTCCCTGGCTGTGGGTGCTGTCACAGACCTGCTTCTCCAGAGTAGAAGGCAGAGCCCAGAGACTTTGAAAATTGCTCTTAAGTAATTAAAAAAAAAAGACAAAAAAATGGAGTCATACCAAAGGGCATGGAAGACCTGCTAACCCCATATGCTACTGCTCTTAGAAACTCACACGTGCACACTTGGGTGCACACACACATGCATAAAATGTACACACGCACTCGCTCTCTCGCCCGCAGCGTGCCTCCAGTACCTTTGACACTGTTTTACTGCTCACGTAATTTACTGCCTGGTGCGTCCACAGGTGGATGCAGAAGGGCCGCCTCTCCGAAGGTCTGCCCCTCTTCCACATCTTTCTCCATCACAGGGGCTTTGAGTCATTTGCAGGTGGTTTTGAGTACCCTGGTCCTGAGTGCCCAGGCCACGCAGGGTCAGTGGCTCCTTTTGGGGCACCAATTTTGGGGTGCACTGTAGCTGTGGGGCAGGACTCCTGAGGGTCCAGAGTAGGAGTGAGCCTCGTTTTGCATTTCATTGGCATTGTGTTTTGTTCAGCATCAGAGACCCAGAAATGCTTTCTGAGACAGCAGGTGGACACCTCAGGACTCCCCAGGTCACAGGCAGCAGGGGAATTCAGAGGGAATCAAAAACGGGCAGTGCCTTGGGTCTGAGGCCTGGGCGCAGCGGTTCAGAAGCTGGCTGTGCCGTCTCTGTGAGACCCCGTGCTGAGTGCTTTCCTTGCGCACATCCTTAAATCCTCACAGCAGGTTCGTGGAGTAGGAACTTGTATCAGCCCATTTTATACCAAAAGGTCAAAGCCATTGCCTGAGGTGATACGGATAGTAAGTGGCAGGACCAAGATCTAAGCCTCTTTTGTCCTGAAGCTGGTGGCCTTAACCACCTTCCTGGTTGGTTACAGTAAGAATATCAGGAGCCTGTCTGTCTTGCAGGCTGGGCAACACGAGGTTGGGAGGCGTTCCAATGGGGCCGGGCTCCTGGGTAGTGGCTAGCCACCCCTTCTGGTTCCTATCTGTTGACATTTAACAGAGAAGACTGAAAGGGGTCAGAAGCTGGCCCCCGGCTGTTGGGAAAGCAGCTGTGTGACAGTGTGGCCCTCCGCTGCTTTCCTGACCACCAGGTGGTGTCTAGAGAGGGCCCCACAAGCAGCTGGTTCTGGTTCTGCCTCCCTTCTCACCTGTGAGAGCAGCCAGAGCCAACTTCTGGAATGCATCGTCCTCACCCAGAAGTGGGAGTCGGGCCTCCCGCCTGTCTTGGAGTGGCGAGGATCAAGGTGAACAAGCCACGAGAGGGTGTGGGGTGTTCGTGCCCACCCGAGGCATCCACACTTCCCCACCTTGCCTGGGTGCGGGCAGTGCTCGGTCACATGGGGGTCAGATAGGACCACTGTCCAGGCGGCCAGCCTTCTGCGGATTCTGTCTCCAGCATTGGCCTTGCTGGTTTCAGGCGAGGCGCTAAGCGAGAGCTGCTAGAGGCTGCTTCTCCTTCCGCTGGGGTCTGGTCTCCCGCGGTTGCCCTAACTGAGGGGTTTCAGTTTTAAAGCCAGGACCAGTTGGTTGCCCACTAAGCCCTTGGCTTCGGGGAGAGCCAGGCTCCCGAGGGCAGCGGTGCTGTGCTTCTCCTGGGACACACACCTGCCAGTGCACCTGGAGGGTGGCCCTCCTGTACCCCTCAGGTTTCTTCCCACTCCCGTTGGTGGCTCTGTCTCAGCTTACACTTGTCACCCGTGGAGACATCTCTCTTCTGGTCCCTGTCGACTTAGGAGCATTGTCCTGCATTTTTATGGCACAGAAATATTTACCCCCTTCCTACCACAAGCTACATCCCAGCCCTTTTTATTTTGTTTCTGAGACAGGGTCTCATCAAGTTGCTGAGGCTGGCCCTGAATTTGTGATCCTCCTGTCTCAGCCTCCCAAGTTTCCGGGATTGCAGGCAAGGCCACTGCACCCAGCCTCCCTCTCTTCTTTCTAAGGCAGCTTATGTAAAACCTGGGTCCTTTTTCCTACCCTGTCTTCAGACAGTGGAGGCTGAACAGCTAACTATAGGACTGACGGCCCTGTTCAGAGCACAGCAACGTGAGGTGCCACCTGGAAAGCCACAGAGGCTCTGGACGGTGGCACAGGGAGAGCACATCTGCTCAGATGATCGAGTGGTGGTCAAGGGCCTGCTGGCCCACGTGGCAGGGCTGGGGGAGAGCTGCAGGAGTCCCTGACTTGTGAACCTGGCCAGTGAGCATGGTACGCCCTGTTCTCAGGGCGAAGGCTCATCCTGCTTGCTACTTCCGAAGGGACAGCAAAATAGAGGAGACCCGTCCCTAACCCTGAATGGCAGGAGCACGGGGCTCTTGGCAGACCATTAAGCCTCCCCAGAATCCACCTGGAGCTGTCATGCAGCCTTCTCCTGTGCTGCAGGGTGGGCTGGGAGGGACTCTGGGTAGCGAATGGCAGGCTGAAACGGGAGGGCTAGGTGTCACCACTGTGTGGGTACGTGATTTCAGAAGGGGGCCAGGACGAGCGAGTCTGCAGCGTCCCATCTACTCTCGGCCTGCAGGTCCCTGTGCCGTGGTGCCTTCAGGGACGTCAGGTGTTGCTTGGTTAACATAGGTGACGTATTTTCAGTCATGCAAAGCAGGACAGTTCCAGTTCGTGTAAATCCTATATTGTTTCCAAATACACCCATTCGGCCCCTTCTTTTTAGGAACCGTCTGGGCTGGCATCTGACTCCCAGCTTTTGGCGAGTTCTGGGATGTGTCCTGCGAGTCATGCTACTTGTGGGTCAGTTGGTGGGCGAGTCCTCCTCACTCGCTTTAATGACACAGATCTTCCTTGTGTTTGCAGAAGTGTGACGAGATCATTGTGGCTCACCTCGGCTACCTGAATTATACGCAGTACACGGTAACGGTGGGATTCGAGCACCTGAAGCAGCTCGTCAAGGAGATGAACTTCACGGTGAGTACACGGCTGGCCCCGCTGCTTCTGGGGCTCCTTTGTTGAGTGAGTGAAACCATCACGAGGTCCACGAAGGTTGTGTTGGACAAGAAACCACAATTTCTAAGTACACGAATCAAGAATAGCTTAAAGAGACCACAGAAATTACAAAGACCGTGGGTGCTGTGAGATTTAAAATAGTGTCCCAGTGTTCAGTTGAAGGTTACTTGCCCACTTACGAAGGCAGGACTCCCTGCTCGCCGTCGTCCGTGGTCTTCAGGCCCTGCCGGAATGTCCAGTGAGGGGAGGGCGTGGCGCTTCTGCGTCCGGCTGAAACCTGCTTGCTGCTCCTTCACTCATTCCAAGTCAATACAACCAGCAGAGCGATTAGGAGTCAGGGCTTCAGCCGGGACAGAGAACTGCTTCAGACCCCGGCTCCGTCACTGACTAGTTCAACTGTTGAGTCTCAGTTTCCTTTCTGTAAGACAGCCACCTCGTAGCGTTACGCATGTTAAGTGAAGCTCCTAATGGGTACATTTTCTTTTTGGCATTGATATTGCACCCAAGGGTGCTTTACTACTGAGCCACATCCCCAGCCTTTTTAATGTTTTAAGACAGGTCTAAGTTGATGGGGCTGGCTTTGAACTTGTGATCCTCCTGCCTCAGCCTCTAGAGTTGCTGGGATTACAGGCGTGTGCCACCGTACCCAGCTTACATTTTCTTTTTAAATAACAGCTTTATTGAGGTACAATTCACAGATCATAAAATTTACCCTTGTAAAGTGTGTGGTTCAGTTGTTTTTAGGACATTCACAGCTGTGAATTCAAAGTATCACCACTGCCCCGTGAGACCTGTCGGCAGTCATTCCCACAGCCCATCCTCACAGCCCCCGGCAGCCACTGATCTTCTTCTGACCCTGGGTTTGTCTGGCCTGGACTTTGATGTGACAAGGTTTGTTCAACATGTGGTCTTTCGTGACTAGCTGTTCTCTGAGCATGGCGTGCTCGAGGTTCATCGGGGTTGTTGAGGGTATCTGTGCTCCATTCCATTGTTTGTTCTTGCTGAAAAATATTTCATTGTAGACCACATTTTGCTTGGTTGTTTCCTGTTATACATACACTGCAGGGTGGACACCTGGACAGGGATAATTTACACTCCAAGCACAGCGAAGCAGGACAGTGGGAGACTTCACCACAACATTCAGAGCAGCACACAGTATAAGCCTTAGGAATCGTTTCTTTCTAGAGTTTTCCATCTGGGCTGTGATTGGCAGTGGGCACCTGAGATGTGGAAAGCAAGGCCGTGGGTAAGGCGGTGGGGGTGCTGCACTCACAAGGCAGTGCCTCCTGCGCACGGTCAGTCTGCACCTGAGCCGCAGGCTTCTGACCACTTCCCTCACCCTCCTGCCCTTTCTCTTGAGCTTTGTGGTTCTCCGCGTCCCCCCACCCCCGCCCCGTGTTCCTTAGCACCAGTATCACAGTCAAGCCAGGCGTTTCCCTCATTGAGCACCTTGCAGTGACGCTCTGTGGGCAGCACACCATGTCTCTTCCCTCCTTTTCCTTCCTAAGCCATCACCCTCGACCCGGGGATGAGACGAAGAGAGCAGCCCACTCTGGGCCCTTCAGCCCTCCCTCTGGGGTGGTCTGCTGGCTCCCACGTCAGCTGAGGGCCGGCAGCAGGCGGTGCCTGGTTACGCGGGTTCTGCCGCGCCTTTCCTGTGGCCTCTAAAGCCCTGGAAATGTGCACTGTGACCCTGAGGACTGGGTCCCATTCCAGGAATTTTGCTTGGGGCTGCTCAGGTTGCTGGGCCTGACCCGTGGCTCCCTGACGCCTCACCCCGTGGGTGCCCGTGGCTTTCGCATTCAGAGGACTCCGAGGACACAAGAAGACATCTGCTTTCTGCTGGAGGAGCAGGCCAGCTCTGGGAGACAGTTTTGCTAATTGCATTTTCTCACTTATCCTGCGGCTGCGCGGGGCTCAGCCTGGGTGCTGGCACGTACTGCGAGTGGGTGTTGCCTGGGGGTTGGCGACTGAGGCCACGGGCCTGGAGGAACTGAGGGAGAAACTCAGGGCAAGAAGTGGGTGCTTGTTCCCAGTGTGACTGCACGGTGTCGCAGGCCAGCGCAGCTCTGAGAGGACAAAGATGGCTTTGTGACGCCAGAGGGACCTTGTTGTGAAAGCAAGTGTGTAGAGCACAGGGCTCAAGATCTCAGTGTCTACAGCTTGAGGTTTTTCTGAGGATCTTTGGCTTTATTTTCTGTATTTATTTTACTTTTCACTTTCAAAACTATATGTTGGGCTAGGAATATAACACAGAACTACACAGACCTCAGGGTGGATTCCACAGAACCGGGTCAGAGCCTGCCTGGCAGCCCCCACAGGCTGCCTCTGCTGCTCCTGCTGCCCTCGGAGCCCTCCGCCTTCACCCTTCCTCTGGCCCTACTTGCGAGACCAGCACTGCTGGCAGACTGGCGTCTGCTTCGAGGGGCCAGGGCCTGTTCTCTGGGCTTCAACTCCCCTCTCAGGCCTGGGCACAGATGCACAGCAGGTCAAGCTGTTGGGCTGGATGGCTGGAGGAGCACACAGGCGATTCTTCTCAGGTCTTGTTGACAGGTCCCTCAGAGGGACACCCACGTGGAGGAGTTCCCAGCAGGAAGACACATGAAAATGATGGGGCGTCTCCACCCAGGGCAGTTGCTTTGCTTGGATCTGGTTATGAATTTGGCTGGTGCCGGCTGGAGGAGCTGCCTGCCTTCTGCCCTGCCGCCAGCAGGTGGCGCCTGCGCCCTTTGCTCACAGGAGGGGCAAGGACTCGCGCAGGGACAGCCGCAGCTGATTTTCCTTGTTTCAGCTTCATGTTACATGCCTAGACTTCTTTAGAAAATCCTGACACATGTGTATCTTATAGAAACCTATTTCTTTTAATGGGAAACATGACTTTTTGTAGTAGACTGACAAGGTTGGTTTTGATATGAGATTTAAAATCCAAATGCTCCTATTATCTAGAAAGTTTATCTGCCAGAGTCGTCTGTGTTCTTAGTATAAAAGTACCAAATGTTAAGGTTTAGCAACGTGTAGTAAAACATAAGGAGAGAGCACTGCTCACCTGGAGCCTCGCTTCTGGAGGTGACCCTAGTGGCAGCGAGGATGTTTCCTCTTAGGTGTCTTTGGTTTTCGTGTCATTTTCCCACTTTCCATTTCAGTGGAAGACTTACGACCCAGCATTTTCCAAGTTGGAAATTTGGTTCCGCTTTGTCTTCGTGGTGCTCACCTTCATCGTCACGGTGAGTACCATCTGCCTGGTGGACTGTGGCCAAGTCCTAACCAGGACGAGGCTAGTTTGTGCAGTTATGATATCAGAGAGCAGGCTACTCGCCCTCCAGCAGGCTCTGTCTCTGCCGAGACAGACATGGTGGTGTTTAGTAAGGACTTCTGTGCAGTGTGATGGCTGTTGCCGATCACTGATTTCCAAGTAATTGTTCATCGTTGCACAGTGAACATTGCCAACGAAACACTCCTGTTCAACACAGCATGCCTGTGTTTTCATATGTGGAAAAGTGGGCTTTTGAGGAACAAGGTTATAGAGAAGTAGCTTGGGAAGTGTAGGCTTTGGCTTATTCAGAGGCCAGATGTGTGTCCCACAAATATCCATTCACTTTGGGGGAACAAGCTGGCCCCTAGGAACACAAGGGTGCCCCAAATGAGGACTGAGAAGTTGAGGAAGAGGAAGTGAGTGCATTTAGTGACCAATTGCCCCAGGGGCAGCATTCTTCCCTCATTAGCTGATGGCCCTGATGCTGACTTGGAGGGAGGGACAGTCAGGAGATGTGTCACTCTTTACAGTGGCAACCCCTCAGCTGCCCTCTAGCACAGTTGGTATTTTGCAGACTCACTGTGAAGAGCAGGGTACAGGCATCTGACCGGCACGGGAGAAGTGGCTGGAGGCAGGCCCGGGCCCTAGCATGGGCCAGGAGCTGGGTCTGCGGTACTTGTGCCAAGCCTGGGCCTCAGGGACTCCCAGGGCTGCCCCTGGAGAACTTCCTAAATGAAGGGGACTGGCATTTGCATCTGGTCTGTCAGAAACTCTCACTGTTTCTTGAGGGCTGCCTGGTACCTGGAATCTGCCAAATCTCAGGCCAAAGACTGGCACTTGAGGCCCTAAGTGTGCTCCACAAAAAGAGACTGGGCCTGGCTCTCGTCAGATAACCTGGGCTGAGGGAAATCCAGATCGCTAGGATGACTGGCTTGTGTCCGATCAGAAAACCTCACAAACTTCCGGCCTACATGTCACGAGTAGCATGATGTCTTAAAGCGGTTTATACTGCCCCACCGACAGTGGGCACAAGTCTTACTCTCTTGACCTGTCCTTGGGGAGCCCAGTACCCTCTTTGGAAGCAGATGCCATCTGTAAAAACTTCCCTTCCTGGGTGTGTGGCTTCCTGGAAGGGTCCACAGATGTGCCTGTGCCCCAAAGAGTCCTGCCAGCTGCCGTCTGGGAACAGGCCTGACAGAAGCAGCCTGTCCAGGTGGAGGCGAGGGGTCAGCGTCCTCTCCTTCCACAGAGAATTGATAGCTGCCCTGTTCCTTCTCCCCTGTCCCTGTGAGAATGGCCAGTGGCCCCTGTGCAGCAGTGGTCATTGATGGCCTCCGGGTCCTCAGTGGTCAACTCGACCAGGGCTTCACCTGGCAGATCCTGGCCTGGCGCCCAGGCCTCTGATGGGAGGCGCACCTGGTAGGGAGGCTGTGGGCATACGGTCACAGGCCTCGCTTGGCTTGCAGTGCCTGTTTGCGCATTCCCTGCGCAAGTTCTCCATGAGAGACTGGGGCATCGAGCAGAAGTGGATGTCTGTCCTCCTGCCGCTGCTGCTGCTGTACAACGGTAGGTGCTGTTTTCCTCTTGGAACTCGCCCTCACATTTAAAGCTGGCAGATGTCTTGGAGGTGGCCTGGTCCCAGAGTCCCCAGCAGCACCTGTGGGGAGCCCTGGAGAAGCGTGTAGAAGCACGCTCCCGCCCCCCAGACACCATGTCGCACAGGCCGCGGCAGATGCCTGGGTCTTCAGCCAACAGCGGCTGCTCCGGTGTTAAGCCTTGGCGGAGCTGCAGGCGCAGCAGCCCTGGAGCTTGGCGGAAGCTGCCCACATGGCTGTCTCCCGCATTGCCGCTCCAGAGAGCGTTTACTCCCTGAGCTGCTGCGCTTAGAGTCCCCAGGCCTGCGGGAGGAGCTGATGCAGGCCAGACGGCTCTCTGTCGGGAGCACTGCCGCCATCTGTTCATGGCTTTTAGGTGTTTTGAAAACAAAATGGCCCTTGGTTCGCTACCTTTCTTTTGGCTCCGAGCGGGGGAAAGAGATCTGATCTGGCAAGGGTGCCGGCAGCCTGTTGCCTTCACCATTTCTGTCTTTGGCCTTCCAGACCCGTTCTTCCCCCTCTCCTTCCTGGTGAACAGCTGGTTCCCAGGGATGCTGGACGATCTCTTCCAGTCTGTGTTCCTGTGTGCCTTGCTGCTCTTCTGGCTGTGTGTGTACCACGGAATACGGGTCCAGGTAAGCCATCGGGAAGACCTGCCCTTCCTTCCGTATTCTGATGGCAGTCCTTCAAGCGAGGGTAGCCACAGAAGCTTCCTCAGCCTCGTACTGATCAACAGAAGGCGGGTCATGTTGAGTGGTTTGGGTATCTGATCTCATATGCTCTGTGAGAGTGAGCGCTTTGTTAAAATTATTCTATTTCATACTTTTTTTTCTTTTTAGGGAGAAAGAAAGTGTTTGACTTTCTATTTGCCTAAATTCTTCATTGTGGGACTTTTGTGGTTGGCTTCTGTTACACTAGGAATATGGCAAACGTGAGTAATTCTATTCAGTGTGGAGTGTTGGTCCTGAGGAGCACTGGCAGAGGTGGGTAGGTCTTGGTCTGGCTGTACTTTGTGGGCTCTTCCAGAAAAGGATCATCTCCCTGTGTTTCCCAGGTGGTCAAATGACTGGAACTGAGAAGTTCATTTCTGCTCTAGTGGCTTACGGAGACATAGTAGACCTGAATCTGTCAGTCTGAGATGGAAAATGGAAAAGACTGAGTCAGTTTAGATTTCTCCTGTAGAGAGACAGGACTTCACTGATGGGTGATGCTCCAGCTGGCTCCTGGCTCGCCACTGTCCAGCAGATCTGTGGGCTTCTGCTCTGGCTGGCATTTTTGGCATCCAGTCCTTACACGAGCTCTAGGTTATCCTCGTTAGTGTCGTTGTCCTGCTATAAATGCCACCCTGGCAGAAGCCTGTGTGCAGGCCTGACTCCCCAGAGGACTTTCCTGGCAGGGGCATGGCTTTGCCGCTGGCGGGCCTCATTTTGTGACTTCAGCCCATCTGCTCTACCTCCCTGCCTCTGCTTCCCCCTCAGCTCACCTGCCATTTTCATTTTGAAAAGAAATCTCATGGAAATTTATATTTACCTTTTTTGCTTTCCTTGTGTCTTCACCTGTTTCATGATGTCCATGTATGTTGTCAAAAATAGCTCTTAAGCTTACAGGAGACGCGGCATAGGGCTTTTTGGTAATAAAACTTACTGCACATCACCTTACTGGAGACAGTTAGTAGTATTGAGTGCTTTTTCAAGGTGAAACACACAATTTAGGATTCCTCTTGAATTTAGGATTGCTTTTTAAAAATCCTTCATTGTTGATAGCAAATAGTTTATGTTAATAAGTAAAAACAAACAGCCAAATGAAAAAAAATCATAAGATAAAAAGAAGAGCTTATTTATAATCTATATTTTTAAACATCATTTTTTAGAGTTAATGAATTACATGACCCAATGTACCAGTATCGAGTTGACACCGGAAACTTTCAGGTAAGGATTGTTAATGAAGCCTAAGGAGTTAAAAATGTCATTTATGAAATGGCTGAATTTTATGACTTAAATCATACTGTTGATGTGCTCTTGCTTACTGGCTCTTTGGGAAGGACTGTCAAAGTTCAGGAGTAGAATATTTGGAGAAAGTGAATAATATAAAAAATAAGCTTTTAAAACTGCTACTCCCAGTCTTTGGTTTCTGGTTGAAGAGCCAGGACACAGAGGTCATGTAAAATTCTAGAATAACAGAGACTGTCCTTGGCGTGTTGCTCTTGGAGGTTTCCACGAGTAGGCAGTGTGGTCAGGCACGTCACAGTGAACGTCAGTTACCTGTGTCGCACTGCTGCCGCCCGGGGCTCTTCCCACTCTGAACAGGCCACAGCTTTCTCTCACAAGGCCCGTGCCCAGGGCCACTTCCCAGAGTCCCCTGATCATAGAAATGAGCAATGTGGCTCCAGCGCAGAGCCGCGTCTGGCTTGCTTGACCCGTAGCGCTTGCTGGGCGGCCTTGCAGAGCTGCTGTTGCGAGAGGTGACATCAGTGGTGCTTTGTGGGAATGACTGAGGCGCAGGTGGAAGAGCGGTGGGTGACCACGTGCTGAAAAGTGGAACTGCTTCGAGACCACACGTGCCCGGGAAGTAGCGCGAATGCCGGTCGTCAGCTCCTCTGGGGAGTGGCGACAGCATTGCGTGCCCACAGGTGGGAGGATTCCCGCAGGTTCCCCAGCCGAGGCCCAGTGAGCGACACCGTAGTGCCACAGAGCTGGAGAGGAGGGAGGGGTGTTCTGGGCTGGGGAAGAGGACCACTGTTCCACACTGCTGTGGCTGCCCCTTGGGGACGAGGGTCCGGGCGCAGGCAGACAGGACAGGGCTCGCTCAGGGCTGGGCTGGGAAAGGCAGTGGCCATGGGGAGCCGTAAGGCCAGGCCTTCTGAAGGGCCAGGGCCTTGGAGGAGGTTTTCTAGTTGTGGGGGTGGTCATGGAAGGAGCATCGAAGAGGGAGCTGCTTTGCTTGTCTCAGAGGCAGACTCTGACAGAGCCTGGTGACAGGCTGTTGGAGGATGAAGCTCCCAGACGTGGAGAAAGGGACGCAGCGTTTTGTCGGCCTGGCCTCAGCTTTCGTCGGCACCGTTTTCTCATCGTGTACATAAGGGAGGTGAAGGGCAGCAGAGCTGGCTCTGTGGCCCGGGACCCGTATCAGGACCAGTGCACCAGGCTCCCCAGATGGCGCGGGAGCAAGGGCTCCGTCCTTCCTGGCTTCCCTTCTCGTCCGTAAAGCAGGGTGATGATGGAGTCCGCCCTGAGATGGGAACGTGGAGCTTGGCCCGGCAGGGCTCTGGGAAGGCTGCAGCTGAGGCCCCTGCCTGGTCCTCCTTTCCCATCCAGACGGTGGGGAGAGCCACTGCGAGGGTCCATCTGTTCCTAGGGACACAGTAGAAGTCGGAGGTGCTGGGTCGGGGGTAGAGACAGCTGTGTAGGCACCCTTCTCTTTGGTAGCTGAGAGTAGACCGAGACCAAAGCCACACAGGTCCCTCTGGGCAAAACAGAACTGGTCCCTACCTGCAGTCCAGCTCCTCAGAACATGGCCACGAGAGGGGAATTCTGGCACGGGGAGGCAGGAAGGGGTGGGCATCCGCACCGAGGGGAGCCCAGGACTTGTGGGAGGAGGGCTCAGTGACGGGGGGACATTGTCGACCCTGGAGCCGGGCCCTGGCCAGAGGCAGTGGCCTTCCCTCCAGCCACTGGCCACAACTTCACCCTCGAGGGGAGGGCTGCCTGTAGCAGGGCTGCCTAAGTGCACACCCTCCCCAGAGGCCTTCTGGGGCGTCCCACTCAGCCCTCCGTGTCACAGGTGGGACAGCCAAGGTCCAGAGCAGCTGAGACCTGCTGAGGACCCTCAGGGTGCAGCGCTGGGTGGTGGTGGGCGTGAGCCTCCATCCTCATGAGCAGGGCAGGGCTGCCCCACCCAGAGAGAGGCCATCAGTGGTGTCCCTGCCCTACTGCGTCTGGGAGTGGTCCCTCCAGGTCCCTCCTAGGTGTGCTGCAAGGGGCAGCCCAGGCAGCGTCACCAAGCGCATTTCTTGTTTTCCAGGGAATGAAGGTCTTCTTCCTGGTGGTGGCAGCCGTGTACATCTCGTACCTCCTGTTCCTGGTGGTGCGGGCGTGCTCTGAGCTCCGCCACATGCCTTACGTGGGTGAGCTCCACTTCAGGGACCACTGGGTCCCAAGTGAGGGGCACACCTGAGGGAGTCTTGGGGCTGCAGGAGGCCTGAGCGGGTGACTGGCCGTTTGGAGGGAGGTGTTTGGGGTGGAAGCCAGCACAGGGAGCCGTGGGGTGGGAGAGCAGCCTGGTCCCAAGGCATGGATCCTCCACCGGGGCCCAGTTGAAGTTGCCTGATCATGGGTCCTTCCCCAGTTGGTTCCACCAGAGAGGTAGTGTGGCTCACTAGAAGCCGCTGGCCCTACTAGCTGCAGAGCTCCCCAGGCTGTAAGGCCCTGGCGGGCGAGGGGCCTTCTTGAGGGGTGACTTTCTTTTTGAGATCTATGAGATGAGAGTGGAATTTGCTAATTGGAGTATTGCTTTCTTTTTCAGATCTCAGATTAAAGTTTTTGACGGCGTTGACCTTTGTAGTGCTTGTCATTAGGTAAGACTGTTTCTTGAACAGTCACACTGAGTTTTATCCCTCCTTCTTGAGTGGCTGCTGTCTCCCTCTGTGGCATTGTTCTGGCCATATATGTTCATCAGGTCAGAGGCCCGAGTTTTGTTGTCAGCGAGGAGGGGATGCAGCACATCGACCACAGCACACTCAGCCCCCTTGCTCTGACACCTGCCGGTGTGTAGCCTGCCAGGTGACAAGAGGAGCACCCCAGGCCCTGGCACTTGCGGTACAGCGAGACAGGGCTCAAGCATGAGTTAGCACCACAGATCTGAGGAGCAGCACCCAGGTCCCTCGGGGGCAGGAGCCGGGCAGGAGTAGCCGCTGTACTGGGGAGAAGGGCCGTGCTTGGAGGTCTCCCTGTCCCATGCAGGAGAAGTTGTTTCTTTGAATAAGTTCCAGATAGTCGTTGTTGTTTAGTTTGTCTCTGTCCTAAAATCAAGATTCAGAGAGGAGAGAAATCCAGTGATCTGCGTTTCTGTTTGGAGGTTGGCCTTTTCCTGGATGGGAGCCACATAGGGCCCCCGTGGGGCTGGCCTTAACCAGGTTTCCAAACTGGCTCTGGGGAGCCCAGCCTTGCTGAGGGTGAGGACTGGGGGCACCAAATCCACTTGCCACCAAGTGTGAGTTCAGCTGCCCTTAGGCATCTGAGTTCACATGAAGAGAGCGAGCAGGCATGTTTTAAGTACCAGCCCATTCAGTCTCTGTGACTCCTTACACTGTCACCCTTGGCCGCCCAGTCCACGGACAGGGAGCTCCTCTCTTCTTCCTGTGCCGCTCTCTCCGAGGAGTTGTATGCCTTTGCTCTTTCTCAGCTGGGTTCTGAGGGGGTCAGGTGCCTGCCCCTCTCCTTCATGGCAGAGGAAGGCAGGTGAGGGCCAAGGGAATGAGTGGCCCAGGGGCCCATGCAGACAACCCAGAGAGATGGGAGGATGGCAGAGGAGGTGGCTGCTCTAGGTGACAGGGTGGGGATGAGTGAGCAGGTGGAAGGGGAGTGAAAAGTTGAGAGCCACCTGAGGTGGGAAGGGCCTTGGCAGGGGTCAACTCAGCAGCACTGCAGGAGGCTGGGGTGGTGGGCAGCCTCTGGAGGTCACAGTGGGCCCCGCAGGCTCTCAGAGGAGTCCAGGTTCTTCTCAGTGGTGAGAAGCCCCCGGAGGGTTTTGAGCTGGGACGCCAGGGAACTGAGTGTTGGTCTCATTAAACGGGGTGGCTGTTGGCAGGGGGTCGGCGGGGGTGGGTCGCAGTTCGGGGGCTGTCGAGAGAGCCCGGCTTTGCTTATTCTATCCCCACGGCTGGCCAGAGGCCGAGCCCTCCTAGATCTGAGACCGGAACAAGAAGCTGGAGATAAGTGCGTGTGTGCGTGCGTGTGCGTGCGCATGCGCACAGAAGTTTCCCTGCAGAAACGTGGTGACTGGAGCCTGAGTGTCCTTGGACGCTGCTTCGTTCTCACGTGCTGTCTCTGCCCCTCTTTTTCAGCATCATCATCCTTTATTTAAGGTTTGGAGCCCAAGTATTGCAGGACAACTTTGTAGCAGAACTGTCAACTCACTACCAGAATTATATCCTTCTAATTGTGAGAGCAAGGCTTCTGGGATGCCCTCTGGCCTCTCTGGAGGAGACGCTTCAACTCAGGACTTACTCTTGGGAGGCCTTGTGACCTTATGCGTGTAGTCCGTCCTAAAAGGCAGCTCTCACCCTTTGGTTTGGCTTTGCGTCAGCCCTGGGAAGGCTGGCTTTGTCTCTCGTCCTCTGTGAGCAGAAAGCTCAGACAAGGCAGGGCTAAGCCAGTACCCAGGATTGGTCACCATGTGGCAGAACCTGGATCTCAGTCTGGGACTGGAGTGCTCCGGAGCCGTCCTCCATACTGCACAGCCTTCCCTCCAGCAGGGCAGGCCTGTGCAGCTGAGGGACACGCAGCCTTGGCTCCAAACCTGAGGTCGTTCTGGATCTGCCAGCTTCCCTGCAGCAGAGGGCCAAGGAGGGGACGTAGGGCTGATTGAGCATCCTCTCTCCCAGATGTCATTTCTACAGGGTGTGACAATGTGGCATGTTGGGCCTGTGGACTTAGGGAAGGGCTTACAAAATGCTGGGGCCTCCTTTGATTCTCACTGTATCCAAGGCTGGTCAGCAGATTGTTCCTCTCAGTTTCCCTGCCTTTGTTCAGGAGGATGTTATGTGAGTGTGTGCTTTGTCCCCAGTAGTGATGGGACGCTTAGGGAATTAATCCTTTCAATCTTGGGTTCTTGCCCTGGGACCTCTTTATCCTTAGAATTAATAATGCATGACTTTTCAATTTTTTGTGACTGAATTTCACACTAAGCTTTTATCAGAGTCCAAGGGGGCCCTGTCACCCAGGGAAGGTCAGGAACAACTGCTCTGAGAGTGCTCCAGCTCTGCATTTCATTTGATTCACTTCCTGCACTTTGCGTGTATTTAATTTGATCCCTCCAGGTCCTGCCCTCGGTGCAGTGAGACCCGCCACCAGATGTGGTCTTGGTGGGTCAGTTCCTGCTGATAGAAGAGTGATGGCTCACCTGTTATTTCCTGTAACCTGTGTGACGTCCTGACGTCTGGGTTACGGACTCCCACGCTGGTTGGTGGTCCACACTAGAAAGGGCTGGCGGGGGGGCAGACTGAAGGCAAAGACACCAGCCGAGGTGTCCACAGAGGCGGTTCCTCCCTTGACGAGCACCACCAGCTGAGTTCCTGTCATTCTATGGCTTGCTGAACTTTTATCTCTACACGTTGGCCTTTGTGTATTCTCCATCAAAGAATGCTCTATATGGTAAGTCACCTGGGGACTGGCTTGCAGGCCACACAGATGAAAGTCCCCATTGGTTCAGGACCCACTAATGGGCATATCATGGAAGCTGTTGTTCATGGTCCCCTCTCTTTGGACAGAGAGACGGGCAGTTAGATAGTGAGGCTGAAGTTTTGTTAGAATGCAGCGTATGTTGAGTCCATCAGCCACCTGAAGCAGTCTGTTGAAGACTGGTGTCGCGACTGCTCAGAGCAAAGCCAAAACCTGCAAATACAAAACACGCCAAAAGCAAAACAAAGCAGCCCTGGCCTGGAGCGCTGCTGGTGTGTTGTGCTGTGCCTGAGGTCGCAGCACCTTCCCAGGCAGCATCTCCTCTGAGCTTCTCAGTGACCTTACGACAAAGGAAGAAGGAAGCTTGCTGCAAGTCCAGGACAGCGTGGCAGCAGGCAGGGCAGAGCCACATGTCCAGGAGCGCGTCTCCCGTCCCCTGCTGCCTCGTGGATGTAGGCAAGTGAGCGGGAAGAGATCACGTGTGTGGCACCTGCCTTTGCCCCCTCTTCCTACAGGCGCTCACTGGTCTGCACCACAGCCCCGCCAGGTGGCTCTGCCGGCCGTCTCGTAGCTAATGGACTCATGAGGCGATCTGCTCAGGTTCACACCTAAACTCAGGACCCGGGTTAAGACCCGGCTGGGCTCCAGCTCCTTTGGCCTTCTCTCTGGGATAGTGATATAAATTGCTGAAGATAAAAAGGCTCTGTTGGTTTTCAGAATCCCAGCTGAAAGACAATCCTGCGTTTTCCATGCTGAACGACTCCGATGATGATGTGATTTATGGGTAAGTCACTGTCCTCTGAAGGCCATCTCAGCAGAAGCATCCCAGCCTGGCTTTGTAGTTCTTAGTCTAGGACTCCCTTCGGGTACTCGAAAGTCACCTGGGAGTGCCATGTAGTTCCCGGCTTTGTCTTCACATGGCCTGGGCTGCCTCTCTTTGCAGAAGGCCCACAGAGCATGGTGGGCACGGGAAGCAGGGGCCCCGGGTTGAGGAGGGCAGGAGGGGTGGTGACAGGACACCCAGAGGGAAGCCAGCAAGCGGGCCCTTCCCCAGCCGTGCAGTCACGAGTCCAGGTAGAGCGGTCACAGTTTCTTTCACGACAGGAGTGACTACGAAGAGATGCCCCTGCAGAACGGCCAGGCCATCCGGGCCAAGTACAAGGAGGAGTCCGACAGCGACTGAGCGCTGGGCGGTGGGCCGGGCACAGAGCCAGACGCCTGCCCTCAGCTGCCTGTGTTTAGACTTTTCCTGTAAGAAAGGTTTCCTGTTCCTTATTTGTTTACATATTTTTAAAAGAAAAACCAAACCTGAAGGAAAATCTATATGTTGGGCCAAATTTGCTCCTTATATGGGAAAAGGCTGATAAAAGGCATAAAAAGCCAAATCCTTTCTACAGATGAGAGAGCATGTTTTCAGTAGTGAGACATCACCAGTTTTTAGTAGAGTTACACACCTTGTTTTTTAAGATAATTCACTAATTTTGAGCCCATGGGAAACCCTGTTTACTTCCTTCCCTCTCTTCTGTTTTTTTTTTTTTTTTTTTAAGACCTTTAGACCCAAAAGGAAGCCTGTTTCTGTGGCCATATGGGTGGGCAGTCCTTCCCTGGGCAGTGGTTGGGGCCCTGGGTTCCCCAGAATCTGGAACCATCACATCAGCTGCATTTGGTGAGCCATGTATGGCACATCTCACTGGGGAGTGGCAGGGGGCTGGGCTCCAGCCCTTCACCACTGGAGCAGAGGTGATAGTGACAGCAGAAGTGAATTTTGAGGAGCTTTGGTAAGCTGAAGGAGAAACCACAGTTAACAAGTCACCAGCTCTGTGGGCAAGGTTCTGTGCCATGGTGCTTTCCCAGGGTATGTGCACACCTAAAGATGGCGGATCTCCCTGTGGTTGGGAACAGGGTAGCCCTTCTTGTTCCAATAGCTTCTGCAACTCCGTTGAACATGAAGCCCCATAGAGCTTTATTTTTTTAAATAAAAGCTACATGAATGATTGCTATATTATAGATTCTTTATTGCCAAAAAGTTTTTCAGTTTCCTTTTTTGGAACTAGATGAAAAGAGAGTAAGAGATTTTAAATGGCTATGGAAACACATCTTTGGGTGACTTGTCTGGAAGTCACTCTCTGTCCTCTAGTGAGTTTCACGGTAGCCAGGTGAGCAGATATATCGCCCCATGGAAAACAGACATCCTGGTGCTGGTGAAGCTTGGGCATCAGAGGTCCTTTTCTGTCCTGTCAGAGGCCGTTGAGGTTCCCTTGCTCCTCCCTGGCCACACACAGTGTCTGTTAGCATGTGATACTGTCCTGTCTGCTGCTGTCTTGGCCACAGAGGCCCAGGAGTGGCTCGTCGGCGCTCCAGGCAGCACCCACAATCCCTTCATCCATGCACCAACTCATATTTCCATCCGGAGCCACAGGTGACAGTCCACCTCAGGTGGTACCAAGACCAGGGAGGTGTTTGGAGGAGACTATGCTTTTTATGACTTCCTTTTTAAACTTTAATGATAATGTACTTTATGGATTTCTTTTACATTTATTTTTAAATACCTTGTAAATATGAATGTCTGAAAACTATCATTGCAAGGGTAATTCAAGTTTACATGACTTTTACATCTGCAATGCTGTGATGACTTTGATTCTGTGTATTGAAATAAGTTTGTTACCAAATTTTACAATTCCTAAGACTATAATTTTATGTGTATTGAATGAAGACTGACTTGTGCTAACATATTCTAATATGTGATGTGGTTTGTATGTTTTAATCATTATAAAAGAATTGTCCATGATTTGGAATGCTGTTATCAGTATATGTAAGATATTTGAAGTTTGGCCATAGGCATAACTTTTATAAGCTTGTCTTTGTAGTATAGTGTGATTATAAACTGATGGCTAATATCATCATACACTGGTTCTTCATAGCATCAGTGAAAAAAAGGAGTATTTTTTGTTGGAAACAAGAAAAAATTAGTACATAAGGGGAAAATGGTTCCTTATTAAATCATGCATTTTCAATTTCTCTTCTCTGGGTGTTATATATATATCGACACATTATATATTTCATGTAAAAATTTACTTAGAAAGCATTTAGCATGTAGAATATGTGCCATAGGTATTAGGTTAAAACACTGAAGTCTGCCAGAAACTTTTGATAGTAACAAAATTGTTTTTCTTCAAAGATACTAAAGTTTTGCAGCCTTAAATTATAAATGGGCTGACTTTAGTGCTTTCATGATAATGGCTTAAATAACATCATCTCTGGGATATTTTTTATATTGGTCCAGTCTAGGGGAACTTGGAAGATGAACAGAGCTATTTCCTGGTTTCCCTAGGGAGAGCTTCATTATCCACATGGATAACAGATCTGCTTGATTTATTATTAAATCATTATAGCAGTGAAATGGTGCCACTCTCTTTCTAGAGAAGGGGATATATAAACTATATTAAAGATTTGTAAGGTGACTATACATAATTACAGACTGCAATAAGTTAGAAAAATGTTTAAACCAGCCTACTAGCTGGATAGGTTATAAGACAAATGTCACCAGCCTCAAGTGGTTGATGAACTGTTTATTGAAGGTACAGTTATGATAAAAGTTATAACATAGCCAGTAACTTAGTTCCTGAATCTTTTCACAGGAAAAATGCACCCATAAAAGGGATCATTAAAAGGGACTACTCTATTAACATTATTAAAGATCAGATGAAGATACTAACTAAAGTGATTTGTGTATACTGAAGGGTTTAGAAACTGGTTGCCTTAGAGATTAGATTGGGGGCGGGGGAACAAAATACAAATCTTGAGGCCAAAGGGAAACTGCTTTAGTCTGTGACATCCCGTTGAGCAGTTTATCTTGATTTGGTGTTTTGGATGCACTGGTGTGATACACTATGAAAGGTTTTTCTGCTACTGAAAACTGCCTTTTTACAAAAAAAAAAAAAAAAAAAAAAAAAATCTGTAAATATTTGTAAAATAAAACAATACTAAACTTTAAGCTCAAAAAGGAAGAACTATGATTTTGGAACTGTCAGTAGACCACAGTGCCACCTGATCACAGTGGTTGTAATCAATCAGGCAAATGTCAATAAATGTTTATTTATGGCAAACTATTTGGGAATGGCCTCATTTTGATACTATACCCTTCTGTTTAGTCCATTTTTAGCTTTCAATCCTTGTATGCACCTTGATGTGTTTGCTTTGTGTGGAGTCAGTTTGGCCTTTCAGACATGAATGCTTTAGTAGAAGGGCTTCGGAGGCAAGAATGGGGCTTTTTTTTTTCTTCATTTCAGTGTCATGATTACCATGTCTGACTATTACCACATCTGCCGTGGCCTGTGGGAGAGCTACCAAGAGCAGACGCCTGGGCTTTGGGCACACCGTTCCACTTACTTGGACGTCTGACTTTAAATCAATTGGATTAACTGCATAATTGTTGTGGACACAGAGTGACCAACTGTGAAAGCATTTTGTAAGCCCTAAAGTACTAAAACAATTTGTGATTGCTACTGAAAAGTAACATGGGATTAAAGGCTGTAATGTCACCGCTTTGAGCCAAGTGTCTGACTTGCCAGCCTCCCCCTTAACTTCCAGAGGTGGGAGCTTAGGAATGAGGGATCTGATGCTCCCAGAAGATGTGACCAGCACTGAGCAATGCTGTCAGAATCCTGGCCCAGTGAGTGAAAGCAACAAGTCCCCCTGCTGGAGAGGACCAGAGTACAGATGCAACTATTTTTTGGAATTTTATCTGGATGTATGTAATCGCATCCCTAGAAAAACTGCCCCAGGATTTTTCTCTCCTGTTTCTTTGTGTTAGTCCATGTCAGCTGAGGTGATCAGCACAATGACAAGGTGGCTGCTGATCTTCTTCCTTTCCCAAGATGATTTGGGGCTTGTCACTCCTGCTTGTTTAACCTGCCTGTGATCATTAGTGATTTCAAACTCACCAATAAACCCATGCTTCATAGGTCATAGTAAGAAACCAGTGGATGACCTTGGAGCCTGGCCTGCCAAGAACCTGGCCTCACCTCTTCTCGGCGTTGACGATGCTCTGCTCTTGAGAGCCCTGGCAGAGCGTTCAGGTATGCTCTCACGGCGGCACCGATGGCAGAAAGAGCTGAACGCAACTTTCCTTTTTTTAGTTTTGTAGATTCTGAAGGCACTAAGTAAATGTGAAGAATTTGTGACACTAATGTAGACTATGAAGAACAAACTTTAAATTTGAATAATTTATTATTCTAACAAAAGTATAAAGTATGGAAAATTAGTGTATTTGGATCATTTCAGAGAGTAAAGAGTTTTCCACTAGCAGACTGCAGCTTTTAGCACCTTTGAAAAGAAATGCAGAGTTAAGACAGTGGCAGCACAAACTCCAGTCTACCCATGGAGAGCCATTCGTCTGGCCTCGGGTGCAGCTCGTGGACAGTGCAGTCATTGTTTATTTGTCTACGTTTTGAGAGTGCTACAGAACACAAGAGAAAGGTGTCCACTGAATCCATGGTCGGTGGGTTAGAAGGTGGAATAGAGATGTTGAGACAAGAAGAAGTCACAGGCTGGACAAAGAGGTCAGATGGACAGTCCGAAGGCGCTGACAATGCAGTACATGGTCTTGTTCTCCCATCGCACAGTGCAGCTCCCTGGGGGAGGAGGGGAGAGATCAGCACTGAGAATGAGGAAAATCATGGGGCTGGATGTTCCGCTTTCTCCCACCAGGGCCAACACTCAAGTACCCACCTCCTTGGGGTACACAAATATAGAAGGTGGCAAATATCTATGACATGTAAGATAACTTGTAAAGATGCTTTTGAAGACACAACACACCTAAGCACATAGTTCATAAATCACTGCTTTTAAATAATATATGTCTTGCATGGTCCAAGAAGGTACTTGAAATTTTTCAGGGGAAAGGCACATGAAGACCTCACAAATGTGGATGAAAAATCATACCATCAGTAGAGCTGTCCCAGAAGCAGGAACTTGCTGTGTGTAAACCAGCTCCGTTCTTTTGCATAATCACACAGGTCACTTAAATTAAAACAAACTTTTATTAGAAAAATCTTGGCAACATAAATTTCATTTTGCCCAATTTTAATGTACGTACATAGATCACATGATTGATGTTCACAGTAAAAATGATAAGGGTAGACTGCCTTGTCCTACTCTCTTGACAAATTACATACTTATTTCATCACTTACTTGTTCTAAAAGTTTCCAGTCAGATGTATACCCTGGAATTGTACCAGCAGCCAAACAGGCCATGTGTACACCACACAAGTGACCTCTTCCTGGGAGGAACTTTCTTTGAAGTTAGGCACTAAACTGCCAAGTTAGCTCTCTCTTCTGGCACACCTTTGATCAGTATTTAAAGAACCACTAACAAATACATGAGAAACAAAAATCTATTACCGATATATTTAAATGGTTTTCCCAGCTTGGTGAGTTGGCTTAAAGTTTGTTCTACAACATTTGTGGTCCACTGATTGACTTTGCTGTGCTGGTAAGCATTACCACCGATGGCACTCTCTATAGCCTGGAAAACAAGCAGAAGGAGTCACAGCTGAAGAATGCACTGAACACCTTCCAGTTAGTAACCAAAATGGACCATCCTAGGAGCTAATGAAATAAGATTTATGAAAGATGCAAGTTTATTCTTAATTATGAGGATTCATTATTTCTAGGGCTAAAGAACAGCTCTTTACATTTCAAAACTTAAGTCTGTGATGACATTTATTTTGAACTTCCCTCTTTTTCTGTGCTTTGTTCTTCTAGGGCTATTCTAGGATATGGCTCACTGCCTCTCCTCCTGCTAATCAGCTTACCGCTCCGAGGTTATGGTTTTCTGGGTCCTTCCCTGTCAGCTCACCTTTCACACTGGCCCATGTGCCAGTATCTAAGCAGCTTTCTTCTCTACCCTTTCTAATCAGCTGTGCTGGAAACCAGAAACCTGAGTTTCTCTCAAATCTGACCCAAAATAAAAGTAACATTCAGTGAAGGCCATGTTCCACCCTCAGACACATGGACAGCTAACAGTCAAGGCCTGCAGCGCAGGTGGTGGTGAAGTAGCAGGGTCTGACGCCCAGCCAGCAACCCTGCTTCTGAGGAACAAAAACCTACAAAGGGTCACCCCTGGTTCCACCTCATCCCCTGCCATGTCTGCTCCCTTTAGCTCAGAGCATATGTAGGTCCAGCAGTTCTGGTTTATGGGGACTAGGGTATTACAGACCTAGAAACTGTCAAAAACAGGAAGACTTTGTTCAAATCACACCTCTAAATCTGGCAACCCCCTTCATGCACTCTGAAATTCACTTTTTCAGGGAGGGAGAAAACCCATCTTTCAATTTTGGACCTATCCAAATTATAACTTCTCATTCTTTAACACAGATGAGTAGAGAATGCACCTATTACCTGGGCAAAAATGCAATTGAGGCCAGAGATACATGGGAAGGGAACACTGGCCACATCACCCATGCTTCCTTGGAGGGTGTTGCTGTGTACGTTCCATTGTTCCTGCTCCCTGGTGAGCAAGTCAAGGTTAATGCAAGAAACAAGCAAGGCCACGCGAGATTCCTAACAAGCTAACTCCACTTTTCCTGGTTCTAGTCTAATTTACGCCTTCCTGCTTCCCACCTGTTATACATGACAACAATGAAAAACAAATTGTGAAAGATCCCAAATCACAGCTGATTTGGATAATATATAGAGTAAGAGAGAAAATCATTTTGCTTTTGGATACTTTTCACAAAAATAGGTTGTGGTTCTTTATTACTCCAGCATCAGTCAATAATTTGCATTAGGGCTGGGGAGATAGCTCAGTTGGTAGAGTGCTTGCCTCACAAGCACAAGACCCTGGGTTCAATCCCCAGCACCACACACACACATAAATAATAATAATGATAATTTGCATTAAAAGTAAATTAACATATGGAGCCTCAAATGGTATCCTTAAAGTTAGATCACTGAATGACTTTCTTTTAGCCAGTGGCTTCACTATTTGGCTGTCTTACCCTTCTGGCTTCATTACTTCCCCAGGAGTCCCTAGCTCTGCTCTGCATGCTTCCACCCCCTCACACACTCCACACACCCCTCCAGCACAGGGCCTCTGCACACGCTGTCACAGCGCAGAGGTGGTGTTCCCGTCTTTCTACTGTTAACCCTAATTCAGGCTGAATTCCCTTCTAAATGCTCTTGCAGCACCAAGTCCTATGGCACTGTCCACACAGCAAATGCAAGCTCATGGGTCCAAGTATCTGGTAAGAGCCTGCCCTCCCCTCCCCCACACGGCAAACTCCAGGAGGTTAGTCCCTGGCCTGCTCCCTCCATGTGTAGTTCTCAGGAATGAACAAAGAACATCACCCCTTTTATCTCATCCTCCTCATCCTTTAAGGGAGGTACTATGCCACATAACAAAAATGTGGGTAGTTTAGGAAATGAAAGAAGAATAAGCCCCAAACTGCATCACCAGTTCCAAACCCAAAGTTGTTAAATTTTCTTTGCATTCAGCCCCACTGAACACTACAAATAGTTGTTTGTATGCCATGAGACTTCTATGCTAAAAGGTCACAGAATATAGCCTTGGTAACATTTAATAATATGCCACATACAATATTCTGATTAAAACATATAATTTACACAATATATGAATAAATCTTATCTAGATATTAATGAAGTAAAAATGTTAGTTGAAATGCTCAGTAATTGCTTAAAATATTCCCAAGTATTTAACTCATGTAGTGTTTTCTTTCATAAAACCCATTAATCAAACACTTAAAAAGGAAGCATTTCTCCTCTTACCTCTTTCACAATGTTGCTCACTTCATCAACAACAAAAGCAGTCTATGAGGGAAGAAAAAATAGGTAAGTCTGATTTATTTAAAAGATGTTTCCACTGCATCAAATGCAAATTCAAGTAATAAAATAAAGAAATGAAGATTTTAGACATTACCTCACTAGCTTGTTCACTTTACTCTGGAATGTGTTACAAGGAAACTCAAACATTAAGCAGCCCTTGAGCATCACAGAACCAGTGACTGCAGCCACAGGACTAGAACACATGTATATAATTTAAAGGTTCTGTTGCTGTTGTTTGTTAATCATGCTACAATGCAAGACCCCGCTTTGATCGACTTTCTTCTCCCATTCAACTGGCTATTAGGATCATTAATCAGTATAGATGGTTACTACTCAATTTTTATATAAACTAATTGATGCAACTTAAGTCATTTAAAAGATGTAATTCTCTCTTCCGTAACGTAAACTGATTAGAAGGCCTAAAACTCAGGAGGTTGGTTTTATTGTTTTTAAACCACTATTAACCACAGAATTTAAAATGATTAAGCTATCTCTGGATAATGATTTTTCTTAATGCTGTCCCATTTCACAATTAACCAGCTTACTAGGGAGGTGGGCTGTCAGCAGTAGTTTAGTCCAGAAGTACAGTTTCCTTTCCTTTTCACAGATGGCAGGTTCATAGTTACAAGTTACTGCTGAGTCCTGGGAACAGCACTTGGTTCTGGACGTGCCTCCTAGAGGATAGCCCCCCAAGCCCTCAGAGTGCCTGGCAGATGGAGTAAGAGCATCGAGCTCCGCCATGGCAAGGAGTTTTCCTTCCTGACTGCCTGGTGACCAGTTGGACTCTGCTCTATTCTAGTGATGTCCCCTTCTTTTCACTAGAAATAAGAGCTGGCTGCCCAAGATATACCTCTGCTATACTCAGGAGAAGTCAGACTTGGAAACAAAACCTAGTCACCAAATCAATGAAAATGCGCAGTATCTTAGAGAGTAAATCATTTCTGGAGGTTTAAATGACCTTTCCAAATAATCACAGTGATCGAATCATAAAGGAAAGTCTTGTTAACTTTAGATCTGGTTAAAGTATGCAAAGGGCAGAAGGACATTTTAACGAACTCTTAGTGGAAAGTAGAGCAGTTGTACCGACTCCACTGGACTGTTTAGACTTCTACAAGGAAGATGGATGAGTTAAGAGTAGAATCCGCTGTGAAGTGAGAGGGTCTGCAGAAAAGGCTTATTGAGGGGCTGGTAGGATCGAATGGCCAATTTGTGAACACCTAAGGCAAGTGGAACCCAAAAAAGTCATGGTCTCATCCAGTCAGGGCATACATCTCCTGTAAAACAGATGACTGTTACAACCCTTCATTTTACAGATATGCCACTGTGATCTGAAATAATGAAGTCACTTAGCCACTTCATTATGAAAGCCAGAGTTAGAATGCAGTATTAAGGGTTTCTTCACAAAAGGTTCACTCGATGTTACTATAATACAAGTCATTTTTCAATCCTATATTAGTTGGTGGTTTACAGGGAAAAGCCTTTTTGCTCACTGTTTCTGAACCATGGCTTCTCATGATTATTGACTTGGTTGCTATCAACATTCAAACGCTGATGACTTTGAGAAAGTCAGGAACTCAGATGAAACAAGCTCTAGGGTGAGTCCTTAAGTCTTACTTTCCCCTCAAAACATTCCTGTTTGAAATGTCTTTTTTAAAAAAATGACAAAATATCAAACCTACCAAATTTATGTTTCTTTTTTTTTTTTCTTTCTTTTTTTTTTTTGGGGGGGGGCTGGGGATCGAACCCAGGCACTCTACCGACTGAGCTATCTCCCCAGCCCCCCAAATTTACGTTTCTATTTTTGACAGGCTGCATAAAACAGAACTCTATTTGAATTTCAAAAAGGATTATTCGAAAATAAGCAACTATTCTGTAACAGCAGTGTCCAACCGTTTTTTTCCGGAATCCTTATCAGGAAGAAAAGGCCATTAGGGCAGCGCACCTTACTGTGACTACTGCGTGGCAAGGGATTGTGTGCTTTGACCCTGCTTCTTGGAGCAGTAAGGCGTTTTATTCATCTCAAACTCTGAAATGAAACGTACTCATTCGTGGCGGCGGGGTGGGAGTGCGCGCAGCAGCAGGACAAGGAGCGTGCGGAACTGAGACAAAGGCAGGTTCTCCCATCCGCCTGTGTGCATTTGGCAGACGTCAGCCGGCGACTGCAGGAGCTGGGAGACGGCCCTGTGCGCCCCGGTCACGCACGCATGACCCCTGGGGTCCGCTAAAATGCCAGGTTCCAGCCTTTCGGCCCCGGACGCGGGGCGCTCCCCGGGCCGGGCTGGGGTCCGCACCGCGGAATAAAGGGCGAAGTGATGTCATGCTCCCGGCGGCGCCGGGGCGCTCTCCTGGCGGACCGCTGGGCGCCGGCCGCGCGGGAAGCAGTCAGAGTGCCGGCCTTCGCGCCTCTCCCCGCCGGGCAACGGCGGCGGAGCCGGTGCAGGCAGCGGCGGGGCGGCACCGGCGACAGTCAGCCTCCGGCCGGGGACGACTACGGCCCGGCGAGCCGCCAGAGGAACTCAGCCGGGACTCCCCAGGCGGGACCGCGCCACCGCGCACAGGGTTCCGGGCCTCCACCCTCCAGTCAGCCCCGGACGCTTACCTCCTCAGCAGCCTGGTAGTCTTCCATCTTTGCTCCAGCTCGTCGCCTCCGCCGCCTTGAGTATAGCGGACTGCGCAGGCCCACTCAAGCCACGCCCACACACACGCCCACTCACGCCTGCGTCCGCCAGCTCCGGCCACGCCCCCTCGCGCGCCAGGGCCCCCGGGCCACACCCACCACACCGACCACGCCCATGCCCTGCGTGGGGCCCCGCCCCTTCCCGCGCCCCTCCCCGCGCCCTGGCAGGCTGCGGTGAGGTCTGACTGGGCCTGACGGTGGATCGGGAACTGGTGGCCGGGTCAGTCCTTTGGGACGTGGTGGTTTCCATGCGAACCAGTCAGGGTAGCCTAGCAGCTCACTAAACCGCAGCAACTGGAGCCAAACAATGGTCTAGAAGCCAGTCGGTGGGGGGGGGAGCATCGCCGGGCATCCCCCCCCACCCCGCCCCAGCTCCTACTGTGTGAATTAATCGGAGCTTTCAAAGGGTCCCAGACAACTGGCAACAGATTGTGAAGTGATTTCTGAAGTTAAGGCGTAATATGTATGAGAGGCTGGTTACAGTCTTCTTGGGAACCTAGGATTAGGATAGTTGTTTGAACAAAACTGGAGAAGTAAATTTTCCATATACAGTAAATGAGAATTTTTCCTTTAAGTACGGTGTGAAAAAAATCACTTTAAGTGGGAAATTTTGTAAAATGCAGCACACTTCCTGGCTTCCTTAGCCATAGTGAACTAGATGCAGATTTGACATGTCCAGGCATCTCTGGAAATGAGCAATATCGCCCAGCTCTGTAGACTCCTCTCCACAAGGGCTAGGGTGTGTGCCTAATGCAGGTACTCCAGGCTTGGACTTTAGTCTCTGGAGACTGTTCTGGTTTTACCATGCATTGAAGTTGAGTGGTCACTCCTTGCCTCTCAAAGCCCTGCTGCTGGAACCCACTTGAGAAGAGCTGAAAATAAAGACTAGCTTCACAACCCCGTTCTGTCCATCAGCAACCCTTGTTTCTGTACTATATACTCCCAACTATAGCTCAAGGTTGGTATCTCTTATTTAGATTACAGTGACAACTGATTGACTAACCTAAGTCGTCTATCAGGATCTTAGTAGAGCCTGTCAGAGGGAACCTAACCCTTCCAAGGAAACTTCCATCTCTCTTCCATTTTGCCTTGTCATGCGTCAATAATTTCAATAATTGTTGATGATCTACAGATTTATTCCTGGTTGTCTCCACATGATTATACTTTAACAGGTCTTAGCTTAAAATTACCTCAACAGAGGCCTTTTCTGATCATTCCACTTAAGGCAACAAATTGTGTCTACCTCTGTATCCTGTGCCTTTCCTTCTTAGAACTCCTCTCAGTTTGGAAGGGTGTATTTATTGTTGTCTCTCCATCTACAATCTAAGTTACATGCAGGCAGAATTCATTTTATTCACTAATGTATCTCCCTCCCCTGACAGTGTGCCTTGTCCATAGTAGGTGCACAATGAAAACTGAGCAAATAGGGGCTGGGGTTGTGACTCAGTGGTAGAGCGCTTGCCTAGCATGTGAGTCACTGGGTTCGATTCTCAGCACCACATATAAATAAATTAATAAAATAAAGGTCTATCAACATCTACAAAAATATTTTTTTAAACTGAATGAATGAATAATGAATAAATGAATTACCCAGGGTATATCTGCTCTGTCTAAGATCCAAATGGAGAGAACTGGGGAATGTAGTGCCTTCTTGTTGAACTCAGAGAACTTCAAGAAGAGGGCAGAACTGAGAGAGACCCAAGACTGAGCTGCCCTGGGCAAATGGTCTGAGCAAGGAGCTTTGCTGGTCTCCTGCCTCTTAGATTCTGAACTTCGTTTTAGCTTTTTTTTTTTTTTTTAAGGATTTTTAAGATGTTAATAGACCTTTATTTTATTCATTTATTTATATGTGGTGCTGAGAATCTAACCCAGTGTCTCACACATGCTAGGCAAGGGCTCTACCACTGAGCCACAACCCCAGCCCATATTTTACCTTTAAAAAAAAATTTTTTTTAGTTGTAGGTGGACACAATACCTTAATTTTATTTATTTTTTTCTGTGGTGCTGAGGATCAAACCCAGTGCCTCACATGTGCTAAGCATGTGCCCCAGCCCTTTATTTTACCTTTTAAGTTTCCTTCTTTTACCTGGTTTCAACTCACCTGATCCAGTGTTTCAGTCTAGCGCCTTGGTCTGCATTTGATTCTGATTCTGACATTTCTTTGTCTTCCTGCCATTCCAAAGTCACCTGAGATCCCCTTATCAGTGTCCTCTGCCCACCTGGTTCCAGGCCCCCTCCCCACCATGGTTCTGATGCAAACAAGGGCCTTTTAACTCTCTCATTTTCTTCTGGAACTTTGTTGTGGTCCTTGAGTTCTCCTGGCTAAGTGTCTTAAAATTATGTGCAAAGCAAGACGAAAGAGATTCTGAGCAAACCTCTGCGATCAGAGTGTGGAGCTGGTGGAACTGGAGACGCCCCTGTCATTTTCTCCATAGCCTTGTGGAACCCCCACCCGCCGCCACTGTGAGACAGGGTCCTGCTCTGTTCCTAGGCTGGCCTCAAACTCACAATCACCTTCCTCAGCCTCTCCAGTAGCCAGGTTTACAGTGTGTGCCACCCACACCTGACTCTAGAAACTTCCTCATTCCTAAATGGCTGCTGTAATAGGGCATTGTTAATGTATGTATCTTCAGCATTATTGTAATTAAAGATCACCAGTGTGCACATAAATCAACAGAAAGCATATAAGTGTGCCTTGTAAAACATTTCCCCCAACTTCAACTTTCCAATTTTAACTATCAAAGAACATTCATTAGTGCTACAAACTTGGCTAAGATGTGGTCTTTACAGAATATTTAAAAACTGATTTCTGTTAATAGGAGGGTTTTAATTCTCTAGTCTTATGTAATGTAATGCTTGGGGAAATTCCAGGATATGGTATCATATTCTATCTAATTGATTATAGGCTGTAGAAGTAAGGAGTTTAACATTGATATGACATTTGGCAATTCACTAGCTGCTGTCTTCCCATATTCCAAGAAAGGATGTCCATCAGAAGCACCAGAGTGTGCTTCTGACTCATAACTGCTCGTAAATGTCTAGCATTTTGCTATGTTTTAGAATGACATTTACCTTCTGTGCATCGAGTGAATCTTGGGTTGGTTTTCCAATTTGAGATTAGTCATAGAATTTTTTTTTTTTTTTTTTTTTTTTTTTTTTTTGCGGTACTGGGGCCTTGTGCTTGTAAGGCAAACACTCTACCAACTGAGCTATATCCCCAGCCCAAGAACAGCAATTACCCTTCCAGTTAAGTCTCTTACATACAAACTGTAGAAATAGACTAGAGTTGCCGATGCCTTGATTTAGTAAGCATGGGCCACATAATCATAGCAATCAAAAGGTTGTCACATCAACAAATAATATCAATAATATTTTGCTGTGCTGTTCTCCTGTTTAAGATCTGCAGCCCTTCATAATCCAAATCTGATCCTGCGGATATTTGACCTTTTCCTTTCTTTCCCTGTGCCTAGGAGCGTGTTATAAAGAGGCACCGTGGAGTCATGCTAAGTCAAGGATGGGAAAAAGGAAGGAAGACCAATGTCAAAACATGCAAGTCTGAGGAGTTTAGTATAATGGGAAAGGAAATAAAGTTCTGACTGACACATCTAGAAGGAGAGTCCTGCACTGAGAAATTTCTTGCTAATCTAGGGACTGAGAAGCCTGGGGACTGTCATACTGAAACACCTCAGTACCAGCTGGAAATAGCTGCTGCTGTGGCTGCTGTGGCCACGTCCCTGGGACCCCAACCCAGAAAGAGCAAAGATGGGGGAGAGGTGGCTTAAGGGCTGACTAAGAAGGTGCTGCTCCTGAGTGGCACATGCCAACTCCACACATTTCACCACCCGCAACCCGTCTTTGGCCACGCCTGCGGTAACACAGCCAGGATGCTGCCACCTGCCACCTGCCACACACATAGCATGTTGAAGGTCTCCGTTGTGATTCCATCATGCTGTCCATCCTCATGCTCCTGTCCTTGTCACCAGCCCAGCCAGTCTGCCCTTCACAGCTAATCGACCTCAACCGCTGCCAGCCATGTGTCACCTCACTTTACTTTGGGATTTGGTGTGACTTATAGCTGTTCAATTTCAACACCCAGTTACATTCTTCCTCTGCCAGCTCCTCTCTCTGCTGTCCCTTGTAGCCTGATACATTAGCTCAGAGGTCTCCAAACTTCTTTAACTATGCCTCTCTAGCAGGAGTAATTTTTGAGCATGTATGCTACAGGTATGTTTATTTTTAAATGATATAGTCAATTAAAAATTTATTTCTTGAACATTAGTAAAGTTTAAGTTTTAGCTTTTAAAAATAAATATGTTTAATATTTTCTTAGTATACCCTGTTGTTATGGTCTGAATTATGTCAACCCCCCCCCCCCCAAATTCATACGTTCATACCTCAGTGTGACTTTATTTGGAGATAGAGTTGTAAAAAAGGTAAGAAGATAAATGAAGTCATATCTGTGGCCTTAACCAAAGTGATTTACATCCTCATAAAAAGAAAAGTTCAGGTCACGTTGGGCACCAGGAATCACCTTGTGAAGACACGTGGGGGGGGGGTGGGAGATGACCACGTGCGAGTCACAGAGAGGAGCATCCAGAAGAAAGGCGCCTCCAACCCTGCCCACATCTTGACCTTGGACTTTCAGTCTCCAGGGTTATGAGGCAATACATTTCTGTGTAAGCCACTATTATGTGGTATTTATTACAGCAGTCTGATGCTGATTTGGAAATAATGACTCTCATTTCAAAAGCATTTTCTTCCAAATATTCCTAAATGGATTGACTCAGCATCTCAGGCTACAAACCAGTAATTCTAGAGCATAAATGGCAGTTAATAATTATCGAGGACTTGTTTAGTCTAGAGGTCCTCCACCACAATCCCTGTAGCTGTGCCTGAAACTTAATAGATACACAGCAAATATTTTTGAATGAGTTAAAGGAACTGTAAAACTAAGAGGAACCAGGAGATGGGTTCAGAGAGGTTGAGTGATTTGCCCAAGATCTCTCAGGTCATCTCACTCCAAAGCTTGCCCTATTAATTTAGCCTTCCCTACTTATTCTAACTCTCAGCAGCCACCCCACCCTCCACACACCATTGTTCCTTGCCAGATTCACCATCTTAAGTTGTCATTATCCTAAGGCCACAGAAGAATGAGATTTCAGAACCAAGGAGCTAAAGGGATGGCTGAGGTAAACTTCATGTACTGATGAGGAAAGCAAGCAGAGCACCTTAGGCTTAGTTGTCAGCTCACTGGGCAAAAATCACACATTTCAATTAGTCTTCACCTCATGAGAGTCTGAGACCTCCAAAAGGACTCATTAAAGGAATGAGAAAAACAAGCTCATATAATGGGAGAAAATATACACACACTTTATTTCTATTCTTTATATAAAGAACTTCTGCAAATCAATGCTAGAAAGGCAGGTGATCCAATTGAAGAATAGGTGAAAGACTTAACAACTGTACATAAGAGTAGATATCTATTAAGATTTAGATATGGGGTGTCCTCCAAAAGCTCATGTGTGAGATAATGCAAGAAAGTTCAGAGGTGAAATGAATAGATGAGCGTTATAACACAATTAGTGAATTAATCCCTTGGTAGGGATTAACTGGGTGGTAACTGAAGGCAGGCAGGGTGTGGCCGGAAGAGACAGGTCACTGGAAGCCTGTTTCTGGGGTTATATTTTGTCCCTGATGGGTGGAGCTCTCTCTCTGCTTCCTGGTTGCCATGTGCTCCACCATACTCTTGCACCATGATGTTCTGCTTCACCTTGGGCTCAGAACTCCAGAGCCAGCCACCTGTGGACTGAGACCTCTGAAACTGTGAGCCCCAAGTAAACTTCCTCCCCTATGTTGCTCTTGTCAGATCTTTTGCTCACAGCAATGAAAAAGCTGAGTAAAACAGTATCCAAATAACCAATAAGCACATAAAATGATATTCAAATTGTTCAGCTATATTAACTATCAGGGAAATACACATTAAAACCACAATGTGAGATCACTATATGGCCACATGAATAGACAAGAAGGCAGATAATACCAAGTGTTGGTGAGGATGTAGAGCAACAGGAACATGTTGTCAATAGGAGTGTGAATTCATAACAACCACTTAACAACAACAACAACAAAATAACAAAATGAAAACCAAACTGCTTGACAGCATTTACCAAAGTGGAACTTATCCCTAACCTATGACCTAGCAACCATTTCCAGACACATAATAAGCCCGAACATACAAATATTCATCAAAAAAGACTATACAAAAATGTTTGTAGCAATGCTACTTATAGCTAATATGAATAACCAAAAATTCTAAACACAAATATCCATTAACAATATAACAAATAATTTATATAGAAGTTTACAATGAGATACAATACAACAATGAGAATAATTACATGCAACAGTATGGATGAATCTCACAAACAATGCTGAAAGAAGCCAGATCCAGAGGAGGTAATAGCCTTTGATTCCATTTATTTGATTTGGTTTCTTTATTTATTTGATTCCACAAAAAACAGAACAGTGAGTCAATGGTGTTAGATCCTAGTAATAGTTACGACAGGAAGATAGTGATGGGAAGCAGTGAGGAGAGGGTTCCAGGGGCTGTTCATGTTGTTTCTTTTCTTCCTTCCTTCCTTCCTTCCTTCCTTTTTCTTTCTTTCTTTCTTTTTTGTTTTTTATGTTACTGGGGATTGAACTTGGGGGCACTTGACCACTGAGCCAGATCCCCAGTCTTATTTTGTATTTTATTTATTTGTGCTGCTTTAACAGGAAAACAGAAACTGGGTGACTTATAAAGGATAGGAACCTAATTCTCAACATTCAAGAGACTGGGAAGTGCAAGGTGAAGGTGGGGTGTCTGCTAAGGGCCTTCCTGCTGTGTCGTGGAAGGCAGCACCTGCAGAAGGGGAGAGGACAAACTCTTTTCACAGGTAGCCCACTCCCAAGTTAACAGCCTTTTCCATAATAACAGCATCAGCCCACTCACAAGGGCAATTCCCAGGGCCTGATTACCTCCAGTAGTCCCACAACTTAACTCAGTGAACACAATGGCAGTTAAGTGTCAAGAGTTTGGGAGGGGATGTTCAGACCACAGCTCTGTTTATGACTTTTATAAAATTCTGTAAGCATGATATACTTCAAAAAATTTTACCCCCCCAAAAGTCCATGCCAGTCTCGTTATGAATCCAGACTTGAGTTAGCAGCTATTCTCTGAGATGCTGTCAAACTCCTCACAAATGGGCAACACTGGTCTCTGGGGGTTTCTTGGGAAGTGTGAAATATTTCATAATATCAATCAACTTGGCCTTTCCTCCAGTTAACTGTGTGAAATGCTGACCCACAAGGGCTCCTGGGTGTGGCTTCGGAGTGGCTTTGCTGCCTGGGTCCCTGGTGATGTGGGGAGTAGCTGCGGAAGCTCTCAGGGTGGCCACGTGGATGTGCTGTTTCAGCCTGTGCCAGACAGGAAGGAGAGAGAAGCAGGTCAGTTATTCTAAGAACTGACTTCCTCATGCCCAGACGGCTCTTGCCTTGAAGCAGATAAGGTAGGATGCCTGTCCGTGTCTAGGTGGGAGCAGGTCATTGTGGGGTGGGGCAGGTTGAGGCTGGAGTTATTGTACAGTTACTGTAACTTGGCTCTCGTCAATGGCATTGAAAAGCTGGGAAACAAAGCCAACAATAACTTAGTTGAAAGATGACTTGAACTTATATTGAATAACATCCTTTTAAAATGTGGTAATGATCTAAGTGGTATGGAGGAGAGACTTTCAGAGTTAGTTTAAAACATAAAACAGAAGACACAATCCCAAAACTATGTGGTGTGGATGTTTTTAAGGTGGCTGAGTGTCATTGGACTTCTCTTTTGGCTTGCAGATTCTTATGCCTGTAGTTAGCTGCTCACTTGCTCCAGATCAGCTTAGTCACACTGTTTTGATCATCCATAATCTCTAGTTTGAAGGTGGAACATAGGTATGATTTTAGAATAGAGAAATTAAGTTAGCTGGGGCCTCACTTAAATTTCTTTTAACTAGGCTTCCCTGACCCCCAAACAAATATCTTGGTAACAGAGAGATTGTCAGAAGGAAATATACATTACGTATTAAAAGATCTATTAAGAAACGAGAATTCATGTAGAAAAAAAGTACTGAACCAAGGCAGTGGGAGATTGTTACTTCTTCTCTGCCTAAAGGAAGCATCACCTTTAGGAGTTACACAGACCCAGATTGCAGTGTGAATTTAGGTAAGTGTCTTGTAAATGGCTCCAGGCTTTGCGCCTCTCCTTTCCCCACCTCTTCCTTTTCTCTCCCTCTCCCTTTCTCCCCGCCCCCTTCATCTGTACAGTGAGTACACTTACATCATAATGTCGCAATGAGGATTAGTTGAAAGAAGGTATGCGATGTGCTTAAACTGTCTGGCCCAGAGTAAGTACTAAATAAATAGCTGTTGGCATAACAAAATATATAACAATAGTTATTAGTAATATCAATATTAATATAATAACATTAATTCTCATTTCTTCTTCTTCTTTTTTTTTTTTTTTTTTGGTACTAGAGATTGAACTCAGGGTCGCTTAACCACATCCCTAGCCCTTTCTTATTTTTTGTTTTGAGACAGGGTCTTTTTAAGTTGCTTAGGGCCTTGCTAAGTGGCTGAGGCTGACTTTGAACTCATGAGCCTCCTGCCTCAGCCTCCTGAGCTGCTGGAATTACAGGCGTGTGCCTTTTGTCCTTCTGTAAAAAGAGGTCAAGTTTAAGCCATGAAAGTCATGGATTTCTATTTCAGTTTTTACTGATTCTAAAATAGCTTTTGGGTGGAAGTGGTGTGGGTGGCAAGAAATCCACCTGGATGGGAAGATTACATCGAATCAGTGGTGAAATGCAGCGACCTTCCCCTCCCCAGGTGGACTTCAGGCTGTGTGGATTTAAGTGCACACACACTAAAACTTAAACAAAAGGACGGAAAGCTCATGTACCTGGTGGAGACTTTAAGAACACCAGTATGAATCAGGGATGGGGGTTGGATGGGGCCTCCCAAGTGAAGGGTCCTAACACCCAGGCTCACTCACTGCCTAGGAAATCCACCTCTAAGTCACAAGAGACAGGACCTTAGGAGTGCACATCTCCTCCCGGGTCAGGCTTCCTGGTGACACACGCGCCTCATCTCGGCCTATGCAGACTGAGTCTTTGCAGGCTGTGGCTGGGAGCCCAATTTGGGCTGGAACTGGAGACAAGAGTTGCTCCTCGTTTATCACCTGCCCAGCAGGCTTGTGTTCTTTTGCTGTCCTGGCAAAATGCCAAAGTCAGTTCAGTCGCTCAGCTTTTCCCTTGCGTATGAGGCACCCGCACTGCGGCTGCAGGGAACCTGCAAAGCTGCTCGAAGAAGTGGCTGTGGTGAGGGGGCCGGCGGAGGCGCAGCCCCTGGAAAGACCTCGCTGTGTGCTGTTGGTATCAGTGACGGTGTGACAGTGTGACGTGGTGACGAGGCTCTGCCTTATCGCCGTGAGAAGGTCCTTAGTTGTTTCTTTTGAAAGTCCCAGCAGTGGTGACGGTCACTTCAAGGAATACACTCTGCTACCATTTGCATCTCCACTGAGGTGTCATTTTTCCCTCCAGCAGAGTGAGGCTGGGGAACTTCCTCCCTTGAGCTGGTGCTGCCTGCTCAGAGATAATGCGGACCAGTGAGAGGAGCAGGTCCCGCCTGCAGATAGGCCGCTCCCTTTCTCGTTCTCCTGTGTCCTTCTCTCCTTCACTTGTACATTGCTTGCCAGATCTGAAAGCTGAAGTCGAGGTTTGTTGTTAGGCTGCCTAAAGTAAGCCAGCCTCGTTCCCAGCGTCCAGAGCACCAGTGCATGCAGTCGTGTGTCAGATAAGGACGTGTGTCAGATAAGGATGGAGCTCTTCTGAAAAACGCCTTGGTAGGGGGTTGTGCTGTGGGAAATCATTGCAGGTACTTACTTAAACAAGCAGAGATGACAGGGGTTGTCACCAGGTGAGACACAGCTGTAGTGTGGCCGGTTGTTGGCAGGCTCCTGATTACTACCATCCCCTGGCAAGTTGTCCCATGCTTCTCGCCTGGAAAGCCCTCCCTGGTCCCTCCAGCCCTGTCTGCCCTCCCACACACAAGCCTCTTGCCTGCCCCGAGTCCTCCCCCTCCCTGTGGATCCTTGGCTGTTTACATGCACCTTGCCGTGTTATGATTTGCTTTCATGTCTATTTTTCTGGCTAGGACATGTGCTTCTTGAATTCAAAACTCACTGGGTGTGAGTTCATTGTGTCTCACCTGTTTCCATGTCCCTGCTACCTGGAATGTGCTTGGTCCTCAGATGACCAAGAAAATCTGTGTTGCCAAACAGATGCACTAAGTCCCCTGATCATGCTGTCCAGATGCCAGACACACCTGGGAGACCCATGATGGGTTAAAGACAAAAGAGAAATCGGGTAGCCCCCTCTCCTGCAGTTTCACTTTCCATGATTTCAGTCACCTGTGGGCACACCTCAGTCCAAAAATATGAAATGCAAAATTCCAGAAACAGAGCTGGCACAGTGGCACACGTTTTGTGTAATCCCAGGTACTCAGGAGGCTACAGTTGGAGGATCACAAGTTTGAGGCCAGCCTCAGCAACTTAGCAAGACCCAGGCTCAAAAAAAAAAATTATAGCAATACGCAATTCATGTTTTAAATAAATTTTATTATATTATTAAAACTGTTGTATTTTATATCGGTGTGCCTCATTCATACATTAAACTTTGTTATAGGTATGCAGGTAACATATACTGTGTTGGGTACTATTTGTGGTTTCAGGCATCCACTGGGGGTCTTGGATGTGTCCCTGCGGACACTGTGCTTAGGATGCAATATCCCACCACTGCTGTCTGTGTTCCCACCAATCCTGAAGAAACGGCCTGGTTTCTCATAGGCTTTCCTGGAGGGGCAGAAGAAGCAGTGGGGAAGCACTTGAGCCGTGCTCGCTGGGTCCCAGCTGGTGCTGGGGCTCCCTGAGCGACTTGCTTAGTTCCCAACACAGCCCCGTGAAGCAGGGATCTCTCTCCCCTTGCTAGAGGAGGAAGGGAGGTCTCACAGACATGAGGCAACTGGCCTGGGCACACGTCGGAGTCCTGGCCTGGGACTGGCTGACCCCAACAAGCGCTGGGCTGTACTGGGCTGGGCTGGGCCCTTCTCTAAGGGACTTAGGGAAACTTTTCATTCACTGGTGCTGTGGTATAGGTTTTCTTTCTTTCTGTTTGTTAAATGTGAGTGATAATGGAGTGCTGTAACAAAGGCAGCATCTAGTGCAGAGGCGTGAGGAGCTGGCCTCTGAGCTCTGAGTGGGATGCAACCAATAGGTTGAATGAGTGAGATTATGAATGTTATCACAGAAAAATGGATCTTAAGATTTCATCATTTGAGCTGTGTATGGCATTGTGATTTCCTGTCTGAAAGCAAGAAAACATAATAATTCCCTTCCAACTAGGAAATGACTGGTTCCCCTACCCTTCTCAGCTTTCCGAAGGCTGGGGTTCTCCAAAATGAGCCTTTACTTGTTCCCTGACTGTCCTTACTTCCCACTCTGCTTGACTTCCTGCTTTAGGAAACCTATATGCCACCATAATCACCAGCTCTCTCAATTCAAGTCAAACATCAGGTACCCCCTGGCTGGGTGATGGGGAATCACCGAAATCTGATGTCCTCAGTAGACAGAACCCTCCAGTACGAGATGAAAGGAAACCAGGGTCCCCAGAGAGAAATATTCCAAGTGAAAGGGTCACGCTGAAGGAAATGAATACCTGAATGAGTCAATGCTTACTGAATTAGGTTCTGATCGATCTGCAGTAATAATGACGACACTTCCTAGTGCTGACTGATGACAGCAAACCTCTGCACGGCGGCACCCGGCGCTCAGCTCCACGCTCGGGACCTGCGTCTGCATCAGCACGCTTGGTCGTCACAGCTCCAAGGAGCGGGCCCTGCACTTCACTCTGATTTGGGGATAAGTCCAACACCCAAATAGCCAGTAAGCGGCCAGCCCAGCCACTCACAGGATGGCCAGGCCCAAGGCCTGATCTCCTGGCTGTCACCCTCTTTGGCTCAGAGTAAATGAGGTTCAGGCGGAAGGAAGGATGGAGTAAGAGCCTGGAAACAAGAGAGCGCGGAGTTCAGGCCTGGTCTTGGATGAGCCTTGAGCACGTCGTGGGAGCTGCAGGTTTTGTGGATGGAGAGGTGGGAAGAGGCTGGAGGGCAGAGGGTCGTGATGCCAGGTGGGCGCTGGAGAGTTGGATTGCAGGAATAGGGACCCGGGCTGCTTCACTGGGAGCCGAGCACCGCCCCTTGGGTACCTCGGGCAGCTGGAGTCGCCCTTGCAGGGAGACTTTTGTCCTGTTGTGGGGAGTCTGCTTCCTCCTCCTCGCCACCCTCTCAGCCCTTGCTGCTCCCACTTTCTGTGTTCAGCGTGGAAGCAAATGGGTGCAGCCCCTCTGGGCCCTGTCAGCAGTCAGTCCCCCCTTGCCCATTGGTGTTAGAAGTGTCATTGGCACACCCGGGTCTTCGTCTGAGAAGGGCGTGAGGCACAAACCTGCCCTTATGTGGTGACATAAAATAGTGCAAAGACCATGCCAACTAATCTTCGTGGAATTCTTTCCGCCTCCACGTTCTGCCCCAAAACATTATGAAAATTAAAATCATCTGAGACAGGTGCATTTGTTTTATCCATGTTTTGAAGACTATGTTTAGTAAATCAGTGTGCTTTTTACTCTCCTGCTAGTGTAAGTGACCAGAGGTCAAACCCGTGCTTTATCTCGGTAAGCCTGTGGGGTCTATGGAATCATCTCCGACTTTCTCAGTACTTATCAAGGGCCCATTCATCTTACTAATTAACTCATCTGCCACCCTAGAAGCCGCTACAGACTAGGAAAGCTGTATCATCAAAAGACTTTTAAATAATTTTAGAAAATAAGTAAATTGTCTCCCAGGGGCACCTTGTCTTGAGTAAGTAGACTATGAGTCAAGAATGGTTTTACTGAATTGTTTTTGAGTGATTTGGAAGAGGGATTATGGAGCAGAATCTCCATGTTGGCAGTTGACCCAAAACTTGTAAGAACCTAGCACCAACCTAACAGGGTGTAGGACCAGCACCAATACTTGCACAAGAGGGTGGAAACGTTGAAATGATTAAAACAATTTGTATGGAAAGAGGAATTCTGAACTTACAATTGTAATGGAAATCAGACCTGGAATTTATTGCATAAGCAAGAAAACTCACCCTCAAAGCAAAGTCTCTGATCCCGGAACCACACAAAACAACAACTAACCATTCCTCTATTTCCCGGTGTCCCATTCTCCTGCAAACCCAATAAGATATCAAGAAATGAACAAGAGAATTATATCATCAACTTGAAAGGGACCTGAGGGATGGTGGGTCCTCTAAATCAGTGGTTCAACTCACAAGACCCAATGCTCACTCGTTACAGGAAATGCTTTGTAGTTCACCTCTTACTCTCCTGAAATTAAGTCCGTGTATAGTATGACCCACATACATAAAAACTGTAATAGTACAAAGTCATTGTGCTGAAAGGAGAAATAAAAGGGCAGTAAGTAATAACAATACAAGATGTACGTCTGTACGGAAAGCACTTTGGAAAGCATGTCCACACACACAGAATCCTGTGACCTAGGCCTGTACATGCACTCTTGCTGGGGTGTGACTTCAGGGGTTCAAACACTCCAAGCAGTGTTGCCCTCAGTGAGTCCTTCTGTAGTGGCAATGATTCTTGTTAAAGTTCTGAGTGAAAAAAGTAGTTTTCCTTCAATTCATACAATAATTGCATTCCTAAAAAAAAAAAAAAATCAGTATGTTAAAACCTTGGAAAATATACTTGGCATTTATATAGGGGTTAGATTCTTTTATCAGAAAATTATGCTTTTTTCCCCCTAAATTAATTTTCTGGTAAGAGAGTCAACAATTGTATTAGAATTCAAGAAAATTCTTTGTCACTGAGACAACAAAAACACCCACATATTTCTAAAATGGGCATGTGGTACTTTCCCCATGAAAGATCCTGACCGAGTCCCAAATGAAGCAAAGCCATGAGCCAGTGGGGCATTAGGAGGCCACTGGTGACCAAAAACAAAAACAAAAACAAAAACAAAAATACCCAAACTTTCCTCTTTTGAACATTTTTTTTTTTGGTACTGGGGATTGAACTTCGGGGTGCTTTGCCACTAAACATATTCTCGCTCCTTTTTATTTTTTATTTTGAGACAGGATTTCATGAAGTTGCTGAAGCTGGCCTTGAACTTGCCATCTTCCTGCCTCAGTCTACAGAATCTTTGAGATTACAGGCGTGTGGCCACCATGCCTTTTGTTAAATCTTAAGTGAAAATGGCCCTGGGATGCTCCAACTGTGGCATCATTTAAAAAATCCATCTCTTTTTTTGAAGTGGACCTTCCAAGGATTAAAAAAAAAAGTCCATGTTGTTTCTAACAATAGAAGGCTTTACTTACAGATGTTCACCAAGCCCTCAAGTGACAGGGTTTGCAGAAGTGAGAATCAAAATCTGTAGTCTGAATGTTTAGAGAAACTGGACTCAGCGTCTCCAAAAGTCAAGTGTAACCACACTGGGATGGTTGGTAACACCTTGCGTTTTCTAAGCCTTGTCCCTGTGTCAACTTGGAATGTCAGAAAGCAACACGTCTTGGTCTGTGTTTGAATTGGTTTCAAGGAATAACAATTTAGAACTCTATCTTTGGCCTTAACTTGAAATCAATCTAATAATGATACACGAAGCACAGTTTGGCATCTTTTGTCAAGCCACTTTGAAGTAACTGATTGTCTTCATTTCTTCATTTTTTTCTTTTTCTTCTTTCTTTCTTTCTTTCTTGACTGGGGATTGAAGCCAGGGGTGCTTAACCACTGAACCACAACCCCAGTCCCTTTTTATATTTTATTTACAGACAGGGTCTCACTGAGTTGCTTAGGGGCTCGCTAAATATCTTCATTTTTTACACCCCGAGGATGCCCTATATTTCTTTCAATTTATCGGAACTATACACACCATTTTGAATTTTCTTTGTGAGGTTTTTATTTTTATCTTTTGCCATGGCTACCAAAAGAGTCGGAGATATATTTACTGGTGTTCAAGTGCAGTGCGATGTTTTACCCCAGCTTCCTGGTGGAGCCGCTGTTCCTTTTCTTTCTACGGCTGGTGTCTCTGACTTTATTTTGGTGGCCCTCCATGCACTCTTATTGTAAGCCACATCTAGCTTTGTTAGAAGTTGATGGTATAAACCACCAGCCAAGTCATGTCTCTGAAGCATTCAGAACAGTACCTAGCACATGGGAGGGGCTCAAGAAATATTTACTAAGTGCTCAGATGTTTGGTCTGGGGAAACTAACTTTTTCACTTTTCTGTAGCTAGGAGTGAGAGGCCACAAGGGGGAACCCCAACTACCACTTCTCCCTTAAAAATACTTCCCACACTAGTATCCGGAGACAGGCGTGGGGTGGTTGCGTATTGAGTAGTGTTTTGTAATGATCATTGAATCCTGTATTTTTGAAATGTGTAAGACCTGGACACCTGACAAGTGAGCCTCTGGGGGTTCCCGGATCCCTCCTGTGGAAATAATTGCCACTGTCATTACCAGCCCAGGATGTACTAACTGGTTCTGCTCAACTGAAGAGCATGAGACCAGAGCAGAAACTGCCACGTGAAAAGAAAGCACAGTGCTCAGATCCAGTGTTTTAAGACAAACACAAAAAATCTTCATTTAAAATATTTGAGAATCAGACAAATGATCAGCAAATATCTGCAGTGTGTTCAGTACAGTAGAGAGCAAGAACTGAGGGGCAAATTTAGAAGACTTGGCTGGAGAAGTTGGTGACATGAATAACTTGCTCCTTACCATTTGCCTGGTCACATGCTCTTTTCTATTGCTTTCTTCTTTCCCAGAGACTCAAGAATTAGATCTGCTAGTTCCACCTGTTCATCTGGAAACTGGAGCCAAGAGGACATGAGGATTTGTCCCCGTTGGCACAGAGAGGTGCTAGAGGCTAGGTCAGAACCCAGAGGCATTGTTGCTGTGTGGTTTCCTGCCATCTAGAAAGGTGGCATCTGGAGAGCAGGTCCTTAAGGGCACCTAACTGGAGGTCAAGCTGTCCGCTCTCAGAGCTCTGGGTTTTCCCAGCCATGAAACCTCTGCAGTTGGGGTGAGCAATGAATTTTAACTTCATTTTACAATGGAGAGACAACTATGGAATCCCTTAAGTCAGGAGTCCTTAGCCTGCAGGTCCACAAACATAAATCAGGAAAAATTACATCTTTATTTTCATTAACCTTTAACTAAATTTAGCATTTCCTTAAATTATCAATATAGGCAACAAACCATGGCAAGATCTGTAACTTTTGTCTCCACTAGAAATTACAGTTTCATACCACATTATATGTTGTAGGTATCTCAAAATATTATTTATACCCACCTCCTCCTTGAAATTAAGGTTGTCATTAGCTCACTGCTAGATCTATGATTTCATGCATCAACAAACACATAAATTACTATGTTACAATTTTAAAACGATTTCAGTATAATCAATTTCCTTTGTAACCCAATGTATTTTATTTTATACATTTAAATACATAGGCCTCACCAGACTACCAAAGATTAAAGAAGAGTTAAGAACCTTTACTTAAGGAGAATGATACCTTAGGGCTCTGTTAACCTCATTCACAAATTTGCTGAGGATCATAAGTTAATGTAATGCGGATTCCTGTTGAAGCCGGCCAGGGGACTGCCACTTCTGCAGCCCTGGAGGGTTGGCCATCCTGTTACTAAGGGATCCCCGTAGGCGTGATGACAAAAACAGCATCAGAAAAAGGATATTGATTTGATCTTCTACATGTTCTAGATAGAGGGAAATCCAGCAAACCTTTCAACTTGCGCTAAACAGAAAAAGGCCTGATGTGTAGGGATAAGGAGCCTCGTGAAAACTCTTAAAAGCCATAAAAAATTGATGGATTGAGGCTGTGGTGTTGCTACTTCATGCTTCTCTAATTGATTACAATTTTTTTAAGTTTTGCTATTACTTGAAAAAATAATAGCTAACAGCCAAGAACATCATTTCTCTAATGTATTTTCAATTAGAATGTTGTAGTCAGTCATTTGCCACATAATGACATTTCAGTTAACAGTGGGCTGCATGTAGTATACCATGAGGGTCTGATAGGACTATAACTGAGCTGAAAAATTCTTCTTGTACTACTCTCGAGTTTGTGGTGGTGCTAGTGTAAACACAGCCAATGCTCTGCCAGTCATATGAAAGTAGCACATACACTTCTGTACAGTACATAAGACTTGCTAATGATAATAAATGCCTGAGTTACTGGTTTATGCATTTACTATACTTGCTTTTTTATCATTATTTTACAGTGTTTGGTGTGTGTGTGTGTGTGTGTGTGTAGTGCTTCCAGGGTGCAGTTTCACACACCTGTAATTCCAGCGACTCTGGAGGCTGAGACAGGATGACTGCGAGTTTGAGGACAGCTTTGGAAAATTAGTGAGAACTTGTCTCAAAAATAAAAAAACAAAAGGGCTGTGGATGAGCTAGTGGTAGAGCACCCCAGAATCAATCTCCAGTACTGAAAAAAAAAAAAGTTCACTGTAAAAGAGTACCATGTTGGCAGGCACAGTGGCGCATGCCTGTAATCCTAGCAGCTCAGGAGGGTGAGGCAGGAGGGTGGCGAGTTCAAAGCCAGCCTCAGCAAGTTAATGAGGCCCTAAGCAACTCAGTGAGACCCTGTCTCTAAACTTAAAAAAGGAATGGGGATGTGGCTCAGTGGTTGAGTGCCCTGGGTTCAATCCCCAGTACACACACACACACACACACACACACACACACACACACACACACACAGAGAGAGAGAGAGAGAGAGAGAGAGAGAGAGAGAGAGAGAGAGAGAGAGCCTTTTAACACCATGGCAACACCAAGGCAATCTCATCCAGTTCCTTTAGGGCATCTCTTGATTGCATAATATTCTTTGGTATCATCCAGTTCCCTTAGGGCATCTCTTGATTGCATAATATTCCTTGGTACTTGATCTGATCTCAGGTGGTTTTGTTCGTCGTGGCCCTAGGGGCAATGTGCATGTTTTGTGTAGCCTAGATGACCTACAGGCTGGACCATCTAAGATGTGTGATTCAGCAGGTGAACTCTATGATGTTTGTACAGTAACAAAATTGGCTAATCATGCATTTCTCCTAACTTATCCCATCATTAAGTAATGCATGATTGTGCCTCAAATATAGGCCTTTATACCTCTGACCACTGAATATAAAATATTCATATTAGGAAAATCCAACTTTGGGGCTGGGACTGTTGCTCAGTGGTAGAGTGCATGCCTAGCACGTGTGAGGCACTGGGTTCAATCCTTAGCACCATATAAAAATAAACAAATAAAGGCATGCTGTCCATATACAACTACGAAAAAAAATTTAAAAAAAACTTTGGAAGGTGAGGGTGTTGTGAATATAGGAAGTCTCATTTATAAAATTTTAAGTGCTATACCATCACTGCAGCAGAAAATGGAAAGATTTGCCTGTGTAGAACATTTGATCTCTTCTATAGTAATGCTGTAGAGATACTCAAGCCAGGAAAAATAATGCTGTTTTTTATTTTCTTTTCTATAGGTATTGAAAAGACTGGGCTTCTAAGGATCTTTTTTTTTTTTTTTTTTTTTTTTTTTTTTTTTTTTTTTCTTCTTTTTTTCTTTTTGACTTGGAAGCAAGTTAAAGGAAAGGTTATCTTCTATAAGTCATTGATACCCTTCTTACTGCTATTTGTAAACTTTTTTAGATTGAAGATTGCTTCTGCTTTGCAGAAATTATCTGCTTGGAGTCATGCATAATTTATAACAATCTCTGGCAAAACCTCAGAAAGAGATATGCTCTTGTCTCAGGCGGACGGCAGAGGCTGTGGTGGAACCCAGTGACAACACTTGCCCAGTGACTCCGGCGGAGACACAGCCTCTGGGAGGTTTCTCTTCCTGAGGAGTATGACACAGTTAAATAAGGAGAACGGGTGCCAGGCCAAGGCGAGACATCAATGAAATTGGAGCGGGGCTCTTTCGAGAACGTGGGGGTGCAGCGGCACGCTGGAGCCCTTGGGCAGGACGGTGAAACGTATCCCGAACTGGGTGGAAGGGAAAGGAGAGAAAATGGCCCACGAAGTCAATCTGGATTCCCTCAAGGAGTTGGAACTCGAGGCCATTCTCCAGGTCCTGTACCGCGACCAGGCTGTTCAAAGCATAGAGCAGGAGAGGATAAGGTGAGCTGCCCCAGAGGGTGCCGGGCCGCAGCCTGGCCTGTTCTGCCCAGGTCTGCTGCCGCTGGGCTGTGGGCTGCTCGCCTTCTAGTTACTGCTCACTCACCCCCGGGCTTGTTTCCCACGAAGGCTTGTGGGCGCTTCTTTTTTGCTATCAAACTAAACTTGGAAGGTGTGAGAAAAAGGTAGTCTGCCTCGCTAAACACTTTGCGATGTTGCTGTCTGTCTGCTTGTCCTTTTTTCCATCTGGGGGAATAATTTCAGGTTTCTGGTAATCCCCAAAAGAATGATCTCAAGTGAAGAGTTCCCCTCCCTTGCTTTTGGTGTGAGCTGAATGCCCTAAGAAAGCAGCTTTGGAAGAGCGAATCCGATGGAGTCCATCGCTATCTCCCCTCCCACCCCGCTCCCCGTTTGGCCACTTTTGCTTCCCTGTTGGCTTTGGGGAGAGACACAGCACAAACATGAACCTGTTTAGCCTGTCCCTGACTACTTTGCCCACAGAGAGTTTCTTTCCTGTCTGTCTCTAAGATGCAGGAGCTGTTTGATACAAATTAACACTTACTAAGGCAGCTCTGGGCGGTGTCAGAACTGTTCATTATTAGCTGTCAAGGCCCATCTTGAAGACGTTGGTGCTTGTTTATCAATGTTTATGGAGGACACGAAGTTTAGAAAATAGGCAGATGGGCTGGGGGACAGCTGGTAGAGTGTGCTTAACATGCACAAGGCCCGGGGTTCAATCCCCAGCACCAAAAAGAAAAGAGAAAGCAAATGGAATATGTCTTTAGTTTTATTTCCAAGGGCAGAATTCTTTTAGAGTCTGCCAAGAAAAAGACACAACATAAAACATTGGACAACCAAATGCCTGAGGAACAAGGGGAATTTTCTGGTTGACTAGAAGGTACAGTGCTCTTTTCCATCCTCCCTGTGATTTCCAAGCTCTCGGAGTGTTCTTGTAAATTTTCTTCCATTATAAAGTATAATATGCTGACAAAATGGCATTTTCTTTGATGATTAAAGACCTTTCAGTGATCTGGAGACATTTCGAATATTAACAAAGTTACATGGGTACTATGGCAAGGAACTCAGTGTCACTGTTTCTAGGGCAAATATTGAAAGTTGAATTTTAAAGTACCTTTCTGATGCAATCTTCTAGAATTAGGTCATAGAGACATTCCATGAGCAAGTATGCTCTGGTTAATGACAATTTTGGGAGATCTGTTATAGTGTCCCTTCCCACTATGGCTATTGTTTAGAAGAGTTAGGGACTGCAAGTACACTGAGCATCGGTTAAAAACAAAGTAGCAAAAGTATAGCATCGGTTAAACAGTTTTACTGATAACTTGCACCCACAGCAGGAATGGATGATCCATGATTGTGGATCTTCCCATGCCTTGCTTGTTAGAGTGGATGTCCTTTTCTGGGTCTTTTTCTTCTTTGTTCGCTGTTGTTGGGCTGACCCTCAACCAGAGTAACAGCTAATTCCTCTACGCTAGGCGCATTACTTATGCTTTGCCAGGTACTCCTCAGGGACACCTGGGAGGTAAGCTTGCCATCTGCTTCACAGTTCAGAGACCCCTGAGTCTCAGCCACAAGTGTTGGGGTGGGAGCCCGGGCATGCTGCATGCCAAAGCCCTTCCCTTGCCACAGGCAGGGGCTCCTGCCCTGCCGCCTGGCGTTCCCTGCAGCCATCTTATCTGGCTCTGTGGGCCACAGGAAACTGAAGACACACCTGCAGCACCTCCGGTGGAAAGGAGCCAGGAACCCCAGCCACGAGTATAAGGAGAACTCTTGTGCGCGCTGCCAGCGGCCCCTGGGGCTGCTGCTGAACCGGGGGGCCGTGTGCCAGGGCTGCAGCCACCGAGTGTGCTCGGACTGCCGCGTGTTCCTGAGGAGGACCCACGTCTGGAAGTGCACGGTGTGCTTCGAGGACAGGTGAGCATCTCAGGGGGGCAGATGGCCGCACTTTCCAGGTCTCACAGATGGTCCGAAACAAGCCTTTGAGGAAGAGAGCAGCCATTCCTTGGAGCCTAAACCCGGAGGCTGCCTTTATCCGACACCCTGACATGAATCTACGTATGTCCTGTCCCTTTGCAAGGCGTAATGTATTTCAGTCATTCAACCAAAGAGAGAAGTGGTTCAACCTGATCTCCGTGCCGAGGGGCACCTCCGTTCCAGGCAGCTCACCGCCTTGCCCTGACTTCCATCAGTCACCCTTGTTGGCTGGAGTCTGAGCGTTTCAGGTTTTTCTTAGCTCGAGAATGAAAATCAAAGCCCTATTGCCCTGGCCACATGAGTGTTGATGCCTAGGCCCTCCAAGAGCAGATAACAACTCCAGTCATCTTTAGAAAGGTATAAAGACCTTCTTCCCCATTTCAATCAATGCTTTAGATTTGAAATTTAGCACCCAGTAGCTCAGGAGGCTGAGACAGGAGGATTGCAAGTGTTAGGCCAGCCTCAGCAATTTAGTGAGGCCCTAAGCAACTTAGTGAGACTGTCTCAAAATAAAAACTTAAAAGGGTTGGGGATGTGGCTCAGTGGTTAAGTACCCCTGGGTTCAATCCCTGGTAAAAGAAAGAAAGAAAGAAAGAAAGAGAGAGAGAAAGAGAGAAAGAGAGAAAAAGAAAGAGAGAGAAAGAGAGAAAGAGAGAGAGAGAGAGAGAGAGAGAGAGAGAGAGAGAGAGAGAGAGAGAGAGAGAGAGAAAGAAAGAAAGAAAGAAAGAAAGAAAGAAAGAAAGAAAGAAAGAAAGAAAGAAAGAAATTTAGTGATAAACCTTGCCTGGTAAGACTCAGGATCCCTCAGTAGTTTTCTTCTTCTCATGATTAACTGTAAACTAAAAATCAAAACAGGAGTTCAGGGGCTGAGGCAACCCTCCCAGGTTGAAATCTCCGCCCCAGAGGCACTGTGACCTGGCCCTCTAGGTACATGAAGTGTCATTTCTAAAACCCCAGCTTCCTTATTTTGAAATAAGGGAATTTTTCAAAATACCTAAGACCATTGCACCCCTCGGAGTGAGTGAGCACAGGAAGTGGTTGGGCTCATTAAACGACACCTGCACTCTCCCCGGGCTCTGCCCCTTCCTCCCAGCCTCGGCCTCTTCCTCCCTCCAGCTTTGTCCACTCTGGCCTGCCCTCCTGGTTTGGGACCAAGGACAAAGCTTCAGAAGGATGTTGGACCTTCCTCACTGTCTCGCACTGGGACCTGGGAAAGGGTCTTGACCCCACTCATTTCTCTCCCCGCTTCTCCCTCAGCTTGAAGTTCCTTCTTCAGGAAGAAGTGCTTTGAGGACAGGATGAGGGGGAAAGTCATTAAATTCAAGAATGGAGAGCTCTGGGCAGCAATTAAAAATTCAGCCCAATTTACAGATTGTTGGAAAGCCAAGGCCTGTGGACTGCAGGCCCCCGGATCATGTTCAGGGGGCTTCTGCTTTCAGGGAAGTCTTCTCTTGGAGGACTGCCACCCACAGAGCTGCTAAGGGCGGGGAGCTCAGAGGAGAGAAGAGGAGAGGAGGCGGGTTTCCAGACCATCCACAGCTGGAACGTTCCTTTCAGCTTTACCTAAAGTGTCAACCAATCCCAAGTGGTAGCTACTACTACCGTCCTCCTTTGGCGGAGAAGGGGAGGCTGGGACATGAGACAATGTACCCCAGGCCCTGAGGCAGAGCCCAGCCTGGAGCCCAGTCCCCTCTTAGTCTCCACGTGGGAGACTTGCCTGGGAGGGTGGAGTCTTCAGAAGCCACTCAATCAGCTGTGCCCCAGGTAGCAGGAGGTGAGCAAATGCTCTTTGCTCCATGAAAACCTTACTGAGAGTCCATCGTTACTCTGCTTGGTGGACTCAGGAGGCAGAGATGAAGGTAAAAGAGCAATGAGGTCCCTAGGCAATGAAAAGGCACAAGGGGGGAGCCCGGAATTGAAGTGGCGGGGACCCGAGAGACAGTTCAAAAAGGGGTGATGGAACTCGCCACAGGGATGAGAGAGGGAAGAGCGAAACTCTAACCTAGCCTGACCCTAACCCTAACTCCGAGGCCCGCCCAAGCAGCTGTCTTTGCAGCTGTCTTAAGGCTTCAGAAAACCTAAGGAAATAGAGGAGAGAGAGCAACAGAAAGAACTCCGTGAATGAACGAGGAGAGGGTGGAGAGGGCCTCGAAGAAGGAAGTCAGGTGAATGTTGCTTCTGCAGTGAGAGGGCAGGTGTGGTCCTCAGCAGGCGCTGCGGAAGCCGATTCCAGAAGGAGGAGCGTGCTGGCAGAAGGAAGAAGGAAAGCGGACAGAAGCATGAGCTTACCCTTGTGTGTGGCTTGAAGTTTCCTCCCATGGAATCTTTTGAGATTTTCTGCTGTGAAATGGCTCAAGATAAAGCTAGGTTGAAATGTCAGGGAGACTAAGCTTTATATTTGCTTGTTTGTTTTAGCTCAATTTTTAAAAAGATAAGATTGAACTTAGGTTTGCATTGATTTTTTTTTTTTTTTTTCTTCTTCTTAAATGATGTTCCAGGGCTGGGGATGTGGCTCGGTGACAGGGCACCTGCCTAGCTTGCATGAGGCCCTGGGTCCCTTACCCAGTACTGGAAAAAAAAAAAAAAAAAAAAAATCTGTATGCAGTGGCTTCCGATTCCACTTGTCTGGGCCATACCTGCTCATCTCTGAAGTAGAAGGTTGCTGAGGAACTGCTATTGCATGGACTTCATTCTACGAATTGTGGCTCCTCCATTTGTGTTGTAATTGGCTATGACCTAACAGACTCTTTTGTCAGGTGCTTGTGAGTATGCTCCTTCTGTTTCATTTGAGAATATATATCACACATTTACAAAGTCTTAAGAGGTTATTATGTATATTCATTATTATTATTACTATTATTATTTTGCAGAGCTGGGGGTGGAACCCGGGGTCCCCCACATGTGATAGGAGAGTGTTTTACCACTGAGCTGCACCCCCAGCCCCAGGGTTTGTTTTGCTTTGCATTTTCACTGGGACATTTTGCAGGTCCTTTGGACTGATTAGGTTCAAAACCTGTTGCTCAAGGAATTCTCTGTTTTCAAATATTTTAACAACATATGTGCCACTGAATTTTTGTAAGACAACCAGAAGATTTTAGACTAAGGTATCAAATTGCGGCAGGTTCAGGGGGTTTTCTTAGGTTGCTCAGGCGCCTCTGGTGCCACAACTGATGCCAACGGGGAGCAGCTAAGGCTCGGCTGGAAATGGCCCCAGACCTCGGTGTTCCTTATCACACCCTCAGTTCTCAGGTGGGGTCCTGAGTTGTTGCAAAGCAGGAGTGGTGAACATTCGCCTTGGAGTTTATCATAAGGGATTTAATTTGGTTCAGGTACCATTCTGATCAGGATTTGGAGGTAAGCATGTTGTCACAGGACACCTTGTGTTTTCTACATTTAAGGGGAGAATTGTTATTGAAAATCAAGCCACATTTCAGCAAAGGTTCCATAACAAAATTGTTTCCTGCTTAAAGTAAAACTTGCAGAGGTTAGAAAATGTACTCCTATAAATTTCAGACTCCAGTATTTTCATAATCCCGTGTTTTGATAAAATATCAGATCATCAGTTTAAATCCACAAAGCAAATAACTAATTTGGGAGAATGGAACAATTTGTACTCAATATTGGAGACACTTCCTCTCTATAAGTGAGTAAAAGACTGAAGTCAGAGTATGGTGTAGGTTTGTCCAAAGAAGGATTTTAGTGGTACTGAGGTTAAAATAAAATTTCTCCTCTGCCTGACTTCTGTTTCAAACTTGATATTTTTCCAAATTAAATTTTTAATATTGCTGATAGAAACTCTGTGTGTATGTGTGTGTGTGTGTGTGTGTGTGTGTGTGTGTGTGTGTGTGTGTGTTTGTGTTGCTGGGCATTGAACCTGGGGCCCTGTGTATGCTAGGCAAGTGTCAGTTCCACTGAACTATCCTGTTCACTCACATGCTTCTCATGAAAAAGTACATCACAGACAAGTGTGGTGGTGCACATCTGTAATCCCAAGGGCTCGGCAGGCTGAGGCAGGAGGATCGAAAGTTCAAAGCCAGCCTCAGCAACTTAGCATGGCCCTAAGCAACTCAGAGAGACCCTTTCTCTAAATAAAATACAAAAAATGGACTGGGATGTGTCTCTGTGGTTCAGTGCCCCTGAGTTCAATCCCTGGTAGAAAAAAAAAATTATATAAAGACAAGTTAAATTAATGTGTAAAACACTTCAGAGTCCAACACTTATATATTCTCAAGGGCTTAGCCACTAAGACTAATTTCACAGGGGAAAAGTGTTTTGTTTTTTGATGTGCAGTTTTTGTTTTTGCTGTACTAGATCGCACCTGGGAACACTCTCCCCCTCCACCACTCAGCTAGATCCTTGGTCCAAGACTTTATTTTTGTTTTGTTTTATTTGGGTACTGGGGAGGGAACCCAGGGATGATTTACCACTGAGTTACATCCCTAGATCTTTTTCTTTTCTTTTCTTTGTCTTTTTCTTTTTTTATTTTGGAGATAGGATCTTGCCTATTTTCTGAGGTTCTTGCTCAGTTGCTGAGGCTGGCCTCCCACTCACATCCTTCTGCCTCAGCCTCCTGAGTCCCTGGAACTACAGGTGTGTGCCACCACACCCAGGGATACATGGTATTTCTTAGTTCTGAATTAGCAATGGTCCCTGTTTTAGTTCTTGCATAGAGCTTGCCTATTCTACTTGGTATAAGTGCCTTGTTTTCTTAAAAACAGGATAGATGACAATGATATTCTTTATAGGCATATACTAAGTATAATGAATATTTTGTGATTTGAGTCTTATAATACCAAAACAAACAGTAAAAATGTAGACATTTCTGGAATACTTTTTGGGGAAAAAGCTTCTTTGCTGCTTTGTGAAGAGAATGTTTCGTAGTATTGTGTATGTCATTCTTATTGGAGGCCCTATTCATTCTGTGGTCAGCACTTGATTAGTCATGCAAAGTCCTGCCTTTAAAATAACTTTCTGAGAATTAGTGAGCTTCCTGTTTCATTGTGTCTTTTGTTCATATTCTAAGTTGAAGGTCAGTTGCAGGAGGTGGTGTTCCTGGGCTGCCACTGTGCATGGTAGCCAAGTGTTGGGGTTGAGGGGATGCTGGGCTGGCTGTTCCTTTTAGGTGGCATGCTCACGAGAATTTCCACAATAACATGCCACGTCCTCGGGATAGTACTAAGCTCATTCCCATATTAAGGAGATGCAGCATGTGGTTCACAGATTTCAGGTGATTCACCTTCTGCTCCTTGAATGCAGATATTTCAGAATCAACATTATGAAGCCCACTTCCTGTTGAAAGAAGGCAGACCCTGGGTTTCTGCCTAACGGTAAAGCCGACACGTGTTGTTGTCGTCCGAAGTCCCTCCTCCCTCTGTGACGCTTTGGTGATGAGGAGACTAGGATTGGGGCTGTCTTTTTCAGATTCGGATTTACACTGTGGTTTTTAGAAGTAACAAAGTACTCCCTTGAAAGGAAAACTTGAGTCTGTCCACAGGGAGGTGCCCTTGGTTACACAGAGTTCCGCGTTTGTAACTATGGAATTGAAGTCAACTGATAAGAAAGTAGGAATTCCTTCTCCCTTCCAAAATTGTTAAAAAAGAAAAGAAAAAGGAAAAAAAAAAACATTGTAACAAGGAACTGAAACTGTAACCTTGAAGGGAGTCTCCAAGCCAGTCTGGTTTTTGCCCTGTCTGCCATGGTTACTTTGTGTTTAATTTCAAAAGAATTCTCAGGTCCCACAATCTGGCGCTGGTAAGTTTGTTGCTTTTATGCTGGGCGGGGTGTGGGGGGTAACTACTCTCACCTGGTGAGGGCAGTCAACAATAATGATTTTGAGTTCTTTTTTCGACATGAGAGACTGGCCCATGGTTCTGAGAAGAAAATGAACTCCAGTGTGGACCCATCAAGCTCCTAATGTGTGTCTAGGAATGAGTCTTTTCAGACTCATTTTTCTTTTTTTTCCTTGAGATGGGGTCTCGCCATGCCACCCAGGCTGGGCTCCAGCGATCCTGCCTCAGCCTCCTGAGTGGCTGGAGCTCCTTCTGGCCTGTACCACCTCATCCAGCTTCTTCACACTGGTTTCTGTGGGATAAGAAACATCCTTTTTGGGGCTGGGGAGATAGCTCAGTCGGTAGAGTGCTTGCCTTGTAAGCACAAGGCCCTGGGTTTGATCCCCAGCACCCCCCCACCCCCCAAAAAAAAGAAATGTCCTTTTGGGCTGATGATTCAGCCCTTTGAATTTGCTTCTTAACCCAGTAACAGTTTCTTCGGTCGAGCTGATTATTCTGATTTTTCTTTGATGCCACTTGACTGAGTTTCTTCGATAATAACGCCTAATGAGTCGTTTGGCCTTGTCCTGTGTGTGTTGGGTCTTCTCTCCAGCATTCCATGTCTTCCTTTCAGGTCCTGGGGGCGTCCTGGCTGAGACAGCCTCACTCTGAACTTCCCAGACAGCTCTGCTCTTCCTGGTGGAGCAGCAGTGCTCGCTGCCTTGGCCTGGTTAGCTTCCAGCCTTTCCTTCACTCTAGCCTGGATTGTCCTTGAACCTCTCAGGTTCTTTGTCACAGTGGTGGTTCGATGTGTGTGACGGCCGATGGCCTTCGGAATGTGCCCTCTGCTCCCCTTTGTGCTGCACATTCAGCATGGCCACTTCTCTAACTTCCAGACGCCCAGCTGAGGCTGCTCCAGTCCAGAGCAAGCCTTCTTGCCCTGTGCCCCACTCATGGCCCCTTGGGTGACGTGGAAAGCCTCATCCTTAGATTCACAGGGAGGGTAGATCGACACCTGGCACCTGGCCCAATTTCCATAGTCCAGGCCTTAAACAACGACAGCTCTGTCGGACTGCACTAGAACTTCTCTCATTTCATCCACTAGACCTAACAAACCAGGAGTCACAGTCTCAGCCTCAACCTCACGACCAGGACGGCAGGCCGCCAGGCCCTCATTGCTTTTTGGCCTGCACAGGATGTAATACTTATTAATGCCTCAGAGTAGGTGGTGGGTTCACCACAGTGCCCACCCCTCTCCGTCACTGTGCCCCAGCCACTTCCTCTGCCTGGTGCCTGAGTGTGTGTCCCCCCACCCCACGTTTCTAGAGCATGACACATTAAACTTCAGCTGTGCACGGCTGTGGGCTCTACCCAATTGGGTCCCACCTTGCCCCTCTATTCTAGGGTGCCCCCTGCAGAGGGGGAATGTCCACAATTCTTGGGTTGTGACTGGCACCGGATGTGACAGGAGGCTTGCCCCTCTCTGAAGTTAAGGAAGGGACAGTTATAAATGTTTTGCAAGGTGTTGATAGCAGCTTGATGAAATCATTTCTTTATCTTCATCTTGATTCTCTTACTCATGGTTACCTAGGATTTAATCACAACGATCAGTAGTTTTTCTTGTAAGAAAGTCAAAATCAGATCAGATGCGCTTTTGGATAAACCCCACTGGTTTGTAACTGCAACCATCTGAGGTACAAGATTATTTGAAGTAAAAAGTTTTCTGCTGTGTGCACACATGGGTCCGTTTTAGCTGGGAATCACCAAGCAGTTGGGCAAGCTAACATAAAGCAGTTGATTGCTCTCAGTTTTACAATTCGGCTTCTTTATTTGGCATTTTTGCAGCTCATGCATCTGAGGGTCACCAGGGCCCTCTTGAGGGCTCTCTGGAGGATCCCTTGCCATGGGGCACTGGTGGAAGAGCAGGTCTGCACATACGTGCTTTCGCAGGTATTCACAGAATCCTGACTATGCAAACCAGCTTCCCGCCTCTTGCACCGACTGGTGGAAACACCTTAAGCAACACCAGGGATATGTTCACTTTTTCTTTCTTTCTTTCTTTCTTTCTTTCTTTCTTTCTTTCTTTCTTTCTTTCTTTCTTTCTTTCTTTCTTTCTTTCTTTCTTTCTTTCTTCCTTCCTTCCTTCCTTCCTTCCTTCCTTCCTTCCTTCCTTCCTTTCTTTCTTTCTTTTCTTTTCTCCTCCTCCTCCTCCTTCTTGTATTTTATTTAGAGACCGGGTCTCATCGAGTTGCTTAGTGCCTTGCTAAGTCACTGAGGTTGGCTTTGCACTCAAGATCCTCCTGTCTCAGCCTCCTGAGCCACTGGGATTACAGGCATGTGCCCCGGTGCCTGGAATATGTTCACTTTCCTTGGTGCATAAAGCATAGGTGCCATTGCTTGCTCATCTGCAGATGCAAGTAACCTGGATGCAAAATAAAATTGCATTCCAACATGCCCATGTGGCTCACTGGTGATACGAATGAGATCAAATAAAATTCTCTATTCTCCTTGTCATTGGACATCTGAGTGCTAGAATTTTGTGAAGTGCTCTTCAACAGTTATTTCCTTTGCTGATGAAATGACAGCGTTAGTAGGATCAAGACCATGAGGTGGATGCTGAAACCTTGAGAAACACCATCTATGCACCAGGTGCCTGGCAATGATGATTCTAAGACTCCTCTTGAAGGAATTGCCTAGCTAGTGCAAAGATCTTGTCCCCTGACTCCAGAGCTCCTGCTCTTGCTCCACACCTCATGCATTTGCCTTTTGAGATGCATTTATGGATCGATTGGAAAATTGTTAAACAAGTCATGATTCTACCTGAGAGATTTAAAAGATTTAACCTACTGAGCTCATACAGTGTTTCAAGAAGCTCTCATAACCCAATTGCAATCTAATCATCTGGGAACAGATGCCAAAGTCTTCCTTTGGTTACTGTGAATCATGATACCCTGGGTTGATGCTAAGGGGACGGAGACTTCAGAATTCACTTGCCTCTCCCATAGATGAGACACCAAGTGGTCTTTCATCTTAAACTCACAACTCATGTAGACAGGAGTCCTTATAAGAGTCACTATGGAATAATTGCTTATATATGGCCAGTTCTGCCTGAAGGGATGGCAGAGGTCCAACTCAAAGCGAGTAGTCAGAGAAAATGGCCTCCAGTGCAAAAAGCAGTGGTCTTTGTATGGTTTTGGATGGTGGTGTTTTGATCCTTTATTCATTAATACAGATACGCCCAAGAGACTTTGAGTTTGTGCCCAAATCTGTGTGCCAACTTAGCTGTTTAAACTTCACGAGGACTCAGTTGAGATTAAATGAGATGATTAGATGGTTATTTTAGGTGATTGGCACCAAGGGACTAGGATTTTAGTTTGTCCGCTCCGTGCATAGGTTCTGAACTGGGGCTGGAGATTCTCCCAGGCACAGGTGTGCGCAGTGTTTATCTACTCAGGAGCGTCCACCTTCCTCTCCTCCCTCCCCTCCACTAGTTGTCATCTTTTGTGATCACTTGTCTTTGTGTATGTTCACTTGTGAATGGTGCCTGTATCTGGTTGGCTCAATTGATAGGAGGGCTTTTGGTCACAAGGGTAATGGGTCAGGAAGTGTGAGAGAGTAGGTTTGTTGAAATGGGTCGCCCCTACCAGGAAAACAGTCCAGGAGGAGCAGTCCATTGGCCAGCTGGAGGACCCATCCCACTCACCTCTTCTGGTGACTGGACCTGGTCCTGCTTTCACCCTTAGAAGTAGACACCCAGCAGTGGAGTGCTTCGAAGGAGTGTGAACTTACCACTCATGAATCTCCACACTTCCCCTGATGATTTTTTGGGGGAGCGGGGTGCTGGGGGTTGAACTCAGGGTACTGCCCATGCTAAGCGGAGCGCTGCCACTGAGCTCAGCCCCGCCCCATCTTTCCCTGGTGTTTTGATGCTCTGCTGGTTTTCAAGTGCTCGAGGAGAAAGCTAAGGAGAAACACCATGCCTTAAGGTGTTTTGTGTAGATCTAGAGTTAGATATAGAGTTTCTGATTTTGTGGATAAAACCTTTTTTTCTACCTCCCTCGGAACATGTCATAGAAACGTATTTTTGGCTCTGAATATAGTACTGAGTGTCAAAATTCTGTCATAAAATTCTTAAACACCCTGTTGATTTTCCTTGTTCTACTCACTAATCATTGCTAATAACCATTTATGTATTAACCAGAGAATAATAGTTTCTAACCAGATGAAGGTAGAAAGTTGATTGAGGTCTTCTATTATTAGTGCTAGAAAAAGATCGATAATTTTTAAAAGGTAGACTGGCATATATTTGTGATTCTATTTACATTAATAGCATTCATAAGCATTAACTTTAAAAAAGTTCATTTGAAAGGTTGGGGATATAACTCAGTGGTACAGTGCTTGCCTAATGTGATTCCTTGTACCTATAAAGGAAAAAAAAAAAAAGTCTATTTGAGTCCATATAAGTCCATAGATAGCCTAAACTTAATAGAGAATTTATTTCAATAAATTATATATGAAAGAGACTTTTCCACAAAAGTTAAAGCTTCAGTTTTTAAAAACTTGCATAGCCAAGGAATTGTCATTTTATGGCACATTTTTAATTTTAATTTTATTTTTATTGCGTGGGCCTCCTGCATGCTCCTGCTGAGCTACACCCCCAGCCATCTGCATGGTATTTTAAGGGTATAAACAATTGATAATATCTGTGTGTTTACCTTTTACATCCTAAAGGATACTATCAATTACCTTTCTGAGGCTCTTCGAGGTTGAGTGTGGTTTCTCCAGAAATTTCACAACTCTCGAGAGCAAAACACACTGCAGGACCTCAGCTTCAAGCAGCCAGCACACGGAGAGCTCTGTGCGCAGGCAGGCGTGAGAGCCAGAGGCTGGGAGTGTGGTCCAGGGGGCGGCCGCCAGACCTGCTGGCTGAAGGCGGTGGTTCCCCTGACCTCCAGGAGTTCCCTTGGACCTGGGTCCCTGGGTCCCTGTCAAAGCTTGTTGACAGAGACAATTCCAGACTTCAGCTCCCCCTGGTCAGTCTACTGTTGACAGTCTACAAACATCCTGGTCAACACCGATGTTAACCTGAGGGTGACTTTTCTCTTGGCCAACCAACCACACAGCAATGGATGTTTCTGGAGCCTATCCTTCGTGACATTCTTCGTGATATCCTTCTGGAGCCTATCTATACCACCATTTTCACAGCAACGTGGCTGTTTCCATAGCAATTTTGTTTCTCTTTGTATTCAGAAATATTCGGCTTCTCCACGTGCACTGGGCAGAGCATAAGTTAACATGAATACGTTGCATGTGCCTGCCACACAGAGAGTAAAACACACCACGGCAGGAGGCTAGCTTTGTAGCTAGGTTAACCTCAGTAAGAAATAGGTAAAATGAAGTGTTTGGTCCCTTTTCAACTGAAATTTTGTGGTATTACCTTTCTCCCTCCCTATGTCCACTACCGGGTCCAGTACAGCATTGCTCATACCTAGTCTAAGGCTTTCTTTCTGCTTGCTTTTCAGAAACGTGAAAATAAAAACTGGAGAATGGTTCTTTGAGGAACGAGCCAAAAAATTTCCAACTGAAGGTAATTGCTCTTAAAATTCTTACTAGAGTCAAACAACACAGCCCTAGTTTTATAATGTTTGCTGCTATGATTTTTGATTATAAAAAACTTCATGGGCTTAGAATTGTCAAAAGACAAAATCACAACACGTTTAGTTATAGATCTAAATGGCTTTTACTTGCGATCTATGAATGGGGCAGCCTCCACTGTACAAAATGGAATTTAGCTCCCACTGGGCCAGGGCAGGACAGTGGCTTTGATAAGGTGGGTACAAGGAGACAGAACAGTGGAAGAAAATCTGACTGTCTAACATCAGGTCACTTTGAATTACTTTGTAAAGGTTAAAGCAGAGGGGCTGTCCCAGTTAGGTGGACTCAGAGTGGGCTGGAATCTTCTGTGTTCAGAAAAACCTGGTCTGTTTTGGGATCTATCTGCATCATTAAAATGTCAGTTTTCTTCTGTGTCATTTAGTGTGAATGACTCTGTTTCGGACTGGTCTGGTCTTTTGGGGGGACTCATTGCAGAACAGTGGCCTCCTGTGACTCTAGCTTAGCAGTTCTCAGACCCTGATGTCTGGTGCTCCTGTTCCATTTGAGCGCCTCTGCCCTGCGCCCTAGCTCACACCATGCCCTGCCTGTGCTTGAGGCTCTTGCCTCTCTATCCCTGGTCTGCCTCTGAGATGGGCTCCCTTCTTGAGACTCCTGCTCCAGGAGGTTTTCTTGACTTCCTGCTTCTCTGGGACACCAACAGCTTCTGGTTGTTCGTTTCTTCTGTAATTATTCCAAGGCACCTTTTGTTATAGAATTGTATGCTTTTGTTTCTATGAGCAGAAACTAGTCTTTTAGAATGTTTTCACCGAGCACCATGCTTTGCTCACGATCCTGGGTCACAATAATGAACCGAAGGCCGCAGAGAGCAAAGGGCTCTGGAAGGGAGCAGGTGCAGACGGCTGGCTGGGGCATGCGAGTGGGCGAGTGCAGCTGGTCTTAATGCCACAAAGGTCTTGTCGTCAAGTACTTCAGAGCACAGCACGATGGTGTGATCTGTGCTGAGGCTGAGAACTGTGCAGGGAGCGGATCATTTCTGGGCGTGGTGAAGGTGTGCACCTAGCACATCACCATCAGGCGAGGCTGCTCGCTGTGAGGAGCCCTTGTCTGAAGTGGTGACATGGGTGGCACTCCTCCTCTGTGACTGTGACTCAGGCTGGGTCCTGGACTCAGACTGTCTTAGCGGGCCTTGGTGGCTTCAAATATTTTTCTAGAAAAAGTGGCAGTTTGAGGTAGAGAGGCCGGTTAGCCTCGCCCCACGTTGCGTTGGCAGTAAGGGAAACCATTGGTCGGAGCCCTGATGCTTGGCTTTTATAGAAAGCAGTGGTAGCCAGGGGGCAGGTCTAGATGGGTCTGAATTCTCCCCGGGATTCTATGCTGACACTTCTTACTCAAGAATAAATGCCGAGGGGCTGGGGTCGTGGCTCAGCGGTGGAGCGCTTGCCTAGCAGGGGTGAGAGAATAAATGCTGTGCTGATTAGAAAGCTGGAGGGAAACGTGATGGTGGAGCCACAGAACGAAGCAAGTGTGTCTGACTCCATGATCCCCCACCAGCGGCTGCGTGGGCTCCTTTCCCAGTTGCTGCGGGTCTGTGACACTGTGGTATCCCCGGTGCCACATCTGTGCTCATGTGCCGAGGCCTTCCGGAAAGCCGCAGACCCTTAACTGTAACACCCAGGAGTCACCCACCTAGCTCATTTCTGCCCCTGCTGCACCGTCCTCCGTTTACAACAGTCCAGGCAAAGCCACAGCTTTGTTTGGTTTCTTTAAAATGCTTCTTGTTGGAGGGATCTGGGCCCTTCTTCAGGTGGTAGAGACTCCATCCCCCCCCCCCCCCCTTCAAATCCTCCTTTATCAAGTTCACCATAGGAGGTGAACTTCTGTCACCTCTCAATTCCAAGACGCCTCCATGGTGGTATGCTTTGTGGGCAGCTTAGCACCATTGTTTCACTGGGTACATTGGTTTTCAGACCAGAGTGCGTGTGTCTGTGCGCACTCATGGGTGTGTTTGTGTGGGTGGAAACGCCAGGGTTCGCATGCTCCTCACCCTCACTCAGCACGGGTCCTCGGGGAGAAGTAGGTCGCCATGGTGACACTCAAGATGAAAAGTGGAATTGGAAGGACTCCCTGACGCCCCGGGTTTCCCTTTCTCACCTTGTAACTTTCTACAGGAAGAAAACAACAAGGAAAGGAAAGTTAGAGCAAGAGCCAACCTAGGAATAGACCAGTTTTTCTGCTGATGCATTTCTACCAACGCATAAAACAAACACCAAAAACCAAAACCAAATTCCTTCTCTACAAGATTGCCTCAAATCCTGGGAGCTCTCATTTTCCTTGTCCTTCTCAGAGTGGGCTCAAGAGGCCTGGAGAGATCCAGAAGACTGCCAGCCGGGGAGAATGGAGTAGTTCTGTGAGCGGAGGGGCGGGCGGGGTTTGTAGCAGGGGAGTCTGGAGCCGTCATCGGGGTCAGCTGAGGAGGCTTGTGCTGGTAGGCAGGGAGTCTTCCTTCTCCTGTCTGTGCCCCTAAAGGAGAAGGCACCAGAGGAATGGATGCATTGAACTGAATTCCTGTGACTGTCAGGTAAGCTCCGGGTAGGACAGCAGAAACCCGGTGGTTGTTAGAACAGTGGGGACTTAGTTTGGGGCTGATCAAACAGCTGTTACTGCAGGATAGAAGGAGCAAAGGGGTCAGTGTGGGGACACAGAGGGTGGCTGTGGGGAGCAGGACCACCCAGCCCTGCTGTCCATGTTGATCAGACACAGGTGCACAGGGAGCAGAGACCCTCTCCCCGTGTCTGGGATCTCCGTGGTCCCCATTGCACCCCAATAGGGAGCCAGCTGCACCCCAACTCTCTGTGTTTCCGTGCATTTTGTGGTGTGTGTTGTGACGATGCAGACAAGCTTTCCCAGCCCTCTGTGTCCTAACCAAAAAAACTAGACCATGGTCTGAACCACGAAGGATACAAGATGGCCTCTTTCTATTCATTGGTTACCTGTTGCTGCTAACAAGTCACCCCAACCTTAGTGGCTTAAGACATTAGCATTCTTATTTTTGGCTCTAATTGAAGGCTTGTTTGGGGCTGGAGGCTGTGACTCCCTGGGCTCACTCACCTACTCGGCCTTTCCTCTCTCCATTTCTCTTCTTGCTCTCTCTCCTCTCTCTCCTCTGTCTCTTCCTGGGATGGAACCCAAGGCCTTGAGCATACTAGGCAAGCGCTCTACCCCTGAGCTGCATTCCCAACCCAGAGGCAGTTTCTTATGAATCAAGTCAATCTAATTACATAATCTATTTACAAATCAATTATAGTTTTGTCCTGATATTTCTTTATGCAATATTTCAAAAAGGACATTTTCCTTGTCTGTGAACATCATTGTATGATTTCTGCTTACTGCTTCTCATTCCAGCCTCAGGATGCCCTGATTAGGTTAAACCTTTTATAAGCCCATTTCACCTCTAAACTTTCTGGCCTTGTCTTACACATGAGCTTTTGGGGATACCTCACATCCAAACCATACCAGGAACTGTGAATCAAGGAGTCAGGAAATGAATGACTTGATTGAGGATAGGGTTACTTGGTGATAAAAGGTGATGTCATATACTTTTTTGAGGTAGTGCCCTTTCTCAGGGCTTAGCACCCAGCAAGTACCTCAAAAATGTAAAGTTAGGGTACTTGCCTTTTGGCATCTGGAAACCTGCAGCTAAATTTAATGTTCGGTTGATGCAACTCCAGGTTTCATCATCCCTTCATCCCCGGTTTTCTTTTTAGATGCTTTACTTATTTCTTATAATGGTCCTATTAGGTGTGTGCCATTTAGGATAAATGTTCCCCCAAGTTCCTTGAAAGAAGACAAGGTGTAAGCAATATTCCGATGATGAACAGAAATTAATTGTAGCAGTATTTGTTGTACTACTTTCCCACCCATTTAAAAGATTTAGGAATAAGTGAAAATAAGCCAAAATTCTTCATTTTGAAGGAAATGGTACTAAATATTTTCAATATTTTGATTAACTTAAAATTTTTGCTGATTGTGCACAGGATTCTTTTCTCTTAAGATTTTGTAATTATGGTGCTGGGGTTGTGGCTCAGGGGTAGAGCACTTGCCTAGCATGTGTGAGGCCCTGGGTTCGACCCTCAGCACCTCGTAAAAATAAAATAAAGGTATTGTGTCCACCTACAACTAAAAATTATATTTTAAAAAAGATTTTGTAAGTAAAGATTTAGTTCCACGGCCTTAAGATAATTCCTTACCTGCCATGGTCGAGGTTCACGTGTGCTGTGTCAGAACTACCCAGTTGCCTGGACCTTCATAGCAGCTCTTGGGGGCTTCAGGAAGCTCCCCAGGCCATCCTGTGTTGTCACCTCCAGCCACTCTGCCACAGGCATTGGACATTCTGTGCAGGAGCTCTGGGGCCTGCTCCAGGGTCAGCTGCAAGCCGTGTCCAATTCAAAGCTTCTGTCCACACACACAGAGGTTTTGAGTCAGGGGGACTCACGTTCCAGAGGATGTTTGACAGATGCCTGTGGACGTGTTCCCATGTGTTCTGTTTGAGAGTCACTGGTAAAGTAGCCAAGTTAACGAACAATTATGATGGAAGTTTTCTAGGTTATTGATAACTAGATAAATGGCCCGAAATCCATCCTCACTTTCAGGTACCCGCTCAGCGTGTAAACGTGGCGCCCTCTGCTGGCTCCTTACTGTCAGTGCACGTTTCTCTTTTTCCTTTTTCTCAGCCGGGAGGTTTCATTGCTTGGTTTTTCGAGCTTAAAAGCAGAAAGATTACACGATTAATATTCTTAATACTAACACTTTTTCAAACTTAAAAGAGGCTAAATGTAATATATAAATTATTTACTTAGAATTTCATTCTATTGTTAATAATTTGGGAAATAGGATAGTTTAGGAAGGCTGAATCTTAAAGCCTCTGATAATTCACATAACTAACCAGGACGGTTATTGCGTCTGACAATGATGACAGGAAATGACTTTTACTCTCCTCTTCTGGTAGCACATGTGGTTTAGTCCTTGGGGTGATTGTTCAGAGTCTTCTTCTTTTTCATGGGCAGCCTGGATGTGGTCCATTTGGCCACAGGATTATGAGAACAGATCAGGCTGGAGGTGTGGGCTGGAGGCACTCAGCTGGTGGAGGAAGAAAACAGGTTCCAGTCAGTACACAGATGGTGGCATTCCAATGCCCTGCCTGTTCCTCAGTAGAGACCCCCACCCCACAATTCAACAGGTGGATTCAGCTCTGCAGAGCTGTCTATAAGTTACAGAGAGATCCCCTAGTGTACGTCTTTACTCTCCTAAGAAGGTGTCTTTAATGAAGTCGTGTTTGTTTCCGAGATATAAAATTGTGTGTGTAATATAATATATTTGGTACTGAGGATTGAACCCAGGGACACTCAAGAACTGAGCCACATCCTCAGCCCTTTTATTTTTTGAGACAGGGTCTCTCTAAGTTGCTCAGAGCCTCACTCACTAAGTTGCTGAAACTGGCTTTGAACTTGTGATCCTCCTGCCTCAGCCTTCCGAGCTGCTGGGATTACGGGTGTGTGTCTCTGCACCCAGCTTTGAGAAAATGTGGCATCCTGCTTTCGAATTTTTTCCTTTTACTCCCCTCCTTAAGAGGAAAGACAAATGAATCACAGCCCCACAAAAGGTGTGCTCTGGAAGTGATTTTCCCAGGGAATTGGACTGCCTGTCATGTTCCTGAAAAAAATTTAGACTGGTCCATTCAAACTGGGTAGAACAGAGGTGATCACTTCAGATTTTAGGATTGATGATTAATTTATGATTTATTAATCTTCAGACTTTTTGCTTTCACCCAGTGTTTCTAGTTAGAAATCTTCCCAAGATAGGTTCTTGATCTTATTCATTCATGTTTTTTAAAGACATATTTGAATCAATCATCATAATCGTACATTTTCATGGAGTACTGTGTGACATTTCAGTGCAGGCATACAATACTCAGTGACAGATGGGGATAATTGACATCACCTTAAACAGTGGCTGTTTCTTTGTCTTAGGAATATTCAAAATCTCTACTGGTTATTTTTTTTTAAATGTACTTTAAGACCCATCTACACTTACATTTATTTTGCAGGGGGAAAATGCTTGAGCTTCATGACAACTTAAATTTATTTTCTACTAGTTATTTTGTATTTGAACATACAATTAAGTGTTGTCAACAGTAGTTATCCACTCGGCAGCTATTTTCTGATCCAGCCACACGCTGTGCCTGTTAACCATCCCCTCTTCAGTCTCCCCTTCCGTCCACTTCCAGGGTCTGGTAACCACTGCTCTCTGTTTTCTCCTTCAGTAAGATCAGCTCTTACCCTTCTGCTTGTGTGTGAGAACTTGCAGGATTTCTTTCTGTACCTGACTTACTTCCCTTGACATAATGTCCTCCAGGTTCATCAAGTTGCCACAAATGGCAGTATTTCCTTCTTATCACGGCAGAGTAATATTCCGTTGCGTGTAGATTTGTCTCCATTTACCCGTCAGTGTGCACCTAGATGACTCTGTACTGTGGCTGTTGTGGATGATGCTGCAACAGAGTCCAGGTGGCTCCTTGATGTACCGTTTCCTTTCCTTTGGATCTAACTGGGCTAGGGTTGCTGGATCATGTCAGCTCTAGCTCTAGGTTGTTGAGGAACTTCTATAGTTTTCCTTGATGGCTGCACTGATTTACATTCCCAGCCCCGGCATTCCAGAGTTTCTCTCCGTGTTCCGCCAGCGTGGTGTTTTGTTTTATCTTTTGGATAACAGCCATGCTAACGAGAATGAGATGATATGGTGGTTTGTAGTTCCTTAATGATTAGGATATCAAGCATCTTTGCATATACTTTTTAACCAATTGTATATCTTTACTGAGAAATAGCTATTCAGATAATTTTCCCATATTTTAATCAGATTTTTTGGTAGTTGAGTTCCTTAGATATTCTGCCTATCAACCTCTTGTTGAATGGACAGTTTTACGGATGTCTTCTCTTGTTCTGCAGCTTGTCACTTAACTCTGTTGATTATTTTCTTTGTTGCACAGAAGCTTTTTAACTCCATGTGATCCTGCTTGTCAGTTTGTGCTTCTGTCACCTGTGTTTTGGGGGTCCTGTCCAAAAACTCTTTGCCCACCCAGTGTCCTGATGTGCTTTCCCTTTGTGTCTTCCAGCAGTTTCATAGCTTTAGGTCTTACATTTAAGTCTTTGAGTTGATTTTTTTTTTTTCAGTGCTAGGGTTGAAGCCCAGGGCTTTGCATATGCTGGGTAACTGCTCTACCACCGAGCTCCACCCCAGCCTGAGTTAATTATTTTACTTGTGAGAGATGGGGTCGGGTTTCATTCTTCTGTGTGCATATATCCAGTTCAAGCTCTTTTTTTCTCCAATATAGTCTTGATCCCGGCATGGAATTATAGTTGGCTGGCATGTAAGTCAGTCTGCAAAACCAACATTTGGGCTCCTGTGGCCCAGTGACGGAGTCCTGAGCCCGTGGCTGGGAGCAAGACCAGACAGGCCTAGCAGTCTTACCATGAGTACACACTGAACAACAGTTGCCCTAGGGACTTGGCTAGAGTCGCCTACGGGGAGAGCTAAGGAGCCTCGGGCTTGGAACGATCTTAGTTTTGGCACAACAGGTCCAACACTTTGTCATGTTATCTGCAGAAGCTACTGGTTCTGAAATTCTAATTGCAGCCTTATCCTACCAAGTGAAAGAGGAAGGCATAAAAAGAGAAAAAAATGAAGAGAGTAAGAGTTTCACGATGGTAGAGAAGTCACTCTGTGGCCCTGGTCTAAGATGCTGTCTGCTTCTGGGGAGAAACTCCCTGGTCAGCTTTACCTCAAGGTCTCCAAGGGGTGCCCAGTCCCAAGAATCTGGAGTTGTGAGATGTGGCCTGTTAAACATTTTCTACCTTCCTGGGATCTGTTCTGTGGCTGGTTTTTGTTTTTTCCCTTTGTTAATTAACTACTCTTTATTAGCATCTGTAAGACCTGAGGGTGAGGGGGTTAAGATAACAAATTTGATAAGGAGTCATTTTTACTGTAGTCAATTTGGTGGCAGGGAGGTTACCTGGGGTGTCTGTGCAAAAGAGTCACAGAATTTGCCACGGCCTGGTTAATAGGCCTATTTGGTGAATGAAAGTCCTAAAGTCCTAAAGCCAGTCCCACACACTGGGCATGAAGCACGTCAGCTCCCCACCAGGGTGCTCCACAGTGGCTTTTCTCCAGGGTCTAGATCAAGCACAGCCACCGGTGACCGTCCACGGAGAGCACTGACCCACACACACTCTTCCACTCTGCATTCAGCACCAGAGGTGGGGCCCTGCACCAGCTCCCAGGGAACAGGTCTAGAAAAGACTCCCAGGAAGCCAATGATCCGTTGCCGCAGGGGTTCCAGCAGGCTCTCCAGAGGCTGAGCTTCCACACGCTTCTTCCAGGCTCCTGACACATTGCAGAAAGGAAGAGCTTTATCAGAAAATGAAAGGCAGCTTGGCACAGTGGCGCACACCAGTAATCCCAGTGACTTAGGTGACTGAGGCAGGAGGACCACAAATTTGAAGCCAATAGAGGTGATGTAGCAAGACAAGGGCTGGGGAGAGACAGAGAGAGAGAGAGAGAGAGAGAGAGAGACAGAGAGACAGAGAGACACCATTCCTAAAGCAGAATGCTCTTGAGAGAGAGAAGCACTTTTGGGGGCTTGGGCTCTTCTTTGGAGGAAGCTTTGTGAAGGTGTGTAGGAAAGTGCAGGCTTGGTACTAGGGTTCTTTGATCATGGGTTGCAAAATGTTCATGGCAGCCTGGTCTCCTTCCAGGATCTTCAGGTTGACAGTGTCTGTCCTATGTAGATGGTGTTTGGAATGTACCCATATTATTATAAGATTTCTTAAAACACTTCTCCCTTCGCTTGGTCTAACTGGAAATGCATTGTGTAGGTTAACAGTGCACTTAAGCTTTAATCAAAACCAGCAATTCTCATTGATGAGCCAATGTACAGTAACGCTAAGATTTGTAGATTTCTCAGAAATGTGGAAGTGATGCGACAGGAGGGAGAAGAAAGGTCTGGGAAGTAAGTCTGATCACAGGGCTCTTAGACGTACAGCCACGGCTTCTTTTCCCTCCGCCTTTCTCCTTTCTCCCCGTCTTTATTCCTCCCATCTTACCGCGGTACCAGTCTCCAGTGAACAATTCCTTCACACCTGCCCTGGTTTCAGGTTTCTTGGGTTTGCCGCCCTTGGCAGCCACGACAGTTTGGACGGACGGGAACGGGAGCGTGGTCCAGCTTAAGGTCTGACCTGGCGTTCCTTCTGCCTCACTGGCTGTTACAGGTGTGAGAACCACGGATTCTGTCCTTTGCTTTGTTTGCACTTCCTTACAGATCTGGGGAACAGCTCCCCAGGAATGGCAGGCACCTCCACATCCCCCAGTAATCTTCACCTTTGAAATTGGGTGTAGTGCAACTGTGGTTCCGTGCCATGGGTGACGGCCCTGCCCCCAGGAATCTAAAGTTCCTCTTCCCCTATCCTGTTATCCTTTTTCTTCCCAAACCACATAATTGTATCTCATTGTTCTTGTGGGATTTATGATCCTTCCCTTCCCCACAAGTAAATAATTTTACCCGAATTGAAAGTTCCCAGCTGCAGCCGAGGTAACTAAGTTACCTGTGGTCGAGCAAACCTCACCTGGCTACCGAGCCCATTCCGGTCTGTCTGACCTGGACTGAGGCCTCCCTACAGGACACAGTCCTGTTGGTCATGACTTCCAAAGGTCACATGCTCCCTCACAATACAAGCTAAACCTGAATCTAAAAACTAAAACGGATCAGGGCTCAGTGCTAGAAGAATAGAGAGCCTCAGAGAGAAGCTTACAACCCTCAGCCCCCAAAAGAGAAAAGGGCCCCCCAGGGATCAATGGTGCCTTCTTTCCTGTGTTCCTCAAGGATCTCAGTAGCTGCCAGCAGTTACTTAGGGCCTTGCTGCAATTTCCACAATTGTAACAAATCTAGTTTTGCACGTCGTAATTTGCTTTATTTGCAAGTCTAGAATTGAGCAATAGACTGGACCAAAAGTATTACAGAATGCTCTGCTCCACCACGTGAGTGGGTTATGTTCATAATCAGAGAAAGGAAAGTGAGGTGCACAGACAGACTGATGGGTTATAGCTCGTCTGTCTTATTTGAAGGTGGGTGAAACTGTCTGCCTGTGATTGGCTGGGACTTGGCTACTTGTTACAAGAATAGGCTACAGTCTGTTTATACATCAAGTTAAGTTACAGTTTACTAAGTATGGAGAATTGTTGAGGCCAGACCTAATTCAATTTAACAGATAAATATTCAGAATATAGAGAGAATTTCTAAAACTAACATTCACTTTTTAGAAAAGATCTAAAAGCATGAGCTGTTGACCCAGGTACTCAACAGACTTGGGTCAGTTACCATCAACTGTATGTAGATCTTCGGGGAAGCATTGCTGTCTAGTCCTTGATGACTATTACCAACTTGGAAGCCCCCCAGAAGCTCCGCTTGATAGAATAGGGCTTTATTAAAGAGAAAGAATATTTTTCTCTCCCACAGCTAAGCACAAGAACCATGTCTGGTGGCAGAAGGACAGTACCCGAGAGATGCTTTGTACCCGCAGGGCTGAGTCTGCCGCTATTGAGTTTGCTCTCCTGGAAGGCAGTAGTTGCTGCTCCATAGCAGAGCTCCTTGTCACCTTGCATCCTGGGACTGGCGTAGCCCCTGTGCTATCTTAGCTTAAAATGTCACTAAGAACTAAGATATACTTTATTTTATTTTATTTTTTATTTATCTTTTAATTTTTTACAGACTGCATTTTGATTCATTGTACACAAATGGTTTCTATGGTTGTGCACAATGTAGATTCATACCATTCGTGTAATCATACCTGTATGTAGGGTAATAATGTCTGTCTCATTCCACGATTTTTCACACCCTACCTCCCTCTCATTTCCTTCTACATAATCTAAAGTTCCCCCATTCTTCTCTCACTCCCCACCCCCTGACCCCCATTATATATCATCCTCCACTTATCAGGGAAAACATTCAGTCTTTGGTTTTTTGGGATTGGCTTATTTCATTTAGCATGATATTCTCCAATTCCATCCATTTATTTGCAAATGCCATAATATTATTCTTCTTTATGGCTGAATAATATTCCATCGTGTGTATATACTACAGTTTCTTTATCCATTCATCTGTTGAAGGGCATCTCGGTTGGTTCCACAATCTAGCTACTGTGAACCGAACTGCTATAAACATTGATGTGACTGCATTACTGTAGTTTGCTGATTTTAAGCCCTTTGGGTATAACCGAGGAGTGGGATAACTGGGTCAAAAGGTGGGTCCATTCCAAGTTTTCTGAGGATTCTCCACACTGCTTTCCAGAGTGGCTGCACCAATTTGTAACTCCACCAGCAATGTAAAAGTGTGCCTTTTTCCCCATATCCATGCCAACATCTATTATTGTTTGTGTTCTTGATAATAGCCATTCTAATTGGAGTAAAATGAAGTCTTAGAGTTATTTTAATTTGCATTTCTCTAATTACTAGAGATGTTAAACACTTTTTCATATATTTATTAATCTCCGTAGATCTTCTTCTATAAAGTGTCTATTCAGTTCCTTGGTCCATTTATTGATTAGGTTCTTTGTATTTTTGGTATAGTTTTGTAAGTTCTTTATAAATTTTGGAGATAAGTGCTCTATCTGAAGTGTGTGTGGAAAAGATTTTCTCCCACTCTGTAGGCTCTCTCTTCACATTCTTTATTGTATTCTTTGCTGAGAAAAAGCTTTCTGATTTGAGTCCATCCCATTGATTGATTCTTGCTTTGATTTCTTGTGCTTTGGGAGTCTTGTTGAGGAAGTCTGATCCTAAGCCAACATAATGAGGATTTAGGCCTACTTTTTCTTCTATTAGGTGCAGGGTCTCTGGTCTAGTTCCTATGTTCTTTATCCATTTTGAATTAAGTTTTGTGCAGGGTGAGAGATAGGGGTTTAATTTCATTTTACTGCATGTGGATTTCCATTTTGCCAGCACCATTTGTTGAATAGGCTATCTTTTCTCCATTGTATGTTTTTGGCTCCTTTGTCGTATGAGGTGACTGTATTTATGTGGTTTTGTCTCTTTGTCTTCTATTCTGTACTATTGGTCTGCCGGTCTGTTTTGGTGCCAGTACCATGCTGTTTTTGTTATTATTGCTCTATAGTGTAGTTTCATGTCTGGTATTGTGATACCTCCTGTTTCACTTTTTTTTTTACTCAGGATTGTTTTGGCTATTCGAGGTCTCTTGTTCTTCCAGATGCAGTTCATGATTGCTTTCTCTATTTCTATAAGGAATGTCATTGGTATTTTAATTGGAGTTGCATTGAATCCGTATAGCGTCTTTGGTAGAATGACCATTTTGACAATGTTAATTCTGCTTATTCAAGAACATGGGAGATCTTTCCATCCTTGAAGGTTTTCTTCAATTTCTTTCTTTAATGTTCTGTAGTTTTCATTGTAGGGGTTTTTCACCCCTTTTGTTAGATTAATTCCCAAGTATTTTTTTTTTTTTGAGGATATTGTGAATGGAGTGGTTTTCCTAATTTCTCTTTCAGAGGATTCATCACTTATGAATAGAAATGCATTAGATTTACCCATATTGATTTTATATCTTGCTACTTTGCTGAATTCATTTATTAGTTTTAGAAGTTTTCTAGTGGAACTTTTTGGATCTTCTAAATATAAGATCATGTCATCAGCAAATGGTGACAGTTTTAGTTCTTCTTTTCCTATTTGTATCCCTTTAATTTCTTTGTTCTATCTAATTTCTCTGGCAAGTGTTTCAAGGATGATGTTGAATAGAAGTGGTGAAAGAGGGCATCCCTGTCTTGTTCCAGTTTTTAGAGGAATGCTTTCAGTTTTTCTCCATTAAGAATGATGTTGGCCGTGGGCTTAGCATAGACAGCCTTTACAGTGTTAAGGTATGTTCCTACTATTCCTATTTTTTCTAGTGTTTTAAGCATGAAGTGGTGCTGTATTTTATCAAGTACTTTCTCAGCATCTATTGAAATAATCATGTGATTCTTAACTTTAAGCCTATTGATGTGATGAATTACATTTATTGATTTTCAGATGTTGAACCAACCTTGCATCCCTGGGATAAACCCCACTTGATCATGGTGCACTATCTTTTTAATATATTTTTGTATGAGATAGGCCAGTATTTTGTTAAGGATTTTTGCATCTATGTTCATCAGGGATATTGGTTTAAAGTTTTCTTTCCTTGATGTGTCTTTGTCTGGTTTTGGTATCAGAGTGATACTAGCCTCATAGAATGAATTCGGAAGAGTTTCCTCCTTTTCTATTTCCTGGAATACTTTGAGGAGTATTGGTATGCGTTCTTCTTTAAAGGTCTTATAGAATTGGCTGAGAATCCATCTGGTCCTGGGCTTTTCTTTGTTGGTAGGCTTTTGATGGCTTCTTCTATTTCGGTGCTTGAAATTGATCGGTTTAGATTGTGTACGTCTTCCTGATTCATTTTGGGAGGATCATATGTCTAAAAATTTGTCATGTCTTTGATATTTTCTATTTTGTTGGAGTATAGATTTTCAAAGTAACTTCTAATTGTGTTATGTATTTTAATGGTGTCTGTTGTGATCTTTCCTTTTTCATCACTAATTCCAGTAATTTGAGTTTTCTGTCTCCTCTTCATTAGTGTGGCTAGAGGTTTATCAATTTTGTTTACTTTTTTAAAGAACCAACTTTTTGTTTTGTCAATTTTTGAATTGTTTTTCTTGTTTCAATTTCATTAATTTCAACTCTGATTTTAATTATTTCCTGTCTTCTACTATTTTTTGGTGTTGATCTGTTCTTGTTTTTCTAGGGCTTTGAGGTGTAATGTTAGGTCATTTAGTTGTTGACTGTTTATTTTTTAATGTATGTGCTCAATGCAATGAACTTTCTTCTTAGTACTGCTTTCAGAGTGTCCCAGAGATTTTGATATGTTGTGTCATTGTTCTCATTTACCTCTAAGAATTTTTTTATTTCTTCCCTGATGTCTTCTATTATCATTACATCATTCAGTAGCATATTATTTAGCCTCCAGGTGTATAAGTAGTTTTTGTTTGTTATTTTATCATTCATTTCTAATTGCATTCCATTACAGTCTGATAGGATACAGGGTACGATCTCTTTTTTTTTTTGTATTTACTAATGGCTCCTTTGTGGCATAGCATATGGTTTATTTTGGAGAAGGATCCATGAGCTGCTGAGAAGAAAGTAAATTCACTTTATGATGGATGAAATACTCTGTAAATATCCATTAAGTCTATATCATTAATTGTATTATTTAGTTCTATAATTTCTTTGTTCAGTTTTTGTTTGGAGGATCTATCCAGTAGTGAGAGTGGCGTATTAAAGTCCCCCACTATTAATGTGTTTTGGTCTATTCGATTCTTAAAATTGAGAAGGGTTTGTTTGATATACATAGATGCTCCATTGTTTGGGGCATAAATATTTAAAATTGTTATATCTTGCTGTTTTATGCTTCCCTTGAGCAGTATGAAATGTCCTTCTTTATCCCTTCTGACTAACTTAGGTTTGAAGTCCACTTTATCTGGTATGAGAATGTAGATCCCTGCTTTTTTACATGGTATGTTTTTCCCCATCCTTTCACCTTTAGTCTATGGGTATCTCTTTCTATGAGATGAGTCTCTTGAAGGCAGCATATTGTTGTGTCTTTCTTTTTAATCCAATCTGCCAGTCTATGTCTTTTGATTATTGAGCTTAGGCCATTGACATTCAGGGTTATTATTGAGATATGATTTATATTCCTGGTCATTTTGGCTTATTTTTGGTTTTTTTTTTTTTTTTTTTTTGGTCATTAAGTACCAAGGATCTTTATTTTCAGTTCTGAAACAGAGTCTGTGACTCAGATAATATGACACTATTTGATGAGGTCCCACCAACCCCAGTCTTCTCAAGTCTTTAGTTACAAGATCACACCTCATTGCACAAGACAATCAAGCTGAAGAAGAATTAAGGAGGTACACTGAAGATAAAAGCAAAAAAGGAACATTTTTACAAGCAGATCATCCCAGTTATTTAAAAGGTTAAGTTTCAGATTCATTTACAGTGTAGTGACAGCATTATTTAGTCTCAGTGAAAACAAAGACAGTCATGCCATTTAAAAAAGATCAATTCAGAAATACTAATTCAGGCAAGTGTGCAAAATTCAGAATATTAAAACAAATGCAAGGTCTGGTTGCACAAATACACTCAGGTGAAGATGGACTTGAAGACAGCAAACAGATGAATCAGAAGCTAAAAGGAACACTTCAGGGATTAGCAGGTCAATTCCCTCCCATGAATGAGGAAAAGAGAGCAGACACAAACTGGAGAAGCTTGTGAGGTGACATCAGGGTGCACACAGATCTAACTCCTGGTGCCATTTGCAACAACATATACTTAAAAAATGAGATAAATACCCAAAACACATAAGCCCACTGATTTAAACAAAAGATTTTAAGACTGATACACATGGAGGGGGTAAAGTTAACACACCACAGCAGCACACCTCACGTTTCAGAGATGAATGATCTCTCAAAAATTTTAATGCTCCTTTTTCACAAACAATAAAGTCTCTATGTCTCTATCCAGTTTTCTGATTTAGAGTAAAATGTACTAGCTTTAAAAATGTGCGTTCTTCACACTTTTTTTTGCCTATCTTTTAAAACTGAGAACTGGGTGTTTTTAGAGCCCAAGAAACCTTATGTCGTGCATACACTAACTGTATGTCTTAGGAATAAATGAAATCTGTGATATTCCGGTAACTCAGTGTATTTATAAAATGAAAAGCTCTATCAAAATACACTTTTCACTGGGAAAAATAAATAAAAGAAACAAATGGATCTATACAAAGCAAACATTAACTTTGGTAGACTTCAGTGTAGGACAGTCTATAACAAGCACATTTGCCCTTATTCTCCCAGAGCTGCTCAACTTCCAAGTTAAGAATTTTTGAATTTTTTAACTGAGATTTTATTATGTTGACATGTTTCTCATTCCACATCATCTTCAGCCAAGCTCTGAGCACTTACGATTCTCTGACTGATTGTTGGAAGCTTAGTCAGAAGCACTTGGAACACTGGTGGTGGAAGAGTTTCCTGCAACACTTGCAGCAACTGCTGTGGCTGCCCACACACAGCAATTGCATTTGTCAGATGGTCCACACCTTTTTCATATTCACCTTGAGCTAGCAGCTCTTCACCAAGTTGTATTTCTTCAAGGAAGAACTTCTGAACAGCTTCAGCATCTTTAAGGTCTGGTAACTTGGAAAGCCCAGCTCTCTCCTTGGCAAGCTTCTGTTTCTTTCTTCGTTCCTGAAGCCTGTTCTTGAAGTTGGGGTCGCTCCGCCTCTTGCGGTCGAAGTCGATGCAGTAGCCCATGAAGAGCACCCTGCACATGCCGGTGGCGATGGCGCTGTCCGGGCTCACCATCCTCTCTTGGTGCGGCGAAGCCGCCCGGGGCAACTGAGCGAGCCTCGCCGCTGCCGCTGAGCATTTTTGGTTTTTTACTTGTCCTCTGATTGGCCTTTCCTTTAGGGTAGTTCCTCCCTTTGCTGACTTGTATTGTTGCTTTTCATTTCCTCCTCATGAAATATTTTGCTAAGAATGTTCTGCAGGGCAGCCTTTCTATTTGTAAATTCTTTTAACTTTTGTTTATCGTGGAAATATTTTATTTCATTGTCAAATCCGAAGGTTAGTTTCACTGGGTATAGGATTCTTGGTTGGCATCCATGTTCTTTCAGAGCTTGAAATTTATTGTTCCAGGCCCTTCTTGCTTTTAGAGTCTGGGCTGAGAAATCTGCTGATATCCATATTGGTTTCCCCTTGTATGTAATCTGATGCTTTTCTCTCATAGCCTTTAAAATCCTATCTATTTTGTATGTGAGGTATTTTCATTATAATGTGTCTTGGTGTGGATCTGTTGTAATTTTGTGCATCTGGTATTCTGTAAGCCTCTTGTATTTGATTTTCCATTTCATTTTTCAGGTTTAGGAAATTTTCTGATATTATTTTGTTGGACAGGTTGTTCATGCCTTTGGTTTGTGTCTCTGTGCCTTCCTCAAACCCTATAATTCTTAAACTTGGTCTTTTCATGATATCCCATAATTCTTGGAGGTTCATTCATGACTTCTTAACATCTTCTCAGTTTGTTCAAATTTATTTTCAAGATTAAATATTTTGCACAATCAATAATTTAGGCTTAACGGACATTTATAGAGTATACCATCCAACCAAGAGCGAATACACTTTCTTCTCAGCAGCACATGGATCCTTCTCTAAAATAGACCATATATTATGTCACAAAGCTAATGTTAGTGAATACAAGAAGATAGAGACACTACCTTGTATTCTATCAGATCATAATGGATTGAAGTTAGAAATAAATGAAAGAATAAAAAACAGAAACTATTCCAACACCTGAAGATTAAACAATATGCTATTATATGATGAATGGATAACAGAAGATATTAGGAAGGAAATTAAAAAATTCTTAGAGGTAAATGAGAACAAAGAAACATCATATCAAAATCTCTGGGACACTATGAAAGCAGTACTTAGAGGGAAATTTATTTCATGGAGCGCATTTAATAAGAGAAGTAAAACTCAACAAATAAACGACCTAACACTACAGCTCAAAGCCCTAGAAAAAGAAGAACAGACCAGCACCAAAAGTAGTAGAAGACAGGAAATAGTTAAACTCAGAGCTGAAATCAACGAAATTGAAACAAAAGAAACAATACAAAAAATTGACAAAATAAATAGTTGGTTCTTCGAAAAAATAAACAAAATTGATAAACCTTTAGTCACACTAACAAAGAAAAGACGAGAGAAAACCCAAATCACTAAAATTCAGAATGAACAAGGAAATATCACAACAGACAGGATTGAAATACAAAACATAATTAGAAGCTATTTTGAAAATCTATACTCCAACAAAATAGAAAATTTTGAAGACATCAACAGGTTTCTAGAGACATATGAATTGCCTAAACTGAACGAGGAGGACATACACAATTTAAATAGAGCAATTTCAAGTACTGAAATAGAAGAAGTCATCAAAAGCCTACCAACAAAGAAAAGTCCGGGACCAGATGGGTTCTCAGCCGAGTTCTACAAAACCTTTAAAGAAGAGCTCATTCCAATACTTCTCAAAGTATTCCATAAAATAGAAGAGGAGGGAACCCTCCCAAACTCATTCTATGAAGCCAATATCACACTGATACCTAAACCAGACAGAGACACATAGAGGAAAGAAAATTTCAGACCAATATCCTTAATGAACATCAACGCAAAAATTCTCAACAAAATTTTAGCAAATTGCATACAAAAACATATTAAAAAGATAGTGCACCATGATCAAGTGGGTTTCATCCCAGGGATGCAAGGTTGGTTCAACATCAGGAAATCAATAAATGTAATTCACCATATCAATAGACTTAAAGTCAAGAATCACATGATTATTTCAATAGATGCAGAAAAAGCATTTGATAAAATACAGCACTCCTTCATGCTCAAAACACTAGAAAAAATAGGGATAGTGGGAACATTCCTTAACATTGTAAAGGCCATTTATGCTAAGCCCATGGCTAATATCATTCTAAATGGTGAAAAACTGAAAGCATTCCCCCTAAAAACTGGAATAAGGCAGGGATGCCCTCTTTCACCACTTCTATTCAACATCGTTCTTGAGACTCTAGCCAGAGCAATTAGACAAACCAAAGAAATTAAAGGGATACGAATTGGAAAAGAAGAACTCAAACTATCCCTGTTTGCTGATGACATGATTATATATTTAGAGGAACCTGGAAATTCCACCAGAAAACTCTTACAACTCATAAGTGAATTCAGTAAAGTAGCAGGTTACAAGATCAATGCTCATAAATCCAACACATTTTTATACATAAGTGATGAATCTTCAGAAAGAGAAATTAGGAAAACTACCCCATTCACAATAGCCTCGAAAAATATAAAATACTTGGGAATCAATCTCACAAAAGAGGTGAAAGACCTCTACAATGAGAACTACAGAACACTAAAGAAAGAAATTAAAGAAAACCTTAGAAGATGGAAAGATCTCCCATGTTCTTGGATAGGAAGAATTAATATTGTCAAAATGGCCATACTACCTAAAGTGCTATACAAATTCAATGCAATTCCAATTAAAATCCCAATGACGTACCTTACAGAAATAGAGCAAGCAATTATGAAATTCATCTGGAAGAATAAGAAACCCAGAATAGCTAAAGCAATCCTTAGCAGGAAGAGTGAAACAGGGGGTATCGCAATACCAGATCTTCAACTCTACTACAAAGCAATAGTAACAAAAACGGCATGGTATTGGTACCAAAATAGAAAGGTAGATCAATGGTACAGAATAGAGGACACGGACACAAACCCAAATAAATACAATTTTCTCATACTAGACAAAGGTACCAAAAATATGCAATGGAGAAAAGATAGCCTCTTCAACAAATGGTGCTGGGAGAATTGGAAATCCATATGCCACAGAATGAAACTAAACCCATATCTCTCACCATGCACGAAACTAAACTCAAAATGGATTAAGGACCTCGGAATCAGACCAGAGACCCTGCAGATTATAGAAGAAAAAGTAGGTCCAAATCTTCACCTTGTTGGTCTAGGATCAGACTTCCTTAACAGGACTCCCATAGCACAAGAAATAAAAGCTAGAATCAACCACTGGGATAGATTCAAACTAAAAAGCTTTCTCTCAGCAAAGGAAACTATCAGCAATGTGAAGAAAGAGCCTACAGAGTGGGAGAAAATCTTTGCCACTCATACTTCAGATAGAGCACTAATCTCCAGAATCTAAAAGAACTCAAAAAACTCTACACCAAGAATACAAATAATCCAATCGACAAATGGGCTAACAAATGAATAGACACTTCACAGAAGATCTACAAGCAATCAACAAACATATGGAAAAATGTTCAACATCTCTAGTAATAAGAGAAATGCAAATCAAAACCACCCTAAGATTCCATCTCACCCCAATTAGAATGGCGATTATCAAGAATACAAGCAACAACGGGTGTTGGCGAGGATGTGGGGAGAAAGGTAGACTCATACATTGCTGGTGGGGCTGCAAATTAGTGCAGCCACTCTGGAAAGCAGTGTGGAGATTCCTTAGAAAACTTGGAATGGAACCACCATTTGACCCAGCTATCCCACTCCTTGGCCTATACCCAAAGGACTTAAAATCAGCACACTACAGAGATACAGCCACATCAATGTTCATAGCTGCTCAATTCACTATAGCCAGATTGTGGAACCAACCTAGATGCCCTTCAATTGATGAGTGGATAAAGAAACTGTGGTATATATATACAATGGAATATTACTCAGCCATAATGAATGATAAAATTATGGCATTGGCAGGTAAATGGATGAAATTGGAGAATATCATGCTAAGTGAGATAAGCCAATCTCAAAAAGCCAAAGGACGAATGAAATCGCTAATAAGCTGATGATGACACATAATGGGGGGAGGGAAGGGTTAGTGTTAGGGTTAGAGTTAGGGTTAGGGAGGGGGGCAAGAATGGAGGAAGGAAGGACTGTATAGAGGGAAAAGAGGGGTGGGAGGGATGGGGGGAAGGGAAAAAATAACAGAATGAATCAAACAACACTACTCTATGTAAATTTATGATTACACAAATGGTATGCCTTTATGCCATGTACAAACAGAGAAACAACATGTATCCCATTTGTTTACAATAAAAAAAAAGATAAAATATTTTGTCTTCATCGTCTGAGAGTCTACCTTCCACGAGATCTATTCTATCGGTGATGCTTTCTATTGAGTTTTTAATTTGGTTAATCATTTCTTTCATTTTAAGTATTTCTGTTTGTTTTTTTTTATTTTCAGAATCTCTATCTCTTTATCGAGGTGTTCTTTTGCTTCCTGCATTTGCTTTTTTAACTGTTTACTGGAACAATTGTGCATTGCCTGCATTTGCTCTCTTATCTTGTCTTTTGCTTCATGAATCATTTTAATTATGCAGATTCTAAACTCTTTTTCTGTCATTTCTACTGCCATGCTGTCATTGGATTCTATCACAATAGCATCTTGCTTTGTTAGGGACACTTTCTTCCCCTGTGTTTTCATATTTTTTCCATATATTCCCCTCTAGCAGTGAAGATCAGCGATACTGAAGTTCCCCTGCTGCAGGCTTATTGTGATCCTGCAGTTTTCCACTACCTCTCCTTTGAAGGGAGATCAATACCAGTAGCACCCAATACAGAGAAAATGCAGCCCTGAACCAGAGAGCCCCTATAAAGACTTTAACATTATTGTAATGAACAGGATGAGTTCGAGTACTGTTTACAGTGTTTCTAGTTGTGAACAAGAGGATGGGGAAGGGTGTAGGATGTGAGTAAATAGAGGTACCTGTCAAAGGGCCTCCAGTCTCCTGTGGTGTCTCAGGAAGGGAGCCGCCCTTCCAATGATGATGGCCACACCCTCAGGAATAATTCAAAATGCCTGCACCAGCCTCCACAGAAGCTGGGGAGCCCCAGCGAGGGTGCGCTGAGTCAGCACGGAGGCAGGCAAGTGTCCCTCAGCAGTAGGGGGACAGGCAGGCAAGGGGACAGGCGGGCAGGCTCAGCCACAGTGTCTGTCCACGGTGTGTCTAAGATATACTTTAAATGGCTCTGGACTCCAACTTGAAACCATTTTTTAAAATGTTTAATCTTTATTTTAAAAAACCCAATCATGCCCATTTGTAGCATGTAGCATGATGTGATTGTGGACACAGAGAGCAAAAAGGTCGCCTGCCGTCCCACAGGGTTAACTGTGTGTGTGGGGGGTCAAGAACGGAAACCATTTGTGACAGCATACCACAATTCTCTACATGATATGAGATTTGAAATGTTCTGGGAGAGATTCCATCTTGACACTGGTTTAACACTTCCTGTAAAGGAAAAACACTCACACATACTGCGACCACACAACCCCTGGTGGGGTCCCCCTTTCCCTCCCATTTGCAGGCTGCGAAGCTCCTTATGGACTCAACCCCAGGACTGTCACATACGGTTGCACAGGTTGAACACTGCCTAAGGGAGCCACTTCTAAGGGGTATCGTTCACATTACGGATTCGTGTGTTTATTGTGATGATTGTTCTGGAAGAGGCAGGAAGCATTTTTCTCACAAAATCCTTATATCGTGAACAACTTCTCAGGGATGGACATAGAGATCCTAAGGAAGGGGCCCCTTTGCTCAGTTCCCATGGAGGCTCCATGTAGGTGACCCTCCCTGGGTTTTCACCAGGTCTCACTGGGAACTGCACAGTACCGTCTCCTAGACAGGATGCTGCTCTGGTCCGCAGGCACCAGCAGAGTGGTGGACACAGGGCAGGCTGTTCTTCTACCTGCCTGCCTTGTTAGCTCTGCATCATGGACCCATGAGGCTGCTCGAGTGTTGGCGTCCCCCCTCCCTGAGGGAGGTAGTGGCTCAGGGTCCGGCTGCACAGGAGGGGAAGTCAGTGGACAACCTCGGGACAGCACCAGCCACCCGGGGGTGCCGTGCAGGTGTGAGCGCCCTCTGACCCCTGGTGACTGAGTCTCCCTGGGGCATTCCAGGGAGACTGCCCTCTGCCCTCTTTCCCTGTGAGCCGAGTCACCCCAGAGAGAGGGGCTGGGACGAGAGGTCCGGCAGTGTGGCAGGGGTTGCAGTCTGGGCTGCGGTTTGGTCAGGAGTCAGTGTGGTCGGCCAACGTCACAGCAGAGCCCTGCGTGTGGCGAGTATCCACCTCTGGGGTTTTGTGAGCATCTGAAATGAGCTTCTCTCTTCCTTAATTCAGATGGAGAAGTGGACACGCAGGTGCATAGTGATCTGTCACGGACGCACGAGCTCCAGGGGCAGGGGTGGCTTCTGACCTAAGCCACAGATTGACCCCCGGACTCCTTCTGGAATCTGGGGGCACCACCAGTCCCCACTGCTCAGCTCTGAGCAGGGCCTGGGTCCCCCTCACTCCCACGGCTGCCTGTGAGTGTTAGTCAGTTCGTGCGCATGAGCGAAGCGGCAGGACAGTCGTGGAAGGTGTGGCCGGGAGCTTGTTTAAATAGTACCTGACCCAACGTTGTGCTCAACTGAGGCCATGCTTGCTGTTAAACAGTGGCCGTTGCTATCGATGCCGTTCTTACAGACGCCGCTCCCACATGGCAGGCCCTGTCCTGGATACTGGGAACACCAAGATGCATAGGACGAGGCCTGTGTCCTCAGAGAGTCCCGTCTTAGTGGGGAGACAGACCTGAGTGCGTCTGTGTACGGTGGGGTCAGAAGGCCTGGGTGTGGGTGTGCCCAGTGCCCCACAAGGTCACCAGATCTCTGTGAATAAACGCTCAGGAGCAGTGTGGGCAGGGGCAGGAGGGCTGCCGCCCGGGTGGAGCGCAGGCGTGGGTGGGCCTGGGTGTCTGGGATGCTCGGCTTGGCCAGGATTGTGTGTGTGGGACGCTGGAGAGGAAGGTAGGGACTCGCAGGCAAAGGTCTGTGGACTAGCTCCCCAGGACTGTTGTTGCAGAGAATGACGACCTTTGGCACTTTGGTTCCTTCAGACAGAAACGTATGGTCTCCCCGCTCTGGAGACTGGCAGTCCGGGTTGAGGCGTGGGTGCCCGTGCTTCCTCTGGCCTCTTCCAGCCACTGGAGGCTCCCAGCCATCCCGGATGCTGCCGTGGCGTGCGGAAGTGTCCTCCAGGCTCCCTCCATGTCGCTTGGCTACCCTCCCAGCATCTGTGGGCTGACCCTCCACCTCCGTCAGTCTTTCCTTTTCGTGAGGACAGTCATGCCAGATCAGGACTTAGGTGCTCTGCCGACCTCACGTTTGTTTCCGCCTGGCCGCAGGAGGCCTGGTGCTCAGTTCCCCCCCAACTCACAGTGCTGCTTCTCCCGGCCCTGGGGGGCTGTGGCCGGCTTCCCGGAGGGGCAGTGCGCCCACCCAGGAGGGGAGAGGAGTGATTAGGTCAGGCCTTCCTGTTAGCTTGTCAGCGAGGCTCCACTCCCTGCAGGGACACAGGCTCCCGGCCTTACTCCTGGGTTTTTTGGGTGGATCTTTCTGCCTGGGGAATGGAGACTCAGCCATGGGGGCGGTGTCCCTACTCCAGTGACCCCATCTTAACTTGATCTGCAAAGGCTCCGTCTCCAAATAAAGTCCCATTCACAGGTACCAGGGGTGAGGACTTGGACTCATCTTTCAAAGGGACAGACAGTCCAGCCCAGGCAGCCTCCTGTGCCGAGCAAGGAAGTTGCATTTGAATGCACAGGGGCAGTAGATGCCTCGTGAAGGAGGGGCAGGGTCTCAGCCTGCCCTGGAGGGTGTACTGGATTGGGGAAAGGAAGATGGGGTGCAGGTGAGGAGGGATGCGGCAGGGCTGGGGAAGGGTCTGGCCTCCCACCTAGGGGCCCAATCCCACCAGGACACTGCCCTCTGTACACCCTTTCCTCCTGCCTCTCTCCCTGGGAGCCTGATACCCAGGGTAGGGGTGCCTCAAACACAGGTGCATGGGCCTTGCTTCTGGAAGGTTCCAGCTAGGGAAGACACAATGACCAATGAGAAAGCATTTATAAAGTTGGGAAATGGTAGAGTTCTCGGGGACTTGGCTCTTGGCCTATGTGTGATTGTTTTCCCTCGTACTTTTTTTTCTTTTGGGTGCTGGGGATCGAACCCAGGGCCTTGTGCTTACAAAGCAAGCACTCTACCGCCTGAGCTACCTCCCCAGCCCCAGTAATTTTTTTATTATGAGAAAACTTGAACCCAAGTAAAGGGGTAACTTCCATAGCATACCAGATAGCCCCGTGATCCCAGCTGGGCTTGGTTCCCGTCTCTCGCCCCTCACCTTGCTTCCCACCCGAGCAGCCACCGTAAGCAGTGCTGTGCACCCACGAGGTCAGCAGCAGGTTCCTGAGGGAGCCCTGGCAGCCTGGGTCTGGCCCTCCCCTTGGCAAAGGCTGTGTTCCCTCAAAGGTCCTTTGACCAGCCAGGCGGCCGGGAAGGCTGGCAGGGTTCCCCTCCTTGCCTCCCCAGAGACCTTCCCGGTGCCTTTCCTCAGTGCTGCGTGAATTCAGTCAGTTAACGAACAACAACCGGAAGACTCGGTGCTTTTGAAGGAAGCCTCTGGGCAGCAGCTCTGGAGAAGAGCAGCAGAAGAGCAAGGGGAAGACCCGAGCCTGGACACCAGAGGAGAGCCGCTTGGGGTCACGGCGAGCATCAGTGAGGCCTGCAGACTCTGGGGCGCTCATGCCCACTTGGTTAGGGTCTGCGCAGCAGAGGCTGCGTCTCCTGGCTGCCCCAACCCTTGCCATGCTGGGTGGCAAGGGCCTGAGGCAAACTAGAACCTGCAGACCAGCTGGGCCCCACCTGTTTCCATGTGTCTCAAACGCTAAGCACGGTCTCTTTCACCCCTTAAATAGTTAGCAGAGATTAATATTTGTGACACTTAAGGGGCTGGGGATATAGCTCAGTGGGCAGGGTGCTTGCCTCGCATGGACAAGGCTCTGGGTTCAATCTCCAGCACCACCAAAAGGAAAAAAAAAAGAATTTTTGTGACACATAAAAATAATATTAAATTCAAATTTCAGTGTCTGTGAGGTCTGGGCAGAACACAGCCATGCCGCTCTTCAATGTGGCCCTCGGCTGCTTTCACAGGCAGAGCTGAAGAGCTGTGACAGAGGCACTGTGGCCAGCAGTCTACCGTGCTTCCTACAGCCGCTTGGGAGGCTGAGGCAGGAGGATGCAAGTTCAAGGCCAGCCTGGGCAACTTAGTGAGACCCTGCCTCAAAATAAAAGGGACTGGGATATAGCTCAGTGGTAGAGTGCTTGTCTGGTGTGCGGGAGGCCCTGGATTCAGTCCCCAGTACTGAAAGAAATTCAGAGCAAGCCTGTTCCCAAGATTGCTACAGCCAGCAGGGGGCAGTAGAGGGCCATGCGTGGGCCAAGCTGGGGCCAAGCTGGGGCAAGGACACCTGCAGGGTTGTAGGAGAACCCAAGGAATGTGACATGGAACGCAAAGCTGGGGTTTTCTTGTGGAAGGTTTGAGATAAGGGCCTGAGGTAGAAATTCCAGGGGGAGCAGCCTGAGGAGAAGGATGGGGTGTCAGCAGTACTGTGAGGCAACGCCCAGGTGAGTGGGGCAATAAGAAGCAATTCCGCGTTGCTGGGGTGGAAAGGGCAAGGCCTCCAGGCTTGAGAGCGCCCAGGCAGGGTGGGGAAGTGTGGGGCCTGGACTTTAGGCTAAGGCAATAAGGCGTCACTGACGGGTTTGGGGTTGTAGAGAGACAACGCCTGAGTTGTGGGGAGGAACAGCTGTGGCTGGGCTTCAGAAGAGGCTGGAGGGGCTGGGCAGGCGCTGGTGAACGCCCACCTGGTGCTCAGAGTCCGTCTGTCTGTTCACTGGTGTACTGTACGTGTACTGACAGTGGGACTCGCTGCGACCTCCCGTTGCACACCTGGCCTTCTCCGTTCCTGGGATGGCTGGATATGCAGCCTTGCTACTTGCCATCTTCCACTTTCCTAGTCCCTGCTTTCGCGCTTGCTCTTTTTGCTTCTGGTCTACACATTTTCTTTCAGGTGGCTCTGGTAGACGTTGGACTTCATCTGTTGGGAGCTGCTTCCACAACCAGCTCTCGGCCTTTGGACGGGGCTCTCTTGCAGCTTCTGGTTCTGCCTTAGAGAAGTTTTTCCTAATGGGGCGCGGGCCAGCTCTTGGGCTCCCTTTAGAATCCAGCGAACACCTTTATGAAGGTTGCCTACCTGAAAGCACACAGGAAGGTAGACTGGAAACTCGAGATGCAGCTTCAAGGGGTCGCCGCTCTGAGGCCAGCCCAGCTAAGGACCTGGCCTGGGGCGGCTCCTGCTGTGAGGTTTGGGGCTTCGTCAAGGTCTTAGCACTAGCTGTCGCCCACCCCTGCAGAGGGTCCCCTGCCCATTTGGACTTTTTTACTATATACATCTGTTGGTGTATCCTTTGGAAGGGATGCTAATATCTAAATATTTCTTTGGAATTAAAACTTTACAAACAGACGAAGCAGGAGTTAGAGGGACGTCCCAGGGTGCGGCCTGGTGGGTTGGGCTGTGTGAGAGCAGAGGGGAGGCCTTTGGGCCCTTCCACCCTGGACACTTCCTGTGCGATGGCAAAGAAACTGTGGTCACAGAACTGTAGACATGCCGAGTTTCATTTTGGGGTCTTAATGCTCATGAAAACCTCTTTCCTTGAAACAAAAGGGGTAATATATCGGATGCAGTCCGATTTAGGAAATTAAGTACTATAATTAGAAATAAGTAGATTATATTTTTAAAGAGATTAATTTAATCTTCATCACAAGGAATATTTAGAGGAATGTATTCATCAATTAAGAAATGTTTCCAAAGGAAAAATGGAAGATTGGAAGCTTGAACTATTTTTCGAGTTATCCAGACTTAGAAAATCTAATTCAACATCAACTTTTAATAAAAACAGTCATTCCCAGCCTTTATGTTCTCTTAATGTGCGAGTTAACGGCTTTAGTGGGATATAATTCCTATAACATAAATTCACCTGTTTTAAGTGTACAAACCAATCATGTTCAGTAAATTGAGAGCTGAACAGCCCTCCCCATGATCTAATTTTTGAGTATTTCTATCACCCCCATCTTCTATCAATCACAAGAAGTGGTATTAGAGAAAAATAATTTTAGTTGCTCGACACCTGTATTTGATTACCCTAAGTTGTGTTCTCACTTCTGAATGACCTTTGCTGGTCTCTCCTCCAGGCAAACGGGAGACAGCCGGGGCCAGGCTGCTGCAATCTTATCAGAGGCTGAGGTGAGTGATGTGAAGGACAGATTGTCCTGCCCTCAGGGCAGGCGCACAAGGACACCCTGAAAGAACTTGTAGATCCCTGACTTTCAGAGGTCACTGCTTTGGAATGTAGCTTTTTTATTTTTTAATGATAAAGTACCTGGAAAAGATTCAAACAAAGATGCTTCCGGATTCTCATGAGAAGCCTCCTGGCTATCCTAGAGTTTTCCCACTTAAAGTCGGTTTTGTTTGCTGTGAGGGGCAGAACATCCTTTCTGGTTGTGCCTGGGATGACGTGCTAGACCAGGCGATTGCACCACACCCAGTGCCCGGCATCTTAGACTTGTGGAAGCAACGTTGGCGGCCTTGAATAATGCTCCCAGAGATGTTAACTTCTTTGTACGAAATTCTAAACCCCTAGCAGCCTGCAGGCTGGCCGTGATCTGGATGCCTATGACTCAGCACGTATCAACGAGAGCTCCCACCAGCCACTAGGTTTTTGACCCACGAAGAGATTTTTCCAGTCTCCGAACTTCCGTTTTCCCTCTCCCCTGGGTTCTCACTTCCTTTCGCCCTTGCTTCCTGTTCCTCTCCTGGTTGTCTTTATATCCTCACCAACGTGGGCCCTTTAGCCGGTGTGGTTTGCACGGAGAGAACGCAGATGTCCAGATGGGCCCCTGCAGGAGAAGCCGGGGCCCCTGGTGGTGAGCCAGGCCCTGCGGCTTCAGAACACAGGGGCACAGCCCTCTCGCCCTCCTCCAGATACCAGGCAGGTGCCCTCACAGAGGAGCAGCCCGCGCACAGCTGCTGACCTTCATCGAGAAAACTGAATCTCTACTTAAAAACAAAACGCTGAGAACTTGAATCGTAGAATCGTGACATCTGTGCATTTGTAAAGCAAGTAGCTCTCACAGTTCCAAACCGTTTCTTATTCCTGTGTTTTTCCTTAGTAGCAAAATTTCTGTGGTGCCTCCGACTCCACCTCCTCTCAGTGAAAACCAGTGCAGTGGCAGCCCTGGCCGGGTATGTGCACCTGAGTCTCCTGGCGGGGAGCAGAGGGAGGCACACAAGGAGGCTGGAAGGGGCCTGGGAGCAGAGGGGTCTGGATCTGGCTGGAGGGGTCCCAGAGCCAGGCGAGGAGGAAGGTCCCATGGAGGTGGGGGGTGCGCCTGCCCACATGGGTTGGTGGCCACAGGCTGTCTGCCTGGGGGCGACCCTGCCGGCTGCACCTGCACCCTCATCTGTTTGCTCTTGCCACAAGCCCTCACCCCTGTCTATGCACTGTGCCCTGAGTGTGGGCTCTGCATAAGCTGACGCGTGTGCAGGCTTGCAGGGGCCAGGGAGACCCAGGGAGACTTACAGTGTGTGACAACTGGCAAGGGAGAGTGTTTGCAGGTTCTAATGCAAAGTGGACCCTCACCGTGTCCATCCCAAGGAGTTAACTGTGTGACCCTGGGGGAGTTGCCTGGTTTTCCCACCTGAGAGGCGGAAATGACTCTATTTGTCTAGATGGTCTCCCATGTCTACCATGAGAAATCAATGAAATAATGTCTTGGAAACTGTAAAGTGCCATGGAGACATGGTTCTATCTCCTTTGTTCTGTAAATTAAAGGGAGCAATTATACCTATACATCTGGGAGAACATACTTGTCTGCTGATGGAGAAAATATGTTCGTGCTTTTCCAATTTTAAACTGAGACTTTGGGGAGACCTTCAAAATCCTGCTCTGCCTTCCCTGGAGATTTTAAATTCTCCAAAGCATTTCAAGCACTCGAACATTCGACACACATTTACTGGTTGGATGCATGATGGACAGATGATGGATGGATGGACAGATGGTGGATGGATGGATGGTGGATGAATGGATGAATGGAGGATGCATGGACAGATGATGAATGGATGGACGGATGGTGGATGAATGGTTGGAGGAATGTGTGGTTGGACAGAGAGTGGGTGGATAGACAGATGAGACTTGGAGAAGGAAATGAGCTTTCTGTTGTATTCTTCTCCTGTTTTCTTCTTGCTTCTGCTTTGAGAGGTGGAACTCCTTGGCCCACTCCAAGTGGGTCACTGGGTTCCTTACACCACCCTCAGCCCCTGCATTTTGCCATGGTACCCTTTGTGCCTGGAGTTGGGGTGGGGTCATAAGAAAAAGGAGGTTAAACAAACAGTAATTTACTTGGGTACAGTTTCTGAGCCCGGGAAGTGTCTTTCATTATGCCGCGAGGTGGTTGTTATCTTGTGAACCGCCCATCCACAGTGCTTCTTCCTCCACAAAGATGTCAAAATACAGAGCGGAGACGCTGAGTACCGAGGGCGCCTGGTGCTGGAGGGCCAAGCCCCGCACACGCCACGCCTGCATGCCCTGTGAGCACGCGCACCCAGCCACTGGCAGCCCAGAGACGCAGGGCGAAGGCAGGCCAGCAAGCATGGACTCATTCTGTCTTGTTTCTGTTTTAGTTACAGGAACTTGGTCAGTTTAGAGGATTTAATAAGTCCGTGGAAAATTTGTTTCTTTCTGTTACCACCCACGTGAAAAGTAAGTCAATGCCTCGGGTCGTGTTCTTCCCACACCAGGCAGGAGGGCAGCAGCCTCAGAGGGGACTGTCCCTGGACCCTGGGGAAAACCATAGCACTGGCCCTTCGTCTTCTCGTCACCCACAGAGCAGGCCTTTGGTTCCCAGTGGGAAGAGGAGATGCCATTTTAGTCCATTAGTTGGCTTAGTGTCCCCTTTTCATGCCCGAACCTGCCTAGCTCGGCGCCACGGACAGAGGAGATTGGCACATTTAGACTTTGCAGAGGGCCAACAAAGAAAGCATGAAGACTCAATTCCAGCAAATCCCAAACTAGGAACCTTCAAGGCGGTGGGGTCCGAGATCTGTCACTTGCGAGGAATTGCTTGTCTATGCTTTTTCTCCTTAGTAATTTATTTTCTTCCTTTTATAGTTACCCTGTAGTTTGCAAATGCAGGTGAGCCCCCAGCTTGGAATCCTGTCTCTTTCTGGGTACCTTCTCCCCTCAGGTTTTTCCCCTGCTTATCTTAAAATTCAAGTCGTCATGAATAGACCCTCTCATGCCTCTGAGGGCGGGTGTTGAGACTGTGTCCTTACTGGGATTGGGGCTCCTGGGCACGCGTTTTTCTTCGTCCCTGCCTGTTGGGCTTCTGTTCCTCACGTCCTTTTCTGCGGTTACTGTGGATGATTTGTCTCATTGTTGTGTGTTGGCTCCAGCAACGTCTGACGTTTGATTTTGAGTAGTCATCTGCACGCCCCACGAGCCCTGTCTGAGCTGTCCCCTGGTGACCAATGACATCAAAACATGCTCTTCAGTTAAATACAACCAAAACTACCTCAAGCAAGGGTCTGTCCCCTTTTTTTCTGAAGGGAGAGGCAACTGAATTTCCTTGGCCTGTTTGCAACAGTGCCTGGGGCTCTAAAAATCACCCCCTACCCCACTGGCTCTCCTACTGTCCCCCCTCACCACCCCCCTGCCAGCCACCCTGTGCCCACCAGCCTGGCTCCTCCCACTGCAGGTTCTAGTGGGACCTGGCCCACATCCTCCTAGCTCCGCAGCTCCTCCCCAGATCCGTGTGGCTTGTGTGGATTCTCTCGCTCCTCTGCTACTGGAATCCATGCCTGGAGTTGAACCCTAAGCTTCCTCCAAGAGGCGGCCACCGTGGCCACTGCACGCCTGCCCTCCTGAACACACAGGCCCTACATGCACAGGCACTTGAGGTGCTTGGTTAGTGCCAACCGGCCCCCAGCCTCCCCGTGCATCTGCACGCACGCCTGAGGTTTGCCAGTTGAACACCTGGGTGGACAACCAGAGCCAGTCCCTGGCAGGGCGAGGGCAGAGACTCCTAAGGGCGAAGCAGGGTCCCTCTCAGACATGGGTCTCGGCGGAAGCCCCGTAGCCTGTCCCTGCAGCCCAGAGGCAGGGGTGGCAGGAACCCCGCTTTCTGGCTCCTGGGAAGGGCTGCATGCCTGAGACCTTTCCCGAGCGCCTCCTGCTTGTTCTTAGAGGCAGGGACGTGGCTTCACTGTCCTGTGCCCTGCCTCCACCGCAGGGCACATGGCATCTTGTAGGTGCTGGCTCGTGTTTCTCCAGGCTTTGAGGGATTCTTCCTGTGTCCTCTCGATCTGTGCTTCAGCTCTTCTCCCTGCGGAAGTGGGTGAACAGGAAACCCCCACTGTGGGCAGGAGGTCAGACTGTGCCTAGTGTACATGGGGAGGGGCTGTGAAGGGGCCCAGGCTCTTTGGGGACCAGTGACCCAGGATGCAGGAGGAAGCCCTTGCCCCCGGGCTGGGGATAGCTGACTCCAGTGATCTCTGGCTGCTAGTCCCACTCCCACCCCTGGAGGAGATGAGTTACCACAGCTGTTCTTGTTATCAGCTCATCTCTAGGTGGTGGAGGCACGTCATCCCCTCAGGAGGAAAAGAGGAATCGATTCTTACTGAGGGTTCTTGCTGTCCTCTAACCATGCTGAGCTATAAGCCTTCTTGTCAGAACCCAAGTTGCTCAAGAAGATTCCCTCCTCCTTAGTCTGTGAACTTGAAATGAACCACGTAGGCATGGGCTTTGGGGTGGACCCTGAGCAGATGGTGGGGGAGGCATGAGGAGGGGGTTGGAAACTAGGGTCTCTCACGTACTCCGCAGCCAGGCTGGGGTTGGCCACATGGGGAGGTCACCGAAGTGACTTGGGTCAGAGGACCAGAGGGCGCTAGTCCTTTCTAGCTGCTGGGCATTGAGAGGTGCACAGACACTGCTAGGTGGTAGACCTGAGATAGCAGGGAGGTAGGGGTTGCGGGACAGGTTGGATAGTAATGTGGGCAGGGATGGGTGCCCCCGGGCTTGGGAGAGTTCACTGGGGACCCTTCCTCCACTAGGCACTTCTAAGCTTCCTGTGGCAGTGCAGACAGGAGACAGTTCATAGGTAGCCAACTCAGGGGCAGTGACAGCTCAGTGGGTGGACCAGAAGGTAGGCTGCCTGGGGTCCTGCTGTCCCTTACGGTAGCCCTGAGCCACATGTTGCTCCTGAGACCCTGAAATATAGTCACAGGATGTGCTGCAGAGTAAGATACATACCAAACCTCAGAGCTTGGTGTCAAAGAAAGTTAACTGTTTCCCAAATGACTTTAATATCGACTGTGTGTTCTAATAACATTTTGGATACAGCACTACGAAATATAGAATTAAAATTAAAGTCACCTGTTTGCTTTTACCTAGTGTGATTAGCAAAAATTGAGACCCATATGTGACTTGAATGTGTCTCCTAGTGGACAGTGAGCTGCCAGGCAGGTAGCTCTAGGCCCACGGTGGAGCAGCCTCCGGGAAGGAAGCCAGGTCAGGAGGAGGGAGCCGCGCGGGGCCCACCTTCCCTTGGTGCACTGTGCCTTCTTCCACCCTGGTCTTTGTTGAGCTCACCATTACGCTGTGAAGACCAACACTCACCTCATCTTCCCAGGGCACACTTTCTTACTGAAACAGCAGTGAAGACACCTCGAATCTTACTTTCACTTCCCTTCTGAGTCCTGGGAGATGGTGTTTAGTCATGAAAGCTCGTCGGGAGCCCCTGAGAAGCCAGTTTGTATGGGGGCTGCCATCTGTGGGTCTGGACAAGTGTTTTCTCCTACAAGTGATTGGGAATGCAGGTCAAGTCGGGGGTTCCCTTCAACTCCCACCCAGACGGTGGCCCCCTGTGGAGGTGTGTGTGGCAGTGTGACCACAGTCTTAGAAGGCCCCAGCCCTCCTCCTGCCCTGTGTCCAGCACAGTGTCTGGCCACCCTCCGGGTGCCCCTGTGCTCCATGGTGGACACGCCTCCCTTGCTCCACGGGTCTCGGTGAGGTTGTTGCTCCCAGCTGTCATCTCTTGTGCTTGTCTTTTAGAGCTCTCCAAGTCCCAGAATGACATGACTTCTGAGAAGCATCTTCTGGCCACAGATCCCCGGCAGTGTGCAGGCCAGACACAGAGACGGAGCCAGTCGGACACTGCGGTCAACGTCGCTACCAGGGTACCCGGGGCCCACCAGCCTCTGCTCTGGCCCCTTTATCTTCTTTTTCAGCACTCTCTAGCCCTTTTCTCTGTAATTATTTTTCCTTTGATAGCAAAACAGTGCTCAGTCAGAAAAACATCACTGGAAGCTCCTGCTTGTGGGCAGGCCTGGCCAAAGGAGATTTGGAATTGAAGATGGAAGTAGCTGTGGTGACTGGTACCCGTTGTCTCAGCTACTTGGGAGGCTGAGGCAGGAGGATCACTTGAGCCCAGGAGTTCAGGGCCATGGGCAACATAGTGAGACCCTGCCTCAAAAAGAATAGGAGGTCGACCTGGAAAACTGTTCAGAGCGGCTACAGGCTTTTGTGTGGCCAGGAGTCCCCAAGACTTCTGCCCACTGGCTTCAAGGCCTCACCAGCTGCAGGGTCCATGATTGTCATTGTTCCTGGGGTCTATGAACACCTCACTCATGACTGAGGGGCCTTCTGACTTCTGTTCAGGGTCAACAGCCTTTGGTTAAAATCTGTCCTGGTCTCTCATGGAGACTGGAAAACACAAATACTGCATGATCATGTTCACGCAGGGGCCTCCTTCCCCGAGTGGGAACCAAGGCTGAGCTCACCTGCCTTGTCCTTAGCCGGTGGACCAGGCACAAGAGCAAGCTGGCTCTGGGATCAGAATACCTGGGTTCTAGTCCAGCTGAGGGGACCTGGCTGGGCAGGTGCCAGCTCCTGTTGTTTGCAGGGTCCTTATGATGCTCGGCTCAGCTGCACAGGACACAGGCCCCTTCTCTGTGGCTGTGGGCTCCTCTCCAGGCATTCCCAGACACACTGTTCTTCAGTTGAGGGCATGAGGTCAGTCCACTCTCCTGCTAGAACCTCAGCACCATTCTTAGGTGTTAAGGCCTGCCTCCACCCGCTGCCTCCCACCTGAGCCCAGGATGCCCTCTGTAAAATGGAGATACCAGTACCACCTGTTCTTCCCCAGCACAGGATTCTCGGAGGTACCCCCTGAGTTACTGTATTACCTGGTTTGCCATCTAAGTTATCAAAATATATTCTTTAGATTGCCAATGTTAACATGATGCTCTAGACTCCATACAAGGAGCTCTACCTGATCATCTCATCTTATTTGCCTAACCACCCTAGGAGGTAGGTATTGCAGGAGGCACCTCTTTACGTGTAGGGACATGGAGGCTTGGCGGGGTTAAGTCACAGGGCACAGCGACGTAGCTGAACTAGGGAGAGCTGTGTTTGAACTGACCCCACCTGGCTTTGGAGGAGCTCTGGGCACTGGGTCTCAACTCCCATGTGTGGCTGGGCGTCCCTGGGCATCCTGCTGCTGTACTGACTCCGGGTCAGGGGGTCTTGGGTGGCCGTGAGAAGCAGAGCCTCGGGTGGGTTTGGTTGAGCTCCTGGGAGAGCAGGGGATGCCCCGGCTGCTGGTCCTTGTCCCACCCTATAGGAGAAGGGCGTCAGGAGTATCTGAAACCCTGAGGATCTCTGAAATTGCAGCCGGTGTGAGAGCACCAGGGCACGTTGGCTTCCCCAGAATGGCCAGCTTCCTGAGGAGGCCAGAGGGGCGGAGCTAGTGCTCACTCAAACCACAGCATCACCTGGGCTCTTGCAAAGACAGCAGGGAAGGTGTTCTTACTCCCATGATAGTGATCGAGGACCTTCGTTTGAGTAGGAGGCTAACCAACTTAAGTATCAGCTCAGAGCTTAAAAAAAAAAAAAAAAAAAAAAAAAAGTGGAGCCAGAAGCGGAACCTGGGTTTATATGATTTTAAGTCAGAAAACTTTAGCCTCTTCTTTCTATCTATGCCCCACGTAAGGACAGGTGAGGGCCACAGAGAAAAAAGTTCCAGAAGGGATTTGGAATTATGAGCCATTCTCTTACCGGGTCTGAAGAAGCACTGATGCCTACATTTACAGGGCCAGCAGTGCCTGGGCACAGGTCCTTGCAGAGAGCCTTATTGGTGTTTAACCTTCGTAATCCTTAAAACAACCCCGTGAGGGTTGCACTATTGCTGTCCCCATTGGAGATGAGGACTGTGGAGGTCAGTGGTCAGAAAGGACCATGGGGTCAGGAGGGTCAGGTACAGCCTGCTCCGGGACCTTTCCCAGGACAATGGCTGCGGAGGCTCAGCATTTTCCTGTCTGTGGTGTGGTGTTCTGTGCTGCGTGTGGGGCATCCCATGCTCCCATAGGCTCTGCTTTGGGCATCCTTGGCACCCCTCTGCTGCAGCTTGTGCCCACAGAACAGAGCCTGCCAGGCAGCTGTGGAGGTTGCCTGATGGGCTAGGAGCGAGGAGGTGCAGGGGAGGCTGTGTGGAGAGCCCCCACCTGCGTGGACTCTTACCCTGTGTCCACTCTGCTGCCCTGCTTGGGGCAAGGCATGCTTGAAGCTCTTGGCAGGCCTTCTCTCTGCCCAGCTTCACTGAGGATATGGCTGTTTCAAGGAGCACTGTAGCCAAATGTTTATACTCGGCCATCACTCAGCAAACATATCATCTATAAATGCTAAATAATTATTGGGTTGAAATGTAAGGAGTACATCTTTAAATAGGACATTTGCCAGACTGCAATTTCACATGTCTGAGCTGGGTAGCTCACAAAAAGGTACTCGTTTCCATCAGAACACTTTGGAACATCTTGCCAACATTGATCATGTGACATAGTGCCCCTTGGAAGTAGGGGACATTGGTGCCCACCTTGCAGGTGGCTATGGCACAGAGCTAGTTGATGACCTCCTCCCCCTCCCCCCTTCCTCTCCCTCCTCCTTCTATTTCTTCTCTCTCTCTCTCTCTCTCTCTCTCTCTCTCTCTCTCTCTCTCTCTCTCTCTCTCTCAATTGAAATGCCTTGCTATTTCCCAGACTGATCTTGAACTCCTGGGCTCAAGCCATCCTCCTGCCTCAGCCCCGGGGTGCAGGGACTATAGAGGTGTGTGCTGCTGCTCCTGGGTTAGGCAGCCTTCTTAAACCCTCATGGTGACTCAGGCTACTAACCGAACAGCTGCTCAGGATCTCTTCCATTTCTCAGGTCATTAAGTTTGAACTGCATGTTCTGAAAGCTCTCCCAGAGACTCTCCCTGGAACATCTGGGCCAGGATCCTTCGAGAAGTGAATTCTCCCTACCTCTCCTCGTGTGCATTCCAGTGGATTTTATTTTATCTTAATGTGTGGTTGATCTATACTGGCCATAAATATGTGTACCTGTTAAACAGGAAGCATGGTAAAGAACTGGTAGGATGGACTATCACTGGGGAGGTGGCCTGAGACAAAGGCAGAGGAAGAGGACTTTACTTCATCCCACTCTCCTTTGTCCTGTGTGACGTCTAGGTCCTGCTCAGGTCCCTGGCCACCTGCAGCTGCATCCCAGAGGCCGAGTGGGCAGAGAAGGCCAGGCAAACAGCGGTGTCCTTTCCACTGCTAACAGCCAGGCTGGGTGGCAGGGACCTTCCAGTGCCCCAGGAGAAGTGGTCTGCCTTCAGAGGTGTGTCCCTGCTCAGCGCACTGTGACTGGCCGAGCCAAACCTGAGTGATGTTCCTCACTCAGCGGGCTTCACGTTGAGACAGGCCTGAGGGAATCGTATTTCCTGTGTCCTTAGCTATTATCAGCAAAACTCTCAGACTCACACACTGCTTCCAGAGGACTCATAATTTGACCCAATGAAACTTACTACTTACTGAACTTTCCCATATAAACTTAAACTCTGCAGACAAGACCTCATTCAGGGCCAGCATTTTTCTCTGGACTCTAACTAAAACTAGATAATTACTGAAGTACATTAAAAATCACAGTGGTGGTCCAGGGGACAATGCCCACCTCAATGCCACTGATGAGCTCCTAGGACCTCGAAGCCCTGTAATAGGACATTGGATCTGACAGTGGTCCAGGTCCTTCAGAATTTACCGGGGGAGAAGTTGAACATAGAACTTCACCTTGGGTTCCATGCTGGGTCCATACTGAATCAAAGTAGCCTTCAGAAGAGTATCTGCTTTCCTAACCATTTTAAAACATTTACATGTGTGTGTAGGCTCCATTGAAGTTTTCCTGTGCCCTGACCTATTAGAAGCATAGTCTTCCCTGGCCATGAATCCAATATGCCATGTAACCTCTGTTGTAAAGACAATTCTCTTTGTTCCTTTCCAGAACTTTCTACCATCAATTCTTTATGATTCAAAAACCATGAGTTTTAAAATGTACGTTGAACTCACTATTACTCAGCTAAGCTTCCAAAACGCGATCACCTTAGATCGGGCAGTTTAAGTGACACTTATTTTCTTGCGATTCTGGGAGCACAAGGTCTGGGACCAGGGTGCTGGAATGGCCCAGCCCTCCTTCTGACTCACAGATGGCTGCCTTCTTGCTGTGTCCCACAGGTTGGGAGGGCCAGGGTGGGAGTCCTTCAGTGTCTTTTCTCATGAAGACACTACTCCTCATTCCTGTGACGAAGTGCGGTCCTAGCACGTGTTCTGAACCCTCGGGGCTCCAGGCCCCTCAGAAGCGCAAGCTTTCTAGGACAGAGCCTCTGGCCCAGGCACTTCTGTGGCTCCCGGTTGTCCTTCCCCTGTTACCGCGGTAGTGTCTCCTCCCTCCTGAGCTCCTCTTACCACGCACGCACCTTTCAAAGTAAAGTGCCTCTGGACTCCACACGCTCCATCCAGCAGGAAGGGCACCACGCTGGACATCCAGGTTTGCCATTTGCTTTTAAGGAAAAGTCTAACTTATTTAGTTTTTTCCATATTGACACATAGGTACTATTATTTTTAGCAGCTAATTTTTAGGGCTTTTAATTCTGCCAGGTTGGCTACCTCTGAGGGTGACTTGGTTTACCCGACCACTGGTAGCAGTCACCCATCTTCCAGGACTCTTGGAAATGTTGCTTTTGGGCCTTCTCTGCCTACACTTTGAAGCCCCCTGGACAACTCACTTCCCTGTGTCTGGTCCCTGCCTGGCCCTAGAGTCTCCAGGTCTAGGAATTGCACCCCACTTGCCTTGCCCTTCATCTTTCCCAGCCACCTGCCAGCACCCCACTCAGGTCGTACCCCCCGGAAGATCAGCCCGGATGCTCCACGCTGAGTAAACGCCCCTCACCTCTTTGCCACCGTGTGGCTGGTGTCTCTGTCTTCCTAGCAGCTGGTGAGGCCTGGGGCCAGCTTTGGACCCTGCTCTTCCTCTCCCTTCTCCTCTTCCACTCCCGGGGTTTAGAGCGGTGGATTGAATACAGTGTGGCTTAACCATGTCTTGGACTCGAGCTGATGTGGGACTGAGAGCATGACCAGTAATTCGCAGGCAAGCTGTTCCTCTGTTAGTTCTCCACTGTTCTCACTTAGCATTTTATTAAGACAGTTAGGACTCTGGTGTGGCTCTTAGGTTTGGGTTCTCCTTCCAATCTAGCACCAAGGCTGACACCTCAATTCAGGAACTTTCCATGGTTGGTCTAGAAGAGGTTTTCCCAGCTTACCTGTTGTGTGTATTACCCCACTGGTGGGTTTGACAGGACTTCCTGCAACAGTGGAAAGTTCTTTACCTGAACAGTCCAATGTAATGGCCACTGTCACATGTGGTGGCTGAGCACTTGAAATGTGTCTAGTGCAACTTAGCAGCTGAGTTTATTAATTTTATTTCAATTGACTTGAATTTAAACTTAAATAGTCCCATGTGACCAATGGCTAGCCTGTTGGGAAGCACAGCTGTAAACATTATAAAGAAGTATTAATAATTAGCGAATTATCTTTAAAAAATTCAGAGATGCATTTTGATCTCACCCACTTTTTTTTGGCTGTGCTAGGGATTGGTCCAGGGCCTTGTGCATGCTAGACAAGTACTTTACCTGAGCTACATCCTGGGCCCTTTCTACTTTTGAGACAAGGTCTCACTAAGTTGCCCAGGCTGCCCTTGAACCTGCTATCCTCCTGCCTCAGCCTCACATGTAGCTGGGATTAAAGGCATATATCACCATGCCTGGCTTGATTTTTCCCTTTATGAGCATTTAAAGCTTATTGTGTGTCAGACTGAATATTATGTTTCATGTAATTAAATGCCAGGATCATTCTGAAGGTCAAAATGTGGACTTTAGGACTTTTACTAATCCATAAGTAACTGCCCACCCATGTTCGTGACTATCCCGGAGCTTGACAATGTCTTCCTCAGGGCTCTGTGGGGATGGGCGGGGCATTTACCCAAACACAGGTGTCTCCTTTGTCAGCCATTCCAAGTCCACGTGAGTCACACCAAGGATGGCGTGGGCTGTGCTTGCTGAAGCCTCTGCATTTGAACAGAGCCAAGTGGGCACGTGGGCCATTGTATTAATTTTGATCTTCCTTCTCCAGAAGGTCAGCACACCAGATATTTCGAAGCCTCTCCCTCAAGAGGATCCCAGACGCTCTGCCAGCCTTGCTTTGAAGCAAGACGCTCTCCCACTGGGCCCCACGGTCTGCCCTTTGTTCACGGGAGGCTTGAGACACGTGAGTCTTGTCCCAACACTCTTGGCACAGAATGTGTAGTCACTAGGACGTCACGCTGGGGCTGGGGATGCAGTTCAGGGGTAGTGTGGCACTGAGTGTGGGGTTGGGTTGTCTCATGAATTTGAAGAATACCATGGATACAAGGGTGAGAACCAAGTAACAGGACTTCTTAGAGTAACAGAAAGCAAGAGGGAGGGGCCCAAGAGAAGGACACCAGAGAGCAGCTGTTGTCTAGGGGTTTATATGATCTACAGGGTTAAGGAACGCCGCTTCCTGCCCAATCCTGGGTAGGAATTCAGTGTCTAGGAGGTATTCGTGCAGGTTCCAGTCCAATCAGGACATCAGTCAGGCCGGGAGTGGTGACGATCTCCTGTAATCCCAGTGGCTCAGGAGGCCAAGGCAGGAGGATCACGAGTTCAAAGCCAGCCTCAGCAAAAGTGAGGCACTTAGCAATTCAGTGAGACCCTGTCTCTAAATAAAATACAAAATAGGGCTGGGGATGTGGCTCAGTGGTCAAGTGCCCCTGAGTTTAATCCCTGGTACCCATAACAAACAAACAAACAAAAACCAATCAGGCATCTTTCCTTCTTTGGAGAGGCATGGACCCCAGTCACGTAGGTCTTGATTTAAAAATAGCCTTCTTAGCAAATACCTGCAGGTGCTGTTTGTGCTCTGCTGCCCAGGAAGTGACCCAGGGGCCCACCCCCATCCTCCTGCCTTATCTCTTCCTCCTGACGTCACTATGTGATCAGCACCAGCAGAGCAAAACACGTCAACCTGGATTGGTGGACGAGGCCAGGCCCAGGTGACCTGAGCACAGCAGAGCTTGGTCACATTGAGCTTTGCAACGTTCTGAGAGTCGTTTTTCTTTTTTACATCTTATCGTGAACATTTTCATTCAAAGAGCAGTGAATAAAATAACAACATTTCTTTCAAGGAAAAGCTTTGGAGTTCGATGGAGTCTAATTGATCGGATTTTCGTGTTGGGGTCCCTTCTGTGTCCTGTCTTTCCACAAGCCATGAAGATGGTCTCCTCCTTTCATCTAGGGGTTTAATAAAAGTGGAGCTTTTATGCTCAGGTCTACTCTTCAACTCATTAACTCTTCGTAAATGGTATAAGGTAGAGGCTGTAGCTATTGATTCACTGTGGATAATTAGTGAATCCACTGTCACTTGTTAAAGACTTCCATTTTCCCCAGTACTTTGATGTCTTCATTGAAAATCAAATCGCTGGGTAAGTGGGTCCCCTCCTGGGCTCTCTCTTCTGTTCCACTCAGCTCCAGGTCTGTCCTTGAGCTGAGACGACTTCCTCTTGTTTACTGCAGATTTGTAGCAAGTCTTGTAGTTGGATAGTATTAAGTCTTCCAACTTTATTCTTGCTTGAGATTGCTTTGTAATGTTTTAGATCTATTTTCTATTTGTGGAAAGACATTTTTGTTCAATTATCATGCACTTGTTGGAAAACATAACTGAGCATGACTCTCAGCGTAGAATTGTGGAATACAGTGTAGTGGACGGAACCTTGGATTTAAGCATTGAGACCTCCGTCCGCAGCTGACTTGGTCTGCTTCGCGGCTGTGAGAGAACTCCAGACTCATAGGAATGTGTTCCTCATGATCTTGGAGGATGGAAGTCCAAGAGCAAGGCACTGGCAGGACAGACATCTGGTTCCCCGTAGGTGGCTTGACGGGGTGTCCTCGTGTGGGAGTAGAGACGGAAGGACAAGGGGCCAGCGCTGTTATGGAAGCCTTCCTCCCCTCCTCTGGGCTCCATCCTCATGACTTAATTGCCTCCAAGGGCTGCACATCTGACCACCGGCGTTGCAGTCGTGTGGTGATTATGTTTCCATGCGGGAGTTTTAGAGCCAACCTAAACTTTCGAACCATTGTGAGCGAGCGTCTTGGTGTTTTGCTCATTGGATGTCCTTAGGCAGTCACCGAGACTCGGAGCTTCTGGGTCCCCACCAGAGAAATGGGTATCACCGTTCTTGTCATTTCCCAGGATTTCTTTGAGCGTGAAACCAATGGTGTGGAGTCTCCATGGAACAGGGTATCATGACACCTCTGGAAACCAACCCCCTGGCTCACGTTCTAGCTCCTTAAGTGACAAGGACTGTGACATGGAGCAAGTCCTTGAACCAAAGTGTGCCTCAAGGTGTGCCGTTCCCATGTAAAGTGGGGTTCAGCTCAGATGATTAGGCGTTTCCCCCCATCCATGCCAACGTCCAGAGGGACACTGAGAGGTTGGCAGGCCAACAGTGCGTTTGGGAATGTCATCCTCCGCTAGGCCCCGGGGCCAGTGGCCCCCACCCAGCCTGAACAGCTCCTGCGGGTAGTCCTGCCTCCTCAGCACCACTGCGCTGACCTCACCCCCCGCAGCACTGATGTCACCTGGGAGCTGGTCAGAATTCAGTCTTGGGCCCTACCCAGACCTTACTAAGTCAGGACGCAGAACCTACAGAAGCCAGGAGATTTCTTTGTACAACCAGGGCTGAGAAACACCAGCCTCAACAAGCCAAACCCTGAAGAAATTCTGTAACTTGGTAAAAATTCTTGAAGAGTTTAGGGCTCTGTCCTCCATGGTAGTCACGAGTGAGGTATGACTATCGAGCCCCGGACTGTGGTTGGCCTGAATCGAGATGTTCTGTGAATATAAAATACACACTGAATTTTGAAGACTTTAGTTGGGAAAAGGTAAAATATCCTAATTTTTATAGGACTGAGAATGTGGTTCAGTTGTAGAGTACTTGCTAGGCATACATGAGACCTTGGGTTCAATTTAAAAAATAGTATGAAAACATGTTGATATGACAGAATTTTGGATGTATTAAGTTGATTAAAAATATAAAATTTCACCTATTTTTAATTTTTATTTTTTTAGGTAAAATCTGACATATTTCTTTTTTTAGATTTTTAATTCTTTTTAGTTGTACATGACAGTAAAATGTATTCTGCCATACATGCATGGAGTATAACTTCCTATTCTCATGGTTGTACATGATGTGGTTTCACTGATCATATAGCCAATATGAACATAGGAAAGTAATGTCTGATTCATTCTACTATCTTTCCTATCCCCATCCCCCTCCCTTCCATTCATTCCCCTTTGTCTAATTCAAAGTGCTTCTATTATTCCCTTCCTCATCCTTATTGGGTGTTAGGATCTGCATATCAGACTGGGATTGGCTTATTTCACTTAGCATAATATTCTCCAGTTCCATCCTTTTACCACACTATGTCATAATTCCATTCTTCTTTATGGCTGAGTAATATTCCACTGTGTATATGTACCACATTTTCTTTATCCATTCATCTGTTGAAGGGCATCCAGGTTGGTTCCACAGTTTAGCTATTGTGAATTGAGCTGATATAAACATTGATGTAACTGTGTCACTGTAGTATGCTGATTTTAAGTGCTTTGGGTACATGCTGATGAGTGGGATAACTGGGTCAAATGGTGGATCCATTCCAAGTTTTCTGAGGAAGCTTCATTCTGCTTTCTATAGTAGTTGCACCAATTTGCAATCTGAGCAAAATATATGAGTGTTCCTTTTTCCTCAAATCCTCATCAACATTTATTGTTATTTTACTTTTATTCTTGATAATTGCCATCTGACTGGAATGAGATGAAATCTCAGTGTAGTTTTAATTTGCATTTCTGTAATTACTAGAGATGTTGAACATTTTTTCATATATTTGTCGATCAGTCATAGTATTTCTTCTGTGAAGTGTCTGTTCAATTCCTTGGCCCATTTATTGACTGGCTTATTTGTTGTTTTGGTTCTTAAAATTTTTTTGAGTTCTTTATATATTCTGGAGATTAATATTCTTTATATATTCTGGAGGTGCAGATGGCAAAGATTTTCTCCTATTCTGTGGGTTCTCTCTTCATGTTCTTGATTGTTTCCTTTGCTTTGAAGAAGCTTTTTAGTTTGATACCATCCTATTTATTGATTCTGGATTTTACTTCTTGCACTTTAGGAGTCTTGTTGAGGAATTCAGTTCCTAAGCTGACATGATGGAGGTTTGGGCCTATTTCATTTTCTAATAGGTACAAGATAGGTACATATCTTGTGGCCTAAGATGTGGTCTCTATTAGAGAAGGATCTGTGTGCTGCTGAGAAGAGAGTGTATTCAGTCATAGATGAGTGAAATATTCTATATATTAAGCCTAAATTATTACTTCTATTTTTTAGTTCTATACCTTCTTTATTTAGTTTTTGTTTGGATGTTTTATCCAGTGGAGAGAGAGGCATGTTAAAGTCACACAGGATTATTGTGTTGTGGTCTATTTGATTTGTGAAAATGAGAAGGGTTTGTTTAATGTATGTAGCTGCTCCATTGTTTGGGGCATAAATATTTATGATTGTTATGACTTGCTGATATATAATTCCTTTAAGCAGTATGAAATGTCCTTGTTTGTCCCTTCTGATTAACTTGGACTTGAAGTCTACTTTATCTGAAATGAGGACAGAAACCCCTGCTTATTTATGAGATCCATGTGAATGATAAATTCCCCCCCCCCCCAATCCTTTCACCTTCAGTCTGTGAATATCTTTTGCTAGGAGGTGAGTTTCTTGGAGACAGCATATTGTTGGGTCTTGTTTTTTAACAAAATCTTCCAGCCTATGTCTTTTGATTGATGAGTTTGGGTCATTTACATTCAGTGTTATTGTTGAGAAATGACATTTATTCTCTCTCATTTTGATTTTATTTCTGGTTATTAATTTGATTAGTTCCTCTTTTGATTGACTATTCTCCTAGTGTAGTTCCTTCCTTTACTGGTTTTCATTTTTATTTTTTATTTCTCCTTCATGAAATATTTTATTGGGTATGCTTTGTAGTGCAGGCTTTCTAGTTGTGAATTCTTATAACATTTGTTTGTCATGGAAGGTTTTTATTTCATCATGAATTCTGAAGCTTAATTTTGCCAGGTATAGTATTCTCGATTGGCTCCTATTTTCTTTCGGAGCTTAACATATATTATTCCAGTACCTCCAAGCTTTGAGGGTCTGGGTTGAGAAATCAGCTGAGATCCAAATTGGTTTCCCTCTAAGTGTGAACTGTCATTTTACTCTGGCAGCCTTTAAGATTCTATCTTTATTCTGTATGTTAGGCATTTTCAAAACAATGTTCCTTGGTATGGATCTGTTGTAATTTTGCATATTTGGGGTCCTATAAGCCTCTTGAATCTGATTTTCCATTTCATTCTTTAGGTCTGGGAAATTTTCTGATATTATTTTATTGAAAAGATTGTGTGTTCCTTTGGTTTGTATCTCCGAGTCTTCATCTGTCTTGATAAATCTTAAATTTGGTCTTTTCAATTTATCCCATATTTCTTGGAATTTCTGTTCATGGTCTTTTAACATCTTTTCTCCATGGTCAATTTTATTTTTAAGATTATATGTTTTGTCTTTATTGCCTGAAACCCTGTCTTCCAAGTGGTCTAGTGTGTTGGTGATGCTTTGCATTAAATTTTTAATTTGGTTTATTGAATCCTTCATTTCAAGGATTTCTGCTTGATTTTTTTTTTCAGAATCTCTCTTTATTGAAGTGATCTTTCACTTCCTGTATTTTCTCTCTGATTTTGCTCCTTACATTGTCCTTTACCTTGCAGATCATTGAACTATGTACATTCTAAACTCCTTCTCTGACATTCTTTCACTATGGTGCTGATGGATTCTGTTATTGAAGTATCTTGGCTTGTTTGGGGCAATTTGTTCCCTTACTTTTTCATGTTGTTTGTGTGTCTACCTATCTAACAGCATGGATCTGAAGCAGTAGAGTTTCTACTTTGTGAACCTATAGTGTCCCTAAAGATTTCCAGTACCTCACTGTTTAGTGGGAGACAAATAAAAAAACAACCAATGCAAACAATATACAGCATTAAACCAATTATTTCCTGCTGTGACATCTACAGTGTTAATTGTCACAATAAACAGAAATTATGTGATCAGTTGTCGCCTGCAGTAAAAACAGTAGGTTTGCAAAAGGGTTTACAAATTCGAATGGTGGACAGGGAGAGAACAGAAGTGATGTAGGAAGTGATGACTATGAGAGAGGAAGAGAGAAGATAGACATAAAAAATAAAGGAAGAGTAGAAGAGAGAATAATAGGGATTGGCTATTAGCAGAAGAAAAGAGATAAAGATAATCAAGGGAAACAGGTAAGTGAGAGAAAAAATATATAAAGTAGAAATTTTTAAAAATAAAAATAAAAGAATATAAAACAAAACTGAAATATAGTAATCAAACATCCTAGTCCTCAAAAAACCAATCCATGAGAAAAAACTGACTTCAAGAATGCTAGAAATGAGAAAACCAAATATGAATATGTATGAATGTCCATGTTCTGTTAAGGTCGGGATCAAATAGAGAAAAGAAAATTAAATCTTGATGGAAAGGTCAAGAATTGTTTCCACTGAAGTACAGAAGATTCTCCTCTCTCCTTCTCAGTAGTGTTAGGTGGGGTGGTGTGAAGTGTGATGCTTGCTCCACCCTCAGATGGGGTTGCTGGAGAGACAGGTAATCCTGTAGGTGGGACTCCTGGAGGTGGGGTGTGGGCTTAGGTGGGCTCCGGCTCTTCACTGAATGTCAGTTGGTCTTGAGATTTTAAGTCAGCACACCTCCAGGACCCAGGAATTGCAAGTCCATGTTGGAAGGCTGCACCCAGGGATCTCCTGGGTTCCACTTGTGGTGGAGGAGCCAGTCCTAGTCCACTGCTTCACCTGTGGACCCCACGTTTCCCTGTCTCAGCTTAAGCCTCCAAGCTCAACCCCTCTCAGCCCCACCCTTTTGAATTCCCAGCCAGGTGCATCTCTCCCAGCCACTCCTGCAGGCAGATGGGTTGGAGAGGGAGGAGATAGCCAGGTGGGTGTCCATGACCAGTAGAATCAGGCTCTGCTCTCAAGTCCAAGTACTGCTCACATGGCTGCTTGTGGGTCCTCCCATCATGGGACCCCTGATCATCGGTCCCATGGTGGGCTGTAGCACAGTCAGGACCCGTATGTCCTGCTGAGGCCTGTCTTAGTCTGTTTGGGCTGTTATACCAAACTATCATGGACTTGGTGACTTAAAAACAACAGAAATGTATTTTTTTTTACAGTTCTGCAGGTAGGAAGTCCAAGATCAAGGCTCTGGCAAGGACCTACCTCCTGGCCTGTTGATGGCCCCTCCTGGCTGTGTCCTCACATGGTGGAGGTGGCCAGCAGCTCCCTGCTGCTTAGGATAGTTCCTCTGTTCATTGCACATTCAGCAGGGCACTCCTTCCTTCTAAAAATTTCTCTCTGTGCCCTTAAAATTTATAATTATGTGATTGAATTATTGTGTTTAATTACAACCTTTTCCCTTTAGACCAAAGCTGTGTTTGTCTGAGGAATTGAACTCCCATGAGGCAAATAACTGGTTATTGCTCCTTGCCCAAAGATGTTGCCTACTCTTGTGAGAGCAATTTGTATCCTTTGGGAAATAAGGACTTGGGGCTAGAAAAAGCTTATTAAATCTCCACTTATGACAAAAGTACAAAAACAGAAGGCAGTAAATAAGGAAAATTGCCAGACCTCCCAGGTTGTCAAATAAGGACAAAATTAAAGTGTGTTTCTATTTTGGAACTGCTTTAGTAAATTTGAAAATACTATAGCTCAGTATTGGCAAGGGTGCAGAGTGGTAGGCATTCTGCAAACTGCTGGGTGAACATAAATTGTCATACCTCTTTCTGGAGGACAACTAGCAATATATATATAAAAATCCTTAAAATACATGTCCTCAGGGCTTTTTGTTTTTGTGTTTTTGTACCAGAGATCAAACCCAGGGCCTTGTGTATGCTAAGCACACAAGCTCTACCCCCGAGATACATTTCCAGCCCTGCGTGTTCTCTTTAATCTGACAACTTCAGCTATGAGAAGTTTTATTAAAGTTGCCACGAATGTTACCTGAGCACAGTGTCACACGCCTATAATCCCTACTCAGGAAGCTGAGGCAGGAGGATCGCAAGTCCCAGTTCAGCCTGGGCAACTTAGTGAGACCCTGTCTCAAAAAGTAATATGTGAAAAGGGAGCTGAGGACATCTGGGTTTAGTCCCTCATGCCTACACCCCAAATCATCATGAATGGTGCCCCAGATGAGTACCTACGAATGTCCAGGGGAGCAGTGTTTATATTTATTTTAATTTCTAAAATTTGGCAGCAATGAAAATATCCAGAGGAAGTAAGTCACAGAGCATATGCACCCAGGACAATCCCAGTAGTATGGACTCGGAAGTCAGGGAGATCGAGCCGGTGTATTTGGAGGGATGTATACGTGTGTGATGAACCCGTGAAGAGAAGCAAGGACTGCTTGTGGACAGTTTTGAAACAGTGTCTACCCAGGGACAGGAGTGAGTGGGGACTTGCTGAGGGAGGGGGTCACAGGCACTTCCAAGCTCCTGATGATATTTTCTTCTTTAACTGAGTGGTGGGCATGTGGACGTCCACTCCATTGTTTAACTGTGCCTGTGCCTCGTGTGCATTCTTTCAAATATTATACACTTCACAGGGAAAAGCAAAAAGGAGATGGAAGAACAAAGCCCATCTATACAGGGCGTCCAGATTGTGTGGCATTTTCAAAAGGTCGATAAACCCTGTGCATACAATATGCAGGCACGGTTCTGGCGCCTTACATTAACTAACTGAGCCTCATCACGGCCCTGGGAAAGAATCCCCGTTTTACAGATGAGAAAGCTGAGGTTGTGGAAGGTTAGAAAATTGCTCAAGAGCACACAGTTACTGAGGGTCAAGGCAGGACTGAAAGGCCAGCTGGCCCCATTGCCCACCTTCATTTTTTGCAGGGGGTAGAGGGCATACCTGGGATTGAGGCCACTGAGTGACATCCCCACTCCTATTTTGTAGTTTATTTAGAGACAGGGTGTCACTAAGTTGCTTAGCACCTCGGTGTTGCTGAGGCTGGCTTTGAACTTGTGATCCTCCTGTCTCAAGCTGCTGGGACTACAGGTGTGTACTGCCCTGTCTGGCGCCTACCTTCTCAACCGCTTAGTGTTAATGTCCAGTGTGTTCCTGATGATCAGGATTTATTATTTAAAAAAGTAAACCTGTGGTTCCTGTTGACTCCTGGTTTTTAGCTTGTGTATGAAGGGGCCTGGGCTGTGCTTGCAGTTATTGTAATAACCACGTGATTTCAGAGAAGGTCACAGGCCAGCAGCTCCCTGCCTGCTGGGTTAGTTTGTTCTTGCCCAGATCATCTCTTCTTTCAAATCCAGACAGCCTCTAATGGAAAGCAGACTGAGTCCTTAGTTACTTCTCCAGGCTGGAATCTTGCAATTGGCTCAGTTTGGTGCTCAAAGCTTTCACCTTCCTCAAAGACTCTGTTCTGACTTTGGGGAAACAAAAAACAGAAACTGTCAGGGCCAAGTTTACTCTCCTTCCATTCTCTGAGGTCTCTCCTCCCCTCCTACTGGGCAAACATGGCACTGGAACTGCTCAGAGATACCATCCACGGTTATGGCTGATGCATCAGGTACCCAGGCTCACTTCCAGCTCTGCTGCTGAGTTACTGTGCAACTTGGGTGTGTTTCAACCTGTCTCGCCCCCCATTTATCTGTCTGTCCACTTTACAACAACGGATGAGGAACTGCAGTGCTTCCTGGCTGCCTCCTCGTCCCAGGCACCAATCCAAGGAGCCTCACTGTGCACCGTCTTCGCTCCAGCCCCTCCGCCGCGTGCACCAAGGAGCAAGGCGCACTGGCATAGGTGGGGACTAGGTCTGTCCCACTATGTCACCGACTCCAAATGCGCCCCACAGTTCCCAGCAGTCCTGATGTGTCCCTCTGGTTAACCCAGTGTCCTGTGCTCCACGACAGCCATTTCCCAGCTTCTCCAGCCTTTCAAACTCACTTTCCCTTCTCAGCTCCACCAAGCCTCCTCAGCCAGCCTTCATTCCTCCCAGCTGCTATTTTCTTCTCCCCTCCTCGGACCAACTTCCCGGAGTCGCTTGCCCGCGGCGGGTCTGTGTTTTCCTTCCTACCTGCACATCAGGGCCCCGGTTCCCACACCTTCACCCCTACCCTCAGGTCACATCATGGAATCCAGAGACATCTTCTGGCCTCCTCTCGCTTTTCCCAGCATCCAGCCCCGACCTCTCCTTCCTTCATAACCGTCCCTCCCTCTCTGTCTGCTTTTGTGACACGACATTGTCCCTGGGTGTGTGCTGCTGCTCCGGCTGGACCCCTGGCAAGGCCCACCTCTCCCATAGACTGCAGACTCCCTGGAGCCGGGCGACCTGGTTCTGTTCTCCAGGGAGCCTCCAGGGCCTTGCTCAGCACCGGAGTGTGGTACATCTTCAAGAAATGTTACCCAGAGAACAAAGAATGCGCCTGAAGCATTGTGCTTTTAAAATTCTCTGTGTAAATATCACAACTAAGCAGCAAAGGAACTGAGTCAGAAGTGGCTGGTGAGCCTGACCCCCTGTGACTTCAGCTCATAAATGCCCATGACTTTAAGTGACTTAACCCACTGGGTTTTAGTTTCCTCATCTGTCAAGTGCAGGTAACAAAGTGAGCCTCACCTAGTCTCAGGGTGTGGGACTCAGGTACTATCAAGCACATAGCAGTTAATTTATTAAGCTCCTTATGGGTCAGGTGCTGTGCTTAGGACTTTACCTACTTCGTAGTTTTTAATCCGTGTCTTTGCTTTATGGCCAATTTTTGTAAGAATTTGTGATCTGCGTTTGTGGGGAATATTGTATATATGTCACTAAGTCATTAAGTGTGTTAATTGTACTTTTAATAATCAATATCTTTACTGATAAGTGTACCAGTTTATTTTGCCATTAAGAAGAGCAGTACATTAAAATCCCTCTGGATTTATTGATTTCTCCTTTTAGTTTTGTTCATTTTTCTTTTTTCTTTGTTATGAATTTAGAATTATTTCTTTCAAGGGAGTTGACCCTTTTATCTTGATGAAATGCTTCTCTTTGTTTTAAAACAGTGCTTCTTGATATTATCATTGCTTTATTTTAGGTAGTATTGAATGGTATATAATTCCTGTTCCTCTACTTTCTATCCTTTTTTAGTACTTTTATATTTAAGCTCTTGTAAACAGCATATAATCAGATACTTTTAAATCCAGTCTGATAATCTGTCTTTTTTTCTAGTGTGAAGTCTGTTCTGTTTTATTGTAATTACTGATGTATTTTGTACTAAATCTAATTACCTACTTGTCTTCTGTTTTATTATTCGTGGTCTCTTTTCCCTCCTGTCCTGTGTTCCGTCACTACACTCTTTTCTCATGACTCCCTTGGAAGTCATGAGACTTAGAAGACGTAAGACTGAAAAAGACTTAATCAAGTCTTCTTCTGACTTTATCATTTCTGTCAGGTAGTAAGCTGGTTAATTCTTATTCTTTTCTCCATCAAAAATAATCTACCTTTATCCCTCCTCTCTGCCATTAAGATTTTCTGTTTTTAATTTTCTGCAATTATATTATGATGTGGCTACGTGTAGTTTTTTTTTTTTTTTTTTTTTTTTTTTAATATAATTTTGTCCTTGAATCTGGTTTGTTTTCTATCAGGCTGATAAAATTTTAGCTATTATCTCTTCAAACTCCTTCTGCCACCAGGCCTTGTGGCACAGGCCTGGGATCCCAGCTACTTGGGAGACTGAGGCAGGAGGACCACAAGTTCAAGGCCAACCTCAGCAACTTATGGAGACCCTGTCCAAATAAATAAATAAATAAATGTCTGTCTGGGGATGTAGCTTGGTGATAGAACTCCCAGGGTTTAATCTCCAGTATCAGAAAAACAAACAAACAAAAAATCCTTTGCCCATTATTTTCTCTTTGTGAGACTCTAAACATATATTATACTTTTTTATTAGGTTTGGTATGTCTCTTGTATTTCATTTTCTATTCATCTTTTTCTCTGTGTTCCTCTAGATATTTTCTACTGACCCATTTTCAAAATATCAATCCTTCCTTCATCTGTGTCTGATCTTTCTGGAGTTCTTAATTTTAGCTACCTTACTTTTTAGGCCTTAATTTATGTTGGATTCTTTTTAAAAAATATAGATTCTTGTTCTCTGAATAAATTCTCCACTTTGTTGTGTATTTTCTTGACCATATTAACCATTATTATTTTACAGTTCATGTCTGATAAGGCCAATATCTGCATTTTATTGTGGCTTTCTCTTGTTTCCAGTCACTTATTCTCAAATCCTAGACTGGCTTACCAGAACTCTCCTGGCTTTGGCATCTCAAGTGCTGCATCCCAGGAAATGTCTCAGTCCTGAGGAAACAGGGACAGTTGGTTACCTTTCAGTCCAGATATGCCTGGTACTGTTTTTTTGAACGATGGACCTTATGTGTGGAAACTGGGATAATTTGAGACTCTGAAAGAAGTTATCCTCCTTCAGAGAGAACTTGCTTTTGCTTCCATCAGACAGCTAGAGTGACAAACCCCGGGACTGAGCTAAAACAGAGCTGGATTCTGGTCTGGGTGAGGACTGCTCCGCTTCCAGTAGATTCTTGCTCCTAGTAAGAAAGCTTTGGAGAGGGCCCCACAGACGTGCAGGTGCTCGCAGCTAGACTGACGTGATGGGACTCGTGAAGGTGTTCTTAAGCTTCTCAGCATCATGGCTGCACGTCAGCAAGGACCGTCAGTGGAAAAGCAGCACCTGGCACAATGGTCCCTTCAGCAGGTGTCCCTTTTCTCGCAGAACCTCACTCAGGTGCTGTGTGCTGTGCAAGGCTTGGCACTGGGTCGCTGTCTGCTGCTGAGAGCTCTGCTCAGCCTGGCCTCTTGCCATCTCGTCTGGAGGCTGCTCACTGTTCCAGCCCCGTACCGCTTGCTAGTGTGCACGCCTCAAAGAAGGGCAGCCCCGATCGCCAGGCTGGCCTCCCTGTGCTTCTCCTTAGCATCTTGGGCCTGGGTTCCTGGCAGTCTCGACAACACCACAACATCCCGGAACAGTCGCACGGTTTAGTTCAGCTTTCTAACTGTCGTTGGCAGAGAAGTGGGCGTGCTGCCCTTCAGTCTGATGCACCTGAAGTCCCAGGAGGAATGCTCTCTGTGATCAGAGTTCCTCGGCTCCATTCACCTGCTTATTCTCACAGGTGGCTCAGTTCTTTTGCCAATCTCCCCTGATGTTCTCTTCAACCTTCACTTTTTACTCCTGGTACTGGAGACTGGACCCAAAACAAGCTACACCCCCGACCCTGTCTTTCAAAATTTTATTTTGAGGTGGGTCTTACTAATATGAGGAGGCTGGCCTTGAAATTGTGATCCTCCTGCCTCGGCCTCCTTCACTGCTGGGATTACAGCTGTGGGCCTCTGCGCCCAGCCATTCTTCACTTTTTGTGCTTCATGGAGCCATGCAACCTTGGCATCCCACGTGTTCTTGAGCATGTACAATTTTAGGGTTGTTTCCCACTCTAGCAGTTGTGTGGTATTGGCAGGTGACATTTTTCAGAGCCAGGCTGCTGGGTCTGGCAAAGCTGGCTATGCTCTTGGCGTTAGTTAAATTCAAGTTCAGGTCCTCTGAGGAGGGATGGGTTTGATTTGGTTTTCTCTGTCCGGTGTTGTGATTCTGCCCCAGCCTGCCTTCATTTCTTCGCAGTGCTTTGTGGTGTAGAGGAACTGGTTGGGAATTTGAAGCAGAAATCGGCTAGCTCTCTCTGTTCCCATAAAGACAGCACTGAGATTAGTTGCGTGCAAATGAAGGCAGTTGTCTAAGCAGATCTACTTTTTGTAAGATGGTTTATTTTATCCTTTGGGCACAGACTTCCTCTGCTACTTATAACCATCATTTAAGCTTCGAATCCCCTAATTTATGATGGCAGGTTTTTTTTTTTTTTTTAATTTTAGAATTAAAATTAAAACAATTTACCACTACCTTTGACTCTTACTTCCTGTACCTCATTCCAGTCCTCACCATAACCTAAGACACCAGTTAGACCTGGACACTGGTAATGAGTAGCAGAGCCCACATCTGAGTCAGGTCTGCCCGACCCCCAGTCTCAGCCCCTGCCCCCGCTGCTTGCTTTATGCATGGCTGCCATGAATGCAGGGCCGGGTCTTGGCAGAACTGCCCAGGATGTGGTCCATCTTGTCCTAAGTCATTTGTGTTCAAGAATGGACTGTGTAATCTTCATTGCTAGGCAATGACCATATCTGGAAAGCGGGCCTTCTGAGGACTGCCCATCTCCTCAGGATGGAATAGGTGGCTGCTTATTTTGGTCAAGTACAAACTGGTACAACGGCAGCTTAATGTGAGTCAGGATACATGCTCTGAATTGAATTGGGATTGATTGGATACCTTGAAATCAGAAGTGCCAAAAAACTTTTCACCGTGAAGTAATTTATTCCATCTGTCCTTCTTGATTGCAGGGAAGTTTAATTAGCATTAACAGCACTTGCACAGAGATGGGTAATTTTGACAACGCTAATGTCACTGGAGAAATAGAATTTGCCATTCGTTATTGCTTCAAAACCCATTCTTTAGAAATATGCATCAAGACCTGTAAGAACCTTGCTTATGGAGAGGAAAAGAAGAAAAAGTGCAATCCGTAAGTTGTTTTGTTTTTTAATTTTAACATAAGATGATAGATGTACTGATTCTAAAATTATATGGAAAAGCGAAAGTCCAAGAATCACAAAGATGATTATGAAAAAGAACAAGAGATAAAGACTTACTTCAATAATTTTTATAAAGCTGTAGTAATTCAAACTAAGGTATCGATGCAAAGATAAGCAAGTGGTTCAGTGGAGCAGAATCAGAAGTCTAGCCATCCACCGTTGAATACGTAGAAACGTATATGGTCAAGGGGGGGTCTGAGACCACTCCGTCTGCTGTCGCAGACTGTAGACAGAATGGCCTTCCAACAGCAGAGTTAATTTCTCATGGTTTCAGATGGTGGGGAGTCCTTGGTGCTGACCTGTTTGTGTCTGGTGAGGATGGGCTTCCTGGTTTGTGACATCAGCTTCTGTCATCACAGGGAAGAAGGGGTGAGGCAGCCTGCTGAGGACTCTTTTATAAAAGACAGATCCATCTGTTCACCAGGGCTGCCTCACACCTGGTCGCCTTCCCTGGCTCCGTCTCTAACTGCCATTACATTTGGGATTAAGTTTCAATTTGAATTTTAGGGGCACATAAATGTCCAGTCTATAGCAAGGGACTGGTACCAATCAAGGGGAAAGGTGGATTTCAGTGTCAGGAAGTTTGACTTTCCATATAGGAAAAACAAAATTTAAAAAATGAATTGTGGCTCACACAATTCATAAACAGATTGATTTTCCCAATTAATAGATAAGAAGCATATTGCTATTATTTAAACATGTGTTTCCCTGATGACTAACAAAGACGAGTAGCTTCACACACACCCAGCTCTCCTTCTGGGAACATGCTGTTCATACCTTTTGTCCATTTTTCTATTGGTTTGTCGTTTTCTTATTTATTTATAAGAAAATTGTGTGTGCATGTAATTGTGTGTGTGTGTGTGTGTGTGTGTGTGTGTGTGTGTGGTGCTGGGGACTGAACCTGGGGCCTCCCACATGCAAAGTACACAGCAAATGCTACCACTTAGCTACATCTCCAGCCCTTTTTATTTTATTGTGAGTCAGGGTCTTGCTGAGTGGCCGAGGCTGGTCTCAAATTTGTGATCCTCCTGCCTCTGCCTCCCAAATAGCTAGGATTATAGACATGCCACCATGCCTAGCAGGAAAATAGTTTTGAAAAGCTATTTTGAATAAGTTTTAGAAGCTTTTCATTGATTATATGTATGTTACTTTTTTGTGTGTTTGTTTTTGTTCTGGTACTGGGGATTGAACCCAGGAATTCTCTACCACTGAGATACATTCCTAGCCCATTTTATTTTTTATTTTGAGGCAGAGTCTCACTAAGTTCCTGAGGCTATTCTCAAACTTGTGATCCTCCTGCCTCAGCCTCCCCAGTAGTTGGGATTATAGGCCTGCTTTACCACAGCCAGCCTTATTTTATATATGTTATCTCAGCTATTACATATTTTCTAATTTATTTGTGATGATTTCTTTTGGTAGAGATTTTGATATTATATTTATATATCTTTTCTGTTAAAATCTCTGCTTTAGGGTGGCTGGGTGTAGCTTAGTGGTAGGGTGTGTGCTTAGCATGCACACACTGGGGTCTGGGGTCTGTCCCCAGCACATACATAATATATATATGTATATAAAAACAAAAAAAATATCATTTTTGGTAGGTGAGTGTCCTTCTATCTGTAGAATTCCATGCCACCTGAAGTTATGAATACATTCTTCTGCAGAACTGTTTTTCACATTAGAACTAGAATTGATTTTCTCTATATGGCCTAAGACAAGGACCTTAGTTATGCCTTTCTGTCTTCTCACATGGAAAAGTGTTGGCAAACTGTTTCAATTACCAGGTAGGGAGACACAATGGGAAAAGAAATGGATTGCTGATCTAATCAAACTTCTTCTCTTCTGAAACCTTCAGTAGTTTCTCAGTGTCAGAAGAAAATTAGTACAAATTTCTATAGCAATAAGTTTCTCCATAACCATCTCCCTTATATTTCTTGTCTATAACTTCTATTATCCTTCTACTTAAACCATACACCTAAAGGAATATGCCAAAATGTTCCAAAATGTCCCCTGACTTTTTTACATTTCAAAATTTGAGGAATGCAGTTAAAACAGTACTTCTATTAAAAAGAATAAAGATTAAAAGTGAATCATTTAAACCTTCAATTTAGAATGCTAGAACAAAAAGAACAAATTAATTCTAAAGGATGGAAATAGTAAAGATCAGAAATCAATGAAGCCAGACGAGGGTATAGCTCAGTTGATAGAGTGCTTGCCTCACATGCACAAGGCCCTGGGTTCAATCCCCAGCACAACACACACACACACACACACACACACACACACACACACACACACACACACACATATCAATGAAGCCAGACATGGTGGCTCATGCCTGTAATCCAAGCAACTCGGGAGGTTGAGACAAGAGGATCACAAATTCAAAGCCAGGCTCATCAATGGCGAGATGCTAAGCAACTCAGTGAGACTCTGTCTCTAAATAAAATACAAAATAGGCCTGGGGATGTGGCTTAGTGGTTGAGTGCCCCTGAGTTCAATCCTTGGTCCCAACCCACCAAAAAGAAAAAGAAATCAATGAAACAGAAAATAGTAGAGACAAATTGATGAGCCCAAATGTTAATTCTTTGAAAAAAAAAATCAGTAAAATTGTTAAACACTGAGGTAAATTTTATCAAGAGTGTTTTTAAAAAGAGAATATACACATACCAACATCAGGAAAGAAAAGAGACATTGTGGCAGAGCTTCTCCATTGAAGAATAAGTAGAGGGTATTATGTAAAACTGAACAACTGAGATGGAATAGGCGTATTTCTTTAAAAACACAAATTGCTCAAGCTTGACAGGAAATGAAATAGAAAGCTTAAAGAGTCCTATATGTTTTAAAGAAATCAAATTAGTAATTTGGCATAATTTACTGAAATTGAAAATGCACATGCTGGTTGGGGGAGTAGTTCAGTGGTAGAGTACTCCCCCAGCATGCCCAGGGCCCTGGCTTCCACCCCTAGCAGTAGGGTGGGTGTGTGGGGAAGCACATTACCTGTCACTTCTGGTTTTGTGACTAGAGATACTCTCACACGTGTGCACCATGGAATGGTCATAGCAGAATTGTTTATAACAGCAAAAAGTAAGACTAAGACAAAGGTTCCTCAGGAGGATAAGTGATCTGTAGCACATTCGTGCAACGGAACAACGTGTAGGAATAGAAATGAACGCACAGCAACGTGGGTGGATCTCAAACATATGGAGAGGGAAAACAAGTTACAGAAGAATGTATGTACATGATCCTGTTGATGTAAAAGTTCACAAACTGCCTCAGCAGTCAGAGGAGTGCCGTCTTTGAGGAGCCCATGAGTCATGAACTTTCCATTTCCACTTTAGCTGTGTGGGTCAGAGGATAATGCAGGTGGAGGTGCAGAGGGCGAAGCTGGCACACGGCCTGGACGTCCAGGCAGATTGGAGAATCTGGTTTCATGGTCCTCATTAAATGGCAGGCAAGGAGGAGCTGTGGGGTTCCAGGAGCAGGGAATGAGCAATGCAGGGAGAGCTCCAGCCCCCTGCCCAGGAATATTCTGGAGGATCATACAGACAACATGTGGCCAAAACCTTGTGACTCAGCAGCTGTACACTCAGCGCTAACATTGTTTCTGTCAGTCCTGGTCCCTGAGTCCTTTCTAGCAATTCAAAATCCAGCTGGAAGCAGGGTAAAGAAAAGGCTGACATGTGGACTTTGCTCCTCTGAATTCTGCTCACCCAGGCAGAACCTCACTTTGTCCTTCTGCATTTGGCCACTAGGTATGTAAAGACCTATCTGCTGCCCGACAGGTCCTCTCAGGGAAAACGCAAGACTGGAGTCCAAAAGAACACACTGGACCCGACCTTTCAGGAGACCCTGAAGGTACTTGTGGATGAGTACATTCCTGCTGTGTCCTCCCTATCCCAGGCTGTGCTCATGGGTCAGAGTCCAGAGAGTGGCTCTTTAAACCCTTGAATCAGTTAAACACAAGTGCAGACACCTATACATTTCTCTGTGGCTCTGTCAATCAGTGGCAGGTTGGCTGAAAATAGATTTCAGCCTTTGAACAGGAGAAGTGCAGAGTCTGCCAGACTTGAGAAGGACTTCTGATTAATGATTTCTAAGAAAATGGGGAGAAAGAATCTGATTGCCTCTATGTCTCAGGCCATATCTGGGCACAGAGTGGCTTAGAAATTGGATTGTCTTATTGAATTTGTATGACTATAGGGCATTTTCAAGCAGAGGCCCTGAAAATCAAATGACTAAGTTACTACTACCTTTGTAGGGAATGCTTCCTTATTGTAATATCCCAAAACCCTGTTTTCTTCTTATTTTATGAAAAAAATTATAAAGGAATTGTTTGGGTTCTCACTTTCTTTGATGGAAAGACATATGATTTCTTAGGACAGAACTGAGACCTCATTCTCTGATTGGGGGTGAAGAGGCAGAGTGTAGGCCCATGCAGAGAGCCAACTGTGGGAACCCCAGCCAGACGGGCAGCCTAGACCTGGGGGACACCCCAGCCAGGACTGGGCAGACCAGAAGTCCTGCCATCTCACACTGGCAAAAGGAGAGGCTTTTGTTTTCCTCCTTGGCAAGCAGGAGCATCTGTGAACTGCAAGCCAGGGGCCATCCGGGCAGATGGCACAGAGTGCCAAGTTCATTAAATAATAACAGTCATTGTTTGCTGGGCCCCCTGTGGTAGCCAAGCGCTTGATGCTTTATATCTACACTGAGGGAGACATTAGGGAAGCTGAGACTTTGGGAGTACTTAAAGGCTTAGCTTGAAGTTGGGATGGATGGTGGTCCTCAAAATGCACGTGCATAAAAATCCCCAGAATTTTTTGTTTTTAAGTTGCAGATTCTGTCTCAGCAGGTGTGTGTGGGACCTGCAACGCCTCTGTCCCAGTAAGCTCTGCTCCCCAAGCCAGGCCTCTGGCCAGGCCTGGGTGCAGACCACCCGCTGAGTCCCATGCCTGCAGGGACTTTTCAAAACTCTGTGCTACCTCACACATTTAAGTTGGTATTTTCAATGTCTCATCATAAGTTTAATAAGGTCTTTTGTGCTAGACAGTGGTATATGAAATGAGGACTATTTTAGATAAATATTTAATTACATGGGTCAATTTAAAAAGTTTTATTTACCTTATTCTAATTACATACAGAATTTAAAATTCCATTTACTCAAGGGTTTCATCCAGTCTATTGCGAATATTTTGTAGTCCTGGGAAACTATCCAGATATGTTTGAAAAGTTTCCATCTAAATTCAGAGGATCCCAACACAGACCAGATTTATTCTTAAATAAATTCACATAACACAGAAACAATGTGGGGCCTGGGGGGCCGATAAATCATTAAAAACCTTGGGGAAACCAGCATTTCAAGGTACCCCTTGGTCGGGCTCCCAGGAGGTTGGAGCGCCCAGGGCAGGCCACCAGGAAGGCTGGGAAGATAACAGCCTCCAGGGCATCTCCAGCCAGTTTGACTAAGTGCATGTGAAAAGCTGAAGATCCAGAAACTGATCCTGAAGTTTCCTGGTTAGAGTGTACTTTGGGCAGCCCTCTGGACTCCAGGGAGACTCCTGTCCTCTTTGCAATCCTTGAAATGGGGACCTGGGAAGGACAAGCTGAGACACAGGTCTGGGTGGCTTCTGTTTTCTGAAGCTCCTTATAGGCCAGAATGTGTGGAGTAGGTAGGGATCTTGGGGTCAGCTTGTCAGGTCTGTGGACCACAGGACGATGGAAAATCTTACTTGACAAAGCAGATTCAGTCACCAGGAGGAAGCTGCCCTGCTTATCAGACGGTGTGACCAGTAGGTGAGGACCCAGAGAAGAGCAGGCCTGAGCGTCGGGGAGGGGCTGCGGAGTGAATGTCACAGAGCAGTGGAGATTAGGGAGTTGCCTCCAGGAGGGTGGCCACAGGGGAGGGACCTGTCCATGGCCTTTCCGTGGCCTCCTGACCCTCCTTGGAGGAGCTGTATTTCTCAGGGGGAGGCAGGTACAGGAGAGGTCTGGGGTCAACTGATTGGGCAGGGAGCATGGCAGGAGCAGGCAGGTTAATCCAAAGTCCCCAGACAGAGCCAGGAATGTGGGCAAGGTCAGAAACGGGCCTGGGACCTGAGGGAAAGCCTGGGAAACCAGCCCCGGGCCCCGGAGAGGAGCGTGGCACCAGAGCTCCTGACCCCATGCCCACAGCAATCCCAGCAGGAAGAAAAGGACGACGGGACAGGCCAGGGCCGGCGCCCGCCTCCCTTCCCTGTGGGGAGGCGGGGGAGAGGTGACTGCACTTTGGTTCTGGCTGATGTCTGTCATCCCTGAGAGGGAAAAGTGGCTGAGGGTAGATGAGAGGAGACCGGACCCAAACCAGCCCCTGCACATCTGATTTCAGTGGCCCTGAGTGTCCTGCCTGGAGGGTCCTGATGGGTCGAGAGTCACATCCCAGCAAGTGCTGCGGTGGGGGCGGCACCAGGCAGGGCCAGCAGTGACAGCCCAGGCTGGACACAGTAGGTGACAGTGCTGGCCACCATGGATGGCCTCCAGGCCATGGGAGACTCAGGGAATTCCTAGGTTCCTGTGTCTTCAAGGTCACATGGTGATAAGTGACACTGACCTCACAGGATGTGTGTGAAAACTGAAGACCTGGGCGCCTGAGAAGCCTGTGAGTGAGGGATCAGTGACTTTGACTCGTCCTCACTCTGGGAAAAATCCAGCTCCTAGGCTTCACGCAAGGCCTGGGACTGAGGCGGAGCTGGCCACACATTGTGGCAGCCTGTGAACAGGTGCAGGGCCTCCGGTCCTCCTGTGCTGTGAGCTGCAAAAAAAAAGCGGGTGATGGAGCGCTGAGGTGCCACTGGCCCGTGTGCCATCGTGTGCACTGTCTGTCTGGGCAAACCTGAGGGGTTGAGGCTCACACTTGGTATTTCCACTTTCATTTTTTAGTTTTTGCAGTGCTGAGGATCAAACCCAGGCCTTGGGCACACTAGGCAGGCGCTCCACTAGGGAGCCAGGCCCCCAGCCTCCATACTTCATAGTTCTAAGAAATCATAGTCCTATTTTTGGTAGTTTTGGGCCTGGTTGGCTACAGTGTCAGCCAGGTCCACGTCCAGGTCCTGCCTTGGTGGTCTCAGCTTGATTTCCTGAAGACTTGAACTGGATGAGGACTTTCCTTCTTGTCTTGTCCTGAGAATCAGGGGTGGGGAACCGGGGGTGGCAGGAGGGTTGAGAGCCCAGGGCACCTGGGGAGTGGGGGGAGTCTTGAGGAAGAGGGGTCTACCTGGCCTGACTGCAGGCAGCCATCCTGACCATGGAGACGGGCGGCAGCCAGATCCCGGGGCTCAGCTGTGGGAGAGGCTGATGGGCCCTGGAGGCGGGCTGGGAGCCTGGCTGACCATCTCTACTCTGCCCTGCAGTATCAGGTGGAGGCTGCCCAGCTGGCGACCCGGCAGCTGCAGGTCTCTGTGTGGCACCTGGGCACACTCGCCAGGAGGGTGTTCCTTGGAGAAGTAATGGTTCCGCTGGCCACATGGGACTTTGAAGACAGAGCAACACAGTCTTTCCGCTGGTATCCGCTCCGGGCCAAGGTGAGGCCTGTTTGGGACCGAGTGTCCAGCACCACCACTGTGAGGTCACTTTCCGAGGATAGGCCTGCACTCCCCGCACCCCACTCCTCTATTGTCAGCTTGCAGGCAAGGCCTGGAGTGTCTCTGTGCCAGCATGGGGCACAAGGGTCTGGCCTAAGGCCGCCAAGGTAGTCAAACTGAGCCTTTGACAGGCAGACCGGGAGCAGAGCGCCAAGCTCAAAGGTGTCCTCCGGGTGCCAGCGAGTGGGTTGGCACCCCCACGCTGCATGTTGAACGTCTGCTCACAGGTCTGTTCCCAGGGCTCCAGCAGGAGGGACCCTGGGGTTGGCGCCTGGTTTCTAGGTGCTGGGGGTGACAGAGGTCATTTCTCCACTGGCACCAGGGGCCAAGAAGAGATGCTTTGTCACAGATGGAGGCTGGCCCACGCCGTGCCAGGAGTCCTGAGCCCTCACGGTTACTGTGGGGGCTGCTTCTCACTGCTGGTGGGAGAGGCTAGGCACAGGGACTGTCTAGACCCAGACCTCACCCCCCGTACACTCTCCCACCACCGGGTGAAAGATCACTGATCTCAGGGTCACCTCTTCTCTGGCAAAATCACGACCAGAGAAGTCACCTCTGTAGGCAGAGTATTATCCCTGGCAGGGGTCAGGACAAGGGGGTACCCACAGCTTGGAGAGTCACCCTGTGGTGTTGAGCACTGAGTCTCCAGGGCCTGCAGCTGACCTGGGCATGAAAGGTGGCCTGGAACCTCACTGCCCCGGGTAGAACCGCTGGGAGGGATTTTATTTTATTTACTCTTTTCAAATTCAGGTTGTGTCCAGGTTTTCTTAGGACTGTCCTGTTTCTGTAGGCCTGTTTTCTCAGGCACATCTGTCTCTGGCTTTCTGGGGAGGTGGAGCTGTTCTTCTCCATCCTGAGAGTGGAGAGGGTGGCAGGTCAAGTCCCCATGGATGGGGGGATGGCCAGTCCACCACGGACATGACACTCCATCCCTGGGCTCTCCTGGGCTGGAGAGGCTTTGCAGGGGTGAGAGGTGGAGACATCTAGGCAGAGCCAAGACAGCAGGAGTGCGGAAGGTCTGGGGGAATTGTCTGGGCTCTGCCTTTTGTGTCCCCAGACTGAGAAATACGAAGACAGCGTTCCTCAGAATAATGGAGAACTTGCTGTTCGGGCCAAACTTGTCCTCCCTGCAGGACCCAGAAAACTCCAGGAGACTCTAGAAGGTAGGTGGCCTCAGCCCTCGAGCATTCCTTTGTCACTATCCCCAAGGCCTCCCTCCTCCCAATGGGCAGACTGGACAGTCTCTGGTGAAACCATAGCCCCTCTGGAAGAGGGGCCACCTGACAACATGTGTCAGGAGTCTGACTTCAGAACAATACTCAAGGTGCTGGTACCTGCAAGTCTGAGGGGCAACTGCTGCCTGTAAGTGATGTGGACCAAGGACAGGTCCTGTAGGGCCCTTAGGAGGTTGAACTTGTGAGGTTGAGGGTGGGCAAAGTAGACAGGGTCCATGCACATTTCCACCGTGCAATGACTATTTGGTGGGAAGAAATTTGCTTCTGAGCTCCCTGGGCCACCAGCAGACCAGTGGCAGACACCCTATGGTCACCTCTACCTCCCTGAAACAGGTTGGGGCTCCAGGTTTCCCCAAATCCACTGGCTACAGCCACACCAAAACCTCCACATCTTTCTCTGGGCTCCAGTGTACGCGCTGAGCTTCTGCCTCACTGAAGATTTAGCTTTCCTGTCCCTGTGCTGGCCACTTAGCATGTGGGCAGGGCCCGTAGAGCCTTCTGGGGAAGCGTGCCTCTTCCTGCCTGCTCTTCCCTGTCTGGATTCTGTAACACTGCTCTTGTTGAGCTCAGTTTGGGGGTGTTGGGACTGAAAAGCATCTAGAGAAGTGGGCTTGACAGAGGAACTGGCTTTCTTCCAGGGACAGATCAGCCATCACTTAATGGTCAACTCTGTTTGGTAGTGCTGGGCGCCAAGAACTTACCCGTGCGGTCAGATGGTACCTTAAACTCATTTGTTAAAGGGTAGGTATGAGGTGCAACCAAATACTGGTTATCTAGTGTACACACGGTATATTCCTAGAACCTGGAGGAAACACCAGAAATATAAGCCATTTTAAATTCATCTTGCCTTAGCTTTCCTATGAAAATCCAACGGCACGTATGAAGGGCCCTGATTTCCACAACTCAGGGGATTTGGGCACGCTGAGACTCATTTTGGGATAGTACATTTTAACCCGAGACCCAAAGCTTGTTGGTTCCTGTTATATCAGTAAATCAGTTTCAATTGAAATCAAGTCTGAGAAGAAAGAAGTGCGTTCAGCAAATATTTCCTTAGTTTAACACCGCCCCCTGGATTAACTGTCATGTGGGTGACTTTCCACCTTTCAGTCAGTCAGTGCAGGTGTGCTGGGATCTCTAAAAGTAAAGCAAACACCACTGAATGTCACACTGAAATACTAAATCCCCAGTCACAGACAGGGTGAAAATGATTCCTCCTTGTCAAGACAGAACCGAGCCTGGGGTCCCAATCTCATCACTTCCTGCATGTCCTTGGCCAAGTTACTTAGCCTTTCTGAACGTGTTTTGCTGATAACAGTATACAGTGAGGTCACATGTACACAGCACCCTGGTCCCTGGGAGGCACTTCTAATAAGCTATGCCTTCAATTGGCAGTAAGCAGATTACGGTAAGGGCCCTATGGCCTCGGAATTCCAATTTACCCTTAATACCTGATGCAGCATCCAGCTGAACAAGAAACTTGGACAATCCTAGCCAGGTCTTGTGATTCCCACACTAACTGGTTTAGTGAAGCAGCGCTTGCGGGGTCCAGGCCGGGCGAGAGGCTGCGCGGAGGGAGGGCCGTCATAGCATCTGTGTGTCTTTCCTTCAGCTGTCTCACTCTGCCGGATCAACAGAAACTGCGACTGAGGTCCCCGGTGCTGAAGAAGCAAGCTTGCCCCCAGTGGAAACACTCCTTCGTGTTCAATGGAGTTAGCAGGTCTCAGCTGAGGCAGTCCAGCCTGGAACTGACTGTCTGGGACCAGGCCATCTTTGGAATGAGCGACCGCTTGCTGGGGGGAGCCAGACTTGGTTCAAGTAAGTCTGCTTGATTCCTGATGGGCCCAGACTGTCTCCCAATGCTTTGTTATGTCCTTAGAGAGTGTCTTACAGGGGGACCAAGAGAAGATGCTTCCCTAATAGTGGCGATTTAACTGACTGTAGCATCGCCTACTCGGCGTAAATCGAAACTCCCACATCTAGGTCTAACTCTATGGTGGAGCGAAAATACAGCCAAGTATTCCAGCAATTTAAATCAGATTTAGATCTGCTAAAGAAACAAGTCATGGGCCTCAAAATGGGCCAGGCACAGTATTTGCTTTTGTTTCTGTTGTCAGTCATAAGAGGATTATTTTCTTAAAGGAAAAATCTTAGCCCAAACAAATGGCCATTCAGAAAGTCCTTCACTGGGAGTGGAACAGGGGACACGATTCAGTCTTGCCCACAGGGGTGCTGCTGGCACAGCGTGTGGGCAGCCCTTGTCTGGGAGGGAGGGTTCTAGGCCTCACCCCTGCCTGCAGGTTGCCAGCAGTGCCCCCCACAGAGTGCCAACCCCAAACACCTGCACACAGTCCTGACGACGTCCAGCTGAGCGCTAGAGGTAATTAAGGACAATTTTTCAAAGGGACACTGTTCAAAGCTCTGCTCTAGGGAACTCCCTTCCATGAACACATCCAACCCTGCCATCCAGTCCCTGTATCAGGGTGTTGACTACCCACAGTGAAGAATCGGCCACCAAACCAGAACCGTCCTCCATTAAGACCTGGGAAAGGCACCGGAGGTCAGGGCCTCCATTCTGAGGCCTCAGCACAGGCTACACCCCGCACATAGTCAGGAGTCCCAAACCCACCAGCAGTTGGCATTTTCAGAGTCTCCAGTTGATGGGAAAATACTTCTTGCTGGGCCTCGTTTTTAAAATTCTGAAAGGCTGAGGTGGCACCCTCACCCACTGATAACGCCTCTCTCCCGTCAGAAGGGGATGCAGTTGGTGCAGACCCTGGTTCACAGTCAAGGCTGCAATGGCAGAAGGTTCTCTCCAGCCCCAACTTATGGACGGATATGACTCTCATCCTGCACTGAGCGAAGGCCTCAGCTCCAGGCCGCACTGGACGTCCTGCAAAAGCTGGCAGGTGTGATCATGGCTGCACAGGCCCCCGGACTATGCAGCCTCCACGTGGTCATTGTTATGTCCCTCAATGTCTGTGTGCTTAACAGCAATCATCCATGTTACATAAGCCTCGTGTGTTCCCGAGATGTGGAAATTGGTCATATTTCAATAAATATTCAGCAGTCACCCCTGTCTCCCAGTGTGGCAAAAGTGAAAAATCATGGCTTTTGTTACACACATTTCAGAGGGAAAAAATGAGCTTGGTGCGTATCCAGTGCCCCTTCCCTTCCTGTGGAAAACTTCCCAGAACAGGTGAGCCGGCCACAGGGCACAGGATGGAGGGTGTAGACCCAGGCGAGTCCCGGCAGGCCCTCCCCCACACAGGAGCAGACACCACTGCCGCACACTGCCTCAGGCAACTTTTATTTTGCATGTCTGCAGCGTGGAATCCGTCTGCATGTGACAACCCAAAGGACAAAACGTGCACAGAAGGGCCAGGAACGAGCAGAGCCAGCAGCTCGTGAAAGCTGTTGTGTTAACAGCTTTTCAAGGATGTGGCAGAGAATGGAAATCGGTCAGAAAGAGGTTCTCGTGATGAATATGAATAGGTCAGAGTCCCTTCATGGCTGGAGTCTCAACGATCTTAGAATTTCTGTGTATTTTTCAAACAAGCTTAGAAAATCAAAATGCAGGTACATGCACGAAGAATGCCACAAGAAGACATTTTTACACGTGTGATTACAGCAGGTAATCAGCTTCATGACTGAACTCATCACATCAGTTCAAGGGCCGGGGTTACATGTTTTTTTATATGTAATTATTTTATTCTGTAAAAGGTAACAAAATATACAGAACAAAACTTTCCCTTTTTAAAACTAATGTTACAAACCCATATTATCACATATATAAATACTATACTCTAAAGCTGATCATTAATTAAGAATAAAGTCCAACAGTGTATTCTAACTGTTAAGCGAAAAAAAACCAAAGTTTACCGAAGAGTCCTCCTGTACTGAGGTTCATTCTGAATGACCACTGCAGATTTTTGCCCACAGAATGCAATGTCTGGAGAAAGGAAATCACTGGATGTGGGAGGGTGCTGTAGACTCAATTTTCAAAATCATTTCCACCCCTCCAAACAAATATACAGAGATGGACCCTTCACAGAAATCAAGAACAAATCAATGGGAGCTCATTTCAAAACCAGAAAAAGTATGGCACAGCTGTAAGCCACGTGTGGTTCTCTTTAATGATACTGCACCTTGGATCACAGGCCAGCAGGAGGTTTGTCACTCAGACTTTACAGAAATCTTTCCTTAATTCCCTCAGTCCTGCTCCAAGCATAAAACAGGAGGTAATTCGATCATTCTCATAAAAATCAGGCCTGTTTGGCACTAGCGTACGATTGGGAAAAACAAACCAAGAGGCTGCTGCTGGTTCCTGACCCAGAGTACTTCTGCTGGGTGACCGCTTTTTTTAAGGGACCTGGAACATGTTGAGGGGCTTCTAGATTAGCGTGCTATAGAGCCAAGTGTGACATGTCTGCCCGGGACCCTCAGGCCTGGCCTCTACATGGCCTCGAACTCGTCGATCCGCTGCTTGGTGTTGCCCTGGCGGATCTGCCGCAGGGTCTTGTACTTGTCCCGGCCCTGCCTCATGTTCTCGTTGTGGATGATGTCGTTGTGGGTCCTCTTGTTCTCATCCCTGGCCTGCGACAACTCGTTGCTCAGGGTCTGCAACATGAAGCAGCGTCAGTCAGCGCCTGTCCTCCCTGTGACATCTCCCACCCCACAGGAAGGCTGAAGGGGTCGCGGTGGGGATGAATCACGGGTGGCCTGGTGTGAAACCCGCCCGCCTGCTTCGCCCTGCCGCCCGCGCTCACCAGCAGCTGCCGCTGCACACGCTCGTTCTTTTCGGCCTCTGTGATCCGCTTCTCCTCGTTGCGGTCGTCCAGGATGCCCTCGCTGCAGAGCTCGGCACTGTAGCCCATGGGCTCCGCGCCCTCCTCCTGCAGGCTCTCCTGCACGTGGTAGCTCACCGGCTCGTACACAGGGGGCGGAGGGGGCGGTGGCGCCGTCATCACCAGGTGCAGCTCCTCCTTGGTCTTCACCAGGTCGTCCTGGGCTTCTTTGGCCTTTGGAAAGCAAATACTTAGGTGAGCGCTTCTCCCCCACGTCCCTTGCGTTGGGACCATCTTCCTTAAGAAGCAGGCGTGCTGTCCTGGTGAGGAGCACAGGAATCTCCTCCCCTTTCCCGGGAGCTTCAACAGCGTAGCACAAGCTTGGCTCTGCAGAAGCGCCCACGTGGGGGGCTCCCCAAGTCATTCCCACTCCCACAGCAGGGAAGGAACCAACGTGCCGGAGGCTAGGAGTTCCTTAAAGTACTGTTTCTCTTTTTCTGTCTATAACCCTAATAAAGGCTCACTGTATATATTTCTGGAAACAAAACAACCACACACAAAAACCACACCCACGTCTTCCACGTCCCGGAGAGCAGCACGGTGACATTCTGATGCGCACTTCTGCTCTCCTTGTGGGCGGCTTATTGACACCTCCCTACAATCACCCTGAGTCCACCCAGCTGCTCCCGGGGGTGCGCTCAGTCTGTCCTGTCCTGTCACCAGCTTTTCTCACTACTTTATAATGAGCACCTTCCCCCCAAACCTAAGAAGTCTTCTGCTAGCAGGTGGGGGCAGGAATGGGGGAATGGAAAACATCTGAGCAGCAGCCAGGAGGCACCTGGTTACAGGTGGCCCCAGGAGGCAGTCCCAGAGGTGGACACAGGTGGAGGATAGAGGGGAGGGGGTCTCCCAAAGCCCCCATGGCCTTAGCCACACCCAGACCTCGTGCTGTCCTACAGAGCAAGAGGACCATAGGCTCTGCACAGGTCTTGTGACTGCAGTTGGAGCTCACAGGTGGGTCTCACCCCACCTGCAACCAAGGTTATGAGGGGAGGCCATCCCCACTTCCTGGACACGTGGTCAAGTCTCCAAGCCTGGGCTCTTACTCTGGTCTGGAGACCTCCGAGGTGCTTTTCACAGAACTCTGCAGTATATTCCAGAAGGTCTGACTTCAGGCACTGTGAGTGTCACAGGGGTCCCAAATACCTGGACTTAGAACTAGTTCCTGATCAGGGGTGTCTGATGGTGGTGGGGCAAAGTGCTGGAGTGGATTAGTGGGTCACCCCAACGGCTGTTCACGCAGGTGTACGGCTGAGCCTGCTCCCGGGGATCTGCTTCAGCAGCACGCAGCTACTGGCCAAGGAGAGCAAAGTGCCCCAGGAGCTCCCGGGGCGACCTGCCTGTCAGGCTGGACTCTCCCCCACCAGCTGAAGCCATGACTCACCCGGTGCTGCCACTCTTCCACCTCGTCCTCCTTGCGCCGCCGCGCCTCCTCCAGGAGGGCGATCTTGGCGGTGTACTCGGCGAGCTCCGCAGCCTGGAAGGGAAGGTGGCCCAGCGGCCTCTGAAATCCTCTGCAGGCCCGCTCGCGAGCCCACGCGCACACTTTTGGGGCCTCTGCAGTGAGGCTGCCTCCCTCCCGCTCCCCGGGGTCAGCAGGGCTCGGCTGCGCCGACCGGCACCTGTGTGGGGCTCCAGACCCCACCCTCGTGTCCACTTCCCCGACTGGGCAGGACCGCAGTCCCCAGGCCCCTCCCGGGTGGCCGCTACAGGCCTCCGGCAGATCCGATTACAGCTCCAGAGGAAAGTCATTACAAGGCAGGTGTCACTTTTTCAATCCTCAGAAGCAGCCTCTCTATAATTCAGCACCTTGAAACCCAGGCAATCCCTACCAGCTGCTCCTGGCTCTTTATCTGATCGGCCGCCTGTCTCTCCAGCTCTTCCTTGGCCCTGAGCGCAGCCACGCGGTCGGCCTCCAGGCGCTCGGCCTCCTCCTGGGCTCGCTTCCGCTCGTCCTCCAGCTGGAGGGCTCTCTGGATCTGGTCATTGAGTTCTGCAGGGAACACGAAGCCAGAGCTGTTTCAACCCCAGGCCAGGGACCAGAGCCCTAGTCTTCCATTCCCACTTGGGTGGGTGGAGGGAGATCTGGGTAGAAGCCACTCCTGGGACCACGAGGCCGGGATGGCATCCCAGGCGGCCAGCTGCCCGCGGGAGGTCTCGGGCTCACTCCAGACAGTTAGCAACCACTACGGAGAGGTCAGACATCTCCCTGGCTGGGTCTGACCTCCGAGCCTGTGGCAGCTCGCTCCTCAGTTTGGCCCTCTCTCCCACGCCCCGGACACTCGCTGAACGTGCATCTCCCTTGCCACACCAAATGCCCTCCCGGGCAGGCTGATATGTGGCTCAAGATTACGGCGGACTGTCACAGCCAAGCTGCGTTCTGAGCCACCGGAGCTGTGCTGAGTGGGTCTGGCCTTCACAGACAGCCGTGGAGGAGTCTAGAAGGCTGGGAGCAGATCAGCACGACTCTGCCCTGGCAGGCTGCAACTGCTGGCTGCTCACTTCCTCGTCTCAAGGGCTTATGGGAAAATTAGGAACAATGAGCATGGAAGTGAATGAAGTACAGGGTCACTTTCTAATCTAAATACCCACGTTATGTCTCTGTCACCAGGCTGTTTGGGGTACCAAGTTAAACAGAGAGATGCTCTGGAAGTTCCCCTCAGCCGCGTGCCTGCCCCGTGGGCAGATCACTGAGCGCCGAGAGGCCCGACCTTTCTCGGCCTTCTTGGTCTTCTGCTCGTAGTCCTGCAGGCGCAGCATCAGCTCTTCCTTCTCCCGCAGCATCTGCTCCTTCTCTCTCTCCACAGTCTCCCTCCTCTTCTTCTCAGTTTCCAACTGCTGCCTGGTTGAGGGAGGAAAAGAGGCGCAAGGAGTGTAAGGCGCCGGCAGGTCCAGGCTGGCAAATATGGTGGCATTTCCAGCTGCTGGGTTTCGGAGTAAACGCTTCCCAGGGAAGCTCCGTGCCAGGACCCTGCCCCCGGGGCTAACGCTGGGGCTGGCTGTGCAGCACGCAAGGCACTACCCAGGACTAGGCTGGGTCACCCGACAGGCCAGCTGCGGAGCGTGGCCCCTGCCCCAGGAGGCCTCTGCCGCTCACCGCTCCAGCTGCTTCTGGTGCTTCTCCTCCCGCGCCTGGGCCTTCATCTGCTGCACCTCGATGGTGTCGGGCTTCCTGCGGCGCATGTACAGCTCGTGGTTGCCCATGCAGAGCTGCAGGATCCGCTTGTTGATTCTCAGCCGGGGGGCATAGAACACAAAGTCCTGCAAAACAGACCGGGAGGACTCGGGCTGAGAAGGCCACGCGTGGCTGCTCCCCACCCACCCTTCGCGAAGATGCAGAACCTTTCCTAAAGGGCAGGTGTGGCAGAAAACGGGCCAGAAATGTACATTCTCAGTACCAGGAGCAAGGAGAGGGCGTGTGTCCAGCGAGTGTGTCTGGTGCGCGTGTATGCCCATGTTGGTGGCTTCTGTGCACCGGGGGGCGTGCGTGCCCATCTCTGCACACACTGAAATCTGTCCGTGCAGCTCTCCAAGGGGAGGCCTGGCTCTCGGGCCTCCTCTGCTGTCTGTCCTCTCCCGTCCCACAGCACCGCCTGCATGCACCCTCACCCATTCTCGCTGGGGCTGCCTGGACCTCTGTGCTTCCTCTGTCCTCTGCCTCCCACCCTGGGAGTGCCCTGCCCTCCTCGCTCTGGGTGCCTGTGCCTTGCAGCTAACGCCACGGCCCCCAGCCACACGGGGCGCACTCCCTCACACTCAGGAGCCACCTCCTGCTCAGAGCGTCACCGTCCACGCCTGCCCAAGAAACCCAACTCTGCTTTCGTGCCTGCTACACCTGGTGCAGGTGGCTGCCACATGCTCTCACGTCACCCCACCGACTTGTTCTGGATCTTTCCCCGTCCCACCATCAGCTCCCAGGAGCAGGACCCGCGTCCACCCAGCCCTCTCCCCAGGTGTTCACACAGCGTCTGCTGTGGACAGCTGTCTGATGCCCACAGTCGCATCTGGGCGCCACGACCGGACCAAGCCGCTCATCCCTCAGCCTCAGCATCAACGTGCAATGGGGCCAACAGTGCCTAATCAAGAGCCATGAAGAGCAAACCTCTTCACAGGGGACTCGCAACAGCCGTGGCGCCAGGAAAGTCGGCCGACCTGCCCCGCGGCCACCCTGATGCTAGTTGAGCTCCTTTTTGGACCTGCTACCTTGCAAGGCCCCAGGGAGAGGGCGGCAGGCCCTCCTGCTTCCCATTCCTTGCTCCTGCGGTGACAGCGGCGGTTAACAGGGCTCAGAGAGGGCACACTGTCTGGGGACTCTTGCAAAAGGTTTTCTAAACGCCTCTGTGAGTGTCCTCGGAGCCACAGGTCCCCTGACACCCAGATCCTGGCTGTCTGGGACAGGGGGTGGGGATGAAACCAAGCAGCAGTGTGACACGCCCCAGTGACATCAGAGGCCTGCAGAGCAAGCCCGCCAGCTAGCCAACACCCGGGAAGAGCTCGGCTAGCTCCTCAGTCTCTGGTTCCAGAAAGCCTGGGTGAGAGCCCCTGAACTTCCTGGGTGGGGCTCCCCGGGGTTTCACACACTTGTTATTAAGTCATCGGGTTTCCCAGGGAGGAGCCCAGAGCTGGGAGAAACAGGAATTTTTATTACCCACCTATCTCTTATTACACAAGAGAAAACCCTGCATTATGGCTTCCGGGGCACACTGCCCAACCAGCTTCCCACTGTGACTCACGAGCATTTGCAAAGAGATGCGGATTAGCAGCAACTACCCTTGAGGGATTCTAGGGTCCAGCTGCAGGTGAACGGGGAACTCTCCCACCCTGGAGAAAGGTCCTGCAACTACTGGAAAACACTCTGAGGGTCTGCTGCCAGGCGGTGAGAGAGCCAGGTGAGGGGGACTTTCTCCCACTGCCTTTGAGGGAAGCCAGTTTGACTTCCAGTGAAAAATAAAAACTCACACTTCAAGGTTTCTCAGTCCACGTCCCAGGACCGTGCCTCCTAATGCAAAACCTCAACAGGACAAGGCCTGGGCAGCTTCCTCGGCTGGCAGAGAGCCTGTGCCCTAAAAATGGCAACAGGCACGAGTGCCCAAAAAGGGACCCAAGACCTCTGGGATCTGACCAGGGAAAGAAGGTGGTGTTAGCCACCTTGACAAGACTTCCAGAAGCTCTGCCAAGAGGCCAGTCTCCACTCTCGTCTGGCCCCAGGACCTGGGGTGGGCAGGGGCAGCATGCCTGGTCAGCGGGGCCCCTGAAAGCATGGAGTGGGAGGCTGGGTAGATGTTCTTTTTCTCTTTTTTGGGTACTGGCGACTAAACCCAGGGGTGCTCGACCACTGAGCCACATCCCCAGCCCTTTGAGACAGGGTCTCACTAAGTTACTTAGGTCTTGTTCAGTGTCTCAGGCTGCCTTGAACTTGCAGTCCTCTTGCCTCAGCCTCCACTGGGATTACAGGTGTGTGCCACCTCATCTGGCGTGGGCGGGTATCCTTTGCCACTTCAAAAGCTGCTGAGCGGTGGCAGGTCTGCAGGCCCTACCTGAGCCCAGACACAGCTAACTGTCCTGTGCTACCTGGCAGAGGACAGAAGTTGGCTTATAAAAAAAGGAGCTGCCTGGTTCCAGAGGGCAGGCTTTGTGAGTTCCTTGCAGACAATCTTAGGGCGTGGGTGCCCTCCGCAAGGTCACACTAGATGAGGCCTGTGCCTCCTTGACTTGGGGTTTCTTCTCTATTTTACATAAAGGTTTAAACTTGAAAATATGGCTTTCTTCTGTCCAAAGCGAAAGACTAAGGCTAGGCAGCCCTGGTGAGGTGTGGAGGGTCCCAAACGCCCCAGGCAAATGCTGCCTCCCCAGTGAGGTCTCCCTCACCTGACCTGTGCGATGTGGTCACTGCCCCATCGCCACCCGCGGAGCCTGCCTCTTCACTACAGCTGCACCACGGTAATCACCACCAGGATGCCAGCATCTGCCTGCCTTCTATTCCTCTCCTCCCCGTGAATGTGGGCTTCGCTGTGACTGCTGACGGCCTGGATGCCTGGCACGGAGGGCCATGGCCACAGGCCTTTCCCTTTGTCACCGAGGCTTCACTGAGAGCCATTCTGTAGTGAACGTCTGTGTGCCGACTCAACCAGATGCAAAGTCATCGCCTCTGCTTGCTGTTTTATACTTATAAAATGTTATTCAGCTTTTTGAAACCTAAACTTAGACCAAATTAAAAATGCACACACACCACACACACGTGCTAAACGCTGGAGTGGTCCAGCCCAGTAAGAACTTGTGCCCTACCGCCAGCTGAATTCCAAAACTCAGTAGCTTCCCAACGGCGGAGCCAGCACTCTTCTGTGAAACTTCAGGATTTTCTTGGTCTTCCACCTGCGCCAACTCACAGCTCATGTAACATGGGGCCCCGTGACCCTCGGCTGGTGAGGCTGCATGTTCCTGTGAACTGTTACTATGGAGCTCGACAGTCTGTATTCAATAATGGTTTGATTCTAAAGAACTGCGAGATACCCACGGAGCAGGACTCAGGAGTTCACAAACAGCAGGACACATTCAATAAAGAGCGAAATACTTTCACAAACGATGTCAAGGCCTACCAATTCTAAATGACACCCGACCGACTCATGTGGGGAAAAGTAATTAGAGAGTAACACGACATCAAGTTCCAAGTGGGTTTGCCACTGCTAAGCGACGTCCATTCCCAAGAGGCTCCACAGACATTCAGGGTCTGGACCAGGGCCCATGCCCACCTCTAAGCTAATACAGTGATTAAGGAACAAACAGGACACGAGAACACAAAGTCCTGCCCAATCTATGATTTTGGTAAAATTGAGAGCAGGCTCTAAGGAGGGTAACGATTTCAAGTGGCTTTTTTCTTTTTTTCTTTTTTTTTTTTTTTAAAGAATCAGGTTTTTGATTAGAAGACAAAATCTTTATCCCCATCCCCATATCCTGGGGAACAGCAGGCTCTGGGTACACTTGGGATTTTAACTTGGGGAATTCAGGAGCTCTGAGAGCCACAATCTGGCCCTTCAGATCGCGGTAATTGCCTGCCCTCCGGTCGAGAAGCTGGTGAGAGTCCCCTCCCCAACGTCCACACCCAGGTCTGCCTGGGGCAGGCAGTTCTTCTCCACACCAACACAAACACGTCCCAAGCCAGTGTGCCCAGACAGAAACACAGCTTTTGGAGAAATTTTCATCATTTACCAAAGGTCAACGATTCAGAACTGCCCTGTTCTCTGTGAGAAGAGTGAAAACTCAGGGGTGACAGCCAGCTAGCTTTTGACGGACCTCTCCCACTGCAATGGTCAGTCACAGCCCAGGATGCTGGCCTTCGATGACGGAATTCCAGGCATCACTGTGGCACCTAGAGAAATCTGGGTGTTCTCCAGAGAACTTGTCCTGGCTGTCAGAATGACGAACTGTAACCAGGGTACAATCCATTTGAACTTACAGGTGCTTTCTTGTCGATGGGCTTAATGACGAACTTTTTGTCATTGAAAGAGATGTTCCTGATTTCACTCCAAGGGAAGCCAATCTTTGGGGTCAACCTGAGGTTAAAAATAGAAGAGGCGATGGTTAGATGGATGTGCCTGTGCATGACTGGACTTCAGGGGGCTAGCCAATCTAGTTTGGACTTCTGCGAGCTCAGTTTCAGGAGGTCCCAAGTTGGTCCACAGAGCATAACACACGATCGTGTACTTGCCCACCTAGCCCGCGTCCCGGCATGTGGCCGGGGCTGTGACCATGGTACCGTCTACTCGCCCACCCAGCCCATGCTCCGGCACGTGGCTGGGGCTGTGGCCATGGTACCGTCTACTCGCCCACCCAGCCCGTGCCCCAGCATGTGGCCTGGTCTGTGACAGACATGCCCCCCACTTCTTAGAGTTTATCTCTGTCTGGGGCAACTGACAGGATCCACTCCCCAGGACTGGTAATCCTGCATCAGCTTCAGGCCCTACCCAGGCCTCCTGGTCCCTCATCTGACCTTGTCCCTGCACCTCCATCCCACCCACCTCTCCTTCTGTCTGTTTGTCATCAATTCCCATTCCCGTTGTCCACAATGTGAACTCAGCCCTTAACTTGGCACCCAAGAGCCACCTGAGGCAGCCTGTCGGCCGATGGTCCCTCCCCACCCCCCACCCCCACCGTCTCCCCTGCCACACAGACTCCTCTGTGTCATGAAGCCACTGCGCTATCACTTCACGAAAACCAGCCAGGCCAAGAGCCTGTCCTGCTTTCAACCCAGGAAGCCCTCAGAGCAGCTGCCTGCTCACAGGCCTGGGGCCTGGTGGGTCGCCTGCCCTTGGGTCAGGCTCCTAGTGATGCCCGTTCTCCCGCTGGACAGACACTGCCCTGTGTCACTGTCCAACTCCCAGGATGACCCTGAAATGGCACAAAGAGCCCTCGCATGTCGTTCTCGTTCCAACGCTGAGCCCACCTCCGGCTGTCTCATGAGTACACCCAGAAAAACCCACAGGACCTGCAGACCCCCGGGTACCGCGCCCCTCCCACCTGACTCTCCACAAACCCAAACACCATTCAGACCCTGCAATGAAACTGTCCCTTCCCACAACCTAACTTTCAGCAGACAACAGCAGGGTGGGGCGCGCTCACTGCCTGCCAACGGGTTTGAGCCCGACCGAAGGTGACGCAGGCCGTGATGGCAGCAGAGCGTGGTTAAGGCAGCAGGTGTCCTCTGCAGGCTGCGCGGGCTTCCGAGCCTGACAGGTGGCTTCTCAGGCACAGCAGCCGTGGTGCACCTGCAGGAGCCCAGCAGGACGCTGGCCCTGTCTACATGCCACAGCTTTCTGGGACACATCCTTCGTCACGGCTGTCTCAGAGGATCGCACGCTGGTAAGATGTCTCACGGTGAGTCTGTTCGGATACTTTATTGTTGCGGGTGGAACTCAAGCTATGGCCTGGTCTTGCCACTGTCTTCAGCCACGTCCTCCTGACGTGGAAAGGCGGGAGAACACCAGGTGGCAGCTGCTGCTTTTCAGCCCCGTCCCCAGACCGTCCCCAGACCAATGGCTGCCGCCCACTCCTCAGCCACAGGCCAGGCCACCTCCCCAGCTCCTGGGACTTGACAGGCCCGGCTCTGCTCTCTGGCTCCTCCTTTACACAGTCTCCCAGAAGAGCTTCTCACCCCCCAAAGACTCGGGCCTCAGAGCCAGATGGGCATCTGTCCTTCCAGGCTGGGCTCCTAGGGCCTCCAGCCTCTGCCTTCTGGTGTGTCTGGAAAGTCTGTTCTTTGAAAACTTTGGAACCTCATACAACCACCCACAGCCACTCATAAGCGTAACTGCCGTGTCGAGGGACAAGGGCTCGACATGAAAGTCATGACTCACTTCTGAGATGAACAGCTTCCTTTAATTCTAGACCACAGTTGGAAAATGAAAGCCTACAAGGACTTCTTTTCCTTTTTCTTTTTTAAGACATCACATAAAGAATACGAACATGGTCCACCCAGAAGACAGCTACGGCATTTATATTGAAAGTGTCCCTGCCGGGCAACACATTAAAAAAAAAAGTGGGAGTCTCCAATAACAACCTGGAGGGCTTTGGAGAAAGGGCCGTTTCCAGGGCTGGAGCGTCTTGTGCCAGGAGGTAAGAAAGCTCTCAGAGAATGAGAAGGTCACAGGAGAGGGAATACCAACTGCAAGGGGCTCCTACAGGCACGCAGTAAATACTACAACCAGCAGATCACAACCCGAAGACTAAGATAAACATTCAGGAATTTGTATTAATAGAAATAACTGAGTAAATAAATGGAGAAAAGAAACTGGCTTCTCACAGTAGAATTCTAATAGTTGTAAAAAGGAGCTTTTTAATAACTACTATTTCTCAAATACCACCGTAATAGCTATTTCACACAAGTCTCTTAGATGGATGCTAGAATAGAAGACAGCAAAGAATCAGGATATTTACGTAGTTTCACAGAGTCTCCCTGAAATACACTTGTTGGATGTGAAAGCCAGGACAGAAGCCACAGTGGAGAAACCTAGTGATTGTGGTCAGTGCCATCGGGGACTCACAGGAGGCCCTGAGGCAGCACAGAAGGGCAAGCCTCAAATTTAAAAGGAGCAAACATCAGCAAATCCAAGTTGGGGGACTTTATAAAAAGTCAGTGGTCAGCCAGGCACTGTGGTGCACACCTGTAATCCCAGTGCTCAGGAGGCTGAGGCAGAAGGATTGTGAGTTCAAAGTCAGCCTCAGCGACAGGAGGCACTAAGCAACTCAGTGAGACCCTGTCTCTAAATAACATACAAAATAGGGCTGGGGATGTGGCTCAGTGGTTGAGTACTCTGAGTTCAATCCCTGGTTCCTATTAAAAAAAAAGTTAGTGGCCAGTACTCTTCAGATATATAAGGCCATGAGAAAGACTGCAGATTCCATCTCAGATCAAAGGAGACAGGAGAGAAGATATATTTAGATTTAAATCACATCAACTTCCTGATTTTGGTACTTGGGACTATGGTTACATACAATGTCGGTGGTTTTGAGGAAGCTGGGTAAAGGGTATATGGGAATTTTCTATGCTATTTTTTAAACTTTTAAAAAGTAAGAAATGATTTAAAAATGAAGGAATGAATGGTTGAATAATTTAAATTCCAAATCTGCAGCTGAGGGTGATGATATTCCTATGCCTTGACAGGATTTTGAATTTTACAGACATGTTTATTTGTCAGCAAATGAGCACTGAAGACTACACTGTACTTAAATTTTACATCAAAATATAGAGAGCTCTAGCAAGTGATCTGCATTTTTATTTTGGGGACAGGACACAGATGCTGTGATTTACTTTGAAATGTGTCAAGTGGAGGCCTGGGCTATGTATTGTGATGTGGAATCGAAGAGCAACATGATCCAGCAAGCGCCATCCTGAGTAACCCACGCGAGGAGTTTAAAGGCGAAGATGCTCTGTTCGCTCCTTTGGCTTCCAACACATCCGCCAGCCCCCTCCTTCTCCCTAGAGGGGGGTGGAGCCTGGAACCCCGCCAACAGGTTCTCTCATGAAGCAGGGACCTGGGCAGGAGGAGGGCAACGTGGGGCGGGGCATGCTTTCAAAGGTCTAAAGAGGGGGATAGGATCAGTTTCCTTCAGTGTCCGTGTCTGGTCTGAGTGTGGGGAGAATTCCAGCCCAGCTCCACGGGACTTCCTGTCCCTAAGCAAACATGTCTGTCCAGGAACTGGTATCTTACCTTCCCTTCCTCTGCAGAGCTAAGGGGTTAAAGGAGAGGGGAAGAGAGAAATGCTTTCAGGCCTCTGTGTTCCCAAGGAATGGCTAACTATACCATGAAAAGGGGACCCCAGGAGACACTTCCTAGTCTGAGCCAAAACAATACCAAAAAGGGTAAAATAAAGATGTATTTGTTTGTTTGCAGAATGCACTAAATCTCTTATAGCTTAACTTACGCACTCAACATATCGGATTTCTCCCCTGAACCATGCATGGAGAATTCTCACTGCAAGTTCTAGTGGTAGAGGGCAGCTCAACACCCAGCAGCCAGGGTTGCCACCAACCAAGCTGTGGCATCTGTTAGAATGAAGAAAGCCGGGCCTATTAACTGGCTAAATATCTACTAAGTGCTTTTCTTTGAAGAGAGGGTGTGCCCTGGGGCGGGGGAGCTGAGGGAGGGAGATGCCCGACACCCCGCCTGCGGTGGGGAGAGGCCCACCTGAGAGCCACCACAGTGCTGCTGAGCTGGGGTTGGATGACAAGAGCAGGACTGAGGGGGTATGAAGCTCAGATTTTACTTGGGAGAAAGGAGCATTTCCATGGTTAGGCTGGTCACAAACTGACATCGGCAAGTCCCTGCCCACGTCTGTTCTTGCAGCTTGAAAAACCAGTCTGGACAGCCCCTGCCATGGCTCTGTTACAAAATCTGGCCATTCAAGAAACAAGTTCAAAGGCAGAGGCAGTTTCCCACGAGGACGCGAGGTTCTCTCTGGCTTTTTGCAGGGTTGGTCGCACCTGCACTAACAGACTCCAGCCTCCAACTCAGGAAGGACTGAGGCCTGGCTCCCAAAGTTCCATTACTCCTCTGTCCTTGTTTCTCCAGCAACACTGCAGCCAGCACACTTGGGAGGGAACCACAAGCCCTCAGCAGCGCTCCTCTGGGTTCCCCGAGGGTGTGACGGACGCAGTCCGTCCCTGGTGGGTGCCAGTCCTCCCAGTAAACGGAGCCTGCCTCCACCGGTGTGCAGGGTCCCCTCCGGCACTAGCGGGAGGGTGTGGGGCGTGGGTCCTGCTCAGTGACGTACACCTGTGCTCTGGTCGTGGCAAGAACTCATGTGGCTGGACGAGTGACAGACCACGTGCCCGTCATCTGTCCAAGGCAGTGTCCTCCCCTCAGCAAGCCCAGAGAGAGGTTCTGGGGAGTGCGAGGGGTGTGGGGCTGGAGCAGCAGCACTGGAGATCAGGGGAGGGTTGGGCCACAGTGAGAGATGGGGACGGTGTCACCTAAAGAGACGGTCTGCCAAATTAGGACAGGTGTCACAGACTCGAGCGCATCCTGGGTCTGTGGGACGTTCCGCTCCACACACAGGCCAAGAGGCCAGGCATAGAGACCCCAGAGCACTGCAGCCCGCACCTTCTCTGCCAGAGCTGCAGCTGCCTTCCAATCCTGAGCCTGTGCCACCACAGGGTCTGCTGGGGAGCCCTTCAGAGAAAGGAGGATTGCAGGACACTACAGCAGGGGCCCAAGGGGCCTGTCCCTGGTCTTCCCAAGGGTAGATAGATTTCCTTCTGCTTCTTAAATCCAGAAAGCTTCTGACCAGAAGCACCTAGAACCTTGGCTTGTTCTCTGAGCCCAGGGAACCACCTGGCCCGCCCTCCGCCCCCGGCAGGGGCCATGAGCACCCGCACAATGGGAGTCCTGCCCCCAGCGCCAGGCGGCTCTCCTTATGTTGCTCTGCTCCACAGACACCAGAGTCCTGTGAAACCATCAGACGCCTTCTGCAGGCTGAGAGGACTCAGCTCATCACTGGCACACACAGGCTGTTCACAGAACCCTCCAGTGTTTCACTTAGATCAGCTCAAGTCTTAAGCCAAGGGTCCACCCTGGCCAGGGCCTTAGCAGGAGGGGCACGGATTCCTGCAGTTGCCCCTCTCACTGTGGCAAGAGAAAGGCCCTCCCCAGCCTGCCCGACAGCCGTGCTGCTGAGCAGCCCATACAGAGGATGTGTGCCTCTGGGCTGGCCTGAGAAGGCCACCAAGCATGGTCCAAAAGCCTCTGAAGCGTCACACTCCAGGCTGAGAGCTGAGTGACGACTTCAGAATTAACCTCCCACAGAACTGCCATCCTCCACCTGCTCCCAGACCCATGACCCCGCCAGCTAAAGACAGCTACAAAGTTCAACTCACTTATCATCTTTCTCATAAATATTCAGTCCAAGGGCATCGACGCCAAGCCAGAGATCTGTTCCCTTCTTGTTTTTGATCTCGAAGTAGTTGATTCCATACATTTCCAGGTCCTGAGCGATCTTCAGGTACTCCAGCATGGCGCTGTCTCTAATGGGAAGGCAAACGGGCATTGTCGCTGGTGGTCTCCACACCCCAGCAAACCTCTGCCAATGCTTAAGAAGTGAGGCCAGTCGGGCAGGACAGGCTGACAGCTGTGAATGGAGCACAGGCAAGCAAGGCCCAGGCAGCTGGAAACAGCTGGGTACCTAGGACCAGGCGGCTTGGAAGCAGCGTCTGGATGGGGTCCCTGCTGTCCTGGACCCTGACCGAGATCTACCCCATGCTGGAAAAACTTAGTTCTTCCAGGGAAGATGAACTTTTCTTCTGGGTACCTAGGACCAGGCGGCTTGGAAGCAACGTCTGGATGGGGTCCCTGCTGTCCTGGACCCTGACCGAGATCTACCCCATGCTGGAAAAACTTAGTTCTTCCAGGGAAGATGAACTTTTCTTCTGGACTCTACTGCTAGACAAAATCCTTCCCCTTTCTGGGGCACACAGAGCTCAGAGCCCCTGACCTCCTCCTGGCAGCCATTGCTGTAGGCTCTGAGTTCATTTCCCCCAACAAAGGACTCTTGGGTCAGAAACTCTGGGGCACAAAACCTGTGAGGCCCAACCTGCAGCCACACCTGTGAGGCTAGGACAATGCACAGAGCTGCTGCAGGGCCTGGGTGGAGGGCCCAGGCAGCAGTGCCAGGGGCGGGGAAGTGGCCATTTCTCACACTGAACTGCGTTAAAGCTACCCCCGCTGCTCCTCCCGCTCCACCATGCTCGCTGACATCTGCATGTCCTACCTGGGACCTGGAGTTCGCATGTATGCGTGCTTTAGAGGACAGAGAGCTTATCCACAAAGAGTAAACAGCACCTCTTTGGCAGAGAGATGAAACACCACACTCTGGTTACAGGTGAGCAGTGTTCCCCACAACTACAGTGAAGCTTTGCAAGGCACTCCCTACCAGGAAGAGAGGGGGCACTTCCAGGACCTGAAGCCCTGTTACAATGCTCTCTCCCCAGAGAACAGAACAAAACGACACATCCCTCCTCCCCCAGCTGGAGCACTTCACCAGCACCGGGGCTGGGCTCCATGGGGCTCAGTGCCCGCTGGAGTCCCGCGGGAAGATATGCAGGGAAGCCCGAGCCACTCGGAGCAGAGCTGCCCGCCGGGCTGGCACTCACTTGAGCATCCCACGGTGTTCCGCGTGCCACACCTGGATCCGGTCTTCCCACTGGTCCCTGGTGAGCTTGTGCTGGTCCATGACTCTGGAGAGAGGAGAAGGACACACAGTACTGTCACCTCAACGGCTGTGAGATGTGAGCCCTGGGCCACCTCCTACCCCGGTCCTTTCAAATGAAACAATTGCTTTGTTTCTGTATTCTGATGTGCGACATTTTCAGTTTTAAGGATTAACCTGAGCATTTTGAACGAGACAAACCCAGTCCTGCTGGAAAACTTTAAAAAGGCATTTTATTTTAAATGACCTTTTCTTCCCAAAGGGGTTACTTTTGTGACCAGTGGTGAATAAAGACAGACTCAGCAGAGCCCAGATGATCACACACCAGAAGAACCAAGCAGGCGAGTCAGGAGATGCCCTACTCCAAGGACCCCAGACAGGAGAGCTGCCTGTCAGATTCCAGGAGGCAGGGGGCGCGCCTTCCCTGAGGTGTTCAGAAGATCATCCGTGCCTGGACCCTGACAGAGTTCCCCGCTTCCTCTCACTCCCACCTCCAAGGACAGGGGCCTGTGCCCAACCAGGCCAGGTCACCCCTGCTCACCTTTGAGGGATCAGCCTCTCGGAGCTGAGGTACCCGGACTTATGCGTTTCTTTGTTATAGTCTCCAAACTTGGCCTGCACAGCGTAGGACCCCAGGAGCACAGCTGTCTCGGGAGGACAGTAAATCTCGTCGCTGAGGATTCCCTCCTTCACCTGGAGGAAGAACAGCTTCTGGGTGATGTCCTGGATGAGCTCCTCCGACACGTCCTCGGGGTAGAACTTGGCCCGGAACTTGAACTGGAGGGGGTTCTCCTTCCTGACTTCCTGGGCAGACACCTGCAAGACAAGGTGTGTCTCACTGCAGCAGATGCCACTTCTGAACATCCTTTTCCAACAGAGTCTGATGAACAATGACTCAAAAGGGGCCCTTTGGCCAGTCATAGGATTTGTTCTCAAAGTCAACTTTAGCGTGCAAGACAAGAAAAAGTTAGTCAAAAGCACGGCTCCACCGGAAATCTGTCACTGAGCTGCCAAACTGCACCCCCAAACCCTCACTCCCAGGGATGCTGCCAGCAACGCCAAGAACTCAGACCCGCAATCCTGAAATGTGCCCTGGTGCCAATCTGGCCTTGGACCATGGTGCACCCCTCTGCTCTCACCCCAACTTGTTATGAGAAGGGACATTGAGGGGAAAGCAGAGTTTTCAAAGAGTTTGAAGAAAATACAATTAGCTGACGGTTTCTCTTTAAAACTGTTAGTGGAATTATCCCATCTTTGGAGTTGGCAGATAATCTACCACAGGTTCAAACAAAGCAATAACAGGTTCTTACAACATGGTAGGTGATTCATGGTTTCTAAGATTAACAATCTCACTGGGGGAAAACAAACGACAACAAGGAAAAAAACCAGGGTCAACTAAAGACTAGGCAATGAATCATCCTCTGCTCCACCGAGGAGCACCGGGGAGGAACACGGTCTGATTTCCAATCCACATCCCTGTTTACTGGAAGGCAGCAGCTTTTTTGACTGTAAAAACTTTCATACAAATAAAAAGGAACATAAAAACAAGAGTAAAGTGCTCCAGTTTTAGCATCAATGGAGCAGACCAACACCCAGTTACCAGCCTGTAAACAGTGAACCCTCACTTACCTTTTTATCAAGTTTCAACCAGGTAGGAAATCCTTTATTGTCCACATACTGGAGGCCAAAGTACCACACTTCCCGGAGGCCGATGGTCTTAACCACCTGCAGGAGAGCGAGCAAGAGGCCCAGCTGTGAGAACCTCCCTCCAACAGGCCACAGAGACCAGCAGTTGTCCACAACGTGTCCAGTGGTCCTAAGAGACCAAGATGCCTGTGTAGTCAAGTCCAATGGCAGTACCTTCTCAAGTAACCAGCTACCCATACGGCCGTTGCCAAAGCCAGGAATGATGTATATCCAATCTGACCCGATGAGGGTTATCGTTAAACCTTACAAGTGCACACTCCTCCTTCCACTCTGCACAATGCTGCCTGGTGGACACCACCAGGCTGGGCTGTGGCAAGCTCATGTACCGTGGGACCCAGGCCCACCAGGAACAGGTGTGCTGCCAAAAAGGGAAGCAGGTGGGGGTGATGAGCACTCTTGACTCCAGAAATGTGAAATTCTGATACAGTTGGGTTAGGAGCCCAACTCTAGGTCACATCAAAGATGTCACATTTAAAAATGCCCCACACTAGGAAAAGCAGTCTCCTATGGTGTGTGACAGGGACAGCCCCAAGCTGGTTATTCTCATGGGTGTCTTGGAAACAAAAGCAGAGGTAGTTGAGTGTATAGATTATCAAAAGGAGTCCTGTGGCTCTGACACCTAATTTAAATCTCTTGACATATGGTATCACACCTTTATGAAAAATGTTACCATTCTTCAAACATACGACTTCTCTCATATTTAAAGAGAGAGGAGAGAACACCCTCAAAACCATGCACAGGCACTTGCTTAAAGTAGAACCTGAAATTTCAAATAAAAGCTGGATCTGCGCCTGCTTCCTCACTGCAGGGGCCAGAGGCTTGCTGTTCATTAAATGCTAGTAAGAGCTGAGCTGTTCATCCTCCCCCATATCCCAAAACACAGGGCAGAAGGATGACACGCAAGGGTCCCCATTGTGGAACGATGTGAAGGAAATGCACTCCAGTGCCCCACTGCCAGGTCTCTGGGGAGCCCCGTGTCTCCCGGCTTTATGGCAGATGAGGGCAGAGAGCAAGCCCAGGTCTCCATCCCATCCTAACTCCCTGCTCCCCAGAGACCAGCACCCTGCTGGCTGGGGCTGCTTCCAAGCTGCACAGGGAAGCCCTGCAGACACGGTAGGTGCTTTAGTCCTCTTTGTCCTCCCAGCCTGGACTGAGGCAGCTGGAGAGCTTCCCGCCCACCTGACCTTCCTCTCCATCAGTATCAGGCTTGCCCATGTCTTTCAGGACACAGCTCAGAGCGCTTCCTGCATCTGAAGCCGTCCTGTGCAGCCAAGCCAAGACCCTCCCTCCGCTGAAACCAGCCCGAGCTGCCCCGACCTACTGTGCTTCTTTACTGGAGGAATCTTCTCTTTTCAGCCTAACGGTAATCAGTGTCTTTGTTTCAAATGTCTACCCTATCGCCATGGTTTCCCCAAAACGACAAGTTAGAATTAATAGCCGTTCCTCCTTCAGTGCTTTCCAAAAACCATCCCTTGGGCCCTCTACCCCCTCACGGGGCCCCCTTCCTGGACCTTTGCTTTGCCTGTCAACCGTGGGGTCGAGTCCTCAACTCTGCCTCGGAGGGGCTTGTTTGGGTGACAGGTTTTGGAAGGAAAAGGCAGCAATGAGTCCACTTTACTTAACTCTGAGCGACAGCTGGACCATCCTGCTGCTCCGGGAGGTGCAGCAGGAGCTGTCCGGTCCCAGATCTGCCAAGATGCTCCCCAGCCAACTGGAGCTTTGGCCTGGAGTCCAGCCATAGACTGGAAAGCCCACTACTCAGAGGTGAGGACTGGTGCTCAGAGGGCGACCAAGGACATGCTGGCTGGAGGCAGAACCAAAACTGGAAGTCAGGGCACTGCTGGGGACAGTCCTAGCCACCTGGCACATGGGTGTGGTGGCTCTCTTCGGCTTACTCTTAGATCATCGTCCAGGAGAAACCTTTAGATTTTTGCCCTAAATCCAGCCTAACTCAGAGCAGTAAATCATCTTTATCCTTTGGAGGTGAAGCAGACCCAGGTGGGATCTCAAAACAAATGACAACAGTCAAGATGACTGGCGGTCGCCACCCCTCAGAGCCAGCCTGGGCATGCCAGGCACCCCCAGCTTTGCAGGGCCAGCCAGAAACCCAGGCACTTGCTCACTGGAGATCTGACCAGGCACTGGGAGCCACTGGAACCTCTAAATGTGCCAGAATTCTTCCTCCCAGGTTTCCCTGTCACCAGTCCCTCACATTTCTGGATTTGGTGCTCGACGGTGGAATACTGCTGTGGCCAGTGGGGCCCTTGGGAAAGCAGGCTTGGTTCTGGAGTCTCATAACCCACCTCTGGCCCCGTGCCCCTGGGTCCCTGCCCTGAGCAGAATTGACAGCCCAGAAAAGCTAGCCCACTGTCCGGAGCTTGGCCCTGGTCTGCAGGGAAGCAGCGTGGCTTTGTGGAGCTCGCCAGTCTCATTCAAACCCTGCCGTCCACCCCGGGTTTCTGGCGGGTGCAGGAACCGGATGTTGCCATCTCAAGAAAGAGCCTCCGCTGGCCCAAGGGAGCTCACGGAGGTACTGAGGAGCAGCCAGGCCTGCAGTGACCCAAGCCGGCACAAGGGCATCTCAGGTGCTTCCCTCACACCTGGCCATGCCACTTGCTCTGTAAAGTCAGGAGCAATAGGCGGGCAGGGGGACGACTGGGTCTTCCAAGACCACCCGGGAGGTGGGAGCTAGAGGTGCCACCCTCTTCCATCTGACGTGTCGACTAAAACATGCTGGAAAAACATCCTAACCCCAAGTGTTCCGAAGCGAGGTCTGCCTGCTGGAGACCTGTCGCTTTAAGTGCTCTGTTATGAGACATCAGAAGGCACAACAGAGTATCAGGGAAGAACAAGAGGCCACAGGGCCAGTGCATCCAGAACTGGCCCGAGGTGTCTGCTGGGCAGCTTCATGCCCATGACACGTGTTCACATCTGCAAAAGAGGGGTTTCTAAATAAAGCGGGGACAGCAGGCCATGGCCGGGGGTCTGCTACTGTTCAGCCCATAAGAATGGGTTTCTATTTTTTAAATGGTTGGGGTGGGGAGGCGCAAGTGAAAATTCAGGATCTCTGTATCCTTTACTGGAATATGCCAGGGTCATCTGTTCACAAGTTTATGGCCGCTTTAACATACAATAATGGCAAGGCGAACAGGCAGGACAGCGACTGTGACCTGCAGACCTGAAACGTTTACTACCCCACCCTTTGCAGGGAGGGTTTGCTGACCCGTGACATACGGCCACGAAAACAATGCCAAAGAATGATTTCATGTCTCACCCTAACGGGGGAGGATTTGAGCCGTTAAGACGAGATTTATCTGAAGCACCTACTAGCAGGAAAAACCACATAACGGATATCAGCATCACTAATAATATCTGGTAGAGCTCTCCCGGCTCTACGGGTGTTTTGGGATGCTCCCCTGGCTGGCGCAGGGCTTCTAGCCCTTCCAAGATCTTTCTCACCTATGACCTCGTGTGAGCCAGTGAGGCAACTCCCTCAGCAAAGTGATTTGGCTGCTGCAAAACATGTTTTTCCTCCTAAACAGCAATTCTCTCAAGGGCAGAGACCAACCTGATCGAAGAGCTGCTTCCCGGTGGTGTTTGGCTGGATGGCAAACTCCAGCTCCGCGTCCATGGTGGTGACCCGCACATTGATCTGAAAAGCAAGGCGCACAGGTGAGCCGGTTATGCTCTCCTCCCACTCCCGAGCCCGAGCCCCCACGGAGGCGCAAAGCCACTTGCAGGGCGGCAGCTTCATGCTCCTCTTCATACCCATCCTCATGCTGGTCACTAAGCACACCACAGGCCCTGGCTGTGATCAGTCTCAGCCAGCGCAGAGAGTCTGGGTTCAAGGGCAAGGTCTCTGCTTCCTTAAAGCACGTTCGCATTAACTAACTGTAGTGTATTTTTCCATGCATCCCTCACGACCCCTGCACCCACCCAGGGAGGATAACAGTGCTCCCGAGGCACCAGGGACAAGGTTCACGCCACAGCAGCAAGAAGTGCAGAGGCAGAGCAAAGTCAAAAGGCCCAGGCCCTGTTAGGAACCACCTAGCCACTGAAGGAAGAAATGGTGAGCACATCCCAGCAGCTCGGGAGGCTGAGGCAGAAGGATGGTAGGTTCAAAGCCAGCCGTGGCAACTTAGTAAGGCCCTAAGCAACTTGCCTCAAAATGAAAAAAAGGTCAGGGATGTGGCTCAGTGGTTAAGCACCCTGGGTTCCATCCCTGGCAGCAAAAAAAAAAGAAAAAAGAAAAAAAAGAAAATGCAAGAAAGAAATGGAGAAAGGACTGAGACAGACCAAACATGGTAGATACTACGCAGCTATTTTAAAATGGCAATGAGCGGATAGTAGAAATGGTGGCACGCTAAGCAGTCCGTCGTGCTACCAGTGTGGATGTGACGTCCACCCCCACAGAGGAGGAAAGCGAGGCGGAAGTGGCTACAGACAGCGACCACACGAGGCAGTCCAGGAGAGAGGCCGGGGAGTGCTTCCGAGGCTGCCGAAAGGGATCTCGCGGCAGTCACCAAAGTCCTCACCCAGATCCACGAAGCCCACGGAAACACTCAAATCTGGCTACGACACTGCCCCACGGGAAGACATCAGAGCCGCACAGCAACTGTGACGCCTAGAGCTAAGAGACGCGCTTCTCATCTGCCAGGAGATACGGGGTGAAAGAGCGGCGAGACACCCCACAGGACCCTTCCTAACACGGGGGAGCTGCAGGAAGGACAGACCCAGCCCACGAGCAGCCCAGAGGTCCCCGTGTCCTCGCCAAATGCTCCTCCTCCTTCAGGGACAGACCCAGTCTTTACAAAGCGTTTCCCCCAAACATTCCAGACTTCGAAGGCTGAGAGACACAGCGACATACATCCGATGCCTGGAAAGCTCGCTGGCAGCGACAGAAGGGAGGCACGACTCGCCAGGTTTTAGAAAAGGGTGTTTCCCACAAGTCCACAAATTGAAGAAATAAGGTTTACAGAAAAGCAAGATGAGACACGTTTTAAAGTTTTTAATCATATAAAACCCTAAAATATAAAACCCTAAGTTTCTTTCATTTCTTGCATTTCTTTCATTTCTTTTCATTTCTTGCAATAACTTTTTTTTAAAAAAAAGGCTGTTACAATGCATAAAATAAGTCCAGTAAGCATCTCTCTCAATTATGGTCCTCAGGACACACACCAGAGATGTGAAAACCAGTGACAAAGTTAGATATTCCAACAAACATGGCTCCCTCACAAACTCAACGCAGCGACCACGTGCTCAACGCCCAGCTACGCTTCCCTTCTCTACCCGCTACCACTCAAACTGAACCGCCAGCTCAACAGATCTATAGCTCCTGCCTGGCCAAGGCGAGCAGAAAAGGCCAGATTCTAGGTAAAGGAGAGGTCAGACCAAATCTTCATCACTTCTAAGTGTGAGAACACTGAGAAAATGTCATCTCAAAGCAAAGCCAACAATCACCATAAAACAGTGATATTGACTATTTTGCAAATAAAGAAAGCACATTAACAGGAATGAATGGGCACTTAAAATGTACTATTTTAATATTCTGAATTGGGTTCATATTTGACTCAAAGTCCACACAACTCTTTGAAAAATCAAGTAGAATAAGGAATATTTTTACTGAGGGTGGCGGTAATGACCCAGCAACCTGCAGAAAGTGAACTCAGGAACCAAGCTGAGGTCTGGTGAATCCACACATCCACACCTTCCCACAAGACTTCATCTAGGCAGCGGCAACTCAGGCCATTCTGCCAAGTTTTAGTTGGACAAGTCGATCCACAAATTCTTCAGTTATGTTCCAACAGCCATGGGCAATTGTGCCATCTGGTACAGAACCTCTGACACAGGTGGCACATCTAAGAGCAACTGGAGGCTTTCTGGCATTGCAGTCACATACAGAAGAGGGACCAGAGGCTGGGCGCGGGTGCACTTGCCTATCATGTTGAAGGTTCTGGGTTTAATCCCCAGCAACACACACACACAACCACACAGGGACCAGTACAAGGAGTAAGCAGGATTCCCCTCTCCTGCTCAGTTCTGGCCCCATCAAAAGAGGTAGACCCCAGGTCTTATTTGGCACACACCAGGATTTTTCTCACTTTAAGAAATCCTCTTAAAATTACCGAACTAATTTTGATATTCGTATAGATTCATAAACAGCACATCTCTACAATCTTTACATCAAGGTTGAGATAGGAATGCTAATGGAATCTACATGACAGGTGACCAGCTCTGTGCTAAGGTCGATGACCAAGCTGCCCTAATTAACGGGGGTGTGTGTTACTCATGGGCTGGGACACCCACAGCTTTTCCTGCAGCATGCTCAGCATTCCTGAGTCCATTTTAAGGACAAATGATCCCAGGAACACCAAGAAGCACTCCCTCCACTTCCCAATGCTCTGTGGGGCTCCAGTCTCTGGCAAAACCCAGAACTGTCTCCATCTGTAGCACGCTGCACAGTTCTGTGCTTAGGAAGACCATGAGGATTGTTTTCAGTTTTACAGACCTTTAATAATGTGCTGCTATACGGCGTAAACTTTCACCAAAATGTGAAATGAGATATTCACTAACGGAAGAGGATCATTTCCATACAAATTTTGGCGCTTAAAAGAAACCAAGCTTTAGCAATGAGGGAAACATCTGAATCTCAATTCTTTTTCTCAGCCTGGTGTTAGCTTTCCACGGTCAGCGACTGTTTCCAGTGAACCCAGCGAGCGTGGAGGCAGGCTGCCCTGTTCATCAAGTGGGACTGCGTAGTTGACACATGAGGACAGCCCGAAAGCCCACAGGCCTGAAGAGACCACCACAGATCCAAACTGTGCAGAGACCAGAGAGAAGAGTGTCTGTTTGCAATTTTTATTGTCTTGGTAATTCCCCCTAATCACACACTTTTGTCAAAAGTAATAAGAAAGGCAACACAGTGGTATACACAGTGTGCAGTTAGTCACTTAAAATCTAACTCCCAAAAGTGCAGTGTCTTTCTAGCTCAGGATAGATAAAGTACTAAACAGACTTTTTGCTGTGGGGTGGGGAGGGGTAGCATTTAGAGTTTAGTTTTGCTCATGTGCCCCCCATCAAGCACACACAACCATGTGGGGATGGTGCAGATGAGAACTTAATGATTCACGTCTTCCTCCTGCTATGCCACTTGACGCTAAGACACAAAGTCTTATCCAGAGGTCTAAAGTGTTAAAACATGGGGCTGGGGTTATGGCTTGGTGGTGGAGCGCTTGCCTGGCATGTGTGAGGCACTGGGTTCAATTCTTGGCACTGCATATAAAAAAATGAATAAAATAAAGGTCTATCAACATCTAAAAATTAAAAAAAAAAATGTTAAAACATGTAGGGAACTAGATATACACTCAAACATTTACAATGGAAATTTATAAGTAAGTTCAGGTAAATAGCACTCTAATAATTAAAAATAATGGCTTTTTATAGCCCTGTACTGCCAGAATTTTAGGATGAGTTTTAGAATATGATGACTTACCTTGAATACAAACTGGAAAGCCTGGTACTACAGATACTCAAACCCCTCAAAGAAAAGTGAGGTTCTAATGAATATGTGTACATTTTTTACAATAACCATATTTAGCAAAAAACAACAAAAAACTCCCTTACCCGTAGCAGTCTAGCTTAGTAAGTGAAGTTGGTTTTTATTTCAGTTTCTCATCTATCACCAGAATATCAGCATAGGCTATTGGTCTATGCGTAAAGAGAAATGCCTAAAAACAAAAATTGAAATGGACTTTGTTTCTAGAAAAAAAACACAAAACTACCCAGTAAGACTTGAATTAAAAAAACTGTTTTTTTAAAAATTAAAAAGGACTAGAGTTTCACACATAATTGTGCCACGCCACTTAACCATTCAATGCATAACACATACATTCATGTGTGAAGATACTGATCACAGAAACCTGTTTGTCTTAGTTAATGAAGTTAATGAAAACCAAATTACAACTGACTCTACCCACCTTCTGTTTCGTGTGTTTTCTTTTTAAATAAAACACTGTCTGCTGCTCTAACTCCAGGTTAGCTCAGCTCAGACCTACCCACAGGACCTGCTGATGACTAACAGCTTTATTCCAATGTCCCATGGACTCGACACCTGCCAGGGGGCACCTCCCACGCCCTGGGGCTTGTCAGGAGGTGTGCAGGCTTGTGGGCACTGATGCCCTGCCCAGAGCATCTTAGCAATGAATCAGGATGGACTGGCCTCAGTGGCGACCATAAACCAGTGGTTCCGAGATGGGACCTCTGGAGCCGCTTTTCGAAAACCCCAGTTTCTGGGATGCAGTCCAGGAATCCGTACTTTGTAAAGTCACCCAAGTGCTTTTGAGTACAGGACAAATTTGGAGGGGGTGGGTGTCGCTGGAACACAAGGACATAAAGATCAGAACCTGGTCTGTATTGCATTGAGGAACCCAAGTAGATGACTCCCTGCCCCGGGCCTGGGTCACTCGATTTGCAAAAAGAGGGCCTGGACTTGAAGGCCTGAGGCCCTGCTGGGTCTAGAGTGGTGGGTGGCAAGGCTGGGGGTGTGATGCCGGGGCGCTGTCAGAGCCCACTCGGGCCTGCACGCGGAGGGCCACCAGGAGGAAAGTAACACTTGAATGCTAGCAGGAGCTGGCCGGACTGTTTACACCGGCCACGCACAAAGGGCTCCCACCTCTTCTGGAGTTTGCAGAGAACAGACCCTCTAGGCAGAAATGCAACAGCACCGCCAGGTCCTCCGATGCCACCACACTGAAGGTCTTAAGCCTCAATCTGTTTCTGTTTTGTTTTTAATAAACTCACCAACAGTTCACCCTGTTCAAGCAAAACAAACCCAGCGACCCCTCTGCTCAGCTCTCAAGCGCTGGACAGCCTAGGATGGCGGGCCAATCCCCGCTTCTCCAGCTCCTCCCTCCCACTTGTAAAAAAGAGGTTGCTGGAAACCTCCCGCCTGTGAGGAGGGGGCCTCTCAGCTCTTGCTGACAGTGGACAGTCGGGAAAACACCTCGCAGGGCCTCCCACGCCCCACGTCAGAGCCGTGTAGTGCTCTGGAAAGTGATTTGACCTTTAAAGGGAAGGGGGATATGGGAGTTGGGGCCCTGTTTTGAGTAGTGAAGTTTATTCTTCTTTAGCCAAAAGGCTTCTGCGTGCCTCCGTTACACTGATGCAAACAGCAAAATCCTGGGATGGCCCAGTCTGGGCTCCCACACTGCTCTGCCCACGTGGGATTTTCCAAGGACAGGTAAAAGAACCGAGATGCTTCAGAACACGCTTTGGAATACGCGATTTCCGAGTCTTTCCAGCTGAATTGTTCAAATGGTATCTAAAACACCTTCTGAGAGTCTGAGAAATGGGGCGCGGGCACCGAGCCGACAGTGGAACATCGTGCTTTCCTTCCAGCCAGCGGGTGACTGCTGAATTTGGGGCGCATGTCAAATGATTTCCTGGTTCTTTCCCTCATTTTGGAAATTAAATTTAGGTACGCAAGTCTTCCTCTGGGAAGTGTCATTTCCTTTAGGAGGAAAGATTTAAGAATTTAAGTGACCTCTACTCTCCCTTTTTAGAGAATGAATGCTATCTGTACAACGAGTGCAGACAGGAGGGACGGGTCCAGGACCAATCCCTCTACAACCTTCAACCTAGGGACCGCGGCTCAGGAGCCAAAGCATGCAGGAAAAGACGCGTGAGTGACTTTCCTCATGTCTACAGTCAGGAAAATCGCTTCAGAGGGAGGGGGAAGTGGCAGCACGCGAATGTCGGAGTTTCAAGGCAGTGCACTGAGCGACAACCTTAAGCTCTGCGTTCGCACACCTGCAGCCACCGGAAGTCAGTCGGGGTGGACCTCCAATCAGCCCAAGAGTCCGCCGAGAGCCTGACCTTCCGTATCACTAAAATGTCAACGCCGATTTCCAACATTCCAGTCCTCTTCTAAAGGTGCCACTTCAGCAACTTCTAGCAGTTTTCAAATATTTGGATAAGACCTTTTGAACGTTTGGAAATACTCCAGCAGAAGTAGATACAGTAAGGTTCTCCCACAAAAGGGAGTATGGCTGGGGCGATCGGTCCGGGGACAGATGAATGGCAGTAGCATTTTCAGATGCTGTTTGGTTCACTTAATTGAGAAACTATGGAGAAAATAGCTGTATTTTGATTTTCCTGCTGTCACTGGAACCTTCTTAGAACAGCTTTTTTTACATATCATAAAAATGCATGCGTTGGAAAAATACACATTTCAGTAGTGTTTAGTACAGTCACAGTATTATGTAACCAATGCTACATAGTCTTAATTCCCCAACCTCTGCCAACCACTGACCGACTTCCTGATTCCACAGACTTTCCTATCAACGGAGTCTTGTGTGGTGTTTTGTGACTGGCCCTGTCACTCAGCATGAGGTTTTCAAGATTCATCCACCGGGTAGCATGTATCAGCTTTGCTTTTTTTTTTTTTACTTCCAAGTAATATGCTACTGTGTGGTGGACACACCCTCCCCTGGTGGACGCTGGGTTAAGCACTCTACTTATTAACTTGCTCCCTGCTGCTGAAAAACAGGACATTCAAACCAGACCACCCACCATCAGTTTAGTAAGAGTGAAAAGTCTTAAGGGTGAAACGAAGGTGACAGAAAAATAAGATCAGTTTTTAAAAACTACATTTTTAATTTAAGCTTGCTGTTTTTGTTTAAGCTTTAGATGAAAGTGGTCTATGTTCCTGGGAAGACAGGGCCGGCAGCCACCCTGACTCGAACACAGGACTGAAACTCTGGGGACCTCCACAGCCAGGCTCACTCTCCCTTGAGGCCAGCAGTCAATGCTGCCCCTGTGACTCTGAGCCCCTCCTCCTTCACTGCTGAGCTGCCCCCACCCCACACACACCGGGCAAGGGTGAGAACCAGCCCCCCAGGACCCTCCCTAGCAGACCCTGCTCCTCCCAGGTCCGAGGCGACACTCAGCGAGCTGATGTGCACCAAACTCTGCTGACGTGAGCACCAGTCAGCACTGAGCAGAAATCTTCAGTGAACACCTCCTGCATCTTGTAGACCTTCTTGGACTCATATGCCCACCCCCCTTGCTTCTGCTGAAGGAAATGTGTCATGCCCCTTTGCTCAGCGGGGTTCTGACTGGGACACTCAAAAGAGCCATCTGCAGCGCTTATTAAGACTGCTCCCAGGGTCCAGGCTGAGGGCAGCTGCTGGGACAGGACCCCACTCCCAGGAGTGATGCCAATGACAACCCCTGGCTGGGAGTGAACAAGCAAAAGGCCCAACTCCACTGCCAATGCACTCGCTGTTTATTTACCATGTGAAAACATCTGTCCTCCATCTCCTGGGCATGCAGCACAACAGGACAGGTGTTCTTTATGAGACCCACAACAAATGAGCCCACCTGTAATGCCCTCTGAATCCCATCCCCTTATCTTTGAGAAAGAAAAGAAATCCCCAGCTCTACAATGTCAACTGCCACAGCATTTGCTATGCCACACAGTGGTCACTTTCCACACACGCTGGCTCACAGATAACCAATCCCTAGAAAACATTATCGCCAAATTAGCAAAACTTAACTGGCCTCAGGCAAAAATGCAGACCCTTGGATTCAGCTGGGTGGGCAAGTCAGAAGGCCCAAGAGACAGGTGGATGGTTTGTGGGATGGGGGCTTATTACTGCTTCCCCTCCATCCACATCGCCAGCACTGGTAGGGTGTTGCAGCAACAGCTAATTCTTACAGGATAAACTTGTTTCCACCTATTACACAAACAAGTGCATCTCTTACATGTACAACACTGCTCCCCACACAACTGTTCATGGAGAAAACTAAATTATACAAAATAGTTGCAACTGAAACTCCAATGGCCATGCATGCTTACACTGTTACAGTTTCTAGTAAGCAGGGCCAGGAGTGTCCAACTGTTACCCCAGAAGGGCAGTCCCAAAATCTCATTCTCTAAGGCCAGAGGAGACACAAACAAGAATCACCAGGCTAAGACACTCAAACACCACAGCACAGAGAAAAGATGGGCAGCACAGAAATGTGGCCCCTGAAACATGTTCTCATTAACTGGAGTGAAGTTCATATACAGATCAATTACAGCATTAACCTGATACTGTGCTTGGCAAAGGCAGCACACCACTTGTCAATCAAGAGTGGGCAACAGTGGCTCCTCCCTAATCCTCACCCATGGCAGGAGTCATCTGTCACCAAGCTCCCAAAGGCAGGCTGGGCCAGAAGAAATTCCAGGAGCACACATTTAAGCTCTGGCTCTACCACCAGACTTGGTAAGCACTCTTGCTGGCAGGCAGAGACGTGGACATATGAGGATGAATGTGCTGCACTAATGAACTAATCCTAAGGCAATCTGCAGTCCACTGGACGAAGGCGATCACACTGCTAACGCTGCACAGCAAGCTCTCCAACTCCAAGTTACACCCGAACATCATCTCATGCCTCCTTCCAGATTAAACATCACGAGCGTGAAGAAAGCTGCCTCATCTATGGACTTAGGGAAATTACTAGAGGCCAAGAAAGGCCAGCCTTGAATTAACTGCACACAACAAACAAGTCAAGATGTCCTGGACGGCTTCTGTGTGCAGCTCTGTCTGTAACACAACAAACCAACAAAGACATTTGGGTAGGCCAGAGGTGTGTTCTCAGATCCTGCTAAGAAGTCCCATGTAACTATACAGTATCAGCATATACCCTAGTCTTGTTGCCTGAGTAGTAAGAACAATAAAACCATCAAAGGCCAGAGCTGACAAGAGTCCGCTCATTAGACCTTTGACAACTGCTAGGCAACACCCCTACAGAGGCCAAAGTGCTGGCCCACAGTCCTGTTAACCCTTCAACTTTCCTAGGAACCACCAGAGGAAGGTGTGCTATTCCCAGGAACATGAAGTCCCTGAGAAAAGGGCTTGCTGGCACAGTGCTGGGCACAGGCCAGGGTCAGCGGCCCTCAGAACTCCTGGTGCCCAATGCAAAGCTACAGAACTCCACTGCAGACACTGGCCCTGTGGCAGTGGTCACTTCCCCAGAAAGTCAACCAGCAAGAGAATTCAGGTTGCTGTGCACACGGGTGGGCGCTGGGGAAGGACTGCATTCCCTGTGGGCAGTGTCCAGCAGGAAACTGAGCTGACCCGGGCCAAGCAGGGCCTCCAACCACCCTGCCCTCCCCACTCCTTGAGGGAGGTGTAAAAGCACTCTGGTGAGCAATTGCCCAGGTGCTAATCACTAGTGAAAAGCAAGGTGGAACCACAGAGGTCAAAGTCAAAGGCAGCAACTTAACCATGAGAAACTCAGAGGTGCACTGCAGCCTCTGGGGGCGGTCTCAGCACAGCCCTTACCTAGTTTCAGGAAGTGTGAGTGAATTTTAACTTGTACAAAAAGAGACTTTGAATAGCTGCCGGTTCAAATTTTAACTGCCAGCAAGTCTGGCAAGAAGGGAGGTTACCAAGCCCCTCCACCTCCGTCAGTCAGTTCCTGAATGATGCTTCTGCTGGTGTGCCCATCCCAGTGTCCTGGACACCTTAGAATTTCGTTCCGGAAGACGGGTACACTTCTTTACTTGGGTGTGACAAGTTTGTCGTTTCTCTAAAGCACAAAACCTCCTACCTTGTCTATCCCTGACAAGGGGCAAAGGGAGCATGGGCAGCTCTGGGATGCTCCCCTGTTCCACACCCTGCATGAGCTTCTTACAGGAGAAATGTTCTGTAACGCTCCAGAATACTCTTAAGTTTATGCGATCTTAACTGGGGACAGAGATTTATCTCAGAAATGTCACTAGATTTAAGTATGACTTACTTTATATGCCCCTCCCTAAAACAACAGGTCAGCAAAGGAACTGATGTCAGTTTGACATCTTCCCCAAGCTCCCCCATCCACTAGAAAAGAAAGGAAAAACCCTTCACAGGCGTCTAAATTCACAGAGAAAATAGTGATTTCCAGCGGGGGAAGGGGGCCTAGTCGGCAAGCTTGTGATCTCCTGCATTTCTTGAGCCTAGAATTAAGACTCATTGTAGTATGAATTAGCTCTCTTGGCCCCCTGTCCCTTGCTTTTGTCTTTTACTTACGGGATCTGGAGTTTGTGTATGTGATTAACTACACATTTCAGGGAACTGAGTGCTGAAGTATGGGACACACCTAGTGCCCTGCAATCACAGTATAGACTCGCAGCCTCACAGGTTTGTTAGATAAAGAGAAAGCGACCTTGAAAGATGTTAGTTTGCCTCCTTGGGTGGGGAGAGAAGGATGTTAACTATTTGTATTTCTTTAAAGAATACTTTCTGTTGCAGAATGTAGCATCCTTTGGTTATTTCTTTCCCCTCTCCTTTGTAAAGTGGTTTCTAAGAACTTTAGTTTAGTTCCCACATTAAACTTGCACACCCGACCCCTGGCATTCCCAGGATGGAAGGAGTAGACAGGCACAGGAAAGGAATCTTGGAAGTTCACAGGAACAGAACTTGAAACTTAACAGGCAGTCGCTGCGAGAGCAGTATTTTCACACACCATAAGCAGGCCGGAAAATGCCGGCCACTGTTGCTCTGCAGCGCAGGCTGTCACGGCCACTGTTGCTCTGCAGCGCAGGCTGTCACGGCCACTGTTGCTCTGCAGCGCAGGCTGCCTGCAGCCGGCAGGGCCCAGCGGGGCTTGAAGCGGAGGACCTGGCCCTGTTTGAGTGAGCGCTCTGAAAGCTGCGTTCTGGTTCTGAGGTCGTGATTCTCTCTAATCATATCATAATGAGTACAGACAGGACTGGTTTGTCTGCTTTGTGTGTTTGTTAAGCAGCCCTAGTCTGACAGGAAGTGGGTCTGGGGACAGGAAGTAGCTCACTTTCAGAAGCAAAAAGGAGCTATTCAGAAGGACGTGAGAATACATAGTCTCGAAGCTGCAGGGTACATATTAATTGATCTGGACTCTTCCTTTTTGTATTCATAGAATTTCATATAATTTTCGCCCTGGGAATTTAGAAATAGAAACTTTTCGACTCAAAAGCTTGAAACCGTTCATTGACTACAGATACACAACCTTAGGAATAACAAAGGAGCTATACAAATATAAATGTTTTCAATGACCAGGAGTTAAGGAAGCTGCTTGAACCTTTTTGGCCCCACTTTCTTTCCTCTGCCACTAAGAAGAGGTCAGCAGGCTAGCTGCAGTGGTGCCTGCCTGTAATGCCACCTACTCAGGAGGCTGAGGCAGGAGGATTGCAAGTTTGAGGCCAGCCTGCCTGGGCAACTTAAAAAGACCCTGTCTTCAAAAAAAAAAAAAAAAGAAAAGAAAAAAAAAGGTCGTCAGGGTAGGACAACAATACACAAAGCAATACCCATTCAGAGTCAGTTTTTTTTTTGTTGTTGTTTTTTTAAACATTCATTGTACTTAAAACATGCATTTACATCACAAACACACAACAAAGTAGAGGCCACAGCGTAGAAGGTACTGGATATTCCAAGACCCAGCTTCTGTGTTAGCTCTGCCCTGTTGGTGGCGTCCTTCCAGAAGAGCTTAGCATCTACGTTTTAAGCTTAGCCTCACGGTAGAGGTGGTAGAGGTGGAGGAGCGAGGAGTCTGACAGGAAGGGGGGATGGCATGTTAATTTTCATAATTAAAGCTCCCGAAAAGTTCTGCAAGTGCTCCTGGCCTTCCTGTAAGATGAGTTGGTCCTGTAAGATGATAGGATGCCACCTATCAAAAATAGAGTAAGACCCTAATATCTTTATTTTTAAAATCCAAACTCAATCAGCAAGCTTACAAAATTTGCTTGAATAGAAAACCCCAGAAAAGCTTACACTTTTAAATCACCCTTGTTCTGAAACTTTGATTTACATTCTTCGCAATCGAGTGCTGCATGTTGTATCCGTGATGGGATCAGAATCACGTTCGCAACTGCCTGACTGCGAGCAAGAGGGCCTGGGGTGCGCCTCAGGACGCCGAGCACCCACCCCAGCCCCACCCTGCTCCTGGTCTGATGAATGCCTCCACTGGCCAGTGTCCACCCTGTCAGAAGACAGATGGCACAAGGCATCTCAAAAGGACTGTATGAGATCCCAGGCAGATGTCTTGCATTTTATTACGCTCGATCCCAACGCTCAAGTCTGAGTAAGTTGCCATTAAGACGATGTCCTGCACCCATCTGGTCACGGCATCTCCTCTCACCCCATTAAAAATCTCGGAGGTACAGAATAATAGTGGAACAGCTGGGAACCAACAGTTCCACGTGCTTCCATGTCAACTGGAATTCTGCTGCGAGCTCCTTTAATACACGCACGTGGGGTGAGATGGCCTGTGGGAGGACACCAGATCCCCTGAGACCCAGCACAGAGGTCGCCCACACCAGGCAGCGCCCCTTCGGCCCCTCACGCACCCCAGCAGCTCTTACTAGGCTTCTCCCACCCGAAGAAGACTGGTGCATTTGCTGAGGAACTAAAGTGAATTATCTCACCCCTCTGTCCCTGTAATAGGCTTTAAAAAGCACACTCTCCACCGTGGGAGATCTGGAACACTCCCCAAAGCAGAGGGAACTAACGGGACAGCGACCTCCTGTCCACACACCACTGAGTCCCCAGAGTTGTTCTTTCGTCTACTCTTCCTATAGTTTTAAAAAAGGAAAAAAACCTTTTGGCTTGTTTGTGTATTTTAAGACCCTCAAACATTATTTCATCTGTGAAAACTTCCGCATGCAGCACCGGAGGGCTTTAAATGTATATAAAACCACCAGGTGTGCCGGCACACGCCTGTAATCCCAGCAACTCAGAGGCTGAGGAGGAGGATGAAAGTTCAAAGCCAGCCTGGGCACATCAGTGAGACCCTGTCTCAAAATAAACAAGGCTGAGGCTCAGCGGTAAAGAGCCTCTGGTTCCCCCCCCAGTAATGGGAGTGGGGAATGTATGTAAAACCACAAAGCCACTATTATATCCAACAATTCAAAACTATTTCCCTAATTTTTTAAGACTCAGTCAATACTCACTTTCCCCACTGTTCAACAATATCTCTTAATTTATTTTCTATTTTGAGACAGGGTGTGGCTAAGTTGCCGGGGCTGGCCTTGAACTTGTGATCCTCCTGCCTCAGCCTCCCAAGTGGCTGGGATGACAGGTGAGCGCCTCCACTCCCAGTGTGTCCAACATCATCTTTTTACAGTCGATTTGTCCAAATCCTATAATGCACGTTTCCAGCTTGTTTTCAGACGATTACCACATTGCCCCGTCCAGCCAGGTTCTCCCCACCCTACCGCCTCATCTAAGCCCCACTTAAGAGTGTCATCCAAATGGCAATGTGTTACGGAGGCCAACACCTCAGCACCCAAACGTGCCACCCTTCATTATGTAACCGAGGCACGCAGCACCCTAGTGAGAACACCGTACTAACACACAGCAATCAAGTTCGCAGAGGCAGATCCCAACTAGTATCCGTGCGCTAAGCTCCTGCCAGCCATTGGTGGTCCCGGGTTCTCTAAGAACGTAAGGAGCCAGGCTGGATTTTCTTCCAAAACACACCGTACAAGAAACCTCCAGACGCAGCAACAGGCAAAATATTACCGACACAATCAGTTTCTCTGAAACACTGCACCCAAGAAATGATGGCAGATCTAAGGGCCCGGCAGACAGCCATTGTGGCTCCTGGGGCAGCACAAAGGTGATTTACAAAGTCCCTTTGCCCAACAAAGAGCTGGTCAAAGAATAAAAACAACTCCACCTCTTGGCAGAGCCTGGATGAAAATCTGCAGAAGATCCTCCTGCTTCCGCACATGATTGATGATTGTCTCCCCTGTGACGACAGGAGCTTTTAAAAGCAGCCTGGGGAAGGCCTGAGGACAGCCACACTCCCTTTAGACTCAGGCACAGAGGCTGCTTCACTTACCCTGCACCTACTTTCCTGGGCTTGTGGCCACTGGGAGAGGGCAGGGCAGCCATGCTTTTGAGACTGACACGCATGTTGGATGGACGCCGGCCTGGCCATCATTTGATGTGATTGAAGGGAAGGGAAGGTCCCTTAAAAGGCCCTTCAGTTCACCAATGTGTCCCCAGGATCTAAACCCTGGCACAGCAGTGCCCCATATGTGGGAGGGAAATGGACAGTGTTCATGGTGGGAGAGGAGGACCAACAGCGAGGTGAAGTCTATTTACTGCACCCGTTCGTTAGGCTAAGTTAGAGAGGAAAGAATGACCATCACGAGACGGTGAAGCTTTTAATCAGCTTAGAACCTAGCAGTTGCAAGTGGCGCACACGGCCCTTCCTGACCAGGGCAGGGCGCTCCTCTGCCCTCACGGGTGGGCCCACAGGCCCTGATTGACAGGTGCAGAGGGAGCTGGCAAAACCTGCGGCGGACTACCCACCAGAGGTAGTGGGTGGTCAGCCTCAGTCTACCTGCAGTAAAGCAAGAGTTTAAAGTGTGTTCTAGATGCAGGGATTTTTTTTTTTTTTTTTTTTTTTTTAATTGCGTCTTGCTTGGTAACCAGGAAAGCCAAGACGCAAATAAGCACCAAATGCAAAGGTAAGTTCTGTGAAGCACAACACGGTGGGCAAGGGGTGGGCATGGTGGATGTGACGGGAACTTGGGACTGAATGATCCAACTGTCTACAGTCAGAAATTCAGAGACTAGCACGGTCAAAAGCTCATCTTAAATAATCTAAAAGCAATTCATCTACATGGCATTCTCTTTCCTACTCAAATATCAGGTACAAATTGCTTTCTTTTAGCTCATGCCAGAGGTCTGTCATTAGACGATGGGGTAGCAGGAGTGACAAGATACTGCCACCTTCTCCGTGGAACAAAGAACAGCCACCATCACCAGCCTTGTTTAAAACATGCCCTCAGCACCAACCAAGCTTGGTCCTCAGTGACAGTTTTCACAATAGGCATCCATGCTCAGGGCTGCGGTGTGCTTGTACTGGCTAACTGGTTTTTTGTTCTCTGAAAACAGTTTTTTAAAAACTGCAACCGGGCTGGGGAGATAGCCCAGTTGGTAGAGTGCTTGCCTTGTAAGCATAAGGCCCTGGGTTCGATCCCTAGCACCCCCCACACCCCCCAAAAAAAAAAACTGCAACCAGTGAGAGGTGTCTCTGTTTCCAAATATTAGCCTAACCATAAAGCACACGTTTATAGCAAGGCCTTCACGGTAACTGCCTTTATCCCAGAAGCAGGGGCTGCTAAATTTTTTTTGTAAAGGGCCTGTGTGTAAATATTTCAGGCTTTGAGGGCCTCGTTTGGTGTCTGCTGCATCCTGTTCAACGCTGCAAAAATGGAGCAACCACTTTTAGCTGGTAGATCTCACAGAAACGTCACAGCCAGTGCCGGCCTGATAATCGATCATCGTTTGCCTGCTCCACCCTTAAATGAAAACAATCATTTACACGATCTGACACGACAACGATCGACGCAGCAATGGTAAGCTGATCTCTCTGGTGAAAATGGAAAACAAAATCAGGATGTGGAAAGCGACTTCAAACAACAAAACGGGAAGTGAGATCTGATGTGCCTGTGCCGACTGGTGCAGCCCGACCCCAGCCGCTGACATCAGTTCCTCTCGCTCATTGATAGAAGTTGGGTTGCGGTCAGAAATTTTAAATTTTGCTTTTAAAGTTTGTTTTCTCAAATATATTACAAAGATAATTGTGTTAGTGAAGTGTTTCTATTTCCTTTGAAAGACTGTCATTATTTATCGAAAGGTGATAAGAGAGGCTTAGTGAAGAACGGAAAATGGAAGTGCCTTCTGCTATCGGAAATGCCCTCAACCCTCAGGCAAAACTGTCCATACTCCCATTTTACAGACTACAAAATGGAGGTTCACAGATACTAAATGACCTGCCCAAGTCCAGGGTAAGTAATAAGTCATGAAATTATTACTTTGTGGTTCTTTATATTTCTATTTTACTTGAAAAAGTAATGTACTTTAACTACATACTGAGCCTTTAGAAAGTCTCTAAGTCACACTGTAACACAATGGCTTTGTTTGGTTCCTTAAGAACAAACAGAAGTCGAATCCATCTTCATCTCTTACGTCCACAGATATGGATGTAAGTATGTTGGGAGGGAAGTAACGTGACCTCTGCTCTCTTCAACAAATATTGCACATTTTATTGGTGGTAGCAAACACATTTAGTGCTTAACTCAAAAACTAACGAGAGCAGCTGAGGAGTTCTCATGCAGTTATTACTGAAATGGAAATAAAACATAAAGGCTAACTCAAGGTGTGTTCCTGCTTTTTAAAGCTGTGAATTTTATTGCTTCAGAGTAAAAACATCCAGGTACTAAAGGAGGACAGGCCTGTGAACCACCTGATGAATCTCCCAACCATCCAAGGTACACCAAGTTCAAGTGAAAAACAAAATTAAGAAAAAGAACTAGGATTCACTAAGTGATTGTTTTCCTTTCCCAAACTTTTGTCTTAGCAAATAATTTTGTTCTCACAAACAAATTTTGTTCTCACAAAATTATTTGAAATTTTGTTAGAAACCCCAACGCTGCCATTGAGGGCGGTAACTGACGTAACAGGCGGCTGGGGGGACGGGAGAGAAAACAGGACCCAGGAGTGGTTTCAAAGGCACTGACTAGGTTCTTTTTCTCCTTGAAAAACAAAGAGCCAAAATCTGAGAGGCCACTGGTCACCACTATGTTAAGCTCTGCTGCCGGACTCCCCAGGAGGGAAGCTCCAATCAGAGAGCTGCCACGTGGCAGCTGGGAGGGCCTTGTCCTTCTGGAGTTGGACCCCCACCCCGCGAGCTCCTCCCTCCCTGCCGCAGTCATGATCCACAGGGCAGAATGGCCAGGCAGGTGAGGTGGAAATTCGACGAAGGCAAGAACTTTTCCCACCACCACAGACACGACCTAATAGCATGTGCAAAACCAGACTCTGACCCTTCCCCTCTGCTGGTCCTTGTCCAGGGCTCCTTATCTCAGTGATGGCCCCATCACTCACTGGGTTATGCAAGCCAGAAACCAGGAGGCAGCTGGACTCGCCCTGCACCTCCAGCCCACGCCCAGGACTCTGGGCCTTACCTCCCAAGGAGCACCCCCACTTCCCTCCAGGTCCTCTCAACTCCATCATGACCACAATTATGGACCTCTGCGCCCACTCCGGCCACCTCTTGCACAGTGTTACATTACAGCCTCCAGTCAACTTTTCAAAAGGCTAATCCGATCATGTCACCTCCCTCTAGAAAGTCAAAACCCTGAGTTAAGGTTAAAAAAAGCAATGCTTGAGCGTGGCTCGTAACGTGCAGCCTGACCGGATTTCCTCTCTCGCCACAGCAGACTTCACCTGGAACCGGACCCTCTCCCCGCTGGCCTGTGCACTGGGGGCTTCCCCTGCCTGGTGGGCTCCTCGCAGGTGGACTCCCACCCTGACCTCTCCATCCCTCAGCTGCCCACGCGGCCCTCACCTCCTGGGCTGCCCTCCTGACCTGTCTCACATCCCCCAACCAGCATGAGCCCTCTTCAGGGCAACTGCAGAGCTGCAGCTCTGACTTACTAGGATTGCTGTCTGTCCCCGACCCAGGTAAGTCCATGATGGCAGGGCTATGTGTGTCTGCCACGTGGAAGCCCGAGTGCCCCTCACAGTAACTCTGCCCAGCAAATGGATGAAGTATAAATATTCACCACGCCTCGCGGTGGGATGATGGCAGACCAGCAAGCCCCGCCGGCAATTCTCACCCGCACCTGCGGAAATCTCAGTACCTCATTCGCCATCTGCCCCTGGTGGGGGGGGGGGGGTCTCTATGTCCTCAGTGAAGGGTGGCGGGGGGTGGGGAGTAAAACGTGATCATCATCCAGTCAATTCTGTCCCTGCTAAAATACTCAGTGGAAAGGCGTATTCCCAAAGAGCTGGGGTCATCTCACAAACTCTCCTCAAGCTTCGCCACAAGGAGGACTCTGAACCCATGTTCAGAGTTCTCTGAACCAGGTCAACCTCCCTTCATGTTGGAAACTCCTATAACATGACTTCAGACACCGCAGTTCAGGCACCTCTTGGTGCCTGTAGAGGTCGTTCACCTCTAAGCCTTCCCACCAGATGAGAAACACAAGCCAGGTATGAGAAAGGACAGACGGAGGGAGGGAGGACGCTGTGGGCCCCCTGGCCTGGAAGGGGGGCACGAGGACTGCCTCCTGAACCAGCTCCCTGCACATCAACCCGGTCCTGTCCTCAGAGGAGGCCGCTCAGCACCTGGAGACCGAGCAGAGGCCCAGGTGCTCTCCAGAGCACCAGACTGCCCTCCTTGGAAGCCCACCAGTCCCACCAAATATAGCTCCAAAGCAGCTGAGGAAAGCAAGACCAGACAAGAGGCCACCCACAGCCAGCCACAGCAGCTTCCCGATGCGCTTCTCCAGGGACCCACCCTTTCCCCAAGGACACCTGCCCTCTCAACCTTACCAAGGTCCCCCCCTCCCCAGAAAGCGCAGTGAGCTCCCCAGCTCCTGCTCTAGCATGTGCCTGTGTCTGGTTTCAGGTTCCAGACTGGCCCCCACAAGACAGAATCCGCGTCGCCCTCTGGCAGGGCATCCTGCTGGCCAAACACAAACACCCAATCTTTTCAACAAGTGATGCTTTGAGAAGAAGTATTAAGGTCCAGTAACTGAATGTTATTTCATTTATATTGTTTTATGTACAAAACATCCACTGCCTCAGTGCAGACAAATCAATCACCAGGTGGCAGTCCCAAACCCCAACTACAGATGTATACATTTTTGAGTGTAAATGACCCTTATTACTGTTCTTAAACATTCAATCCCATGTAAGTCACCTAGGTGAAATTCTTAGGACCGAATTATTCTTGGGACCGAATAATTAGAATCAATAGTTCTTTGTTTAAAAGACACAGATGAAACTCATTGGTGGATACTTTACCATTTACTGAGTCCAGAAAACCAACCAACCAACAAGCCCCCAAACTGTCAAATTAGGTTCTCCATAACTACCTTAAGAGATGGCTACTATGCCCTTCTCAGTGACAGGTGACCCTAACATAATGTGCAGTTTGTCTCTAACACCCTCCCTTGCCCAAGAGGGGGCAGGCAGGGATTTCCACAGCAGACAAGTCTGGCTCACCTAAATGAAGACCTCTCAATAAGATCCAAAAATGGCAACTGAACATGTCACACAACACATAGCCCTTCAGAAAGTTCCCCTGGTACTAAGGCTCTGCCACATGCAGTGTGGCTACTCTCCTTCCTTAGCAGTTTTACAACCATCTTTGCAGTGACAGGTGTCAGCAATTTTTAAATTCTTCCGCATCACCAAAGACCTTTAAAACAAAATGAAGTCCAAACATAACTGCTATAAGAAATAACGAGGGCTGGAAGGGGATTCTGATGCACTGTGCAAAGCAGATGAACCCTGAAGGTGTTATTCACGCAGAGAGGGAAATCAAACTGCCACAAAAGGACAAATACTGAAAGACCCCCCCACGAGGCCTCTAGAGTGGTCGAATTCACAGAGGCAAAGGAGAGTGGTGGCTGAGGAAACGGGGCCTCAGTGCTTAGGGGGTACTGGGGGTCACTCTGGTATGACGTGTGGGTGACGTCTGCTGAACCACAGAAATGTAATGTCAATGAGCTGCGTGCTTAAAAATGGTTACGATGACAAATTAAATGTTACATATACTCCACCATGATTAAAAAAGAAAAGAAAACAGAAAAAGACTAAGAAATTACAGTTCATGAAAAGAAAAGGTAGTGACTTTTTTCTGGGTACCATCTTAGCAGCTAAACCCTGCATCTTTTAGTGAAATCAAGAAAACCACACCAGGAGTTCACTTCTTGACACCCCCCAACTCCTGCCACCCCAATCCCTAGCTCACTACACTCTGTAGTGCCCTGGTAAGAAGCTGCACTCAGGCCAGAGGTAAACCAGCATTGCAGGCTGGGCTGTTACGTGTCACTTTAAGTTTGAAATGAAAGGAAGAATTTTGTATAGGAAAGAAAAAATCTGCCTCACGAACCAGTCATCTCAATGATGTGACTCACACCAAAAACTAATGGTGTCTGCATCTATTAGTAATTTCTTTAACTTACCAGTAAAATAAGTCTTCTAATCAAGAACTCCTTTCAGGGAACATAAAGTTTAACAGGAGGAAAGGCTCTGAAATATTGATCAAAGAACCAAGTTGCTCAAAAAAACTAGAATTGTCATTAATTACAATTAATAACTTGATATTTTCTCCATCACGATCCAAAAATGTAAAACTCTCTCCCCAGTGCCAAGTCATCCAGCTCACCAGTGTTAAAGCAGGTGGAATGTATACAGGTTTTGCTTGTTTCCACTACTGAGGACAGACCCCAGGGGAGTTTTACCACTGAGCTACATCTCCAGATTTTTTTTCCCCCCCAATTTGAGACAGGGTCTCACTAAGTTGCCCAGACCCTCTTGGAACTTGCAATTCTCCTGCCTCAGCCTGGAAACAGCTGGTGTTACAGGTGTGTGTCACCCGCTGGAATACACAACTTTCTAAGCAATGCCACTAAGAACCTGTTCCTACAACCACTCAAGCCTGGTCAGCAATCTCAACACAATCAAATCAGATTCAGGGACAGAGGAGCAGGAACGCAGCACTTTAATCAGCTGACTTCACCAGCAGTGCAGGACCAGAGCCCAGGAAGCGTCCTTATCAAGCTCTGGGGCTGCCTCATCTGCAATTCAAGTCCATCGCTAAACCCTTTCAGAGATAGGAATCCTGCTGTAACCAGCAAATTCCCAGGTTTACAGGCCAGCGCCTCCCGGACCTGGTGGAACAGGGATTGTATGGAGGCTGCCTGCTGCAGAGAGGGCGTCTTCCTCTCCCAAATGCCCTTCAAATCGCCCCAGGAAAGTGCGGGCTGCGTGTGGTTTCGGACACTTGAAGGAAATGGGACAGCAGGTGTAGGTAGTTGGACGCCATCAGACTGCGATTTGCACTTTTTAAGAAACCTCAAAGTTACATTAGCAGGTACTATTTAAAAAGAGGAAGGTAAAGGGGGCCTCTGACTAATTTTTAAGTAAGACCACAACTTCGGGGGGAAGGGGACTCAGAAAAAGCCTAGCGAGAGACAGCACAATGGTGTCTTTCTGGCATGCCACAAAAGGATCAACACACAATAAAAGAGCATGCAGTCAGTCCCGGCTCCTGTCCCCATCCCCTTAAAAAGAACTCCGTTCCAACCACCCGCCACCTCGAGCAGGTGACTCCCGTCGGAGAAGGCGCCTGGCGCACGTGACGCGGCCCAGAACCGGGGCAACTTACTGGTTTCGGCATTTTCGGTTCCTGGTGGGCTGACTCAATCCCCCGGAAGCTCGGCTTTGCAGCAGCTGAGAAAGTTCTCTCCACCTGGAGTCGGAGACAAGCCCTTAGCGCGCCCGGCAGCCCTCGGCGCGCGGCTTAAGAACCGGCCGGGCGGCGCCGGGTGAGTCACCGCCCCGCGGGGCCGGGGGCGGGGGGCGGGAGGCGGGCGGCGGGGCGGAGCTGCCCGGCGCGGGGTCCGCGGTCCTCCCGGGGCCGCCCGAGCGCACAGCAAGTTTCACTTTGTGCAGCGGTCGTTGCCCAGGCCTGAAACCGCGGCCGTCCCGCCTGGGGGCAACACTTTTAAAACAACTAGCTGCCCGGGAGGGGCCCCGGAACCCGGAGGGGCGCGTCCGCGCAGCGCGGGCTCGGCGCTTCCTTCGGGAGGGGACAGAGCGGAGAGAGGACGGTCGCGCAGCAGCCGCCCAGACAGGTTCAGCTCCACCTGCTCCAGTGCGGGCCTCGCTGGGCGCCCCCGAGGTCGTCAGCCGGGGCTCCCGCGCGCGCCGTCCCTCCGCCAGACCGTCCCCGCCGCACCTGCCGTCGGATCCCGGCCACAGCCCCCTCCGCGGAGCGCGCACGCCCCTCCCTCGCCCCTCGGCCCGGCCGCGCGCCCGGCTCACCCGCGGCCCTGCAGTGGACGTGCGCTCCTGCTGTCCGTGCGTCCGCCGAGTGCGCCCGCGCCCGCGCGCCCGAGAGGCCCTCGCGGGGCGGGGTCCCGGGGCCGCGCCCCTTCCCGCCCCGCCCGCGCGACCTGCGAGGTGCGCCCGCTCAAGATGGCCGCGCCCCGCCCGCCAGCCCGCGCCCCGCGCCCCGCGCCCCGGGGCCTGGCGGACCTTTGCCTCGGCGCTGCGGGGAGGAGGGGCCGGTGCGCGGTCGGCTCTACTCCTGAACCGAGCTGTAAGGTGCGCGGCTGTTCCACCTTGGACAGAGGGAATCAAGAAAATGTAAATAAATCTGGCTGGGCGGGCGCACTGGGCAGTTGGCCGGCCGTTTGGGGTGGGGCTGCCCCGACGTCCTTGGCCGGGATCCGGGCCGCGTGCCGAGAACCCGGCACCGGGCGGCCGTACCTGGTCGCGGTGTCTCGGTGCACGTGGTCTGTGCAGCCTCCGCCTTCATCTGGGAAAGGCAAGCACAGAAGACGCTCCATCACCGCAGGGTTAGGGTAAAGGACTAATTTGTGGCCTTATTTGACTTGACTTGCAAAAAGTTACGTGGGAACCTCTGAAATTCTGGAATTTTTTTTTTTTTTTTCCTTAACAGCTCTTAAGGGGAATTTTTTAAACACAGGGAACCTTGGTGACCAGTAGAACTTGTGCGATGAGAGTAAGAGGGCTCCCTCTAGATCGTTGGCTCTCAAAGTCTGGTTCCGAACCTAGCAAGTTGCTAGTCCCAGCATCCCCTGCGAACTTGCAGCAGCCCCGGAAATGGCAGGTGCTATGTCAGCTAGGGATTCCAGAACTCTACGGCTGGGGCTCAGCAATCTAAGGATCAACAAGGCCCCCAGGTGATGGTGATATTGATTAAAGGTTGAGACCAGAACTTCTCCTGAATTCCTTTTCTGGGCTCACCATTAACTCCCCGTGGGAGCTGAGTGGGTTACTGGATCCTTAGGCCTTTTGCTTTCTCACCTGTGAAACTGTGTTAATTATGACACCTATTTCATGGGATTGTAATGAGGATTAGAGGCGTTAATGCGTGTAAAATGCCTAGGACAGGTACAAGGAATAACCAATGATTTTGGATAAAGTTCCAAACTCTGACTCAGTTTCTCAATTCGTAGGGTGAGAGACGCCATCAGCGCCTTCTACATAGATTTAGGATTAAATGAGCTTGTGCATGTGAAGTATTTAGCACAGTGCTGGGTGAATACTGATGCCTGGCTAACCATGGTACACGTAGCTGCTAGTGCAGCCGGCCAGCTCCTGTGAGCTCCCCGATGCAAGCCCCGGCATTCAGAGGCCTGTCGAGGAGGGAGGACTCTCCTGAGTTTTTTCCCCTCTAATCAGTGAAATCAGTTCCCTCTGAAAGGTGAAATTTCTTTAATTAAAATGAAGATATGGGCTGAAGTTGTAGTTCAGCGGTGGGAGCACGTGCCTAGCATGTGTAAGACACTGGGTTCCATCCTCAGCACCACATAAAAATAAATAAATAAAATAAGGAATTGCGTCCATCTACAACTTAAAAAAAAAATGAAGATATAATGGTAACTGAGATAGGAAGGAAACCATGGAAGATATTTCAGTTGCTTACAATGCCAACATTGGACGTATTTCTCTAACACACCCTGTCTGCAGGGACTTATCACCACCTGGAGTCTTGGTAGCAGTTTGGGGCCCCAGCTCTGCTGCTAGGACATGCTTCTAATCTAATTTTTATCTTACTCAGTTTACAGTGTATTGCCTTACTAAATGAATGTTTGAAATAGCAGTGGCCCAAGGCCTTCTGGAGCATTTCTGAACTTTACCTTTCAGAGGAATACTGAAAAATGGCCTGTGGCAGTGTGGTAAAGATGACAGGGTTTGGAAACAAACAGTTCAGGCTGAATTCTGATTCTAGGGCTTCCCAGCCTGTTGCTGTGGGCAAGCCACACAATTGAGTTTCCAACTCTTCATCTATAAAGTGGCTATTCTTGTGACATGGAGTACATCATGCAAGCATTTAACTTAGATTCAACTCCTAAGTTTACCCTTCCTTGTACAATTTAAGCTAGCCTAAAGCTCCATTTCGTATATGCATTTCTCATGGTTCTCAGTTACTGTAAGCATTACATTGTTAAACTTACATGTTACTGTAAAGGACCCCACTAATTAAAGCCATTTATATTGTATCTTAGGAGCATTTGAGGGATTTTTCAAGGGTAACTTATTTTCAAATGCCTTTAGAACCTGAGCCCTCCCCCGGCATTCGCAGAAGTCTGAATTCCGAGGAGTCTATGACACTTGCTTGGGACAGTGGCTCTAAAGCTTAGGTGTGTGTCAGGGCCTCTCTGGAGCCCTTCCTGGGAATTCAGGGAGACCCAGGTTACCCCTGGAGTCTGTGTTTAGCAAGCCTCCCTGGTGATTCTGATGGACACCAAATTTTGAGAACCACTGACTTTGGATGTAACAGGACCCTGACGCGTTACTTACCTTGCTTCTCTCCTCACCATTGGTGAAGCTGTTCCCTGTGTTTGAAAGTCGAGGTTTTGATACAAATGATAATCAGTGCCTTGGAAGGAAGCCCTGGAGCAGGCGCTGTGGATACTCTCCCCTCTTGGTCTTTCATTGACCTGGACTGACTCCTCATTTCAGGAGTGCAAGCATGCGCCTGCCTTATGAGCCAGGCGAAGGGCTCTTGGTACCTTGTTTGGATTCTTTTTTTTTTTTTCTCCAGTGCTGGGGACTGAACCAGGGCCTCACACATGCTAGGCAAGTGCTCTGGGCTATATCCCCAATCCTTTTCATTTTGAGGCAGGGTCTTGACAACTTGTCTGAACTGACCTTGAACTTGTGATCCTCCTGAGAAGGTGGGAGTGTAACATGTGCCACTGTACTGGGCCCTGCTTGAATTCTTGAGGCACAGTGAGAGGTGCCACAACCAGAACCTGTGTACAGAATGTCACATCCCGGGTACACAGCATAGCCTACCTATCAAGTCACCTGGGAGCCTGTCTCCACACCGGTGCCAGGTTAATCTCAACCAATTAAAGAAAGTCCACAAATAGCATGACAATCTCCAGCCTCACTCACTGAAGGAACAGTCAATAGGCAATCGGGAAATACACATGGAGTGTCCTTGGCAAAACAGGGTTGTGCGTGATTTTTTCAACACTTAACCTTGGGTGAGAAGTTCAGGTGCTGTACCTAGGAGATGGTGGGACCCAGGGTGCTCTGTGGAGGCTTACCTGCATTGGTAATGTTTTATCAAGGTGCGTGGTGGTCTCGGGGTACCCTTTATTGCCTCCTCTCTACTTCTTTGGGGTGCTGAAATGCTTATTTTAAACATAATATTAAGGCAGACTTCCCTTTGATTAAGATGATGGTTACAGAGAAATAAACATTTCATGGAATCTCATAAAGGTCCATGAACTCAATATGCAAATTTCTGACATCATTGAACCTTCTTTTCTGACCTCCAGGAGGGTGACTGATCAGATGAGAGGGTGCTTCCACAACAGTCTGATAGGTGCCACTCAGCGATGTGATTGTGTGTTGGGTCTAGAAATAATTGCTAAGGAATTTTGTTAGGCAGTAAACCAGGGAGAGTCTCTTGGTTGTATTTTAATGGGGTAGCTTGTATAGTTTGGCTGTGCTAAGAAGAATTCTGAATGGCCACTAGCAATTCTATTTTAATTGTTTCCTTGACTTATTTAATAATTTGTATAAACATCCTTAATCATTTTCATGTAAAAGAGTATTAATGACCACACAACTTGTTTGACTAATAAGTCCCAAACAGTGTGACTTCCTCTATTATAGTTTTTTCTTATCCCTTATCATTTTTCCTTTTTTTTTTTTTTTTGAACATTTTTTTTCCAGCCTAAAACCATGTGGTACAAAGCAGATTGGAAGAAATGTCCAAGTTCAACTGTTCGGATACCTTCATTTCACAAGGAAGCAGGCCCAGAGCATCAAATTGCTCTTATTCCTGTACCCAGACTTCCTGTCTAGATCACCATTCCCTCTGTCCCGCTGAATGTAGGATCCAGACCTCTCTGCCTCATCTTACCCTCTGAGCAGCCTTCCACACATCTGACCACTCCCTGGCACAGTCTGTTCTTAGGGTTTCTATGTCCTCTCCTCTCTCCTCCAGTTTCCCTCCCCAGCCCACTGGGCCCAGGCCTGGGCTCTTATCTGCGTACACTCCCTTCCTGGGTCATCTCATCCGTTCCCAAGGCTTCCGCCACATCCTCAGCCCTGACCTTGGCTTCTCTGATGTTCTTGATTGTTTGAAAGCTCTGCTCCTCTCAGCCTTCCCCTTCTCAGTAAATAGCCCCACTCTGAGCCATGCTGCTTAGCTCCAAATCTAGAAGACAACCGCAATCCCATCTGTCCAGGGATCCCAGTTCACCCCCACCACATGCATCCTCACAGCCCTGTTTCCAGAACACAGCAGATTGGATCCTTCCCAGGACGCTGGGATTTGGAACAAAATTCAAACTTCTTGGCCCTGTATGCTACTGCTTCCCCAGCTGCACCTCCTGTCACTCACTCTGGTCACATTCCCCAAACTCTGCTGGCTCCATTTCTCCACCCTCTGTTTGCTCTGTGAATACATCAGCCCTATTCCCGCCTCAGGGGTCTCGTGCTTGATCCTCCTTCGGTCTGAAAGGCGCCCCCATCTCGGGCATCCCCATCTCTGCGAGACCACCTTTGCTTATCTTCCAGGTCTTGGCCCAAGTCCCCTCGTCCAAGAGCACATCCCAACATGTCCACCTGAAGTGCTGCCCTCTCAACCAGGGCTGCAGCTCCAGACAGAAGTCTGGTTCCCCGCTGGGCCCTCAGCAGCTAAAACAGTAATAGATGTTCATTTCTTGAGTAAGCGAATGACTGAGCACTACTAGTCAGTGCCAAAGTTGGGTGTTCGGGCTAGTTTTCTTGCCTGCACACCGCACTACTATCCGCTATGTTGCTAACCATGACACACTTTGCCCAGGCGTCTTATTTAGCTACCTAAGCTGCTCAACACACATCAGAAAGAACACGTGTGTGTGTTTAGAGTCTTTCTAGGTTTCCCTTGAAGTTCATGCATTTCAATTCTCATGACAGTTCTGTTTGATGAGCTGCCTTCCAGGACACAGCAGGTTAGGAAGAAGGCCATGTACAGACACACTGACAGCAGTGAGAAGGGCTGCCTGCAACAAGGAGGCAGGAGCAGGCTGCAGAGCAGAGGGTAGCCCCGAGTCAGCCACTGAGTTCCCTATGCACTGTGCATTCCTCAGGGTCCCTGCCCAGGTACAACCTGGGGCAGTGATGGATGCTCAGTGACGGTTTCCTCAGGGAAAGGACTTTATATCTGCTCTCTACTATCAGGAAACATATTATTTTGCTATTTTTTTAAAATTATGAAATGCCTCGAATCTTCAGGAGGTAATTCAATGGACAGTTATGTATCCACTATCTAGATTGAACAAAAGGTACTTTTTTATTCCATTATTTTATAGATAATCTACAGCCTGCCTAGTCCTCCTTAGAACAATCACTATTCTGAAGATGCTATGTCCACTATGCAAGAGTTAGGGTTTATATAAAAAGGAATCCACTTGTGTGAAACAATTTCCCAATAAATATTAGTAATTAGGTATTTAGTTGCAGAATGTAAACAATAAACATTTAAATGTCATGAACTTTTCCCGACGTACCCCAGCCCCAATGTTAAGGCCAGCACCTGTTACTCTGGGTGTCTCAGTACTGAGAATGGGGTCATGCATGTGATAGGACTCACTAAAGATTTACAGAACTGAACTGAACACAGAGCCCTGTGCATATTTTGCAATGCAGACAATATCTCACTAACACGTAGATGCCTGGATCCTAGAGATTTGACACGTAAACTTGGAGAATTGGCACTTAATGTTTTTAAAAATTTTTTTAAATTGAAAAAAAATCCTTTTGCTAACCAGGGCAAACAAATTTCTGTAGCATGGATGAATGTCCTGTGACCTGGTTGGATCATACTGAATAAAAGGCCTCAATTCCAGAATGAATCCATCTTTATAATGTCTTGAGCAATGCTTCAGCCTAGGCTGAAACATGGACCACATACTTCATTTGACAAATATTTATTGAGCTGCTCCCTCTCCCTAGGCAATGGGCCACACGGAGGAGCCCCTGAAGCTTACACTTAATTAAAATTTGGCCTTAGGCTGTTTGGGGTTTACCAGACTTCCCTGAGTTTCCATGAAATCAGCATTGTCACTTGGCTGATCTGTAATTCCAAGCCAACTCCTCAGACTAGGTCCTCAGGTGAACTCAAGAATTTTATCCAGGAATGCATGAACTGGTGGGTGGTGGAGCCCAAAGGCGGCTGTAATATCTGAGTCTGGCCCCAGTTCCATCATCAACTGTGAGTGTTGGCAGTCACTTCAGACCCTGGCCAGCCAACAGATGCAGATGGTCACAGCAGCAGACAGACTGAAGGCCCTGGGGACCTGGAAGGCATGAGGGCCTGGAGGGCTTTGCCTGGCTGGAACGCAGGCCCTGTCCTGCTATCGGTCTCATTCAAGACACGTCTGAAAGCTTGCTTTTTATGTGAAATCTCCAAACTCCTAAACATCGGCAATGGGTTACTATTTCTTCAAACCCCTCTGCAAGCCATGAGATGTGTCCGTGGGCATGTGTGTACACCTCTGCCTTAGGCCCTGCAGACCCGCTTTAGCATCTGTTCTGAGTTGGGTCCAACAAGGTGATTTGTGATGTCCTCCTAGGCTCCATGGCACTGTCATTCCCCTGTCACTCTGGGTGCTTAGCACTCACAGGAGACACTGCTGGCAGGGATGCCCCCATGTGCCTGGGGGTGGGCGTGGAAAACACACAGGCTGGCTCCGTCCCATCCACAGACTCTCCATTCTCTTCGTACACAAAGGCAGGTCTATGATTGCACTTTCTATTTTGGGAATTGTCACTGTTGGTAATTCAAGGTCTTAAACTTAAGGGATGTTAGAGGAAGGGATTTTCCCTCATTTGTGGTGTACAAAACCCTGAATGACTGGTTGTGGCTCTTCCTCCCAGCAGATCCTGTCTGTGCTGTGTGCCCAAACCCCTTGCCCTGCCTTTTCTTCCTCAGTAAACAACAGAGTGGTTTTCAGTTTGCTGCACGTTTCCTTGCCAGCAGAGCTAGGTTCTGCTTCTAGATGGGCAGAAAAAGCATTTATTAGGCCTCTTCAGACTGCAACAAGTGCCTCTACCCGTCTTATCACTGACAATCTCCTCTGGCCATGCCATGCCCCGTCCGCTTCATCACCAGGTTGAGAAACTGCTCAGAGAGTCAATGGAATGACCCCCAAGGACGCCCATGGATGTTGGGTGCAGTCTCCACCACTCCAAGGCAACCTAACCAACAGCTTCCTGGATCTACCCACAGAAAACCTGGGACCTTAGGCACACATTTCCTGAGACTGGCTTTCATTCTGAAATTACTTTTAAGAAAGAATAGAGCAGCTCACCCCCAATCCAAAAGCTGTTTTGCATCTCAGCGTGGAGTCCACCTAGGTAGTCGTGTTGGAAAGGGTGGGGGTGAAGCCCATAGGATTGTGGACAAAGCAGGTCTCATACATCTCCTGAAGCTCAGAACTCCGGTGGTGGTGATTCTTTCTGGCTCTTCTGCGTTCTTTTCCCCTTTATCCCAAGGCCTGGCCATTGTCTTCTAGAACTGAGAAGATGCCTTAACTGAAGGAGACCTCTCTTCCATGTGGGGATACACTATTTCCTTCCCTCTAGGACAGTGTGTTGGGCTCCTCCCTCACCTGGGCACCTGAGGACTGCTCCATCCTTCCAGTCTTGTACATCATAGGCCTGCCCAAATCCCACTCCCCGGGAGGCCCCTGGTGGCCTAGGGGCACACCCATCTAATTCTCCCTTCAGTTTTAAGCTCTCCACCTGCCATCAGTTGGTGGCCACTGTCTCAGTCATCAGCGAGAAGAGTCTGGAGTTTTACCTTAGTTGTCCCAGAACTGGGACAGAGAAGAAAAACTTTATTAGGCCCCTTCAAACTGTGACAAGTGCCTCCAGTCTCCACCTGACTCTCCCCCATGAAGTCAAAGGAATGACTATCCCTCATCCTTGCCAGTGCCCTGCATCTCCCCGGGCCTCCCAAACAAATGGAATCTAACTTCTTGAAGATTGCAAGGTGCTCTCCTCCAGTGAGGAATTTATCCAGATGTTTTTGATACCTACAACCTCCAAGAATCTAGTTTCTTATCTATCCAGAGTTGCTCCCTACCACCCCTCATTCCTGTCTCCCCCGCTGCATCTCTGTGCTCTCTGGCTTCTCTCATTTATCAGGAACACTCATCTTCAGCAACCTATCTTTCCCCTCTTAAAATACTGCTCAGGAACCAAGCTCCCCCTACATAATGAATTGGACTCCATTCTCTCTAAATATTATACAACTCTCAAAACATTTGAGCTAGGTTTACTTATCTAAATATTTCTGTTTAGTTACATCAGAGAACTTTTTTCACTGGGAAGTGTTCTAATTTAAGGCAGGAACTTAATTATGGCTCCTTGAAGACATTTATCCTTATCCCCTGGGGTCTATCTCAGTGCCTGACACAGAGCTGGGATCAATCAACATTTTTAATCCATCACTGTGGTTGAATGAACTGGGTTCTCTCCACTGGAGTTGTCTCAGCAGACAGTAGTAATTGAGATGTAGCTGTGGCTGACTCGACTGAACAATTATCCCCAGAGACTTTTTCTAGAAGATTCTACGTATTCAAATTGAACCCTGCTGTTTATGTTGTAATTATTCCTTTTTATTCCCATTTTCATTTTCCCCATCACCTTAATATGTTTAATGTGTATATATTGTTTATATGTATTTTCTGAAAGAAATATGCTTTGACTTACCTAAGTGACATAAGGTTATGCATCTCTTCCTGCTCCCCTGCAATTCAGCACCACTTCAGTTATCCACCCATGTTGCCGTGGGTTCCTGGATCTCGTTACTTCTCCCATCCACATCCTCTTTCTCATTTCACCTGTCCTCTCTCCCAGAAGACATTCACGCTACTCCAACTCCCCCCCACCACCAAAGCCCAAATCATCTTCCTCTATGTCCTCTGCACCTGGGAATTTCACAGGGACGAATAAGTACAAGTGAAATTGTTGGATCATAGGAAAGTAGCCATATGACATCATCCAGACAGGAACAGTTTGAAGAATGAAATGAGATGCTATTCATTACATGAGGACAAGAGGCAGCAGCTGAGACCATCACAGGTGAAAAGCTATGAGCACTGGTAAACTGACTATTATGGTCTGGATGTGATGTGTTCCCCAAAAGCTCCTGTGTGAGACAATGCAAGAGGTTCCGAGGAGAAGTTATTGGGTTAGGAGAACCTTAGCCCAATCAGTGAATTAATCCCTTCATGGGATTAACTAGGTGATAACTGAAGGCGGCAGGGTGTGGCCGGAGGAGGCGGGTCCCTGGGGTGTGGCCTTGGGGTATATATTTGTATCTGGCCATGGAATCTCTCTGCCTTCTGATCATCATGTGCTCTGCCTCCCTCCACTACTCTCTTCTGCCATGATGTCACCTCAAGTCCTGAGGAATGGAGCCGGCTGTTTATGGACTGAGACCTCTAAAACCCAAATAAACTTTTCCTTCCCTGCAGTTGTTCTGGTCACGTCTTTTAGTCACAGCAGTGAAAATCAAAAACTGACTTAGCGCTGACCGAGACACTCCCAGCGGGGCACAGGGTCTCTGCGCTTGCTGTCAGCCCGTTCCCTATGTGCCCTACGATGACGACAAGACAGCTTACTGTTGTTTGAGTCTGCATGTCCCTCCCTACTAACACATGTGAGCCTCTCTCTGTGGGCCTTCTGGGTCTCCTTGTCTGGAAACGGTTCAGGTGTTGGCCTGTTTTTCTGTTGGGGATCTCGTTGATTTGTGAGAGTTTCCTGTTTCCTAGCTGTGGGTCCCTGTAAGTTTGCGATGGACGTTGCAAATCTCTTCTCTGTTGTATTCACTTTGTCCATGGTGGTGTTTATAATCAAATTCATCCGTTTTGTTTTGTTTTTCCTTACGGTTTTGTTTTTAACATTCAATTTTAGGAGTACAGTTTTTCTCCTTCATTTTTAGTTTTTACCTTCCACATTTTTGGAAATGGAATCCATCCTTAGGTGGAATTAAATGGGGTTGTGGTCTTATTTTTCTCCACTTGGAGACAGTTTTCCAGCTCCATTTATTTCAGTCCAGTCTTTGCCCACTCAGTCCCAGGTCACCTGTGTGGAGCATTAAGTTTCCAGCACCCGTCTGCCTGAGTACTCTGCTGCGCTCCATTGTCTATGTGTTTTTGCATCTCAGTGCATGACGACTGTTCATATCCCACGGGACAAATTTCCTCCTCATTGTTCCTTTTTTCAATATAGATCTTCATGAGATTCCATTATAAACAAATGGATCTCATGACATCTCACTGGGATGCGTCCAGGATAGATCGACTGAGCTGCTCCACTGTATATTGTATCTTAACTTTTATCTCTTAATATTGTTTGATCATTAAATGTAAAGAGTTCTTAAAAAAAATGAAATACATAGCCAAATTATGGAACCAGCCTAGGTATCCATCAAGAGATGAACGCATAAAGAAAATGTGGTGATAGACACACAGTAGAGTTTTACTCTGCCACAAAAAAAGAATAAACTGATGTATTTGCAGGAAAAAGGATGGAATTTGAGAGAATGTTAAGTGAAATAAGCCAAACTCAGAAAGTCAAGGGTCATATACTTTCTCTTATATGTGGAAGTTAGAAAAAGGAATAAAAGGGTGGGGGGGTGTCTCATGAAAATAGAAGAGACTCTAGTAGAGAGGTGGGGGGGGAGGAATGGGAGATACTGGAGAACAGTATCAACCAAATTATATTTCTATAATTGTGTTCATTATTAAATATAATAACATCACACTATTTTATGAATAATTATAATGCACTAAAGCATATGTGAAAAAAATAAAAAAGAAGTACAAATTGCCAATGATTACATGAAAAAAATGTTCAATATCTTTATCCAGCAAAGAAACATAAACCAAAACTAAATTGAGATTCCCTTTTACCTCCATCTGAATGGCTATCATCAAGAATACAAAAAAAAAAAAAAAAAAAATCCAGGCATAGTGACACACAGTGACACACAGTGACAGCTACTTGGGAGGCTGAAGCAGGAGGATCACTGCCTGGGCAACTTAGCAAGACCCTGTCTCAATATTAGCACTAATATTGAGTTCTAGGGTGTAGCTCTGTGGTAGGTGTTTAACATGTACCAGACACCAGATTCAACCCCCAGTACCGAAACAAATGAACACACACAAGAGAAACAGTAAATGCTGACAAGGACCCCAGTACGCTGCGGGAACGTGGAAATGTAAATGAGTACATCTACTATGGGAATCAGTATGGAGGGTCCTCCAAAAACTGAAAATAGATCTGCCATTCCACCCAGCTCTACTGCTCCTGGGTGTGTGCTGAACTAAAGTCAGCATGCCACGGAGAGGGCTGCACGCCTCTGAGTGACCGGGTCAGCCTAGGTGCCCGTCAAGAGATGAATACAGAGGGTGTGCTTGCATATACAAGGGAGTTTTATTCAGTCACGAAGAATGAGGTCATGCCATTCGCAGGAAAATGGATGGAACCGAAGTTCCTACTGTAAGTGAGAGAAGCCAGGCCCAGAAAGAGGAGCCTGGCATGTTTCCCCTCCTATGTAGAATCTAGGAGGAAAAAAAAGAAAGACATGAAAGGAACAGGGAGACTAGAATCTTCTCAGAGGGAGGGGCGGGAGAGGGGACCAGAGGTGGATATGAGCCAAGTATTTTATTTGCATGTACAAATATGTATCACTGAAACCCATTATTCTGTATAATAAAAATGCTCTGAGAAATCGAAAGCTCTGTTGTAGCATTGAGAGTGGCATTTCGTTTCCACGTGGTTACCATGGAGTGAGCAGACTCAGCAGAAACCTGGGGCGTGGGGCATGCAGCCTGCTGGGCCATCTGAGAAGGGCCTGCTCTGCCTGCCTATCATGCAAATGATTGAGCCCAGCCCCCTGGCCTCCTCCACACCCCCCACCCCTCCCAAGTCCTGCAGGCAGGCTCGGGGCAGATCACTTCTGCAGGCACTCATGCAGACTCCTGACTCTGAATCCCCTCAACTCTCTTTCCCACCCGCACCCCTGTCCAACCCCTGACAGTCCCACTCTTTGGTCCAGCTCTTCTTTTCCAGCCTCCCCTCCAGGGCTATTTCCCCAGCCTCCTTTCCAGCCCAGGGCCTCCCAACCCTGGCTTGAACTGTGCCAGTCCCAAGGACCTGCTGGACCCAACACCTGGGGCCTCACTTACGTGGTGCCAGGTGACAAGGTGGCCCAGCTTTGGTGTCGCGCTTCACTTCTTGTTCTCTCGTTGTACCCTAGATCTGGCGTTGGCGTCACTGGTTTTTGGTTCCTCAACCATGCTTCTTCATTCTCATTTATCAAGTGCCAGCTCTGAGCAAGGCACGGCGGGTCCCGATCGCTGGCACTTCGTTTTCTTTTCCACCTCTGAGTGCCTGCTGGATAATACCCTTCCCCTGGGGACCTGGGTCTTGGAGAACCTGGCTAATGCTTCTGAAAAATTCCTTCTCCCAGGAATTAGAATCTGGGGTGAGGACCTTACCCCTGTTGACCTGAGTGCAGCTCACCACAAACTTTAGAAGTCACCTGATCCACATTTGCTTTTCCAGTTGCTCTGAAAGGTAAATATTAACATCTCTGTGCTGTGGGTGAGGGGACCCCAAAGGGGTCTTACTAAAGGTGACTTACCCAAGGTATGTGGTCAGAGGCAGTTAGGCAGGGTTGAACCTAGACTGTGCAATGCAAAGCTCTTGCTCTCTAGTCAAGATCAGAGAGCCACCCCACCTGTCCCCACTTGTCCCTGTACCTGAGATACTCAGGTCCTCTGCCCTGGACAATTGTGCTAACTGTCCCATCTCCCCCATCCATCATTTAACCAACAGGTACTCACTAAGTGCCTCATGTGTGGGGCAAGCCTTCCATGTGATTCCATGACTCAGCAGCCAGACCTGGCTTGGATCATATCATGTTCCTGTTCCCAGATCTTAGGCACCATAGCTCAGGACGGCCTCCGCTGGGGCAGCCTGGAGGGCATGCAACAGCAGCTGGTCAGGCAGAGCTGGGAGGAGCAACCATGCCTGTCCCCAGGAACAGACAGGCCAGGCCAGCAGAGCCCTGGCACTGCAAGGAGGCCAAGAGGGGAGGCCATGCCCTTGTGCAAAGGACACAACCATGGGGGCAGGTGTTTGGGGGTTCAGAAATGCGGGGGATCATGAGGTTGTGGGCACAGGCCCAGGAGCCTACCAGACTCAGAAAGGCCAAGGGCTTAGGCCCTCCTGAACAGAGAAGAGGGAAGGACTGGCAAAACGAGTGGAGAGTCCTCCCCTGCACCTCTGCTGCACCCACAATGCAGCAGAGGCTTGGAGCTACGTGTCACCTCAGAAGAAGGGAGGTGTGTCGCATCCAGCAGGGTACCTGCTTCAAGAAGGGCGGGTCCTAGCCCAGCAGAGTCAGCTCAGGCCGTAGAGGGGTGCCGAGGAGCAGGCAGCCCGACCCCACCTTCCTTACCCCGCTGGCTCCCCAATCCTGTCTGGCATCCTCTGTGGAGAACACGGCCCTCCAAGATGGAGCATGGCCCCCCTCTGTCTCTCACACCTGCACCCGCTTCCAGGCCCTTCCAGGCCCTCAGGGACACTCCTGCTGCTGCACCTTTGCGTGGACGTGGACGTTCCCTCGCCCAGGAGCACTCTTCAGGCCCTGGGACCTGGCCTCTTCACGTCCTGAACCCTGCTGACCCTCTCAGACATGTGCCGAGACAGCAAACCCTCCCTCCTCCTTTTCCAGGCCTTCCCGGGGTGCTGCGGCCCCGCCATTGCTTTCCACCTCTCTCAAGTCACTCATTTGGCCTGCTCTGTTTCCTAGGGCTGCTGGACCAAAGTACCACAAGCTGGGTGGACGTAACCAACAGACATTTGTCATCTCACAGTGTGGGAGGCTGATATCTGAAACCATGGTGTCAGTGGGCCCTACTCCTACACAAACCTGTAGGAAAATCCCTTGTCTTTTCCAGATTCTGGTGGCCCCAGGTGTCTCTTGCATGTAGCGGCATCAACTCTGTGGTCACATTGTTAGCCCTCTGTGTCTTTCCCCTTCTCTACAGATACCAGTCCTATTGGATTAAGGTCCCCCCCACTCCAGTGTGACCTCCTCTTACCTTAAATAATTACATCAGCAATGACCCTGTTCCTAATAAGGTCATAGTCTGAGGTAACAGGGCTCACAACTTGAAGACAGTTAAGCCCATAACATACCATAGAGTTAGCTACCTTGCCTGCAGCTCGGGGGTCTAGGAGTGAGATGTGGGTTTGCCACTCACCCACTGTATACACCTGAGCAAGATCCCTGAGCACTCTGTCTTTTCTCGCCCAATTGCAATATTCATTAGAGTCCAGTCACGCTCACAGTGAGGGTCCACAAGATTGTGATGATTATTATTAATGTCGTCTACTGAATACAGCGGGTGCTCTATGAATAAATGTTGGTCACCACTTCCTCTAATAGATACTGGCAGCTGCACAGCACCTGAGCTGATGAGCTCTTCCAGAGGGAGGGAGAAGCAGCGACCAGCACGCCCTGGAGACCACGCTCGCTGTTCCCGGCATTGTAGGAATTGCTGAGGTGGCTATGTGACACTGCCCGTCCCTGCCCTGATGGCAGAGAGGTTCTGTTCCCACTCCCACAGCATGAAATCCTGGCTGGCTGTGCAGGAATGTGTAGGTGGGACAAGCAGGGACTCCTCACGCTAGAGTCTGTTCTCTGAGGCCAAGTGTGCGTACGTGCGTGTGTGTGTGTGTGTACGTGCATACAAGCCCTGAAGACAGAGGCCAGAGAAGCCAGGCAGCCCTCAAAAGGCATGTGTCTCAGGCTGGACTGAAAGATGACAACAAGACATGGCCTCCGGCTCTGTGGGCCTTCCAGATTTCTGTGGAGGCCCGATTCTCCTGTAAGAGGAGGCTGGGAGCCGGCCGCAGCCCAGCAGCTGGAATTAGAGACCTGGGTCTGAAACAGAACTCTGCCTTTGAGTAGCTCAGTGACCTCAGAGACTAGTTTTCTGTCAAGTGGGGTGATAACATCTGCCCTATGAGAGAAGAACACGATACAAAAGCCAGTGGTTAATATTTATGTCCCCTGCTTGCCAACCCTTGAAGATCCTCCCCAGCGCCCAACTGAATTTTCAAAGCACATTTGCAGTTCTGCTTTGTTTTGGGTATTTTTTTAAATATGAGAAGCTTAAAAATATCACTAGTTACTAATTAGTTACTACTAGAAATAAGAGAGTGGGTCTTAGGCGCCATGCTCATCTACTATGGGATCACACATGGTGGCCTTTATTCTCTTCATATTTCATAAATGCCCCAAATTTCATGTGTCTGAGGGCCTTCTTTTTCTTTAATGAAACTCTGACCTGGTATATGCCCATATTAGATATTAAACAAGACAAATTCTTTCCCACGGAAACTGACCATCAACTCCTTGATGTTTAGAGACATCAAGGAGACATACTAAAGTGGGGTGCAGAATTTTAGGGAAGAAGAATTACTGATTTTCATGCAGGAACCACATGTCCTAGAAGCAGACAACTCTATAGCAGATTGACACTGAAATGTGCCTCGAAACATGGGTAGTTTATTATTAAATTTAAATCTTCCAGCCTAGCATTGAGGGCTAAGGATCAGATGTGCAGAGATAACCAGAGAGAGGTACAAAGTGTGACGAGGTCAAAGAATAAAGAGTTCACATTCTTGGGGGCAATAAGGAGAACGCCTGAAGTCCTCCTTCCGGATGTAGGCAAGATCAGGAGCTGGATAAAGCAAAAGGAGCAAACTGGTCAGCAGGTGAGGTGGACCTGAATTCATAGGCTGATTGCTTCGTTCTGTTTCCATTCTCCTATGGTCCCAGCACTTGGAAAGTGAAGGCAGAAGGATTGCTTGAACTCAGGAGTCAAACACCAGCCTGGTAACATAGCAAGAGCCCGTCTCAAAAACCAAAATTTATTCTAGTTTGCATTTTTCGTTCCATTTATTTAGGCAAGACAACTCTGCAACACAGAGCATGCAATTCTCTTGTCTGGTGAACTGTACGATCAGAATGTTGTTAAAACTACTGAATTTTAAGCTCAGAAGCCTAGATAATTATTAGCAAAAGCTGCCCCATAATTTTGCCAAGAGCCTTATGACATATGCAGAGGCTATGAAGAGAATTTAATTTGCAGTAAAAAGTACCCAAGACTTCATCTGTAGCTTGGATGGCAGCCAGGGAATGGATGGATGCTCCTGCTGGTAGATGCCCACACCCATAAAATCCATAACACCGTATTTTAAATGGACGTGGCAAGTTCTTTAAAAAAAAATCATTCTAATATATTTTTAGCATCAAACGTTTATATTTATTTGTAACTTTGTGGTCTGAAATAAACTAAAAACACAAACTGTGAAGTTTCTCATTATCTGCAAAATGTAATTGCTTTTAGCTTTGAGAGAGCTGGGCTTTCTGTTTGAGTTCTACAAGGTGCATTAGAAGAGGGGCTGTCCACACTGGGACCTCCCTGGGATGTAATGTTGTAAAACTCCTCTACAAAAAGCTCCATGGTTACCAGACCTCTGCTTTCTGAAACAGGGCGTGCCGTTGCAGGGGACTGTGCCAGGTGGGGCCCAGCCAAGCGCTCACTGTTAATGGATGTTGGGAGCTGCCACATTTTGACAGGGTGCTGGGCAGGCAATCAGAGATAGCCAGGGACTAAGGACAAAATGACTTATCTGAGAGTTAGCTATTAATACTTTTTAATACATGAAGGTTGGGGTTTGTCTTTGTTAAGTTCAGAAACTAGGTTTGTATGACCTGAAGTTCTGGAAGAAATCCAGCAAGAGACTAGAACACCTTGAAAATTATTCAGCTTGAAGGGAGAGATTATATGTATGTAAAGAAGACAGCACAGAACCCCCTGAGGTTACTGAAGTACCAGGAGTTTTAGTACTGAAAAATTGAACAAAAAATACATATTTTTTTCTCTGTGAACAATTTGCACAGCAATAAGAAAGCATATGAAAATATAAAGCTCTTTGGTAAGAGTAAAAAGACAAATACAAAAATACTGTAACACTGTAATTGTGGCATGTAAATCACATTCATGCCTGCTATAGAACTTAAAGCATTAAAAAATTACTATAGCTATAAAATGATGTAAATGAATAGAAAATATAAGAATATAGGCAGTGGCACATGCCCATAATCCCAGTGACTCAGGAGGCTGAGGCAGGAGGATTGCAAATTTGGGCAATTTAAGGGAACCCTGTCTCAAAACAAAAATGAAAAGGGCTGGGGATGTAGCTCAGTGGTAGAGCACCCCTGGGCTCAATCTCCAGTACCACCAAAAACAAAAGAACAAAACCAACCAAACAAAAAGGATATGTAATTTGTGACATGGAAGGTGAGAGGCAAAGGAGTAAAGATTTTGTGTGAGACAGATGTTAAATAGCTCTTAGCTAAAAATAGTTATAAAATGTTCTGTGTAATCCCCATGGAAACTAGAAAAATACCTGTAGAAGATACACAAAGGCAAATAAGAAATAAAGCAAAGTATGTCACTGCAAAGAAAACCAATGAAACGCAAAGGCAGGTAGCAGGAGAGGGAAAGAGGAACAAAGTGACTACAAGGGAAACAGCTGTTGACAAAATGAGAATAGTAAGTCTTCCTTTCTCAATAATTCCTTTAAATGCAAGTTGATTAAATTTCCCAATCAGAAGACACAGGGTGGCCAAATGGATGGAAAACTGAATAGTTCCAAGTATTTTCTGTCTATAAGAGGTCTACTTTAGATGCAAGGACTCACTAGACTGAAAGCAAAGGGACAGAAAAAGTCACTCCATGCTAATGGTAACCAAAAGAGAGCAGGGCTAGCCATCCTCACATCAGACAAAAGAGACTTGAAGTCAGAAATTGTCATAAAAGATGAAAAGTTTGGTTCACCAGGAAGATACACCAATTACCAGTATATATATGCACCTAACATCAGTATACCATACCCAAATGATGAAGCAAGCGTTGAGAGGACTGAAGGAGGAACAAGAAAGTAACAAATTGTCCAGCCAGAAAATCCATAAGAAAACATCAGACTTGAACACTAAAGCCCATAAATACCCAACATAGACATAGTACTCCATTCAATAGCAGATCACACATTCTCTCAAGTCCATGTGGATCATTCTCCAGAATAGATAGTGTTAGGTCACAAAATTAGTCTTAAAAAATTTAAGATTGAAATCATGCCAAGTATCTTTCCTGAACATGACGGGATAAAATTAGGAATAAATTAAAAAACGGAAAAATTACAAATGTGTGCAAATTAAAGAACACATCACTGAACAATTAAAGGATCAAAGAACAAATCACAAGAAAAATTAGAAAATGTTTGAAGATGAATAAAAATGAAAACACTGTATACCAAAACTTATGGGATGCAGCAAAAGCAGTTCTAAGGGGAAGTTTATAACACTAAACACCAATGTTAAAAAAGAAAAAAATCACAAATCAACAACTAACTCCACATCTCAGTGAACAAGGAGGAAAAAAAAATAATAAAACTAAACCCAAAGTTAGCAGGAGGAAAATAATGAATATGAGAACAGAAATAATGAGAAAAATCAATGAAATTTAGTTGATTTTTTTCTGAAAAAAATAAAAACTTCTAAACCCTTAGCTTGACTGGAAAAAGAAAGAGAGAGCTCAAATAACAAAAACCACAAATGAAAGAGGAAACAGGTTAAGGGACGCCACAGAACTAAAAAGGATCATAAAAGAGCACTAAGAGCAACTAGATGCCAATAAATAGGGTGACTAGAGGAAATGAGTAATTCCTAGAACAAACCGCCTACCAAGACCGAATCATGACAAAGTAAAAAGTTTGAATGGACCAATTATGAATAAGTGGATTGATCAGTAGTCAAAAATCTTCAACAAAGAAAAGTCCAGGACCAAATGGTGTCACTGGAGGATCCTACCAAACATTTAAGAAGAATTAGCACCAGTTTTTCTCAACCTTTTCCAAAATATTAGAAAGAAGGGAACACTATAAGTTCATTTTATGAGGCCAGCATTACCCTGATACCAAAGACAGAGAAACTTTCAAGATAGAGAAAACTCCAGATCAACATCCCTGTTAAATACTGATGTAAAATTCTTGAGCAAAATACTAGTGAACTGCATTCAACAGCGCATGAAAAAAGCTGTAACCATGAAGAGTTGGGATTTACTCCTGGAATGTAAAGATGGTTCAACACAAGAAAATCAGGGGAATGAAGAGGAGGACCCCACGTGACCATCTCAATGGATGCAGTAAAAGCACTTGATAAAATCTAATACTCATTTGTGATAAAAACACCCAACAAACAAGGAATAGAAGGAAATTACCTTAACATAATAAACATTATTAAACATAATTCACAGCTGACATACCCAATGTTATACTAAAAGCTTTTAATCTAAGATCAGGAAAAGGCAAGAATGCCCACTCTCATGAGACAATGCAACATAGTTCTGAAAGTACTACTAGATGGCACAATTAGGCAAGGGGAAAAAAGCATCTAAATTGGAAAGGAAGAAGTTAAATTGTCCCTGTTTGCAAATGACATAATCTTATACATAGAAAATAATGAAGATTCTATCTAAAAACTATTAGTACTATTAGATAAACTTAGTAAAGTTGCAGGGTATAAAATCAACACACAAAAATTAGTCGCATTTATCTACAGTAATAATAAATAATCCTAAAAGGAAATTAAGAAATAATCCTACTTAAAGTAGTATCAAATAGAATAAAATACTTAGGAATAGACTTAAGGAAGTGAAAAATTTGTACACTGAAAACTACAAAACATTGTTGGAGGAAATTAGACATAAATAAATGGAAAGACTTCCTGTCATGTGAATTAGAAAACTTAATAGTTCTATATTACTCCCAAGCATCTGTACACTCAAGGTAATCCCTATCAAAATACATAATGGCAATTCTCCCCCAAGAAATAGAAAAAAACACCCAAGCAGGGATAGTGGTACACCTCTGCAATCTCACCTACTTGGGAGGCTGAGGTAGGAGGATCACAAGTCTGAGGTCAGTCTGGGCAATTTAACAAGATTGTGTTTCACAATTTAAAAAAATAGGGCTAGTGGTGTAGTTCGGTTGTAGAGTGATTGCCTAGCACGTAGGAGGCCCTTGGTTTGATTTCCAGTAAAACACACACACACACAAACAAAGAAAAGAAAAGAAAAACACTGAAAACTCATATGAAATCTCAAAAGACCCTGAATAGACAAAACAATCTTGAAAAAGAAAAACAAAGCTGGAGGTTTCGCACTTCTTGAATCCCAAATATATCACACAATAGTCAAAACAGTCAGCATGATACTAAAATTAAGAGTATGGACCAAGGGAATAGATTAGAAAGTCCAGATACAAACCTTTGTGTGCACGGTCCGGTTATCTTCCACAAGGCTACCAAGGACACACAATGGGGAAAGAAGAGTCTTAAATGTTTAAATGTTAGATCATACTTAAGAGACTCAGCCTGCCTTAAAGGGAACCAAAGGTTAAGGTGGTGGGAACTGAAATGAGCAAGTCTTTTTTTTTTTTTCTTTTTTACGGTGCTGGGCATTGAACCCAGGGCCTTAGTGTTTACAAGGCAAACACTCTACCAACTGAGCTTTATCCCCAGCCCTAAGCAAGCCTTTTAAAAGAACTCATCTAACTGTCACTTGCAGTAGTAACTTGAATAGTTCTTACTGGTATCAACAACTGAGAGCCATTCATTGAGAGTCAGAGGAGTGGTAGATACTGTTCAAAGCAGAGAACTTGGAGGGAGAGGTAGCCACAATGGAGCAACCCTGTTGCTTTCTTTCAAGAAATTTACAACTGAATGGGGAATGGAGGAAAACAATTACAACCCAATATTATATTTTAGAGGGTTGGAAGCAGGCAGTGCTGTTTAAGCCTGTCACAGACATTTCTGGTTTTTACTTCTCCAACATTCTTCCCCCTTTCTTGGAGCAGCAGAGTCGACATTTGCTTTAGAGATCTGTTCACTCCCAGGCTCCGTCTTGGGTGAGCGGGCCAGAACCTTACCCCTAAGTTCCCGATCGTGACCCAAACGTGGCCCAGGAGAAGGTGGATGGAATCCCCTGTCCACTGGCATGAGGTCTGCAGAGATCCTTAGCTCCTCCAGAGAGACTCATTGGAGGATTTTCTTTAAACTGTCGGAGGCTGAGAAATGGGCTCCTAACTGTTAGGATGTCAACCTGGTGCTGCCAAGAAGCACCACACTGGGAGAACGTCACTGAAATAAGTGACGTTTAAGTAAATTTAAGTAAAGTGGAAGAGAGAACTAAGAGGTGGGAGGAGGGAGCCTGGGTCCAGATGACTGTGCTGGGGCTCCTGGGGCCCCTTGCTGCCTCTCCGCATCTGTCAGTTACATGAACGGATGAATCCTTTTTCTTGGCTACCCCTAGTCAAGTTGAATTTCTGTCCCTTAAACAACCAAGAATTCCAATGCCTTTAAAACTTGACTAATGATAGGTCGCCCTGGCCATCTTAACCATGTTATAAATTTGGATTATCATATAGCCACTGAAGCATCAGGACAGGGAGAACATTTCTGTGACCATTCCTTCTTTAATCTAAACTGTCACACGAAGGTCTTCTTTATTCTAAACTGTCACACGTAGAGGTTCTACGAAGGAAGTGTAAATGGGTATCATGGCTTTCGTAACTGAGAGTCTGAATATTATTGAGGGAAAGAGCTCAAAGACATTAATAACTTTAAAAGAATCTCATTTTGCCAATACTCCTTCCATTGTTAGGGCATTTAAAAGATAAATAGATTTTTAGTTCTCCACACCCATAAGGGCACTCGGAAGTTGTTGATATAATTTACATATATTATTTAAATGTGAGTATAATCCAAAGCCTGCTCTCATCTATAAGATACTTTAGATTTCATTACAATTTTGTTTTCTCTTAGCAAATAAGCTTCTTAAATAAGTTACAATGAAGTTCATGTTGAAATTAGTTTGAATTCTCAGAGCAGTAAATGAGCAGTAGGAGACACTTTTTAAAAAGGACACAAATCATTGAGTGTCGATTATGTTATCTAGAATTTTCTAGAACTTTCTTGTGGTGTTATCCTGGCATTTACAGCAAGTCTTCATCTCACCCATATGTGAGAATAGGAGCGTCTCTAATTCTTAACCCCACATACGTGGAAAGTTGTGCAGAGGTAGCTATAAGAATCAGACCTGCCTAACTAAGTGTGTCTAGCACCTTCTGACACAGAAGCAGCTTTATGACACATGGAAAGTATTATGCCACAGAACTACACTCAGACCCCTGAAAAACAGTGGGGGTGGGCCTGAACCGTTGTCGTCAGCTGTAAAACTGGCGTCTGAGGCCATGTCTGTGTTGTCAGGACCCAGGATCCCCAGCTCCAAGGCCGATACCTATTCCCTGGATCTCGTGGACATGAAGGAGCAAGAACCAGAGTCTTTTTCAACACCTTTCTCTTTTCTAGTGAAGTGCAGCACATGAGTTTGGATTCGGGGATTGATTTTTTAGTAATTCCTCCTATGCGTTCCACTAATAATGAAGCTGATGTTCAGCTCTGGAAGACCACCTCTCTACGTGATCATGTGCCCTTCAGTATCCCACAGGCCCCTGAGGGTCTGGCGTAGCAGACTCAGGTTTCTTTTGACTTCTTTGGTGCACGCTAGAAAGTCTGTGAATTGCTGGTCCCAGATGAGCACAGCCCACAGGCCACCAGGAGCCCAGGCTGCTTCTGGCTTTCTGTTAGCACTCCACGGCATGTGACTCTTGTCCCATGCTTGTCACCAGTCGGTTTGCGGTCAGCATCACATCTGTGTTTAGGGCCAGAAAAGGGCTCTGGGCCAAAGGTGCATGCACAGTGACTCTCTCTCTTTTTTTTTTAATTTAAAAATTTTATTTGTTCTAATTAGTTGTACATGGTGTATAGAATGCATTTGTACATTTTGATCACTTGTATATTAATAGAGTGTTATCTCTCATTTTTCTGATTGTACACGTTGCAGGATCACATGGATCATGCAGTCACACATGTACATGAGGTAATGAGTCTGTTTCACTACTGTCCTTCCTGCCCCCACACCCCTCCCCCTCCCTTCACTCCCCGCTACCCACGAAGAAGTAACTCTGCTCTTCCCTGCCTCCCACCATTACTGTGAATCAGCTTCCTCGTATCAGAGAAGACATTCGGCCTTTGACTGTCTCTTTTTAAATAATCTTCTAAGGGTACCGTCCAGCAAATTTTGTTCCATTGGCCTGAACTTGCCCCAACCCATCCCATGATACCACACGCACACACATGCACGTGCACATGCACACGCCAGCCGCTGGAAGGTATAGAAAAAGAAATATCTAAAATTTTTGCAGATTAACAGATCATTCCATCAAGTGCTCATACCTGTAACAGCACTGAGCTAGCTGCTCCAAAGCTCCAAGGTTGAGAAACAACTGATGTGTCTCTGAAGTGAACTTAGAATGTGTTGCTCCTGGTTTGATTAAAATAGAAAAAAAGCTGAGCGCGGTGACTCAGAGAGGCTGAGGCAGGAGAATTGCAAGTTCAAGGTCAGCCTGGATAACTTGGAGAGACCCTGTCTTGAAATAAAAACATACAGAAAGGGTCGAGGATATAGCTCAGTGGTAAAACACCCCTGTGTTCAGTCCCCTGTACTGAGAAAAAAAAAAAAAAAAAAAAAATTGAAATTTAAAAATAATAAAAACAAAATAATAAAATAAAACAAAACAAAATAAATCAATAAAATAAAACAAAGTTTCTAGACGTTGGGTCTTGGACCTGCTCCTGTCCCAGTGCCTGGCGCGTGTTCGTCCCCTGATGTACAATGGCTCCATCTCTTGCTGCTTTGAGTTCGGTGCTCCAGCGTCACCTCCTCAGGAGCCTTCCTGGTCGCCCTATTCACAACAGTGCCCTCATCCGCTCCAGCCTCTGCCTCACCTCCGCTGCCTTCATCAGACATGAGCACGCATGTGACCTCTCACGTTCATGGTCTGCATTGCCTTCCGGAACACATGCCTGTGAAGGCAGGCACTTTGCCTGCTGTCCCTAGCTTTCCCCAGGGCCTAGCACGGTGCCTGGTACACACACAGCTCTGAATGAATGGTTGGAAGAAGGAATGAATGACCTTGGGCTTATCACACGACTGCATATGTCTGGCTGAGGAGTCATTGCCGGGTCCAGGGAAGCAGAACCAGTGAGCAAAGAGGCACTGGTCCCACCTGCCTCGCTGCCCTGCTTAGAAGAGACATCTTTTGTTAAATAATGATATGGCAAGAAACGATGAATTATGAAGGCAGATACCTTATTACACCTTTATTTGTTAATATTTTCAGACCCTACTGAGTCCTGATGGATTAAGATTTTCTGTATTTGGTCTGGGGGTGTGGTCTAGTGGTGGAACATGTGGTTAGCCTGCACAAGGCCCTGAGTTCTATCCCCAGAACCCTCCCCCACAAACAATAAATAAATAAAAGAAAGAAAAAGCAGGGGCTGGGGGCATAGCTCAATTGGTAGAGTGCCTGCCTCGCAAGCATAAGGTCCTGGGTTCAATCCCCAGAACCCAAGAAAAAAAGAAAAAGCAGAATGCATTTTTAATTCAGCACAACAGTTTGACTCAATGGGGTCAGAAAAGAAGTAGTAATAGTAAATTGTGCTTGTAGTTAAAAGAGCATTTGCACCGTGAGTTAATAGGTTTCATTTGCCATCTGGATTTCCACACTATTTGAGCAAAACTGCATGAAGGGTTGAACCGCATTTTCTGTTCTGACTCCTCCACTCACTGCAAACTTACTTTTTTTTTTTTTTTTTTTTTTTTTTTTTTTTTTAGTTTTGATATTTTTAAGGGAACTAGAACTCAAGGAGAACTTACTCAAAAATCGGATAATTTAAGAAATATTAATTCTTCTCCCTTGAGAAACTCAGTGCCAAAGGACCAACTATAAAATGAAACAGGAATTCTACCCTGTGGGGAGGCACTGGTGAACAGTGAAGTGACAAGCCCAAGGTCACAGAGGACGGAGGAAGCAATTTTCTCTCCAAAGCTGACAACATAGGAAAACATGTTGGCTTAATTTTTCTAAAAGCCCAGGAAGAACTGCCCAGGAAGGGGTGTAATTAGGTCTACCTCCTTCTCCAGTCCTGAGGCTTAGTGACGGGTGGGAGCTGGGGTGCTGGTGTGTCTGGTGTCCACAGCTATGTGAGGCTGATAGCATTTTGCACAGTCCCTGGTGGCACTTATCTTGCTACCCTGGAATATTTGCTTACCTTACATGCACCGTGGTAGATTATGAACTCCTCTAGGGCTGGGCCCTGGACTCATAATCCTCTTTACACCAGTACAACCCATTAAACATTTCGTAGGTCAATTATGGACCTCATGGGAAGGTGCACCTTTGCCCTACAATTCCTTCAGACTCCCTCAGTATTCAATTAATTGGAATTAAATCTGGAAGGTCTAGAGAATTTGGAGTCTGGTAATAAAAACTGTCAGTTTCCATTTAGTCAATGAGTGACAGATTGTTAAAAAAAAAAAAAAAGGATTTATTAAGGTACTTAAAGATCCTCAGAAAGTGTAATGAGAGATTTTGTAGTGAATAGAATATTAAGTAAATACTCAGGAAATATATTCAGAGTGTGATAGGAGACATTTAATTTTCGGAGAGAAGTTCTGTAATGATAAACAACTTCGCAAAAAATTTGCTTCCACAATAATGCTCAAATGTGTGCGACCTGGCCCATGTTCACTAATACTTTTCTGTTTTTCAAATACCATAGCTGCTTCCCAAATTGGATATTCTGGGGACAGTATTGTCCCATTCACTCATTGACTCAACCAAAGTTTGTAGAGCTCTTACTACGTGCACAAGCACTAAGGACATTATGGTGAGCAAAGGTAGACATGACTTCACGAAGCTTGGAGTCGTCAAAAATTACACAAATACACACAAAAAAATTCAGCCGTGATAAGGAGATATCCTGGCTGCATGTGGTGCTGGGATTGTGAAGAAGAGTGACCCCAAGCTGGATGCTTGAGGGAAGCTGTCTAGAAGACACGATAACTACGCCGAGATCTGGAGGTGGTGGATCAATCAAGCTGAGAGAGGAAGGAAGAGCATTCTGCAGTGGGCAGCAAGGGCTTTTGTGGTGGGAAGTCCAGCTTGTGGTGGAGGCAGCGGGTGTGCCGGGGCAGGTGCCCTTTGAAGGAGTTTGATTTGTCCTGGGAAAAGGTCAGTCACTGAAATGCCACAAGCCAGAGAGGGGTGGAGGAGGACTGAGATGCAAGATCTGATTTGCCTTTCTCCATAACTCTCTGATCCCGTGCGGAGGAAGGACAGGGGGTGGCTGAACTGGACGGGGGTCAGGCAACTTGGGCAGTTGGGCTGAATGCCTCCTTTTCAACAAAAGTCTCTGATTTGCCACAAAACTAAAATAAAAGATGAAAACATATTTCTCACTTCACAAAGCATTGGAACACTAGCCGTATTGATCCCAAATGGCTTTTTAATGTAACTTCCCCTCTCTTCCACCAAACCTACTCACCTCTTCGAGGTAGGAAATGTACCTGATTCCTCACTGTGTCTGCGGGCCCAGCACACCATAGGTGCCGACTACACTGTCAAGTAGGTCAGGGGAGCGTGGTGAACTCGTTTCCTGGGGTGGTCTCGACTAAGCAGCACAGAGTGGGTGCTAAAACAGCAGCAACCATTTCCTCACCGTTCCAGAGGGTAGAAGTCCAAGATCAAGGTATGGACAGGCTTGGGTGCTTCTGGGGGCTGAGGGAAGGATCAGTTCCAGGTCTCTCCTTCCCTCAGACCCGGCCATCTTCTCCCTGGGTCTTTACATCCTCTTCTCTGTGTGCCTGTAGGTCCAAATTTCCAGGCATACTGGATTAGCGCCCTCACTAAGGACTTCATTTAAACTTGATTACCTCCTTAAAGACCCTCTGTCCCCACAGGTCGTTCTGAAGCACGAGGTGTTAACACTTCATCGTATTGATTTTGGGGTTGGGCACAGTTCAGTTCACAGCAGGTGGGGCTGTGCGTTTTGTTGGGCGTTGAAGGAATCTTTAACAAGGCACCTTGAGCTACCCAGGTAGCTCCTTCAGCGCCACACCCTGGGAAGTGGGGTGATGGTGGGGAGACCGGAGCAGAAAATTCCTTTTCCTAGTCTCTTAAAAGCTTATTTCACTTTTTGGAAAACACCCAATCAAAGTAGATAGGTTTTCCAAACTGTTATGGGTTGAATTGTGTCCCCACAAAGAAAAAAAAAAAAATTCTGTGCTGAAGCCCTAGCCCCCAGTACTTTGGAACGCGACTGTATTTGGAAATAGGTTCTTCAAAGAAGTGATTAGGTTAAAGTAAGGAAACTAAGTTGAGTCCTAATCCAAAAGATGTTCTTATAAGAAGAAAAAATTTGGACACAGATGGGTGCAGAGGGAAGACCACATGAGGACACAGAGGGAAGAAGGCCACCTACCAATCCAGGTCAGAGGCCTCAGGAGAAACTCATCCTGCTGACACCTTGATCTCAGAATTCTTGTTTTACAGAATGATGAGGAAATCCATTTCTGTTGTTTCGGCCACACAATCTGGGCTAGTTTGTTATAGCAGCCCTAGCAAACTAATACACAAACCAAAATGGTCAGTGCTCCTATTCTAAGCCAGAGTTGGCTTGATAATTCCATGTCATGGTTCACTTGTTAATAACAACTGATGTTTCCTAAGCACTAGCCATGTGTCAGGCACTGTACTGAGTAAGCTGTCAGTGTTACTTTGTGTATGTGTGTGTGTGTGTGTGTGTGTGTGTGTGTGTGGTGCTGGGAATCAAACCCAGGGCCTCTAAGGAATGCTAGACAAGGGCTCTACCACTGAGCTACAATCTGGTCAATGCTATTTTTTTAATCTATACAAACCCCTACAGTCAAGAACTGTTATGGTCTTAATTTTTTTTTCCCTTTTTTTGGCACTGAGGATCAAACTCAGGGGGCACTCTACCGCTGAGCCACATCCCCAACCCTTAATTTCTTTTTTTTTTTTTTTTTAATTTTGAGACAGGTCTTTCTAAGTTGCAGAGACTGACCGAGAACTTGTGATCCTCCTGCCTCAGCCTCCCGAGCTGCTGGGATCACAGGGGTGCTCCACTGTGCCCAACCTGGTCTTAAGTTTTATGGAAAAGAAATCTGAGAGCAAGAGATGTGAAGTATCTTGCCTGAGGTCAACTGGTGGAGCAGGTTCAGAGTTGCAGGAGGGTATCTCCCAGGGGAAGTCTCCTTTGGAATCTGAGCCTCTCTGTGCAGGCCTGAGCACAGTCCTGGGGTGCTGGGGGCAGAGGCTTCCTGGCCGTAGGCTCTAGAGGTGCCGCTGAGACAGCCGGTGCTTAGGTGATGAAGAAACGAGCTCACTCCCGGGACTCCTTCCCCGTCTTCTGTGCCAGCTTCTGACCCTAGATGCTTCTTAGTTCTTGCAGAAGTCATCAGCCCTCCATCAGGAGTATCGAGACCCTACCGATATTTCAGAGCTGGGAGTGTCTTTGCCTTTGCTATCCTTGCAAATCGTTGCAGTCCTATTGAAATTAAACGGAGGAAAAGAAAATTGGAGGAGAATGAAAGAAACTGGGGGAATGTCTTCAATGCCTGGGGCTGAACGCATTCATGGTGATGTCACCATGGTGTCCCTTTGCTCCTGAGAAGTTTATACTCAGGTGGAGCATACAGGGTGAGCATGCAGACCTCTCCTTCCTCTCTGGGCTGACAGCTAACCCTCAGGGCTTGAGGCCTTAGAAAGCCGACAGGGAAAAATGCACATTAAATGTCTGTTTTGAAAGGGTCTCAGGCATGGCTGAGTGGTAGAGTGTTTGCCAAGCATGTACAGGTCCTGGGTTCTGTCCCCACCACAGCAAAAGAAAAAAATATAGATAGCTGAAATACACACTGAGAAATGACTAAACTTTTAAACATTCTATGAAAAGAGAATGTAGCCTCCATGTCCCCCTGTGCCCGTGTGCTGCCACGTTCCCTGGCTGGCAGTTTCTGCCTCCCATGGATACTCTTGCCGCCGCTCAGGAATGTTCCAGACTTTGTGGAGAAGGGAGGTGCGTGGAATTTCTCATACCTGGAAAGGTTAAGCCCTGGATCAATCTACAGCAACGGGCACACCCGGTTTGAGGTCCAGGAGGGTGAAGTCATTTATCTATGAGTCATATTGCCAAACACACTCTGTTCTATAGAATGTTGGCTAGCAACCCACTTCCAAACACCGTGTCCACTGGTCCTGTCCCACCTAACATTTGAAAGTGAGATGAGTTTCTGCTTTTGACTTCATGCTAGGCGATGAAATGGACCTGGCATCTTACCAACGGGTTCGACTCTGAAGAGAAGAGCTCTTTTGCATACCAAGCACGGAAGCCAGAGAAGTACCCCGGAGGGTTCCTGGCTAGGGGCAAGAGAGTGACGTGCCTTATAGTCTTTCAGGATAGAAAGAAGAAAAGAAAAGGAAACCAGCCCAAATGTCCTCTTGTCTTTTTATGTCTTAGTTTTTTCAGGGGCTCTATGGATGACAGGCTGAGAAATTGGCAGGACTACATATTGATTGATATTTTAAACTAGAACTTTAAAATCCAGTTATTCAACCACAGATCCTATTCAAAGGAACCTGTATTTGTAAGTCGAGAGGAATGAGGCCTCAGGAGGGTGCGGCCTGCGTCCTGGCTGGAGAGAAGGTGTGGGGAGTCGCTGTTTTGTTGCTAGGCGATAGGTTGCAGAGTGGCAACAGCTCTTTTCCTCAAAAGAACTCTTTTTGTTAATGCTCTTTCTGTTAATGAAAGCAAGGCGTTTTCTGGGTACACACAGAGTTTACAGGAGCCTGTGATATCACAGCAGACAGTGCTCACGAGCGGGAATGCTACTCTGTTTTTGAATTCTTTGCTTTACCTTGCCACCTGTACAGAGCATTTGCCTAAGGACACATGCTGCTTCTCCCCTGCCTCTCAGATGATATCTGCTGTTGTCTTGTCTGGTTGTGGTCTGCATGTGACTCTCCAAGTCGCTAAATTACCCCAAATGAATTGTGAATGTGTTCTTCAGCTTCTGGACAGAGAACATGTTATGAGATTGCACTTATAATTTCCAACTAGTTGGCAAATCCTGATGTAAATATGTTATGGCATCTTCTCTATTTTTTGTTGTATTGGTATTTTCATAATATAAAATCTGGTAAACTGTTTATAGTCTCTTTGAGAGAGGGCCCTATATCACTTATGTCCTTACAGCCTTCATACCATCTAACACAGGACTTGGCATAGAGTTGACAACAGATGGTTGTTCAGTAGAAGGATGAACGAATGCACAAACGATCATACAGTGTTGCATTTTACAGTTACAGTGCAGATTCAAGGCAGGCTAGGCTCTGAAAATAGTGAGGTAGGGATTGGTCTTAAAGGTATTTTTTTAAAGTTGTCAATGGACCTTTATTTTATTTATTTACATGTGGTGCTGAGAATCGAACCCAGTGCCTCACACATGCCAGGCAAATGCTCTACCACTGAGCCACAATCCCAGCCCCTGTCTTAAAGGTATTTAAGAGCAAATCTAAATACACTAAAAATTTAGAATTCTACTCTTCCCCCACAAAACCATATGCTTTAGATAGAAATGTTAACAGAGAAATCAGGAAGAGATTTGGAATGCTGATTTCTTTTAATATTAGGAGACCCTGCATTTAGTTCTAAAGATGGAGCTGGGGGTGGTGGCACATGCCTGTAATCCCAGAGGCTCAGGTGGCGGAAGCAGGAGGATAGCAAGTTTGAGGCCAGCCCCAGCAATTTAGTAAGACCCTAAGCAACTTAGAGAGACCATGTCTCAAAATAAAAACTAAAAAGAACTGGGATGCAGTTCAATGGTATAGCACCTCAGGGTTCAATCCCCAGTAACAATAAAAAATAAATAAATAAAAATAAAAATAGAAAGGCCTCAGGCTTGCCCCCAGTCACAGGTTCAGTGTTTTCCCTAAGGAAACCTGTTTCCTGAAGCAGAGTCAGACCTGTGCTTTCTTTTCCTTTCCAGAGCATACGAAAATCTTTGGGTGAATGTTTTTGCGGGGGTTACCTGGATTGAACTCAGGGGCACTCAACCACTGAGCCATATCCCAGCCCTATTTTGTATTTTATTTAGAGACAAGGTCTCACTGAGTTGCTAAGCACCTCCCTGTTGCTGAGGCTGGCTTTGAACTTGCGATCGTCCTGTCTCAGCCCCCTGAGCTACTGGGATTACAGGCGTGCACCACTGTGCCCAGTTCTTTGGGTGAATTTTGTCTCCTGGTTTCTGAGGATTAATATGGATCCCCTGACCCACCACTGCCACTTCTGGGATGTTGATTTATATTCCCAAAGAATAGCCCTGAATATTCACTGAGTGTTGTTTTTACGTGAGTGAATCCCTTTGATCTTTACAACCCTATGACGTCGGTGCTTATACTGCAGGTTTTATAGAGGAAGACGAGGCACAGGGAGGTTAAGTGACTCGCCAGCATGCAGCAGAGCAGAGTTTGGGACCTAGGCAGGTAGCTCCAGGACTTCTACCACCCTCCTCTCAAATAGAGAAGGGAAAGGAAGTCCCGACTCGGTAGTCACGCACCCGGGCCTCCAGACCTGCACTCTCCTTGCCCTGGCTCTGGCAGGGCCTGATGTATTACATGCTCCCAGGCTCAAAGCGGGGCAAGTGAGCCAGTGCAAATGCTCAGCCCCAGGACTCCCTCGTCCTTGAGCTGGGGCCATGCAGGGACTGAGCCCGCCTCCCTGGGCTTGACTGGAGGCTCACACCCCGCAAGCTTGGGACTGGCCTTTGTGGGGAGCTGGGCAAGACAGTCTGCTGCCAACTGTATACACCAGGATGCACATTCCCTGGGAGAGCCAGCCTGGGGCTGCACTGATTATAGACAGAACCGCCTGGTGCTCTGGCCCTGCCAAAGGCTGCCAGAGCACGGAAGGCCTCTCTTCCAAGGGGGCGAAGTGGGCACAGGCACATATTCCACACCCCTGACTACACACACATCACCTCCTACCACAGCAACACACACACATCACAGACGTTCACACACGCTGTGTGCTTTTAGGTAACAGGCGCGCCTTCCGCAACTCTCCTTTATCTGCAAACCCTTCGGGAGGTCGGCCCATACCTGCATTCCAAAGCCTGCACCCAACCCTCCCCTGGCACGAGGCCGGCCTCCCACAGTGAATCAGAGCAACTGCTGAAGACAGTTGTGGTGGGCCCCACCCTTCCCACAGGAAGTGAGGAAGAGCAAATATATAGTTTTTCTTTAAGGGCTGGTGCACTCGTTAAATAGATAATAAAAAAAAGGAGCGAGCTGTTTAAGGGGCAGTGACAGGTCTGGAGAAGCACAATGAGGCAGGGGCCAGGGCTGCAGCCTGGCAGAGAGCGGGACTCCCGTCAAGTCTTTTATGAACAGGCTCTGAAATTCCAGAGCCCGCAGGAGGTGGCTTCCTTTTGATTCAGTGGGGCTGTGAGGCCAAGAATGCAGGGAGCCCTTGGTGCATGTGGGACAGGGGGCTGTGGGGTCAGAGAGGCAGCCCTGGAGGAGAATTCCAGGGTTGGGCCTGAATTCTTTTAGCATTCAAAATATCCGTGTTTCTTCTTCCATGAGCCTACCAAAAGGGCCCGAGAAGTTTCTCCATAAACGAGGACCTGTTTCTGAGCCTTCAGGACACAAGCCAAGGCCGGAGGAAGTGGGCCTGGGAGGCTCTGGAGTCACTGGGGGGGTCGTGCTGACAGCCACACTGCATCAACCAAACTGTGATCAGTTGCTCTGGAGCGAGAACCTCTAATTGCCAGCTCTCTCCTATCCAGTGCACCATTTAGAAACTGGGGCGTGGTGTAGGCACAGCAACACTCCACTTAATGTCACTCCAAAAAGACAAAGGGGCTGCCTGCCAATCAGCTCCAGAACTACAGGAAGCCACTGATCATTAAGGGCTCAATTGTGCAGGGGACACAGACTTCAGAGCCCAGGATGCACTGGGGCCTCTTGTCAGATTTCGAGAAGGGCCTGCGATTCTGCATTTCCTCCGGGCAATGCCAAGCTGCGGGTCCATGGATCACACTTTGAGTAGCAAGGGCATCAGAAATGACTGGGGAGAGGTTCATCAGCGGGTGCTGGGAATTAGGTAGGCTGCTTGGAGGCCAGGTTGTGCGGGGGCGAGACTGCACGGGAGGGGAATGGGGACACCTCGGATCTACCTCAAAGGGCAGTGGATGACCTAAACTCTCCGTCATATATGGCCACTATCCCCCATTTGAGGTCCAGGCGAAGCTGGCCAAGGACCCTTGAGGAAGGGCAGAAGGTTGGAAGGTTAAGTAAGATTTGGAAACTGAACTCTGCCATTTAGTAGCAAATGGAGGAAAGTAGGCAGTTTCAATAATATTAGTCTTCTCTGAAAAATGGGGATCATGATACCAATTCCATAGGATTGGGATGAGGATTGAGTGGGAAGATATACAATGTGCTTAGGATAGAGCCTGAGAGGAGGAGCAGTCGGTAACTAGAAAATCTGTCCAAACTGTCATGGTGGTGCTCAACTAAAGGAAGTTAGTGGCTGTCTCCTGCTCAGTTCTGAGCCCCCTATCTACATACTCCAAAACAGAAGGCTCCTGGTTGAGGCAAGAGCTCGCTCCTCCCTATTTGTGGCTCTTGGGGGCAGAGCAGCTGGTGATGCTGGGAGGGCTGGAGAAGAAGATGACTGTGGACCATAGGCCGAGGAAGATCCCTTGGCCCATGTTCCTGGGCATAAGTAGGACAGGATCAGGGTACTGGAGATGAGTTAACCAAGTGGAAAAAGTTATTTTAGAACATTCTAAACAAGTACTGCTATTCCACTGAAATGTCCTGGTAAGGCAGGTTTTCTGTATTTTGGCAAAAAATATACCAGATGTGTTGTAAGCTGAGGTGGAACCATGCAGCGTGGGGGGTTCACTAGTGCTAGTTTGTCTAGAGCCTGTGTCCCACGGAAGCCTTGAGCTGTTGGGAGGTGTTGAAGTGCAGGCAGCAGAGGATTTACAGTTCACTTTTTCAAATATTCCCTCTGAGCCGGGCAGAGTGGCACATGCCTATAATCCCAACAACTGGGGAGTCTGAGGCAGGAGGATTGCAAATTTGAGGCCAGTTTTAACAAATTAGTGAGGCCTTGTCTCGGGAAATGGAGCTCAGTGATGGAGTGCCCCTGGGTTCAAAATCCCTCTGAGAGATAAACCAATCATAATGTATCAGGCAACACCAGGCACCAGCTGAGCTACGCCCCTGGAGGAGCAGCTGGGAGCTAGATGGCATGATAAGAATCTAAACAGCAAGGATTTATTTCCCAAAGTCACTGTAACTTCTTAATCCCGTTTCCCTCTTCTTGCTCACAGGGCAGAGCAAGGGATCTCCAGGCCACTCTGCTTTCTTCTGAAGGTTTTGTGCATGAAAACATGAACCTGTTTTGTGGCTGCTCTTAGCACATAATGCTGCTCCAGTTCTTCATGTGGCTTTTCCCAGATGGTAAAGAACTACAAGCCACCCTTCCCCACCGTGCTGTGGGTCCCTCTGTCCTGGGCGCTGGCTGCAGAGTCCCACTCCCTCTGGCCTGTTCTCCATGGCCCAGTGCCCCTCCCTGGAGCCGCATGCCTGCCCCACCCTCCTGGGAAGCCCCACCTCGGAGAGGACTCTCTTGCAGGCCCACATGGCCTCCCTTGAGCAAAGTTTACTGTGGCCAGGAGCCCCTCCCACCGCGGACTTCCTTGTCCCACGTGTCAGTTCCTCAAGGCCAGTGCCGTCCCAGATACCCTTCACTCTCTTGGTGGAGGAAGGAGGCCTCCGGAGGTCCCGCCTCTCCCTGGGTCCTAGCTGCATTTTAACAGCTGCTTCACTGAAGGGGTCAGCAAATGACCCCCGTCCAGGCAGGGGACGAGCAGTCAGTAAAGAGGATACTTGTTATTATTTTCATTCCCTGCAGCAAATGAAACAGCAAGCCACAGCCAAGCACCATGTGGGGTGTTGGGTCTACGGGTGAGCAGGATGTGGCCCCTGCCTCCGGCTGTCTCCAGGCCACTGGGGACCATTGGTTGGAAATGTATTACCTACCTGGGGTGATGGGTGAGCCGAGACCACACTGAGAGGCGGGAATGACTGCAGTGAGGTGGTGACTTCGAGCTGTTTCTTCAGGGTTGGGCGGAAGTTTGCCAGAAGAAGCGGCAGGGCACATCAGGCAGAGGGGAGTACGTGACAGCCAAGAGGCGGGAAGAAGCGCGGCCACCAGGCGGCCTCTCTGGGGAGTGGAGTGGTCTGGATTGGCTGAAGTGGAGGAGGGACCGGGATGTTTGGGAGGTGAGGCTGAAAGGCACCACGGAGCTGCTGGGTGGGGGGCCTGCCGTCGGAGGAGCAGAACTTTGTTCTGTGATCAGCAAGGACCTCGCGGGACAGCGACCCTTCGTGGACCACACTCTGGTTCTGGTGCCCTGAACGGAGGCGGGATCTGGAGGGGTTGTTGTCTGGGGAGGTGGGGTTCAGAAGAGGCTGGGGATGCGTGGAGGGGATAGCCACTGTGACACCCAGTGTGTCATGGACTGAGTGTCATAGGTGACACTTCCCTGCGGTATAGCAAAGTATTGCTACAAACGTCTACTACATGTCACCATCTTGTCGCTCTCCCGTGACTATACAGAGACAACGAAGTCCACAGTTGTTCTCCACGGTCTCATCATATGATCTCTGTGTATCAGTGTGACCCCAAAACCAACAGGTTTGAGTGATAAACAAAGCCTGCACTCTGGCACTCCACCGAACATTCTTCTTCCAAGCTCAGTTATTCTGCTGACACCAAGACGGTGCAAAGGAGATTGCCC